>NC_057847.1:1250000-2500000 GCF_910594005.1 Cervus elaphus
GTGGGGAACTAGGTCTTTCTCTGTGGTCTCCACAGGGGATTCAGACATCCTTTCATCTTGGGAGATGCAAGACGAGCCTGCATTCAAGTCACTGCAGGGATATCCGGCCTTATTTCACGTCAGGGCATCGCAGTGTCCATTCCACTTGAGGCCGCAAACTCAGGGTCCCTCTCACATACCTAGAGCTGAGAGAAGCCTCCTCTTGAGGTGCTTGTGGTAAGGTGGTATTCCTCTGGAGTCGAAGCCAGGGACTAACCTCTCATCTCGAGTTGATTTTTGGTCCATGGAGCTCTTTCGTGTTTCTACAGTGACCTCAGGATCCCTCTAGCCTTGAAACACTGCTCTTGGGGTTTCTCTGGAGTGCCATCAAGGAAATCAAGGCTCCTTTCATGTGTGATGTGCAACACGGAATTGCTCTGCACGCAGTGCAGGGGAATCGGGCCTCATCTCATGGTGAGGGGGAAGTCTCATGGTTTTTCTCGAGTTGCGGCGGGAACCTGGGGTATATTCTCGATTTACCACGGGGATGGCCCTTCCACACACGTGTTTGTTCAACGACGTCAGGACTCCTGCCTAGTTGCGAGGGACAACTCGGGATTCTCCTCGAGGATTGGCAGGGCAATTGGGACGCCTCTCCAGCTGAGTCGGGAGACCAAGGGTCCATTTCCACGTGCCACAGGAATCCTGGGACTCCTATCAAGTTTCAGGAGGAGTCAGGTATCGTCTCCTTTGGAGGCACTGATCTCCGCGTACCTCTGGAGTTTTCAAAGGATGTGAGGCCTCCGGTCACGATGAGGTGGGGAACTAGGTCTTTCTCTGTGGTCTCCACAGGGGATTCACACATCCTTTCATCTTGGGAGATGCAAGACGAGCCTGCATTCAAGTCACTGCAGGGATATCCGGCCTTATTTCGAGTCAGGGCATCGCGGTGTCCATTCCACTTGTGCCCGCAAACTCAGGGTCCCTCTCACATACCTAGAGCTGAGAGAAGCCTCCTCTTGAGGTGCTTGTGGTAAGGTGGTATTCCTCTGGGGTCGAAGCCAGGGACTAACCTCTCATCTCGAGTTGATTTTTGGTCCACAGAGCTCTTTCGTGTTGCTACAGTGACCTCAGGATCCCTCTAGCCTTGAAAGAGTGTTCTTGCGGTTTCTCTGGAGTGCCATCAAGGAAATCAAGGCTCCTTTCATGTGTGATGTGCAACACGGAATTGCTCTGCACGCAGTGCAGGGGAATCGGGCCTCATCTCTCGGCGAGGGGCAAGTCTCATGGTTTTTCTCGAGTTGCGGCGGGAACCTGGGGTATATTCTCGAGTTACGACGGGGATGGCCCTTCCACCCACGTGTGTGTTCAGCGACGTCAGGACTCCTGCCTAGTTGCGAGGGACAACTCGGAATTCTCCTCGAGGCTTTCCAGAGCAATTGGGACGCCTCTCCAGCTGAGGCGGGAGACCAAGGGTCCCTTTCCACGTGCCACAGGAATCCTGGGACTCCTATCAAGTTTCACGAGGAGTCAGGAATCGTCTCCTTTGGAGGCACTGATCTCCGCGTACCTCTGGAGTTTTCAAAGCATGTGAGGCCTCCGGTCGCGATGAGGTGGGGAACTAGGTCTTTCTCTGTGGTCTCCACAGGGGATTCAGACATCCTTTCATCTTGGGAGATGCAAGACGAGCCTACATTCAAGTCACTGCAGGGATATCCGGCCTCATTTCACGTCAGGGCATCGCGGTGTCCATTCCACTTGAGGCCGCAAAATCAGGGTCCCTCTCACATACCTAGAGCTGAGAGAAGCCTCCTCTTGAGGTGCTTGTGGTAAGGTGGTATTCCTCTGGATTCGAAGCCAGGGACTAACCTCTCATCTCGAGTTGATTTTTGGTCCACGGAGCTCTTTCGTGTTGCTACAGTGACATCAGGATCCCTCTAGCCTTGAAACAGTGTTCATGGGGTTTCTCTGGAGTGCCATCAAGGAAATCAAGGCTCCTTTCATGTGTGATGTGCAAGACGGAATTGCTCTTCACGCAGTGCATGGGAATCGGGCCTCATCTCGCGGCGAGGGGGAAGTCTCATGGTTTTTCTCGAGTTGCGGCTGGACCCTGGGGTGTATTCTCGAGTTACGACGGGGATGGCCCTTCCACACACGTGTTTCTTCAGCGACGTCAGGACTCCTGCCTAGTTGCGAGGGACAACTCGGGATTCTCCTCGAGTCTTGTCAGGGCAATTGGGACGCCTCTCCAGCTGAGGCGGGAGACCAAGGGTCCCTTTCCACGTGCCACAGGAACCCTGGGATTCCTATAAAGTTTCACGAGGAGTCAGGCATCGTCTCCTTTGGAGGCACTGATTTCCGCGTACCTCTGGAGTTTTCAAAGAATGTGAGGCCTCCGGTTGCCATGAGGTGGGGAACTAGGTCTTTCTCTGTGGTCTCCACAGGGGATTCAGACATTCTTTCATCTTGGGAGATACAAGACGAGCCTGCATTCAAGTCACTGCAGGGATATCCGGCCTTATTTCGAGTCAGGGCATCATGGTGTCCATTCCACTTGAGGCCGCAAACTCAGGGTCCCTCTCACATACCTAGAGCTGAGAGAAGCCTCCTCTTGAGGTGCTTGTGGTAAGGTGGTATTTCTCTGGAGTCGAACCCAGGGACTAACCTCTCATCTCGAGTTGATTTTTGGTCCATGGAGCTCTTTCGTGTTGCTACAGTGACCTCAGGATCCCTCTAGCCTTGAAACAGTGTTCTTGGGTTTTCTCTGGAGTGCCACCAAGGAAATCAAGGCTCCTTTCTTGTGTGATGTGCAACACGGAATTGCTCTGCATGCAGTGCAGGGGAATCGGTCCTCATCTCGCGGCGAGGGGGAACTCTCATGGTTTTCTCGAGTTGCGGCGGGAACCTGGGGTATATTCTCGAGTTACGACGGGGATGGCCCTTCCACACACGTGATTGTTCAGCGACGTCAGGACTCCTGCCTAGTTGCGAGGGACAACTCGGGATTCTCCTCGAGGCTTGGCAGGGCAATTGGGATGCCTCTCCAGCTGAGGCGGGAGACCAAGGGTCCCTTTCCACGTGCCACAGGAATCCTGGGACTCCTATCAAGTTTCACGAGGAGTCAGGCATCGTCTCCTTTAGAGGCAGTGATCTCCGCGTACCTCTGGAGTTTTCAAAGGATGTGAGGCCTCCAGTCGCGATGAGGTGGGGAACTAGGTCTTTCTCTGTGGTCTCCACAGGGGATTCAGACATCCTTTCATCTTGGGAGATGCAAGACGAGCCTGCATTCAAGTCACTGCAGGGATATCCGACCTTATTTGAAGTCAGGGCATCGCGGGGTCCATTCCACTTGAGGCCGCAAACTCAGGGTCCCTCTCACATACCTAAAGCTGAGAGAAGCCTCCACTTGAGGTGCTTCTGGTAAGGTGGTATTCCTCTGGAGTCGAAGCCAGGGACTAACCCCTCATCTCGAGTTGATTTTTGGTCCACGGAGCTCTTTCGTGTTGCTACAGTGACTTCAGGATCCCTCTAGCCTTGAAACAGTGTTCTTGGGGTTTCTCTGGAGGGCCATCAAGGAAATCAAGGCTCCTTTCATGTGTTGTGTGCAACACGCAATTGCTCTACACCCAGTGCAGGGGAATCGGGCCTCATCTCGCGGCGAGGGGGAAGTCTCATGGTTTTTCTCGAGTTGCGGCGGGAACCTGGGCTATGTTATCGAGTTACGATGGGGATGGCCCTTCCAGCCACGTGTTTGTTCAGCGACGTCAGGACTCCTGCCTAGTTGCGAGGGACAACTCGGGATTCTCCTCGAGGCTTCGCAGGGCAATTGGGACGCCTCTCCAGCTGAGGCGAGAGACCAAGTGTCCCTTTGCACGTGCCACAGGAATCCTGGGACTCCTATCAAATTTCACGAGGAGTCACGCATCGTCTCCTTTGGAGGCACTGATCTCCGTGTACCTCTGGAGTTTTCAAAGGATGTGAGGCCTCCGGTCGCGATGAGGTGGGGAACTAGGTCTTTCTCTGTGGTCTCCACAGGGGATTCAGACATCTTTTCATCTTCGGAGATGCAAGACGTGCCTGCATTCAAGTCACTGCAGGGATATCCGGCCTTATTTCGAGTCAGGGAATTGCGGTGTCCATTCCACTTGAGGCCGCAAACTCAGGGTCCCTCTCACATACCTAGAGCTGAGAGAAGCCTCCTCTTGAGGTGCTTGTGGTAAGGTGGTATTCCTCTGGAGTCGAAGCCAGGGACTAACCTCTCATCTCGAGTTGATTTGTGGTCCACGGAGCTCTTCGTGTTGCTGGAGTGACCTCAGCATCCCTCTCGCCTTAAAACAGTGTTCTTGGGGTTTCTCTGGAGTGCCATCAAGGAAATCAAGGCTCCTTTCATGTGTGATGTGCAACACGGAATTGCTCTACACGCAGTGCAGGGGAATCGGGCCTCATCTCGTGGCGAGGGGAAAGTCTCATGGTTTTTCTCGAGTTGCGGCGGGAATCTGGGGTATATTCTCGAGTTACGACGGAGATGGCCCTTCCACCCACGTTTTTGTTCAGCCACGTCAGGACTCCTGCCTAGTTGCGAGGGACAACTCGGGATTCTCCTCAAGGATTGGTATGGCAATTTGTACGCCTCTCCAGCTGAGGCGGGAGACCAAGGGTCCCTTTCCACGTGCACAGGAATCCTGGGACTCCTATCAAGTTTCACGAGGAGTCAGGCATCGCCTCCTTTGGAGGCATTGTTCTCCGCATACCTCTGCAGTTTTCAAAGGATATGAGGCCTCCGGTCGCGATGAGGTGGGGAACTAGGTCTTTCTCTGTGGTCTCCACAGGGGATTCAGACATCCTTTCGTCTTGGGAGATGCAAGACGAGCCTGCATTCAAGTCACTGCAGGGATATCCGACTTAATTTCGAGTCAGGGTATCGCGGTGTCCATTCCACTTGAGGCCGCAAACTCAGGGTCCCTCTCACATACCTAGAGCTGAGAGAAGCCTCCTCTTGAGATGCTTGTGGTAAGGTGGTATTCCTCTGGAGTCGAAGCCAGGGACTAACCTCTCATCTCGAGTTGATTTCTGGTCCACGGATCTCTTTCGTGTTGCTACAGTGACCTCAGGATCCCTCTAGCCTTGAAACAGTGTTCTTGGGGTTTCTCTGGAGTGCCATCAAGGAAATCAAGGCTCCTTTCATGTCTGATGTGCAACACGGAATTGCTCTGCACGCAGTGCAGGATATCGGGCCTCATCTCACGGCGAGGGGGAAGTCTCATGGTTTTTCTCGAGTTGCGGCGGGAACCTGGGGTATATTCTCGAGTTACGTCGGCGATGGCCCTTCCACCCACGTGTTTGTTCAGTGACGTCAGGACTCCTGCCTGGTTGCGAGGGACAACTCGGGATTCTCCTCGAGGCGTGGCAGGGCAATTGGGACGCCTCTCCAGCTGAGGCGGGAGACCAAGGGTCCCTTTACACGTGCCACAGGAATCCTGGGACTCCTATCAAGTTTCAGGAGGAGTCAGGCATCGTCTCCTTTGGAGGCACTGATCTCCGCGTACCTCTGGAATTTTCAAAGGATGTGAGGCCTCCGGTCGCGATGAGATGGGGAACTAGGTCTTTCTCTGTGGTCTCCACAGGGGATTCAGACATCCTTTCGTCTTGGGAGATGCAAGACGAGCCGGCATTCAAGTCACTGCAGGGATATCCGGCCTTATTTCGAGTCAGGGTATCGCGGTGTCCATTCCACTTGAGGCCGCAAACTCAGGGTCCCTCTCACATACCTAGAGCTGAGAGAAGCCTCCTCTTGAGATGCTTGTGGTAAGGTGGTATTCCTCTGGAGTCGAAGCCAGGGACTAACCTCTTATCTCGAGTTGATTTTTGGGCCACGGAGCTGTTCCGTGTGGCTACAGTGACCTCAGGATCCCTCTAGCCTTGAAACAGTGTTCTTGGGTTTTCTCTGGAGTGCCATCAAGGAAATCAAGGCTCCTTTCATGTGTGATGTGCAACAAGGAATGGCTCTGCACGCAGTGCAGGGGAATCGGGCCTCATCTGGCGGCGAGGGGGAAGTCTCATGGTTTTTCTCGAGTTGCGGCGGGAACCTGGGGTATATTCTCGAGTTACGACGGGGATGGCCCTTCCACCCACGTTTTTGTTCAGCCACGTCAGGACTCCTGCCTAGTTGCGAGGGACAACTCGGGATTCTCCTCGAGGCGTGGCAGAGCAATTGGGACGCCTCTCCAGCTGAGGCGGGAGACCAAGGGTCCCTTTCCACGTGCCACAGGAATCCTGGGACTCCTATCAAGTTTCAGGAGGAGTCAGGCATCGTCTCCTTTGGAGGCACTGATCTCCGCGTACCTCTGGAATTTTCAAAGGATGTGAGGCCTCCGGTCGCGATGAGGTGGGGAACTAGGTCTTTCTCTGTGGTCTCCACAGGGGATTCAGACATCCTTTCGTCTTGGGAGATGCAAGACGAGCCGGCATTCAAGTCACTGCAGGGATATCCGGCCTTATTTCGAGTCAGGGTATCGCGGTGTCCATTCCACTTGAGGCCGCAAACTCAGGGTCCCTCTCACATACCTAGAGCTGAGAGAAGCCTCCTCTTGAGATGCTTGTGGTAAGGTGGTATTCCTCTGGAGTCGAAGCCAGGGACTAACCTCTTATCTCGAGTTGATTTTTGGGCCACGGAGCTGTTCCGTGTGGCTACAGTGACCTCAGGATCCCTCTAGCCTTGAAACAGTGTTCTTGGGTTTTCTCTGGAGTGCCATCAAGGAAATCAAGGCTCCTTTCATGTGTGATGTGCAACAAGGAATGGCTCTGCACGCAATGCAGGGGAATCGGGCCTCATCTGGCGGCGAGGGGGAAGTCTCATGGTTTTTCTCGAGTTGCGGCGGGAACCTGGGGTATATTCTCGAGTTACGTCGGCGATGGCCCTTCCACCCACGTGTTTGTTCAGCGACGTCAAGACTCCTGCCTAGTTGCGAGGGACAACTCGGGATTCTCCTCGAGGTTTGGTAGGGCAATTGGGACGCCTCCCCAGCTTAGGCGGGAGACCAAGGGTCCCTTTCCACGTGCCACAGGAATTCTGCGACTCCTATCAAATTTCACGAGGAGTCAGGCATCGTCTCCTTTGGAGGCACTGATCTCCGTGTACCTCTGGAGTTTTCAAAGGATGTGAGGCCTCCGGTCGCGATGAGGTGGGGAACTAGGTCTTTCTCTGTGGTCTCCACAGGGGATTCAGACATCTTTTCATCTTCGGAGATGCAAGACGTGCCTGCATTCAAGTCACTGCAGGGATATCCGGCCTTATTTCGAGTCAGGGAATCGCGGTGTCCATTCCACTTGAGGCCGCAAACTCAGGGTCCCTCTCACATACCTAGAGCTGAGAGAAGCCTCCTCTTGAGGTGCTTGTGGTAAGGTGGTATTCCTCTGGAGTCGAAGCCAGGGACTAACCTCTCATCTCGAGTTGATTTGTGGTCCACGGAGCTCTTTCGTGTTGCTGCAGTGACCTCAGCATCCCTCTCGCCTTAAAACAGTGTTCTTGGGGTTTCTCTGGAGTGCCATCAAGGAAATCAAGGCTCCTTTCATGTGTGATGTGCAACACGGAATTGCTCTACACGCAGTGCAGGGGAATCGGGCCTCATCTCGTGGCGAGGGGGAAGTCTCATGGTTTTTCTCGAGTTGCGGCGGGAATCTGGGGTATATTTTCGAGTTACGACGGGGATGGCCCTTCCACCCACGTTTTTGTTCAGCCACGTCAGGACTCCTGCCTAGTTGCGAGGGACAACTCGGGATTCTCCTCAAGGATTGGTATGGCAATTTGAACGCCTCTCCAGCTGAGGCGAGAGACCAAGTGTCCCTTTCCACGTGCACAGGAATCCTGGGACTCCTATCAAGTTTCACGAGGAGTCAGGCATCGCCTCCTTTGGAGGCACTGTTCTCCGCATACCTCTGCAGTTTTCAAAGGATATGAGGCCTCTGGTCGCGATGAGGTGGGGAACTAGGTCTTTCTCTGTGGTCTCCACAGGGAATTCAGACATCCTTTCGTCTTGGGAGATGCAAGACGAGCCTGCATTCAAGTCACTGCAGGGATATCCGGCTTAATTTCGAGTCAGGGCATCGCGGTGTCCATTCCACTTGAGGCCGCAAACTCAGGGTCCCTCTCACATACCTAGAGCTGAGAGAAGCCTCCTCTTGAGATGCTTGTGATAAGGTGGTATTCCTCTGGAGTTGAAGCCAGGGACTAACCCCTCATCTCGAGTTGATTTTTGGTCCACAGAGCTCTTTCGTGTTGCTACAGTGACCTCAGGATCCCTCTAGCCTTGAAACAGTGTTCTTGGGGTTTCTCTGGAGTGCCATCAAGGAAATCAAGGCTCCTTTCATGTCTGATGTGCAACACGGAATTGCTCTGCACGCAGTGCAGGATATCGGGCCTCATCTCACGGCGAGGGGGAAGTCTCATGGTTTTTCTCGAGTTGCGGCGGGAACCTGGGGTATATTCTCGAGTTACGTCGGCGATGGCCCTTCCACCCACGTGTTTGTTCAGTGACGTCAGGACTCCTGCCTGGTTGCGAGGGACAACTCGGGATTCTCCTCGAGGCGTGGCAGGGCAATTGGGACGCCTCTCCAGCTGAGGCGGGAGACCAAGGGTCCCTTTCCACGTGCCACAGGAATCCTGGGACTCCTATCAAGTTTCACGAGGAGTCAGGCATCGTCTCCTTTGGAGGCACTGTTCTCCGCATACCTCTGCAGTTTTCAAAGGATATGAGGCCTCCGGTCGCGATGAGGTGGGGAACTAGGTCTTTCTCTGTGGTCTCCACAGGGGATTCAGACATCCTTTCGTCTTGGGAGATGCAAGACGAGCCGGCATTCAAGTCACTGCAGGGATATCCGGCCTTATTTCGAGTCAGGGTATCGCGGTGTCCATTCCACTTGAGGCCGCAAACTCAGGGTCCCTCTCACATACCTAGAGCTGAGAGAAGCCTCCTCTTGAGATGCTTGTGGTAAGGTGGTATTCCTCTGGAGTCGAAGCCAGGGACTAACCTCTTATCTCGAGTTGATTTTTGGGCCACGGAGCTGTTCCGTGTGGCTACAGTGACCTCAGGATCCCTCTAGCCTTGAAACAGTGTTCTTGGGTTTTCTCTGGAGTGCCATCAAGGAAATCAAGGCTCCTTTCATGTGTGATGTGCAACAAGGAATGGCTCTGCACGCAGTGCAGGGGAATCGGGCCTCATCTGGCGGCGAGGGGGAAGTCTCATGGTTTTTCTCGAGTTGCGGCGGGAACCTGGGGTATATTCTCGAGTTACGACGGGGATGGCCCTTCCACCCACGTGTTTGTTCAGCGACGTCAAGACTCCTGCCTAGTTGCGAGGGACAACTCGGGATTCTCCTCGAGGTTTGGTAGGGCAATTGGGACGCCTCCCCAGCTTAGGCGGGAGACCAAGGGTCCCTTTCCACGTGCCACAGGAATTCTGCGACTCCTATCAAATTTCACGAGGAGTCAGGCATCGTCTCCTTTGGAGGCACTGATCTCCGTGTACCTCTGGAGTTTTCAAAGGATGTGAGGCCTCCGGTCGCGATGAGGTGGGGAACTAGGTCTTTCTCTGTGGTCTCCACAGGGGATTCAGACATCTTTTCATCTTCGGAGATGCAAGACGTGCCTGCATTCAAGTCACTGCAGGGATATCCGGCCTTATTTCGAGTCAGGGCATCGCGGTGTCCATTCCACTTGAGGCCGCAAACTCAGGGTCCCTCTCACATACCTAGAGCTGAGAGAAGCCTCCTCTTGAGGTGCTTGTGGTAAGGTGGTATTCCTCTGGAGTCGAAGCCAGGGACTAACCTCTCATCTCGAGTTGATTTTTGGTCCACGGAGCTCTTTCGTGTTGCTGCAGTGACCTCAGGATCCCTCTAGCCTTGAAACAGTGTTCTTGGGGTTTCTCTGGAGTGCCATCAAGGAAATCAAGGCTCCTTTCATGTGTGATGTGCAACACGGAATTGCTCTACACGCAGTGCAGGGGAATCGGGCCTCATCTCGTGGCGAGGGGCAAGTCTCAAGGTTTTTCTCGAGTTGCGGCGGGAATCTGGGGTATATTCTCGAGTTAAGACGGGGATGGCCCTTCCACCAACGTTTTTGTTCAGCCACGTCAGGACTCCTGCCTAGTTGCGAGGGACAACTCGGGATTCTCCTCAAGGATTGGTATGGCAATTTGAACGCCTCTCCAGCTGAGGCGGGAGACCAAGGGTCCCTTTCCACGTGCACAGGAATCCTGGGACTCCTATCAAGTTTCACAAGGAGTCAGGCATCGTCTCCTTTGGAGGCACTGTTCTCCGCATACCTCTGCAGTTTTCAAAGGATGTGAGGCCTCGGGTCGCGATGAGGTGGGGAACTAGGTCTTTCTCTGTGGTCTCCACAGGGGATTCAGACATCCTTTCGTCTTGGGAGATGCAAGACGAGCCTGCATTCAAGTCACTGCAGGGATATCCAGCCTTATTTCGAGTCAGGGCATCGCGGTGTCCATTCCACTTGAGGCCACAAACTCAGGGTCCCTCTCACATACCTAGAGCTATGAGAAGCCTCCTCTTGAGATGCTTGTGGTAAGGTGGTATTCCTCTGGAGTCGAAGCCAGGGACTAACCTCTTATCTCGAGTTGATTTCTGGTCCACGGATCTCTTCCGTGTTGCTACAGTGACCTCAGGATCCCTCTAGCCTTGAAACAGTGTTCTTGGGTTTTCTCTGGAGTGCCATGAAGGAAATCAAGGCTCCTTTCATGTGTGATGTGCAACACGGAATTGCTCTGCAGGCAGTGCAGGGGAATCGGGCCTCATCTGGCGGCGAGGGGGAAGTCTCATGGTTTTTCTCGAGTTGCGGCGGGAACCTGGGGTATATTCTCGAGTTACGACGGGGATGGCCATTCCACACACGTGTTTGTTCAGTGACGACAGGACTCCTGCCTAGTTGCGAGGGACAACTCGGGATTCTCCTCGAGACGTGGCAGGGCAATTGGAACGCCTCTCCAGCTGAGGAGAGAGACCAAGTGTCCCTGTCCACGTGCCACAGGAATCCTGGGACTCCTATCAAGTTTCACGAGGAGTCAGGCATCGTCTCCTTTGGAGGCACTGATCTCCGTGTACCTCTGGAGTTTTCAAAGGATGTGAGGCCTCCGGTCGTGATGAGGTTGGGAACTAGGTCTTTCTCTGTGGTCTCCACAGGGGATTCAGACATCCTTTCATCTTGGGAGATGCAAGACGAGCCTGCATTCAAGTCACTGCAGGGATATCCGGCTTTATTTCGAGTCAGGGCATCGCGGTGTCCATTCGACTTGAGGCCGCAAACTCAGGGTCCCTCTCACATACCTAGAGCTGAGAGAAGCCTCCTCTTGAGGTGCTTGTGGTAAGGTGCTATTCCTCTGGAGTCGAAGCCAGGGACTAACCCCTCATCTCGAGTTGATTTTTGGTCCACGGAGCTCTTTCATGTTGCTACAGTTACCTCAGGATCCCTCTAGCCTGGAAAGAGTGTTCTTGGGGTTTCTCTGGAGTGCCATCAAGGAAATCAAGGCTCCTTTCATGTGTGATGTGCAACACGGAATTGCTCTGCACGCAGTGCAGGGGAATCGGGCCTCATTTCGCAGCGAGGGGGAAGTCTCATGGTTTTTCTCGAGTTGCGGCGCGAACCTGGGGTATATTCTCGAGTTACGACGGGGATGGCCCTTCCACCCACGTGTTTGTTCAGCGATGTCAGGACTCCTGCCTAGTTGCGAGGGACAACTCGGGATTCTCCTCGAGGCTTTGCAGGGCAATTGGGACGCCTCTCCAGCTGAGGCGGGAGACCACGGGTCCCTTTCCACGTGCCACAGGAATCCTGGGACTCCTATTAAGTTTCAGGAGGAGTCAGGCATCGTCTCCTTGGAGGCACTGATCTCCACGTACCTCTGGAGTTTTCAAAGGATGTGAGGCCTCCGGTCGCGATGAAGTGGGGAACTAGGTCTTTCTCTGTAGTCTCCACAGGGGATTCAGACATCCTTTCATCTTGGGAGATGCAAGAAGAGCCTGCATTCAAGTCACTGCAGGGATATCCAACCTTATTTCGAGTCAGGGCATCGCGGTGCCCATTCCACTTGAGGCCGCAAACTCAGGGTCCCTCTCACATACCTAGAGCTGAGAGAAGCCTCCTCTTGAGGTACTTGTGGTGAGGTAATATTCCTCTGGAGTCGAAGCCAGGGACTAACCTCTCATCTCGACTTGATTTTTGGTCCACGGAGCTCTTTCGTGTTGCTACAGTGACCTCAGGATCCCTCTAGCCTTGAAACAGTGTTCTTGGGGTTTGTCTGGAGTGCCATCAAGGAAATCAAGGCTCCTTTCATGTGTGATGTGCAAGACGGAATTGCTCTGCACGCAGTGCAGGGGAATCGCGCGTCATCTCTCGGCGAGGAGGTAGTCTCATGGTTTTTCTGGAGTTGCGGCGGGAACCTGGGGTATATTCTCGAGTTACGACGGGGATGGCGCTTCCACACACGTGTTTGTTCAGCGACATCAGGACTCCTGCCTAGTTGCGAGGGACAACTCGGGATTCTCCTCGAGGCTTGGCAGGGCAATTGGGACGCCTCTCCAGCTGAGGCGGGAGACCAAGGGTCCCTTTCCAGGTGCCGCAGGAATCCTGGGACTCCTATCAAGTTTCACGAGGAGTCAGGCATCGTCTCCTTTGGAAGCACTGATCTCCGCGTACCTCTGGAGTTTTCAAAGGATGTGAGGCCTCCGGTCGTGATGAGGTTGGGAACTAGGTCTTTCTCTGTGGTCCCCACAGGGGATTCAGACATCCTTTCATCTTGGGAGATGCAAGACGAGCCGGCATTCAAGTCACTGCAGGGATATCCGGCCTTATTTCGAGTCAGGGTATCGCGGTGTCCATTCCACTTGAGGCCGCAAACTCAGGGTCCCTCTCACATACCTAGAGTTGACAGAAGCCTCCTCTTGAGATGCTTGTGGTAAGGTGGTATTCCTCTGGAGTCGAAGCCAGGAACTAACCTCTTATCTCGAGTTGATTTTTGGGCCACGGAGCTGTTCCGTGTGGCTACAGTGACCTCAGGATCCCTCTAGCCTTGAAACAGTGTTCTTGGGTTTTCTCTGGAGTGCCATCAAGGAAATCAAGGCTCCTTTCATGTGTGATGTGCAACAAGGAATGGCTCTGCACGCAGTGCAGGGGAATCGGGCCTCATCTGGCGGCGAGGGGGAAGTCTCATGGTTTTTCTCGAGTTGCGGCGGGAACCTGGGGTATATTCTCGAGTTACGACGGGGATGGCCCTTCCACCCACGTGTTTGTTCAGCGACGTCAAGACTCCTGCCTAGTTGCGAGGGACAACTCGGGATTCTCCTCGAGGTTTGGTAGGGCAATTGGGACGCCTCCCCAGCTTAGGCGGGAGACCAAGGGTCCCTTTCCACGTGCCACAGGAATCCTGGGACTCCTATCAAGTTTCACGAGGAGTCAGGCATCGTCTCCTTTGGAAGCACTGATCTCCGCATACCTCTGGAATTTTCAAAGGATGTGAGGCCTCCGGTCGTGATGAGGTGGGGATCTAGGTCTTTCTCTGTGGTCTGCACAGGGGACTCAGACATCCTTTCGTCTTGGGAGATGCAAGACGAGCCTGCATTCAAGTCACTGCAGGGATATTCGGCCTTATTTTGAGTCAGGGCATAGCGGTGTCCATTCCACTTGAGGCTGCAAACTCAGGGTCCCTCTCACATACCTAGAGCTGAGAGAAGCCTCCTCTTGAGGTGCTTGTGGTAAGGTGGTATTCCTCTGGAGTCGAAGCCAGGGACTAACCTCTCATCTCGAGTTGATTTTTGGTCCACGGAGCTCTTTCGTGTTGCTGCAGTGACCTCAGGATCCCTCTAGCCTTGAAACAGTGTTCTTGGGGTTTCTCTGGAGTGCCATCAAGGAAATCAAGGCTCCTTTCATGTGTGATGTGCAACACGGAATTGCTCTACACGCAGTGCAGGGGAATCGGGCCTCATCTCGTGGCGAGGGGGAAGTCTCATGGTTTTTCTCGAGTTGCGGCGGGAATCTGGGGTATATTCTCGAGTTAAGACGGGGATGGCCCTTCCACCAACGTTTTTGTTCAGCCACGTCAGGACTCCTGCCTAGTTGCGAGGGACAACTCGGGATTCTCCTCAAGGATTGGTATGGCAATTTGAACGCCTCTCCAGCTGAGGCGGGAGACCAAGGGTCCCTTTCCACGTGCACAGGAATCCTGGGACTCCTATCAAGTTTCACAAGGAGTCAGGCATCGTCTCCTTTGGAGGCACTGTTCTCCGCATACCTCTGCAGTTTTCAAAGGATATGAGGCCTCCGGTCGCGATGAGGTGGGGAACTAGGTCTTTCTCTGTGGTCTGCACAGGGGATTCAGACATCCTTTCATCTTGGGAGATGCAAGACGAGCCTGCATTCAAGTCACTGCAGGGATATCCGGCTTAATTTCGAGTCAGGGTATCGCGATGTCCATTCCACTTGAGGCCGCAAACTCAGGGTCCCTCTCACATACCTAGAGCTATGAGAAGCCTCCTCTTGAGATGCTTGTGGTAAGGTGGTATTCCTCTGGAGTCGAAGCCAGGGACTAACCTCTTATCTCGAGTTGATTTCTGGTCCACGGATCTCTTCCGTGTTGCTACAGTGACCTCAGGATCCCTCTAGCCTTGAAACAGTGTTCTTGGGTTTTCTCTGGAGTGCCATGAAGGAAATCAAGGCTCCTTTCATGTGTGATGTGCAACACGGAATTGCTCTGCACGCAGTGCAGGCGAATCGGGCCTCATCTGGCGGCGAGGGGGAAGTCTCATGGTTTTTCTCGAGTTGCGGCGGGAACATGGGGTATATTCTCGAGTTACGACGGGGATGGCCCTTCCACCCACGTGTTTGTTCAGCGACGTCAAGACTCCTGCCTAGTTGCGAGGGACAACTCGGGATTCTCCTCGAGGTTTGGTAGGGCAATTGGGACGCCTCCCCAGCTTAGGCGGGAGACCAAGTGTCCCTTTCCACGTGCCACAGGAATCCTGGGACTCCTATCAAGTTTCACGAGGAGTCAGGCATCGTGTCCTTTGGAAGCACTGATCTCCGCATACCTCTGGAATTTTCAAAGGATGTGAGGCCTCCGGTCGTGATGAGGTGGGGATCTAGGTCTTTCTCTGTGGTCTGCACAGGGGATTCAGACATCCTTTCGTCTTGGGAGATGCAAGACGAGCCTGCATTCAAGTCACTGGAGGGATATCCGGCGTTATTTCGAGGCAGGGCATCGCGGTGTCCATTCCACTTGAGGCCGCAAAATCAGGGTCCCTTTCACATACCTAGAGCTGAGAGAAGCCTCCTCTTCAGGTGCTTGTGGTAAGGTGGTATTCCTCTGGAGTCGAAGCCAGGGACTAACCTCTCATCTCGAGTTGATTTTTGGTCCACGGAGATTTTTCTTATTGCTACAGTGACCTCAGGATCCCTCTAGCCTTGAAACAGTGTTCTTGGGGTTTCTCTGGAGTGCCATCAAGGAAATCAAGGCTCCTTTCATGTGTGATGTGCAACACGGAATTGCTCTGCACGCAGTACAGGGGAATCGGGCCTCATCTCACGGCGAGGGGGAAGTCTCATGGTTTTTCTCGAGTTGCGGCGGGAACCTGGGGTATATTCTCGAGTTACGACGGGGATGGCCCTTCCACCTACGTGTTCGTTCAGCCACGTCAGGACTCCTGCCTAGTTGCGAGGGACAACTCGGGATTCTCCTCGAGGCTTGGCAGGGCAATTGGGACGCCTCTCCAGCTGAGGCGGGAGACCAAGGGTCCCTTTCCACGTGCCAATGGAATCCTGGGACTCCTATCAAGTTTCACGAGGAGACAGGCATCGTCTCCTTTGGAGGCACTGTTCTCCGCGTACCTCTGGAGTTTTCAAAGGATGTGAGGCCTCCGGTCGCGATGAGGTGGGGAACTAGGTCTTTCTCTGTCGTCTCCACAGGGGATTCAGACATCCTTTCATCTTTGGAGATGAAAGACGAGCCTGCCTTCAAGTCACTGCAGGGATATCCGGCCTTATTTCGAGTCAGGGCATCGCGGTGTCCATTCCACTTGAGGTCGCAAACTCAGGGTCCCTCTCACATACCTAGAGCTGAGAGAAGCCTCCTCTTGAGGTGCTTGTGGTAAGGTGGTATTCCTCTGGAGTGGAAGTTAGGGACTACCCTCTCATCTCGAGTTGATTTTTGGTCCACGGAGCTCTTTCGTGTTGCTACAGTGACCTCAGGATCCTTCTTGCCTTGACAGAGTGTTCTTGGGTTTTCTCTGGAGTGCCATCAAGGAAATCAAGGCTCCTTTCATGTGTGATGTGCAACACGGATTTGCTCTGCACCCAGTGCAGGTGAATCGGGCCTCATCTAGGGGCGAGGGGGAAGTCTCATGGTTTTTCTCGAGTTGCGGCGGAAACCTGGGGTATATTCTCGAGTTACGATGAGGATCGCCCTTGCACCCGCGTGTTTGTTCAACGACGTCAGGACTCCTGCCTAATTGCGAGGGACAACTCGGGATTCTCCTCGAGGTTTGGCAGGGCAATTGCGACACCTCTCCAGCTGAGGCGGGAGACCAAGGGTCCCTTTCCACGTGCCACAGGAATCCTGGGACTCCTATTAAGTTTCAGGAGGAGTCAGGCATCGTCTCCTTGGAGGCACTGATCTCCACGTACCTCTGGAGTTTTCAAAGGATGTGAGGCCTCCGGTCGTGATGAGGTGGGGATCTAGGTCTTTCTCTGTAGTCTCCACAGGGGATTCAGACATCCTTTCAACTTGGGAGATGCAAGACGAGCCTGCATTCAAGTCACTGCAGGGATATCCAGCCTTATTTCGAGTCAGGGCATCGCGGTGCCCAATCCACTTGAGGCCGCAAACTCAGGGTCCCTCTCACATACCTAGAGCTGAGAGAAGCCTCTTCTTGAGGTACTTGTGGTGAGGTAATATTCCTCTGGAGTCGAAGCCAGGGACTAACCTCACATCTCGACTTGATTTTTGGTCCACGGAGCTCTTTCGTGTTGCTACAGTGACCTCAGGATCCCTCTAGCCTTGAAACAGTGTTCTTGGGGTTTGTCTGGAGTGCCATCAAGGAAATCAAGGCTCCTTTCATGTGTGATGTGCAGCATGGAATTGCTCTGCACACAGTGCAGGGGAATCGGGCCTCACTCGCGGCGAGGGGGAAGTCTCATGGTTTTTCTCGAGTTGCGGCGGGAACCTGGGGTATATTCTCGAGTTACAACGGGGATGACCATTCCACACACGTGTTTGTTCAGCGACGACAGGACTCCTGCCTAGTTGCGAGGGACAACTCGGGATTCTCCTCGAGACGTGGCAGGGCAATTGGAACGCCTCTCCAGCTGAGGAGAGAGACCAAGTGTCCCTGTCCACGTGCCACAGGAATCCTGGGACTCCTATCAAGTTTCACGAGGAGTCAGGCATCGTCTCCTTTGGAGGCACTGATCTCCGTGTACCTCTGGAGTTTTCAAAGGATGTGAGGCCTCCGGTCGTGATGAGGTTGGGAACTAGGTCTTTCTCTGTGGTCTCCACAGGGGATTCAGACATCCTTTCATCTTGGGAGATGCAAGACGAGCCTGCATTCAAGTCACTGCAGGGATATCCGGCCTTATTTCGAGTCAGGGCATCGCGGTGTCCATTCGACTTGAGGCCGCAAACTCAGGGTCCCTCTCACATACCTAGAGCTGAGAGAAGCCTCCTCTTGAGGTGCTTGTGGTAAGGTGCTATTCCTCTGGAGTCGAAGCCAGGGACTAACCCCTCATCTCGAGTTGATTTTTGGTCCACGGAGCTCTTTCATGTTGCTACAGTTACCTCAGGATCCCTCTAGCCTGGAAAGAGTGTTCTTGGGGTTTCTCTGGAGTGCCATCAAGGAAATCAAGGCTCCTTTCATGTGTGATGTGCAACACGGAATTGCTCTGCACGCAGTGCAGGGGAATCGGGCCTCATTTCGCAGCGAGGGGGAAGTCTCATGGTTTTTCTCGAGTTGCGGCGGGAACCTGGGGTATATTCTCGAGTTACGACGGGGATGGCCCTTCCACCCACGTGTTTGTTCAGCGACGTCAGGACTCCTGCCTAGTTGCGAGGGAAAACTCGGGATTCTCCTCGAGGCTTTGCAGGGCAATTGGGACGCCTCTCCAGCTGAGGCGGGAGACCACGGGTCCCTTTCCACGTGCCACAGGAATCCTGGGACTCCTATTAAGTTTCAGGAGGAGTCAGGCATCGTCTCCTTGGAGGCACTGATCTCCACGTACCTCTGGAGTTTTCAAAGGATGTGAGGCCTCCGGTCGCGATGAAGTGGGGAACTAGGTCTTTCTCTGTAGTCTCCACAGGGGATTCAGACATCCTTTCATCTTGGGAGATGCAAGAAGAGCCTGCATTCAAGTCACTGCAGGGATATCCAACCTTATTTCGAGTCAGGGCATCGCGGTGCCCATTCCACTTGAGGCCGCAAACTCAGGGTCCCTCTCACATACCTAGAGCTGAGAGAAGCCTCCTCTTGAGGTACTTGTGGTGAGGTAATATTCCTCTGGAGTCGAAGCCAGGGACTAACCTCTCATCTCGACTTGATTTTTGGTCCACGGAGCTCTTTCGTGTTGCTACAGTGACCTCAGGATCCCTCTAGCCTTGAAACAGTGTTCTTGGGGTTTGTCTGGAGTGCCATCAAGGAAACCAAGGCTCCTTTCATGTGTGATGTGCAAGACGGAATTGCTCTGCACGCAGTGCAGGGGAATCGCGCGTCATCTCTCGGCGAGGAGGTAGTCTCATGGTTTTTCTGGAGTTGCGGCGGGAACCTGGGGTATATTCTCGAGTTACGACGGGGATGGCGCTTCCACACACGTGTTTGTTCAGCAACATCAGGACTCCTGCCTAGTTGCGAGGGACAACTCGGGATTCTCCTCGAGGCTTGGCAGGGCAATTGGGACGCCTCTCCAGCTGAGGCGGGAGACCAAGGGTCCCTTTCCAGGTGCCACAGGAATCCTGGGACTCCTATCAAGTTTCACGAGGAGTCAGGAATCGTCTCCTTTGGAAGCACTGATCTCCGCGTACCTCTGGAGTTTTCAAAGGATGTGAGGCCTCCGGTCGTGATGAGGTTGGGAACTAGGTCTTTCTCTGTGGTCCCCACAGGGGATTCAGACATCCTTTCATCTTGGGAGATGCAAGACGAGCCTGCATTCAAGTCACTGCAAGAATATCCGGCCTTATATCGAGTCAGGGCATCGCAGTGTCCATTCCACTTGAGGCCGCAAACTCAGGGTCCCTCTCACATACCTAGTGCTGAGAGAAGCCTCCTCTTGAGGTGCTTGTGTTAAGGTGGTATTCCTCTGGAGTCGAAGCCAGGGACTAACCTCTCATCTCGAGTTGATTTTTGGTCCAAGGAGCTCTTTCTTGTTGCTACAGTGACCTCAGGATCCCTCTAGCCTTGAAACAGTGTTCTTGCGGTTTCTCTGGAGTGCCATCAAGGAAATCAAGGCTCCTTTCATGTGTGATGTGCAAGACGGAATTGATCTGCACGCAGTGCAGGCGAATCGGGCCTCATCTCGCGGCGAGGGGGAAGTCTCATGGTTTTTCTCGAGTTGCGGCGGGAACCTGGGGTATATTCTCGAGTTACGACGGGAATGGCCCTTCCACCCGCCTGTTTGTTCATTGACGTCAGGACTCCTGCCTAGTTGCGAGGGGCAACTCGGGATTCTCCTCGAGGCTTGGCAGGGCAATTGGGACGCCTCTCCAGCTGAGGCGGGAGACCAAGTGTCCCTTTCCACGTGCAACAATAATCCTGGGAATCCTATCAAGTTTCACGAGGAGTCCGGAATCGTCTCCATTGGAGGCACGGATCTCCGCGTACCTCTGGAGTTTTCGAAGGATGTGAGGCCTCCGGTCGCGATGAGGTGGGGAACTAAGTCTTTCTCTGTGGTCTCCACAGGGGATTCAGACATCCTTTCGTCTTGGGACATGCAAGACGAGCCTGCATTCAACTCACTGCAGGGATATCCGGCCTTATTTCGAGTCAGGGCATCGCGGGGTCCATTCCACTTGAGGCCGCAAACTCAGGGTCCCTCTCACATACCTAGAGCTGAGAGAAGCCTCCTCTTGAGGGGCTTGTGGTAAGGTGGTATTCCTCTGGAGTGGAAGTTAGGGACTACCCTCTCATCTCGAGTTGATTTTTTGTCCACGGAGATCTTTCTTGTTGCTACAGTGACCTCAGGATCCCTCTAGCCTTGAAACAGTGTTCTTGGGGTTTCTCTGGAGTGCCATCAAGGAAATCAAGGCTCATTTCATGTGTGATGTGCAACACGGAATTGCTCTGCACGCAGTGCAGTTGAATCGTGCCTCATTTTGCAGCGAGGGGGAAGTCTCATGGTTTTTCTCGAGTTGCGGCGGGAACCTGGGCTATATTCTCGAGTTACGTCGGGGATGGCCCTTCCACACACGTGTTTGTTCAGCGACGTCAGGACTGTGCCTAGTTGCAAGGGACAACTCGGGATTCTCCTTGAGGCTTGGCAGGGCAATTGGGACGCCTCTCTAGCTGAGGGGGGAGACCAAGTGTCCCTTTCCACGTGCCACAGGAATCCTGGGACTCCTATCAAGTTTCCCGAGGAGTTAGGCATCGTCTCCTTTGGAGGCACTGATCTCTGCGTACCTCTCGGGTTTTCAAAGGATGTGAGGCCTCCGGTCGCGATGAGGTGGGGAACTAGGTCTTTCTCTGTGGTCTCCACAGGGGATTCAGACATCCTTTCGTCTTGGGAGATGCAAGACGAGCCTGCATTCAAGTCACTGCCGGGATATCCGGCCTTATTTCGAGTCAGGGCATCGCGGTGTCCATTCCACTTGAGGCCGCAAATTCAGGGTCCCTGTCACATACCTAGAGCTGAAAGAAGCCTCCTCTTGAGGTGCTTGTGGTAAGGTGGTATTCCTCTGGAGTCGAAGCCAGGGACTAACCCCTCATCTCGAGTTGATTTTTGGTCCACAGAGCTCTTTCATGTTGCTACAGTGACCTCAGGATCCCTCTAGCCTGGAAACAGTGTTCTTGGGGTTTCTCTGGAGTGCCATCAAGGAAATCAAGGCTCCTTTCATGTGTGATGTGCAACACGGAATTGCTCTGCACGCAGTGCAGGGGAATCGGGCCTCATTTCGCAGCGAGGGGGAAGTCTCATGGTTTTTCTCGAGTTGCGGCGGGAACCTGGGGTATATTCTCGAGTTACGACGGGGATGGCCCTTCCACACACGTGCTTGTTCAGCGACGTCAGGACTCCTGCCTAGTTGCGAGGAACAACTCGGGAATCTCGTCGAGAAATGGCAGGGCAATTGGGACGCCTCCCCAGCTGAGGCTAGAGACCAATGGTCCCTTTCCACGTACCACAGGAATCCTGGGACTCCTATCAAGTTTCACGAGGAGTCAGGCATCGTCTCCTTTGGAAGCACTGATCTCCGCGTACCTCTGGAGTTTTCAAAGGATGTGAGGCCTCCGGTCGCGATGAGGTTGGGAACTAGGTCTTTCTCTGTGGTCTCCACAGGGGATTCAGAGATCCTTTCATCTTGGGAGATGCAAGACGAGCCAGCATTCAAGTCACTGCAAGAATATCCGGCCTTATATCGAGTCAGGGCATCGCGGTGTCCATTCCACTTGAGGCCGCAAACTCAAGGTCCCTCTCACATACCTAGTGCTGAGAGAGGCCTCCTCTTGAGGTGCTTGTGGTAAGGTGGTATTCCTCTGGAGTCGAAGACAGGGACTAACCTCTCATCTCGAGTTGATTTTTGGTCCAAGGAGCTCTTTCCTGTTGCTACAGTGACCTCAGGATCCCTCTAGCCTTGAAACAGTGTTCTTGCGGTTTCTCTGGAGTGCCATCAAGGAAATCAAGGCTCCTTTCATGTGTGATGTGCAACACGGAATTGCTCTGCACGCAGTGCAGGTGAATCGGGCCTCATCTCGGGGCGAGAGGGAAGTCTCATTCTTTTTCTCGAGTTGCGGCGGGAACCTGGGGTATATTCTCGAGTTACGACGGGGATGGCCCTTCCACCCGCCTGTTTCTTCAGCGACGTCAGGACTCCTGCCTAGTTGTGACGGGCAACTCAGGATTCTCCTCGAGGCTTGGCAGGGCAATTGGGACGCCTCTCCAGCTGAGACGGGAGACCAAGTGTCCCTTTCCACGTGCCACAGTAGTCCTGGGAATCCTATCAAGTTTCATGGGGAGTCAGGCATCGTCTCCATTGGAGGCACGGATCTCCGCGTACCTCTGGAGTTTTCGAAGGATGTGAGGCCTCCGGTCGCGATGAGGTGGGGAACTAGGTCTTTCTCTGTGGTCTCCACAGGGGATTCAGACATCCTTTCGTCTTGGGAGATGCAAGACGAGCCTGCATTCAACTCACTGCAGGGATATCCGGCCTTATTTCGAGTCAGGGCATCGCGATGTCCATTCCACTTGAGACCGCAAACTCAGGGTCCCTCTCACATACGTAGAACTGAGAGAAGCCTCCTCTTGAGGTGCTTGTGGTAAGGTGGTATTCCTCTGAAGTCGAAGCCAGGGACTAACCTCTCATCTCGAGTTGATTATTGGTCTCCGGAGCTCTTTAGTGTGGCTAGAGTGACCTCAAGATCCCTCTAGCTCTGAAACAGTGTTCTTGGGGTTTCTCTGCAGTGCCATCAAGGAAATCAAGGCTCCTTTCATGTGTGATGTGCAACACGGAATTGATCTGCACGCAGTGCAGGGGAATCGGGCCTCATCTCGCGGCGAGGGGGAAGTCTCATGGTTTTTCTCGAGTTGCGGCGGGAACCTGGGGTATATTCTCGAGTTACGACGGGAATGGCCCTTCCACCCGCCTGTTTGTTCATTGACGTCAGGACTCCTGCCTAGTTGCGAGGGGCAACTCGGGATTCTCCTCGAGGCTTGGCAGGGCAATTGGGACGCCTCTCCAGCTGAGGCGGGAGACCAAGTGTCCCTTTCCACGTGCAACAATAATCCTGGGAATCCTATCAAGTTTCACGAGGAGTCCGGAATCGTCTCCTTTGTAGGCACTGATCTCCATGTACCTCTGGAGTTTTCAAAGGATGTGAGGCCTTCGGTCGCGATGAGGTGGGTAACTAGGTCTTTCTCTGTGATCTCCACAGGGGATTCAGACATCCTTTCGTCTTGGGAGATGCAAGACGAGCCTGCATTCAAGTCACTGCATGGATATTCGGCCTTATTTTGAGTAAGTGCATAGCGGTGTCCATTCCACTTGAGGCTAGAAAATCAGGGTGCCTCTCACATACCTAGAGCTGAGAGAAGCCTGCTCCTGTGGTGCTTGTGGTAAGGAAGTATTCCTCTGGAGTCGAAGCCAGGGACTAACCTCTCATCTCGAGTTGATTTTTTGTCCACGGAGATCTTTCTTGTTGCTACAGTGACCTCAGGATCCCTCTAGCCTTGAAACAGTGTTCTTCGGGTTTCTCTGGAGTGCCATAAGGAAATCAAGGCTCATTTCATGTGTGATGTGCAACACGGAATTGCTCTGCACGCAATGCAGGGGAATCGTGCCTCATTTTGCAGCGAGGGGGAAGTCTCATGGTTTTTCTCGAGTTGCGGCGGGAACCTGGGCAATATTCTCGAGTTACGTCGGGGATGGCCCTTCCACACACGAGTTTGTTCAGCGACGTCAGGACTGTGCCTAGTTGCAAGGGACAACTCGGGATTCTCCTTGAGGCTTGGCAGGGCAATTAGGACGCCTCTCTAGCTGAGGGGGGAGACCAAGTGTCCCTTTCCACGTGCCACAGGAATCCTGGGACTCCTATCAAGTTTCCCGAGGAGTCAGGCATCGTCTCCTTTGGAGGCACTGATCTCCGCGTACCTCTGGGGTTTTCAAAGGATGTGAGGCCTCCGGTCGCGATGAGGTGGGGAACTAGGTCTTTCTCTGTGGTCTCCACAGGGGATTCAGACATCCTTTCGTCTTGGGAGATGCAAGACGAGCCTGCATTCTACTCACTGCAGGGATATCCGGCCTTATTTCGAGTCAGGGCATCGCGGTGTCCATTCGACTTGGGGCCGGAAACTCAGGGTCCCTCTCACATACCTAGAGCTGAGAGAAGCCTCCTCTTGAGGTGCTTGTGGTAAGGTGGTATTCTTCTGGAGTCGGAGCCAGGGAATAACCCCTCATCTCGAGTTGATTTTTGGTCCACAGAGCTCTTTCATGTTGCTACAGTGACCTCAGGATCCCTCTAGCCTGGAAACAGTGTTCTTGGGGTTTCTCTGGAGTGCCATCAAGGAAATCAAGGCTCCTTTCATGTGTGATGTGCAACACGGAATTGCTCTGCATGCAGTGCAGGGGAATCGGGCCTCATTTCGCAGCGAGGGGGAAGTCTCATGGTTTTTCTCGAGTTGCGGCGGGAACCTGGGGTATATTCTCGAGTTACGACGGGGATGGCCCTTCCACCCACGTGTTTGTTCAGCGACGTCAGGACTCCTGCCTAGTTGCGAGGGACAACTCGGGATTCTCCTCGAGGCTTTGCAGGGCAATTGGGACGCCTCTCCAGCTGAGGCGGGAGACCAAGGGTCCCTTTCCACGTGCCACAGGAATCCTGGGACTCCTATTAAGTTTCAGGAGGAGTCAGGCATCGTCTCCTTGGAGGCACTGATTTCCACGTACCTCTGGAGTTTTCAAAGGATGTGAGGCCTCCGGTCGCGATGAAGTGGGGAACTAGGTCTTTCTCTGTAGTCTCCACCGGGGATTCAGACATCCTTTCATCTTGGGAGATGCAAGAAGAGCCTGCATTCAAGTCACTGCAGGGATATCCAACCTTATTTCGAGTCAGGGCATCGCGGTGCCCATTCCACTTAAGGCCGCAAACTCCGGGTCCCTCTCACATACCTAGAGCTGAGAGAAGCCTACTCTTGAGGTACTTGTGGTGAGGTAATATTCCTCTGGAGTCGAAGTCAGGGACTAACCTCTCATCTCGACTTGATTTTTGGTCCACGGAGCTCTTTCGTGTTGCTACAGTGACCTCATGATCCCTCTAGCCTTGAAACAGTGTTCTTGGGGTTTGTCTGGAGTGCCATCAAGGAAATCAAGGCTCCTTTCATGTGTGATGTGCAACACGGAATTGCTCTGCACGCAGTGCAGGGGAATCGGGCGTCATCTCTCGGCGAGGAGGTAGTCTCATGGTTTTTCTGGAGTTGCGGCTGGAACCTGGGGTATATTCTCGAGTTACGACGGGGTTGGCGCTTCCACACACGTGTTTGTTCAGCGACATCAGGACTCCTGTCTAGTTGCGAGGGACAACTCGGGAATCTCCTCGAGGCTTGGCAGGGCAATTGGGACGCCTCTCCAGCTGAGGCGGGAGACCAAGGGTCCCTTTCCAGGTGCCACAGGAATCCTGGGACTCCTATCAAGTTTCACGAGGAGTCAGGCATCGTCTCCTTTGGAGGCACTGATCTCCGCGTACCTCTGGAGTTTTCCAAGGATGTGAGGCCTCCGGTCGCCATGAGGTGGGGAACTAGGTCTTTCTCTGTGGTCTCCACAGGGGATTCAGACATCCTTTCATATTGGGAGATGCAAGACGTGACTGCATTCAAGTCACTGCAGAGATATCCGGCCTTAATTCGAGTCAGGGCATCGCGGTGTCCTTTCCACTTGAGGCCGCAAATTCAGGGTCCCTCTCACATACCTAGAGCTGAGAGAAGCCTCCTCTTGAGGTGCTTGTGGTAAGGTGGTATTCCTCTGGAGTCGAAGCCAGGGACTAACCCCTCATCTCGAGTTGATTTTTGGTCCACGGAGCTCTTTCATGTTGCTACAGTGACCTCAGGATCTCTTTAGCCTTGAAACAGTGTTGTTGGGGTTTCTCTGTAGTGCCATCAAGGAAATCAAGGCTCCTTTCATGTGTGATGTGCAACACGGAATTGCTCTGCACACAGTGCAGGCGAATCGAGCCTCATCTCGCGGCAAGGGGGAAGTCTCATGGTTTTTCTCGAGTTGCGGCGGGAACCTGGGGTATATTCTCGAGTTACGACGGGGATGGCCCTTCCACACACGTGCTTGTTCAGCGACGTCAGGACTCCTGCCTAGTTGCGAGGGACAACTCGGGATTCTCCTCGAGGCTTGCCAGGGCAATTGGGACGCCTCTCCAGCTGAGGCGGGAGACCAAGTGTCCCTTTCCACGTGCCACAGGAATCCTGGGACTCCTATCAAGTTTCACGAGGAGTCAGGCATCGTCTCCTTTGGAGGCACTGATCTCCGCGTACCTCTGAAGTTTTCAAAGGATGTGAGGCCTCCGGTCGCGATGAGGTGGGGAACTAGGTCTTTCTCTGTGATCTCCACAGGGGATTCAGACATCCTTTCGTCTTGGGAGATGCAAGACGAACCTGCATTCAAGTCACTGCAGGGATATCCGGCCTTATATCGAGTCAGGGCATCGCGGTGTCCATTCCACTTGAGGCCACAAAATCAGGGTCCCTCTCACATACCTAGAGCTGAGAGAAGCCTGCTCCTGTGGTGCTTGTGGTAAGGTGGTATTCCTCTGGAGTCGAAGCCAGGGACTAACCTCTCATCTCGAGTTGATTTTTTGTCCACGGACATCTTTCTTGTTGCTACAGTGACCTCCGGATCCCTCTAGCCTTGAAACAGTGTTCTTGGGCTTTCTCTGGAGTGCCATCAAGGAAATCAAGGCTCATTTCATGTGTGATGTGCAACACGGAATTGCTCTGCACGCAGTGCCGGGGAATCGGGCCTCATTTTGCGGTGACGGGAAGTCTCATGGTTTTTCTCGAGTTGCGGCGGGAACCTGGGGTATATTCTCGAGTTACGACGGGGATGGCCCTTCCACACACGTGTTTGTTCGGCGTCGTCAGGACTCCTGCCTAGTTGCAAGGGACAAATCGGGATTCTTCTTAAGGATTGGCAGGAGAATTGGGATGCCTCTCCAGCTGAGGGGGGAGACCAAGTGTC
Source organism: Cervus elaphus (assembly GCF_910594005.1). NCBI lineage: Eukaryota > Metazoa > Chordata > Mammalia > Artiodactyla > Cervidae > Cervus > Cervus elaphus. The sequence goes on from NC_057847.1 coordinate 1,276,913, forward strand.
CCTTTCCACGTGCCACAGGAATCCTGGGACTCCTATCAAGTTTCACGAGGAGCCAGGTATCGTCTCCTTTGGAGGCACTGATCTCCGCATACCACTGGAGTTTTCAAAGGATGTGAGGCCTCCGGGCGCGATGAGGTGGGTTACTAGGTCTTTCTCTGTGGTCTCCACAGGGGATTCAGACATCCTTTCCTCTTGGGAGATGCAAGACGAGCCTGCATTCAAGTCACTGTAGGGATATCCGGCCTTATTTCGAGTCAGGGCATCGCGGTGTCCATTCCACTTGAGGCCGCAAACTCAGGGTCCCTGTCACATACCTAGAGCTGAGAGAAGCCTCCTCTTGAGGTGCTTGTGGTAAGGTGGTATTCCTCTGGAGTTGAAGCCAGGGACTAACCTCTCATCTCCAGTTGATTTTTCGACCACGGAGCTCTTTCGTGTTGCTACAGTGACCTCAGGATCCCTCTAGCCTTGAAACAGTGTTCTTGGGGTTTCTCTGGAGTGCCATCAAGGAAATCAAGGCTCCTTTCATGTGTGATGTGCAACACGGAATTGCTCTGCACGCAGTGCAGGGGAATCGGGCCTCATCTCTCGGCGAGGGGGAAGTCTCATGGTTTTTCTCGAGTTGCGGCGGGAACCTGGGATATATTCTCGAGTTACGACGGGGATGGCCCTTCCACTCATGTGTTTGTTCAGCCACGACAGGACTCCTGCCTAGTTGCGAGGGACAACTCGGGATTCTCCTCGAGGCTTTGCAGGGCAATTGGGACGCCTCTCCAGCTGAGGCGGAGGACGAAGGGTCCCTTTCCACGTGCCACAGGAATCCTGGGACTCCTATCAAGTTTCACGAGGAGTCAGGCATCGTCTCCTTTGGAGGCACTGATCTCCGCGTCCCTCTGGAGTTTTCAAAGGATGTGAGGCCTCCGGTCGCGATGAGGTGGGGAACTAGGTCTTTCTCTGTGGTCTCCACAGGGGATTCAGACATCCTTTCGTCTTGGGAGATGCAAGGCGAGCCTGCATTCAAGTCACTGCAGGGATATCCGGCCTTATTTCGAGCCAGGGCATCTTGGTGTGCATTCCACTTGAGGCCGCAAAATCAGGGTCCCTCTCACATACCTAGAGCTGAGAGAAGCCTCCTCTTGAGGTGCTTGTGGTAAGATGGTATTCCTCTGGAGTCGAAGCCATGGACTAACCTCTCATCTCGAGTTGATTTTTGGTCCACGGAGCTCTTTTGTGTTGCTACAGTGACCTCAGGTTCCCTCTAGCATTGAAATAGTGTTCTTGGGGTTTCTCTGGAGTGCCATCAAGGAAATCAAGGTTCCTTTCATGTGTGATGTGCAACACAGAATTGCTCTGCACGCAGTGCAGGGAAATCGGGCATCATCTCGCGGCGAGGGGGAAGTCTCATGGTTTTTCTCGAGTTGCGGTGGGAACCTGTGGTATATTCTGGAGTTACGACGGGGATGGCCCTTCCACACACGTGTTTGTTCAGCGACGTCAGGACTCATGCCTAGTTGCGAGGGACAACTCGGGATTCTCCTCGAGGCTTGGCAGGGCAATTGGGACGCCTCTCCAGCTGAGGCGGGAGACCAAGGGGCCCTTTCCACCAGCCGCAGGAATCCTGGGACTCCTATCAAGTTTCACGAGGAGTCAGGCATCGTCTCCTTTGGAGGCACTGTTCTCCGCATACCTCTGCAGATTTCAAAGGATATGAGGCCTCCGGTCGCGATGAGGTGGGGAACTAGGTCTTTCTCTGTGGTCTCCACAGGGGATTCAGACATCCTTTCGTCTTGGGAGATGCAAGACGAGCCTGCATTCAAGTCACTGCAGGTATATCCAGCCTTATTTCGAGTCAGCGCATCGCGGTGTCCATTCCACTTGAGGCCGCAAACTCAGGGTCCCTCTCACATACATAGAGCTGAGAGAAGCCTCCTCTTGAGGTGCTTGTGGTAAGGTGGTATTTCTCTGGAGTCGAAGCCAGGGACTAACCTCTCATCTCGAGTGGATTCTTGGTGCACGGAGATCTTTCGTGTTGCTACAGTGACCTCAGGTTCCCTCGAGCCTTGAAACAGTGTTCTTGGGGTTTATCTGGAGTGCCATCAAGGAAATCAAGGCTCCTTTCATGTGTGATGTGCAACACGGAATTGCTCTACACGCAGTGCAGGGGAATCGGGCCTCATCTCGCAGCGAGGGGGAAGTCTCATGGTTTTTCTCGAGTTGCGGTGGGAACCTGGGGTATATTCTCGAGTTACGATGGGGATGGCCCTTCCACCCACGTGTTTGTTCAGCGACATCAGGACTCCTGCCTAGTTGTGAGGGACAACTCGGGATTCTCCTCGAGGCGTGGCAGGGCAATTGGGACGCCTCTCCAGCTGAGGCGGGAGACCAAGTGTCCCTTTCCACGTGCCACAGGAATCCTGGGACTCCTATCAAGTTTCACGAGGAGTCAGGCATCGTCTCCTTTGGAAGCACTGATCTCCGCATACCTCTGGAATTTTCAAAGGATGTGAGGCCTCCGGTCGCGATGAGGTGGGGATCTAGGTCTTTCTCTGTGGTCTGCACAGGGGATTCAGACATCCTTTCGTCTTGGGAGATGCAAGACGAGCCTGCATTCAAGTCACTGCAGGGATATTCGGCCTTATTTTGAGTCAGGGCATAGCGGTGTCCATTCCACTTGAGGCTGCAAACTCAGGGTCCCTCTCACATACCTAGAGCTGAGAGAAGCCTCCTCTTGAGGTGCTTGTGATAAGGTGGTATTCCTCTGGAGTTGAAGCCAGGGACTAACCCCTCATCTCGAGTTGATTTTTGGTCCACGGAGCTCTTTCGTGTTGCTACAGTGACCTCAGGATCCCTCTAGCCTTGAAACAGTGTTCTTGGGGTTTCTCTGGAGTGCCATCAAGGAAATCAAGGCTCCTTTCATGTGTGATGTGCAACACGGAATTGCTCTGCCCGCAGTGCAGGATATCGAGCCTCATTTTGCGGCGAGGGAGAAGTCTCATGGTTTTTCTCGAGTTGCGGCGGAAACCTGGGGTATATTCTCGAGTTACGTCGGCGATGGCCCTTCCACCCACGTGTTTGTTCAGCGACGTCAGGACTCCTGCCTAGTTGCGAGGGACAACTCGGGATTCTCCTCGAGGCGTGGCAGGGCAATTGGGACGCCTCTCCAGCTGAGGCGGGAGACCAAGGGTCCCTTTCCACGTGCCACAGGAATCCTGGGACTCCTATCAAGTTTCACGAGTCAGGCATCGTCTCCTTTGGAGGCACTGATCTCCACGTACCTCTGAAGTTTTCAAAGGATGTGAGGCCTCGGGTCGCGCTGAGGTGGGGAACTAGGTCTTTCTCTGTGGTCTCCACAGGGGATTCAGACATCCTTTCGTCTTGGGAGATGCAAGACGAGCCTGCATTCAAGTCACTGCAGGGATATCCAGCCTTATTTCGAGTCAGGGCATCGCGGTGTCCATTCCACTTGAGGCCGCAAACTCAGGGTCCCTCTCACATACATAGAGCTGAGAGAAGCCTCCTATTGAGGTGCTTGTGGTAAGGTGGTATTCCTCTGGAGTCGAAGTCAGGGACTAACCTCTCATCTCGAGTGGATTCTTGGTGCACGGAGCTCTTTCGTGTTGCTCCAGTGACCTCAGGATCCCTCTAGCCTTGAAACATTGTTCTTGGGGTTTCTCTGGAGTGCCATCAAGGAAATCAAGGCTTTTTTCATGTGTGATGTGCAACACGGAAATGCTCTGCCCGCAGTGCAGGGGAATCGGGCCTCATCTCGCGGCGAGGGGGAAGTCTCATGGTTTTTCTCGAGTTGCGGCGGGAACCTGGGGTATATTCTCGAGTTACGACGGGGATGGCCCTTCCACCCACGTGTTTGTTCAGCCACGTCAGGACTCCTGCCTAGTTGCGAGGGACAAGTCGGGATTCTCCTCAAGGATTGGTATGGCAATTTGAACGCCTCTCCAGCTGAGGCGGGAGACCAAGGGTCCCTTTCCACGTGCACAGGAATCCGGAGACTCCTATCAAGTTTCACGAGGAGTCAGGCATCGTCTCCTTTGGAGGCACTGATCTCCGCATACCTCTGCAGTTTTCAAAGGATATGAGGCCTCCGGTCGTCATGAGGTGGGGAACTAGGTCTTTCTCTGTGGTCTCCACAGGGGATTCAGACATCCTTTCGTCTTGGGAGATGCAAGACGAGCCTGCATTCAAGTCACTGCAGGGAAATCCGGCCTTATTTCGAGTCAGGGCATTGCGGTGTCCATTCCACTTGAGGCCGCAAACTCAGGGTCCCTCTCACATACCTAGAGCTGAGAGAAGCCTCCTCTTGAGGTGCTTGTGGTAAGGTGGTATTCCTCTGGAGTCGAAGTTAGGGACTACCCTCTCATCTCGAGTTGATTTTTGGTCCACGGAGCTCTTTCGTGTTGCTACAGTGACCTCAGGATTCTTCTTGCCTTGACAGAGTGTTCTTGGGGTTTCTCTGGAGTGCCATCAAGGAAATCAAGGCTCCTTTCATGTGTGATGTGCAGCACGGAATTGCTCTGCACACAGTGCAGGGGAATCGGGCCTCACTAGCAGGGGAGGGGGAAGTCTCATGGTTTTTCTCGAGTTGCGGCGAGAACCTGGGGTATATTCTCGAGTTACGACGGGGATGGCCATTCCACACACGTGTTTGTTCAGCGACGACAGGACTCCTGCCTAGTTGCGAGGGACAACTCGGGATTCTCCTCGAGGCTTGGCAGGGCAGTTGGGACGCCTCTCCAGCTGAGGCGGGAGACCAAGGGTACCTTTCCACGTGCCACAGGAATCCTGGGACTCCTATCAAGTTTCAGGAGGAGTCAGGCATCGTCTCCTTTGGAGGAACTGATCTCCGCGTACCTCTGAAGTTTTCAAAGGATGTGAGGCCTCCGGTCGTGATGAGGTGGGGAACTAGGTCTTTCTCTGTGGTCTCCACAGGGGATTCAGACATCCTTTCGTCTTGGGAGATGCAAGACGAGCCTGCATTCAAGTCACTGCAGGGATATCCAGCCTTATTTCGAGTCACGGCATCGCGGTGTCCATTCCACTTGAGGCCGCAAAGTCAGGGTCCCTCTCACATACCTAGAGCTGAGAGAAGCCTCCTCTTGAGGTGCTTGTGGTAAGGTGGTATTCCTCTGGAGTCGAAGCCAGGGACTAACCTCTCATCTCGAGTTAATTCTTGGTCCACGGAGCTCTTTTGTGTTGCTACAGTGACCTCAGGATCCCTCTAGCCTTGAAACATTGTTCTTGGGGTTTCTCTGGAGTGCCATCAAGGAAATCAAGGCTTTTTTCATGTGTGATGTGCAACACGGAAATGCTCTGCACGCAGTGCAGGGGAATCGGGCCTCATCTCGCGGCGAGGGGGAAGTCTCATGGTTTTTCTCGAGTTGCGGCGGGAACCTGGGGTATATTCTCGAGTTACGACGGGGATGGCCGTTCCACCCACGTGTTTGTTCAGCCACGTCAGGACTCCTGCCTAGTTGCGCGGGACAACTCGGGATTCTCCTCGAGGCTTGGCAGGGCAATTGGAACGCCTCTCCAGCTGAGGAGAGAGACCAAGTGTCCCGGTCCACATGCCACAGGAATCCTGGGACTCCTATCAAGTTTCACGAGGAGTCAGGCATCGTCTCCTTTAGAGGCACTGATCTCCGCGTACCTCTGGAGTTTTCAAAGGATGTGAGGCCTCCGGTCGCGATGAGGTGGGGAACTAGGTCTTTCTCTGTGGTCTCCACAGGGGATTCAGACATCCTTTCATCTTGGGAGATGCAAGACGAGCCTGCATTCAAGTCACTGCAGGGATATCCCTCCTTATTTCGAGTCAGGGCATCACGGTGTCCATTCGACTTGAGGCTGCAAACTCAGGGTCCCTCTCACATACCTAGAGCTGAGATAAGCCTCCTCTTGAGGTGCTTGTGGTAAGGTGGTATTCCTCTGGAGTCGAAGCCAGGGACTAACCCCTCATCTCGAGTTGATTTTTGGTCCACGGAGCTCTTTCGTGTTGCTACAGTGACCTCAGGATCCCTCTAGCCTGGAAACACTGTTCTTGGGGTTTGTCTGGAGTGCCATCAAGGAAATCAAGGCTCCTTTCATGTGTGATGTGCAAGACGGAATTGCTCTGCACGCAGTGCAGGGGAATCGGGCGTCATCTCTCGGCGAGGAGGTAGTCTCATGGTTTTTCTGGAGTTGCGGCGGGAACCTGGTGTATATTCTCGAGTTACGACAGGGTTGGCCCTTTCACCCACGTGTTTGTTCAGCGACGGCAGGACTCCTGCCTAGTTGCGAGGGACAACTCGGGATTCTCCTCGAGGCTTGGCAGGGCAATTGGGACGCCTCTCCAGCTGAGGCGGGAGACCAAGGGCCCCTTTCCACGTGCCACAGGAATCCTGGGACTCCTATCAAGTTTCACGAGGAGTCAGGCATCATCTCCTTTGGAGGCACTGATCTCCACGTACCTCTGGAGTTTTCAAAGGATGTGAGGCCTCCGGTCGCGATGAGGTGGGGAACTAGGTCTTTCTCTGTGGTCTGCACAGGGGCTTCAGACATCCTTTCATCTTGGGAGATGCAAGACGAGACTGCATTCAAGTCACTGCAGGGATATCCGGCCTTAATTCGAGTCAGGGCATCGCGGTGTCCTTTCCACTTGAGGCCGCAAACTCAGGGTCCCTCTCACATACTTAGAGCTGAGAGAAGCCTCCTCTTGAGGTGCTTGTGGTAAGGTGGTATTCCTCTGGAGTCGAAGCCAGGGACTAACCCCTCATCTCGAGTTGATTTTTGGTCCACGGAGCTCTTTCATGTTGCTACAGTGACCTCAGGATCTCTTTAGGCTTGAAACAGTGTTGTTGGGGTTTCTCTGTAGTGCCATCAAGGAAATCAAGGCTCCTTTCATGTGTGATGTGTAACACGGAATTGCTCTGCACACAGTGCAGGCGAATCGAGCCTCATCTCGCGGCAAGGGGAAAGTCTCATGGTTTTTCTCGAGTTGCGGCGGGAACCTGGGGTATATTCTCGAGTTACGACGGGGATGGCCCTTCCACACACGTGCTTGTTCAGCGACGTCAGGACTCCTGCCTAGTTGCGAGGGACAACTCGGGAATCTTGTCGAGAAATGGCAGGGCAATTGGGACGCCTCTCCAGCTGAGGCTAGAGACCAATGGTCCCTTTCCACGTACCACAGGAATCCTGGGACTCCTATCAAGTTTCACGAGGAGTCAGGCATCGTCTCCTTTGGAAGCACTGATCTCCGCGTACCTCTGGAGTTTTCAAAGGATGTGAGGCCTCCGGTCGCGATGAGGTTGGGAACTAGGTCTTTCTCTGTGGTCTCCACAGGGGATTCAGACATCCTTTCATCTTGGGAGATGCAAGACGAGCCTGCATTCAAGTCACTGCAAGAATATCCGGCCTTATATCGAGTCAGGGCATCGCGGTGTCCATTCCACTTGAGGCCGCTAACTCAGGGTCCCTCTCACATACCTAGTGCTGAGAGAGGCCTCCTCTTGAGGTGCTTGTGGTAAGGTGGTATTCCTCTGGAGTCGAAGCCAGGGACTAACCTCTCATCTCGAGTTGATTTTTGGTCCAAGGAGCTCTTTCCTGTTGCTACAATGACCTCAGGATCCCTCTAGCCTTGAAACAGTGTTCTTGCGGTTTCTCTGGAGTGCCATCAAGGAAATCAAGGCTCCTTTCATGTGTGATGTGCAACACGGAATTGCTCTGCACGCAGTGCAGGTGAATCGGGCCTCATCTCGGGGGGAGGGGGAAGTCTCATGCTTTTTCTCGAGTTGCGGCGGGAACCTGGGGTATATTCTCGAGTTACGACGGGGATGGCCCTTCCACACACGTGCTTGTTCAGCGACGTCAGGACTCCTGCCTAGTTGCGAGGGACAACTCGGGATTCTCCTCGAGGCTTGGCAGGGCAATTGGGACGCCTCTGCAGCTGAGGCGGGAGACCAAGGGTCCCTTTCCACGTGCGACAGGAATCCTGGGACTCCTAGCAAGTTTCACGAGGAGTCAGGCATCGTCTGCTTTGGAGGCACTGATCTCCGTGTACCTCTGGAGTTTTCAAAGGATGTGAGGCCTCCGGTCACGAAGAGGTGGGGAACTAGGTCTTTTTCTGTGGTCTCCACAGGGGATTCAGACATCCTTTCGTCTTGGGAGATGCAAGACGAGCCTGCATTCAAGTCACTGCAGGGATATCCGGCCTTATTTCGAGTCAGGGCATCGTGTTGTCCATTCCACTTGAGGGCGGAAAATCAGGGTGCCTCTCACATACCTAGAGCTGAGAGAAGCCTGCCCCTGTGGTGCTTGTGGTAAGGTGGTATTCCTCTGGAGTCGAAGCCAGGGACTAACCTCTCATCTCGAGTGATTTTTTGTCCACGGAGATCTTTCTTGTTTCTACAGCGACCTCAGGTTCCCTCTTGCCTTGAAACAGTGTTCTTGGGGTTTCTCTGGAGTGCCATCAAGGAAATCAAGGCTCCTTTCATGTGTGATGTGCAACACGGAATTGCTCTGCACGCAGTGCAGGGGAATCGGGCCTCATCTCGCGGCGAGGGGGAAGTCTCATGGTTTTTCTCGAGTTGCGGCGGGAACCTGGGGTATATTCTCGAGTTACGACGGGGATAGCCCTTCCACCCACGTGTTTGTTCTGTGACATCAGGACTCCTGCCTAGTTGCGAGGGACAACTCGGGAATCTCCTCGAGGCTTTGCAGGGTAATTGGGACGCCTCTTAAGCTGAGGCGGGAGACCAATGGTCCCTTTCCACGTGCCACAGGAATCCTGGGACTCCTATCAAGTTTCACGAGGAGTCAGGCATCGTCTCCTTTGGAGGCACTGATCTCCGCGTACCTCTGGAGTTTTCAAAGGATGTGAGGCCTCCGGTCACGATGAGGTGGGGAACTAGGTCTTTCTCTGTGGTCTCCACAGGGGATTCAGACATCCTTTCGTCTTGCGAGATGCAAGACGAGCCTGCACTCAACTCACTGCAGGGATATCCAGCCTTATTTTGAGTCAGGGCATCGCCGTGTCCATTCCACTTGAGGCCACAAACTCAGGGTCCCTGTCACATACCTAGAGCTGAGAGAAGCCTCCTTTGAGGTGCTTGTGGTAAGGTGGTATTCCTCTGGAGTTGAAGCCAGGGACTAACCTCTCATCTCGAGTTGATTTTTCGTCCACGGAGCTCTTTCGTGTTGTTACAGTGACCTCAGGATCCCTCTAGCCTTGAAACAGTGTTCTTGGGGTTTCTCTGGAGTGCCATCAAGGAAATCAAGGCTCCTTTCATGTGTGATGTGCAACACGGAATTGCTCTGCACGCAGTGCAGGGGAATCGGGCGTCATCTCGCGGCGAGGGGGAAGTCTCATGGTTTTTCTCGAGTTGCGGCGGGAACCTGGGGTATATTCTCGAGTGACGACGGGGATGGCCCTTCCACCCACGTGTTTGTTCAGCAACGTCAGGACTCCTGCCTAGTTGCGAGGGACAACTCGGGATTCTCCTCGAGGCTTGGCAGGGCAATTGGGACGCCTCTCCAGCTGAGGCGGGAGACCAAGGGTCCCTTTCCAGGTGCCACAGGAATCCTGGGACTCCTATCAAGTTTCACGAGAAGTCAGGCATCGTATCCTTTGGAGGCACGGATCTCCGCGTACCTCTGGAGTTTTCAAAGCATGTGAGGCCTCCGGTCGCGATGAGGTGGGGAACTAGGTCTTTTTCTGTGATTTCCACAGGGGATTCAGACATCCTTTCGTCTTGGAAGATGCAAGACGAGTCTGCATTCAAGTCACTGCAGGGATATCCGGCCTTATTTCGAGTCAGGGCATCATGGTGTGCATTCCACTTGAGGCCGCAAAATCAGGGTCCCTCTCACATACCTAGAGCTGAGAGAAGCCTCCTCTTGAGGTGCTTGTGGTAAGGTGGTATTCCTCTGGAGTCGAAGCCAGGGACTAACCTCTCATCTCGAGTTGATTTTTGGTCCACGGAGCTCTTTTGTGTTGCTACAGTGACCTCAGGTTCCCTCTAGCATTGAAATAGTGTTCTTGGGGTTTCTCTGGAGTGCCATCAAGGAAATCAAGGCTCCTTTCCTGTGTGATGTGCAACACGGAATTGCTCTGCACGCAGTGCAGGGGAATCGGGCATCATCTCGCGGCGAGGGGGAAGTCTCATGGTTTTTCTCGAGTTGCGGCGGGAACCTGGGGTATATTCTCGAGTTACGACGGGGATGGCCCTTCCACACACGTGTTTGTTCAGCGACGTCAGGACTCCTGCCTAGTTGCGAGGGACAACTCGGGATTCTCCTCGAGGCTTGGCAGGGCAATTGGGAGGCCTCTCCAGCTGAGGCGGGAGACCAAGGGGCCCTTTCCACCAGCCGCAGGAATCCTGGGACTGCTATCAAGTTTCAGGAGGAGTCAGGCATCGTCTCCTTTGGAGGCACTGATCTCCGCGTACCTCTGGAGTTTTCAAAGCATGTGATGCCTCTGGTCGCGATGAGGTGGGGAACTAGGTCTTTTTCTGTTATCTCCACAGGGAATTCAGACATCCTTTCGTCTTGGGAGATGCAAGACGAGTCTGCATTCAAGTCACTGCAGGGATATCCGGCCTTATATCGAGTCAGGGCATCGCGGTGTCCATTCCACTTGAGGCCGCAAACTCAGGGTCCCTCTCACATACCTAGAGCTGAGAGAAGCCTGCTCCTGTGGTACTTGAGGTAAGGTGGTATTCCTCTGGAGTCGAAGCCAGGGACTAACCTCTCATCTCGAGTTGATTTTTCGTCCACGGAGCTCTTTCGTGTTGTTACAGTGAACTCAGGATCCCTCTAGCCTTGAAACAGTGTTCTTGGGGTTTCTCTGGAGTGCCATCTAGGAAATCAAGTCTCCTTTCATGTGTGATGTGCAACACGGAATTGCTCTGCATGTAGTGCAGGGGAATCGGGCCTCATCTCGCGGCGAGGGGCAAGTCTCATGGTTTTTCTCGAGTTGCGGCGGGAACCTGGGGTATATTCTCGAGTTACGACGGGGATGGCCCTTCCACACACGTGTTTGTTCAGCGACGTCAGGACTCCTGCCTAGTTGCGAGGGACAACTCGGGATTCTCCTCGAGGCTTTGCAGGGCAATTGGGACGCCTCTCCAGCTGAGGCGGGAGACCAAGGGGCCCTTTCCACCAGCCGCAGGAATCCTGGGACTGCTATCAAGTTTCACGAGGAGTCAGGCATCGTCTCCTTTGGAGGCACTGATCTCCGCGTCCCTCTGGAGTTTTCGAAGGATGTGAGGCCTCCGGTCGCGATGAGGTGGGGAACTTGGTCTTTCTCTGTGGTCTCCACAGGGGATTCAGACATCCTTTCGTCTTGGCAGATGCAAGACGAGCCTGCATTCAACTCACTGCAGGGATATCCAGCCTTATTTCGAGTTAGGGCATCGCCGTGTCCATTCCACTTGAGGCCACAAACTCAGGGTACCTGTCACACACCTAGAGCTGAGAGAAGCCTCCTCTTGAGGTGCTTGTGGTAAGGTGGTATTCCTCTGGAGTCAAAGCCAGGGACTAACCTCTCATCTCGAGTTGATTTTTCGTCCACGGAGCTCTTTCGTGTTGTTACAGTGACCTCAGGATCCCTCTAGCCTTGAAACAGTGTTCTTGGGGTTTCTCTGGAGTGCCATCAAGGAAATCAAGGCTCCTTTCATGTGTGATGTGCAACACGGAATTGCTCTGCACGCAGTGCAGGGGAATCGGGCCTCATCTCGCGGCGAGGGGGAAGTCTCATGGTTTTTCTCGAGTTGCGGCGGGAACCTGGGGTATATTCTGGAGTTACGACGGGGATGGCCCTTCCACACACGTGTTTATTCAGCGACGTCAGGACTCCCGCCTAGTTGCGAGGGACAAATCGGGATTCTCCTTAAGGCTTGGCAGGAGAATTGGGATGCCTCTCCAGCTGAGGCGGGAGACCAAGGGTCCCTTTCCACGTGCCACAGGAATCCTGGGACTCCTATCAAGTTTCACGAGGAATCAGGCATCGTCTCCTTTGGAGGCACTGATCTCCGCGTCCCTCCGGAATTTTCAAAGGATGTGAGGCCTCCGGTCGTGATGAGGTGGGGAACTAGGTCTTTCTCTCTGGTCTCCACAGTGGATTCAGACATCCGTTCGTCATGGGAGATGCAAGACGAGCCTGCACTCAAGTCACTGCAATCATATTCGGCCTTATTTCGAGTCAGGGCATCGCGGTGTCCATTCCACTTGAGGCCGCAAACTCAGGGTCCCTCTCACATACCTAGAGCTGAGAGAAGCCTCCTCTTGAGGTGCTTGTGGTAAGGTGGTATTCCTCTGGAGTCGAAGCCAGAGACTATCCTCTCATCTCGAGTTGACTTTTGGTCCACGGAGCTCTGTCGTGTTGCTACAGTGACCTCAGGATCCCTCTAGCCTTGAAACAGTGTTCTTCGGTGTTCTCTGGAGTGTCATTAAGGAAATCAAGGCTCCTTTCCTGTGTGATGTGCAACACGGCATTGCTCTGCACGCAGTGCAGGGGAATCGGGCCTCATCTCACGGCGAGGGGGAAGTCTCATGGTTTTTCTCGAGTTGCGGCGGGAACCTGGGGTATATTCTCGAGTTACGATGGGGAAGGCCCTTCCACCCACGTGTTTGTTCAGCGACCTCAGGACTCGTGCCTAGTTGCGAGGGACAACTCGGGATTCTCCTCGAGGCTTGGCAGGGCAATTGGGACGCCTCTCCAGCTGAGGCGGGAGACCAAGGGTCCCGTTCCACGTGCCACAGGAATCCGGGGACTCCTATCAAGATTCACGAGGAGTCAGGCATCGTCTCCTTTGGAGGCACTGATCTCCGCGTCCCTCTGGAGTTTTCAAAGGATGTGAGGCCTCCGGTCGGGATGAGGTGGCGAACTAGATCTTTCTCTGTGGTCTCCACAGGGGATTCAGACATCCTTTCGTCTTGGGAGGTGCAAGACGAGCCTGCACTCAAGTCACTGCAGGCATATCCGGCCTTATTTCGAGTCAGGGAATCGCGGTGTCCATTCCACTTGAGGCCGCAAACTCAGGGTCCCTCTCACATACCTAGAGCTGAGAGAAGCCTCCTCTTGAGGTGCTTGTGGTAAGGTGGTATTCCTCTGGAGTCGAAGCCAGGGACTAACCTCTCATCTCGAGTTGATTTGTGGTCCACGGAGATCTTTCGTGTTGCTGCAGTGACCTCAGCATCCCTCTAGCCTTGAAACAGTGTTCTTGGGGTTTCTCTGGAGTGCCATCAAGGAAATCAAGGCTCCTTTCCTGTGTGATGTGCAACACGGCATTGCTCTGCACGCAGTGCAGGGGAATCGGGCCTCATTTCGCGGCGAGGGGGAAGTCTCATGGTTTTTCTCGAGTTGCGGCGGGAACCTGGGGTATATTCTGGAGTTACGACGGGGATGGCCCTTCCACACACGTGTTTGTTCAGCGACGTCAGGACTCCTGCCTAGTTGCGAGGGACAACTCGGAATTCTCCTCGAGGTTTGGCAAGGCAATTGGGACACCTCTCCAGCTGTGCGGGAGACCCAGCGTCCCTTTCCACGTGCCACAGGAATCCTGGGACTCCTATCAAGTTTCACGAGGAGTCACGCATCGTCTCCTTTGGAGGTACTGATCTCCGCGTCCCTCTGGAGTTTTCAAATGATGTGAGGCCTCCGGTCGCGATGAGGTGGGGAACTAGGTCTTTCTCTGTGGTCTCCACAGTGCATTCAGACATCCTTTCGTCTTGGGAGATGCAAGACGAGCCTGCATTCAAGACACTGTAGGCATATCCGGCGTTATTTCGAATCAGGGCATCGCGGTGTCCATTCCACTTGAGGCCGCAAACTCAGGGTCCCTCTCACATACCTAGAGCTGAGAGAAGCCTCCTCTTGAGGTGCTTGTGGTAAGGTGGTATTCCTCTGGAGTCGAAGCCAGGGACTAACCTCTCATCTCGAGTTGATTTGTGGTCCACGGAACTCTTTCATGTTGCTACAGTGACCTCAGGATCCCTCTAGCCTTGAAACAGTGTTCTTGGGGTTTCTCTGGAGTGCCATCAAGGAAATCAAGGCTCCTTTCCTGTGTGATGTGCAACACGGCATTGCTCTGCACGCAGTGCAGGGGAATCGGGCCTCATCTCGCGGCGAGGGGGAAGTCTCATGGTTTTTCTCGAGTTGCGGCGGGAACCTGGGGTATATTCTCGAGTTACGACGGGGATGGCCCTTCCACACACGTGTTTATTCAGCGACGTCAGGACTCCTGCCTAGTTGCGAGGGACAACTCGGGATTCTCCTCGAGGCTTGGCAGGGCAATTGGGACGCCTCTCCAGCTGAGGCGGGAGACCAAGGGTCCCTTTCCACGTGCCACAGGAATCCTGGGATTCCTATCAAGTTTCACGAGGAGTCAGGAATCATCTCCTTTGGAGGCACTGATCTCCGCGTCCCTCTGGAGTTTTCAAAGGATGTGAGGCCTCAGGTCGCGATGAGGTGGGGAACTAGGTCTTTCTCTATGGTCTCCACAGGGGATTCAGACATCCCTTCGTCTTGGGAGATGCAAGACGAGCCTGCATTCAAGTCACTGCAGGCATATCCGGCCTTATTTCGAGTCAGGGCATCGCGGTGTCCATTCCACTTGAGGCCGCAAACGCAGGGTCCCTCTCACATACCTAGAGCTGAGAGAAGCCTCCTCTTGAGGTGCTTGTGGTAAGGTGGTATTCCTCTGAAGTCGAAGCCAGGGACTAACCTCTCATCTCGAGTTGATTTTCGGTCCACGGAGCTCTTTCGTGTTGCTACAGTGACCTCAGGATCCCTCTAGCCTTGAAACAGTTTTCTTGGGGTTTCTCTGGAGTGCCATCAAGGAAATCAAGGATCCTTTCCTGTGTGATGTGCAACACGGCATTGCTCTGCACGCAATGCAGGGGAATCGGGCCTCATCTCGCAGCAAGGGGGAAGTCTCATGGTTTTTCTCGAGTTGCGGCGGGAACCTGGGGTATATTCTCGAGTTACGACGGGGATGGCCCTTCCACACACGTGTTTGTTCAGCGACGTCAGGACTCGTGCCTAGTTGCGAGGGACAACTCGGGATTCTCCTCAAGGCTTGGCAGGGCAATTGGGACACCTCTCCAGCTGAGGCGGAAGACCAAGGGTCCCTTTCAACGTGCCACAGGAATCTGGGACTCCTATCAAGTTTCACGAGGAGTCACACATCGTCTCCTTAGGAGGCACTGATCTCCGCGTCCCTCTGGAGTTTTCACTGGATGTGAGGCCTCCGGTCGCGATGAGGTGGGGAACTAGGTCTTTCTCTGTGGTCTCCACAGCAGATTCAGACAACCTTTCGTCTTGGGGGATGCAAGACGAGCCTGCATTCAAGTCACTGCAGGGATATCCGGCCTTATTTCGAGTCAGGGCATCGCGGTGTCCATTCCACTTGAGGCCGCAAACTCAGGGTCCCTCTCACATACCTAGAACTGAGAGAAGCTTCCTCTTGAGGTGCTTGTGGTAATGTGGTATTCCTCTGGAGTCGAAGCCAGGGACTAACCTCTCATCTCGAGTTGATTTTTGGTCCACGGAGCTCTTTCGTGTTGCTACAGTGACCTCAGGATCCTTCTAGCCCTGAAACACTGTTCTTGGGGTTTCTCTGGAGTGACATCAAGGAAATCAAGGCTCCTTTCCTGTGTGATGTGCAACACGGCATTGCTCTGCACGCAGTGCAGGGGAATCGGGCCTCATCTCGCGGCGAGGGGGAAGTCTCATGGTTTTTCTAGAGTTGCGGCGGGAACCTGGGGTATATTCTGGAGTTACGACGGGGATGGCCCTTCCACACACGTGCTTGTTCAGCGACGTCAGGACTCCTGCCTAGTTGCGAGGGACAACTCGGGATTCTCCTCGAGGCTTGGCAGGGCAATTGGGACGCCTCTGCAGCTGAGGCGGGAGACCAAGGGTCCCTTTCCACGTGCGACAGGAATCCTGGGACTCCTAGCAAGTTTCACGAGGAGTCAGGCATCGTCTGCTTTGGAGGCACTGATCTCCGTGTACCTCTGGAGTTTTCAAAGGATGTGAGGCCTCCGGTCACGAAGAGGTGGGGAACTAGGTCTTTTTCTGTGGTCTCCACAGGGGATTCAGACATCCTTTCGTCTTGGGAGATGCAAGACGAGCCTGCATTCAAGTCACTGCAGGGATATCCGGCCTTATTTCGAGTCAGGGCATCGTGTTGTCCATTCCACTTGAGGGCGGAAAATCAGGGTGCCTCTCACATACCTAGAGCTGAGAGAAGCCTGCCCCTGTGGTGCTTGTGGTAAGGTGGTATTCCTCTGGAGTCGAAGCCAGGGACTAACCTCTCATCTCGAGTGATTTTTTGTCCACGGAGATCTTTCTTGTTTCTACAGCGACCTCAGGTTCCCTCTTGCCTTGAAACAGTGTTCTTGGGGTTTCTCTGGAGTGCCATCAAGGAAATCAAGGCTCCTTTCATGTGTGATGTGCAACACGGAATTGCTCTGCACGCAGTGCAGGGGAATCGGGCCTCATCTCGCGGCGAGGGGGAAGTCTCATGGTTTTTCTCGAGTTGCGGCGGGAACCTGGGGTATATTCTCGAGTTACGACGGGGATAGCCCTTCCACCCACGTGTTTTTTCTGTGACATCAGGACTCCTGCCTAGTTGCGAGGGACAACTCGGGAATCTCCTCGAGGCTTTGCAGGGTAATTGGGACGCCTCTTAAGCTGAGGCGGGAGACCAATGGTCCCTTTCCACGTGCCACAGGAATCCTGGGACTCCTATCAAGTTTCACGAGGAGTCAGGCATCGTCTCCTTTGGAGGCACTGATCTCCGCGTACCTCTGGAGTTTTCAAAGGATGTGAGGCCTCCGGTCACGATGAGGTGGGGAACTAGGTCTTTCTCTGTGGTCTCCACAGGGGATTCAGACATCCTTTCGTCTTGCGAGATGCAAGACGAGCCTGCACTCAACTCACTGCAGGGATATCCAGCCTTATTTTGAGTCAGGGCATCGCCGTGTCCATTCCACTTGAGGCCACAAACTCAGGGTCCCTGTCACATACCTAGAGCTGAGAGAAGCCTCCTTTGAGGTGCTTGTGGTAAGGTGGTATTCCTCTGGAGTTGAAGCCAGGGACTAACCTCTCATCTCGAGTTGATTTTTCGTCCACGGAGCTCTTTCGTGTTGTTACAGTGACCTCAGGATCCCTCTAGCCTTGAAACAGTGTTCTTGGGGTTTCTCTGGAGTGCCATCAAGGAAATCAAGGCTCCTTTCATGTGTGATGTGCAACACGGAATTGCTCTGCACGCAGTGCAGGGGAATCGGGCGTCATCTCGCGGCGAGGGGGAAGTCTCATGGTTTTTCTCGAGTTGCGGCGGGAACCTGGGGTATATTCTCGAGTGACGACGGGGATGGCCCTTCCACCCACGTGTTTGTTCAGCAACGTCAGGACTCCTGCCTAGTTGCGAGGGACAACTCGGGATTCTCCTCGAGGCTTGGCAGGGCAATTGGGACGCCTCTCCAGCTGAGGCGGGAGACCAAGGGTCCCTTTCCAGGTGCCACAGGAATCCTGGGACTCCTATCAAGTTTCACGAGAAGTCAGGCATCGTATCCTTTGGAGGCACGGATCTCCGCGTACCTCTGGAGTTTTCAAAGCATGTGAGGCCTCCGGTCGCGATGAGGTGGGGAACTAGGTCTTTTTCTGTGATTTCCACAGGGGATTCAGACATCCTTTCGTCTTGGAAGATGCAAGACGAGTCTGCATTCAAGTCACTGCAGGGATATCCGGCCTTATTTCGAGTCAGGGCATCATGGTGTGCATTCCACTTGAGGCCGCAAAATCAGGGTCCCTCTCACATACCTAGAGCTGAGAGAAGCCTCCTCTTGAGGTGCTTGTGGTAAGGTGGTATTCCTCTGGAGTCGAAGCCAGGGACTAACCTCTCATCTCGAGTTGATTTTTGGTCCACGGAGCTCTTTTGTGTTGCTACAGTGACCTCAGGTTCCCTCTAGCATTGAAATAGTGTTCTTGGGGTTTCTCTGGAGTGCCATCAAGGAAATCAAGGCTCCTTTCATGTGTGATGTGCAACACGGAATTGCTCTGCACGCAGTGCAGGGGAATCGGGCATCATCTCGCGGCGAGGGGGAAGTCTCATGGTTTTTCTCGAGTTGCGGCGGGGAACCTGGGGTATATTCTCGAGTTACGACGGGGATGGCCCTTCCACACACGTGTTTGTTCAGCGACGTCAGGACTCCTGCCTAGTTGCGAGGGACAACTCGGGATTCTCCTCGAGGCTTGGCAGGGCAATTGGGAGGCCTCTCCAGCTGAGGCGTGAGACCAAGGGGCCCTTTCCACCAGCCGCAGGAATCCTGGGACTGCTATCAAGTTTCAGGAGGAGTCAGGCATCGTCTCCTTTGGAGGCACTGATCTCCGCGTACCTCTGGAGTTTTCAAAGCATGTGATGCCTCTGGTCGCGATGAGGTGGGGAACTAGGTCTTTTTCTGTTATCTCCACAGGGAATTCAGACATCCTTTCGTCTTGGGAGATGCAAGACGAGTCTGCATTCAAGTCACTGCAGGGATATCCGGCCTTATATCGAGTCAGGGCATCGCGGTGTCCATTCCACTTGAGGCCGCAAACTCAGGGTCCCTCTCACATACCTAGAGCTGAGAGAAGCCTGCTCCTGTGGTACTTGAGGTAAGGTGGTTTTCCTCTGGAGTCGAAGCCAGGGACTAACCTCTCATCTCGAGTTGATTTTTCGTCCACGGAGCTCTTTCGTGTTGTTACAGTGAACTCAGGATCCCTCTAGCCTTGAAACAGTGTTCTTGGGGTTTCTCTGGAGTGCCATCTAGGAAATCAAGTCTCCTTTCATGTGTGATGTGCAACACGGAATTGCTCTGCATGTAGTGCAGGGGAATCGGGCCTCATCTCGCGGCGAGGGGCAAGTCTCATGGTTTTTCTCGAGTTGCGGCGGGAACCTGGGGTATATTCTCGAGTTACGACGGGGATGGCCCTTCCACACACGTGTTTGTTCAGCGACGTCAGGACTCCTGCCTAGTTGCGAGGGACAACTCGGGATTCTCCTCGAGGCTTTGCAGGGCAATTGGGACGCCTCTCCAGCTGAGGCGGGAGACCAAGGGGCCCTTTCCACCAGCCGCAGGAATCCTGGGACTGCTATCAAGTTTCACGAGGAGTCAGGCATCGTCTCCTTTGGAGGCACTGATCTCCGCGTCCCTCTGGAGTTTTCAAAGGATGTGAGGCCTCCGGTCGCGATGAGGTGGGGAACTTGGTCTTTCTCTGTGGTCTCCACAGGGGATTCAGACATCCTTTCGTCTTGGCAGATGCAAGACGAGCCTGCATTCAACTCACTGCAGGGATATCCAGCCTTATTTCGAGTTAGGGCATCGCCGTGTCCATTCCACTTGAGGCCACAAACTCAGGGTACCTGTCACACACCTAGAGCTGAGAGAAGCCTCCTCTTGAGGTGCTTGTGGTAAGGTGGTATTCCTCTGGAGTCAAAGCCAGGGACTAACCTCTCATCTCGAGTTGATTTTTCGTCCACGGAGCTCTTTCGTGTTGTTACAGTGACCTCAGGATCCCTCTAGCCTTGAAACAGTGTTCTTGGGGTTTCTCTGGAGTGCCATCAAGGAAATCAAGGCTCCTTTCATGTGTGATGTGCAACACGGAATTGCTCTGCACGCAGTGCAGGGGAATCGGGCCTCATCTCGCGGCGAGGGGGAAGTCTCATGGTTTTTCTCGAGTTGCGGCGGGAACCTGGGGTATATTCTGGAGTTACGACGGGGATGGCCCTTCCACACACGTGTTTATTCAGCGACGTCAGGACTCCCGCCTAGTTGCGAGGGACAAATCGGGATTCTCCTTAAGGCTTGGCAGGAGAATTGGGATGCCTCTCCAGCTGAGGGGGGAGACCAAGTGTCCCTTTCCACGTGCCACAGGAATCCTGGGACTCCTATCAAGTTTCACGAGGAGTCAGGCATCGTCTCCTTTGGAGGCACTGATCTCCGCGTACCTCTGGAGTTTTCAAAGGATGTGAGGCCTCCGGTCGCGATGAGGTGGGGAACTAGGTCTTTCTCTGTGGTCTCCACAGTGCATTCAGACATCCTTTCGTCTTGGGAGATGCAAGACGAGCCTGCATTCAAGTCACTGCAGGCATATCCGGCGTTATTTCGAGTCAGGGCATCGCGGTGTCCATTCAACTTGAGGCCGCAAATTCAGGGTCCCTCTCACATACCTAGAGCTCAGAGAAGCCTCCTCTTGAGGTGCTTGTGGTAAGGTGGTATTCCTCTGGAGTCGAAGCCATGGACTAACCTCTCATCTCGAGTTGATTTTTCGTCAACGGAGCTCTTTCTTGTTGCTACAGTGACCTCAGGATCCCTCTAGCCTTGAAACAGTGTTCTTGGGTTTTCTCTGGAGTGCCATCAAGGAAATCAAGGCTCCTTTCCTGTGTGATGTGCAACACGGCATTACTCTGCACGCAGTGCAGGGGAATCGGGCCTCATCTCGCGGCGAGGGGGAAGTCTCATGGTTTTTCTCGAGTTGCGGCAGGAACCTGGGGTATATTCTCGAGTTACGACGGGGATGGCCCTTCCACACACGTGTTTGTTCAGCGAGGTCAGGACTCCTGCCTAGTTGCGAGGGACAACTCGGGATTCTCCTCGAGGCTTGGCAGGGCAATTGGGACGCCTCTCCAGCTGAGGCGGCAGACTAAGGGTCCCTTTCCACGTGCCACAGGAATCCTGGGACTCCTATCAAGTTTCACGAGGAGTCAGGCATCGTCTCCTTAGGAGGCACTGATCTCCGCGTCCCTCTGGAGTTTTCACTGGATGTGAGGCCTCCGGTCGCGATGAGGTGGGGAACTAGGTCTTTCTCTGTGGTCTCCTCAGCGGATTCAGACAACCTTTCGTCTTGGGAGATGCAAGACGAGCCTGCATTCAAGTCACTGCAGGGATATCCGGCCTTATTTCGAGTCAGGGCATCGCGGGGTCCATTTCACTTGAGGCCGCAAACTCAGGGTCCCTCTCACATACCTAGAGCTGAGAGAAGCCTCCTCTTGAGGTCCTTGTGGTAAGGTGGTATTCCTCTGGACTCGAAGCCAGGGACTAACCTCTCATCTCGAGTTGATTTGTGGTCCACGGAGCTCTTTCCTGTTGCTACAGTGACCTCAGGATCCCTCTAGCCTTGAAACAGTGTTCTTGGGGTTTCTCTGGAGTGCCATCAAGGAAATCAAGGCTCCTTTCCTGTGTGATGTGCAACACGGCATTGCTCTGCACGCAGTGCAGGGGAATCGGGCCTCATCTCGCGGCGAGGAGGAAGTCTCATGGTTTTTCTCGAGTTGCGGCGGGAACCTGGGGTATATTCTCGAGTTACGCCGGGGATGGCCCTTCCACACACGTGTTTATTCAGCGACGTCAGGACTCCTGCCTAGTTGCGAGGGACAACTCGGGATTCTCCTCGAGGCTTGGCAGGGCAATTGGGACGCCTCTCCAGCTGAGGCGGGAGACCAAGGGTCCCTTTCCACGTGCCACAGGAATCCTGGGACTCCTATCAAGTTTCACGAGGAGTCAGGCATCGTCTCCTTTGGAGGCACTGATCTCCGCGTCCCTCTGGAGTTTTCAAAGGATGTGAGGCCTCCAGTCGCGATGAGGTGGGGAACTATGTCTTTCTCTGTGGTCTCCACAGGGGATTCAGACATCCTTTCGTCTTGGGGGATGCAAGACGAGCCTGCACTCAAGTCACTGCAGGGATATCCGGCCTTATTTCGAGTCAGGGCATCGCGTGTCCATTCCACTTGAGGCCGCAAACTCAGGGTCCCTCTCACATACCTAGAGCTGAGAGAAGCCTCCTCTTGAGGTGCTTGTGGTAAGGTGGTATTCCTCTGGAGTCGAAGCCAGGGACTAACCTCTCATCTCGAGTTGATTTGTGGTCCACGGAGATCTTTCGTGTTGCTCCAGTGACCTCAGCATCCCTCTAGCCTTGAAACAGTGTTCTTGGGGTTTCTCTGGAGTGCCACCAAGGAAATCAAGGCTCCTTTCCTGTGTGATATGCAACACGGCATTGCTCTGCACGCAGTGCAGGGGAATCGGGCCTCATCTCGCGGCGAGGGGGAAGTCTCATGGTTTTTCTCGAGTTGCGGCGGGAACCTGGGGTATATTCTCGAGTTACGACGGGGATGGCCCTTCCACGCACGTGTTTGTTCAGCGACGTCAGGACTCCTGCCTAGTTGCGAGGGACAACTCGGGATTCTCCTCGAGGGTTGGCAGGGCAATTGGGACGCCTCTCCAGCTGAGGCGGGAGACCAAGGGTCCCTTTCCACGTGCCACAGGAATCCTGGGAATCCTATCAAGTTTCACGAGGAATCAGGCATCGTCTCCTTTGGAGGCACTGATCTCCGCGTCCCTCCGGAATTTTCAAAGGATGTGAGGCCTCCGGTCGCGATGTGGTAGGGAACTAGGTCTTTCTCTCTGGTCTCCACAGTGGATTCAGACATCCGTTCGTCATGGGAGATGCAAGACGAGCCTGCACTCAAGTCACTGCAATCATATCCGGCCTTATTTCGAGTCAGGGCATCGCGGTGTCCATTCCACTTGAGGCCGCAAACTCAGGGTCCCTCTCACATACCTAGAGCTGAGAGAAGCCTCCTCTTGAGGTGCTTGTGGTAAGGTGGTATTCCTCTGGAGTCGAAGCCAGAGACTATCCTCTCATCTCGAGTTGACTTTTGGTCCACTGAGCTCTGTCGTGTTGCTACAGTGACCTCAGGATCTCTCTAGCCTTGAAACAGTGTTCTTCGGTGTTCTCTGGAGTGTCATCAAGGAAATCAAGGCTCCTTTCCTGTGTGATGTGCAACACGGCATTGCTCTGCACGCAGTGCAGGGGAATCGGGCCTCATCTCACGGCGAGGGGGAAGTCTCATGGTTTTTCTCGAGTTGCGGCGGGAACCTGGGGTATATTCTCGAGTTACGATGGGGAAGGCCCTTCCACCCACGTGTTTGTTCAGCGACCTCAGGACTCGTGCCTAGTTGCGAGGGACAACTCGGGATTCTCCTCGAGGCTTGGCAGGGCAATTGGGACGCCTCTCCAGCTGAGGCGGGAGACCAAGGGTCCCGTTCCACGTGCCACAGGAATCCGGGGACTCCTATCAAGATTCACGAGGAGTCAGGCATCGTCTCCTTTGGAGGCACTGATCTCCGCGTCCCTCTGGAGTTTTCAAAGGATGTGAGGCCTCCGGTCGGGATGAGGTGGCGAACTAGATCTTTCTCTGTGGTCTCCACAGGGGATTCAGACATCCTTTCGTCTTGGGAGGTGCAAGACGAGCCTGCACTCAAGTCACTGCAGGCATATCCGGCCTTATTTCGAGTCAGGGAATCGCGGTGTCCATTCCACTTGAGGCCGCAAACTCAGGGTCCCTCTCACATACCTAGAGCTGAGAGAAGCCTCCTCTTGAGGTGCTTGTGGTAAGGTGGTATTCCTCTGGAGTCGAAGCCAGGGACTAACCTCTCATCTCGAGTTGATTTGTGGTCCACGGAGATCTTTCGTGTTGCTGCAGTGACCTCAGCATCCCTCTAGCCTTGAAACAGTGTTCTTGGGGTTTCTCTGGAGTGCCATCAAGGAAATCAAGGCTCCTTTCCTGTGTGATGTGCAACACGGCATTGCTCTGCACGCAGTGCAGGGGAATCGGGCCTCATTTCGCGGCGAGGGGGAAGTCTCATGGTTTTTCTCGAGTTGCGGCGAGAACCTGGGGTATATTCTGGAGTTACGACGGGGATGGCCCTTCCACACACGTGTTTGTTCAGCGACGTCAGGACTCCTGCCTAGTTGCGAGGGACAACTCGGAATTCTCCTCGAGGTTTGGCAAGGCAATTGGGACACCTCTCCAGCTGTGCGGGAGACCCAGCGTCCCTTTCCACGTGCCACAGGAATCCTGGGACTCCTATCAAGTTTCACGAGGAGTCACGCATCGTCTCCTTTGGAGGTACTGATCTCCGCGTCCCTCTGGAGTTTTCAAATGATGTGAGGCCTCCGGTCGCGATGAGGTGGGGAACTAGGTCTTTCTCTGTGGTCTCCACAGTGCATTCAGACATCCTTTCCTCTTGGGAGATGCAAGACGAGCCTGCATTCAAGACACTGTAGGCATATCCGGCGTTATTTCGAATCAGGGCATCGCGGTGTCCATTCCACTTGAGGCCGCAAACTCAGGGTCCCTCTCACATACCTAGAGCTGAGAGAAGCCTCCTCTTGAGGTGCTTGTGGTAAGGTGGTATTCCTCTGGAGTCGAAGCCAGGGACTAACCTCTCATCTCGAGTTGATTTGTGGTCCACGGAACTCTTTCATGTTGCTACAGTGACCTCAGGATCCCTCTAGCCTTGAAACAGTGTTCTTGGGGTTTCTCTGGAGTGCCATCAAGGAAATCAAGGCTCCTTTCCTGTGTGATGTGCAACACGGCATTGCTCTGCACGCAGTGCAGGGGAATCGGGCCTCATCTCGCGGCGAGGGGGAAGTCTCATGGTTTTTCTCGAGTTGCGGCGGGAACCTGGGGTATATTCTCGAGTTACGACGGGGATGGCCCTTCCACACACGTGTTTATTCAGCGACGTCAGGACTCCTGCCTAGTTGCGAGGGACAACTCGGGATTCTCCTCGAGGCTTGGCAGGGCAATTGGGACGCCTCTCCAGCTGAGGCGGGAGACCAAGGGTCCCTTTCCACGTGCCACAGGAATCCTGGGATTCCTATCAAGTTTCACGAGGAGTCAGGAATCATCTCCTTTGGAGGCACTGATCTCCGCGTCCCTCTGGAGTTTTCAAAGGATGTGAGGCCTCAGGTCGCGATGAGGTGGGGAACTAGGTCTTTCTCTATGGTCTCCACAGGGGATTCAGACATCCCTTCGTCTTGGGAGATGCAAGACGAGCCTGCATTCAAGTCACTGCAGGCATATCCGGCCTTATTTCGAGTCAGGGCATCGCGGTGTCCATTCCACTTGAGGCCGCAAACGCAGGGTCCCTCTCACATACCTAGAGCTGAGAGAAGCCTCCTCTTGAGGTGCTTGTGGTAAGGTGGTATTCCTCTGAAGTCGAAGCCAGGGACTAACCTCTCATCTCGAGTTGATTTTCGGTCCACGGAGCTCTTTCGTGTTGCTACAGTGACCTCAGGATCCCTCTAGCCTTGAAACAGTTTTCTTGGGGTTTCTCTGGAGTGCCATCAAGGAAATCAAGGATCCTTTCCTGTGTGATGTGCAACACGGCATTGCTCTGCACGCAATGCAGGGGAATCGGGCCTCATCTCGCAGCAAGGGGGAAGTCTCATGGTTTTTCTCGAGTTGCGGCGGGAACCTGGGGTATATTCTCGAGTTACGACGGGGATGGCCCTTCCACACACGTGTTTGTTCAGCGACGTCAGGACTCGTGCCTAGTTGCGAGGGACAACTCGGGATTCTCCTCAAGGCTTGGCAGGGCAATTGGGACACCTCTCCAGCTGAGGCGGAAGACCAAGGGTCCCTTTCAACGTGCCACAGGAATCTGGGACTCCTATCAAGTTTCACGAGGAGTCACACATCGTCTCCTTAGGAGGCACTGATCTCCGCGTCCCTCTGGAGTTTTCACTGGATGTGAGGCCTCCGGTCGCGATGAGGTGGGGAACTAGGTCTTTCTCTGTGGTCTCCACAGCAGATTCAGACAACCTTTCGTCTTGGGGGATGCAAGACGAGCCTGCATTCAAGTCACTGCAGGGATATCCGGCCTTATTTCGAGTCAGGGCATCGCGGTGTCCATTCCACTTGAGGCCGCAAACTCAGGGTCCCTCTCACATACCTAGAACTGAGAGAAGCTTCCTCTTGAGGTGCTTGTGGTAATGTGGTATTCCTCTGGAGTCGAAGCCAGGGACTAACCTCTCATCTCGAGTTGATTTTTGGTCCACGGAGCTCTTTCGTGTTGCTACAGTGACCTCAGGATCCTTCTAGCCCTGAAACACTGTTCTTGGGGTTTCTCTGGAGTGACATCAAGGAAATCAAGGCTCCTTTCCTGTGTGATGTGCAACACGGCATTGCTCTGCACGCAGTGCAGGGGAATCGGGCCTCATCTCGCGGCGAGGGGGAAGTCTCATGGTTTTTCTAGAGTTGCGGCGGGAACCTGGGGTATATTCTGGAGTTACGACGGGGATGGCCCTTCCACACACGTGCTTGTTCAGCGACGTCAGGACTCCTGCCTAGTTGCGAGGGACAACTCGGGATTCTCCTCGAGGCTTGGCAGGGCAATTGGGACGCCTCTGCAGCTGAGGCGGGAGACCAAGGGTCCCTTTCCACGTGCGACAGGAATCCTGGGACTCCTAGCAAGTTTCACGAGGAGTCAGGCATCGTCTGCTTTGGAGGCACTGATCTCCGTGTACCTCTGGAGTTTTCAAAGGATGTGAGGCCTCCGGTCACGAAGAGGTGGGGAACTAGGTCTTTTTCTGTGGTCTCCACAGGGGATTCAGACATCCTTTCGTCTTGGGAGATGCAAGACGAGCCTGCATTCAAGTCACTGCAGGGATATCCGGCCTTATTTCGAGTCAGGGCATCGTGTTGTCCATTCCACTTGAGGGCGGAAAATCAGGGTGCCTCTCACATACCTAGAGCTGAGAGAAGCCTGCCCCTGTGGTGCTTGTGGTAAGGTGGTATTCCTCTGGAGTCGAAGCCAGGGACTAACCTCTCATCTCGAGTGATTTTTTGTCCACGGAGATCTTTCTTGTTTCTACAGCGACCTCAGGTTCCCTCTTGCCTTGAAACAGTGTTCTTGGGGTTTCTCTGGAGTGCCATCAAGGAAATCAAGGCTCCTTTCATGTGTGATGTGCAACACGGAATTGCTCTGCACGCAGTGCAGGGGAATCGGGCCTCATCTCGCGGCGAGGGGGAAGTCTCATGGTTTTTCTCGAGTTGCGGCGGGAACCTGGGGTATATTCTCGAGTTACGACGGGGATAGCCCTTCCACCCACGTGTTTGTTCTGTGACATCAGGACTCCTGCCTAGTTGCGAGGGACAACTCGGGAATCTCCTCGAGGCTTTGCAGGGTAATTGGGACGCCTCTTAAGCTGAGGCGGGAGACCAATGGTCCCTTTCCACGTGCCACAGGAATCCTGGGACTCCTATCAAGTTTCACGAGGAGTCAGGCATCGTCTCCTTTGGAGGCACTGATCTCCGCGTACCTCTGGAGTTTTCAAAGGATGTGAGGCCTCCGGTCACGATGAGGTGGGGAACTAGGTCTTTCTCTGTGGTCTCCACAGGGGATTCAGACATCCTCTCGTCTTGCGAGATGCAAGACGAGCCTGCACTCAACTCACTGCAGGGATATCCAGCCTTATTTTGAGTCAGGGCATCGCCGTGTCCATTCCACTTGAGGCCACAAACTCAGGGTCCCTGTCACATACCTAGAGCTGAGAGAAGCCTCCTTTGAGGTGCTTGTGGTAAGGTGGTATTCCTCTGGAGTTGAAGCCAGGGACTAACCTCTCATCTCGAGTTGATTTTTCGTCCACGGAGCTCTTTCGTGTTGTTACAGTGACCTCAGGATCCCTCTAGCCTTGAAACAGTGTTCTTGGGGTTTCTCTGGAGTGCCATCAAGGAAATCAAGGCTCCTTTCATGTGTGATGTGCAACACGGAATTGCTCTGCACGCAGTGCAGGGGAATCGGGCGTCATCTCGCGGCGAGGGGGAAGTCTCATGGTTTTTCTCGAGTTGCGGCGGGAACCTGGGGTATATTCTCGAGTGACGACGGGGATGGCCCTTCCACCCACGTGTTTGTTCAGCAACGTCAGGACTCCTGCCTAGTTGCGAGGGACAACTCGGGATTCTCCTCGAGGCTTGGCAGGGCAATTGGGACGCCTCTCCAGCTGAGGCGGGAGACCAAGGGTCCCTTTCCAGGTGCCACAGGAATCCTGGGACTCCTATCAAGTTTCACGAGAAGTCAGGCATCGTATCCTTTGGAGGCACGGATCTCCGCGTACCTCTGGAGTTTTCAAAGCATGTGAGGCCTCCGGTCGCGATGAGGTGGGGAACTAGGTCTTTTTCTGTGATTTCCACAGGGGATTCAGACATCCTTTCGTCTTGGAAGATGCAAGACGAGTCTGCATTCAAGTCACTGCAGGGATATCCGGCCTTATTTCGAGTCAGGGCATCATGGTGTGCATTCCACTTGAGGCCGCAAAATCAGGGTCCCTCTCACATACCTAGAGCTGAGAGAAGCCTCCTCTTGAGGTGCTTGTGGTAAGGTGGTATTCCTCTGGAGTCGAAGCCAGGGACTAACCTCTCATCTCGAGTTGATTTTTGGTCCACGGAGCTCTTTTGTGTTGCTACAGTGACCTCAGGTTCCCTCTAGCATTGAAATAGTGTTCTTGGGGTTTCTCTGGAGTGCCATCAAGGAAATCAAGGCTCCTTTCATGTGTGATGTGCAACACGGAATTGCTCTGCACGCAGTGCAGGGGAATCGGGCATCATCTCGCGGCGAGGGGGAAGTCTCATGGTTTTTCTCGAGTTGCGGCGGGAACCTGGGGTATATTCTCGAGTTACGACGGGGATGGCCCTTCCACACACGTGTTTGTTCAGCGACGTCAGGACTCCTGCCTAGTTGCGAGGGACAACTCGGGATTCTCCTCGAGGCTTGGCAGGGCAATTGGGAGGCCTCTCCAGCTGAGGCGGGAGACCAAGGGGCCCTTTCCACCAGCCGCAGGAATCCTGGGACTGCTATCAAGTTTCAGGAGGAGTCAGGCATCGTCTCCTTTGGAGGCACTGATCTCCGCGTACCTCTGGAGTTTTCAAAGCATGTGATGCCTCTGGTCGCGATGAGGTGGGGAACTAGGTCTTTCTCTCTGGTCTCCACAGTGGATTCAGACATCCGTTCGTCATGGGAGATGCAAGACGAGCCTGCACTCAAGTCACTGCAATCATATTCGGCCTTATTTCGAGTCAGGGCATCGCGGTGTCCATTCCACTTGAGGCCGCAAACTCAGGGTCCCTCTCACATACCTAGAGCTGAGAGAAGCCTCCTCTTGAGGTGCTTGTGGTAAGGTGGTATTCCTCTGGAGTCGAAGCCAGAGACTATCCTCTC
This sequence comes from Cervus elaphus, assembly GCF_910594005.1. Lineage (NCBI taxonomy): Eukaryota > Metazoa > Chordata > Mammalia > Artiodactyla > Cervidae > Cervus > Cervus elaphus. The sequence continues at coordinate 1,305,950 of NC_057847.1, forward strand.
ATCTCGAGTTGACTTTTGGTCCACGGAGCTCTGTCGTGTTGCTACAGTGACCTCAGGATCCCTCTAGCCTTGAAACAGTGTTCTTCGGTGTTCTCTGGAGTGTCATTAAGGAAATCAAGGCTCCTTTCCTGTGTGATGTGCAACACGGCATTGCTCTGCACGCAGTGCAGGGGAATCGGGCCTCATCTCACGGCGAGGGGGAAGTCTCATGGTTTTTCTCGAGTTGCGGCGGGAACCTGGGGTATATTCTCGAGTTACGATGGGGAAGGCCATTCCACACACGTGTTTGTTCAGCGACCTCAGGACTCGTGCCTAGTTGCGAGGGACAACTCGGGATTTTCCTCGAGGCTTGGCAGGGCAATTGGGACGCCTCTCCAGCTGAGGCGGGAGACCAAGGGTCCCGTTCCACGTTCCACAGGAATCCTGGGACTCCTATCAAGTTTCACGAGGTGTCAGGCATCGTCTCCTTTGGAGGCACTGATCTCCGCGTCCCTCTGGAGTTTTCAAAGGATGTGAGGCCTCCGGTCGCGATGAGGTGGGGAACTAGGTCTTTCTCTGTGGTGTCCACAGGGGATTCAGACATCCTTTCGTCTTGGGGGATGCAAGACGATCCTGCACTCAAGTCACTGCAGGCATATCCCGCCTTATTTCCAGTCAGGGCATCGCGGTGTCCATTCCACTTGAGGCCGCAAACTCAGGGTCCCTCTCACATACCTAGAGCTGAGAGAAGCCTCCTCTTGAGGTGCTTGTGGTAAGGTGGTATTCCTCTGGAGTCGAAGCCAGGGACTGACCTCTCATCTCGAGTTGATTTTTGGTCCACGGAGATCTTTCGTGTTGCTCCAGTGACCTCAGCATCCCTCTAGCCTTGAAACAGTGTTCTTGGGGTTTCTCTGGAGTGCCATCAAGGAAATCAAGGCTCCTTTCCTGTGTGATGTGCAACACGGCATTGCTCTGTACGCAGTGCAGGGGAAACGGGCCTCATTTCGCGGCGAGGGGGAAGTCTCATGGTTTTTCTTGAGTTGCGGCGGGAACCTGGGGTATATTCTGGAGTTACGACGGGGATGGCCCTTCCACACACGTGTTTGTTCAGCGACGTCAGGACTCCTGCCAAGTTGCGAGGGACAACTCGGAATTCTCCTCGAGGTTTGGCAAGGCAATTGGGACGCCTCTCCAGCTGTGCGGGAAACCCAGCGTCCCTTTCCACGTGCCACAGGAATCCTGGGACTCCTATCAAATTTCACGAGGAGTCAGGCATCGTCTCCTTTGGAGGCACTGATCTCCGCGTCCCTCTGGAGTTTTCAAAGGATGTGAGGCCTCCGGTCGCGATGAGGTGGGGAACTAGGTCTTTCTCTGTGGTCTCCACAGTGCATTCAGACATCCTTTCGTCTTGGGAAATGCAAGACGAGCCTGCATTCAAGTCACTGCAGGCATATCCGGCGTTATTTCGAGTCAGGGCATCGCGGTGTCCATTCAACTTGAGGCCGCAAATTCAGGGTCCCTCTCACATACCTAGAGCTCAGAGAAGCCTCCTCTTGAGGTGCTTGTGGTAAGGTGGTATTCCTCTGGAGTCGAAGCCAGGGACTAACCTCTCATCTCGAGTTGATTTTTGGTCCACGGAGCTCTTTCTTGTTGGTACAGTGACCTCAGGATCCCTCTAGCCTTGAAACAGTGTTCTTGGGGTTTCTCTGGAGTGCCATCAAGGAAATCAAGGCTCCTTTCCTGTGTGATGTGCAACACGGCATTGCTCTGCACGCAGTGCAGGGGAATCGGGCCTCATCTCGCGGCGAGGGGGAAGTCTCATGGTTTTTCTCGAGTTGCGGCAGGAACCTGGGGTATATTCTCGAGTTACGACGGGGATGGCCCTTCCACACACGTGTTTGTTCAGCGAGGTCAGGACTCCTGCCTAGTTGCGAGGGACAACTCGGGATTCTCCTCGAGGCTTGGCAGGGCAATTGGGACGCCTCTCCAGCTGAGGCGGCAGACTAAGAGTCCCTTTCCACGTGCCACAGGAATCCTGGAACTCCTATCAAGTTTCACGAGGAGTCAGGCATCGTCTCCTTAGGAGGCACTGATCTCCGCGTCCCTCTGGAGTTTTCACTGGATGTGAGGCCTCCGGTCGCGATGAGGTGGGGAACTAGGTCTTTCTCTGTGGTCTCCTCAGCGGATTCAGACAACCTTTCGTCTTGGGAGATGCAAGACGAGCCTGCATTCAAGTCACTGCAGGGATATCCGGCCTTATTTCGAGTCAGGGCATCGCGGGGTCCATTTCACTTGAGGCCGCAAACTCAGGGTCCCTCTCACATACCTAGAGCTGAGAGAAGCCTCCTCTTGAGGTCCTTGTGGTAAGGTGGTATTCCTCTGGACTCGAAGCCAGGGACTAACCTCTCATCTCGAGTTGATTTGTGGTCCACGGAGCTCTTTCCTGTTGCTACAGTGACCTCAGGATCCCTCTAGCCTTGAAACAGTGTTCTTGGGGTTTCTCTGGAGTGCCATCAAGGAAATCAAGGCTCCTTTCCTGTGTGATGTGCAACACGGCATTGCTCTGCACGCAGTGCAGGGGAATCGGGCCTCATCTCGCGGCGAGGAGGAAGTCTCATGGTTTTTCTCGAGTTGCGGCGGGAACCTGGGGTATATTCTCGAGTTACGCCGGGGATGGCCCTTCCACACACGTGTTTATTCAGCGACGTCAGGACTCCTGCCTAGTTGCGAGGGACAACTCGGGATTCTCCTCGAGGCTTGGCAGGGCAATTGGGACGCCTCTCCAGCTGAGGCGGGAGACCAAGGGTCCCTTTCCACGTGCCACAGGAATCCTGGGACTCCTATCAAGTTTCACGAGGAGTCAGGCATCGTCTCCTTTGGAGGCACTGATCTCCGCGTCCCTCTGGAGTTTTCAAAGGATGTGAGGCCTCCAGTCGCGATGAGGTGGGGAACTATGTCTTTCTCTGTGGTCTCCACAGGGGATTCAGACATCCTTTCGTCTTGGGGGATGCAAGACGAGCCTGCACTCAAGTCACTGCAGGGATATCCGGCCTTATTTCGAGTCAGGGCATCGCGTGTCCATTCCACTTGAGGCCGCAAACTCAGGGTCCCTCTCACATACCTAGAGCTGAGAGAAGCCTCCTCTTGAGGTGCTTGTGGTAAGGTGGTATTCCTCTGGAGTCGAAGCCAGGGACTAACCTCTCATCTCGAGTTGATTTGTGGTCCACGGAGCTCTTTCGTGTTGCTCCAGTGACCTCAGCATCCCTCTAGCCTTGAAACAGTGTTCTTGGGGTTTCTCTGGAGTGCCACCAAGGAAATCAAGGCTCCTTTCCTGTGTGATATGCAACACGGCATTGCTCTGCACGCAGTGCAGGGGAATCGGGCCTCATCTCGCGGCGAGGGGGAAGTCTCATGGTTTTTCTCGAGTTGCGGCGGGAACCTGGGGTATATTCTCGAGTTACGACGGGGATGGCCCTTCCACGCACGTGTTTGTTCAGCGACGTCAGGACTCCTGCCTAGTTGCGAGGGACAACTCGGGATTCTCCTCGAGGGTTGGCAGGGCAATTGGGACGCCTCTCCAGCTGAGGCGGGAGACCAAGGGTCCCTTTCCACGTGCCACAGGAATCCTGGGAATCCTATCAAGTTTCACGAGGAATCAGGCATCGTCTCCTTTGGAGGCACTGATCTCCGCGTCCCTCCGGAATTTTCAAAGGATGTGAGGCCTCCGGTCGCGATGTGGTAGGGAACTAGGTCTTTCTCTCTGGTCTCCACAGTGGATTCAGACATCCGTTCGTCATGGGAGATGCAAGACGAGCCTGCACTCAAGTCACTGCAATCATATCCGGCCTTATTTCGAGTCAGGGCATCGCGGTGTCCATTCCACTTGAGGCCGCAAACTCAGGGTCCCTCTCACATACCTAGAGCTGAGAGAAGCCTCCTCTTGAGGTGCTTGTGGTAAGGTGGTATTCCTCTGGAGTCGAAGCCAGAGACTATCCTCTCATCTCGAGTTGACTTTTGGTCCACTGAGCTCTGTCGTGTTGCTACAGTGACCTCAGGATCTCTCTAGCCTTGAAACAGTGTTCTTCGGTGTTCTCTGGAGTGTCATCAAGGAAATCAAGGCTCCTTTCCTGTGTGATGTGCAACACGGCATTGCTCTGCACGCAGTGCAGGGGAATCGGGCCTCATCTCACGGCGAGGGGGAAGTCTCATGGTTTTTCTCGAGTTGCGGCGGGAACCTGGGGTATATTCTCGAGTTACGATGGGGAAGGCCCTTCCACCCACGTGTTTGTTCAGCGACCTCAGGACTCGTGCCTAGTTGCGAGGGACAACTCGGGATTCTCCTCGAGGCTTGGCAGGGCAATTGGGACGCCTCTCCAGCTGAGGCGGGAGACCAAGGGTCCCGTTCCACGTGCCACAGGAATCCGGGGACTCCTATCAAGATTCACGAGGAGTCAGGCATCGTCTCCTTTGGAGGCACTGATCTCCGCGTCCCTCTGGAGTTTTCAAAGGATGTGAGGCCTCCGGTCGGGATGAGGTGGCGAACTAGATCTTTCTCTGTGGTCTCCACAGGGGATTCAGACATCCTTTCGTCTTGGGAGGTGCAAGACGAGCCTGCACTCAAGTCACTGCAGGCATATCCGGCCTTATTTCGAGTCAGGGAATCGCGGTGTCCATTCCACTTGAGGCCGCAAACTCAGGGTCCCTCTCACATACCTAGAGCTGAGAGAAGCCTCCTCTTGAGGTGCTTGTGGTAAGGTGGTATTCCTCTGGAGTCGAAGCCAGGGACTAACCTCTCATCTCGAGTTGATTTGTGGTCCACGGAGATCTTTCGTGTTGCTGCAGTGACCTCAGCATCCCTCTAGCCTTGAAACAGTGTTCTTGGGGTTTCTCTGGAGTGCCATCAAGGAAATCAAGGCTCCTTTCCTGTGTGATGTGCAACACGGCATTGCTCTGCACGCAGTGCAGGGGAATCGGGCCTCATTTCGCGGCGAGGGGGAAGTCTCATGGTTTTTCTCGAGTTGCGGCGGGAACCTGGGGTATATTCTGGAGTTACGACGGGGATGGCCCTTCCACACACGTGTTTGTTCAGCGACGTCAGGACTCCTGCCTAGTTGCGAGGGACAACTCGGAATTCTCCTCGAGGTTTGGCAAGGCAATTGGGACACCTCTCCAGCTGTGCGGGAGACCCAGCGTCCCTTTCCACGTGCCACAGGAATCCTGGGACTCCTATCAAGTTTCACGAGGAGTCACGCATCGTCTCCTTTGGAGGTACTGATCTCCGCGTCCCTCTGGAGTTTTCAAATGATGTGAGGCCTCCGGTCGCGATGAGGTGGGGAACTAGGTCTTTCTCTGTGGTCTCCACAGTGCATTCAGACATCCTTTCGTCTTGGGAGATGCAAGACGAGCCTGCATTCAAGACACTGTAGGCATATCCGGCGTTATTTCGAATCAGGGCATCGCGGTGTCCATTCCACTTGAGGCCGCAAACTCAGGGTCCCTCTCACATACCTAGAGCTGAGAGAAGCCTCCTCTTGAGGTGCTTGTGGTAAGGTGGTATTCCTCTGGAGTCGAAGCCAGGGACTAACCTCTCATCTCGAGTTGATTTGTGGTCCACGGAACTCTTTCATGTTGCTACAGTGACCTCAGGATCCCTCTAGCCTTGAAACAGTGTTCTTGGGGTTTCTCTGGAGTGCCATCAAGGAAATCAAGGCTCCTTTCCTGTGTGATGTGCAACACGGCATTGCTCTGCACGCAGTGCAGGGGAATCGGGCCTCATCTCGCGGCGAGGGGGAAGTCTCATGGTTTTTCTCGAGTTGCGGCGGGAACCTGGGGTATATTCTCGAGTTACGACGGGGATGGCCCTTCCACACACGTGTTTATTCAGCGACGTCAGGACTCCTGCCTAGTTGCGAGGGACAACTCGGGATTCTCCTCGAGGCTTGGCAGGGCAATTGGGACGCCTCTCCAGCTGAGGCGGGAGACCAAGGGGCCCTTTCCACGTGCCACAGGAATCCTGGGATTCCTATCAAGTTTCACGAGGAGTCAGGAATCATCTCCTTTGGAGGCACTGATCTCCGCGTCCCTCTGGAGTTTTCAAAGGATGTGAGGCCTCAGGTCGCGATGAGGTGGGGAACTAGGTCTTTCTCTATGGTCTCCACAGGGGATTCAGACATCCCTTCGTCTTGGGAGATGCAAGACGAGCCTGCATTCAAGTCACTGCAGGCATATCCGGCCTTATTTCGAGTCAGGGCATCGCGGTGTCCATTCCACTTGAGGCCGCAAACGCAGGGTCCCTCTCACATACCTAGAGCTGAGAGAAGCCTCCTCTTGAGGTGCTTGTGGTAAGGTGGTATTCCTCTGAAGTCGAAGCCAGGGACTAACCTCTCATCTCGAGTTGATTTTCGGTCCACGGAGCTCTTTCGTGTTGCTACAGTGACCTCAGGATCCCTCTAGCCTTGAAACAGTTTTCTTGGGGTTTCTCTGGAGTGCCATCAAGGAAATCAAGGATCCTTTCCTGTGTGATGTGCAACACGGCATTGCTCTGCACGCAATGCAGGGGAATCGGGCCTCATCTCGCAGCAAGGGGGAAGTCTCATGGTTTTTCTCGAGTTGCGGCGGGAACCTGGGGTATATTCTCGAGTTACGACGGGGATGGCCCTTCCACACACGTGTTTGTTCAGCGACGTCAGGACTCGTGCCTAGTTGCGAGGGACAACTCGGGATTCTCCTCAAGGCTTGGCAGGGCAATTGGGACACCTCTCCAGCTGAGGCGGAAGACCAAGGGTCCCTTTCAACGTGCCACAGGAATCTGGGACTCCTATCAAGTTTCACGAGGAGTCACACATCGTCTCCTTAGGAGGCACTGATCTCCGCGTCCCTCTGGAGTTTTCACTGGATGTGAGGCCTCCGGTCGCGATGAGGTGGGGAACTAGGTCTTTCTCTGTGGTCTCCACAGCAGATTCAGACAACCTTTCGTCTTGGGGGATGCAAGACGAGCCTGCATTCAAGTCACTGCAGGGATATCCGGCCTTATTTCGAGTCAGGGCATCGCGGTGTCCATTCCACTTGAGGCCGCAAACTCAGGGTCCCTCTCACATACCTAGAACTGAGAGAAGCTTCCTCTTGAGGTGCTTGTGGTAATGTGGTATTCCTCTGGAGTCGAAGCCAGGGACTAACCTCTCATCTCGAGTTGATTTTTGGTCCACGGAGCTCTTTCGTGTTGCTACAGTGACCTCAGGATCCTTCTAGCCCTGAAACACTGTTCTTGGGGTTTCTCTGGAGTGACATCAAGGAAATCAAGGCTCCTTTCCTGTGTGATGTGCAACACGGCATTGCTCTGCACGCAGTGCAGGGGAATCGGGCCTCATCTCGCGGCGAGGGGGAAGTCTCATGGTTTTTCTAGAGTTGCGGCGGGAACCTGGGGTATATTCTGGAGTTACGACGGGGATGGCCCTTCCACACACGTGTTTGTTCAGCGACGTCAGGACTCCTGCCTAGTTGCGAGGGACAACTCGGAATTCTCCTCGAGGTTTGGCAAGGCAATTGGGACACCTCTCCAGCTGTGCGGGAGACCCAGCGTCCCTTTCCACGTGCCACAGGAATCCTGGGACTCCTATCAAGTTTCACGAGGAGTCACGCATCGTCTCCTTTGGAGGTACTGATCTCCGCGTCCCTCTGGAGTTTTCAAATGATGTGAGGCCTCCGGTCGCGATGAGGTGGGGAACTAGGTCTTTCTCTGTGGTCTCCACAGTGCATTCAGACATCCTTTCGTCTTGGGAGATGCAAGACGAGCCTGCATTCAAGACACTGTAGGCATATCCGGCGTTATTTCGAATCAGGGCATCGCGGTGGCCATTCCACTTGAGGCCGCAAACTCAGGGTCCCTCTCACATACCTAGAGCTGAGAGAAGCCTCCTCTTGAGGTGCTTGTGGTAAGGTGGTATTCCTCTGGAGTCGAAGCCAGGGACTAACCTCTCATCTCGAGTTGATTTGTGGTCCACGGAACTCTTTCATGTTGCTACAGTGACCTCAGGATCCCTCTAGCCTTGAAACAGTGTTCTTGGGGTTTCTCTGGAGTGCCATCAAGGAAATCAAGGCTCCTTTCCTGTGTGATGTGCAACACGGCATTGCTCTGCACGCAGTGCAGGGGAATCGGGCCTCATCTCGCGGCGAGGGGGAAGTCTCATGGTTTTTCTCGAGTTGCGGCGGGAACCTGGGGTATATTCTCGAGTTACGACGGGGATGGCCCTTCCACACACGTGTTTATTCAGCGACGTCAGGACTCCTGCCTAGTTGCGAGGGACAACTCGGGATTCTCCTCGAGGCTTGGCAGGGCAATTGGGACGCCTCTCCAGCTGAGGCGGGAGACCAAGGGTCCCTTTCGACGTGCCACAGGAATCCTGGGATTCCTATCAAGTTTCACGAGGAGTCAGGAATCATCTCCTTTGGAGGCACTGATCTCCGCGTCCCTCTGGAGTTTTCAAAGGATGTGAGGCCTCAGGTCGCGATGAGGTGGGGAACTAGGTCTTTCTCTATGGTCTCCACAGGGGATTCAGACATCCCTTCGTCTTGGGAGATGCAAGACGAGCCTGCATTCAAGTCACTGCAGGCATATCCGGCCTTATTTCGAGTCAGGGCATCGCGGTGTCCATTCCACTTGAGGCCGCAAACGCAGGGTCCCTCTCACATACCTAGAGCTGAGAGAAGCCTCCTCTTGAGGTGCTTGTGGTAAGGTGGTATTCCTCTGAAGTCGAAGCCAGGGACTAACCTCTCATCTCGAGTTGATTTTCGGTCCACGGAGCTCTTTCGTGTTGCTACAGTGACCTCAGGATCCCTCTAGCCTTGAAACAGTTTTCTTGGGGTTTCTCTGGAGTGCCATCAAGGAAATCAAGGATCCTTTCCTGTGTGATGTGCAACACGGCATTGCTCTGCACGCAATGCAGGGGAATCGGGCCTCATCTCGCAGCAAGGGGGAAGTCTCATGGTTTTTCTCGAGTTGCGGCGGGAACCTGGGGTATATTCTCGAGTTACGACGGGGATGGCCCTTCCACACACGTGTTTGTTCAGCGACGTCAGGACTCGTGCCTAGTTGCGAGGGACAACTCGGGATTCTCCTCAAGGCTTGGCAGGGCAATTGGGACACCTCTCCAGCTGAGGCGGAAGACCAAGGGTCCCTTTCAACGTGCCACAGGAATCTGGGACTCCTATCAAGTTTCACGAGGAGTCACACATCGTCTCCTTAGGAGGCACTGATCTCCGCGTCCCTCTGGAGTTTTCACTGGATGTGAGGCCTCCGGTCGCGATGAGGTGGGGAACTAGGTCTTTCTCTGTGGTCTCCACAGCAGATTCAGACAACCTTTCGTCTTGGGGGATGCAAGACGAGCCTGCATTCAAGTCACTGCAGGGATATCCGGCCTTATTTCGAGTCAGGGCATCGCGGTGTCCATTCCACTTGAGGCCGCAAACTCAGGGTCCCTCTCACATACCTAGAACTGAGAGAAGCTTCCTCTTGAGGTGCTTGTGGTAATGTGGTATTCCTCTGGAGTCGAAGCCAGGGACTAACCTCTCATCTCGAGTTGATTTTTGGTCCACGGAGCTCTTTCGTGTTGCTACAGTGACCTCAGGATCCTTCTAGCCCTGAAACACTGTTCTTGGGGTTTCTCTGGAGTGACATCAAGGAAATCAAGGCTCCTTTCCTGTGTGATGTGCAACACGGCATTGCTCTGCACGCAGTGCAGGGGAATCGGGCCTCATCTCGCGGCGAGGGGGAAGTCTCATGGTTTTTCTAGAGTTGCGGCGGGAACCTGGGGTATATTCTGGAGTTACGACGGGGATGGCCCTTCCACACACGTGTTTGTTCAGCGACGTCAGGACTCCTGCCTAGTTGCGAGGGACAACTCGGAATTCTCCTCGAGGTTTGGCAAGGCAATTGGGACACCTCTCCAGCTGTGCGGGAGACCCAGCGTCCCTTTCCACGTGCCACAGGAATCCTGGGACTCCTATCAAGTTTCACGAGGAGTCACGCATCGTCTCCTTTGGAGGTACTGATCTCCGCGTCCCTCTGGAGTTTTCAAATAATGTGAGGCCTCCGGTCGCGATGAGGTGGGGAACTAGGTCTTTCTCTGTGGTCTCCACAGTGCATTCAGACATCCTTTCGTCTTGGGAGATGCAAGACGAGCCTGCATTCAAGACACTGTAGGCATATCCGGCGTTATTTCGAATCAGGGCATCGCGGTGGCCATTCCACTTGAGGCCGCAAACTCAGGGTCCCTCTCACATACCTAGAGCTGAGAGAAGCCTCCTCTTGAGGTGCTTGTGGTAAGGTGGTATTCCTCTGGAGTCGAAGCCAGGGACTAACCTCTCATCTCGAGTTGATTTGTGGTCCACGGAACTCTTTCATGTTGCTACAGTGACCTCAGGATCCCTCTAGCCTTGAAACAGTGTTCTTGGGGTTTCTCTGGAGTGCCATCAAGGAAATCAAGGCTCCTTTCCTGTGTGATGTGCAACACGGCATTGCTCTGCACGCAGTGCAGGGGAATCGGGCCTCATCTCGCGGCGAGGGGGAAGTCTCATGGTTTTTCTCGAGTTGCGGCGGGAACCTGGGGTATATTCTCGAGTTACGACGGGGATGGCCCTTCCACACACGTGTTTATTCAGCGACGTCAGGACTCCTGCCTAGTTGCGAGGGACAACTCGGGATTCTCCTCGAGGCTTGGCAGGGCAATTGGGACGCCTCTCCAGCTGAGGCGGGAGACCAAGGGTCCCTTTCGACGTGCCACAGGAATCCTGGGATTCCTATCAAGTTTCACGAGGAGTCAGGAATCATCTCCTTTGGAGGCACTGATCTCCGCGTCCCTCTGGAGTTTTCAAAGGATGTGAGGCCTCAGGTCGCGATGAGGTGGGGAACTAGGTCTTTCTCTATGGTCTCCACAGGGGATTCAGACATCCCTTCGTCTTGGGAGATGCAAGACGAGCCTGCATTCAAGTCACTGCAGGCATATCCGGCCTTATTTCGAGTCAGGGCATCGCGGTGTCCATTCCACTTGAGGCCGCAAACGCAGGGTCCCTCTCACATACCTAGAGCTGAGAGAAGCCTCCTCTTGAGGTGCTTGTGGTAAGGTGGTATTCCTCTGAAGTCGAAGCCAGGGACTAACCTCTCATCTCGAGTTGATTTTCGGTCCACGGAGCTCTTTCGTGTTGCTACAGTGACCTCAGGATCCCTCTAGCCTTGAAACAGTTTTCTTGGGGTTTCTCTGGAGTGCCATCAAGGAAATCAAGGATCCTTTCCTGTGTGATGTGCAACACGGCATTGCTCTGCACGCAATGCAGGGGAATCGGGCCTCATCTCGCAGCAAGGGGGAAGTCTCATGGTTTTTCTCGAGTTGCGGCGGGAACCTGGGGTATATTCTCGAGTTACGACGGGGATGGCCCTTCCACACACGTGTTTGTTCAGCGACGTCAGGACTCGTGCCTAGTTGCGAGGGACAACTCGGGATTCTCCTCAAGGCTTGGCAGGGCAATTGGGACACCTCTCCAGCTGAGGCGGAAGACCAAGGGTCCCTTTCAACGTGCCACAGGAATCTGGGACTCCTATCAAGTTTCACGAGGAGTCACACATCGTCTCCTTAGGAGGCACTGATCTCCGCGTCCCTCTGGAGTTTTCACTGGATGTGAGGCCTCCGGTCGCGATGAGGTGGGGAACTAGGTCTTTCTCTGTGGTCTCCACAGCAGATTCAGACAACCTTTCGTCTTGGGGGATGCAAGACGAGCCTGCATTCAAGTCACTGCAGGGATATCCGGCCTTATTTCGAGTCAGGGCATCGTGGTGTCCATTCCACTTGAGGCCGCAAACTCAGGGTCCCTCTCACATACCTAGAACTGAGAGAAGCTTCCTCTTGAGGTGCTTGTGGTAATGTGGTATTCCTCTGGAGTCGAAGCCAGGGACTAACCTCTCATCTCGAGTTGATTTTTGGTCCACGGAGCTCTTTCGTGTTGCTACAGTGACCTCAGGATCCTTCTAGCCCTGAAACACTGTTCTTGGGGTTTCTCTGGAGTGACATCAAGGAAATCAAGGCTCCTTTCCTGTGTGATGTGCAACACGGCATTGCTCTGCACGCAGTGCAGGGGAATCGGGCCTCATCTCGCGGCGAGGGGGAAGTCTCATGGTTTTTCTAGAGTTGCGGCGGGAACCTGGGGTATATTCTCGAGTTACGACGGGGATGGCCCTTCCGCACACGTGTTTGTTCAGCGACGTCAGGACTCGTGCCTAGTTGCGAGGGACAACTCGGGATTCTCCTCCATGCTTGGCAGGGCAATTGGGACGCCTCTCCAGCTGAGGCGGGAGACCAAGGGTCCCTTTCCACGTGCCACAGGAATCCTGGGACTCCTATCAAGTTTCACGAGGAGTCAGGCATCGTCTCCTTTGGAGGCACTGATCTCCGCGTCCCTCTGGAGTTTTCAAAGGATGTGAGGCCTCCGGTCGCGATGAGGTGGGGAACTAAGTCTTTCTCTGTGGTCTCCACAGGGGAATCAGACATCCTTTCGTCTTGGGAGATGCAAAACGAGCCTGCATTCATGTCACTGCAGGCATATCCGGCCTTATTTCGAGTCAGGGCATCGCGGTGTCCATTCCACTTGAGGCCGCAAACTCAGGGTCCCTCTCACATACCTAGAGCTGAGAGAAGCCTCCTCTTGAGGTGCTTGTGGTAAGGTGGTATTCCTCTGGAGTCGAAGCCAGGGAATAACCTCTCATCTCGAGTTGATTTTTGGTCCACGGAGCTCTTTCGTGTTGCTCCAGTGACCTCAGGATCCCTCTAGCCTTGAAACAGTGTTCTTGGGGTTTCTCTGGAGTGCCATCAAGGAAATCAAGGCTCCTTTCCTGTGTGATGTGCAAGACGGCATTGCTCTGCACGCAGTGCAGGGGAATCGGGCCTCATCTCGCGGCGAGGGGGAAGTCTCATGGTTTTTCTCGAGTTGCGGCGGGAACCTGGGGTATATTCTCGAGTTACGACGGGGATGGCCCTTCCACGCACGTGTTTGTTCAGCGACGTCAGGACTCCTGCCTAGTTGCGCGGGACAACTCGGGATTCTCCTCGAGGGTTGGCAGGGCAATTGGGACGCCTCTCCAGCTGTGCGGGAGACCCAGCGTCCCTTTCCACGTGCCACAGGAATCCTGGGACTCCTATAAGTTTAACGAGGAGTCACGCATCGTCTCCTTTGGAGGTACTGATCTCCGCGTCCCTCTGGAGTTTTCAAATGATGTGAGGCCTCCGGTCGCGATGAGGTGGGGAACTAGGTCTTTCTCTGTGGTCTCCACAGTGCATTCAGACATCCTTTCGTCTTGGGAGATGCAAGACGAGCCTGCATTCAAGTCACTGCAGGCATATCCGGCGTTATTTCGAATCAGGGCATCGCGGTGTCCATTCAACTTGAGGCTGCAAATTCAGGGTCCCTCTCACATACCTAGAGCTGAGAGAAGCCTCCTCTTGAGGTGCTTGTGGTAAGGTGGTATTCCTCTGGAGTCGAAGCCAGGGACTAACCTCTCATCTCGAGTTGATTTGTGGTCCACGGAATTCTTTCATGTTGCTACAGTGACCTCAGGATCCCTCTAGCCTTGAAACAGTGTTCTTAGGGTTTCTCTGGAGTGCCATCTAGGAAATCAAGGCTCCTTTCCTGTGTGATATGCAACACAGCATTGCTCTGCACGCAGTGCAGGGGAATCGGGCCTCATCTCGCGGCGAGGGGGAAGTCTCATGGTTTTTCTCGAGTTGCGGCGGGAACCTGGGCTATATTCTCGAGTTACGACGGGGATGGCCCTTCCACACACGTGTTTATTCAGCGACGTCAGGACTCCTGCCTAGTTGCGAGGGACAACTCGGGATTCTCCTCGAGGCTTGGCAGGGCAATTGGGACGCCTCTCCAGCTGAGGCGGGAGACCAAGGGTCCCTTTCCACGTGCCACAGGAATCCTGGGACTCCTATCAAGTTTCACGAGGAGTCAGGCATCGTCTCCTTTGGAGGCACTGATCTCCGCGTCCCTCTGGAGTTTTCCAAGGATGTGAGGCCTCCGGTCGCGATGAGGTAGGGAACTAGGTCTTTCTCTGTGGTCTCCACAGTGGAATCAGACATCCGTTCGTCATGGGAGATGCAAGACGAGCCTGCACTCAAGTCACTGCAGGCATATCCGGCCTTATTTCGAGTCAGGGCATCGCGGGGTCCATTCCACTTGAGGCCGCAAACTCAGGGTCCCTCTCACATACCTACAGCTGAGAGAAGCCTCCTCTTGAAGTGCTTGTGGTAAGGTGGTTTTCCTCTGGAGTCGAAGCTAGAGACTATCCTCTCATATCGAGTTGACTTTTGGTCCACGGAGCTCTGTCGTGTTGCTACAGTGACCTCATTATCGCTCTAGCCTTGAAACAGTGTTCTTCGGTGTTCTCTGGAGTGTCATCAAGGAAATCAAGGCTCCTTTCCTGTGTGATGTGCAACACGGCATTGCTCTGCACGCAGTGCAGGGGAATCGGGCCTCATCTCACGGCGATGGGGAAGTCTCATGGTTTTTCTCGAGTTGCGGGGGGAACCTGGGGTATATTCTCGAGTTACGATGGGGAAGGCCCTTCCACACACGTGTTTGTTCAGCGACCTCAGGACTCCTGCCTAGTTGCGAGGGACAACTCGGGATTCTCCTCGAGGCTTGGCAGGGCAATTGGGACGCCTCTCCAGCTGAGGCGGGAGACCAAGGGTCCCGTTCCACGTGCCACAGGAATCCTGGGACTCCTATCAAGTTTCACGAGTAGTCAGGCATTGTCTCCTTTGGAGGCACTGATCTCCGCGTCCCTCTGGAGTTTTCAAATGATGTGAGGCCTCCGGTCGCGATGAGGTGCGGAACTAGGTCCTTCTCTGTGGTCTCCACAGTGCATTCAGACATCCTTTCGTCTTGGGAGATGGAAGACGAGCCTGCATTCAAGTCACTGCAGGCATATCCGGCCTTATTTCGAGTCAGGGCATCGCGGTGTCCATTCCACTTGAAGCCGCAAACTCAGGGTCCCTCTCACATACCTAGAGCTGAGAGAAGTCTCCTCTTGAGGTGCTTGTGGTAAGGTGGTATTCCTCTGGAGTCGAAGTCAGGGACTAACCTCTCATCTCGAGTTGATTTGTGGTCCACGGAGCTCTTTCGTGTTGCTACAGTGACCTCAGGATCCCTCTAGCCTTGAAACAGTGTTTTTGGGGTTTCTCTGGAGTGCCATTAAGGAAATCAAGGCTCCTTTCCTGTGTGATGTGCAACACGGCATTGCTCTGCACGCAGTGCAGGGGAATCGGGCCTCATCTCGCGGCAAGGGGGAAGTCTCATGGTTTTTCTCGAGTTGCGGCGGGAACCTGGGGTATATTCTCGAGTTATGACGGGGATGGCCCTTCCACACACGTGTTTGTTCAGCGACGTCAGGACTCCTGCCTAGTTGCGAGGGACAACTCGGGATTCTCCTCGAGGCTTGGCAGGGCAATAGGGACGCTTCTCCACCTGAGGCGGGAGACCAAGGGTCCCTTTCCACGTGCCACAGGAATCCTGGGACTCCTATCAAGTTTCACGAGGAGTCAGGCATCGTCCCCTTAGGAAGCACTGATCTCCGCATCCCTCTGGAGTTTTCAAAGGATGTGAGGCCTCTGGTCGCGATGAGGTGGCGAACTAGGTCTTTCTCTGTGGTCTCCACAGGGGATTCAGACATCCTTTCGTCTGGGAGATGCAAGACGAGCCTGCACTCAAGTCACTGCAGGCATATCCGGCCTTATTTCGAGTCAGGGCATCGCGGTGTCCATTCCACTTGAGGCCGCAAACTCCGGGTCTCTCTCACATCCCTACAGCTGAGAGAAGCCTCCTCTTGAGGTGCTTGTGGTAAGGTGGTATTCCTCTGGAGTCGAAGCCAGGGACTAACCTCTCATCTCGAGTTGATTTGTGGTCCACGGTGATCTTTCGTGTTGCTACAGTGACCTCAGCATCCCTCTAGCCTTGAAACAGTGTTCTTGGGGTTTCTCTGGAGTGCCATGAAGGAAATCAAGGCTCCTTTCCTGTGTGATGTGCAACACGGCATTGCTCTGCACGCAGTGAAGGGGAATCGGGCCTCATTTCGCGGCGAGGGGGAAGTCTCATGGTTTTTCTCGAGTTGCGGCGGGAACCTGGGGTATATTCTGGAGTTACGACGGGGATGGCCCTTCCACACACGTGTTTGTTCAGCGACGTCAGGACTCCTGCCTAGTTGCGAGGGACAACTCGGGATTCTCCTCGAGGTTTGGCAAGGCAATTGGGACGCCTCTCCAGCTGTGCGGGAGACCCAGGGTCCCTTTCCACGTGCCACAGGAATCCTGGGACTCCTATCAAGTTTCACGAGGAGTCACACATCGTCTCCTTTGGAGGTACTGATCTCCGCGTCCCTCTGGAGTTCTCAAATGATGTGAGGCCTCCGGTCGCGATGAGGTGGGGAACTAGGTCTTTCTCTGTGGTCTCCACAGTGCATTCTGACATCCTTTCGTCTTGGGAGATGCAAGCCGAGCCTGCATTCAAGTCACTGCAGGCATATCCGGCGTTATTTCGAGTCAGGGCATCGCGGGGTCCATTCAACTTGAGGCCGCAAATTCAGGGTCCCTCTCATATACCTAGAGCTCAGAGAAGCCTCCTCTTGAGGTGCGTGTGGTAAGGTGGTATTCCTCTGGAGTCGAAGCCAGGGGCTAACCTCTCATCTCGAGTTGATTTTTCGTCGACGGAGCTCTTTCTTGTTGCTACAGTGACCTCAGGATCCCTCTAGCCTTGAAACAGTGTTCTTGGGGTTTCTCTGGAGTGCCATCAAGGAAATCAAGGCTCCTTTCCTGTGTGATGTGCAACACGGCATTGCTCTGCACGCAGTGCAGGGGAATCGGGCCTCATCTCGCGGCGAGGTGGAAGTCTCATGGTTTTTCTCGAGTTGCGGCGGGAACCTGGGGTATATTCTGGAGTTACGACGGGGATGGCCCTTCCACACACGTGTTTGTTCAGCGACGTCAGGACTCCTGCCTAGTTGCGAGGGACAACTCGGGATTCTCCTCGAGGCTTGGCAGGGCAATTGGGACGCCTCTCCAGCTGAGGCGGGAGACCAAGGGTCCCTTTCCAAGTGCCACAGGAATCCTGGGACTCCTATCAAGTTTGACGAGGAGTCAGGCATCGTCTCCTTTGGAGGCACTGATCTCCGCGTCCCTCTGGAGTTTTCAAAGGATGTGAGGCCTCCGGTCGCGATGAGGTGGGGAACTAGGTCTTTCTCTGTAGTCTCCACAGCGGATTCAGACAACCTTTCGTCTTGGGGGATGCAAGACGAGCCTGCATTCAAGTCACTGCAGGGATATCTGGCCTTATTTCGAGTCAGGGCATCGCGGGGTCCATTCCACTTGAGGCCGCAAACTCAGGGTCCCTCTCACATACCTACAGCTGAGAGAAGCCTCCTCTTGAGGTGCTTGTGGTAAGGTGGTATTCCTCTGGAGTCGAAGCCAGGGACTAACCTCTCATCTCGAGTTGATTTGTGGTCCACGGAGCTCTTTCGTGTTGCTACAGTGACCTCAGGATCCCTCTAGCCTTGAAACAGTGTTCTTGGGTTTTCTCTGGAGTGCCATCAAGGAAATCAAGTCTCCTTTCCTGTGTGATGTGCAAGACGGCATTGCTCTGCACGGAGTGCAGGGGAATCGGGCGTCATCTCGCGGCGAGGGGGAAGTCTCATGGTTTTTCTCGAGTTGCGGCGGGAACCTGGGGTATATTCTCGAGTTACGACGGGGATGGCCCTTCCACACACGTGTTTGTTCAGCAACGTCAGGACTCCTGCCTAGTTGCGAGGGGCAACTCGGAATTCTCCTCGAGGCTTGGAAGGGCAATTGGGACGCCTCTCCAGCTGAAGCGGGAGGCTAAGTGTCCCTTTCCACGTGCCACAGGAATCCTGGTACTCCTATCAAGTTTCACGAGGAGTCACACATCGTCTCCTTTGGAGGTACTGATCTCCGCGTCCCTCTGGAGTTCTCAAATGATGTGAGGCCTCCGGTCGCGATGAGGTGGGGAACTAGGTCTTTCTCTGTGGTCTCCACAGTGCATTCTGACATCCGTTCATCATGGGAGATGCAAGACGAGCCTCCACTCAAGTCACTGCAGGCATATCCGGCCTTATTTCGAGTCAGGGAATCCCGGTGTCAAATCCACTTGAGGCCGCAAACTCAGGGTCCCTCTCACATACCTAGAGCTGAGATAAGCCTCCTCTTGAGGTGCTTTTGGTAAGGTGGTATTCCTCTGGAGTCGAAGCCAGGGACTAACCTCTCATCTCGAGTTGATTTGTGGTCCTCGGAGCTCTTTCGTGTTGCTACAGTGACCTCAGGATCCCTCTAGCCTTGAAACAGTGTTCTTGGGGTTTCTCTGGAGTGCCATCAAGGAAATCAAGGCTCCTTTCCTGTGTGATGTGCAACACGGCATTGCTCTGCACGCAGTGCAGGGGAATCGGGCCTCATCTCGCGGCGAGGGGGAAGTCTCATGGTTTTTCTCGAGTTGCGGCGGGAACCTGGGGTATATTCTCGAGTTACGACTGGGATAGCCCTTCCACACACGTGTTTGTTCAGCGACGTCAGGACTCCTGCCTAGTTGCGAGGGACAACTCGGGATTCTCCTCGAGGCTTGGCAGGGCAATTGGGACGCCTCTCCAGCTGAGGTGGGAGACCAAGGGTCCCTTTCCACGTGCCACAGGAATCCTGGGACTCCTATCAAGTTTCACGAGGAGTCAGGCATCGTCTCCTTTGGAGGCACTGATCTCCGCGTCCCTCTGGACTTTTCAAAGGATTTGAGGCCTCCGGTCGCGATGAGGTGGGGAACTAGGTCTTTCTCTGTGGTCTCCACAGGGGATTCAGACATCCTTTCGTCTTGGGAGATGCAAGACGAGCCTGCATTCAAGTCACTGCAGGCATATCCGGCCTTATTTCTAGTCAGGGCATCGCGGTGTCCATTCCACTTGAAAAAGCAAACTCAGGGTCCCTCTCACATACATAGAGCTGAGAAAAGCCTCCTCTTGAGGTGCTTGTGGTAAGGTGGAATTCCTCTGGAGTCGAAGCCAGGGACTAACCTCTCATGTCGAGTTGATTTGTGGTCCACGGAGCTCTTTCGTGTTGCTACAGTGACCTCAGGATCCCTCTAGCCTTGAAACAGTGTTCTTGCGGTTTCTCTGGAGTGCCATCAAGGAAATCAAGGCTCCTTTCCTGTGTGATGTGCAACACGGCATTGCTCTGCACGCAGTGCAGGGGAATCGGGCCTCATCTCACGGCGAGGGGGAAGTCTCATGGTTTTTCTCGAGTTGCGGCGGGAACCTGGGGTATATTCTCGAGTTACGACGGGGATGGCCCGTCCAACCACGTGTTTGTTCAGCGACGTCAGGACTCCTGCCTAGTTGCGAGGGACAACTCGGGATTCTCCTCGAGGCTTGGCAGGGCAATTGGGACGCCTCTCCAGCTGAGGCGGGAGACCAAGGGTCCCTTTCCACGTGCCACAGGAATCCTGGGACTCCTATCAAGTTTCACGAGGAGTCAGGCATCGTCTCCTTAGGAAGCACTGATCTCCGCGTCCCTCTGGAGTTTTCAAAGGATGTGAGGCCTCCGGTCGCGATGATGTGGGGAACTAGGTCTTTCTCTGTGGTCTACACAGCGGATTCAGACAACCTTTCGTCTTGGGAGATGCAAGACGAGCCTCCACTCAAGTCACTGCAGGCATATCCGGCCTTATTTCGAGTCAGGGCATCCCGGTGTCCATTCCACTTGAGGCCGCAAACTCAGGGTCCCTCTCACATACCTAGATCTGAGAGAAGCCTCCTCTTGAGGTGCGTGTGGTAAGGTGGTATTCCTCTGGAGTCGAAGCCAGGGACTAACCTCTCATCTCGAATTGATTTGTGGTCCTCGGAGCTCTTTCGTGTTGCTACAGTGACCTCAGGATCCCTCTAGCCTTGAAACAGTGTTCTTGGGGTTTCTCTGGAGTGCCATCAAGGAAATCAAGGCTCCTTTCCTGTGTGATGTGCAACACGGCATTGCTCTGCACGCAGTTCAGGGGAATCGGGCCTCATCTCGCGGCGAGGGGGAAGTCTCATGGTTTTTCTCGAGTTGCGGCGGGAACCTGGGGTATATTCTCGAGTTACGACGGGGATGGCCCTTCCACACACGTGTTTGTTCAGCGACGTCAGGACTCCTGCCTAGTTGCGAGGGACAACTCGGGATTCTCCTCGAGGCTTGACAGGGCAATTGGGACGCCTCTCCAGCTGAGGCGGGAGACCAAGGGTCCCTTTGCACGTGCCAAAGGAATCCTGGGACTCCTATCAAGTTTCACGAGGAGTCAGGCATCGTCTCATTTGGAGGCACTGATCTCCGCGTCCCTCTGGAGTTTTCCAAGGATGTGAGGCCTCCGGTCGCGATGAGGTGGGGAACTAGGTCTTTCTCTGTGGTCTCCACAGTGGATTCAAACATCCGTTCGTCATGGGAGATGCAAGACGAGCCTCCACTCAAGTCACTGCAGGCATATCCGGCCTTATTTCGAGTCAGGGCATCGCGGTGTCCATTCCACTTGAGGCCGCAAACTCAGGGTCCCTCTCACATACCTAGAGCTGAGAGAAGCCTCCTCTTTAGGTGCTTGTGGTAAGGTGGTATTCCTCTGGAGTCGAAGCCAGAGACTATCCTCTCATCTCGAGTTGACTTTTGGTCCACGGAGCTCTTTCGTGTTGCTACAGTGACCTCAGGCTCCATCTACACTTGAAACAGTGTTCTTCGGTGTTCTCTGGAGTGTCATCAAGGAAATCAAGGCTCCTTTCCTGTGTGATGTGCAACACGGCATTGCTCTGCACGCAGTGCCGGGGAATCGGGCCTCATCTCACGGCGAGGGGGAAGTCTCATGGTTTTTCTCGAGTTGCGGCGGGAACATTGGGTATATTCTGGATTACGCCGGGGATGGCCCTTCCACACACGTGTTTGTTCAGCGACGTCAGGACTCCTGCCTAGTTGCAAGGGACAACTCGGAATTCTCCTCGAGGTTTGGCAAGGCAATTGGGACGCCTCTCCAGCTGTGCGGGAGACCCAGCGTCCCTTTCCACGTGCCACAGGAATCCTGGGACTCCTATCAAGTTTCACGAGGAGTCACGCATCGTCTCCTTTGGAGGTACTGATCTCCGCGTCCCTCTGGAGTTTTCCAAGGTTGTGAGGCCTCCGGTCGCGATGAGGTGGGGAACTAGGTCTTTCTCTGTGGTCTCCACAGGGGATTCAGACATCCTTTCGTCTTGGGAGATGCAAGACGAGCCTGCATTCAAGTCACTGCAGGGATATCCGGCCTTATTTCGAGTCAGGGTATCGCGGTGTCCATTCCACTTGAGGCCGCAAACTCAGGGTCCCTCTCACATACCTAGAGCTGAGAGAAGCCTCCTCTTGAGGTGCTTGTGGTAAGGTGGTATTCCTCTGTAGTCGAAGCCAGAGACTATCCTCTCATCTCGAGTTGATTTGTGATCCACGGAGCTCTTTCGTGTTGCTACAGTGACCTCAGGATCCCTCTAGCCTTGAAACAGTGTTCTTGGGGTTTCTCTGGAGTGCCATCAAGGAAATCAAGGCTCCTTTCCTGTGTGATGTGCAACACGGCATTGCTCTGCACGCAATGCAGGGGAATCGGGCCTCATCTCACGGCGAGGGGGAAGTCTCATGGTTTTTCTCGAGTTGCGGGGGGATCCTGGGCTATATTCTCGAGTTATGACGGGGATGGCCCTTCCACACACGTGTTTATTCAGCGACGTCAGGACTCCTGCCTAGTTGCGAGGAACAACTCGGGATTCTCTTCGAAGCTTGGCAGGGCAATTGGGACGCCTCTCCAGCTGAGGCGGGAGACCAAGGGTCCCTTTTCACGTGCCACAGGAATCCTGGGACTCCTATCAAGTTTGACGAGGAGTCAGGCATCGCCTCCTTTGGAGGCACTGATTTCCGCGTCCCTCTGGAGTTTTCAAAGGATGTGAGGCCTCCGGTCGCGATGAGGTGGGGAACTAGGTCTTTCTCTGTGGTCTCCACAGGGGATTCAGACATCCTTTCGTCTTGGGAGATGCAAGACGAGCCTGCATTCAAGTCACTGCTGGGATATCCGGCCTTATTTCGAGTCAGGGCATCGCGGTGTTCATTCCACATGAGGCCGCAAACTCAGGGTCCCTCTCACATACCTAGAGCTGAGAGAAGTCTCCTCTTGAGGTGCTTGTGGTAAGGTGGTATTCCTCTGGAGTCGAAACCAGGGAGTAACCTCTCATTTCGAGTTGATTTGTGGTCCACGGAGCTCTTTCGTGTTGCTACAGTGACCTCAGGATCCCTCTATCCTTGAAACAGTGTTCTTGGGGTTTCTCTGGAGTGACATCAAGGAAATCAAGGCTCCTTTCCTGTGTGATGTGCAACACGGCATTGCTCTGCACGCAGTGCAGGGGAATCGGGCCTCATCTCGCGGCGAGGGGGAAGTCTCATGGTTTTTCTCGAGTTGCGGCGGGAACCTGGGGTATATTCTCGAGTTACGACGGGGATGGCCCTTCCACACACGTGTTTGTTCAGCGACGTCAGGACTCCTGCCTCGTTGCGAGGGACAACTCGGGATTCTCCTCACGGCTTGGCAGGGCAATTGGGACGCCTCTCCAGCTGAGGCGGGAGACCAAGGGTCCCTTTCCACATGCCACAGGAATCCTGGAACTCCGATCAAGTTTCACGAAGAGTCAGGCATCGTCTCCTTTGGAGGCACTGATCATCGCGTCCCTCTGCAGTTTTCCAAGTATGTGAGGTCTCCGGTCGCGATGAGGTGGGGAACTAGGTCTTTCTCTGTGGTCTCCACAGTGCATTCAGATATCCGTTCGTCATGGGAGATGCAAGACGAGCCTGCACTCAAGTCACTGTAGGCATATCCGGCCTTATTTCGAGTCAGGGCATCGCGGTGTCCATTCCACTTGAGGCCGCAAATTCAGGGTCCCTCTCCCATACCTAGATCTGAGAGAAGCCTCCTCTTGATGTGCTTGTGGTAAGGTGGTATTCCTCTGGAGTCGAAGCCAGGGACTAACCTCTCATCTCGAGTTGATTTGTGGTCCTCGGAGCTATTTCGTGTTGCTACAGTGACCTCAGGATCCCTCTAGCCTTGAAACAGTGTTCCTGGGGATTCTCTGGAGTGCCATCAAGGAAATCAAGGCTCCTTTCCTGTGTGATGTGCAACACGGCATTGCTCTGCACGCAGTGTAGGGGAATCGGGCCTCATCTCGCGGCGAGGGGGAAGTCTCATGGTTTTTCTCGAGTTGTGGCGGGAACATGGGGTATATTCTCGAGTTACGACGGGGATGGCCTTCCACACACGTGTTTGTTCAGCGACGTCAGGACTCCTGCCTCGTTGCGAGGGACAACTCGGGATTCTCCTCGAGGCTTGGCAGGGCAATTGGGACGCCTCTCCAGCTGAGGCGGGAGACCAAGGGTCCCTTTCCAAGTGCCACAGGAATCCTGGGACTCCTATCAAGTTTCACGAGGAGTCAGGCATCGTCTCCTTTGGAGGCACTGATCTCCGCGTCGCTCTGGAGTTTTCAAAGGATGTGAGGCCTCCGGTCGCGATGAGGTGGGGAACTAGGTCTTTCTCTGTGGTCTCCACAGGGGATTCAGACATCCTTTCGTTTTGTGAGATGCAAGACGAGCCTGCATTCAAGTCACTGCAGGCATATCCGGCGTTATTTCGAGTCAGGGCATCGCGGTGTCCATTCCACTTGAGGCCGCAATCTCAGGGTCCCTCTCACATACCTAGAGCTCAGAGAAGCCTCCACTTGAGGTGCTTGTGCTAAGGTGGTATTCCTCTGGAGTCGAAGCCAGGGACTAACCTCTCATCTCGAGTTGATTTTTGGTCCACGGAGCTCTTTCGTGTTACTACAGTGACCTCAGGATCCCTCTAGCCTTGAAACAGTGTTCTTGGGGTTTCTCTGGAGTGCCATCAAGGAAATCAAGGCTCCTTTCCTGTGTGATGTGCAACACGGCATTGATCTGCACGCAATGCAGGGGAATCGGGCCTCATCTCGCGGCGAGGGGGAAGTCTCATGGTTTTTCTCGAGTTGCGGCGGGAACCTGGGGTATATTCTCCAGTTACGACGGGGATGGCCCTTCCACACACGTGTTTGTTCAGCGACGTCAGGACTCGTTCCTAGTTGCGAGGGACAACTCGGGATTCTCCTCAAGGCTTGGTAGGGCAATTGGGACGCCTCTCCAGCTGAGGCGGGAGACCAAGGGTCCCTTTCCACGTGCCACAGGAATCCTGGGACTCCTATCAAGTTTCACGAGGAGTCAGGCATCATCTCCTTTGGAGGCACTGATCTCCGCGTCCCTCTGGAGTTTTCAAAGGATGTGAGGCCTCCGGTCGCGATGAGGTGGGGAACTAGGTCTTTCTCTGTGGTCTCCACAGCGGAATCAGACAACCTTTCATCTTGGGGGATGCAAGACGAGCCTGCATTCAAGTCACTGCAGGGATATCCGGCCTTATTTCGAGTCAGGGCATCGCGGGGTTCATTCCACTTGAGGCTGCAATCTCAGGGTCCCTCTCACATACCTAGAGTTCAGAGAAGCCTCCTCTTGAGGTGCTTGTGGTAAGGTGGTATTCCTCTGGAGTCGAAGCCAGGGACTAACCTCTCATCTCGAGTTGATTTGTGGTCCACGGAGCTCTTTCGTGTTGCTACAGTGACCTCAGGATCCCTCTAGCCTTGAAACAGTGTTCTTGGGCTTTCTCTAGAGGGCAATCAAGGAAATCAAGGCTCCTTTCCTGTGTGATGTGCTACACGGCATTGCTCTGCACGCAGTGCAGGGCAATCAGGCCTCATCTCGCGGCGAGGGGGAAGTCTCATGGTTTTTCTCGAGTTGCGGCGGGAACCTGGGGTATATTCTCGAGTTACGACGGGGATGGCCCTTCCACACACGTGTTTGTTCAGCGATGTCAGGACTCCGGCCTAGTTGCGAGGGACAATTCGGGATTCTCTTCGAAGCTTGGCAGGGCAATTGGGACGCCTCTCCAGCTGAGGGGGGAGACCAAGGGTCCCTTTCCACGTGCCACAGAAATCGTGGGACTCCTATCAAGTTTCACGAGGAGTAAGGCATCGTCTCCTTTGGAGGCACTGATCTCCGCGTCCCTCTGGAATATTCAAAGGGTGTGAGGCCTCCGGTCGCCATGAGGTGGGGAACTAGGTCTTTCTCTGTAGTCTCCACAGGGGTTTCAGACATCCTTTCATCTTGCGAGATGCAAGACGAGCCTGCATTCAAGTCACTGCAGGCATATCCGGCCTTATTTCGAGTCAGGGCATCGCGGTGTCCATTCCACTTGAGGCCGCAAACTCAGGGTCCCTCTCACATACCTAGAGCTGAGAGAAGCCTCCTCTTGAGGTGCTTGTGGTAAGGTGGTGTTCCTCTGGAGTCGAAGCCAGGGCCTAACCTCTCATCTCGAGTTGATTTTTGGTCCACGGAGCTCTTTCGTGTTACTACAGTAACCTCAAGATCCCTCTAGCCTTGAAACAGTGTTCTTGGGGTTTCTCTGGAGTGCCATCAAGGAAATCAAGGCTCCTTTACTGAGTGATGTGCAACACGGCATTGCTCTGCACGCAGTGCAGGGGAATCGGGCCTCATCTCGCGGCGAGGGGGAAGTCTCATGGTTTTTCTCGAGTTGCGGCGGGAACCTGGGGTATATTCTGGAGTTACGACGGGGATGGCCCTTCCACATACGTGTTTGTTCAGCGACGTCAGAACTCCTGCATAGTTGCGAGGGACAACTCGGGATTCTCCTCGAGGATTGGCAGGGCAATTGGGACGCCTCTCCAGCTGAGGCGGGAGACCAGGGTTACCTTTCCACGTGCCACAGAATCCTGGGACTCCTATCAAGTTTCACGAGGAGTCAGGCATCGTCTCCTTTGGAGGTACTGATCTCCGCATCCCTCTGGAGTTTTCAAAGGATGTGAGGCCTCCGGTCGCGATGAGCTGGGGAACTAGGTCTTTCTCTGTGGTCTTCACAGGGGATTCAGACATCCTTTCGTACTGGGAGATGCAAGACGAGCCTGCATTCAAGTCACTGCTGGGATATCCGGCCTTATTTCGAGTCAGGGCATCGCGGTGTCCATTCCACTTGAGGCCGCAAACTCAGGGTCCCTCTCACATACCTACAGCTGAGAGAAGCCTCCTCTTGAGGTGCTCGTGGTAAGGTGGTATTCCTCTGGAGTCGAAGCCAGGGACTAACCTCTCATCTCGAGTTCATTTTTTGTCCACGGAACTCTTTCTTGTTGCTACCGTGACCTCAGGATCCCTCTAGCCTTAAAACAGTGTTCTTGGGGTTTCTCTGGAGTGCCATCAAGGAAATCAAGGCTCCTTTCCTGTGTGATGTGCAAAACGGCATTGCTCTGCACGCAGTGCAGGGGAATCGGGCCTCATCTCGCGGCGAGGTGGAAGTCTCATGGTTTTTCTCGAGATGCGGCGGGAACCTGGGCTATATTCTCGAGTTGCGACGGGGATGGCCCTTCCACACACGTGTTTGTTCAGCGACGTCAGGACTCCTGCCTAGTTGCGAGGGACAACTCGGGATTCTCCTCAAGGCTTGGCAGGGCAATTGGGACGCCTCTCCAGCTGAGGCGGGAGACCAAGGGTCCCTTTCCACGTGCCACAGGAATCCTGGGACTCCTATCAAGTTTCACGAGGAGTCAGGCATCGTCTCCTTTGGAGGCACTGATCTCCGCGTCCCTCTGGAGTTTTCAAAGGATGTGAGGCCTCCGGTCGCGATGAGGTGGGGAACTAGGTCTTTCTCTGTTTTCTCCACAGGGGATTCAGACATCCTTTTGTCTTGGGAGATGCAAGATGAGCCTGCATTCAAGTCACTGCAGGCATATCCGGCCTTATTTCGAGTCAGGGCATCGCGGTGTCCATTCCACTTGAGGCCGCAAACTCAGGGTCCCTCTCACATACCTAGAGCTGAGAGAAGCCTCCTCTTGAGGTGCTTGTGGTAAGGTGGTATGCCTCTGGAGTCGAAGGCAGGGACAAACCTCTCATCTCGAGTTGATTTTTGGTCCACGGAGCTCTTTCGTGTTGCTACAGTGACCTCAGGATACCTCTAGCCTTGAAACAGTGTTCTTGGGGTTTCTCTGGAGTGCCATCAAGGAAATCAAGGCTCCTTTACTGAGTGATGTGCAACACGGCATTGCTCTGCACGCAGTGCAGGGGAATCGGGCCTCATCTCGCGGCGAGGGGGAGTCTCATGGTTTTTCTCGAGTTGCGGCGGGAACCTGGGGTATATTCTCGAGTTACGACGGGGATGGCCCTTCCACACACGTGTTTGATCAGCGACGTCAGGACTCCTGCCTAGTTGTGAGGGACAACTCGGGATTCTCCTCGAGGCTTGGCAGGGCAATTGGGCCGCCTCTCCATCTGACGCGGGAGATCAAGGGTCCCTTTCCACGTGCCAAAGAAATCCTGGGACTGCTATCAAGTTTCACGAGGAGTCAGGCATCGTCTCCTTTGGAGGCACTGATCTCCGCGTCCCTCTGGAGTTTTCAAAGGATGTGAGGCCTCCGGTCGCGATGAGGTGGGGAACTAGGTCTTTCTATGTGGTCTCCACAGGGGATTCAGACATCCTTTCGTCTTGGGAGATGCAAGACGAGCCTGCATTCAAGTCACTGCAGGCATATCCGGCCTTATTTCGAGTCAGGGCATTGCGGGGTCCATTCCACTTGAGGCCGCAAACTCAGGGTCCCTAGAGCTGAGAGAAGCCTCCTCTTGAGGTGCTTGTGGTAAGGTGGTATTCCTCTGGAGTCGAAGCCAGAGACTATCCTCTCATCTCCAGTTGATTTTTGATCCACGGAGCTGTTTCGTGTTGCTACAGTGACCTCAGGATCCCTCTAGCCTTGAAACAGTGTTCTTGGGCTTTCTCTGGAGTGCCATCAAGGAAATCAAGGCCCCTTTCCTGTGTGATGTGCAACACGGCATTGCTCTGCGCGCAGTGCAGGGGAATCGGGCCTCATCTCGCGGCGAGGGGGAAGTCTCATGGTTTTTCTCGAGTTGCGGTGGGAACCTGGGGTATATTCTCGAGTTACGACGGGGATGGCCCTCCCACACACGTGTTTGTTCAGCGACGTCAGGACTCCTGCCTAGTTGCGAGGGACAACTCGGGATTCTCTTCGAAGCTTGGCAGGGCAATTGGGACGCCTCTCCAGCTGAGGGGGGAGACCAAGGGTCCCTTTCCACGTGCCACAGAAATCCTGGGACTCCTATCAAGTTTCACGAGGAGTAAGGCATCGTCTCCTTTGGAGGCACTGATCTCTGCGTCCCTCTGGAGTTTTCACAGGATGTGAGGCCTCCGATCGTGATGAGGTGGGGAACTAGGTCTTTCTCTGTGGTCTCCACAGCGGATTCAGACAACCTTTCGTCTTGGGAGATGCAAGACGAGCCTGCATTCAAGTCACTGCAGGGATATCCGGCCTTATTTCGAGTCAGGGCATCGCGGGGTCCATTCCACTTGAGGCCGCAAACTCAGGGTCCCTCTCACATGCCTAGAGCTGAGAGAAGCCTCCTCTTGAGGTGCTTGTGGTAAGGTGGTATTCGTCTGGAGTCAAAGCCAGGGACTAACCTCTCATCTCGTGTTGATTTTCCGTCCACGGAGCTCTTTCGAGTTGCTACAGTGACCTCAGGATCCCTCTAGCCTTGAAACAGTGTTCTTGGGCTTTCTCTGGAGTGCCATCAAGGAAATCAAGGCTCCTTTCCTGTGTGATGTGCAACACGGCATTGCTCTTCACGCAGTGCAGGGCAATGGGGCTTCATCTCGTGGAGAGGCGGAAGTCTTATGGTTTATCTCCAGTTGCGGCGGAAAACTGGGGTATACTCTCGAGTTACGACGGGGAAGGCCCTTCCACACACATGTTTGTTCAGCGACGTCAGGACTCCTGCCTAGTTGCGAGGGACAACTCGGGATTTTCCTCGAGGCTTGGCAGGGCAATTGGGACGCCTCTCCAGCTGAGGCGGGAGACCAAGGGTCCCTTTCCACGTGCCACAGGAATCCTGGGACTCCTATCAAGTTTCACGAGGAGTCAGTCATCGTCTCCTTTGGAGGCACTGATCTCCGCGTCCCTCTGGAGTTTTCAAAGGATGTGAGGCCTCCGGTCGCGATGAGGTGGGGAACTAGGTCTTCTCTGTGGTCTCCACAGGGGATTCAGACATCCTTTCATCTTGGGAGATGCATGACGAGCCTGCATTCAAGTCACTGCAGGGATATCCGGCCTTATTGGGAGTCAGGGCATCGCGGTGTCCAATCCACTTGAAGCCGCAAACTCAGGGTCCCTCTCACATACCTAGAGCTGAGAGAAGCCTCCTCTTGAGGTGCTTGTGGTAAGGTGGTATTCCTCTGGAGTCGAAGCCAGGGACTAACCTCTCATCTCGAGTTGATTTGTGGTCCACGGAGCTCTTTCGTGTTGCTACAGTGACCTCAGGATCCCTCTAGCCTTGAAACAGTGTTCTTGGGCTTTCTCTAGAGGGCAATCAAGGAAATCAAGGCTCCTTTCCTGTGTGATGTGCTACACGGCATTGCTCTGCACGCAGTGCAGGGCAATCAGGCCTCATCTCGCGGCGAGGGGGAAGTCTCATGGTTTTTCTCGAGTTGCGGCGGGAACCTGGGGTATATTCTCGAGTTACGACGGGGATGGCCCTTCCACACACGTGTTTGTTCAGCGATGTCAGGACTCCGGCCTAGTTGCGAGGGACAATTCGGGATTCTCTTCGAAGCTTGGCAGGGCAATTGGGACGCCTCTCCAGCTGAGGGGGGAGACCAAGGGTCCCTTTCCACGTGCCACAGAAATCGTGGGACTCCTATCAAGTTTCACGAGGAGTAAGGCATCGTCTCCTTTGGAGGCACTGATCTCCGCGTCCCTCTGGAGTTTTCCAAGGATGTGAGGCCTCCGGTCGCGATGATGTGGGGAACTAGGTCTTTCTCTGTGGTCTACACAGCGGATTCAGACAACCTTTCGTCTTGGGAGATGCAAGACGAGCCTCCACTCAAGTCACTGCAGGCATATCCGGCCTTATTTCGAGTCAGGGCATCCCGGTGTCCATTCCACTTGAGGCCGCAAACTCAGGGTCCCTCTCACATACCTAGATCTGAGAGAAGCCTCCTCTTGAGGTGCGTGTGGTAAGGTGGTATTCCTCTGGAGTCGAAGCCAGGGACTAACCTCTCATCTCGAATTGATTTGTGGTCCTCGGAGCTCTTTCGTGTTGCTACAGTGACCTCAGGATCCCTCTAGCCTTGAAACAGTGTTCTTGGGGTTTCTCTGGAGTGCCATCAAGGAAATCAAGGCTCCTTTCCTGTGTGATGTGCAACACGGCATTGCTCTGCACGCAGTTCAGGGGAATCGGGCCTCATCTCGCGGCGAGGGGGAAGTCTCATGGTTTTTCTCGAGTTGCGGCGGGAACCTGGGGTATATTCTCGAGTTACGACGGGGATGGCCCTTCCACACACGTGTTTGTTCAGCGACGTCAGGACTCCTGCCTAGTTGCGAGGGACAACTCGGGATTCTCCTCGAGGCTTGACAGGGCAATTGGGACGCCTCTCCAGCTGAGGCGGGAGACCAAGGGTCCCTTTGCACGTGCCAAAGGAATCCTGGGACTCCTATCAAGTTTCACGAGGAGTCAGGCATCGTCTCATTTGGAGGCACTGATCTCCGCGTACTTCTGGAGTTTTCCAAGGATGTGAGGCCTCCGGTCGCGATGAGGTGGGGAACTAGGTCTTTCTCTGTGGTCTCCACAGTGGATTCAAACATCCGTTCGTCATGGGAGATGCAAGACGAGCCTCCACTCAAGTCACTGCAGGCATATCCGGCCTTATTTCGAGTCAGGGCATCGCGGTGTCCATTCCACTTGAGGCCGCAAACTCAGGGTCCCTCTCACATACCTAGAGCTGAGAGAAGCCTCCTCTTTAGGTGCTTGTGGTAAGGTGGTATTCCTCTGGAGTCGAAGCCAGAGACTATCCTCTCATCTCGAGTTGACTTTTGGTCCACGGAGCTCTTTCGTGTTGCTACAGTGACCTCAGGCTCCATCTACACTTGAAACAGTGTTCTTCGGTGTTCTCTGGAGTGTCATCAAGGAAATCAAGGCTCCTTTCCTGTGTGATGTGCAACACGGCATTGCTCTGCACGCAGTGCCGGGGAATCGGGCCTCATCTCACGGCGAGGGGGAAGTCTCATGGTTTTTCTCGAGTTGCGGCGGGAACATTGGGTATATTCTGGATTACGCCGGGGATGGCCCTTCCACACACGTGTTTGTTCAGCGACGTCAGGACTCCTGCCTAGTTGCAAGGGACAACTCGGAATTCTCCTCGAGGTTTGGCAAGGCAATTGGGACGCCTCTCCAGCTGTGCGGGAGACCCAGCGTCCCTTTCCACGTGCCACAGGAATCCTGGGACTCCTATCAAGTTTCACGAGGAGTCACGCATCGTCTCCTTTGGAGGTACTGATCTCCGCGTCCCTCTGGAGTTTTCCAAGGTTGTGAGGCCTCCGGTCGCGATGAGGTGGGGAACTAGGTCTTTCTCTGTGGTCTCCACAGGGGATTCAGACATCCTTTCGTCTTGGGAGATGCA
Organism: Cervus elaphus; assembly: GCF_910594005.1. Taxonomy (NCBI): domain Eukaryota; kingdom Metazoa; phylum Chordata; class Mammalia; order Artiodactyla; family Cervidae; genus Cervus; species Cervus elaphus. The sequence goes on from NC_057847.1 coordinate 1,337,567, forward strand.
AGACGAGCCTGCATTCAAGTCACTGCAGGGATATCCGGCCTTATTTCGAGTCAGGGTATCGCGGTGTCCATTCCACTTGAGGCCGCAAACTCAGGGTCCCTCTCACATACCTAGAGCTGAGAGAAGCCTCCTCTTGAGGTGCTTGTGGTAAGGTGGTATTCCTCTGTAGTCGAAGCCAGAGACTATCCTCTCATCTCGAGTTGATTTGTGATCCACGGAGCTCTTTCGTGTTGCTACAGTGACCTCAGGATCCCTCTAGCCTTGAAACAGTGTTCTTGGGGTTTCTCTGGAGTGCCATCAAGGAAATCAAGGCTCCTTTCCTGTGTGATGTGCAACACGGCATTGCTCTGCACGCAATGCAGGGGAATCGGGCCTCATCTCACGGCGAGGGGGAAGTCTCATGGTTTTTCTCGAGTTGCGGGGGGATCCTGGGCTATATTCTCGAGTTATGACGGGGATGGCCCTTCCACACACGTGTTTATTCAGCGACGTCAGGACTCCTGCCTAGTTGCGAGGAACAACTCGGGATTCTCTTCGAAGCTTGGCAGGGCAATTGGGACGCCTCTCCAGCTGAGGCGGGAGACCAAGGGTCCCTTTTCACGTGCCACAGGAATCCTGGGTCTCCTATCAAGTTTGACGAGGAGTCAGGCATCGCCTCCTTTGGAGGCACTGATTTCCGCGTCCCTCTGGAGTTTTCAAAGGATGTGAGGCCTCCGGTCGCGATGAGGTGGGGAACTAGGTCTTTCTCTGTGGTCTCCACAGGGGATTCAGACATCCTTTCGTCTTGGGAGATGCAAGACGAGCCTGCATTCAAGTCACTGCTGGGATATCCGGCCTTATTTCGAGTCAGGGCATCGCGGTGTTCATTCCACATGAGGCCGCAAACTCAGGGTCCCTCTCACATACCTAGAGCTGAGAGAAGTCTCCTCTTGAGGTGCTTGTGGTAAGGTGGTATTCCTCTGGAGTCGAAACCAGGGAGTAACCTCTCATTTCGAGTTGATTTGTGGTCCACGGAGCTCTTTCGTGTTGCTACAGTGACCTCAGGATCCCTCTATCCTTGAAACAGTGTTCTTGGGGTTTCTCTGGAGTGACATCAAGGAAATCAAGGCTCCTTTCCTGTGTGATGTGCAACACGGCATTGCTCTGCACGCAGTGCAGGGGAATCGGGCCTCATCTCGCGGCGAGGGGGAAGTCTCATGGTTTTTCTCGAGTTGCGGCGGGAACCTGGGGTATATTCTCGAGTTACGACGGGGATGGCCCTTCCACACACGTGTTTGTTCAGCGACGTCAGGACTCCTGCCTCGTTGCGAGGGACAACTCGGGATTCTCCTCACGGCTTGGCAGGGCAATTGGGACGCCTCTCCAGCTGAGGCGGGAGACCAAGGGTCCCTTTCCACATGCCACAGGAATCCTGGAACTCCGATCAAGTTTCACGAAGAGTCAGGCATCGTCTCCTTTGGAGGCACTGATCATCGCGTCCCTCTGCAGTTTTCCAAGTATGTGAGGTCTCCGGTCGCGATGAGGTGGGGAACTAGGTCTTTCTCTGTGGTCTCCACAGTGCATTCAGATATCCGTTCGTCATGGGAGATGCAAGACGAGCCTGCACTCAAGTCACTGTAGGCATATCCGGCCTTATTTCGAGTCAGGGCATCGCGGTGTCCATTCCACTTGAGGCCGCAAATTCAGGGTCCCTCTCCCATACCTAGATCTGAGAGAAGCCTCCTCTTGATGTGCTTGTGGTAAGGTGGTATTCCTCTGGAGTCGAAGCCAGGGACTAACCTCTCATCTCGAGTTGATTTGTGGTCCTCGGAGCTATTTCGTGTTGCTACAGTGACCTCAGGATCCCTCTAGCCTTGAAACAGTGTTCCTGGGGATTCTCTGGAGTGCCATCAAGGAAATCAAGGCTCCTTTCCTGTGTGATGTGCAACACGGCATTGCTCTGCACGCAGTGTAGGGGAATCGGGCCTCATCTCGCGGCGAGGGGGAAGTCTCATGGTTTTTCTCGAGTTGTGGCGGGAACATGGGGTATATTCTCGAGTTACGACGGGGATGGCCTTCCACACACGTGTTTGTTCAGCGACGTCAGGACTCCTGCCTCGTTGCGAGGGACAACTCGGGATTCTCCTCGAGGCTTGGCAGGGCAATTGGGACGCCTCTCCAGCTGAGGCGGGAGACCAAGGGTCCCTTTCCAAGTGCCACAGGAATCCTGGGACTCCTATCAAGTTTCACGAGGAGTCAGGCATCGTCTCCTTTGGAGGCACTGATCTCCGCGTCGCTCTGGAGTTTTCAAAGGATGTGAGGCCTCCGGTCGCGATGAGGTGGGGAACTAGGTCTTTCTCTGTGGTCTCCACAGGGGATTCAGACATCCTTTCGTTTTGTGAGATGCAAGACGAGCCTGCATTCAAGTCACTGCAGGCATATCCGGCGTTATTTCGAGTCAGGGCATCGCGGTGTCCATTCCACTTGAGGCCGCAATCTCAGGGTCCCTCTCACATACCTAGAGCTCAGAGAAGCCTTCACTTGAGGTGCTTGTGCTAAGGTGGTATTCCTCTGGAGTCGAAGCCAGGGACTAACCTCTCATCTCGAGTTGATTTTTGGTCCACGGAGCTCTTTCGTGTTACTACAGTGACCTCAGGATCCCTCTAGCCTTGAAACAGTGTTCTTGGGGTTTCTCTGGAGTGCCATCAAGGAAATCAAGGCTCCTTTCCTGTGTGATGTGCAACACGGCATTGATCTGCACGCAATGCAGGGGAATCGGGCCTCATCTCGCGGCGAGGGGGAAGTCTCATGGTTTTTCTCGAGTTGCGGCGGGAACCTGGGGTATATTCTCCAGTTACGACGGGGATGGCCCTTCCACACACGTGTTTGTTCAGCGACGTCAGGACTCGTTCCTAGTTGCGAGGGACAACTCGGGATTCTCCTCAAGGCTTGGTAGGGCAATTGGGACGCCTCTCCAGCTGAGGCGGGAGACCAAGGGTCCCTTTCCACGTGCCACAGGAATCCTGGGACTCCTATCAAGTTTCACGAGGAGTCAGGCATCATCTCCTTTGGAGGCACTGATCTCCGCGTCCCTCTGGAGTTTTCAAAGGATGTGAGGCCTCCGGTCGCGATGAGGTGGGGAACTAGGTCTTTCTCTGTGGTCTCCACAGCGGAATCAGACAACCTTTCATCTTGGGGGATGCAAGACGAGCCTGCATTCAAGTCACTGCAGGGATATCCGGCCTTATTTCGAGTCAGGGCATCGCGGGGTTCATTCCACTTGAGGCTGCAATCTCAGGGTCCCTCTCACATACCTAGAGTTCAGAGAAGCCTCCTCTTGAGGTGCTTGTGGTAAGGTGGTATTCCTCTGGAGTCGAAGCCAGGGACTAACCTCTCATCTCGAGTTGATTTGTGGTCCACGGAGCTCTTTCGTGTTGCTACAGTGACCTCAGGATCCCTCTAGCCTTGAAACAGTGTTCTTGGGCTTTCTCTAGAGGGCAATCAAGGAAATCAAGGCTCCTTTCCTGTGTGATGTGCTACACGGCATTGCTCTGCACGCAGTGCAGGGCAATCAGGCCTCATCTCGCGGCGAGGGGGAAGTCTCATGGTTTTTCTCGAGTTGCGGCGGGAACCTGGGGTATATTCTCGAGTTACGACGGGGATGGCCCTTCCACACACGTGTTTGTTCAGCGATGTCAGGACTCCGGCCTAGTTGCGAGGGACAATTCGGGATTCTCTTCGAAGCTTGGCAGGGCAATTGGGACGCCTCTCCAGCTGAGGGGGGAGACCAAGGGTCCCTTTCCACGTGCCACAGAAATCGTGGGACTCCTATCAAGTTTCACGAGGAGTAAGGCATCGTCTCCTTTGGAGGCACTGATCTCCGCGTCCCTCTGGAATATTCAAAGGGTGTGAGGCCTCCGGTCGCCATGAGGTGGGGAACTAGGTCTTTCTCTGTAGTCTCCACAGGGGTTTCAGACATCCTTTCATCTTGCGAGATGCAAGACGAGCCTGCATTCAAGTCACTGCAGGCATATCCGGCCTTATTTCGAGTCAGGGCATCGCGGTGTCCATTCCACTTGAGGCCGCAAACTCAGGGTCCCTCTCACATACCTAGAGCTGAGAGAAGCCTCCTCTTGAGGTGCTTGTGGTAAGGTGGTGTTCCTCTGGAGTCGAAGCCAGGGCCTAACCTCTCATCTCGAGTTGATTTTTGGTCCACGGAGCTCTTTCGTGTTACTACAGTAACCTCAAGATCCCTCTAGCCTTGAAACAGTGTTCTTGGGGTTTCTCTGGAGTGCCATCAAGGAAATCAAGGCTCCTTTACTGAGTGATGTGCAACACGGCATTGCTCTGCACGCAGTGCAGGGGAATCGGGCCTCATCTCGCGGCGAGGGGGAAGTCTCATGGTTTTTCTCGAGTTGCGGCGGGAACCTGGGGTATATTCTGGAGTTACGACGGGGATGGCCCTTCCACATACGTGTTTGTTCAGCGACGTCAGAACTCCTGCATAGTTGCGAGGGACAACTCGGGATTCTCCTCGAGGATTGGCAGGGCAATTGGGACGCCTCTCCAGCTGAGGCGGGAGACCAGGGTTACCTTTCCACGTGCCACAGAATCCTGGGACTCCTATCAAGTTTCACGAGGAGTCAGGCATCGTCTCCTTTGGAGGTACTGATCTCCGCATCCCTCTGGAGTTTTCAAAGGATGTGAGGCCTCCGGTCGCGATGAGCTGGGGAACTAGGTCTTTCTCTGTGGTCTTCACAGGGGATTCAGACATCCTTTCGTACTGGGAGATGCAAGACGAGCCTGCATTCAAGTCACTGCTGGGATATCCGGCCTTATTTCGAGTCAGGGCATCGCGGTGTCCATTCCACTTGAGGCCGCAAACTCAGGGTCCCTCTCACATACCTACAGCTGAGAGAAGCCTCCTCTTGAGGTGCTCGTGGTAAGGTGGTATTCCTCTGGAGTCGAAGCCAGGGACTAACCTCTCATCTCGAGTTCATTTTTTGTCCACGGAACTCTTTCTTGTTGCTACCGTGACCTCAGGATCCCTCTAGCCTTAAAACAGTGTTCTTGGGGTTTCTCTGGAGTGCCATCAAGGAAATCAAGGCTCCTTTCCTGTGTGATGTGCAAAACGGCATTGCTCTGCACGCAGTGCAGGGGAATCGGGCCTCATCTCGTGGCGAGGTGGAAGTCTCATGGTTTTTCTCGAGATGCGGCGGGAACCTGGGCTATATTCTCGAGTTGCGACGGGGATGGCCCTTCCACACACGTGTTTGTTCAGCGACGTCAGGACTCCTGCCTAGTTGCGAGGGACAACTCGGGATTCTCCTCAAGGCTTGGCAGGGCAATTGGGACGCCTCTCCAGCTGAGGCGGGAGACCAAGGGTCCCTTTCCACGTGCCACAGGAATCCTGGGACTCCTATCAAGTTTCACGAGGAGTCAGGCATCGTCTCCTTTGGAGGCACTGATCTCCGCGTCCCTCTGGAGTTTTCAAAGGATGTGAGGCCTCCGGTCGCGATGAGGTGGGGAACTAGGTCTTTCTCTGTTTTCTCCACAGGGGATTCAGACATCCTTTTGTCTTGGGAGATGCAAGATGAGCCTGCATTCAAGTCACTGCAGGCATATCCGGCCTTATTTCGAGTCAGGGCATCGCGGTGTCCATTCCACTTGAGGCCGCAAACTCAGGGTCCCTCTCACATACCTAGAGCTGAGAGAAGCCTCCTCTTGAGGTGCTTGTGGTAAGGTGGTATGCCTCTGGAGTCGAAGGCAGGGACAAACCTCTCATCTCGAGTTGATTTTTGGTCCACGGAGCTCTTTCGTGTTGCTACAGTGACCTCAGGATACCTCTAGCCTTGAAACAGTGTTCTTGGGGTTTCTCTGGAGTGCCATCAAGGAAATCAAGGCTCCTTTACTGAGTGATGTGCAACACGGCATTGCTCTGCACGCAGTGCAGGGGAATCGGGCCTCATCTCGCGGCGAGGGGGAGTCTCATGGTTTTTCTCGAGTTGCGGCGGGAACCTGGGGTATATTCTCGAGTTACGACGGGGATGGCCCTTCCACACACGTGTTTGATCAGCGACGTCAGGACTCCTGCCTAGTTGTGAGGGACAACTCGGGATTCTCCTCGAGGCTTGGCAGGGCAATTGGGCCGCCTCTCCATCTGACGCGGGAGATCAAGGGTCCCTTTCCACGTGCCAAAGAAATCCTGGGACTGCTATCAAGTTTCACGAGGAGTCAGGCATCGTCTCCTTTGGAGGCACTGATCTCCGCGTCCCTCTGGAGTTTTCAAAGGATGTGAGGCCTCCGGTCGCGATGAGGTGGGGAACTAGGTCTTTCTATGTGGTCTCCACAGGGGATTCAGACATCCTTTCGTCTTGGGAGATGCAAGACGAGCCTGCATTCAAGTCACTGCAGGCATATCCGGCCTTATTTCGAGTCAGGGCATTGCGGGGTCCATTCCACTTGAGGCCGCAAACTCAGGGTCCCTAGAGCTGAGAGAAGCCTCCTCTTGAGGTGCTTGTGGTAAGGTGGTATTCCTCTGGAGTCGAAGCCAGAGACTATCCTCTCATCTCCAGTTGATTTTTGATCCACGGAGCTGTTTCGTGTTGCTACAGTGACCTCAGGATCCCTCTAGCCTTGAAACAGTGTTCTTGGGCTTTCTCTGGAGTGCCATCAAGGAAATCAAGGCCCCTTTCCTGTGTGATGTGCAACACGGCATTGCTCTGCGCGCAGTGCAGGGGAATCGGGCCTCATCTCGCGGCGAGGGGGAAGTCTCATGGTTTTTCTCGAGTTGCGGTGGGAACCTGGGGTATATTCTCGAGTTACGACGGGGATGGCCCTCCCACACACGTGTTTGTTCAGCGACGTCAGGACTCCTGCCTAGTTGCGAGGGACAACTCGGGATTCTCCTCGAGGCTTGGCAGGGCAATTGGGACGCCTCTCCAGCTGAGGGGGGAGACCAAGGGTCCCTTTCCACGTGCCACAGAAATCCTGGGACTCCTATCAAGTTTCACGAGGAGTAAGGCATCGTCTCCTTTGGAGGCACTGATCTCTGCGTCCCTCTGGAGTTTTCACAGGATGTGAGGCCTCCGATCGTGATGAGGTGGGGAACTAGGTCTTTCTCTGTGGTCTCCACAGCGGATTCAGACAACCTTTCGTCTTGGGAGATGCAAGACGAGCCTGCATTCAAGTCACTGCAGGGATATCCGGCCTTATTTCGAGGCAGGGCATCGCGGTGTCCATTCCACTTGAGGCCGCAAACTCAGGGTCCCTCTCACATGCCTAGAGCTGAGAGAAGCCTCCTCTTGAGGTGCTTGTGGTAAGGTGGTATTCGTCTGGAGTCAAAGCCAGGGACTAACCTCTCATCTCGTGTTGATTTTCCGTCCACGGAGCTCTTTCGAGTTGCTACAGTGACCTCAGGATCCCTCTAGCCTTGAAACAGTGTTCTTGGGCTTTCTCTGGAGTGCCATCAAGGAAATCAAGGCTCCTTTCCTGTGTGATGTGCAACACGGCATTGCTCTTCACGCAGTGCAGGGCAATGGGGCTTCATCTCGTGGAGAGGCGGAAGTCTTATGGTTTATCTCCAGTTGCGGCGGAAAACTGGGGTATACTCTCGAGTTACGACGGGGAAGGCCCTTCCACACACATGTTTGTTCAGCGACGTCAGGACTCCTGCCTAGTTGCGAGGGACAACTCGGGATTTTCCTCGAGGCTTGGCAGGGCAATTGGGACGCCTCTCCAGCTGAGGCGGGAGACCAAGGGTCCCTTTCCACGTGCCACAGGAATCCTGGGACTCCTATCAAGTTTCACGAGGAGTCAGTCATCGTCTCCTTTGGAGGCACTGATCTCCGCGTCCCTCTGGAGTTTTCAAAGGATGTGAGGCCTCCGGTCGCGATGAGGTGGGGAACTAGGTCTTCTCTGTGGTCTCCACAGGGGATTCAGACATCCTTTCATCTTGGGAGATGCATGACGAGCCTGCATTCAAGTCACTGCAGGGATATCCGGCCTTATTGGGAGTCAGGGCATCGCGGTGTCCAATCCACTTGAAGCCGCAAACTCAGGGTCCCTCTCACATACCTAGAGCTGAGAGAAGCCTCCTCTTGAGGTGCTTGTGGTAAGGTGGTATTCCTCTGGAGTCGAAGCCAGGGACTAACCTCTCATCTCGAGTTGATTTGTGGTCCACGGAGCTCTTTCGTGTTGCTACAGTGACCTCAGGATCCCTCTAGCCTTGAAACAGTGTTCTTGGGCTTTCTCTAGAGGGCAATCAAGGAAATCAAGGCTCCTTTCCTGTGTGATGTGCTACACGGCATTGCTCTGCACGCAGTGCAGGGCAATCAGGCCTCATCTCGCGGCGAGGGGGAAGTCTCATGGTTTTTCTCGAGTTGCGGCGGGAACCTGGGGTATATTCTCGAGTTACGACGGGGATGGCCCTTCCACACACGTGTTTGTTCAGCGATGTCAGGACTCCGGCCTAGTTGCGAGGGACAATTCGGGATTCTCTTCGAAGCTTGGCAGGGCAATTGGGACGCCTCTCCAGCTGAGGGGGGAGACCAAGGGTCCCTTTCCACGTGCCACAGAAATCGTGGGACTCCTATCAAGTTTCACGAGGAGTAAGGCATCGTCTCCTTTGGAGGCACTGATCTCCGCGTCCCTCTGGAATATTCAAAGGGTGTGAGGCCTCCGGTCGCCATGAGGTGGGGAACTAGGTCTTTCTCTGTAGTCTCCACAGGGGTTTCAGACATCCTTTCATCTTGCGAGATGCAAGACGAGCCTGCATTCAAGTCACTGCAGGCATATCCGGCCTTATTTCGAGTCAGGGCATCGCGGTGTCCTTTCCACTTGAGGCCGCAAACTCAGGGTCCCTCTCACATACCTAGAGCTGAGAGAAGCCTCCTCTTGAGGTGCTTGTGGTAAGGTGGTGTTCCTCTGGAGTCGAAGCCAGGGCCTAACCTCTCATCTCGAGTTGATTTTTGGTCCACGGAGCTCTTTCGTGTTACTACAGTAACCTCAAGATCCCTCTAGCCTTGAAACAGTGTTCTTGGGGTTTCTCTGGAGTGCCATCAAGGAAATCAAGGCTCCTTTACTGAGTGATGTGCAACACGGCATTGCTCTGCACGCAGTGCAGGGGAATCGGGCCTCATCTCGCGGCGAGGGGGAAGTCTCATGGTTTTTCTCGAGTTGCGGCGGGAACCTGGGGTATATTCTTGAGTTACGACGGGGATGGCCCTTCCACATACGTGTTTGTTCAGCGACGTCAGGACTCCTGCATAGTTGCGAGGGACAACTCGGGATTCTCCTCGAGGATTGGCAGGGCAATTGGGACGCCTCTCCAGCTGAGGCGGGAGACCAGGGTTACCTTTCCACGTGCCACAGAATCCTGGGACTCCTATCAAGTTTCACGAGGAGTCAGGCATCGTCTCCTTTGGAGGTACTGATCTCCGCATCCCTCTGGAGTTTTCAAAGGATGTGAGGCCTCCGGTCGCGATGAGCTGGGGAACTAGGTCTTTCTCTGTGGTCTTCACAGGGGATTCAGACATCCTTTCGTACTGGGAGATGCAAGACGAGCCTGCATTCAAGTCACTGCTGGGATATCCGGCCTTATTTCGAGTCAGGGCATCGCGGTGTCCATTCCACTTGAGGCCGCAAACTCAGGGTCCCTCTCACATACCTACAGCTGAGAGAAGCCTCCTCTTGAGGTGCTCGTGGTAAGGTGGTATTCCTCTGGAGTCGAAGCCAGGGACTAACCTCTCATCTCGAGTTCATTTTTTGTCCACGGAACTCTTTCTTGTTGCTACCGTGACCTCAGGATCCCTCTAGCCTTAAAACAGTGTTCTTGGGGTTTCTCTGGAGTGCCATCAAGGAAATCAAGGCTCCTTTCCTGTGTGATGTGCAAAACGGCATTGCTCTGCACGCAGTGCAGGGGAATCGGGCCTCATCTCGCGGCGAGGTGGAAGTCTCATGGTTTTTCTCGAGATGCGGCGGGAACCTGGGCTATATTCTCGAGTTGCGACGGGGATGGCCCTTCCACACACGTGTTTGTTCAGCGACGTCAGGACTCCTGCCTAGTTGCGAGGGACAACTCGGGATTCTCCTCAAGGCTTGGCAGGGCAATTGGGACGCCTCTCCAGCTGAGGCGGGAGACCAAGGGTCCCTTTCCACGTGCCACAGGAATCCTGGGACTCCTATCAAGTTTCACGAGGAGTCAGGCATCGTCTCCTTTGGAGGCACTGATCTCCGCGTCCCTCTGGAGTTTTCAAAGGATGTGAGGCCTCCGGTCGCGATGAGGTGGGGAACTAGGTCTTTCTCTGTTTTCTCCACAGGGGATTCAGACATCCTTTTGTCTTGGGAGATGCAAGATGAGCCTGCATTCAAGTCACTGCAGGCATATCCGGCCTTATTTCGAGTCAGGGCATCGCGGTGTCCATTCCACTTGAGGCCGCAAACTCAGGGTCCCTCTCACATACCTAGAGCTGAGAGAAGCCTCCTCTTGAGGTGCTTGTGGTAAGGTGGTATGCCTCTGGAGTCGAAGGCAGGGACAAACCTCTCATCTCGAGTTGATTTTTGGTCCACGGAGCTGTTTCGTGTTGCTACAGTGACCTCAGGATACCTCTAGCCTTGAAACAGTGTTCTTGGGGTTTCTCTGGAGTGCCATCAAGGAAATCAAGGCTCCTTTACTGAGTGATGTGCAACACGGAATTGCTCTGCACGCAGTGCAGGGGAATCGGGCCTCATCTCGCGGCTAAAAGGAAATCTCATGGTTTTTCTCTTGTTGCGGCGGCAACCTGGGGTATATTCTCGAGTTACGACGGGGATGGCCCTTCCACACACGTGTTTGTTCAGCGACGTCAGGACTCCTGCCTAGTTGCTAGGGACAACTCGGGATTCTCCTCGAGGCTTGGCAGGGCAATTGGGACGCCTCTCCCGCTGAAGGGGGAGACCAAGGGTCACTTTCCACGTGCCACAGGAATCCTGGGACTCCTATCAAGTTTCACGAGGAGTCAGGCATGGTCTCCTTTGGAGGCACTGATCTCCGGGTACCTCTGGAGTTTTCAAAGGATTGAGGCCTCCGGTAGCGATGAGGTGGGGAACTAGGTCTTTCTCGGTGGTCTCCACAGGGGATTCAGACATCCTTTCGTCTTGGGAGATGCAAGACGAGCCTGCATTCAAGTCACTGCAGCGATATCCAGCCTTATTTTGAGTCAGGGCATCGCGGTCTCCATTCCACTTGAGGCCGCAAACTCAGGGTCCCTCTCACATACCTAGAGCTGAGAGAAGCCTCCTCTTGAGGTGCTTGTGGTCAGGTGGTATTCCTCTGGAGTTGAAGCCAGGGACTAACCTCTCATTTCGAGTTGATTCTTGGTCCAGGGAGCTCTTTCGTGTTGCTACAGTGACCTCAGCATCCCTCTAGCCTTGAAACAGTGTTCTTGGGGTTTCTCTGGAGTGCCATCAAGGAAATCAAGGCTCCTTTCATGTGTAATGTGCAACAAGGAATTTCTCTGTACGCAGTGCAGGGGAATCGGGCATAATCTCCCGCGAGGGGGAAGTCTCATGGTTTTTCTCGAGTTGCGGCAGGAACCTGGGGTATATTCTCTAGTTACAATGGGGATGGCTCTTGCACACACTTGTTGGTTCAGCGAGGTCAGGACTCCTGCCTAGTTGCGAGGGACAACTCGGGATTCTCCTCGAGGCTTGGCAGGGCAATTGGGAGGCCTCTCCCGCTGAGGCGGGAGACCAAGGGTCCCTTTCCACGTGCCACAGAAATCCTGAGACTCTTATCAAGTTTCACGCGGAGTCAGACATCGTCTCCTTTGGAGGCACTGATCTCCGCATACCTCTGGAGTTTTCAAAGAATGTGAGGCCTGAGGTCACGATGAGGTGGGGAATAAGGTCTTTCTCTGTGGTCTCCACAGGGGATTCAGACATCCTTTCGTCTTGGGAGATGCAAGACGAGCCTGCATTCAAGTCACTGCAGTGATATCCGGCCTTATTTCGAATCAGGGCATCGCGGTGTCCATTCCACTTGAGGCCGCAACCTCAGGGTCCGTCTCACATACCTAGAGCTGAGAGAAGCCTCCTCTTGAGGTGCTTGTGGTAAGGTGGTATTCCTCTGGAGTTGAAGCCAGGGACTAACCTCTCATCTTGAGTTGATTTTTGGTCCACGGAGCTCTTTCGTGTTGCTACAGTGACGTCAGGATCCCTCTAGCTTTGAAATAGTGTTTTTGGGGTTTCTCTGGAGAGGAATGAAGGAAATCAAGGCTTCTTTCATGTGTGATGTGCAACACGGAATTGCTCTGCATGGAGTGCAGGGAAATCGGGCCTCATCTCGCGGCGAGGGGGAAGTCTCATGGTTTTTCTCGAGTTGCGGCGGGAACCTGAGGTATATTCTCGAGTTACGACGGGGATGGCCCTTCCACACACGTGTTTGTTCACCGAGGTCAGGACTCCTTCCTAGTTACGAGGGACAACTCGGGATTCTCCTCGAGGCTTGGCAGGGCAATTGGGACGCCTCTCCAGCTGAGGCGGGAGGCCAAGGGTCCCTTTCCACGTGCCACAGGAATTCTGGGACTCCTATCAAGTTTCACGAGGAGTCAGGCATCGTCTCCTTTGGAGGCACTGATCTCCGGGTACCTCTGGAGTTTTCAAAGGATTGAGGCCTCCGGTCGCGATGAGGTGCGGAACTAGGTCTTTCTCGGTGGTATCCACAGGGGATTCAGACATCCTTTCGTCTTGGGAGATGCAAGACGAGCCTGCATTCAAGTCACTGCAGCGATATCCAGCCTTATTTTGAGTCAGGGCATCGCGGTCTCCATTCCACTTGAGGCCGCAAACTCAGGGTCCCTCTCACATACCTAGAGCTGAGAGAAGCCTCCTCTTGAGGTGCTTGTGGTCAGGTGGTATTCCTCTGGAGTTGAAGCCAGGGACTAACCTCTCATCTCGAGTTGATTCTTGGTCCAGGGAGCTCTTTCGTGTTGCTACAGTGACCTCAGCATCCCTCTAGCCTTGAAACAGTGTTCTTGGGGTTTCTCTGGAGTGCCATCAAGGAAATCAAGGCTCCTTTCATGTGTAATGTGCAACAAGGAATTTCTCTGTACGCAGTGCAGGGGAATCGGGCATAATCTCCCGCGAGGGGGAAGTCTCATGGTTTTTCTCGAGTTGCGGCAGGAACCTGGGGTATATTCTCTAGTTACAATGGGGATGGCTCTTGCACACACTTGTTGGTTCAGCGAGGTCAGGACTCCTGCCTAGTTGCGAGGGACAACTCGGGATTCTCCTCGAGGCTTGGCAGGGCAATTGGGAGGCCTCTCCCGCTGAGGCGGGAGACCAAGGGTCCCTTTCCACGTGCCACAGAAATCCTGAGACTCCTATCAAGTTTCACGCGGAGTCAGACATCGTCTCCTTTGGAGGCACTGATCTCCGTATACCTCTGGAGTTTTCAAAGAATGTGAGGCCTGAGGTCACGATGAGGTGGGGAATAAGGTCTTTCTCTGTGGTCTCCACAGGGGATTCAGACATCCTTTCGTCTTGGGAGATGCAAGACGAGCCTGCATTCAAGTCACTGCAGAGATATCCGGCCTTATTTCGAATCAGGGCATCGCGGTGTCCATTCCACTTGAGGCCGCAACCTCAGGGTCCGTCTCACATACCTAGAGCTGAGAGAAGCCTCCTCTTGAGGTGCTTGTGGTAAGGTGGTATTCCTCTGGAGTTGAAGCCCGGGACTAACCTCTCATCTTGAGTTGATTTTTGGTCCACGGAGTTCTTTCGTGTTGCTACAGTGACCTCAGGATCCCTCTAGCTTTGAAATAGTGTTTTTGGGGTTTCTCTGGAGAGGAATGAAGGAAATCAAGGCTCCTTTCATGTGTGATGTGCAACACGGAATTGCTCTGAACGCAGTGCAGGGGAATCGGGCCTCATCTCGCGGCGAGGGGGAAGTCTCATGGTTTTTCTCGAGTTGCGGCGGGAACCTGAGGTATATTCTCGAGTTACGACGGGGATGGCCCTTCCACACACGTGTTTTTTCAGCGACATCAGGACTCCTGCCTTGTTGCGAGGGACAACTCGGGATTCTCCTCGAAGCGTGGCAGGGCAATTGGGACGCCTCTCCAGCTGAGGCGGGAGACCAAGGGTCCCATTCCACGTGCCACAGGAATCCTGGGACTCCTATCAAGTTTCACGAGGAGTCAGGCATCGTCTCCTTTGGAGGCACTGATCTCCGCGTCCCTCTGGAGTTTTCCAAGGATGTGAGGCCTCCGGTCGCGATGAGGTGGGGAAGTATGTCTTTCTCTGTGGTCTCCACAGGGGTTCAGACATCCTTTTGTCTTGGGAGATGCAAGACGAGCCTGCATTGTAGTCACTGCAGCGATATCCAGCCTTATTTTGAGTCAGACCATCGCGGTGTCCATTCCACTTGAGGCCGCAAACTCAGGGTCCCTCTCAAATACCTAGAGCTGAGAGAAGCCTCCTCTTGAGGTTCTTTTGGTAAGGTGGTATTCCTCTGGAGTCGAAGCCAGGGACTAACCTCTCATCTCGAGTTGATTCTTGGTCCACGGAGCTCTTTCGTCTTGCTACCATGACCTCAGGATCCCTCTTTCCTTGAAACAGTGTTCTTGGGGTTTCTCTGGAGTGCCATCAAGGAAATCAAGGCTCCTTTCATGTGTGATGTGCAACACGGAATTGCTCTGCACGCAGTGCAGGGGAATCGGGCCTCATCTCGCGGCTAAGAGGAAGTCTCATGGTTTTTCTCGTGTTGCGGCGGCAACCTGGGGTATATTCTCGAGTTACGACGGGGATGGCCCTTCCACACACGTGTTTGTTCAGCGACGTCAGGACTCCTGCCTAGTTGCGAGGGACAACTCGGGATTCTCCTCGAGGCTTGGCAGGGCAATTGGGACGCCACTCCCGCTGAAGCGGGAGACCAAGGGTCCCTTTCCACGTGCCACAGGAATCCTGGGACTCCTATCATGTTTCACGAGGAGTCAGGCATGGTCTCCTTTGGAGGCACTGATCTCCGGGTACCTCTGGAGTTTTCAAAGGATTGAGGCCTCCGGTCGCGATGAGGTGGGGAACTAGGTCTTTCTCGGTGGTCTCCACAGGGGATTCAGACATCCTTTCGTCTTGGGAGATGCAAGACGAGCCTGCATTCAAGTCACTGCAGCGATATCCAGCCTTATTTTGAGTCAGGGCATCGCGGTCTCCATTCCACTTGAGGCCGCAAACTCAGGGTCCCTCTCACATACCTAGAGCTGAGAGAAGCCTCCTCTTGAGATGATTGTCGTAAGGTGGTATTCCTCTGGATTCAAAGCCAGGGACTAACCTCTCATCTCGAGTTGATTTTTGGTCCACGGAACTCTTTAGTGTTGCTACAGTGACCTCAGGATCCCTCTAGCCTTGAAACAGTGTTCTTGGGGTTTCTCTGGAGTGCCGTCAAAGAAATCAAGTCTCCTTTCATGTGTGATGTGCAACACGGAATTGCTCCGCATGCCGTGCACGGGAATCGGGTCTCATCTCGCGGCGAGGAGAAAGTCTCATGGTTTTTCACGAGTTGCGGCGGGAACCTGGGGTATATCGTCGAGTTACGACGAGGATGGCCCTTCCACACACGTGTTTGTTCAGGGACGTCAGGACTCCTGCCTAGTTGCGAGGGACAACTCGGGATTCTCCTCGAGACTTGGCAGGGCAATTGGGACGCCTCTCCAGCTGAGGCGGGAGACCAAGGGTCCCTTTCCACGTGCCACAGGAATCCTGGGACTCCTATCAAGTTTCAGGAGGAGTCAGGCATCGTCTCCTTTGGAGACACTGATCTCCTCGTCCCTCTTGAGTTTTCAAAGGATGTGAGGCCTCCGGTCGCGATGAGGTGGGGAACTAGGTCTTTCTCTGTGGTCTCCAAAGGGGATTCAAACATCCTTTCGTCTTGTGAGATGCAAGACGAGCCTGCATTCAAGTCACTGCAGGGATCTCCGGCCTTAGTTCGAGTCAGGGCATCGCGTTGTCCATTCCAGTTGAGGCCACAAACTCAGGGTCCCCCTCACATACCCAGTGCTGTGAGAAGCCTCCTCTTGAGGTGATTGTGGTAAGGTGGTATACCTCTGGAGTCGAAGGCAGGGACTAACCTCCTTTTGAGGCACTGATCTCTGCGTACATCCTACCAAGTTTCATGAAACGTGTGATAAAGAAATGGAGCATGAAAACGTCTGAAAAATACGAGGAGCATGAAAAGTTCTGAAAAATAAGAAGAGCCCGAAAAGGTGTGAAAAATATGAAGAGCATGAAAAGGTCTGAAAAATATGAAGAGCACGAAAAGTTTTGAAAAATATGAAGAGCTCGAAAAGGCCTGAAAAATACGAGGAACACGAACAGGTGTGAATAATACGAAGAGCACGAAAAGGTCTGAAAAATACGAGGAACACGAAAAGGTGTGAATAATACGAAGAGCATGAAAATGTCTGAAAAATATTAGGAGCAGGAAAAGGTCTGAAAAGTAGGAAGAGCATGAAAAGGTGTGAAAAAAGGAGGAGCATGAAAAGTTCTTAAAAATACGAAGAGCATGAAAAGGTTTGAAGAATACGAGGAGCATGAAAGGGTGTGAAAAATATGACGAGCATGAAAAGGTGTGAAAAATATGAGGAACATGAAAAGGTCTGCAAAATACGAGGTGCATGGAAAGGTCTGAAAAATACGAAGAGCCTGAAAAGGTCTGAAAAATATGAAGAGCACGAAAAGGTGTGAAAAATATGAAGAGCACGAAAAGGTCTGAAAATTACGAGGAGCATGAAAAGGTCTGACAAATATGAGGAGCATGAAAAGGTGTGAAAAATACGAGGAGCATGAAAAGGTCTGAAAAATACGAGGAGGTAGAAAAGATGTGAGAATTACGAGGAGCATGAAAAGATCTGAGAAATAGGAGGAGCATGAAAAGGTCTGAAAAATACGAGGAGAATGAAAAGGCGTGAAAAATATGAGGAGCATGAAAAGGAGTGAAAAATGCGAGGAGCATGAAAAGGTCTGAAAAAGTCGAGGAGCATGAAAAAGTCTGAGAATAAGGAGGAGCATGAAAAGGTGTGCAAAATAGGAGGAGCATGAAAATGTCTGAAAAAGTCGAGGAGCATGAAAAAGTCTGAGAATTAGGAGGAGCATGAAAAGGTGTGCAAAACAGGAGGAGCATGAAAAGTTGTGAAAAAAACGAGGATCATGAAATGGTGTGAAAAATACGAGGAGCATGAAAAGGACTGAAAAATACGAGGAGCTTGAAAAGGTGTGAAAAATATGAGGAGCATGAAAAGGACTGAAAAATACGAGGAGCTTGAAAAGGTGTGAAAAATATGAGGAGCATGAAAAGGCCTGAGAAATACCAGGAGCATGAAAAGGCGTGAAAAATATGAGGAGCATGAAAAGGCCTGAGAAATACGAGGAGCATGAAAAGGCGTGAAAAATACGAGGAGCATGAAAAGGTGTGAAAAATATGAGAACACGAAAAGGTGTGACAAATAAGAGGGTCACGAAAAGGTGTGAAGAATTCGAGGAGCACGAAAAGCTGTGAAAATTACGAGGAGCATTAAAAGGTGTGAAAAATACGAGGAGCATGAAAATGTTAGAAATATACGAGGAGCATGAAGAGGTTTGAAAAATACGAGAAGCATGAAAAGGTGTGAAAAATACGAGGAGCACGAAAAGTTGTGAAAAATACGAGGAGCACGAAAACGTCTGAAAAATACGAAGAGCATGAAAAGGTGTGAAAAAAATGAAGAGAATGAAAAGGTGTAAAAATTACAAAGAGCATGAAAAAGTGTGAAAATTACGAAGAGCATGCAAAGGTGTGAAAAAAACGAGGAGCATGAAAACGTCTGAAAAATACGAGGAGTATGAAAAGGTGTGAAAAATACGAGGAGCATGAAAAGGTCTAAGAAATAAGAGGAGCATAAAAAGGTCTGAAAAATATGCGGAGCATGAAAAGTTGTAAAAAACACGAGAAGAATGAAGTGGTCTGAAAAATATGAGGAGCATGAAAAGGTCTGAAACATATGAGAAGCTAGAAAAGTTCTGAAAAATATGAAGAGCCTGAAAAGGTGTGAAAAATATGAAGAGCATGAAAAGATGTGAAAAATACGAGGAACATGAAAAGGTGTGAAAAATATGAGGAGCATGAAGTGGTGTGAAAAATATGAGGAGCATGAAAAGGTGTGAAAAATAGAAGGAGCATGAAATGGTCTGAAATATATAAAGAGCATGAAAAGGTCTGAAAAATATGAAGGGCCTGAAAAGGTGTGAAAAATATGAAGAGCATGAAAAGGTCTGAAAAATATGAAGAGCACGAAAAGGTGTGAAAAATATGAAGAGCCCGAAAATGTGTGAAAAATAGGAGGAGCAGGAAAAGGTGGAAAAATACGCGGAGCATGAAAAGCTGTGAACAAAACGAGGAGCACGAAAAGGTGTGAAAAATTGGAGGAGCATGAAAAGGTGTGAAAAATACAAGGAGCATGAAAAGCTGTGAAGAATACGAGGAGCATGAAAAGGTGTTGAAAAATATGAGGAGCATGAAAACTTGTGAAAAATACAAGGAGCATGAAAAGGTCTGAAAAATACGAAGAGCATGAAAAGGTGTGAAAAATATGAAGAGTACGAAAAGCTGTGAAAATTACGAAGAGCATGAAAAAGTGTGAAAATTACGAAGAGCATGAAAAGGTGTGAAAAATACGAAGAGCATGGAAAGGTGTGAAAAATATGAAGAGAATGAAAATGTCTGAAAAATACGAGGAGCGTGAAATGGTCTGAAAAATATGAGGAGCATGAATAGGAATCAAAAATATGAGGAGTATGAAACGGTGTGAAAATATGAAGGCATGAAACGGTCTTAAAAATATGAGGAGCATGAAAAGGTGTCAAAAATATGAGGAGCATGTAAAGGTATGAAAAATATGAGAAGCATGTATCTGGATGAAAAATATGAGGAGTTTGAAATGGTGTGAAAATACGAAGAGCATGAAAAGGTGTGAAAAATATGAAGAGCATGAAAAGGTGACAAAAATATGGGGAGCATGTAAAGATATGAAAAATATGAGGAGCATGATTCTGGATGACAAATATGAGGAGTATGACACGGTGTGAAAAATATGAAGAGCATAAAAGGTGTGAAAAATACGAGGAATATGAAAAGGTCTGCAAAATACGAGGAGCATGGAAAGGTCTGAAAAATATGAAGAGCCTGAAAAGGACTGAAAAATATGAAGAGCACGAAAAGGTGTGAAAAATATGAAGAGCACGGAAAGGTCTGAAAATTACGAGGAGCATGAAAAGGTCTGACAAATACGAGGAGCATGAAAAGGTGTGAAAAATACGAGGAGCATGAAAAAGTCTGAAAAATACGAGGAGCATGAAAAGGTGTGAAAAATATGAGGAGCATGAAAAGGAGTGAAAAATGTGAGGAGCATGAAAAGGTCTGAAAAATACGAGGAGCATGAAAAGGTGTGCAAAATAGGAGGAGCATGAAAAGTTGTGAAAAAATCGAGGATCATGAAATGGTGTGAAAAATACGAGGACCATGAAAAGGACTGAAAAATAGAGGAGCTTGAAAAGGTGTGAAAAATATGAGGAGCATGAAAAGGCCTGAGAAATACGAGGAGCATGAAAAGGCTTGAAAAATACGAGGAGCATGAAAAGGTGTGAAAAATATGAGAGCACGAAAAGGTGTGACAAATAAGAGGAGCATGAAAAGGAGTGAAAAATACGAGGAGCATGAAAAGTTGTGAAAAATATGAGGAGCATGAAAAAGTGAGAAGGATTCGAGGAGCATGAAAATGTTTGAAATGTACGAGGAGCATGAAAAGGTGTGAAAAATACGAGGAGCATGAAAAGGTGTGAAAAATACGAGGAGCACGAAAAGGTGTGAAAAATAGGAGGAGCACGAAAACGTGTAAAAAATACGAGGAGCATGAAAATGTTTGAAATATACGAGGAGCATGAAAAGGTGTGAAAAATACGAGGAGCATGAAAAGGTGTGAAAAATACGAGGAGCATGAAAATGTTTGAAATATACGAGGAGCATGAAAAGGTGAGAAAAATACGAGGAGCACGAAAAGGTGTGAAAAATAGGAAGAGCTCGAAAACGTGTGAAAAATACGAGGAGCATGAAAAGGTGTGAAAAATACGAGGAGCATGAAAAGCTGTGAAGAATACGAGGAGCATGAAAAGGTGTTGAAAAATATGAGGAGCACGAAAAGTTGTGAAAAATACGAGGAGCACGAAAAGGTCTGAAAAATACGAGGAGCATGAAATGGTGTGAAAAATATTTAGAGCACAAAACTTCTGAAAAATAGGAAGAGCATGAAAAGATGTGAAAACTATGAAGAGCACGAAAAGGTGTGAAAATTACGAAGAGCATGAAAAAGTGTGAAAATTATGAAGAGCATGAAAAGGTGTGAAAAAAACGAGGATCATGAAATGGTGTGAAAAATACGAGGAGCATGAAAAAGTGTCAAAAATATGAGGAGCATGTAAAGGTATGAAAAATATTAAGAGCATGAATCTGGATGAAAAATATGAGGAGTATGAAACGGTGTGAAAAATATGAAGAGCATAAAAGGTGTGAAAAATATGAGGAGCATGAAAAGTTGTGAAAAATATGCGGAGCATGAAACGGTCTGAAAAAAATGAGGAGCATGAAAAGGTCCGAAATATAGGAGGACCATCAAAAGGTCTGAAAAATATGAGGAGCATGAAAAGGTTTTAAAAATATTAGGAGCATGAAACACTGTGAAAAATATGAAGAGCATGATAAGGTGTGAAAAGTATGAGCAGCATTAAAACGTGTGAAAAATAGGAAGAGCATGAAACACTGTGAAAATCACGAAGAGCATGAAAAGTTTGGAAAAATATCAATAGCATGAAAAGGTCTGAAAAATATGAAAAGCATGAAAAGGTGTGAATAAAATGAACAGCATGAAAAGATGTGGAAAATACGAGGAGCATGAAAAGATCTGAAAAATTCGAGGAGCATGAAATGGTCTGAAAAAAATGAGGAGCATGAAACTGTCTGAAAAATATGAGGAGCATGAAACGGTCTGAAAAAAATGAGGAGCATGAAAATTTGTGAAAAATACGAAGAGCATGAGAAGGTGTGAAAAATACGAAGAGCATGAAAAGGTCTGAAAAATACGAGGAGCATGAAAAGGCCTGAAAAATACGAGGAGCATGAAATGGTCTGAAAAGTACAAGGAGCATTAAAAGGTCTGAAAAATAGGAGCAGCATGAAAAGGACTTCAATATATGAAGAGCATGAAAAGGTGTCAAAATTACCAGGAGCATGTAGAGGTGTGAAAAATATTAGGAGAATGAAACTGTATAAAAAATTTGCGGAGCATGAAATGGTGTGAAAAATACGAGGAGCATGAAAATGTGTGAAAAATATGAAGAGCATGAGAGGGTATCAAAAATACGAGGAGCATGAAAATGTGTGAAAAAAAAGAAGAGCATGAAAAGCTGTGAAAAATATGAAGAGCATGAAAAGGTTTGAAAAATATGAAGAGCTTGAAAAGGTGTGAAAAATACAAAGAGCATGAAAAGGAGTGAAAAATACGAAGAGCATGAAAAGGGGTGAAAAATACGAGGAGAATGAAAATGTGTGAAAAATACGAGGAGCATGAAAAGGTGTGAAAAATATGAGGAGCATGAATAGGTCTGAAAAATATGAGGTGGATGAAAATGTCTGAAAAATACGAGGAGCATGAAAAGGTGTGAAGAATTCGAGGAGCATGAAAAGCTGTGAAGAAGACGAGGAGCATGAAAAGGTGTGAAAAATATGAAGAGCATGTAAATGTCTGAGAAACATGAAGAGCACGAAAAGGTGTGAATAATATGAAGAGCACGAAAAGGTCTGAAATTTAGGAGGAGTACGAAAAGCTGTGAAAAATACGACGAGCATTAAAAGGTGTGAAAAATACGAGGAGCATGAAAAGGTGTGAAAAATATGAGGAGCACGAAAAGGTGTGAAAAATACGAGGTGGATGAAAATGTCTGAAAAATACGAGGAGCACGAAAAGGTCTGAAAAATACGAGGTGGATGAAAATGTCTGAAAAATACGAGGAGCATGAAAAGGTCTGGAAAATATGAGGAGCATGAAATGGTCTGAAAAATACGAGGAGCATGAAAAGGTGTGAAAAATATGAGAGCACGAAAAGGTGTGACAAATAAGAGGAGCATGAAAAGGAGTGAAAAATACGAGGAGCATGAAAAGTTGTGAAAAATATGAGGAGCATGAAAAAGTGAGAAGGATTCGAGGAGCATGAAAATGTTTGAAATGTACGAGGAGCATGAAAAGGTGTGAAAAATACGAGGAGCATGAAAAGGTGTGAAAAATAGGAGGAGCACGAAAACGTGTGAAAAATACGAGGAGCATGAAAAGGTGTGAAAAATAGGAGGAGCACGAAAACGTGTGAAAAATACGAGGAGCATGAAAATGTTTGAAATATACGAGGAGCATGAAAAGGTGTGAAAAATACGAGGAGCATGAAAAGGTGTGAAAAATACGAGGAGCATGAAAATGTTTGAAATATACGAGGAGCATGAAAAGGTGAGAAAAATACGAGGAGCACGAAAAGGTGTGAAAAATAGGAAGAGCTCGAAAACGTGTGAAAAATACGAGGAGCATGAAAAGGTGTGAAAAATACGAGGAGCATGAAAAGCTGTGAAGAATACGAGGAGCATGAAAAGGTGTTGAAAAATATGAGGAGCACGAAAAGTTGTGAAAAATACGAGGAGCACGAAAAGGTCTGAAAAATACGAGGAGCATGAAATGGTGTGAAAAATATTTAGAGCACAAAACTTCTGAAAAATAGGAAGAGCATGAAAAGATGTGAAAACTATGAAGAGCACGAAAAGGTGTGAAAATTACGAAGAGCATGAAAAAGTGTGAAAATTATGAAGAGCATGAAAACGTGTGAAAAAAACGAGGATCATGAAATGGTGTGAAAAATACGAGGAGCATGAAAAAGTGTCAAAAATATGAGGAGCATGTAAAGGTATGAAAAATATTAAGAGCATGAATCTGGATGAAAAATATGAGGAGTATGAAACGGTGTGAAAAATATGAAGAGCATAAAAGGTGTGAAAAATATGAGGAGCATGAAAAGTTGGGAAAAATATGCGGAGCATGAAACGGTCTGAAAAAAATGAGGAGCATGAAAAGGTCCGAAATATAGGAGGACCATCAAAAGGTCTGAAAAATATGAGGAGCATGAAAAGGTTTTAAAAATATTAGGAGCATGAAACACTGTGAAAAATATGAAGAGCATGATAAGGTGTGAAAAGTATGAGCAGCATTAAAACGTGTGAAAAATAGGAAGAGCATGAAACACTGTGAAAATCACGAAGAGCATGAAAAGTTTGGAAAAATATCAATAGCATGAAAAGGTCTGAAAAATATGAAAAGCATGAAAAGGTGTGAATAAAATGAACAGCATGAAAAGATGTGGAAAATACGAGGAGCATGAAAAGATCTGAAAAATTCGAGGAGCATGAAATGGTCTGAAAAAAATGAGGAGCATGAAACTGTCTGAAAAATATGAGGAGCATGAAACGGTCTGAAAAAAATGAGGAGCATGAAAATTTGTGAAAAATACGAAGAGCATGAGAAGGTGTGAAAAATACGAAGAGCATGAAAAGGTCTGAAAAATACGAGGAGCATGAAAAGGCCTGAAAAATACGAGGAGCATGAAATGGTCTGAAAAGTACAAGGAGCATTAAAAGGTCTGAAAAATAGGAGCAGCATGAAAAGGACTTCAATATATGAAGAGCATGAAAAGGTGTCAAAATTACCAGGAGCGTGTAGAGGTGTGAAAAATATTAGGAGAATGAAACTGTATAAAAAATTTGCGGAGCATGAAATGGTGTGAAAAATACGAGGAGCATGAAAATGTGTGAAAAATATGAAGAGCATGAGAGGGTATCAAAAATACGAGGAGCATGAAAATGTGTGAAAAAAAAGAAGAGCATGAAAAGCTGTGAAAAATATGAAGAGCATGAAAAGGTTTGAAAAATATGAAGAGCTTGAAAAGGTGTGAAAAATACAAAGAGCATGAAAAGGAGTGAAAAATACGAAGAGCATGAAAAGGGGTGAAAAATACGAGGAGAATGAAAATGTGTGAAAAATACGAGGAGCATGAAAAGGTGTGAAAAATATGAGGAGCATGAATAGGTCTGAAAAATATGAGGTGGATGAAAATGTCTGAAAAATACGAGGAGCATGAAAAGGTGTGAAGAATTCGAGGAGCATGAAAAGCTGTGAAGAAGACGAGGAGCATGAAAAGGTGTGAAAAATATGAAGAGCATGTAAATGTCTGAGAAACATGAAGAGCACGAAAAGGTGTGAATAATATGAAGAGCACGAAAAGGTCTGAAATTTAGGAGGAGTACGAAAAGCTGTGAAAAATACGACGAGCATTAAAAGGTGTGCAAAATACGAGGAGCATGAAAAGGTGTGAAAAATATGAGGAGCATGAAAAGGTGTGAAAAATACGAGGTGGATGAAAATGTCTGAAAAATACGAGGAGCACGAAAAGGTCTGAAAAATACGAGGTGGATGAAAATGTCTGAAAAATACGAGGAGCATGAAAAGGTCTGGAAAATATGAGGAGCATGAAATGGTCTGAAAAATACGAGGAGCATGAAAAGGTGTGAAAAATATGAGGAGCATGAAAAGGAGTGAAAAATGTGAGGAGCATGAAAAGGTCTGAAAAAGTCGAGGAGCATGAAAAGGTCTGAGAAATACGAGGGGCATGAAATGGTGTGCAAAATAGGAGGAGCATGAAAAGTTGTGAAAAAATCGAAGATCATGAAATGGTGTGAAAAATACGAGGACCATGAAAAGGACTGAAAAATAGAGGAGCTTGAAAAGGTGTGAAAAATACGAGGAGCATGAAAAGGCCTGAGAAATACGAGGAGCATGAAAAGGTGTGAAAAATATGAGAGCACGAAAAGGTGTGACAAATAAGAGGAGCACGAAAAGGTGTGAAAAATACGAGGAGCATGAAAAGTTGTGAAAAATATGAGGAGCATGAAAAGGTGAGAAGGATTCGAGGAGCATGAAAATGTTTGAAATGTACGAGGAGCATGAAAAGGTGTGAAAAATACGAGGAGCATGAAAAGGTGTGAAAAATACGAGGAGCATGAAAATGTTTGAAATATACGAGGAGCATGAAAAGGTGAGAAAAATACGAGGAGCACGAAAAGGTGTGAAAAATAGGAGGAGCTCGAAAACGTGTGAAAAATACGAGGAGCATGAAAAGGTGTGAAAAATACGAGGAGCATGAAAAGCTGTGAAGAATACGAGGAGCATGAAAAGGTGTTGAAAAATATGAGGAGCACGAAAAGTTGTGAAAAATACGAGGAGCACGAAAAGGTCTGAAAAATACGAGGAGCATGAAATGGTGTGAAAAATATTTAGAGCACAAAACTTCTGAAAAATAGGAAGAGCATGAAAAGATGTGAAAACTATGAAGAGCACGAAAAGGTGTGAAAATTACGAAGAGCATGAAAAAGTGTGAAAATTTTGAAGAGCATGAAAAGGTGTGAAAAAAACGAGGATCATGAAATGGTGTGAAAAATACGAGGAGCATGAAAAAGTGTCAAAAATATGAGGAGCATGTAAAGGTATGAAAAATATTAAGAGCATGAATCTGGATGAAAAATATGAGGAGTATGAAACGGTGTGAAAAATATGAAGAGCATAAAAGGTGTGAAAAATATGAGGAGCATGAAAAGTTGTGAAAAATATGCGGAGCATGAAACGGTCTGAAAAAAATGAGGAGCATGAAAAGGTCCGAAATATAGGAGGACCATCAAAAGGTCTGAAAAATATGAGGAGCATGAAAAGGTTTTAAAAATATTAGGAGCATGAAACACTGTGAAAAATATGAAGAGCATGATAAGGTGTGAAAAGTATGAGCAGCATTAAAACGTGTGAAAAATAGGAAGAGCATGAAACACTGTGAAAATCACGAAGAGCATGAAAAGTTTGGAAAAATATCAATAGCATGAAAAGGTCTGAAAAATATGAAAAGCATGAAAAGGTGTGAATAAAATGAACAGCATGAAAAGATGTGGAAAATACGAGGAGCATGAAAAGATCTGAAAAATTCGAGGAGCATGAAATGGTCTGAAAAAAATGAGGAGCATGAAACTGTCTGAAAAATATGAGGAGCATGAAACGGTCTGAAAAAAATGAGGAGCATGAAAATTTGTGAAAAATACGAAGAGCATGAGAAGGTGTGAAAAATACGAAGAGCATGAAAAGGTCTGAAAAATACGAGGAGCATGAAAAGGCCTGAAAAATACGAGGAGCATGAAATGGTCTGAAAAGTACAAGGAGCATTAAAAGGTCTGAAAAATAGGAGCAGCATGAAAAGGACTTCAATATATGAAGAGCATGAAAAGGTGTCAAAATTACCAGGAGCGTGTAGAGGTGTGAAAAATATTAGGAGAATGAAACTGTATAAAAAATTTGCGGAGCATGAAATGGTGTGAAAAATACGAGGAGCATGAAAATGTGTGAAAAATATGAAGAGCATGAGAGGGTATCAAAAATACGAGGAGCATGAAAATGTGTGAAAAAAAAGAAGAGCATGAAAAGCTGTGAAAAATATGAAGAGCATGAAAAGGTTTGAAAAATATGAAGAGCATGAAAAGGTGTGAAAAATACAAAGAGCATGAAAAGGAGTGAAAAATACGAAGAGCATGAAAAGGTGTGAAAAATACGAGGAGAATGAAAATGTGTGAAAAATACGAGGAGCATGAAAAGGTGTGAAAAATATGAGGAGCATGAATAGGTCTGAAAAATATGAGGTGGATGAAAATGTCTGAAAAATACGAGGAGCATGAAAAGGTGTGAAGAATTCGAGGAGCATGAAAAGCTGTGAAGAAGACGAGGAGCATGAAAAGGTGTGAAAAATATGAAGAGCATGTAAATGTCTGAGAAACATGAAGAGCACGAAAAGGTGTGAATAATATGAAGAGCACGAAAAGGTCTGAAATTTAGGAGGAGTACGAAAAGCTGTGAAAAATACGACGAGCATTAAAAGGTGTGAAAAATACGAGGAGCATGAAAAGGTGTGAAAAATATGAGGAGCACGAAAAGGTGTGAAAAATACGAGGTGGATGAAAATGTCTGAAAAATACGAGGAGCACGAAAAGGTCTGAAAAATACGAGGTGGATGAAAATGTCTGAAAAATACGAGGAGCATGAAAAGGTCTGGAAAATATGAGGAGCATGAAATGGTCTGAAAAATACGAGGAGCATGAAAAGGTGTGAAAAATATGAGGAGCATGAAATGGTGTGAAAAATGTGAGGAGCATGAAAAGGTCTGAAAAAGTCGAGGAGCATGAAAAGGTCTGAGAAATACGAGGGGCATGAAATGGTGTGCAAAATAGGAGGAGCATGAAAAGTTGTGAAAAAATCGAAGATCATGAAATGGTGTGAAAAATACGAGGACCATGAAAAGGACTGAAAAATAGAGGAGCTTGAAAAGGTGTGAAAAATATGAGGAGCATGAAAAGGCCTGAGAAATACGAGGAGCATGAAAAGGTGTGAAAAATATGAGAGCACGAAAAGGTGTGACAAATAAGAGGAGCACGAAAAGGTGTGAAAAATACGAGGAGCATGAAAAGGTGTGAAAAATATGAGGAGCATGAAAAGGTGAGAAGGATTCGAGGAGCATGAAAATGTTTGAAATGTACGAGGAGCATGAAAAGGTGTGAAAAATACGAGGAGCATGAAAAGGTGTGAAAAATACGAGGAGCATGAAAATGTTTGAAATATACGAGGAGCATGAAAAGGTGTGAAAAATACGAGGAGCATGAAAAGGTGTGAAAAATACGAGGAGCATGAAAATGTTTGAAATATACGAGGAGCATGAAAAGGTGAGAAAAATACGAGGAGCACGAAAAGGTGTGAAAAATAGGAGGAGCTCGAAAACGTGTGAAAAATACGAGGAGCATGAAAAGGTGTGAAAAATACGAGGAGCATGAAAAGCTGTGAAGAATACGAGGAGCATGAAAAGGTGTTGAAAAATATGAGGAGCACGAAAAGTTGTGAAAAATACGAGGAGCACGAAAAGGTCTGAAAAATACGAGGAGCATGAAATGGTGTGAAAAATATTTAGAGCACAAAACTTCTGAAAAATAGGAAGAGCATGAAAAGATGTGAAAACTATGAAGAGCACGAAAAGGTGTGAAAATTACGAAGAGCATGAAAAAGTGTGAAAATTTTGAAGAGCATGAAAAGGTGTGAAAAAAACGAGGATCATGAAATGGTGTGAAAAATACGAGGAGCATGAAAAAGTGTCAAAAATATGAGGAGCATGTAAAGGTATGAAAAATATTAAGAGCATGAATCTGGATGAAAAATATGAGGAGTATGAAACGGTGTGAAAAATATGAAGAGCATAAAAGGTGTGAAAAATATGAGGAGCATGAAAAGTTGTGAAAAATATGCGGAGCATGAAACGGTCTGAAAAAAATGAGGAGCATGAAAAGGTCCGAAATATAGGAGGACCATCAAAAGGTCTGAAAAATATGAGGAGCATGAAAAGGTTTTAAAAATATTAGGAGCATGAAACACTGTGAAAAATATGAAGAGCATGATAAGGTGTGAAAAGTATGAGCAGCATTAAAACGTGTGAAAAATAGGAAGAGCATGAAACACTGTGAAAATCACGAAGAGCATGAAAAGTTTGGAAAAATATCAATAGCATGAAAAGGTCTGAAAAATATGAAAAGCATGAAAAGGTGTGAATAAAATGAACAGCATGAAAAGATGTGGAAAATACGAGGAGCATGAAAAGATCTGAAAAATTCGAGGAGCATGAAATGGTCTGAAAAAAATGAGGAGCATGAAACTGTCTGAAAAATATGAGGAGCATGAAACGGTCTGAAAAAAATGAGGAGCATGAAAATTTGTGAAAAATACGAAGAGCATGAGAAGGTGTGAAAAATACGAAGAGCATGAAAAGGTCTGAAAAATACGAGGAGCATGAAAAGGCCTGAAAAATACGAGGAGCATGAAATGGTCTGAAAAGTACAAGGAGCATTAAAAGGTCTGAAAAATAGGAGCAGCATGAAAAGGACTTCAATATATGAAGAGCATGAAAAGGTGTCAAAATTACCAGGAGCGTGTAGAGGTGTGAAAAATATTAGGAGAATGAAACTGTATAAAAAATTTGCGGAGCATGAAATGGTGTGAAAAATACGAGGAGCATGAAAATGTGTGAAAAATATGAAGAGCATGAGAGGGTATCAAAAATACGAGGAGCATGAAAATGTGTGAAAAAAAAGAAGAGCATGAAAAGCTGTGAAAAATATGAAGAGCATGAAAAGGTTTGAAAAATATGAAGAGCTTGAAAAGGTGTGAAAAATACAAAGAGCATGAAAAGGAGTGAAAAATACGAAGAGCATGAAAAGGGGTGAAAAATACGAGGAGAATGAAAATGTGTGAAAAATACGAGGAGCATGAAAAGGTGTGAAAAATATGAGGAGCATGAATAGGTCTGAAAAATATGAGGTGGATGAAAATGTCTGAAAAATACGAGGAGCATGAAAAGGTGTGAAGAATTCGAGGAGCATGAAAAGCTGTGAAGAAGACGAGGAGCATGAAAAGGTGTGAAAAATATGAAGAGCATGTAAATGTCTGAGAAACATGAAGAGCACGAAAAGGTGTGAATAATATGAAGAGCACGAAAAGGTCTGAAATTTAGGAGGAGTACGAAAAGCTGTGAAAAATACGACGAGCATTAAAAGGTGTGAAAAATACGAGGAGCATGAAAAGGTGTGAAAAATATGAGGAGCACGAAAAGGTGTGAAAAATACGAGGTGGATGAAAATGTCTGAAAAATACGAGGAGCATGAAAAGGTCTGAAAAATACGAGGTGGATGAAAATGTCTGAAAAATACGAGGAGCATGAAAAGGTCTGGAAAATATGAGGAGCATGAAAAGGTCTGAAAAATATGAGGAGCATGAAAAGGTGTGAAAAATAGGAGGAGCATGAAAAGGTGTGAAAAATATGAGGAGCATGAAAAGGTCTGAAAAAGTCGAGGAGCATGAAAAGGTCTGAGAAATACGAGGGGCATGAAATGGTGTGCAAAATAGGAGGAGCATGAAAAGTTGTGAAAAAATCGAAGATCATGAAATGGTGTGAAAAATACGAGGACCATGAAAAGGACTGAAAAATAGAGGAGCTTGAAAAGGTGTGAAAAATATGAGGAGCATGAAAAGGCCTGAGAAATACGAGGAGCATGAAAAGGTGTGAAAAATATGAGAGCACGAAAAGGTGTGACAAATAAGAGGAGCACGAAAAGGTGTGAAAAATACGAGGAGCATGAAAAGTTGTGAAAAATATGAGGAGCATGAAAAGGTGAGAAGGATTCGAGGAGCATGAAAATGTTTGAAATGTACGAGGAGCATGAAAAGGTGTGAAAAATACGAGGAGCATGAAAAGGTGTGAAAAATACGAGGAGCACGAAAAGGTGTGAAAAATAGGAGGAGCACGAAAACGTGTGAAAAATACGAGGAGCATGAAAATGTTTGAAATATACGAGGAGCATGAAAAGGTGTGAAAAATACGAGGAGCATGAAAAGGTGTGAAAAATACGAGGAGCATGAAAATGTTTGAAATATACGAGGAGCATGAAAAGGTGAGAAAAATACGAGGAGCACGAAAAGGTGTGAAAAATAGGAGGAGCTCGAAAACGTGTGAAAAATACGAGGAGCATGAAAAGGTGTGAAAAATACGAGGAGCATGAAAAGCTGTGAAGAATACGAGGAGCATGAAAAGGTGTTGAAAAATATGAGGAGCACGAAAAGTTGTGAAAAATACGAGGAGCACGAAAAGGTCTGAAAAATACGAGGAGCATGAAATGGTGTGAAAAATATTTAGAGCACAAAACTTCTGAAAAATAGGAAGAGCATGAAAAGATGTGAAAACTATGAAGAGCACGAAAGGTGTGAAAATTACGAAGAGCATGAAAAAGTGTGAAAATTTTGAAGAGCATGAAAAGGTGTGAAAAAAACGAGGATCATGAAATGGTGTGAAAAATACGAGGAGCATGAAAAAGTGTCAAAAATATGAGGAGCATGTAAAGGTATGAAAAATATTAAGAGCATGAATCTGGATGAAAAATATGAGGAGTATGAAACGGTGTGAAAAATATGAAGAGCATAAAAGGTGTGAAAAATATGAGGAGCATGAAAAGTTGTGAAAAATATGCGGAGCATGAAACGGTCTGAAAAAAATGAGGAGCTTGAAAATTTGTGAAAAATACGAAGAGCATGAGAAGGTGTGAAAAATACGAAGAGCATGAAAAGGTCTGAAAAATACGAGGAGCATGAAAAGGCCTGAAAAATACGAGGAGCATGAAATGGTCTGAAAAGTACAAGGAGCATTAAAAGGTCTGAAAAATAGGAGCAGCATGAAAAGGACTTCAATATATGAAGAGCATGAAAAGGTGTCAAAATTACCAGGAGCGTGTAGAGGTGTGAAAAATATTAGGAGAATGAAACTGTATAAAAAATTTGCGGAGCATGAAATGGTGTGAAAAATACGAGGAGCATGAAAATGTGTGAAAAATATGAAGAGCATGAGAGGGTATCAAAAATACGAGGAGCATGAAAATGTGTGAAAAAAAAAGAAGAGCATGAAAAGCTGTGAAAAATATGAAGAGCATGAAAAGGTTTGAAAAATATGAAGAGCTTGAAAAGGTGTGAAAAATACAAAGAGCATGAAAAGGAGTGAAAAATACGAAGAGCATGAAAAGGGGTGAAAAATACGAGGAGAATGAAAATGTGTGAAAAATACGAGGAGCATGAAAAGGTGTGAAAAATATGAGGAGCATGAATAGGTCTGAAAAATATGAGGTGGATGAAAATGTCTGAAAAATACGAGGAGCATGAAAAGGTGTGAAGAATTCGAGGAGCATGAAAAGCTGTGAAGAAGACGAGGAGCATGAAAAGGTGTGAAAAATATGAAGAGCATGTAAATGTCTGAGAAACATGAAGAGCACGAAAAGGTGTGAATAATATGAAGAGCACGAAAAGGTCTGAAATTTAGGAGGAGTACGAAAAGCTGTGAAAAATACGACGAGCATTAAAAGGTGTGAAAAATACGAGGAGCATGAAAAGGTGTGAAAAATATGAGGAGCACGAAAAGGTGTGAAAAATACGAGGTGGATGAAAATGTCTGAAAAATACGAGGAGCATGAAAAGGTCTGAAAAATACGAGGTGGATGAAAATGTCTGAAAAATACGAGGAGCATGAAAAGGTCTGGAAAATATGAGGAGCATGAAATGGTCTGAAAAATACGAGGAGCATGAAAAGGTGTGAAAAATATGAGGAGCATGAAAAGGAGTGAAAAATGTGAGGAGCATGAAAAGGTCTGAGAAATACGAGGGGCATGAAATGGTGTGCAAAATAGGAGGAGCATGAAAAGTTGTGAAAAAATCGAAGATCATGAAATGGTGTGAAAAATACGAGGACCATGAAAAGGACTGAAAAATAGAGGAGCTTGAAAAGGTGTGAAAAATATGAGGAGCATGAAAAGGCCTGAGAAATACGAGGAGCATGAAAAGGTGTGAAAAATATGAGAGCACGAAAAGGTGTGACAAATAAGAGGAGCACGAAAAGGTGTGAAAAATACGAGGAGCATGAAAAGTTGTGAAAAATATGAGGAGCATGAAAAGGTGAGAAGGATTCGAGGAGCATGAAAATGTTTGAAAAATACGAGGAGCATGAAAAGGTGTGAAAAATACGAGGAGCATGAAAAGGTGTGAAAAATACGAGGAGCACGAAAAGGTGTGAAAAATAGGAGGAGCACGAAAACGTGTGAAAAATACGAGGAGCATGAAAAGGTCTGAAAAATACGAGGAGCATGAAAAGGTGTGAAAAATACGAGGAGCATGAAAAGGTGTGAAAAATACGAGGAGCATGAAAATGTTTGAAATATACGAGGAGCATGAAAAGGTGAGAAAAATACGAGGAGCACGAAAAGGTGTGAAAAATAGGAGGAGCTCGAAAACGTGTGAAAAATACGAGGAGCATGAAAAGGTGTGAAAAATACGAGGAGCATGAAAAGCTGTGAAGAACACGATGAGCATGAAAAGGTGTTGAAAAATATGAGGAGCACGAAAAGGTCTGAAAAATACGAGGAGCACGAAAAGGTCTGAAAAATACGAGGAGCATGAAATGGTGTGAAAAATATTTAGAGCACAAAACTTCTGAAAAATAGGAAGAGCATGAAAAGATGTGAAAACTATGAAGAGCACGAAAAGGTGTGAAAATTACGAAGAGCATGAAAAAGTGTGAAAATTTTGAAGAGCATGAAAAGGTGTGAAAAAAACGAGGATCATGAAATGGTGTGAAAAATACGAGGAGCATGAAAAAGTGTCAAAAATATGAGGAGCATGTAAAGGTATGAAAAATATTAAGAGCATGAATCTGGATGAAAAATATGAGGAGTATGAAACGGTGTGAAAAATATGAAGAGCATAAAAGGTGTGAAAAATATGAGGAGCATGAAAAGTTGTGAAAAATATGCGGAGCATGAAACGGTCTGAAAAAAATGAGGAGCATGAAAAGGTCCGAAATATAGGAGGACCATCAAAAGGTCTGAAAAATATGAGGAGCATGAAAAGGTTTTAAAAATATTAGGAGCATGAAACACTGTGAAAAATATGAAGAGCATGATAAGGTGTGAAAAGTATGAGCAGCATTAAAACGTGTGAAAAATAGGAAGAGCATGAAACACTGTGAAAATCACGAAGAGCATGAAAAGTTTGGAAAAATATCAATAGCATGAAAAGGTCTGAAAAATATGAAAAGCATGAAAAGGTGTGAATAAAATGAACAGCATGAAAAGATGTGGAAAATACGAGGAGCATGAAAAGATCTGAAAAATTCGAGGAGCATGAAATGGTCTGAAAAAAATGAGGAGCATGAAACTGTCTGAAAAATATGAGGAGCATGAAACGGTCTGAAAAAAATGAGGAGCATGAAAATTTGTGAAAAATACGAAGAGCATGAAAAGGTGTGAAAAATACGAAGAGCATGAAAAGGTCTGAAAAATACGAGGAGCATGAAAAGGCCTGAAAAATACGAGGAGCATGAAATGGTCTGAAAAGTACAAGGAGCATTAAAAGGTCTGAAAAATAGGAGCAGCATGAAAAGGACTTCAATATATGAAGAGCATGAAAAGGTGTCAAAATTACCAGGAGCGTGTAGAGGTGTGAAAAATATTAGGAGAATGAAACTGTATAAAAAATTTGCGGAGCATGAAATGGTGTGAAAAATACGAGGAGCATGAAAATGTGTGAAAAATATGAAGAGCATGAGAGGGTATCAAAAATACGAGGAGCATGAAAATGTGTGAAAAAAAAGAAGAGCATGAAAAGCTGTGAAAAATATGAAGAGCATGAAAAGGTTTGAAAAATATGAAGAGCTTGAAAAGGTGTGAAAAATACAAAGAGCATGAAAAGGAGTGAAAAATACGAAGAGCATGAAAAGGTTTGACAAATACGAGGAGCATGAAAAGGTCTGACAAATACGAGGAGCATGAAAAGGTGTGAAAAATACGAGGAGCATGAAAAGGTGTGAAAAAAAAGAAGAGCATGAAAAGCTGTGAAAAATATGAAGAGCATGAAAAGGTTTGAAAAATATGAAGAGCTTGAAAAGGTGTGAAAAATACAAAGAGCATGAAAAGGTGTGAAAAATACGAGGAGCATGAAAAGGTTTGACAAATACGAGGAGCATGAAAAGGTCTGACAAATACGAGGAGCATGAAAAGGTGTGAAAAATACGAGGAGCATGAAAAGGTGTGAAAAATACGAGAAGCATGAAATGGTCTGAAAAATATGAGGAGCATGAATTCTGGAAAACATGAAGGGCCTGATAAGTTGTGTAAAATAACACGAAAAGGTCTGAAATATATCAAACCACGAAAAGGTGTGAAAAATACAAGGATCACCAAAAGGTGTGAAAAATATGAAGAACCTGAAAATGTATGAAATATTGGAGGAGCACGGAAAGGTGTGAAAAATGTGCGGAGCCTGAAAAGGTGTGAACAACATAGGAAGCATGAAAAGGTTTGAAAAATACGAGGAGGATGAAAAGGTCTGAGAAATACGAGGAGTATGAAAAAGTGTGAACAATACGAGGAGCATGAAAAGGTCTGAAAAATATGAAAAGCATGAAAAGGTCTGAAAAACACGAGGAGCATGAAAAAGATGAAAAATATGAAGAGCATGAAAAGGTCTGAAAAATATGAGGAGTATGAAAAGTTGGGTAAAATACGAGAAGCATGAAAAGGTCTGAAAAATACGAGGAGTATGAAAAGGTGTGAAAAATACGAGGAGCATGAAAAGGTCTGAAAACACGAGGAGTATGAAAAGGTGTGAAAAATACGAGGAGCATGAAACTGTCTGAAATATATGAAGAGCCCGAAAAGGTCTGAAAAATATGAAGAGCACGAAAAGCTGTGAAAAATACGAGGAGCATGAAAAGGAGTGAAAAAAGTGAGGAGCAAGAAAAGGTCTGAGAAATTGGAGGAGCATAAAAAGGTTTGCAAAATTCGAGGAGCATAAAAAGGTTTGAAAAATTCGAGGAGCATGAAAAGGTATGAAAAATACGAGGAACATGAAGAGGTGTGAAAAATACGAGGAGCATGAAAAGGTGTGAAGAATATGAAGAGCATGAAAAGGTCTGAAAAATATGAAGAGCCTGAAAAGGTGTGAAAAATATGAAGAGCATGAAAATGTGTGAAAAATACGAGGAACATGAAAAGGTGTGAAAAATACGAGGAGAATGAAGAGGTGTGAAAAATACGAAGAGCATGAAAAGGTGTGAAAAATATGAGGAGCATGAAAAGGTCTGAAAAACATGAAGGGACTGAAAAGGTATGAAAAATATGAAGAGCATGAAAATATCTGAAAAATATGAAGAGCACGAAAAGGTGTGAAAAATATGAAGAGCACGAAAAGGTTGAAATATATGAAGACCACGAAAAGGCGTGAAAAATACAAGGATCACGAAAAGGTGTGAAAAATACGAAGAGCCCGAAAACATGGGAAAAATAGGAGGAGCAGGAAAAGGTGTGAAGAATACGCGGAGCATGAAAAGGTGTAAACAATACGAGAAGCATGAAAAGGTATGAAGAAAACGAGGAGCATGAAAACGTTTGAAAAATACGAGGAGTATGAAAAGGTGGGAAAAATACGAAAAGCATGAAAAGGTCTGAAAAATATGAGGAGTATGAAAAGGTGTTAAAAATACGAGGAGCATGAAAAGGTCTGAAAATTACGAGGAGTATGAAAAGGTGTGAAAAATACGAGGATCATGAAAAGGTGTGAAAAATACGAGGAGCATGAAACTGTCTGAAAAATATTAAGAGCCTGAAAAGGTCTGAAATATATGAAGAGCACGAAAAGGTGTGAAAAATACGAGGAGCATGAAAAGGAGTGAAAAATGTGAGGAGCATGAAAAGGTCTGAGAAATTGGAGGAGCATGAAAAGGCCTGAAAAATACGAGGAGCATGAAAAGTTCTGAAAAATATGAGGAGCTAAAAAAGGTCTGAGAATTACGAGGAGCATGAAAAGATCTGAGAAATACGAGGAGCATGAAAAGGTGTGAAAAACACGAGAAGCATGAAAAGGTGTGAAGAATACGAACAGCATGAAAAGATCTGAAAAATATGAAGAGCATGAAAAGGTGTGAAAATTACGAGGAGCATGAAAGGTGTGGGAAATATGAGGAGCATGAAAAGGTCTGAAAAATATGAGGAGCTAGAAAATGTCTGAAAAATAGGAGGAGCACAAAAAGTTGTGAAAAATATGAAGTGCATGAAAAGGTGTGAAGAATACGATGAACATGAAAAGGTGTGAAAAATACGGGGAGCATGAAGAGGTGTGAAAAATACGAGGAGCATGAAAAGGTGTGAAAAATATGAGGAGCATGAAAAGGGCTGAAAAACATGAAGGGCCTGAAAAGGTGTGAAAAATATGAAGAGCATGAAAAGGTCTGAAAAATATGAAGAGCCTGAAAATGTGTGAAAAATATGAAGAGCATGAAAAGGTGTGAAAAATACGAGGAACATGAAAAGGTGTGAAAAATACGAGGAGAATGAAGAGGTGTGAAAAATACGAAGAGCATGAAAATGTGTGAAAAATATGAGGAGCATGGAAAGGTCTGAAAAACATGAAAGGACTGAAAAGGTATGAAAAATATGAAGAGCATGAAAAGATCTGAAAAATATGAAGACCACGAAAAGGCGTGAAAAATACAAGGATCACGAAAAGGTGTGAAAAATACGAAGAGCCCGAAAACGTGGGAAAAATAGGAGGAGCAGGAAAAGGTGTGAAAAATACGTGGAGCATGAAAATGTGTGAACAATACGGGAAGCATGAAAAGGTATGAAGAAAACGAGGAGCATGAAAACGTTTGAAAAATACGAGGAGTATGAAAAGGTGGGAAAAATACGAAAAGCATGAAAAGGTCTGAAAAATACGAGGAGTATGAAAAGGTGTGAAAAATATGAGGAGCATGAAAAGGTCTGAAAAATACGAGGAGCTAGAAAATGTCTGTAAAATAGGAGGAGCAAAAAAGTTGTGAAAAATATGAAGAGCATGAAAAGGTGTGAAGAATACGAGGAACATGAAAAGGTGTGAAAAATACGGGGAGCATGAAGAGGTCTGAAAAATACGAGGAGCATGAAAAGGTGTGAAAAATATGAGGAGCATGAAAAGGGCTGAAAAACATGAAGGGCCTGAAAAGGTGTGAAAAATATGAAGAACACGAAAAGGTGTGAAAATTATGAAGAGTACGAAAAGGTCTGAAATGCATGAGGACCATGTAAAGTTGTGAAAAATACGAGGAGTATGAAAAGGTGGGAAAAATACGAAAAGCATGAAAAGGTCTGAAAAATACGAGGAGTATGAAAAGGTGTGAAAAATACGAGGAGCATGAAAAGGTCTGAAAATTACGAGGAGTATGAAAAGGTGTGAAAAATACGAGGATCATGAAAAGGTGTGAAAAATACGAGGAGCATGAAACTGTCTGAAAAATATTAAGAGCCTGAAAATGTCTGAAATATATGAAGAGCACGAAAAGGTGTGAAAAATACGAGGAGCATGAAAAGGAGTGAAAAATGTGAGGAGCATGAAAAGGTCTGAAAAATATGAGGAGCTAAAAAAGGTCTGAGAATTACGAGGAGCATGAAAAGATCTGAGAAATACGAGGAGCATGAAAAGGTGTGAAAAACACGAGAAGCATGAAAAGGTGTGAAGAATACGAACAGCATGAAAAGGTCTGAAAAATATGAAGAGCATGAAAAGGTGTGAAAATTACGAGGAGCATGAAAGGTGTGGGAAATATGAGGAGCATGAAAAGGTCTGAAAAATATGAGGGGCATGAAAAACTGTCAAAAATATGTGGAGAATGAAATGGTGTGAAAAAAGTGAAGAGCATGAAAAGGTGTGAAAAATATGACGAGCATGAAATGGTGGGAAATATACGAAGAGCATGAAAAGGTGTGAAAAAGACGAGGGGCATGAAAAGGTGTGAAAAATATGAGGAGCATGAAACGGCCTGAAAAATTCGAAGAGCAGGAAAAGGTGTGAAAAAGCCGAAGAGCATGAAGAGGTTTGAAAAATACGAAGAGCGTGAAAAGGTATGCAGAATACGAGAAGCATGAAAAGGTCTGAAATTACGAGGAGCATGAAAAGGTGTGAAAAATACGAGGAGCATGAAAAGGTGTGAAAAATATGAGGAGCATGAAAAGGGCTGAAAAACATGAAGGGCCTGAAAAGGTGTGAAAAATATGAAGAACATGAAAAGGTGTGAAAATTATGAAGAGTACGAAAAGGTCTGAAATGCATGAGGACCATGTAAAGTTGTGAAAAATACGAGGAGCATGAAAAGGTCTGAAAAACACGAAGAGCATGAAAAGGTGTGAAAAATATCAAGAGCTTAAAAAGGTGTCAAAAATATGAGTAGCATGTAAAGGTGACAAAAATAAGACGAGCATGATCCTGTATAAAAAATATGAGGAGCATGAAACGGATTTGAAAAATATGAAGAGCATGAAAAGGTGTGAAAACACGAAGAGCATGAAAATGTGTGAAAAATATCCAGAGCATGAAAAGATCTGAAATAGATGTAGAGCACGAAAAGGTGTGAAAAATAAGAAGAACATGAAATGGTGTGAAAAACACGAAGAGCATGAAAATGTGTGAAAAAAACTAGGAGCATGAAAAGGTGTGAAAAAGTTCGAGGAGCATGAAAAGGTGTGACAATTACTAGGAGCATGAAAAGGTGTGAAATTTCCAGGAGCATGAAAAGGTCTGAAAAATACGTGGAGCTTGAAAAGGATTGAAAAGTATTAGGAGCATGAAACGGTGTGAAAAATACGAAGAGCATGATAAGGTGTGAAAAATATCAGCAGCATTAAAACGTTTGAAAAATAGGAAGAGCATGAAACACTGTGAAAATCACGAAGAGCATGAAAAGGTTGGAAAAGTATCAAGAGCATGAAAAGGTCTGAAAAATATGAAAAGCATGAAAAGGTGTGAATAATAAGAACAGCATGAAAAGGTGTGAAAAATACGAGGAGCATGAAAAGATCTGAAAAATACGAGGAGAATGAAACGGTCTGAAAAATATGAGGAGCATGAAACTGTCTGAAAAATAAGAGGAGCATGAAATGGTGTGAAAAAATGAGGAACATGAAAAGATCTGAAAATTAAGAGTAGCATTTAAAGGTCTGAAAAATACGAGGAGCATGAAAAGCTCTGAAAAATACGAGGATCATGGAAAGGTGTGAAAATTACGAGGAGCATGAAAAGGTTTGTAAAATACGAGGAGCATGGAAATGTGTGAAAAATATGAAAAGCATGAAAGTGTATGAAAAAGATGAGGAGCATGAAACGGGGTGAAAAATAAGAGGAGCATGAAATGGTGTGAAAAAATGAGGAGCATGAAAAGATCTAAAAATTAAGAGGAGCATTTAAAGGTCTGAAAAATACGAGGAGCATGAAAAGCTCTGAAAAATACGAGGAGCATGAAAAGGTGTGAAATATACGAGGAGCATGAAAAAGTCTGAAAAATATGAAGAGCATGAAAAGATGTCAAAAATATAAGGAGCATGAAAAGGTGTGAAAAATACGAAGAGCCTGAAAAGGTGTGAAAAATACGAAGAGCTTGAAAAGGTGTGACAAATACGAAGGGCATGTAAAGTTTTGAAAAATACGAGGAGCATGAAAGGGTTTGAAAAATACGAAGAGCATGAAAAGGTCTGAAAAATACGAGGAGCATGAAAAGATCTGAAAAATACGAGGAGCATGAAAGTGTCTGAAAAATACGAGGAGCATGAAATGGTCTGAAATACACGAGGGGCATGAAAAGATTTGAAAAATATGAAGAGCATGAAAAGGTGTCTAAAATATGAGGAGCATGAAAAGGTGTGAAAAATATGAAGAGCATGAAAAGGTGTCAAAAATATGAGGAGCCTGAAAAGGTGTGAAAAACATGAAGAACATTAAAAGATGTCAAAAATATGAGGATCATGAAAAGATGTGAAAAATATGAGGAGCATGAAAAGGTGTGAAAAATATGAAGAGCTTCTAAAGATTTCAAAAATATGAGGTGCATGAAAAGTTGTGAAAAATATGAAGACCATGAAAAGGTGTGAAAAATATCAACAGCATGAAACTGTCTGAAAAATATGAGGGGCATGAAAAACTGTCAAAAATATGTGGAGAATGAAATGGTGTGAAAAAAGTGAAGAGCATGAAAAGGTGTGAAAAATATGACGAGCATGAAATGGTGGGAAATATACGAAGAGCATGAAAAGGTGTGAAAAAGACGAGGGGCATGAAAAGGTGTGAAAAATATGAGGAGCATGAAACGGCCTGAAAAATTCGAAGAGCAGGAAAAGGTGTGAAAAAGCCGAAGAGCATGAAAAGGTTTGAAAAATACGAAGAGCATGAAAAGGTATGCAGAATACGAGAAGCATGAAAAGGTCTGAAATTACGAGGAGCATGAAAAGGTGTGAAAAATACGAGGAGCATGAAAAGGTGTGAAAAATATGAGGAGCATGAAAAGGGCTGAAAAACATGAAGGGCCTGAAAAGGTGTGAAAAATATGAAGAACACGAAAAGGTGTGAAAATTTTGAAGAGTACGAAAAGGTCTGAAATGCATGAGGACCATGTAAAGTTGTGAAAAATACGAGGAGCATGAAAAGGTCTGAAAAACACGAAGAGCATGAAAAGGTGTGAAAAATATCAAGAGCTTAAAAAGGTGTCAAAAATATGAGTAGCATGTAAAGGTGACAAAAATAAGACGAGCATGATCCTGTATAAAAAATATGAGGAGCATGAAACGGATTTGAAAAATATGAAGAGCATGAAAAGGTGTGAAAACACGAAGAGCATGAAAATGTGTGAAAAATATCCAGAGCATGAAAAGATCTGAAATAGATGTAGAGCACGAAAAGGTGTGAAAAATAAGAAGAACATGAAATGGTGTGAAAAACACGAAGAGCATG
Source organism: Cervus elaphus (assembly GCF_910594005.1). NCBI lineage: Eukaryota > Metazoa > Chordata > Mammalia > Artiodactyla > Cervidae > Cervus > Cervus elaphus. Next base: position 1,379,107 of record NC_057847.1, read on the forward strand.
AAAATGTGTGAAAAAAACTAGGAGCATGAAAAGGTGTGAAAAAGTTCGAGGAGCATGAAAAGGTGTGACAATTACTAGGAGCATGAAAAGGTGTGAAATTTCCAGGAGCATGAAAAGGTCTGAAAAATACGTGGAGCTTGAAAAGGATTGAAAAGTATTAGGAGCATGAAACGGTGTGAAAAATATGAAGAGCATGATAAGGTGTGAAAAATATCAGCAGCATTAAAACGTTTGAAAAATAGGAAGAGCATGAAACACTGTGAAAATCACGAAGAGCATGAAAAGGTTGGAAAAGTATCAAGAGCATGAAAAGGTCTGAAAAATATGAAAAGCATGAAAAGGTGTGAATAATAAGAACAGCATGAAAAGGTGTGAAAAATACGAGGAGCATGAAAAGATCTGAAAAATACGAGGAGAATGAAATGGTCTGAAAAATATGAGGAGCATGAAACTGTCTGAAAAATAAGAGGAGCATGAAATGGTGTGAAAAAATGAGGAACATGAAAAGATCTGAAAATTAAGAGTAGCATTTAAAGGTCTGAAAAATACGAGGAGCATGAAAAGCTCTGAAAAATACGAGGATCAAGGAAAGGTGTGAAAATTACGAGGAGCATGAAAAGCTTTGTAAAATACGAGGAGTATGGAAATGTGTGAAAAATATGAAAAGCATGAAAGTGTATGAAAAAGATGAGGAGCATGAAACGGGGTGAAAAATAAGAGGAGCATGAAATGGTGTGAAAAAATGAGGAGCATGAAAAGATCTAAAAATTAAGAGGAGCATTTAAAGGTCTGAAAAATACGAGGAGCATGAAAAGCTCTGAAAAATACGAGGAGCATGAAAAGGTGTGAAATATACGAGGAGCATGAAAAGGTCTGAAAAATATGAAGAGCATGAAAAGATGTCAAAAATATAAGGAGCATGAAAAGGTGTGAAAAATACGAAGAGCCTGAAAAGGTGTGAAAAATACGAAGAGCTTGAAAAGGTGTGACAAATACGAAGGGCATGTAAAGTTTTGAAAAATACGAGGAGCATGAAAGGGTTTGAAAAATATGAAGAGCATGAAAAGGTCTGAAAAATATGAGGAGCATGAAAAGATCTGAAAAAATACGAGGAGCATGAAAGTGTCTGAAAAATATGAGGAGCATGAAATGGTCTGAAATACACGAGGGGCATGAAAAGATTTGAAAAATATGAAGAGCATGAAAAGGTGTCTAAAATATGAGGAGCATGAAAAGGTGTGAAAAATATGAAGAGCATGAAAAGGTGTCAAAAATATGAGGAGCCTGAAAAGGTGTGAAAAACATGAAGAACATTAAAAGATGTCAAAAATATGAGGATCATGAAAAGATGTGAAAAATATGAGGAGCATGAAAAGGTGTGAAAAATATGAAGAGCTTCTAAAGATTTCAAAAATATGAGGTGCATGAAAAGTTGTGAAAAATATGAAGACCATGAAAAGGTGTGAAAAATATCAACAGCATGAAACTGTCTGAAAAATATGAGGGGCATGAAAAACTGTCAAAAATATGTGGAGAATGAAATGGTGTGAAAAAAGTGAAGAGCATGAAAAGGTGTGAAAAATATGACGAGCATGAAATGGTGGGAAATATACGAAGAGCATGAAAAGGTGTGAAAAAGACGAGGGGCATGAAAAGGTGTGAAAAATATGAGGAGCATGAAACGGCCTGAAAAATTCGAAGAGCAGGAAAAGGTGTGAAAAAGCCGAAGAGCATGAAGAGGTTTGAAAAATACGAAGAGCGTGAAAAGGTATGCAGAATACGAGAAGCATGAAAAGGTCTGAAATTACGAGGAGCATGAAAAGGTGTGAAAAATACGAGGAGCATGAAAAGGTGTGAAAAATATGAGGAGCATGAAAAGGGCTGAAAAACATGAAGGGCCTGAAAAGGTGTGAAAAATATGAAGAACATGAAAAGGTGTGAAAATTATGAAGAGTACGAAAAGGTCTGAAATGCATGAGGACCATGTAAAGTTGTGAAAAATACGAGGAGCATGAAAAGGTCTGAAAAACACGAAGAGCATGAAAAGGTGTGAAAAATATCAAGAGCTTAAAAAGGTGTCAAAAATATGAGTAGCATGTAAAGGTGACAAAAATAAGACGAGCATGATCCTGTATAAAAAATATGAGGAGCATGAAACGGATTTGAAAAATATGAAGAGCATGAAAAGGTGTGAAAACACGAAGAGCATGAAAATGTGTGAAAAATATCCAGAGCATGAAAAGATCTGAAATAGATGTAGAGCACGAAAAGGTGTGAAAAATAAGAAGAACATGAAATGGTGTGAAAAACACGAAGAGCATGAAAATGTGTGAAAAAAACTAGGAGCATGAAAAGGTGTGAAAAAGTTCGAGGAGCATGAAAAGGTGTGACAATTACTAGGAGCATGAAAAGGTGTGAAATTTCCAGGAGCATGAAAAGGTCTGAAAAATACGTGGAGCTTGAAAAGGATTGAAAAGTATTAGGAGCATGAAACGGTGTGAAAAATACGAAGAGCATGATAAGGTGTGAAAAATATCAGCAGCATTAAAACGTTTGAAAAATAGGAAGAGCATGAAACACTGTGAAAATCACGAAGAGCATGAAAAGGTTGGAAAAGTATCAAGAGCATGAAAAGGTCTGAAAAATATGAAAAGCATGAAAAGGTGTGAATAATAAGAACAGCATGAAAAGGTGTGAAAAATACGAGGAGCATGAAAAGATCTGAAAAATACGAGGAGAATGAAACGGTCTGAAAAATATGAGGAGCATGAAACTGTCTGAAAAATAAGAGGAGCATGAAATGGTGTGAAAAAATGAGGAACATGAAAAGATCTGAAAATTAAGAGTAGCATTTAAAGGTCTGAAAAATACGAGGAGCATGAAAAGATCTGAAAAATACGAGGAGCATGAAAAGGTCTGAAAAATATGAGGAGCATGAAAAGGTTTGTAAAATACGAGGAGCATGGAAATGTGTGAAAAATATGAAAAGCATGAAAGTGTATGAAAAAGATGAGGAGCATGAAACGGGGTGAAAAATAAGAGGAGCATGAAATGGTGTGAAAAAATGAGGAGCATGAAAAGATCTAAAAATTAAGAGGAGCATTTAAAGGTCTGAAAAATACGAGGAGCATGAAAAGCTCTGAAAAATACGAGGAGCATGAAAAGGTGTGAAATATACGAGGAGCATGAAAAAGTCTGAAAAATATGAAGAGCATGAAAAGATGTCAAAAATATAAGGAGCATGAAAAGGTGTGAAAAATACGAAGAGCCTGAAAAGGTGTGAAAAATACGAAGAGCTTGAAAAGGTGTGACAAATACGAAGGGCATGTAAAGTTTTGAAAAAAACGAGGAGCATAAAAGGGTTGGAAAAATACGAAGAGCATGAAAAGGTCTGAAAAATACGAGGAGCATGAAAAGATCTGAAAAATACGAGGAGCATGAAAGTGTCTGAAAAATACGAGGAGCATGAAATGGTCTGAAATACACGAGGGGCATGAAAAGATTTGAAAAATATGAAGAGCATGAAAAGGTGTCTAAAATATGAGGAGCATGAAAAGGTGTGAAAAATATGAAGAGCATGAAAAGGTGTCAAAAATATGAGGAGCCTGAAAAGGTGTGAAAAACATGAAGAACATTAAAAGATGTCAAAAATATGAGGATCATGAAAAGATGTGAAAAATATGAGGAGCATGAAAAGGTGTGAAAAATATGAAGAGCTTCTAAAGATTTCAAAAATATGAGGTGCATGAAAAGTTGTGAAAAATATGAAGACCATGAAAAGGTGTGAAAAATATCAACAGCATGAAACTGTCTGAAAAATATGAGGGGCATGAAAAACTGTCAAAAATATGTGGAGAATGAAATGGTGTGAAAAAAGTGAAGAGCATGAAAAGGTGTGAAAAATATGACGAGCATGAAATGGTGGGAAATATACGAAGAGCATGAAAAGGTGTGAAAAAGACGAGGGGCATGAAAAGGTGTGAAAAATATGAGGAGCATGAAACGGCCTGAAAAATTCGAAGAGCAGGAAAAGGTGTGAAAAAGCCGAAGAGCATGAAAAGGTTTGAAAAATACGAAGAGCATGAAAAGGTATGCAAAATACGAGAAGCATGAAAAGGTCTGAAATTACGAGGAGCATGAAAAGGTGTGAAAAATACGAGGAGCATGAAAAGGTGTGAAAAATATGAGGAGCATGAAAAGGGCTGAAAAACATGAAGGGCCTGAAAAGGTGTGAAAAATATGAAGAACACGAAAAGGTGTGAAAATTTTGAAGAGTACGAAAAGGTCTGAAATGCATGAGGACCATGTAAAGTTGTGAAAAATACGAGGAGCATGAAAAGGTCTGAAAAACACGAAGAGCATGAAAAGGTGTGAAAAATATCAAGAGCTTAAAAAGGTGTCAAAAATATGAGTAGCATGTAAAGGTGACAAAAATAAGACGAGCATGATCCTGTATAAAAAATATGAGGAGCATGAAACGGATTTGAAAAATATGAAGAGCATGAAAAGGTGTGAAAACACGAAGAGCATGAAAATGTGTGAAAAATATCCAGAGCATGAAAAGATCTGAAATAGACGTAGAGCACGAAAAGGTGTGAAAAATAAGAAGAACATGAAATGGTGTGAAAAACACGAAGAGCATGAAAATGTGTGAAAAAAACTAGGAGCATGAAAAGGTGTGAAAAAGTTCGAGGAGCATGAAAAGGTGTGACAATTACTAGGAGCATGAAAAGGTGTGAAATTTCCAGGAGCATGAAAAGGTCTGAAAAATATGTGGAGCTTGAAAAGGATTGAAAAGTATTAGGAGCATGAAACGGTGTGAAAAATATGAAGAGCATGATAAGGTGTGAAAAATATCAGCAGCATTAAAACGTTTGAAAAATAGGAAGAGCATGAAACACTGTGAAAATCACGAAGAGCATGAAAAGGTTGGAAAAGTATCAAGAGCATGAAAAGGTCTGAAAAATATGAAAAGCATGAAAAGGTGTGAATAATAAGAACAGCATGAAAAGGTGTGAAAAATACGAGGAGCATGAAAAGATCTGAAAAATACGAGGAGAATGAAACGGTCTGAAAAATATGAGGAGCATGAAACTGTCTGAAAAATAAGAGGAGCATGAAATGGTGTGAAAAAATGAGGAACATGAAAAGATCTGAAAATTAAGAGTAGCATTTAAAGGTCTGAAAAATACGAGGAGCATGAAAAGCTCTGAAAAATACGAGGATCATGGAAAGGTGTGAAAATTACGAGGAGCATGAAAAGGTTTGTAAAATACGAGGAACATGGAAATGTGTGAAAAATATGAAAAGCATGAAAGTGTATGAAAAAGATGAGGAGCATGAAACGGGGTGAAAAATAAGAGGAGCATGAAATGGTGTGAAAAAATGAGGAGCATGAAAAGATCTAAAAATTAAGAGGAGCATTTAAAGGTCTGAAAAATACGAGGAGCATGAAAAGCTCCGAAAAATACGAGGAGCATGAAAAGGTGTGAAATATACGAGGAGCATGAAAAAGTCTGAAAAATATGAAGAGCATGAAAAGATGTCAAAAATATAAGGAGCATGAAAAGGTGTGAAAAATACGAAGAGCCTGAAAAGGTGTGAAAAATACGAAGAGCTTGAAAAGGTGTGACAAATACGAAGGGCATGTAAAGTTTTGAAAAATACGAGGAGCATGAAAGGGTTTGAAAAATACGAAGAGCATGAAAAGGTCTGAAAAATACGAGGAGCATGAAAAGATCTGAAAAATACGAGGAGCATGAAAGTGTCTGAAAAATACGAGGAGCATGAAATGGTCTGAAATACACGAGGGGCATGAAAAGATTTGAAAAATATGAAGAGCATGAAAAGGTGTCTAAAATATGAGGAGCATGAAAAGGTGTGAAAAATATGAAGAGCATGAAAAGGTGTCAAAAATATGAGGAGCCTGAAAAGGTGTGAAAAACATGAAGAACATTAAAAGATGTCAAAAATATGAGGATCATGAAAAGATGTGAAAAATATGAGGAGCATGAAAAGGTGTGAAAAATATGAAGAGCTTCTAAAGATTTCAAAAATATGAGGTGCATGAAAAGTGTGAAAAATATGAAGACCATGAAAAGGTGTGAAAAATATCAACAGCATGAAACTGTCTGAAAAATATGAGGGGCATGAAAAACTGTCAAAAATATGTGGAGAATGAAATGGTGTGAAAAAAGTGAAGAGCATGAAAAGGTGTGAAAAATATGACGAGCATGAAATGGTGGGAAATATACGAAGAGCATGAAAAGGTGTGAAAAAGACGAGGGGCATGAAAAGGTGTGAAAAATATGAGGAGCATGAAACGGCCTGAAAAATTCGAAGAGCAGGAAAAGGTGTGAAAAAGCCGAAGAGCATGAAAAGGTTTGAAAAATACGAAGAGCATGAAAAGGTATGCAAAATACGAGAAACATGAAAAGGTCTGAAATTACGAGGAGCATGAAAAGGTGTGAAAAATACTAGGAGCATGAAAAGGTGTGAAAAATATGAGGAGCATGAAAAGGGCTGAAAAACATGAAGGGCCTGAAAAGGTGTGAAAAATATGAAGAACATGAAAAGGTGTGAAAATTATGAAGAGTACGAAAAGGTCTGAAATGCATGAGGACCATGTAAAGTTGTGAAAAAAACGAGGAGCATGAAAAGGTCTGAAAAATATGTAGAGCATGAAAAAGTGTGAAAAATATGCGGAGCATGAAAAGGTGTCAAAAATATGAAGAACATGAAACGGTGTCAAAAGTATGTGTAGCATGTGAAGGTTGAAAAATAGAGGAGCATGAATTTGTATAAAAAATATGAGGAGAATGAAACTGTATGAAAAATCTGAGGAGCATGAAATGGTGTGAAATATACGAGGAGCATAAAAAGATGTTTCAAATACGAGGAGCATGAAAAAGTGTGAAAAATATGAAGAGCTTGAAAAGGTGTGAAAAATATCATGAGCATGAAAGATGTGAAAAACACGAAGGGCATGAAAAGGTGTGAAAAATATCAAGAGCATGAAAAGGTGTCAAAAATATGAGGAGCATTTAAAGGTGTGAAAAATATGAAGAGCATGAAAAGGTGTCAAAAATATGAGGAGCATTTAAAGGTGTGAAAAATATGAGGAGCATGAAACGGTGTGAAAAATAGGAAGAGCATGAAAAAGTGTCAAAAATATGAGGAGCATGAAACAGTGTGAAAAATGTGAAGAGCATGAAAAGGTGTCAAAAATAGGAGGAGCATGAAAAGGTCTGAAAAACATGAAGAAAATTAAAAGATGTCAAACATAGGAGGAGCATGAAAAGGTGTGAAAAATATGAGGAGCATGAAAAGGTGTGAAAAATATGAGGAGCATGAAAAGGTGTGAAAAATATGAGGAGCATGAAAAGGTGTAAAAAATATGAAGAGCTTCAAAAGATTTCAAAAATATGAGGAGCATGAAAATTTGTGAAAAATGTGAAGACCATGAAAAGGTGTGAAATATATCAACAGCATGAAACGGTCTGAAAAATATGAGGAGCAAGAAACGGTCTGAAAAATATGAGGGGCATGAAAAACTGTCAAAAATATGTATAGCATGAAATGTTGTGAAAAAAAGTGAAGAGCATGAAAAGGTGTGAAAAATATGACGAGCATGAAACGGTGGGAAATATACGAAGAGCATGAAAAAGTTTGAAAAACACGAAGAGCATGAAAAGGTGTGAAAAATATCAAGAGCATGAAATGGCCTGAAAAATTCAAAGAGCAGGAAAAGGTGTGAAAAACACGAAGAACATGAAAAGGTATGAAAAATACGAAGAGCATGAAAAGGTCCGCAAAATACGAGAAGCATGAAAAGGTCTGAAATATACGAGGAGCATGAAAAGGTGTGAAAAATACGAGAGCATTAAAAGGTCTGAAAAATATGAGAAGCATGAGAAGGTCTGAAAAATACGAGGAGCATGGAAACATCTGAAAAATAGGAGGAGCATGAAAAAGTGTGAAAAATACGAGGAGCATGAAAAGGTGTGAAAAATACGAGGAGCATGAAAAGGTGTGAAAAATACGAGGAGCATGAAAAGGTGTGAAAAATAGAACGGGCATGGAATGGTCTGAAAATTACGAGGAACATGAAAAGGTCTGAAAAATACAAGGAGCATGAAAAGGTTTGAAAAATATGAAGAGTCTAAAAAGGGGTAAAAAATATGAGGAGCATCAAAAGGTGTGAAAAATACGAAGAGCATGAAAACGTTTGAAAAATACGATGAGCATTAAAAGGTGTCAAAATTATGAAGAGCATGAAAAGGTTTCCAAAATACTAGGAGCATGAAAAGTTCTGAAAAATACGAGGAGCACCAAAATGCCTGAAAAATACAAGGAGTATTAAAAGATCTCAAAATACAAGGAGAATGAAAAGGTCTGAAAAATAGGAAGAGCATGAAAAGGTGTCCAAAATACGAGGAGCATGAAATGGTGTGAAAAATATGAAGAGCATGATAAAGTGTCAAATATATGAATAGCATGTAAAGGTGTAAAAAATATGAAGAGCATGAAAAGCTGTCAAAAATATGAGTAGCATGTAAAGGTGTGAAAAATAAGAGGAGCATGAATCTGTATGAAAAATATGAGGAGCATGAAAATGTGTGAAAAATATGAAGAGCATGAAAAGGTGTGAAAAATACGAGGAGCATGAAAAGGTGTGAAAAATACGAGGAGCATGAAAAGCTGTGAAAAATACGAGGAGCATGAAAAGGCCTGAAAAACAGGAGGAGCATGAAAATGTCTGAAAAATAGGAGGAGCATGAAAAGGTCTGAAAAATAGGAGGAGCATGAAAAGGTCTGTAAAATAGGAGGAGCATGAAAAGGTCTGAAAAATATGAGGATCATGGAATGGTTGAAAAATAGGTGGAGCATGAAAAGATCTGAAAAATACCAGGAGCTTGAAAAGGTCTGAAAAATACAAGGAGCATGAAAAGGGCTGAAAAATAAAAGGAGCATGAAAAGCTGTCAAAAATATGAGGAGCATTAAATGCTGTGAAAAAAATGAAGAGCATGAAAAGGTGTGAAAAACATGCAGAGCATGAAAATCTCTGAAAAATACAAGGAGCATGAAAAGGTCTGAAAAATTCGAAGAGCACGAAAAGGTGTGAAAATTATGAAGGGCATGAAATGGTGTGAATAATATGAAGAGCACGAAAAGGTCTGAAAAATACGGAGAGGACGAAAAGGTGTGAAAAATAGAAGGAGCACGAAAAGGTGTGAAAATACGAGGAGCACGAAAAGGTGTGAAAAATACAAGGAGCATGAAAAGTTGCGCAAAATAGGAGGAGCATGAAAAGTTGTGAAAAAAACGCGGAACATGAAATGGTGTGAAAAATACGAGGAGCATGAAATGTTGTGAAAAAAACGTAGATCATGAAAAGGTGTGAAGAATTCGAGGAGCATGAAAAGGTGTGAAAAAGATGAGGAGCATGAAAAGGTGTGAAAAATATGAAGAGCATGAAAAGGTATGAGAAACATGAAGAGCACGAAAAGGTGTGAATAATAAAAAGAGCACGAAAAGGTCTGAAATTTACCAGGAGCACGAAGAGATGTGGAATATACGAGGAGCATGAAAAGTTGTGAAAAATACGAGGAGCATGAAACGGTGTGAAAATTACAAGGAGGAAGAAAAGGTGTGAATAATAGGAGGAGCACGAAAACGTGTGAAAAATACGAGGAGCACGAAAAGTTCTGAAATATATGAGGTGCATGAAAGGGTGTGAAAAATATGAAGAGCACAAAAGCTCTGAAAAATATGAAGAGCATGAAAAGGTGTGAAAAATATGAAGAGCATGAAAAATTCTGAAAAATACGAGGAGAATGAAAAGGCGTGAAAAATAGGAGGAGCACGAAAAGGTGTGAAAAATATGAGGATCATGAAAAGTTGTGAAAAATATGAGGAGCATGAAAAGGTGTGAAAAATACCAGGAGCGTGAAAATGTGTGAAAAATACGAGGAGCACAAAAAGGTGTGAAAAAATACGAGGAGCATGAAAAGGTCTGAAAAATACGAGGAGCATGAAAAGGTGTGAAAAATACAAGGAGCATGAAAAGATCTGAAAAATACGAGGAGCATGAAAAGGCCTGAAAAATAGGAGGAGCATGAATAGATCTGAAAAATATGAGGAGCTAGAAAAGGTGTGAAAAATACAAGGAGCATGAAAAGATCTGAAAAATACGAGGAGCATGAAAAGGCCTGAAAAATAGGAGGAGCATGAATAGATCTGAAAAATATGAGGAGCTAGAAAAGGTGTGAAAAATATGAAGAACATGAAAAATTTGAGGAGATAGAAAAGGTGTGAAAATATGAAGAGCACGAAAAGCTGTGAAAAATACGAGGAGCTTGAAAAGGTCTGAAAAATATGAAGATCACGAAAAGGTCTGAAAAATACTTAGAGCACGAAAAGGTGTGAAAAATATGAGAAGCACAAAAAGGTGTGAAAAATATGATGAGCATGAAAAGGTGTGTAAAATTCGAAGAGCATGAAAAGCTGTGAAAATTATGAAGAGCATGAAAAAGTGTGAAAATTATGAAGAGCATGAAAAGGTGTGAAAAATACGAAGAGCATGAAAAGGTGTGAAAAATATGAAGAGAATGAAAAGGTCTGAAAAATGCGAGGAGCCTGAAAAGGTCCGAAAAATATTAGGAGCATGAAAAGTTGTCAAAAATATGAGGAGCATGAAAAGATATGAAAAATTAGAGGAGCATGAAACGGACTGAAAAATACGAGGAGCATGAAACGGTCAGAAAAATATGAGGAGCATGAAAAGGTGTCAAAAATATGAGGAGCATGTAAAGGTATGAAAAATATGAGAAGCATGTATCTGGATGAAAAATATGAGGAGTATGAAACGGTGTGACAATACGAGGAGCATGAAAAGGTGTGAAAAATATGAGGAGCATGAAACGGTATGAAAAATATGAAGAGCATGATAAGGTGTGGAAAATATGACCAGCATTAAAACGTGTGAAAAACAGGAAGAGCATGAAACACTGTGAAAAACACGAAGAGCATGAAAAGTTTGGAAAAATATCACTAGCATGAAAAGGTCTGAAAAATATGAAAAGCATGGAAAGGTGTGAATAATATGAACAGCATGAAAAGGTGTGGAAAATACGAGGATCATGAAAAGATCTGAAAAATACGAGGAGCATGAAACGGTCCGAAAAATATGAGGAGCATGAAACGGTCTAAAAAATATGAGGAGTATGAAAAGGTCTGAAAAAAATGAGGAGCATGAAAAGTTGTGAAAAATACGAAGAGCATGAGAAGGTGTGAAAAATACGAGGATCATGAAAAGGTGTGAAAAATACGAAGAGCATGAAAAGGTCTGAAAAATACGAAGAGCATGAAAAGTTCTGAAAAGTATGAGGAACATTAAAAGGTCTGAAAAAAAGGAGCAGCATGAAAAGGACTTCAATATATGAAGAGCATGAAAAGGTGTCAAAAATATCAGGAGCGTGTAGAGGTGTGAAAAATATGAGGAGAATGAAACTGTATGAAAAATCTGCGGAGCATGAAATGGTGTGAAATATACGTGAGCATGAAAAGGTGTGTAAAATATGAAGAGCATGAAAAGGTGTGAAAAATACGAGGAGGATGAAAAGGTCTGAAAAATATGAGGAGCATGAAAAGGTCTGCAAATTACGCGGAGCATGAAAAGGTGTAATAAACACGAGAAGGATGAAAAGGTCTGAAAAATATGAGGAGCATGAAAAGGTCTGAAAAATATGAGGAGCTAGAAAAGGTTTGAAAAATATGAAGAGCCTGAAAAGGTGTGAAAAATATGAAGACCATGAAAAGTTGTGAAAAATACGAGGAAAATGAAAAGGTGTGAAAAATACGAGGAGCATGAAATGGTCTGAAAAAACGAGGAGCATGAAAAGGTGTGAAAAATACTAGGAACATGAAAAGGTGTGGAAAATACGAGGAGCATGAAAAGGTGTGAAAATTCCGAGCAGCATGAAAAGGTCTGAAAAATACGAGGAGCAAAAAAGGGTGAAAAATACGAAGAGCATGAAAAGGTCTGCAAAATACGAGAAGCATGAAAAGGTCTGAAAAATATGAAGAGCATGAAAAGTTGTGAAAATTATGAGGAGTATGAAAACGTCTTAAAAATACGAGGAGCAGGAAAAGGTGTGAAGTATATGAGGAGCATGAAAAGGTCTGAAAAATATGAAGAGCATGAAAAGTTGTCAAAAATATGAGGAGAATGAAAAGGTGTGAAAAATATGAAGAGCATGAAAAGGTGTCAAAAATATGAGGAGCATGTAAAGGTGTGAAAAATATGAGGAGCATGAATCTGTATGAAAAATATGAGGAGCATGAAATGGTGTGAAAAATATGAAGAGCATGAAAAGGTGTGAAAATTATGAGGAGTATGAAAACGTCTTAAAAATTCGAGGAGCATGAAAAGTTGTGAAGTATATGAGGAGCATGAAAAGGTGTGTAAAATACGAGGAGCATGAAAATGTGTGAAAAATATGAAGAGCATGAAAGGGTATGAAAAATATGAGGAGCATGAAACGGTGTGAAGTATATGAGGAGCATGAAATGGTGTGAAAAAAAGGGGAGCATGAAAAGATCTGAAAATTAAGAGGAGCATTTAAAGGTCTGAAATATACGAGGAGCAGAAAAGCTCTGAAAAATACGAGGAGCATGAAAAGGTGTGAAATATACGAGGAGCATGAAAATGTCTGAAAAATATGAAGAGCATGAAAAGGTTTCAAAAATATAAGGAGCCTAAAAAGGTGTGAAAAATCCGAAGAGCAGGAAAAGGTGTGAAAATTATCAAAAGCATGAAAAGGTGTGAAAAATATGAAGAGCATGATAAGGTGTCAAAAATATGAGGAGCATTAAAAGGTGTCGAAAATATGAGAAGCATGTAAAGGTGTGAAAAATATGAGGAGCATGAAACTGTATGAAAAATTAGAGGAGGATGAAACGGTGTGAAAAATATGAAGATCATGAAAAGGTGTGAAAAATATGATGAGCATGAAACACTCTGAAAAACACGAAATCATGAAATGGAGTGAACAACACGAAGAGCAAGGAAAGCTGTGAAAAATATCAAGAGCATGAAAAGGTCTGAAAAATATGAAAAGCATGAAAATGTGTCAAAAATATGAAGAGCATGAAAGGGTGTGAAAAAATACGAAGAGCCTGAAAAGGTGTGAAAAACACGAAGAGCATGAAAAGGTGTGAAAAATACGAAGAGCTTGAAAAGGTGTGACAAATACGAAGAGCATGTAAAGTTGTGAAAAATACGAGGAGCATGAAATGGTCTGAAAAATACGAGGAGCATGAAGACGTCTGAAAAATACGACGAGCATGAAAAGGTCTGAAAAATATGTAGAGCATGAAAAAGTGTCAAAAATATGGGGAGCATGAAAAGGTGTCAAATATGTGAGTAGCATGTAAAGGTTGAAAAATAAGAGGAGCACGAATTTGTATAAAAAATATGAGGAGCATGAAACGGTGTGAAAAATATGAAGAGCATGAAAAGGTGTGAAAAATACGAAGAGCTTGAAAAGGTGTGACAAATACGAAGAGCATGTAAAGTTGTGAAAAATACGAGGAGCATGAAAAGGTCTGAAAAATACGAGGAGCATGAAGATGTCTGAAAAATACGACGAGCAAGAAAAGGTCTGAAAAATATGTAGAGCATGAAAAAGTGTCAAAAATATGGGGAGCATGAAAAGGTGTCAAAAATGTGAGTAGCATGTAAAGGTTGAAAAATAAGAGGAGCACAAATTTGTATAAAAAATATGAGGAACATGAAACGGTGTGAAAAATATGAAGAGCATGAAAAGGTGTGAAAAATATGAAGAACATGAAAAGGTGTAAAAAATATGAAGAGCATGAAATGTGTGAAAAACACGAAGGACATGCAAAGGTGTGAAAAATATCAAGAGCATGAAAAGGTCTGAAAAATATGAAGCACATGAAAAGGTGTGAAAAATATCAAGAGCATGAAAGATGAGAAAAACACGAAGGGCATGAAAAGGTGTGAAAAAATATCAAGATCATGAAAAGGTCTGAGGAATATGAAGAGCATGAAAAGGTATGAAAAATTCAAAGAGCATGAAAAGATGTGAAAAATACGAAGAGCATGAAAAGTTGTGAAAAATACCAGGAGCATGAAAAGGTGTGAAAAATACTAGGAACATGAAAACGTGTGAAAAGTACGAGGAGCATTAAAATGTCTGAAAAATACGAGGAGCACGAAAAGATCTGAAAATACGAGGAGCATGAAAGGGTCTGAAAAATACGAGGAGCATGAAATGGTCTGAAATACACGAGGGGCAGGAAAAGATCTGAAAAATACGAGGAGCATGAAAGGGTCTGAAAATACGAGGAGCATGAAATGGTCTGAAATACACGAGGGACAGGAAATGGTGTGAAAAATATGAAGAGCATGAAAAGGTGTCAAAATAAGAGGAGCATGAAAAGGTGTGAAAAATATGAAGAGCATGAAAAGGTGTCAAAAATATGAGGAGCATGAAAAGGTGTGAAAAATATGAAGGGCATGTAAAAGGTCTCAAAAATATGAGGAGCATTTAAAGGTGTGAAAAATAGGAAGAGCATGAATCTGTATGAAAAATATGAAGAGCATGAAACGGTGTGAAAAATAGGAAGAGCATGAAAAGTTGTCTAAAATATGAGGAGCATGAAATGATGTGAAAAATGTGAAGAGCATGAATGGTGTCAAAAATATGAGGAGCATGAAAAGGTCTGAAAAACATGAAGAACATTAAAAGGTGTCAAAAATATGAGGAGCATAAAAAGGTGTGAAAAATATGAGGAGCATGAAAAGGTGTGAAAAATATGAAGAGCTTCAAAAGATTTCAAAAATATGAGGAGCATGAAAAGTTGTGAAAAATATGAAGACCATGAAAAGGTGTGAAAAATATCAAGAGCATGAAACAGTATGAAAAATATGAGGAGCATGAAACGGTGTGAAAATTATAAAGAGCATGAAAAAGTGTCAAAAATATGGGGAGCATGAAAAGGTGTCAAAAATATGAGTAGCATGTAAAGGTTGAAAAATAAGAGGAGCATGAATTTGTATAAAAAATATGAGGAGCATGAAACGGTGTCAAAAATATGAGGAGCATGAAAAGGTGTAAAAAATATGAAGAGCATGAAATGTGTGAAAAACACGAAGGGCATGCAAAGGGGTGAAAAATATCAAGAGCATGAAAAGGTCTAAAAAATATGAAGAGCATGAAAAGGTGTGAAAAATATCAAGAGCATGAAAAGGTGTGAAAAACACGAAGAGCCTGAAAAGGTGTGAAAAACACGAAGAGCATGAAAAGGTGTAAAAAATATGAAGAGCATGAAATGTGTGAAAAACACAAAGGGCATGCAAAGGTGTGAAAAATATCAAGAGCATGAAAAGGTCTCAAATATATGAAGAGCATGAAAAGGTGTGAAAAATATCAAGAGCATGAAAAGGTCTGAGGAATATGAAGACCATGAAAAGGTATGAAAAATTCAAAGAGGATGAAAAGATGTGAAAAATACGAAGAGCATGAAAAGTTGTGAAAAATACCAGAAGCATGAAAAGGTGTGAAAAATACTAGGAGCATGAAAAGGTGTGAAAAGTACGAGGAGCATTAAAATGTCTGAAAAATATGAGAGCATGAAAAGGTGTGAAAAACAGGAAGAGCATGAAAAGCTGTGAAAAATATAAAAAGCATGAAAAGGTCTGAAAAATATGAAGAGCATGAAAAGGTGTGAAAAATATGAAGAGCATGTAAAAGTGTGGAAAATAAGAAGAGCATGACAAGGTGTGAAAAACATGCAGAGCATGTAAAAGTGTGGAAAATAAGAAGAGCATGAAAAGGTGTGACAAATACGAAGAGCATGAAAAGGTCTGAAAAATACGAGGAGCATGAAAACGTTTTAAAAATATGAGGCACATGAAAAGGTCTGAAAAATATGTAGAGCATGAACAGGTGTCAAAAATATGAGGAGAATGAAAAGGTGTGAAAAATATGAAGAGCATGAAAAGGTGTCAAAAATATGAGGAGCATGTAAAGGTGTGAAAAATATGAGGAGCATGAATCTGTATGAAAAATATGAGGAGCATGAAACGATGTGAAAAATATGAAGAGCATGAAAAGGTGTGAAAATTATGAGGAGAATGAAAACGTCTTAAAAATACGAGGAGCATGAAAATGTCTGAAAAATATATGGAGCATGAAAAGGTGTCAGAAATACGAGGAGCATGAAAAGGTCTGAAAAATATGAAGAGCATGAAAAGGTGTCAAAAATATGATGAGGATTAAACGGTGTGAAAAATAAGAGGAGTATGAAATGGCGTGAAAAAATGAGGAGCATGAAAAGATCTGAAAATTAAGAGGAGCATTTAAAGGTCTGAAAAATACGAGGAGCATGAAAAGGTGTGAAAAACACGAAGAGCATGAAAATGTGTGAAAAATAAGAACAGCCTGAAAAGGTGTGAAAAACACGAAGAGCATGAAAAGGTCCGAAAAAAACGAAGAGCTTGAAAAGTTGTGACACATACAAACAGCATGAAAAGGTGTGAAAAATACGAGGAGCATGAAAAGGTGTGAAAAATACGAGGAGCATGAAAAGGTGTGAAAAATACGAGGAGAATGAAAAGATCTGAAAAATACGAGGAGCATGAAAGGGTCTGAAAAATACGAGGAGCATGAAATTGTCTGAAATACACGAGGGGCATGAAAAGGTGTGAAAAATATGAAGAGCATGAAAAGGTGTCAAAAATATGAGGAGGATTTAAAGGTGTGAAAAATAGGAAGAGCATGAATCTGTATGAAAAATATGAGGAGCATGAAACGGTGTGAAAAATAGGAAGAGCATGAAAAGGTGTCAAAAATATGAGGAGCATTTAAAGGTGTGAAAAATAGGAAGAGCATGAATCTGTATGAAAAATATGAGGAGCATGAAACGGTGTAAAAAATAGGAAGAGCATGAAAAGGTGTCAAAAATATGAGGAGCATGAAACGGTCTGAAAAACAGGAAGAACATTAAAAGATGTCAAAAATATGAGGAGCATGAAAAGGTGTGAAAATATGAGGACCATGAAAAGGTGTGAAAAATATGAAGAGCTTCAAAAGATTTCAAAAATATGAGGAGAATGAAAAGTTGTGAAAATATGAAGACCATGAAATGGTGTGAAAAATATCAAGAGCATGAAACGGTCTGAAAAATATGAGGGGCATGAAAACTGTCAAAAATATAAGGAGCATGAAATGGTCTGAAAAGTACGAGGAGCATTAAAAGGTCTGAAAAATGCGAGCAGCATGAAAAGGACTGCAATATATGAAGACCATGAAAAGGTGTCAAAAATATGAGGAGCATGTAGAGGTGTGAAAAATATGAGGCGAATGAAACTGTATGAAAAATCTGAGGAGCATGAAATGGTGTGAAATATACGAGGAGCATGAAAAGGTGTGTAATATACGAGAAGCATGAAAATGTGTGAAAAATATGAGGAGCATGAAACGGTATGAAAAATATGAGGAGCATGAAATGGTGTGAAAAATAAGAGGAGTATGAATGGCGTGAAAAAATGAGGAGCATGAAAAGATCTGAAAATTAAGAGGAGCATTTAAAGGTCTGAAAAATACGAGGAGCATGAAAAGCTCTGAAAAATACGAGGAGCATGAAAAGGTGTCAAAAATATAAGGAGCATGAAAAGGTGTGAAAAATACGAAGAGCAAGAAAAGGTGTGAAAAATACGAAGAGCAGGAAAAGGTGTGAAAATTATCAAAAGCAGGAAAAGGTGTGAAAAATATGAAGAGCATGATAAGGTGTCAAAAATATGAGGAGCATAACAGGTTTCGAAAATATGAGAAGCATGTAAAGGTGTGAAAAATTGAGGAGCATGAAACTGTATGAAAAATTAGAGGAGGATGAAAAAGTGTGAAAAGTACGCGGAGCATTAAAATGTCTGAAAAATACGAGAGCATGAAAAGGTGTGAAAAATATAAAAAGTATGAAAAGGTCTGAAAAATATGAAGATCATGAAAAGGTGTGAAAAATATGAAGAGCATGAAAAAATGTGAAAAATAAGAAGAGCATGAAAAGGTGTGAAAAACATGCAGAGCATGTAAAATTGTGGAAAATAAGAAGAGCCTTAAGAGGTGTGACAAATAGGAAGAGCATGAAAGGTTGTGAAAAATACGAGGAGCATGAAAAGTTGTAAAATACAAGGAGCATGAAAAGGTGTGAAAAATATGAATAGCATGAAAAAGTGTGAAAAATACGAGGAGCATGAAAAGGTCTGAAAAATATGAGGCGCATGAAAAGGTCTGAAAAATATGTAGAGCATGAACAGGTGTCAAAAATATGAGGAGAATGAAAAGGTGTGAAAAATATGAAGAGCATGAAAAGGTGTCAAAAACATGAGGAGCATGTAAAGGTGTGAAAAATATGAGGAGCATGAATCTGTATGAAAAATATGAGGAGCATGAAACGGTATGAAAAATATGAATATCATGAAAAGGTGTGAAAAATACGAGGAGCATGAAAGGGTCTGAAAAATACGAGGAGCATGAAATGGTCTGAAATACACGAGGGGCATGGAAAGGTGTGAAAAACAGGAAGAGCATGAAAAGTTGTCAAAAATATGAGGAGCATTTAAAGGTGTGAAAAATAGGAAGAGCATGAATCTGTATGAAAAATATGAGGAGCATGAAACGGTGTGAAAAATGTGAAGAACATGAAAAGGTGTCAAAAATATGAGGCGCATGAAAAGGTGTGAAAAATATGATGAGCATGAAAAGGTGTCAAAAATATGAGGAGCAATTAAAGGTGTGAAAAAAGGAAGAGCATGAATCTGTATGAAAAATATGAGGAGCATGAAACGGTGTAAAAAATAGGAGGAGCATGAAAAGGTGTCAAAAATATGAGGAGCATGAAAAGGTCTGAAAAACATGAAGAACATTAAAAGGTGTCAAAAATATGAGGAGCATGAAAAGGTGTGAAAAATATGAGGACCATGAAAATCTGTCAAAAATATGAGGAGCATGAAACAGTGAGAAAAATATGAAGAGAATGAAAAGGTGTGAAAAATACGAGGAGCATGAAAAGGTCTGAAAAATATGAGGAGCATGAAATGGTCTTAAAAATACGAGAAGCATGAAAAGGTCTGAAATATATGAAGAGCATGAAAAGGTGTCAAAAATATGAGGAGCATCAAAATGTGTCAAAAATATTAAGAGCATGAAAATGTCTCAAAATTATGAGGAGCATGTAAAGGTGTGAAAAATATGAGGAGCATGAAACTGTGTGGAAAATATGAGGAGCATTAAACGGTGTGAAAAATATGAAGAGCATGAATGGTGTGAAAAATACGAGGAGCATGAAAAGGTGTGAAAAATAGGAAGAACATGAAAAGATGTCTAAAATATGAGGAGCATGAAACGGTGTGAAAAATGTGAAGAGCATGAAAGGTGTCAAAAATATGAGGAGCATGAAAAGGTGGGAAAAAAATGATGAGAATGAAAAGGTGTCAAAAATATGAGTAGCATTGAAAGGTGTGAAAATAGGAAGAGCATGAATCTGTATGAAAAATATGAGGAGCATGAAACTGTGTAAAAAATAGGAGGAGCATGAAAAGGTGTCAAAAATATGAGGAGCATGAAAAGGTGTGAAAAATATGAGGAGCATGAAAAACTGTCAAAAATATGAGGAGCATGAAACAGTGAGAAAAATGTGAAGAGAATGAAAAGGTGTGAAAAATACGAGGAGCATGAAAAGGTCTGAAAAATATGAGGAGCATGAAAAGTTGTGAAACATTCGACGAGCATGAAGAGGACTGAAAAATACAAAGAGCATGAAAAGGTCTGAAAAATACGAGGAGCATGAAACGGTCTTAAAAACACGAGGAGCATGAAAAGGTCTGAAATATATGAAGAGCATGAAAACGTGTCAAAAATATGAGGAGCATCAAAATGTGTCAAAAATATTAAGAGCATGAAAAGGTCTCAAAATTATGAGGAGCATGTAAAGCTGTGAAAAATATGAGGAGCATGAAACTGTGTGGAAAATATGAGGAGCATGAAACGGTGTGAAAAATATGAAGAGCATGAAAAGGTGTGAAAAATACGAGAGCATGAAAGGCTGTGAAAAACAAGAAGAGCATGAAAAGGTGTGAAAAATATCAAGAGCATGAAAGGTCTGAAAAATATGAAGAGCATCAAAAGGTGTGAAAAAACGGATAGCTTGAAATGGTGTGACAAATACGAAGAGCATGAAAAATTGTGAAAAATACGAGTAGCATGAAAACTCTGAAAAATACGAGGAGGATGAAAAGGTCTGAAAAATTCGAGGACCATGAAAATGTCTGAAAAATATGAGGAACATGAAACGGTGTGAAAAATATGAAAAGCATGAAATGGTCTGAAAAATACGAGGAGCATGAAACGGACTGAAACATATGAGGAGCATGAAAACCTGTCAAAAATATGAGGAGCATTAAATGCTGTGAAAAAAATGAAGAGCATGAAGACGTGTGAATAATATGCAGAGCATGAAAAGGTGTGGAAAATATGAAGAGCGTGAAAAGGTGTGAAAAACACGAAGAGCATGAAAAGTTCTGAAAATATGAAGAGCATGAAAAGGTGTGAAAAATACGAGGAGCATGAAAAGGTGTGAAAAATACGAGGAGCATGAAAAGGTGTGAAAAATACGAGGAGCATGAAAAGGCCTGAAAAACAGGAGGAGCATGAAAATGTCTGAAAAATAGGAGGAGCATGAAAAGGCCTGAAAAATAGGAGGAGCATGAAAAGCTCTGAAAAATATGAGGAGCATGAAAAAGTCTGAAAAATAGAGGAGCATGAAAAGGCCTGCAAAGTAGGAGGAGCATGAAAAGCTCTGAAAAATATGAGGAGCATGAAAAGGTGTGAAAAATACAAGGAGCATGAAAAGGTGTGAAATATACGAGGACCATGAAAAGGTGTGAAATATACGACGAGCATGAAAAGGTCTGAAAAATAGAACGGGCATGGATATGTCTGAAAAATACGAGGAGCATGAAAAGGTGTGAAAAATACAAGGAGCATGAAAATGTCTGAAAAATATGAAGAGTCTGAAAAGGTGTCAAAAATATGAGGAGCAACAAAGGTGTGAAAAATACGAAGAGCATGTAAAGGTTTGAAAAATATGATGAGCATGAAAAGTTCTGAAAAATACGAGGAGCATGAAAAGGTGTGAAAAACATGAAGAGCATGAAAAGGTCTGAAAAATACGAGGAGCATGAAAAGGTCTGAAAAACACAAATAGCATGAAAAGGTCTGAAAAATAAAAGGAGCATGTAAAGGTGTCAAAAATATTAGTAGCATGTAAATTTGTCAAAAATATGAAGAGCATGAAAAGGGGTCAAAAATATGAATAGAATGTAAAGGTGTGAAAAATAAGAGGAGCATGAATCAGTATGAAAAATATGAGGAGCATGAAATGGTGTGAAAAATATGAACAGCATGAATAGGTGTGAAAAATATGAGGATCATGTAAAGGTGTGAAAAATATGAGGAGCAAGAAACGGTCTGAAAAATATGAGCAGCATGAAACTGTCTGAAAAATATGAGGAGCATGAAAAAGTGTGAAAAATAAGAGGAGCATGAAAAGGTCTGAAAAAGACGAGGATGATGAAAAGGTCTGAAAAATACCAGGAGCATGAAAAGGTCTGAAAAATATGAAGATCATGAAAAGGTGTCAAAAATATGAGGAGCAGAAAAGGTGAGAAAAATATGAAGAGCATTAAAAGGAGTCAAAAATATGAGGAGCATGTAAAGGTGTGAAAAATATGAGGATAATGAAACTGAATCAAACACGTGTTTGTTCAGCGAGGTCAGGACTCCTGCCTAGTTGCGAGGAACAACTCGGGATTCTCCCCGAGGCTTAGCAGGGCAATTGGGACGCCTCTCAAGCTGAGGCGGGAGACTAAGTGTCCCTTTCCACGTGGCACAGGAATCCTGGGACTCCTATCAATTTTCACGAGGAGTCAGGCATCGTCTCCTTTGGAGGCACTGATCTCCGCGTCCCTCTGGAGTTTTCCAAGGATATGAGGCCTCCGGTCGCCATGAGGTGGGGAACTAGGTCTTTCTCTGTGGTCTCCACAGGGGATTCAGACATCCTTTCGTCTTGGGAGATGCAAGACGAGCCTGCATTCAAGTCACTGCAGGGATATCCGGCCTTATTTTGAGTCAGGGCATCGCGGTGTCCATTCCACTTGAGGCCGCAAACTCAGGGTCCCTCTCACATACCTAGAGCTGAGAGAAGCCTCCTCTTGAGGTGCTTCTGGTAAGGTGGTATTCCTCTAGAGTCGAAGCCAGGGACTAACCTCACATCTCGTGTTGATTATTGGTCCACGGAGCTCTTTCGTGTTGCTACAGTGACCTGAGGATCCCTCTAGCCTTGAAACAGTGTTCTTGGGCTTCCTCTGGAGCGCCATCAAGGAAATCAAGGCTCCTTTCCTGTGTGATGTGCAACACGGCATTGCTCTGCACGAAGTGCAGGGGAATCGGGCCACATCTCGCAGCGAGGGGGAAGTCTCATGGTTTTTCTCAAGTTGCGGCGGGAACCTGGGGTATATTCTCGAGTTACGACGGGGATGGCCCTTCCACACACGTGTTTGTTCAGCGACGTCAGGACTCCTGCCTAGTTGCGAGGGACAACTCGGGATTCTCCTCGAGGCTTGGCAGGGCAAATGGGACGCCTCTCCAGCTGAGGACGGATACCAAGTGTGCCTTTCCACGTGCCACAGGAATCCTGGGACTCCTATCAAGTTTCACGAGGAGTCAGGCATCGTCTCCTTTGGAGGCACTGATCTCCGCGTCCCTCTGGAATTTTCAAAGGATGTGAGGCCTCCGGTCGCCATGAGGTGGGGAACTAGGTCTTTCTCTGTGGTCTCCACAGGGGATTCAGACATCCTTTCGTCTTGGGAGATGCAAGACGAGCCTGCATTCAAGTCACAGCAGGGAAATCCGGCCTTATTTCGAGTCAGGGCATCGCGGTGTCCATTCCACTTGAGGCGGCAAACTCAGGGTCCATCTCACATACCTAGAGCTGAGAGAAGCCTCCTCTTGAGTTGCTCGTGGTAACTTGGTATTCCTCTGGAGTCGAAGGCAGGGACTAACCTCTCATCTCGAATTGTTTTGTGGTCCACGGAGCTCTTTCGTGTTGCTACAGTGACCTCAGGATCCCGCTAGCCTTGAAACAGTATTCTTGGGCTTTCTCTGGAGTGCCATCAAGGAAATCAAGGCTCCTTTCCTGTGTGATGTGGAACACGGCACTGCTCTGCATGCAGTGCAGGGGAATCGGGCCTCATCTCGCGGCGAGGGGGAAGTCTCGTGGTTTTTATTGAGTTGCGGCGGGAACCTGGGGTATATTCTCGAGTTACGACGGGGATGGCCCTTCCACACACATTTTTGTTCAGCGACGTCAGGACTCCTGCCTAGTTGCGAGGGACAACTCGGGATTCTCCTCGAGGCTTGGCAGGGCAATTGGGACGCCTCTCCAGCTGAGGCGGGAGACCAAGGGTTCCTTTCCAAGTGCCACAGGAATCCTGGGACTCCTATCAACTTTCAAGAGGAGTCAGGCATCGTCTCCTTTGGAGGCACTGATCTCCGAGTACCTCTGGAGTTTTCAAAGGATGTGAGGCCTCCGGTGGCGATGAGGTGGGGAACTAGGTCTTTCTCTGTGGTCTCCACAGGGGATTCAGACATCCTTTCGTCTTGGGAGATGGAAGACGAGCATGCATTCAAGTCACTGCAGGGATATCCAGCCTTATTTCGTGTCAGGGCATCATGGTGTCCATTCCACGTGAGGCCGCAAATTCAGGGTCCCTCTCACATACCTAGAGGTGAGAGAAGCCTCCTCTTCAGGTGCTTGTGGTAAGGTGGTATTCCTCTGGAGTCGAAGCCAAGGACTAACCTCTAATCTCGAGTTGATTTTTGATCCAAGGAGCTCTTTCGTGTTGCTACAGTGACCTCAGGATCCCTCTAGCCTTGAAACAGTGTTCTTGGTGTTTTTCTGGAATGCCATCAAGGAAATCAAGGCTCCTTTCCTGTGTGATGTGCAACACGGCATTGCTCTGCACGCAGTGCAGGGGAATCGGGCCTCATCTCGCGGCGAGGTGGAAGTCTCATGGTTTTTCTCGAGTTTCGGCGGGAATCTGGAGTATATTCTCGAGTTAGGACGGGGATGGCCCTTCCACACACGTGTTTGTTCAGCGACGTCAGGACTCCGGCCTAGTTGCGAGGGACAACTCGGGATTCTCCTCGAGGCTTGGCAGGGCAATTGGGACGCCTCTCCAGCTGAGGAGGGAGACCAAGGGTCCCTTTCCACGTGCCACAGGAATCCTGGGACTCCTATCAAGTTTCACGAGGAGTCAGGCATCGTCTCCTTTGGAGGCACTGATCTCCGCGTCCCTCTGGAGTTTTCAAAGGATGTGAGGCCTCCGGTCGCGATGAGGTGGGGAACTAGGTCTTTCTCTGTGGTCTCCACAGGGGATTCAGACATCCTTTCTTCTTGGGAGATGCAAGACGAGCCTGCATTCAAGTCACTGCAGGGATATCCGGCCTTATTTCGAGTCAGGGCATCGCGGTGTCCATTCCACTTGAGGCCGCAAACTCAGGGTCCCTCTCACATACCTAGAGCTGAGAGAAGCCTCCTCTTGAGGTGCTTGTGGTAAGGTGGTATTCCTCTGGAGTCGAAGCCAGGGACTAACCTCCCATCTCGACTTGATTTTTGGTCCACGGAGCTCTTTCGTGTTGCTACAGTGACCTCAGGATCCCTCTAACCTTGAAACAGTGTTCTTGGGCTTTCTCTGGAGTGCCATCAAGGAAATCAAGGCTCCTTTCCTGTGTGATGTGCAACACGGCATTGCTCTTCACGCAGGGCAGGGGAATCAGGCATCATCTCGCGGCGAGGGCGAAGTCTCTTGGTTTTTCTCGAGTTTCGGCGGGAAACTGGGGTATATTCTCGAGTTACGACGGGGATGGCCCTTCCACACACGTGTTTGTTCAGCGACGTCAGGACTCCTGCCTAGTTCCTAGGGACAACTCGGGATTCTCCTCGAGGCTTGGGAGGAAAATTGGGACACCTCTCCAGCTGAGGCGGGAGACCAAGGGTCCCTTTCCACGTGCCACAGGAATCCTGGGACTCCTATCAAGTTTCACGTGGAGTCAGGCATCTTTTCCTTTGGAGACACTGATCTCCGCGTCCCTCTGGAGTTTTCAAAGGATGTGAGGCCTCCGGTCGCGATGAGGTGGGGAACTAGGTCTTTCAATGTGGTCCCCATGGGGATTCAGGCAACCTTTCGTCTTGGGAGATGCAAGACGAGCCTGCATTCAAGTCACTGCAGGGATATCCGGCCTTATTTCGTGTCAGGGCATCGCGGTGTTCATTCCACTTGAGGCCGCAAAGTCAGGGTCCCTCTCACATACCTAGAGCTGAGAGAAGTCTCCTCTTGAGGTGCTTGTGGTAAGGTGGTATACCTCTGGAGTCCAAGCCAGGGACTAACCTCTCATCTCGAGTTGATTTTTGGTCCACGGAGCTCTTTCGTGTTGCTACTGTGACCTCAGGATCCCTCTAGCCTTAAAACAGTGTTCTTGTGGTTTCTCTCGAGTGCCATCAAGGAAATGAAGTCTCCGTTCCTTTGTGATGTGCAACACGGAATTGTTCTGCACGCAGTGCAGGAGAATCGCGCCTCATCTCGTGGCGAGAGGGGTGTCTCATGGTTTTTCTCGAGTTGCGGCCGGAACCTGGGGTATATTCTCGAGTTACGACGGGGATGGCCCTTCCACACACATGTTTGTTCAGCGACGTCAGGACTCCTGCCTAGTTACGAGGGACAATTCGGGATTCTCCTCGAGGCTTGGCAGGGCAATTGGGACGCCTCTCCAGCTGAGGCGGGAGACCAAGGGTCCCTTTCCACGTGCCACAGGAATCCTGGGGCTTCTATCAAGTTTCACGAGGAGTCAGGCATCGTCTCCTTTGGAGGCACTGATCTCCGCGTCCCTCTGGAGTTTTCAAAGGATATGAGGCCTCCGATCGCCATGAAGTGGGGAACTAGGTTTTTCTCTGTGGTCTCCACAGGGGATTCAGACATCCTTTCTTCTTGGGAGATGCAAGACGAGCCTGCATTCAAGTCACTGCAGGGATATCCGGCCTTATTTCGAGTCAGGGCATCGCGGTGTCAAATCCACTTGAGGCCGCAAACTCAGGGTCCCTCTCACATACCTAGAGCTGAGAGAAGCCTCCTCTTGAGGTGCTTGTGGTAAGGTGGTAATCCTCCGGAGTCGAAGCCAGGGACTAACCTCTCATCTCGAGTTGATTTTTGGCCCACGGACCTCTTTCGTGTTGCTACAGTGTCCTCAGGATCCCTCTAGCCTTGAAACAGTGTTCTTGGGGTTTCTCTGGAGTGCCATCAAGGAAATCAAGGCTCCTTTCATGTGTGATGTGCAACACGGAATTGCTCTGCATGCAGTGCAGGGGAATCGGGCCTCATCTCGCGGCGAGGGGGAAGTCTCATTGTTTCTCTCGAGTTGCGGCGGGAACCTGGGGTATATTCTCGAGTTACAAAAGGCGATGGCCCTTCCACACACGTATTTGTTCAGCGACGTCATGACTCCTGCCTAGTTGCGAGGGACAACTCGGGATTCTACTCGAGGTTTGGCAGGGCAATTGGGACGCCTCTCCAGCTGAGGCGGGAGACCAAGGTTCCCTTTCCACGTGCCACAGGAATCCTGGGACTCCTATCAAGTTTCACGAGGAGTCAGGCATCGTCTCCTTTGGAGGCACTGATCTCCGCGTACCTCTGGAGTTTTCAAAGGATGTGAGGCCTCCGGTCGCGATGAGGTGGGGAACTTGGTATTTCTCTGTGGTCTCCACAAGGGATTCAGACATCCTTTCATCTTGGGAGATGCAAGACGAGCCTGCATTCAAGTCACTTCCGTGATATCCGGCCTTATTTCGAGTCAGGGCATCCCCGTGTCCATTCCACTTGAGGCCGCAAACTCAGGGTCCCTCTCACATACCTAGAGCTGAGAGAAGCCTCCTCTTGAAGTGCTTGTGGTAAGGTGGTATTCCTCTGGAGTCGAAGCCACGGACTAACCTCTCATCTCGAGTTGATTCTTTGTCCACGGGGCTCTTTCGTGTTGCTACAGTGACCTCTGGATCCCGCTAGCCTTGAAACAGTGTTCTTGGGTTTCTCTGGAGTGCCATCAAGGAAATCAAGGCTCCTTTCCTGTGTGATGTGCAACACGGAATAGCTCTGCACACAGTGCAGGGGAATCGGGCCTCATCTCGCGGAAAGGGGGAAATCTCATGGTTTTTCTCGAGTTGCGGCGGGACCTGGGGTATATTCTCGTGTTACGACGGGAATGGCCCTTCCACACACCTGTTTGTTCAGCGACGTCAGGACTCCTGCCTAGTTGCGAGGGACAACTCGGGATTCTCCTCGAGGCTTGGCAGGGCAGTTGGGACGCCTCTCCAGCTGAGGCGGGAGACCAAGGGTCCCTTTCCACGTGCCACAGGAATCCTGGGACTCCTATCAAGTTTCACGAGGAGTCAGGCATCGTCTCCTTTGGAGGCACTGATCTCCGCGTACCTTTGGAGTTTTCAAAGAATGTGAGGCCTCCCGTCGCGATGAGGTTGGGAACTAGGTCTTTCTCTGTGGTCTCCACAGGGGATTCAGACATCCTTTCGTTTTGGGAGATGCAAGACGAGCCTGCATTCAAGTCACTGCAGGGATATCCGGCCTTATTTCATGTCAGGGCATCGCGGTGTCCATTCCACTTGAGGCCGCAAACTCATGGTCCCTCCATATACCCAGACCTGAGAGAAGCCTCCTCTTGAGGTGCTTGTGGTAAGGTGGTATTCCTTTGGAGTCGAAGCCAGGGACTAACCTCTCATCTCGAGTTGATTTTTGGTCCACGGAGCTCTTTTGTGTTGCTACAGTGAGTTCAGGATGCCTTTATCCTTGAAACAGTGTTCTTGGGGTTTCTGTGGAGTGCCATCAAGGAAATCAAGGCTCCATTCATGTGTGATGTGCAACACGGAATTGCTCTGCACGCAGTGCAGGGGAATCGGGCCTCATCTCGCGGCGAGGGGGAAGGCTCATGGTTTTTCTCGAGTTGCGGCGGGAACCTGGGGTATATTCTCGAGTTACGACGGGGATGGCCCTTCCACACACGTGTTTGTTCAGCGACGTCAGGACTCCTGCCTAGTTGCGAAGGACAACTCGGGATTCTCCTCGACCCATGGCAGGCAATTGGGACGCCTCTCCAGCTGAGGTGGGAGACCAAGGGCCTCTTACCACGTGCCACAGGAATCCTGGGACTCCTATCAAGTTTCACGAGGACTCAGGCATCGTCTCCTTTTGAGGCACTGATCTCCACTTACCTCAGGAGTTTTCAAAGGATGTGAGGCCTCCGGTCGCGATGAGGTGGGGAACTTTGTCTTTCTCTGTGTTCTCCACAGGGGATTCAGACATCCTATCGTCTTGTGAGATGCAAGATAGCCTGCACTCAAGTCACTGCAGGGATTTCCATCCTGATTTCGAGGCAGGGCATCGCGGTGTCCATTCCACTTGTGGCCGCAAACTCAGGGTCCCTCTCATATACCTAGAGCTGAGAGAAGCCTCCTCTTGAGGTGCTTGTAGTAAGGTGGTATTCCTCTGGAGTCGAAGCCAGGGACTAAACTCTCATCTGGAGTTGATTTTTGGTCCACGGAGCTCTTTCATGTTGCTACAGTGACCTCAGGATCCCTCTAGTCTTGAAACACTGTTCTTGGGGTTTCTGTGGAGTGCCATCAAGGAAATCAAGGCTCCTTTCATGTGTGATGTGCAACACAGAATTGCTCTGCACGCAGTGCAGGGGAATCGGGCCTGATCTCGCTTTGAGGGGGAAGTCTCATGGTTTTTCTCGAGTTGCGGCGGGAACCTGGGGTATATTCTCGAGTTACAACGGGGATGGCCCTTGCACACACGTGTTTTTTCAGCGACGTCAGGACTCCTGTCTAATTGCGAGGGACAACTCGGGATTCTCCTCGAGGCTTGGCAGGGCAATTGGGACGCCTCTCCAGCTTAGGCGGGAGACCAAGGGTCCCTTTCCACGTGCCACAGGAATCCTGGGTCTCCTATCAAGTTTCACGAAGAGTCAGGCTTCGTCTCATTTTGAGGCATTGATCTCCGCATTCCTCCTACGAAGTTTCATGAAACGTGTGATAAACAATTGGAGCATGAAAACGTCTGAAAAATACGAGGAGCATGAAAAGGTGTGAAAAATAACAAGAGCCCGAAAAGGTGTGAAAAATATGATGAGCATGAAAAGGTCTGAATAATATGAAGAGCACAAAAAGGTTTGAAAAATATGAAGAGCACGAAAAGACCTGAAAAATATGACGAGCACGCAAAGGTGTGAAAAAAATGAGGAGCATGAAAAGGTGTGAAAAATACGAGGAGAATGAAAAGATGTGAAAAATATCAGGAGCATGAAAAGGTGTGAAAAATATGAAGAGCCTGAAAAGATGTGAAAAATATGAAGAGCATGAAAACGTCTGAAAAATACGAGGAGCATGAAAATGTGTGAAAAATACGAGGAGCATGAAAAGGTCTGAGAAATACGAGGAGCATGAAAAGGTGTGAAAAACATGAGGAGCATGAACGGTGTGAAAAATATGAAAAGCATGAGAAGGCCTGAAAAATAGGCGGAGGTTAAACAGGTCTGAAAAATACAAGGAGCATGAAAACGTCTGAGAAATATGAGGAGCATGCAAAAGTCTGAAAAATAGGAGGAGCATGAAAAGGTCTGAAAAATATGAAGAGCATGAAAACGTCTGAAAAATACGAGGAGCATGAAAATGTCTGA
Organism: Cervus elaphus; assembly: GCF_910594005.1. Lineage (NCBI taxonomy): Eukaryota > Metazoa > Chordata > Mammalia > Artiodactyla > Cervidae > Cervus > Cervus elaphus. The sequence continues at coordinate 1,408,993 of NC_057847.1, forward strand.
AAAATGCGAAGAGCCCGAAAAGGTGTGAATAATAGGAGGAGCACGAAAAGTTGTAAAAAATATGAGGAGCATGAAAAGGTGTAAAAATTACGAGGAGCATGAAAAGGTCTGAAAAATACGAGGGATAGGAAAAGTTGTTAAAAATACGAGGAGCATGAAAAGGTGTGAAAAATATGAAGAGCATGAAAAGGCGTGAAAAATAGTCGGATGATAAGAAGGTCTGAAAAATACGAAGAGCATGAAAAGTTGTGAAAATTCGAAAAAATGAAATCGTCTGAAAAATACGAGTAGTATGAAAATGGTCTGAAAAATACGAGTAGTATGAAAATGTGTGAAAAACACGAGGAGCATGAAAAGGTGTCAAAAATACGAGGAGCATGAAAAGCCCTGATACATACGAGGAGCACGAAAAGGTTGAAAAATACGAAGAGCACGAAAAGGTCTGAAAAATACGAGGAGCATGAAAAGGTGTGAAAATACAAGGAGCATGAAAAGGTGTGAAAAATACGTGGAGCATGAAAAGGTGTGAAAAATACGAGGAGCAAGAAAAGGTCTGAGAAATGGAAGGAGCATAAAAAGGTCTGAAAAATAAGTGGAGCATTAAAAGTTGTGAAATATACGAGGAGCATGAAAATGTGTGAAAACTATGAGAAGCATGAAAAGCTCAGAAAAATACGAGGAGTATGAAAACGTGTGAAAAATACGAGGAGCATGAAAAGGTATGAAAATTCGAGGAGCATGAAAAGGTGTGAAAAATTCGAGAAACATGAAAAGGTCTGAAAAATACGAGGAGCATGAAAAGCTCTGAAAACTATGACGAGCATGAAAAGGTCTGAAAAATACGAGGAGCATGAAAAGGTCTGAAAAAATATTAGGAGCATGAAAAGGTCTGAAAAGTAGGATGAGCATGAAAAGGTGTGAAAAAAGGAGGAGCATGAAAAGTTCTTAAAAATACGAAGAGCACGAAAAGGTGTGAAGAATACGAGGAGCATGAAAGGGTGTGAAAAATAGGAGGAGCATGAAAAGGTGTGAAAAATACAAGGAGCATGAAAAGGTCTGAAAAATACGGGGAGCATGATATGATATGAAAAACAAGAAGAGCACGAAAAGGTCTGAAAAATACGAGGAACACGAAAAGGTGTGAATAATATGAAGAGCATGAAAAGGTCTGAAAAATATTAGGAGCATGAAAAGGTCTGAAAAGTGGTAAGAGCATGAAAAGGTGTGAAAAAGGAGGAGCATGAAAAGTTCTTAAAAATACGAAGAGCACGAAAAGGTGTGAAGAATATGAGGAGCATGAAAGGGTGTGAAAAATATGAGGAGCATGAAAAGGTGTGAAAAATACGAGGTGCATGAACGCGTGTGAAAAATACGAGGAGCATGAAAAGGTGTGAAAAATACGATGAGCATGAAAAGGCCTCAAAAATAGGAGGAGCATAAAAAGGTCTGAAAAATACGAGGAGCATGAAAAGCTGTGAAAAATACAAGGAGCATGAAAAGGCCTGAAAAACAGGAGGAGCATAAAAAGGTCTGAAAAATTCGAGAAGCATGAAAAGTTGTGAAAACTACGATCATGAAAATATGTGAAAAATACGAGGAGCATGAAAAGTTGTGAAAAATACGGGGAGCATGAAAAATACGAGGAGAATCAAAAGGTGTGAAAAATGCAAGGAGCATGAAAAGGTGTGAAAAATACCAGGAGCATGAAAAGGTGTGAAAAATATGAAGAGCATGAAAAGGCCTGAAAAATAGGAGTGGCAAAAAAACTCTGAAAAATACGAGGAGCATGAAAAGGTCTCAAAAATATGAAGAGCCTGAAAAGGTGTGAAAAATATGAAGGGCATGAAAAGCTGTGAAAAATACGAGGAGCATGAAAAGGTCTGAGAAATACGAGGAGCATGAAAAGGTCTGAGAAATAAGAGGAGAATAAAAAGGTCTGAAAAATTCGAGGAGCATGAAAAGTTCTGAGAAATACGCAGAGTATGAAAAAGTGTGACAAATACGAGGAGCATGAAAGGTTTGAAAAATATGAAAAGCATGAAAAGGTCTGAAAAATATGAGGAGCATGAAAAGGTGTAAAAAGCACGAGGAGCATGAAAAGGTCTGAGAAATAAGAGGAGCATAAAAAGGTCTGAAAAATATGAGGAGCATGAAAAGGTGGGAAAAATACGAGAGGCATGAAAAGGTCTGAAAAATACGAGTAGTATGAAATGGTGTGAAAAATACGAGGAGCATGAAAAGGTGTGAAAAATACGAGGAGCATGAAACGGTCTGAAAAATATGAAGAGCCCAAAAAGGTCTGAAAAATACGAAGAGCATGAAAAGGCGTGAAAATTCGAGGAGCATGAAAAGGAGTGAAAAATGCGAGGAGCATGAAAAGGTCTGAGAAATGGGAGGAGCATAAAAGGTCTGAAAAATACGAGGAGCATGAAAAGGAGTGAAAAATGCGAGGAGCATGAAAAGGTCTGAGAAAAGGGAGGAGCATAAAAAGGTCAGAAAAATATGAGGAGCATGAAAAGGTCTGAAAAACATGAAGAGCCTGAAAAGTGTGAAAAATATGAAGTGCTTGAAAAGGTCTGAAAAATATGAAGAGCACGAAAATGTGTGAAAAATATGAAGAGCACGAAAAGATCTGAAAACTATGAGGACCACGAAAAGGTGTGAAAAATACAAGAGGCACGAAAAGGTGTGAAAAATACGAGGAGACTGAAAACATGTGAAAAATACGAGGAGCATGAAAAGGTGTGAAAAAAACCGAGGAGCATGAACAGGCGTGAATAATACGAGGAGCATGAAAAGGCGTGAAAAATACGAGGAACATGAAAAGGTGTGAAAAATATGAGGAGCATGAAAAGGTCTGAGAAATATGAGGAGCATGAAAAGGTGTAAAAAACACGAGAAGCATGAAAAGGTCTGAGAAATAAGAGGAGCATCAAAAGGTCTGAAAAATACGAGGAGCATGAAAAGGTCTGAAAAATACGAGGATTATGAAAAAGTCAGAAAAATACGAGGAAAATGAAAGGTCTGAAAAATATGAAGAGCATGAAAAGGTGTGAAAAATATTAGGAGCATGTAAAGGTTGAAAAATACGAGGAGCATGAAAATGTCTGAAATATATGAAGAGCACGTAAAGGTCTGAAAAATACGACGGACTCGAAAAGGTGTGAATAATACGAGGCGCATGAAAAGGTCTGAGAAATAGGAGCATGAAAAGGTCTGAGAAATAGGAGGAGCATAAAAAGTTCTGAAAAATACGAGGAGCATGAAAAGGTGTGAAAAATTCGAGGAGCATGAAAAGGTCTGAGAACTAAGAGGAGGATAAAAAGGTCTGAAAAATTCGCGGAGCATGAAAAGGTGTAAAAAACACGAGAAGAATGAAGTGGTCTGAAAAATATGAGGAGCATGAAAAGGTTTGACACATATGAGAAGCAAGAAAAGGTCTGAAAAATATGAAGAGCCTGAAAAGGTGTGAAAAATATGAAGAGCATGAAAAGGTGTGAAAAATACGAGGAACATGAAAAGGTGTGAAAAATACGAGGAGCATGAAGAGGTGTGAAAAATACGAGGAGCATGAAAAGGTGTGAAAAATACAAGGAGCATGAAATGGTCTGAAATATATAAAGAGCATGAAAAGGTCTGAAAAATATGAAGAGCACGAAAAGGTGTGAAAAATATGAAGAGCACGAAAAGGTCTGATATATATGAGGACAACGAAAAGGTGTGAAAAATACAAGGATCACGAACAGTTGTGAAAAATACGAAGAGCCCGAAAATGTGTGAAAAATAGGAGGAGCATGAAAAGGTGTGAACAACACAAGAAGCATGAAAAGGTGTGAAAAATACGAGGATCATGGAAAGGTGTGAAAAATATGTGGAGCATGAAAAGGTCTGAAAAATACAAAGAACATGAAAAGGTGTGAAAAATATGAAGAGCATGAAAAGGTCTGAAAAACACGAGGAACATGAAAAGCTCTAAAAATACGAGGAGCATGAAAACGTCTGAGAAATACGAGGAGCAGGAATGGGTCTGAAAAATATGAGGAGCATGAAAAAGTTTGAAAAATATGAAGAGACTAAAAAGGTGTGAAAAATACGAGGAGCATGAAAAGGTGTGAAAAATACGAGGAGCATGAAATGGTCTGAAAAATATGAAGAGCCCAAAAAGGTCTGAAAAATATGAAGAGCATGAAAAGGTCTGAAAAACATGAAGAGCCTGAAAAGTGTGAAAAATATGAAGAGCTTGAAAAGGTCTGAAAAATATGAAGAGCACGAAAATGTGTGAAAAATATGAAGAGCACGAAAAGATCTGAAAACTATGAGAAGCACGAAAAGGTGTGAAAAGCACGAGGAGACTGAAAACATGTGAAAAATACGAGGAGCATGAAAAGGTGTGAAAAATACGAGGAGCATGAACAGGCGTGAATAATACGAGAAGCATGAAAAGGCGTGAAAAATACGAGGAGCATGAAAAGGTGTGAAAAATATGAGGAGCATGAAAAGGTCTGAGAAATATGAGGAGCATGAAAAGGTGTAAAAAACACGAGAAGCATGAAAAGGTCTGAGAAATAAGAGGAGCATCAAAAGGTCTGAAAAATACGAGGAGCATGAAAAGGTCTGAAAAATACGAGGATTATGAAAAAGTCAGAAAAATACGAGGAAAATGAAAGGTCTGAAAAATATGAAGAGCATGAAAAAGTGTGAAAAATATTAGGAGCATGTAAAGGTTGAAAAATACGAGGAGCATGAAAATGTCTGAAATATATGAAGAGCACGTAAAGGTCTGAAAAATACGACGGACTCGAAAAGGTGTGAATAATACGAGGCGCATGAAAAGGTCTGAGAAATAGGAGCATGAAAAGGTCTGAGAAATAGGAGGAGCATAAAAATTTCTGAAAAATACGAGGAGCATGAAAAGGTGTGAAAAATTCGAGGAGCATGAAAAGGTCTGAGAAATAAGAGGAGGATAAAAAGGTCTGAAAAATTCGCGGAGCATGAAAAGGTGTAAAAAACACGAGAAGAATGAAGTGGTCTGAAAAATATGAGGAGCATGAAAAGGTTTGACACATATGAGAAGCAAGAAAAGGTCTGAAAAATATGAAGAGCCTGAAAAGGTGTGAAAAATATGAAGAGCATGAAAAGGTGTGAAAAATACGAGGAACATGAAAAGGTGTGAAAAATACGAGGAGCATGAAGAGGTGTGAAAAATACGAGGAGCATGAAAAGGTGTGAAAAATACAAGGAGCATGAAATGGTCTGAAATATATAAAGAGCATGAAAAGGTCTGAAAAATATGAAGAGCACGAAAAGGTGTGAAAAATATGAAGAGCACGAAAAGGTCTGATATATATGAGGACAACGAAAAGGTGTGAAAAATACAAGGATCACGAACAGTTGTGAAAAATACGAAGAGCCCGAAAATGTGTGAAAAATAGGAGGAGCATGAAAAGGTGTGAACAACACAAGAAGCATGAAAAGGTGTGAAAAATACGAGGATCATGGAAAGGTGTGAAAAATATGTGGAGCATGAAAAGGTCTGAAAAATACAAAGAACATGAAAAGGTGTGAAAAATATGAAGAGCATGAAAAGGTCTGAAAAACACGAGGAACATGAAAAGCTCTAAAAATACGAGGAGCATGAAAACGTCTGAGAAATACGAGGAGCATGAATGGGTCTGAAAAATATGAGGAGCATGAAAAAGTTTGAAAAATATGAAGAGACTAAAAAGGTGTGAAAAATACGAGGAGCATGAAAAGGTGTGAAAAATACGAGGAGCATGAAAAGGTGTGAAAAATACGAGGAGCATGAAATGGTCTGAAAAATATGAAGAGCACAAAAAGGTCTGAAAAATATGAGGAGCATGAAAAGGTCTGAAAAACATGAAGAGCCTGAAAAGTGTGAAAAATATGAAGAGCTTGAAAAGGTCTGAAAAATATGAAGAGCACGAAAATGTGTGAAAAATATGAAGAGCACGAAAAGATCTGAAAACTATGAGAAGCACGAAAAGGTGTGAAAAGCACGAGGAGACTGAAAACATGTGAAAAATACGAGGAGCATGAAAAGGTGTGAAAAATACGAGGAGCATGAACAGGCGTGAATAATACGAGAAGCATGAAAAGGCGTGAAAAATACGAGGAGCATGAAAAGGTGTGAAAAATATGAGGAGCATGAAAAGGTCTGAGAAATATGAGGAGCATGAAAAGGTGTAAAAAACACGAGAAGCATGAAAAGGTCTGAGAAATAAGAGGAGCATCAAAAGGTCTGAAAAATACGAGGAGCATGAAAAGGTCTGAAAAATACGAGGATTATGAAAAAGTCAGAAAAATACAAGGAAAATGAAAGGTCTGAAAAATATGAAGAGCATGAAAAGGTGTGAAAAATATGAAGAGCATGTAAAGGTTGAAAAATAGGAGGAGCATGAAAATGTCTGAAATATATGAAGAGCACGTAAAGGTCTGAAAAATACGACGGACACGAAAAGGTGTGAATAATACGAGGCGCATGAAAAGGTCTGAGAAATAGGAGCATGAAAAGGTCTGAGAAATAAGAGGAGGATAAAAAGGTCTGAAAAATACGCGGAGCATGAAAAGGTGTAAAAAACACGAGAAGAATGAAGTGGTCTGAAAAATATGAGGAACATGAAAAGGTCTGAAACATATGAGAAGCTAGAAAAGATCTGAAAAATATGAAGAGCCTGAGAAGGTGTGAAAAATATGAAGAGCATGAAAAGGTGTGAAAAATACGAGGAGCATGAAAAGGTGTGAAAAATATGTGGAGCATGAAAAGGTCTGAAAAATACGAAGAGCATGAAAAGGTGTGAAAAATATGAAGAGCATGAAAAGGTCTGAAAAGCACGAGGAGCATGAAAAGCTCTGAAAAATATGAGGAGCATGAAAACGTCTGAGAAATACGAGGAGCATGAATAGGTCTGAAAAATATGAGGAGCATTAAAAAGTTTGAAAAATATGAAGAGACTAAAAAGGTGTGAAAAATACGAGGAGCATGAAAAGGTGTGAAAAATGTGAGGAGCATGAAAAGGTGTGAAAAATACGATTAGCATGAAAACGTGTGAAAAATACGAGGAGCATGAAAAGGTGTGAAAAATACGACGAGCATGAAATGGCCTCAAAAATAGGAGGAGAATAAAAAGGTCTGAAAAATACGAGGAGCATGAAAAGCTGTGAAAAATACAGGAGCATGAAAAGGCCAGAAACGTAGAAGGAGCATAAAAAGGTCTGAAAATTCGAGGAGCATGAAAAGTTGGGAAAACTACGATCATGAAAACGTGTGAAAAATACGAGGAGCATGAAGAGTTGTGAAAAATACGGGGAGCATGAAAAATACGAGGAGAATCAAAAGGTGTGAAAAATGCAAGGAGCATGAAAAGGTGTGAAAAATACCAGGAGCATGAAAAGGTGTGAAAAATATGAAGAGCAAGAAAAGGCCTGAAAAATAGGAGTGGCAAAAAAACTCTGGAAAATACGAGGAGCATGAAAAGGTCTCAAAAATATGAAGAGCCTGAAAAGGTGTGAAAAATATGAAGGGAATGAAAAGCTGTGAAAAATACGAGGAGCATGAAAAGGTCTGAGAAATACGAGGAGCATGAAAAGTTCTGAGAAATACGCAGAGTATGAAAAAGTGTGACAAATACGAGGAGCATGAAAGGTTTGAAAAATATGAAAAGCATGAAAAGGTCTGAAAAATATGAGGAGCAAGAAAAGGTGGGAAAAATACGAGAGGCATGAAAAGGTCTGAAAAATACGAGTAGTATGAAATGGTGTGAAAAATACGAGGAGCATGAAAAGGTGTGAAAAATACGAGGAGCATGAAACGGTCTGAAAAATATGAAGAGCCCAAAAAGGTCTGAAAAATACGAAGAGCATGAAAAGGCGTGAAAATTCGAGGAGCATGAAAAGGAGTGAAAAATGCGAGGAGCATGAAAAGGTCTGAGAAATGGGAGGAGCATAAAAGGTCTGAAAAATACGAGGAGCATGAAAAGGAGTGAAAAATGCGAGGAGCATGAAAAGGTCTGAGAAAAGGGAGGAGCATAAAAAGGTCAGAAAAATATGAGGAGCATGAAAAGGTCTGAAAAACATGAAGAGCCTGAAAAGTGTGAAAAATATGAAGTGCTTGAAAAGGTCTGAAAAATATGAAGAGCACGAAAATGTGTGAAAAATATGAAGAGCACGAAAAGATCTGAAAACTATGAGGACCACGAAAAGGTGTGAAAAATACAAGAGGCACGAAAAGGTGTGAAAAATACGAGGAGACTGAAAACATGTGAAAAATACGAGGAGCATGAAAAGGTGTGAAAAAAACGAGGAGCATGAACAGGCGTGAATAATACGAGGAGCATGAAAAGGCGTGAAAAATACGAGGAACATGAAAAGGTGTGAAAAATATGAGGAGCATGAAAAGGTCTGAGAAATATGAGGAGCATGAAAAGGTGTAAAAAACACGAGAAGCATGAAAAGGTCTGAGAAATAAGAGGAGCATCAAAAGGTCTGAAAAATACGAGGAGCATGAAAAGGTCTGAAAAATACGAGGATTATGAAAAAGTCAGAAAAATACGAGGAAAATGAAAGGTCTGAAAAATATGAAGAGCATGAAAAGGTGTGAAAAATATTAGGAGCATGTAAAGGTTGAAAAATAGGAGGAGCATGAAAATGTCTGAAATATATGAAGAGCACGTAAAGGTCTGAAAAATACGACGGACTCGAAAAGGTGTGAATAATACGAGGCGCATGAAAAGGTCTGAGAAATAGGAGCATGAAAAGGTCTGAGAAATAGGAGGAGCATAAAAAGTTCTGAAAAATACGAGGAGCATGAAAAGGTGTGAAAAATTCGAGGAGCATGAAAAGGTCTGAGAAATAAGAGGAGGATAAAAAGGTCTGAAAAATTCGCGGAGCATGAAAAGGTGTAAAAAACACGAGAAGAATGAAGTGGTCTGAAAAATATGAGGAACATGAAAAGGTCTGAAACATATGAGAAGCTAGAAAAGATCTGAAAAATATGAAGAGCCTGAGAAGGTGTGAAAAATATGAAGAGCATGAAAAGGTGTGAAAAATATGTGGAGCATGAAAAGGTCTGAAAAATACGAAGAGCATGAAAAGGTGTGAAAAATATGAAGAGCATGAAAAGGTCTGAAAAGCACGAGGAGCATGAAAAGCTCTGAAAAATATGAGGAGCATGAAAACGTCTGAGAAATACGAGGAGCATGAATAGGTCTGAAAAATATGAGGAGCATTAAAAAGTTTGAAAAATATGAAGAGACTAAAAAGGTGTGAAAAATACGAGGAGCATGAAAAGGTGTGAAAAATACGAGGAGCATGAAGAGGTGTGAAAAATACGAGGAGCATGAAAAGGTGTGAAAAATACAAGGAGCATGAAATGGTCTGAAATATATAAAGAGCATGAAAAGGTCTGAAAAATATGAAGAGCACGAAAAGGTGTGAAAAATATGAAGAGCACGAAAAGGTCTGATATATATGAGGACAACGAAAAGGTGTGAAAAATACAAGGATCACGAACAGTTGTGAAAAATACGAAGAGCCCGAAAATGTGTGAAAAATAGGAGGAGCATGAAAAGGTGTGAACAACACAAGAAGCATGAAAAGGTGTGAAAAATACGAGGATCATGGAAAGGTGTGAAAAATATGTGGAGCATGAAAAGGTCTGAAAAATACGAAGAACATGAAAAGGTGTGAAAAATATGAAGAGCATGAAAAGGTCTGAAAAACACGAGGAACATGAAAAGCTCTAAAAATACGAGGAGCATGAAAACGTCTGAGAAATACGAGGAGCATGAATGGGTCTGAAAAATATGAGGAGCATGAAAAAGTTTGAAAAATATGAAGAGACTAAAAAGGTGTGAAAAATACGAGGAGCATGAAAAGGTGTGAAAAATACGAGGAGCATGAAAAGGTGTGAAAAATACGAGGAGCATGAAATGGTCTGAAAAATATGAAGAGCCCAAAAAGGTCTGAAAAAAATGAAGAGCATGAAAAGGTCTGAAAAACATGAAGAGCCTGAAAAGTGTGAAAAATATGAAGAGCTTGAAAAGGTCTGAAAAATATGAAGAGCACGAAAATGTGTGAAAAATATGAAGAGCACGAAAAGATCTGAAAACTATGAGAAGCATGAAAAGGTGTGAAAAACACGAGGAGACTGAAAACATGTGAAAAATCCGAGGAGCATGAAAAGGTGTGAAAAATACGAGGAGCATGAACAGGCGTGAATAATACGAGAAGCATGAAAAGGCGTGAAAAATACGAGGAGCATGAAAAGGTGTGAAAAATATGAGGAGCATGAAAAGGTCAGAAAAATATGAGGAGCATGAAAAGGTGTAAAAAACACGAGAAGCATGAAAAGGTCTGAGAAATAAGAGGAGCATGAAAAGGTCTGAAAAATACGAGGATTATGAAAAAGTCAGAAAAATACGAGGAAAATGAAAGGTCTGAAAAATATGAAGAGCATGAAAAGGTGTGAAAAATATGAAGAGCATGTAAAGGTTGAAAAATAGGAGGAGCATGAAAATGTCTGAAATATATGAAGAGCACGTAAAGGTCTGAAAAATACGACGGACACGAAAAGGTGTGAATAATACGAGGTGCATGAAAAGGTCTGAGAAATAGGAGCATGAAAAGGTCTGAGAAATAAGAGGAGGATAAAAAGGTCTGAAAAATACGCGGAGCATGAAAAGGTGTAAAAAACACGAGAAGAATGAACTGGTCTGAAAAATATGAGGAACATGAAAAGGTCTGAAACATATGAGAAGCTAGAAAAGATCTGAAAAATATGAACAGCCTGAGAAGGTGTGAAAAATATGAAGAGTATGAAAAGGTGTGAAAAATACGAGGAGCATGAAAAGGTGTGAAAAATACAAGGAGCATGAAAAGGTCTGAAAAATACGAAGAGCATGAAAAGGTGTGAAAAATATGAAGAGCATGAAAAGGTCTGAAAAGCACGAGGAGCATGAAAAGCTCTGAAAAATATGAGGAGCATGAAAACGTCTGAGAAATACGAGGAGCATGAATAGGTCTGAAAAATATGAGGAGCATTAAAAAGTTTGAAAAATATGAAGAGACTAAAAAGGTGTGAAAAATACGAGGAGCATGAAAAGGTGTGAAAAATACGAGGAGCATGAAAAAGTGTGAAAATTACGAGGAGCATGAAAGGGTGTGAAAAATGTGAGGAGCATGAAAAGGTGTGAAAAATACGATTAGCATGAAAACGTGTGAAAAATACGAGGAGCATGAAAAGGTGTGAAAAATACGGGGAGCATGAAAAATACGAGGAGAATCAAAAGGTGTGAAAAATACGAGGAGCATGAAAAGGTGTGAAAAATACGACGAGCATGAAATGTCCTCAAAAATAGGAGGAGAATAAAAAGGTCTGAAAAATACGAGGAGCATGAAAAGCTGTGAAAAGTACAGGAGCATGAAAAGGCCAGAAACGTAGAAGGAGCATAAAAAGGTCTGAAAATTCGAGGAGCATGAAAAGTTGGGAAAACTACGATCATGAAAACGTGTGAAAAATACGAGGAGCATGAAAAGTTGTGAAAAATACGGGGAGCATGAAAAATACGAGGAGAATCAAAAGGTGTGAAAAATGCAAGGAGCATGAAAAGGTGTGAAAAATACCAGGAGCATGAAAGGGTGTGAAAAATATGAAGAGCATGAAAAGGCCTGAAAAATAGGAGTGGCAAAAAAACTCTGAAAAATACGAGGAGCATGAAAAGGTCTCAAAAATATGAAGAGCCTGAAAAGGTGTGAAAAATATGAAGGGCATGAAAAGCTGTGAAAAATACGAGAAGCATGAAAAGGTTTGAGAAATACGAGGAGCATGAAAAGGTCTGAGAAATAAGAGGAGAATAAAAAGGTCTGAAAAATTCGAGGAGCATGAAAAGTTCTGAGAAATACGCAGAGTATGAAAAAGTGTGACAAATACGAGGAGCATGAAAGGTTTGAAAAATATGAAAAGCATGAAAAGGTCTGAAAAATATGAGGAGCATGAAAAGGTGTAAAAAGCACGAGGAGCATGAAAAGGTCTGAGAAATAAGAGGAGCATAAAAAGGTCTGAAAAATATGAGGAGCATGAAAAGGTGGGAAAAATACGAGAGGCATGAAAAGGTCTGAAAAATACGAGTAGTATGAAATGGTGTGAAAAATACGAGGAGCATGAAAAGGTGTGAAAAATACGAGGAGCATGAAACGGTCTGAAAAATATGAAGAGCCCAAAAAGGTCTGAAAAATACGAAGAGCATGAAAAGGCGTGAAAATTCGAGGAGTATGAAAAGGAGTGAAAAATGCGAGGAGCATGAAAAGGTCTGAGAAATGGGAGGAGCATAAAAGGTCTGAAAAATACGAGGAGCATGAAAAGGAGTGAAAAATGCGAGGAGCATGAAAAGGTCTGAGAAAAGGGAGGAGCATAAAAAGGTCAGAAAAATATGAGGAGCATGAAAAGGTCTGAAAAACATGAAGAGCCTGAAAAGTGTGAAAAATATGAAGTGCTTGAAAAGGTCTGAAAAATATGAAGAGCACGAAAATGTGTGAAAAATATGAAGAGCACGAAAAGATCTGAAAACTATGAGGACCACGAAAAGGTGTGAAAAATACAAGAGGCACGAAAAGGTGTGAAAAATACGAGGAGACTGAAAACATGTGAAAAATACGAGGAGCATGAAAAGGTGTGAAAAAAACGAGGAGCATGAACAGGCGTGAATAATACGAGGAGCATGAAAAGGCGTGAAAAATACGAGGAGCATGAAAAGGTGTGAAAAATATGAGGAGCATGAAAAGGTCTGAGAAATATGAGGAGCATGAAAAGGTGTAAAAAACACGAGAAGCATGAAAAGGTCTGAGAAATAAGAGGAGCATCAAAAGGTCTGAAAAATACGAGGAGCATGAAAAGGTCTGAAAAATACGAGGATTATGAAAAAGTCAGAAAAATACGAGGAAAATGAAAGGTCTGAAAAATATGAAGAGCATGAAAAGGTGTGAAAAATATTAGGAGCATGTAAAGGTTGAAAAATAGGAGGAGCATGAAAATGTCTGAAATATATGAAGAGCACGTAAAGGTCTGAAAAATACGACGGACTCGAAAAGGTGTGAATAATACGAGGCGCATGAAAAGGTCTGAGAAATAGGAGCATGAAAAGGTCTGCGAAATAGGAGGAGCATAAAAAGTTCTGAAAAATACGAGGAGCATGAAAAGGTGTGAAAAATTCGAGGAGCATGAAAAGGTCTGAGAAATAAGAGGAGGATAAAAAGGTCTGAAAAATTCGCGGAGCATGAAAAGGTGTAAAAAACACGAGAAGAATGAAGTGGTCTGAAAAATATGAGGAACATGAAAAGGTCTGAAACATATGAGAAGCTAGAAAAGATCTGAAAAATATGAAGAGCCTGAGAAGGTGTCAAAAATATGAAGAGCATGAAAAGGTGTGAAAAATACGAGGAGCATGAAAAGGTGTGAAAAATATGTGGAGCATGAAAAGGTCTGAAAAATACGAAGAGCATGAAAAGGTGTGAAAAATATGAAGAGCATGAAAAGGTCTGAAAAGCACGAGGAGCATGAAAAGCTCTGAAAAATATGAGGAGCATGAAAACGTCTGAGAAATACGAGGAGCATGAATAGGTCTGAAAAATATGAGGAGCATTAAAAAGTTTGAAAAATATGAAGAGACTAAAAAGGTGTGAAAAATACGAGGAGCATGAAAAGGTGTGAAAAATACGAGGAGCATGAAGAGGTGTGAAAAATACGAGGAGCATGAAAAGGTGTGAAAAATACAAGGAGCATGAAATGGTCTGAAATATATAAAGAGCATGAAAAGATCTGAAAAATATGAAGAGCACGAAAAGGTGTGAAAAATATGAAGAGCACGAAAAGGTCTGATATATATGAGGACAACGAAAAGGTGTGAAAAATACAAGGATCACGAACAGTTGTGAAAAATACGAAGAGCCCGAAAATGTGTGAAAAATAGGAGGAGCATGAAAAGGTGTGAACAACACAAGAAGCATGAAAAGGTGTGAAAAATACGAGGATCATGGAAAGGTGTGAAAAATATGTGGAGCATGAAAAGGTCTGAAAAATACGAAGAACATGAAAAGGTGTGAAAAATATGAAGAGCATGAAAAGGTCTGAAAAACACGAGGAACATGAAAAGCTCTAAAAATACGAGGAGCATGAAAACGTCTGAGAAATACGAGGAGCATGAATGGGTCTGAAAAATATGAGGAGCATGAAAAAGTTTGAAAAATATGAAGAGACTAAAAAGGTGTGAAAAATACGACGAGCATGAAAAGGTGTGAAAAATACGAGGAGCATGAAAAGGTGTGAAAAATACGAGGAGCATGAAATGGTCTGAAAAATATGAAGAGCCCAAAAAGGTCTGAAAAAAATGAAGAGCATGAAAAGGTCTGAAAAACATGAAGAGCCTGAAAAGTGTGAAAAATATGAAGAGCTTGAAAAGGTCTGAAAAATATGAAGAGCACGAAAATGTGTGAAAAATATGAAGAGCACGAAAAGATCTGAAAACTATGAGAAGCATGAAAAGGTGTGAAAAACACGAGGAGACTGAAAACTGTGAAAAATACGAGGAGCATGAAAAGGTGTGAAAAATACGAGGAGCATGAACAGGCGTGAATAATACGAGAAGCATGAAAAGGCGTGAAAAATACGAGGAGCATGAAAAGGTGTGAAAAATATGAGGAGCATGAAAAGGTCAGAAAAATATGAGGAGCATGAAAAGGTGTAAAAAACACGAGAAGCATGAAAAGGTCTGAGAAATAAGAGGAGCATGAAAAGGTCTGAAAAATACGAGGATTATGAAAAAGTCAGAAAAATACGAGGAAAATGAAAGGTCTGAAAAATATGAAGAGCATGAAAAGGTGTGAAAAATATGAAGAGCATGTAAAGGTTGAAAAATAGGAGGAGCATGAAAATGTCTGAAATATATGAAGAGCACGTAAAGGTCTGAAAAATACGACGGACACGAAAAGGTGTGAATAATACGAGGCGCATGAAAAGGTCTGAGAAATAGGAGCATGAAAAGGTCTGAGAAATAAGAGGAGGATAAAAAGTTCTGAAAAATACGCGGAGCATGAAAAGGTGTAAAAAACACGAGAAGAATGAAGTGGTCTGAAAAATATGAGGAACATGAAAAGGTCTGAAACATATGAGAAGCTAGAAAAGATCTGAAAAATATGAAGAGCCTGAGAAGGTGTGAAAAATATGAAGAGCATGAAAAGGTGTGAAAAATACGAGGAGCATGAAAAGGTGTGAAAAATATGTGGAGCATGAAAAGGTCTGAAAAATACGAAGAGCATGAAAAGGTGTGAAAAATATGAAGAGCATGAAAAGGTCTGAAAAGCACGAGGAGCATGAAAAGCTCTGAAAAATATGAGGAGCATGAAAACGTCTGAGAAATACGAGGAGCATGAATAGGTCTGAAAAATATGAGGAGCATTAAAAAGTTTGAAAAATATGAAGAGACTAAAAAGGTGTGAAAAATACGAGGAGCATGAAAAGGTGTGAAAAATACGAGGAGCATGAAAAGGTGTGAAAATTACGAGGAGCATGAAAGGGTGTGAAAAATGTGAGGAGCATGAAAAAGTGTGAAAAATACGATTAGCATGAAAACGTGTGAAAAATACGAGGAGCATGAAAAGGTGTGAAAAATACGACGAGCATGAAATGGCCTCAAAAATAGGAGGAGAATAAAAAGGTCTGAAAAATACGAGGAGCATGAAAAGCTGTGAAAAATACAGGAGCATGAAAAGGCCAGAAACGTAGAAGGAGCATAAAAAGGTCTGAAAATTCGAGGAGCATGAAAAGTTGGGAAAACTACGATCATGAAAACGTGTGAAAAATACGAGGAGCATGAAAAGTTGTGAAAAATACGGGGAGCATGAAAAATACGAGGAGAATCAAAAGGTGTGAAAAATGCAAGGAGCATGAAAAGGTGTGAAAAATATGAAGAGCATGAAAAGGCCTGAAAAATAGGAGTGGCAAAAAAACTCTGAAAAATACGAGGAGCATGAAAAGGTCTCAAAAATATGAAGAGCCTGAAAAGGTGTGAAAAATATGAAGGGCATGAAAAGCTGTGAAAAATACGAGGAGCATGAAAAGGTCTGAGAAATACGAGGAGCATGAAAAGGTCTGAGAAATAAGAGGAGAATAAAAAGGTCTGAAAAATTCGAGGAGCATGAAAAGTTCTGAGAAATACGCAGAGTATGAAAAAGTGTGACAAATACGAGGAGCATGAAAGGTTTGAAAAATATGAAAAGCATGAAAAGGTCTGAAAAATATGAGGAGCATGAAAAGGTGTAAAAAGCACGAGGAGCATGAAAAGGTCTGAGAAATAAGAGGAGCATAAAAAGGTCTGAAAAATATGAGGAGCATGAAAAGGTGGGAAAAATATGAGAGGCATGAAAAGGTCTGAAAAATACGAGTAGTATGAAATGGTGTGAAAAATACGAGGAGCATGAAAAGGTGTGAAAAATACGAGGAGCATGAAACGGTCTGAAAAATATGAAGAGCCCAAAAAGGTCTGAAAAATACGAAGAGCACGAAAATGTGTGAAAAATATGAAGAGCACGAAAAGATCTGAAAACTATGAGGACCACGAAAAGCTGTGAAAAATACAAGAGGCACGAAAAGGTGTGAAAAATACGAGGAGACTGAAAACATGTGAAAAATACGAGGAGCATGAAAAGGAGTGAAAAATGCGAGGAGCATGAAAAGGTCTGAGAAAAGGGAGGAGCATAAAAAGGTCAGAAAAATATGAGGAGCATGAAAAGGTCTGAAAAACATGAAGAGCCTGAAAAGTGTGAAAAATATGAAGTGCTTGAAAAGGTCTGAAAAATATGAAGAGCACGAAAATGTGTGAAAAATATGAAGAGCACGAAAAGATCTGAAAACTATGAGGACCACGAAAAGGTGTGAAAAATACAAGAGGCACGAAAAGGTGTGAAAACTACGAGGAGACTGAAAACATGTGAAAAATACGAGGAGCATGAAAAGGTGTGAAAAAAACCGAGGAGCATGAACAGGCGTGAATAATACGAGGAGCATGAAAAGGCGTGAAAAATACGAGGAACATGAAAAGGTGTGAAAAATATGAGGATCATGAAAAGGTCTGAGAAATATGAGGAGCATGAAAAGGTCTGAAAAACACGAGGAACATGAAAAGCTCTAAAAATACGAGGAGCATGAAAACGTCTGAGAAATACGAGGAGCATGAATGGGTCTGAAAAATATGAGGAGCATGAAAAAGTTTGAAAAATATGAAGAGACTAAAAAGGTGTGAAAAATACGAGGAGCATGAAAAGGTGTGAAAAATACGAGGAGCATGAAGAGGTGTGAAAATACGAGGAGCATGAAATGGTCTGAAAAATATGAAGAGCCAAAAAGGTCTGAAAAATATGAAGAGCATGAAAAGGTCTGAAAAACATGAAGAGCCTGAAAAGTGTGAAAAATATGAAGAGCTTGAAAAGGTCTGAAAAATATGAAGAGCACGAAAATGTGTGAAAAATATGAAGAGCACGAAAAGATCTGAAAACTATGAGAAGCATGAAAAGGTGTGAAAAACACGAGGAGACTGAAAACATGTGAAAAATACGAGGAGCATGAAAAGGTGTGAAAAATACGAGGAGCAAGAACAGGCGTGAATAAAACGAGAAGCATGAAAATGCGTGAAAAATACGAGGAGCATGAAAAGGTGTGAAAAATATGAGGAGCATGAAAAGGTCAGAAAAATATGAGGAGCATGAAAAGGTGTAAAAAACACGAGAAGCATGAAAAGGTCTGAGAAATAAGAGGAGCATCAAAAGGTCTGAAAAATACGACGAGCATGAAAAGGTCTGAAAAATACGAGGATTATGAAAAAGTCAGAAAAATACGAGGAAAATGAAAGGTCTGAAAAATATGAAGAGCATGAAAAGGTGTGAAAAATATGAAGAGCATGTAAAGGTTGAAAAATAGGAGGAGCATGAAAATGTCTGAAATATATGAAGAGCACGTAAAGGTCTGAAAAATACGACGGACACGAAAAGGTGTGAATAATACGAGGCGCATGAAAAGGTCTGAGAAATAGGAGCATGAAAAGGTCTGAGAAATAAGAGGAGGATAAAAAGGTCTGAAAAATACGCGGAGCATGAAAAGGTGTAAAAAACACGAGAAGAATGAAGTGGTCTGAAAAATATGAGGAACATGAAAAGGTCTGAAACATATGAGAAGCTAGAAAAGATCTGAAAAATATGAAGAGCCTGAGAAGGTGTGAAAAATATGAAGAGCATGAAAAGGTGTGAAAAATACGAGGAGCATGAAAAGGTGTGAAAAATATGTGGAGCATGAAAAGGTCTGAAAAATACGAAGAGCATGAAAAGGTGTGAAAAATATGAAGAGCATGAAAAGGTCTGAAAAGCACGAGGAGCATGAAAAGCTCTGAAAAATATGAGGAGCATAAAAACGTCTGAGAAATACGAGGAGCATGAATAGGTCTGAAAAATATGAGGAGCATTAAAAAGTTTGAAAAATATGAAGAGACTCAAAAGGTGTGAAAAATACGAGGAGCATGAAAAGGTGTGAAAAATACGAGGAGCATGAAAAGGTGTGAAAATTACGAGGAGCATGAAAGGGTGTGAAAAATGTGAGGAGCATGAAAAGGTGTGAAAAATACGATTAGCATGAAAACGTGTGAAAAATACGAGGAGCATGAAAAGGTGTGAAAAATACGACGAGCATGAAATGGCCTCAAAAATAGGAGGAGAATAAAAAGGTCTGAAAAATACGAGGAGCATGAAAAGCTGTGAAAAATACAGGAGCATGAAAAGGCCAGAAACGTAGAAGGAGCATAAAAAGGTCTGAAAATTCGAGGAGCATGAAAAGTTGGGAAAACTACGATCATGAAAACGTGTGAAAAATACGAGGAGCATGAAGAGTTGTGAAAAATACGGGGAGCATGAAAAATACGAGGAGAATCAAAAGGTGTGAAAAATGCAAGGAGCATGAAAAGGTGTGAAAAATACCAGGAGCATGAAAAGGTGTGAAAAATATGAAGAGCAAGAAAAGGCCTGAAAAATAGGAGTGGCAAAAAAACTCTGAAAAATACGAGGAGCATGAAAAGGTCTCAAAAATATGAAGAGCCTGAAAAGGTGTGAAAAATATGAAGGGCATGAAAAGCTGTGAAAAATACGAGGAGCATGAAAAGGTCTGAGAAATACGAGGAGCATGAAGAGTTCTGAGAAATACGCAGAGTATGAAAAAGTGTGACAAATACGAGGAGCATGAAAGGTTTGAAAAATATGAAAAGCATGAAAAGGTCTGAAAAATATGAGGAGCATGAAAAGGTGTAAAAAGCACGAGGAGCATGAAAAGGTCTGAGAAATAAGAGGAGCATAAAAAGGTCTGAAAAATATGAGGAGCATGAAAAGGTGGGAAAAATACGAGAGGCATGAAAAGGTCTGAAAAATACGAGTAGTATGAAATGGTGTGAAAAATACGAGGAGCATGAAAAGGTGTGAAAAATACGAGGAGCATGAAACGGTCTGAAAAATATGAAGAGCCCAAAAAGGTCTGAAAAATACGAAGAGCATGAAAAGGCGTGAAAATTCGAGGAGTATGAAAAGGAGTGAAAAATGCGAGGAGCATGAAAAGGTCTGAGAAATGGGAGGAGCATAAAAGGTCTGAAAAATACGAGGAGCATGAAAAGGAGTGAAAAATGCGAGGAGCATGAAAAGGTCTGAGAAAAGGGAGGAGCATAAAAAGGTCAGAAAAATATGAGGAGCATGAAAAGGTCTGAAAAACATGAAGAGCCTGAAAAGTGTGAAAAATATGAAGTGCTTGAAAAGGTCTGAAAAATATGAAGAGCACGAAAATGTGTGAAAAATATGAAGAGCACGAAAAGATCTGAAAACTATGAGGACCACGAAAAGGTGTGAAAAATACAAGAGGCACGAAAAGGTGTGAAAAATACGAGGAGACTGAAAACATGTGAAAAATACGAGGAGCATGAAAAGGTGTGAAAAAAACGAGGAGCATGAACAGGCGTGAATAATACGAGGAGCATGAAAAGGCGTGAAAAATACGAGGAGCATGAAAAGGTGTGAAAAATATGAGGAGCATGAAAAGGTCTGAGAAATATGAGGAGCATGAAAAGGTGTAAAAAACACGAGAAGCATGAAAAGGTCTGAGAAATAAGAGGAGCATCAAAAGGTCTGAAAAATACGAGGAGCATGAAAAGGTCTGAAAAATACGAGGATTATGAAAAAGTCAGAAAAATACGAGGAAAATGAAAGGTCTGAAAAATATGAAGAGCATGAAAAGGTGTGAAAAATATTCGGAGCATGTAAAGGTTGAAAAATAGGAGGAGCATGAAAATGTCTGAAATATATGAAGAGCACGTAAAGGTCTGAAAAATACGACGGACTCGAAAAGGTGTGAATAATACGAGGCGCATGAAAAGGTCTGAGAAATAGGAGCATGAAAAGGTCTGAGAAATAGGAGGAGCATAAAAAGTTCTGAAAAATACGAGGAGCATGAAAAGGTGTGAAAAATTCGAGGAGCATGAAAAGGTCTGAGAAATAAGAGGATAAAAAGGTCTGAAAAATTCGCGGAGCATGAAAAGGTGTAAAAAACACGAGAAGAATGAAGTGGTCTGAAAAATATGAGGAACATGAAAAGGTCTGAAACATATGAGAAGCTAGAAAAGATCTGAAAAATATGAAGAGCCTGAGAAGGTGTGAAAAATATGAAGAGCATGAAAAGGTGTGAAAAATACGAGGAGCATGAAAAGGTGTGAAAAATATGTGGAGCATGAAAAGGTCTGAAAAATATGAAGAGCATGAAAAGGTGTGAAAAATATGAAGAGCATGAAAAGGTCTGAAAAGCACGAGGAGCATGAAAAGCTCTGAAAAATATGAGGAGCATGAAAACGTCTGAGAAATACGAGGAGCATGAATAGGTCTGAAAAATATGAGGAGCATTAAAAAGTTTGAAAAATATGAAGAGACTAAAAAGGTGTGAAAAATACGAGGAGCATGAAAAGGTGTGAAAAATACGAGGAGCATGAAGAGGTGTGAAAAATACGAGGAGCATGAAAAGGTGTGAAAAATACAAGGAGCATGAAATGGTCTGAAATATATAAAGAGCATGAAAAGGTCTGAAAAATATGAAGAGCACGAAAAGGTGTGAAAAATATGAAGAGCACGAAAAGGTCTGATATATATGAGGACAACGAAAAGGTGTGAAAAATACAAGGATCACGAACAGTTGTGAAAAATACGAAGAGCCCGAAAATGTGTGAAAAATAGGAGGAGCATGAAAAGGTGTGAACAACACAAGAAGCATGAAAAGGTGTGAAAAATACGAGGATCATGGAAAGGTGTGAAAAATATGTGGAGCATGAAAAGGTCTGAAAAATACGAAGAACATGAAAAGGTGTGAAAAATATGAAGAGCATGAAAAGGTCTGAAAAACACGAGGAACATGAAAAGCTCTAAAAATACGAGGAGCATGAAAACGTCTGAGAAATACGAGGAGCATGAATGGGTCTGAAAAATATGAGGAGCATGAAAAAGTTTGAAAAATATGAAGAGACTAAAAAGGTGTGAAAAATACGACGAGCATGAAAAGGTGTGAAAAATACGAGGAGCATGAAAAGGTGTGAAAAATACGAGGAGCATGAAATGGTCTGAAAAATATGAAGAGCCCAAAAAGGTCTGAAAAAAATGAAGAGCATGAAAAGGTCTGAAAAACATGAAGAGCCTGAAAAGTGTGAAAAATATGAAGAGCTTGAAAAGGTCTGAAAAATATGAAGAGCACGAAAATGTGTGAAAAATATGAAGAGCACGAAAAGATCTGAAAACTATGAGAAGCATGAAAAGGTGTGAAAAACTCGAGGAACATGAAAAGCTCTAAAAATACGAGGAGCATGAAAACGTCTGAGAAATACGAGGAGCATGAATGGGTCTGAAAAATATGAGGAGCATGAAAAAGTTTGAAAAATATGAAGAGACTAAAAAGGTGTGAAAAATACGACGAGCATGAAAAGGTGTGAAAAATACGAGGAGCATGAAAAGGTGTGAAAAATACGAGGAACATGAAATGGTCTGAAAAATATGAAGAGCCCAAAAAGGTCTGAAAAAAATGAAGAGCATGAAAAGGTCTGAAAAACATGAAGAGCCTGAAAAGTGTGAAAAATATGAAGAGCTTGAAAAGGTCTGAAAAATATGAAGAGCACGAAAATGTGTGAAAAATATGAAGAGCACGAAAAGATCTGAAAACTATGAGAAGCATGAAAAGGTGTGAAAAACACGAGGAGACTGAAAACATGTGAAAAATACGAGGAGCATGAAAAGGTGTGAAAAATACGAGGAGCATGAACAGGCGTGAATAATACGAGAAGCATGAAAAGGCGTGAAAAATACGAGGAGCATGAAAAGGTGTGAAAAATATGAGGAGCATGAAAAGGTCAGAAAAATATGAGGAGCATGAAAAGGTGTAAAAAACACGAGAAGCATGAAAAGGTCTGAGAAATAAGAGGAGCATGAAAAGGTCTGAAAAATACGAGGATTATGAAAAAGTCAGAAAAATACGAGGAAAATGAAAGGTCTGAAAAATATGAAGAGCATGAAAAGGTGTGAAAAATATGAAGAGCATGTAAAGGTTGAAAAATAGGAGGAGCATGAAAATGTCTGAAATATATGAAGAGCACGTAAAGGTCTGAAAAATACGACGGACACGAAAAGGTGTGAATAAAACGAGGCGCATGAAAAGTTCTGAGAAATAGGAGCATGAAAAGGTCTGAGAAACAAGAGGAGGATAAAAAGGTCTGAAAAATACGCGGAGCATGAAAAGGTGTAAAAAACACGAGAAGAATGAAGTGGTCTGAAAAATATGAGGAACATGAAAAGGTCTGAAACATATGAGAAGCTAGAAAAGATCTGAAAAATATGAAGAGCCTGAGAAGGTGTGAAAAATATGAAGAGCATGAAAAGGTGTGAAAAATACGAGGAGCATGAAAAGGTGTGAAAAATATGTGGAGCATGAAAAGGTCTGAAAAATACGAAGAGCATGAAAAGGTGTGAAAAATATGAAGAGCATGAAAAGGTCTGAAAAGCACGAGGAGCATGAAAAGCTCTGAAAAATATGAGGAGCATGAAAACGTCTGAGAAATACGAGGAGCATGAATAGGTCTGAAAAATATGAGGAGCATTAAAAAGTTTGAAAAATATGAAGAGACTAAAAAGGTGTGAAAAATACGAGGAGCATGAAAAGGTGTGAAAAATACGAGGAACATGAAATGGTCTGAAAAAT
This sequence comes from Cervus elaphus, assembly GCF_910594005.1. Lineage (NCBI taxonomy): Eukaryota > Metazoa > Chordata > Mammalia > Artiodactyla > Cervidae > Cervus > Cervus elaphus. Next base: position 1,432,310 of record NC_057847.1, read on the forward strand.
ATGAAGAGCCCAAAAAGGTCTGAAAAAAATGAAGAGCATGAAAAGGTCTGAAAAACATGAAGAGCCTGAAAAGTGTGAAAAATATGAAGAGCTTGAAAAGGTCTGAAAAATATGAAGAGCACGAAAATGTGTGAAAAATATGAAGAGCACGAAAAGATCTGAAAACTATGAGAAGCATGAAAAGGTGTGAAAAACACGAGGAGACTGAAAACATGTGAAAAATACGAGGAGCATGAAAAGGTGTGAAAAATACGAGGAGCATGAACAGGCGTGAATAATACGAGAAGCATGAAAAGGCGTGAAAAATACGAGGAGCATGAAAAGGTGTGAAAAATATGAGGAGCATGAAAAGGTCAGAAAAATATGAGGAGCATGAAAAGGTGTAAAAAACACGAGAAGCATGAAAAGGTCTGAGAAATAAGAGGAGCATGAAAAGGTCTGAAAAATACGAGGATTATGAAAAAGTCAGAAAAATACGAGGAAAATGAAAGGTCTGAAAAATATGAAGAGCATGAAAAGGTGTGAAAAATATGAAGAGCATGTAAAGGTTGAAAAATAGGAGGAGCATGAAAATGTCTGAAATATATGAAGAGCACGTAAAGGTCTGAAAAATACGACGGACACGAAAAGGTGTGAATAATACGAGGCGCATGAAAAGTTCTGAGAAATAGGAGCATGAAAAGGTCTGAGAAACAAGAGGAGGATAAAAAGGTCTGAAAAATACGCGGAGCATGAAAAGGTGTAAAAAACACGAGAAGAATGAAGTGGTCTGAAAAATATGAGGAACATGAAAAGGTCTGAAACATATGAGAAGCTAGAAAAGATCTGAAAAATATGAAGAGCCTGAGAAGGTGTGAAAAATATGAAGAGCATGAAAAGGTGTGAAAAATACGAGGAGCATGAAAAGGTGTGAAAAATATGTGGAGCATGAAAAGGTCTGAAAAATACGAAGAGCATGAAAAGGTGTGAAAAATATGAAGAGCATGAAAAGGTCTGAAAAGCACGAGGAGCATGAAAAGCTCTGAAAAATATGAGGAGCATGAAAACGTCTGAGAAATACGAGGAGCATGAATAGGTCTGAAAAATATGAGGAGCATTAAAAAGTTTGAAAAATATGAAGAGACTAAAAAGGTGTGAAAAATACGAGGAGCATGAAAAGGTGTGAAAATTACGAGGAGCATGAAAGGGTGTGAAAAATGTGAGGAGCATGAAAAGGTGTGAAAAATACGATTAGCATGAAAACGTGTGAAAAATACGAGGAGCATGAAAAGGTGTGAAAAATACGACGAGCATGAAATGTCCTCAAAAATAGGAGGAGAATAAAAAGGTCTGAAAAATACGAGGAGCATGAAAAGCTGTGAAAAGTACAGGAGCATGAAAAGGCCAGAAACGTAGAAGGAGCATAAAAAGGTCTGAAAATTCGAGGAGCATGAAAAGTTGGGAAAACTACGATCATGAAAACGTGTGAAAAATACGAGGAGCATGAAAAGTTGTGAAAAATACGGGGAGCATGAAAAATACGAGGAGAATCAAAAGGTGTGAAAAATGCAAGGAGCATGAAAAGGTGTGAAAAATACCAGGAGCATGAAAGGGTGTGAAAAATATGAAGAGCATGAAAAGGCCTGAAAAATAGGAGTGGCAAAAAAACTCTGAAAAATACGAGGAGCATGAAAAGGTCTCAAAAATATGAAGAGCCTGAAAAGGTGTGAAAAATATGAAGGGCATGAAAAGCTGTGAAAAATACGAGAAGCATGAAAAGGTTTGAGAAATACGAGGAGCATGAAAAGGTCTGAGAAATAAGAGGAGAATAAAAAGGTCTGAAAAATTCGAGGAGCATGAAAAGTTCTGAGAAATACGCAGAGTATGAAAAAGTGTGACAAATACGAGGAGCATGAAAGGTTTGAAAAATATGAAAAGCATGAAAAGGTCTGAAAAATATGAGGAGCATGAAAAGGTGTAAAAAGCACGAGGAGCATGAAAAGGTCTGAGAAATAAGAGGAGCATAAAAAGGTCTGAAAAATATGAGGAGCATGAAAAGGTGGGAAAAATACGAGAGGCATGAAAAGGTCTGAAAAATACGAGTAGTATGAAATGGTGTGAAAAATACGAGGAGCATGAAAAGGTGTGAAAAATACGAGGAGCATGAAACGGTCTGAAAAATATGAAGAGCCCAAAAAGGTCTGAAAAATACGAAGAGCATGAAAAGGCGTGAAAATTCGAGGAGTATGAAAAGGAGTGAAAAATGCGAGGAGCATGAAAAGGTCTGAGAAATGGGAGGAGCATAAAAGGTCTGAAAAATACGAGGAGCATGAAAAGGAGTGAAAAATGCGAGGAGCATGAAAAGGTCTGAGAAAAGGGAGGAGCATAAAAAGGTCAGAAAAATATGAGGAGCATGAAAAGGTCTGAAAAACATGAAGAGCCTGAAAAGTGTGAAAAATATGAAGTGCTTGAAAAGGTCTGAAAAATATGAAGAGCACGAAAATGTGTGAAAAATATGAAGAGCACGAAAAGATCTGAAAACTATGAGGACCACGAAAAGGTGTGAAAAATACAAGAGGCACGAAAAGGTGTGAAAAATACGAGGAGACTGAAAACATGTGAAAAATACGAGGAGCATGAAAAGGTGTGAAAAAAACGAGGAGCATGAACAGGCGTGAATAATACGAGGAGCATGAAAAGGCGTGAAAAATACGAGGAGCATGAAAAGGTGTGAAAAATATGAGGAGCATGAAAAGGTCTGAGAAATATGAGGAGCATGAAAAGGTGTAAAAAACACGAGAAGCATGAAAAGGTCTGAGAAATAAGAGGAGCATCAAAAGGTCTGAAAAATACGAGGAGCATGAAAAGGTCTGAAAAATACGAGGATTATGAAAAAGTCAGAAAAATACGAGGAAAATGAAAGGTCTGAAAAATATGAAGAGCATGAAAAGGTGTGAAAAATATTAGGAGCATGTAAAGGTTGAAAAATACGAGGAGCATGAAAATGTCTGAAATATATGAAGAGCACGTAAAGGTCTGAAAAATACGACGGACTCGAAAAGGTGTGAATAATACGAGGCGCATGAAAAGGTCTGAGAAATAGGAGCATGAAAAGGTCTGAGAAATAGGAGGAGCATAAAAAGTTCTGAAAAATACGAGGAGCATGAAAAGGTGTGAAAAATTCGAGGAGCATGAAAAGGTCTGAGAAATAAGAGGAGGATAAAAAGGTCTGAAAAATTCGCGGAGCATGAAAAGGTGTAAAAAACACGAGAAGAATGAAGTGGTCTGAAAAATATGAGGAACATGAAAAGGTCTGAAATATATGAGAAGCTAGAAAAGATCTGAAAAATATGAAGAGCCTGAGAAGGTGTGAAAAATATGAAGAGCATGAAAAGGTGTGAAAAATACGAGGAGCATGAAAAGGTGTGAAAAATATGTGGAGCATGAAAAGGTCTGAAAAATACGAGGATTATGAAAAAGTCAGAAAAATACGAGGAAAATGAAAGGTCTGAAAAATATGAAGAGCATGAAAAGGTGTGAAAAATATGAAGAGCATGTAAAGGTTGAAAAATAGGAGGAGCATGAAAATGTCTGAAATATATGAAGAGCACGTAAAGGTCTGAAAAATACGACGGACACGAAAAGGTGTGAATAATACGAGGCGCATGAAAAGTTCTGAGAAATAGGAGCATGAAAAGGTCTGAGAAACAAGAGGAGGATAAAAAGGTCTGAAAAATACGCGGAGCATGAAAAGGTGTAAAAAACACGAGAAGAATGAAGTGGTCTGAAAAATATGAGGAACATGAAAAGGTCTGAAACATATGAGAAGCTAGAAAAGATCTGAAAAATATGAAGAGCCTGAGAAGGTGTGAAAAATATGAAGAGCATGAAAAGGTGTGAAAAATACGAGGAGCATGAAAAGGTGTGAAAAATATGTGGAGCATGAAAAGGTCTGAAAAATACGAAGAGCATGAAAAGGTGTGAAAAATATGAAGAGCATGAAAAGGTCTGAAAAGCACGAGGAGCATGAAAAGCTCTGAAAAATATGAGGAGCATGAAAACGTCTGAGAAATACGAGGAGCATGAATAGGTCTGAAAAATATGAGGAGCATTAAAAAGTTTGAAAAATATGAAGAGACTAAAAAGGTGTGAAAAATACGAGGAGCATGAAAAGGTGTGAAAATTACGAGGAGCATGAAAGGGTGTGAAAAATGTGAGGAGCATGAAAAGGTGTGAAAAATACGATTAGCATGAAAACGTGTGAAAAATACGAGGAGCATGAAAAGGTGTGAAAAATACGACGAGCATGAAATGTCCTCAAAAATAGGAGGAGAATAAAAAGGTCTGAAAAATACGAGGAGCATGAAAAGCTGTGAAAAGTACAGGAGCATGAAAAGGCCAGAAACGTAGAAGGAGCATAAAAAGGTCTGAAAATTCGAGGAGCATGAAAAGTTGGGAAAACTACGATCATGAAAACGTGTGAAAAATACGAGGAGCATGAAAAGTTGTGAAAAATACGGGGAGCATGAAAAATACGAGGAGAATCAAAAGGTGTGAAAAATGCAAGGAGCATGAAAAGGTGTGAAAAATACCAGGAGCATGAAAGGGTGTGAAAAATATGAAGAGCATGAAAAGGCCTGAAAAATAGGAGTGGCAAAAAAACTCTGAAAAATACGAGGAGCATGAAAAGGTCTCAAAAATATGAAGAGCCTGAAAAGGTGTGAAAAATATGAAGGGCATGAAAAGCTGTGAAAAATACGAGAAGCATGAAAAGGTTTGAGAAATACGAGGAGCATGAAAAGGTCTGAGAAATAAGAGGAGAATAAAAAGGTCTGAAAAATTCGAGGAGCATGAAAAGTTCTGAGAAATACGCAGAGTATGAAAAAGTGTGACAAATACGAGGAGCATGAAAGGTTTGAAAAATATGAAAAGCATGAAAAGGTCTGAAAAATATGAGGAGCATGAAAAGGTGTAAAAAGCACGAGGAGCATGAAAAGGTCTGAGAAATAAGAGGAGCATAAAAAGGTCTGAAAAATATGAGGAGCATGAAAAGGTGGGAAAAATACGAGAGGCATGAAAAGGTCTGAAAAATACGAGTAGTATGAAATGGTGTGAAAAATACGAGGAGCATGAAAAGGTGTGAAAAATACGAGGAGCATGAAACGGTCTGAAAAATATGAAGAGCCCAAAAAGGTCTGAAAAATACGAAGAGCATGAAAAGGCGTGAAAATTCGAGGAGTATGAAAAGGAGTGAAAAATGCGAGGAGCATGAAAAGGTCTGAGAAATGGGAGGAGCATAAAAGGTCTGAAAAATACGAGGAGCATGAAAAGGAGTGAAAAATGCGAGGAGCATGAAAAGGTCTGAGAAAAGGGAGGAGCATAAAAAGGTCAGAAAAATATGAGGAGCATGAAAAGGTCTGAAAAACATGAAGAGCCTGAAAAGTGTGAAAAATATGAAGTGCTTGAAAAGGTCTGAAAAATATGAAGAGCACGAAAATGTGTGAAAAATATGAAGAGCACGAAAAGATCTGAAAACTATGAGGACCACGAAAAGGTGTGAAAAATACAAGAGGCACGAAAAGGTGTGAAAAATACGAGGAGACTGAAAACATGTGAAAAATACGAGGAGCATGAAAAGGTGTGAAAAAAACGAGGAGCATGAACAGGCGTGAATAATACGAGGAGCATGAAAAGGCGTGAAAAATACGAGGAGCATGAAAAGGTGTGAAAAATATGAGGAGCATGAAAAGGTCTGAGAAATATGAGGAGCATGAAAAGGTGTAAAAAACACGAGAAGCATGAAAAGGTCTGAGAAATAAGAGGAGCATCAAAAGGTCTGAAAAATACGAGGAGCATGAAAAGGTCTGAAAAATACGAGGATTATGAAAAAGTCAGAAAAATACGAGGAAAATGAAAGGTCTGAAAAATATGAAGAGCATGAAAAGGTGTGAAAAATATTAGGAGCATGTAAAGGTTGAAAAATAGGAGGAGCATGAAAATGTCTGAAATATATGAAGAGCACGTAAAGGTCTGAAAAATACGACGGACTCGAAAAGGTGTGAATAATACGAGGCGCATGAAAAGGTCTGAGAAATAGGAGCATGAAAAGGTCTGAGAAATAGGAGGAGCATAAAAAGTTCTGAAAAATACGAGGAGCATGAAAAGGTGTGAAAAATTCGAGGAGCATGAAAAGGTCTGAGAAATAAGAGGAGGATAAAAAGGTCTGAAAAATTCGCGGAGCATGAAAAGGTGTAAAAAACACGAGAAGAATGAAGTGGTCTGAAAAATATGAGGAACATGAAAAGGTCTGAAATATATGAGAAGCTAGAAAAGATCTGAAAAATATGAAGAGCCTGAGAAGGTGTGAAAAATATGAAGAGCATGAAAAGGTGTGAAAAATACGAGGAGCATGAAAAGGTGTGAAAAATATGTGGAGCATGAAAAGGTCTGAAAAATACGAAGAGCATGAAAAGGTGTGAAAAATATGAAGAGCATGAAAAGGTCTGAAAAGCACGAGGAGCATGAAAAGCTCTGAAAAATATGAGGAGCATGAAAACGTCTGAGAAATACGAGGAGCATGAATAGGTCTGAAAAATATGAGGAGCATTAAAAAGTTTGAAAAATATGAAGAGACTAAAAAGGTGTGAAAAATACGAGGAGCATGAAAAGGTGTGAAAAATACGAGGAGCATGAAGAGGTGTGAAAAATACGAGGAGCATGAAAAGGTGTGAAAAATACAAGGAGCATGAAATGGTCTGAAATATATAAAGAGCATGAAAAGGTCTGAAAAATATGAAGAGCACGAAAAGGTGTGAAAAATATGAAGAGCACGAAAAGGTCTGATATATATGAGGACAACGAAAAGGTGTGAAAAATACAAGGATCACGAACAGTTGTGAAAAATACGAAGAGCCCGAAAATGTGTGAAAAATAGGAGGAGCATGAAAAGGTGTGAACAACACAAGAAGCATGAAAAGGTGTGAAAAATACGAGGATCATGGAAAGGTGTGAAAAATATGTGGAGCATGAAAAGGTCTGAAAAATACGAAGAACATGAAAAGGTGTGAAAAATATGAAGAGCATGAAAAGGTCTGAAAAACACGAGGAACATGAAAAGCTCTAAAAATACGAGGAGCATGAAAACGTCTGAGAAATACGAGGAGCATGAATGGGTCTGAAAAATATGAGGAGCATGAAAAAGTTTGAAAAATATGAAGAGACTAAAAAGGTGTGAAAAATACGACGAGCATGAAAAGGTGTGAAAAATACGAGGAGCATGAAAAGGTGTGAAAAATACGAGGAGAATGAAATGGTCTGAAAAATATGAAGAGCCCAAAAAGGTCTGAAAAAAATGAAGAGCATGAAAAGGTCTGAAAAACATGAAGAGCCTGAAAAGTGTGAAAGATATGAAGAGCTTGAAAAGGTCTGAAAAATATGAAGAGCACGAAAATGTGTGAAAAATATGAAGAGCACGAAAAGATCTGAAAACTATGAGAAGCATGAAAAGGTGTGAAAAACACGAGGAACATGAAAAGCTCTAAAAATACGAGGAGCATGAAAACGTCTGAGAAATACGAGGAGCATGAATGGGTCTGAAAAATATGAGGAGCATGAAAAAGTTTGAAAAATATGAAGAGACTAAAAAGGTGTGAAAAATACGACGAGCATGAAAAGGTGTGAAAAATACGAGGAGCATGAAAAGGTGTGAAAAATACGAGGAGCATGAAATGGTCTGAAAAATATGAAGAGCCCAAAAAGGTCTGAAAAAAATGAAGAGCATGAAAAGGTCTGAAAAACATGAAGAGCCTGAAAAGTGTGAAAAATATGAAGAGCTTGAAAAGGTCTGAAAAATATGAAGAGCACGAAAATGTGTGAAAAATATGAAGAGCACGAAAAGATCTGAAAACTATGAGAAGCATGAAAAGGTGTGAAAAACACGAGGAGACTGAAAACATGTGAAAAATACGAGGAGCATGAAAAGGTGTGAAAAATACGAGGAGCATGAACAGGCGTGAATAATACGAGAAGCATGAAAAGGCGTGAAAAATACGAGGAGCATGAAAAGGTGTGAAAAATATGAGGAGCATGAAAAGGTCAGAAAAATATGAGGAGCATGAAAAGGTGTAAAAAACACGAGAAGCATGAAAAGGTCTGAGAAATAAGAGGAGCATGAAAAGGTCTGAAAAATACGAGGATTATGAAAAAGTCAGAAAAATACGAGGAAAATGAAAGGTCTGAAAAATATGAAGAGCATGAAAAGGTGTGAAAAATATGAAGAGCATGTAAAGGTTGAAAAATAGGAGGAGCATGAAAATGTCTGAAATATATGAAGAGCACGTAAAGGTCTGAAAAATACGACGGACACGAAAAGGTGTGAATAATACGAGGCGCATGAAAAGTTCTGAGAAATAGGAGCATGAAAAGGTCTGAGAAACAAGAGGAGGATAAAAAGGTCTGAAAAATACGCAGAGCATGAAAAGGTGTAAAAAACACGAGAAGAATGAAGTGGTCTGAAAAATATGAGGAACATGAAAAGGTCTGAAACATATGAGAAGCTAGAAAAGATCTGAAAAATATGAAGAGCCTGAGAAGGTGTGAAAAATATGAAGAGCATGAAAAGGTGTGAAAAATACGAGGAGCATGAAAAGGTGTGAAAAATATGTGGAGCATGAAAAGGTCTGAAAAATACGAAGAGCATGAAAAGGTGTGAAAAATATGAAGAGCATGAAAAGGTCTGAAAAGCACGAGGAGCATGAAAAGCTCTGAAAAATATGAGGAGCATGAAAACGTCTGAGAAATACGAGGAGCATGAATAGGTCTGAAAAATATGAGGAGCATTAAAAAGTTTGAAAAATATGAAGAGACTAAAAAGGTGTGAAAAATACGAGGAGCATGAAAAGGTGTGAAAAATACGAGGAGCATGAAAAAGTGTGAAAATTACGAGGAGCATGAAAGGGTGTGAAAAATGTGAGGAGCATGAAAAGGTGTGAAAAATACGATTAGCATGAAAACGTGTGAAAAATACGAGGAGCATGAAAAGGTGTGAAAAATACGACGAGCATGAAATGTCCTCAAAAATAGGAGGAGAATAAAAAGGTCTGAAAAATACGAGGAGCATGAAAAGCTGTGAAAAGTACAGGAGCATCAAAAGGCCAGAAACGTAGAAGGAGCATAAAAAGGTCTGAAAATTCGAGGAGCATGAAAAGTTGGGAAAACTACGATCATGAAAACGTGTGAAAAATACGAGGAGCATGAAAAGTTGTGAAAAATACGGGGAGCATGAAAAATACGAGGAGAATCAAAAGGTGTGAAAAATGCAAGGAGCATGAAAAGGTGTGAAAAATACCAGGAGCATGAAAGGGTGTGAAAAATATGAAGAGCATGAAAAGGCCTGAAAAATAGGAGTGGCAAAAAAACTCTGAAAAATACGAGGAGCATGAAAAGGTCTCAAAAATATGAAGAGCCTGAAAAGGTGTGAAAAATATGAAGGGCATGAAAAGCTGTGAAAAATACGAGAAGCATGAAAAGGTTTGAGAAATACGAGGAGCATGAAAAGGTCTGAGAAATAAGAGGAGAATAAAAAGGTCTGAAAAATTCGAGGAGCATGAAAAGTTCTGAGAAATACGCAGAGTATGAAAAAGTGTGACAAATACGAGGAGCATGAAAGGTTTGAAAAATATGAAAAGCATGAAAAGGTCTGAAAAATATGAGGAGCATGAAAAGGTGTAAAAAGCACGAGGAGCATGAAAAGGTCTGAGAAATAAGAGGAGCATAAAAAGGTCTGAAAAATATGAGGAGCATGAAAAGGTGGGAAAAATACGAGAGGCATGAAAAGGTCTGAAAAATACGAGTAGTATGAAATGGTGTGAAAAATACGAGGAGCATGAAAAGGTGTGAAAAATACGAGGAGCATGAAACGGTCTGAAAAATATGAAGAGCCCAAAAAGGTCTGAAAAATACGAAGAGCATGAAAAGGCGTGAAAATTCGAGGAGTATGAAAAGGAGTGAAAAATGCGAGGAGCATGAAAAGGTCTGAGAAATGGGAGGAGCATAAAAGGTCTGAAAAATACGAGGAGCATGAAAAGGAGTGAAAAATGCGAGGAGCATGAAAAGGTCTGAGAAAAGGGAGGAGCATAAAAAGGTCAGAAAAATATGAGGAGCATGAAAAGGTCTGAAAAACATGAAGAGCCTGAAAAGTGTGAAAAATATGAAGTGCTTGAAAAGGTCTGAAAAATATGAAGAGCACGAAAATGTGTGAAAAATATGAAGAGCACGAAAAGATCTGAAAACTATGAGGACCACGAAAAGGTGTGAAAAATACAAGAGGCACGAAAAGGTGTGAAAAATACGAGGAGACTGAAAACATGTGAAAAATACGAGGAGCATGAAAAGGTGTGAAAAAAACGAGGAGCATGAACAGGCGTGAATAATACGAGGAGCATGAAAAGGCGTGAAAAATACGAGGAGCATGAAAAGGTGTGAAAAATATGAGGAGCATGAAAAGGTCTGAGAAATATGAGGAGCATGAAAAGGTGTAAAAAACACGAGAAGCATGAAAAGGTCTGAGAAATAAGAGGAGCATCAAAAGGTCTGAAAAATACGAGGAGCATGAAAAGGTCTGAAAAATACGAGGATTATGAAAAAGTCAGAAAAATACGAGGAAAATGAAAGGTCTGAAAAATATGAAGAGCATGAAAAGGTGTGAAAAATATTAGGAGCATGTAAAGGTTGAAAAATAGGAGGAGCATGAAAATGTCTGAAATATATGAAGAGCACGTAAAGGTCTGAAAAATACGACGGACTCGAAAAGGTGTGAATAATACGAGGCGCATGAAAAGGTCTGAGAAATAGGAGCATGAAAAGGTCTGAGAAATAGGAGGAGCATAAAAAGTTCTGAAAAATACGAGGAGCATGAAAAGGTGTGAAAAATTCGAGGAGCATGAAAAGGTCTGAGAAATAAGAGGAGGATAAAAAGGTCTGAAAAATTCGCGGAGCATGAAAAGGTGTAAAAAACACGAGAAGAATGAAGTGGTCTGAAAAATATGAGGAACATGAAAAGGTCTGAAACATATGAGAAGCTAGAAAAGATCTGAAAAATATGAAGAGCCTGAGAAGGTGTGAAAAATATGAAGAGCATGAAAAGGTGTGAAAAATACGAGGAGCATGAAAAGGTGTGAAAAATATGTGGAGCATGAAAAGGTCTGAAAAATACGAAGAGCATGAAAAGGTGTGAAAAATATGAAGAGCATGAAAAGGTCTGAAAAGCACGAGGAGCATGAAAAGCTCTGAAAAATATGAGGAGCATGAAAACGTCTGAGAAATACGAGGAGCATGAATAGGTCTGAAAAATATGAGGAGCATTAAAAAGTTTGAAAAATATGAAGAGACTAAAAAGGTGTGAAAAATACGAGGAGCATGAAAAGGTGTGAAAAATACGAGGAGCATGAAGAGGTGTGAAAAATACGAGGAGCATGAAAAGGTGTGAAAAATACAAGGAGCATGAAATGGTCTGAAATATATAAAGAGCATGAAAAGGTCTGAAAAATATGAAGAGCACGAAAAGGTGTGAAAAATATGAAGAGCACGAAAAGGTCTGATATATATGAGGACAACGAAAAGGTGTGAAAAATACAAGGATCACGAACAGTTGTGAAAAATACGAAGAGCCCGAAAATGTGTGAAAAATAGGAGGAGCATGAAAAGGTGTGAACAACACAAGAAGCATGAAAAGGTGTGAAAAATACGAGGATCATGGAAAGGTGTGAAAAATATGTGGAGCATGAAAAGGTCTGAAAAATACGAAGAACATGAAAAGGTGTGAAAAATATGAAGAGCATGAAAAGGTCTGAAAAACACGAGGAACATGAAAAGCTCTAAAAATACGAGGAGCATGAAAACGTCTGAGAAATACGAGGAGCATGAATGGGTCTGAAAAATATGAGGAGCATGAAAAAGTTTGAAAAATATGAAGAGACTAAAAAGGTGTGAAAAATACGACGAGCATGAAAAGGTGTGAAAAATACGAGGAGCATGAAAAGGTGTGAAAAATACGAGGAGCATGAAATGGTCTGAAAAATATGAAGAGCCCAAAAAGGTCTGAAAAAAATGAAGAGCATGAAAAGGTCTGAAAAACATGAAGAGCCTGAAAAGTGTGAAAAATATGAAGAGCTTGAAAAGGTCTGAAAAATATGAAGAGCACGAAAATGTGTGAAAAATATGAAGAGCACGAAAAGATCTGAAAACTATGAGAAGCATGAAAAGGTGTGAAAAACACGAGGAACATGAAAAGCTCTAAAAATACGAGGAGCATGAAAACGTCTGAGAAATACGAGGAGCATGAATGGGTCTGAAAAATATGAGGAGCATGAAAAAGTTTGAAAAATATGAAGAGACTAAAAAGGTGTGAAAAATACGACGAGCATGAAAAGGTGTGAAAAATACGAGGAGCATGAAAAGGTGTGAAAAATACGAGGAGCATGAAATGGTCTGAAAAATATGAAGAGCCCAAAAAGGTCTGAAAAAAATGAAGAGCATGAAAAGGTCTGAAAAACATGAAGAGCCTGAAAAGTGTGAAAAATATGAAGAGCTTGAAAAGGTCTGAAAAATATGAAGAGCACGAAAATGTGTGAAAAATATGAAGAGCACGAAAAGATCTGAAAACTATGAGAAGCATGAAAAGGTGTGAAAAACACGAGGAGACTGAAAACATGTGAAAAATACGAGGAGCATGAAAAGGTGTGAAAAATACGAGGAGCATGAACAGGCGTGAATAATACGAGAAGCATGAAAAGGCGTGAAAAATACGAGGAGCATGAAAAGGTGTGAAAAATATGAGGAGCATGAAAAGGTCAGAAAAATATGAGGAGCATGAAAAGGTGTAAAAAACACGAGAAGCATGAAAAGGTCTGAGAAATAAGAGGAGCATGAAAAGGTCTGAAAAATACGAGGATTATGAAAAAGTCAGAAAAATACGAGGAAAATGAAAGGTCTGAAAAATATGAAGAGCATGAAAAGGTGTGAAAAATATGAAGAGCATGTAAAGGTTGAAAAATAGGAGGAGCATGAAAATGTCTGAAATATATGAAGAGCACGTAAAGGTCTGAAAAATACGACGGACACGAAAAGGTGTGAATAATACGAGGCGCATGAAAAGTTCTGAGAAATAGGAGCATGAAAAGGTCTGAGAAACAAGAGGAGGATAAAAAGGTCTGAAAAATACGCGGAGCATGAAAAGGTGTAAAAAACACGAGAAGAATGAAGTGGTCTGAAAAATATGAGGAACATGAAAAGGTCTGAAACATATGAGAAGCTAGAAAAGATCTGAAAAATATGAAGAGCCTGAGAAGGTGTGAAAAATATGAAGAGCATGAAAAGGTGTGAAAAATACGAGGAGCATGAAAAGGTGTGAAAAATATGTGGAGCATGAAAAGGTCTGAAAAATACGAAGAGCATGAAAAGGTGTGAAAAATATGAAGAGCATGAAAAGGTCTGAAAAGCACGAGGAGCATGAAAAGCTCTGAAAAATATGAGGAGCATGAAAACGTCTGAGAAATACGAGGAGCATGAATAGGTCTGAAAAATATGAGGAGCATTAAAAAGTTTGAAAAATATGAAGAGACTAAAAAGGTGTGAAAAATACGAGGAGCATGAAAAGGTGTGAAAAATACGAGGAGCATGAAAAAGTGTGAAAATTACGAGGAGCATGAAAGGGTGTGAAAAATGTGAGGAGCATGAAAAGGTGTGAAAAATACGATTAGCATGAAAACGTGTGAAAAATACGAGGAGCATGAAAAGGTGTGAAAAATACGACGAGCATGAAATGTCCTCAAAAATAGGAGGAGAATAAAAAGGTCTGAAAAATACGAGGAGCATGAAAAGCTGTGAAAAGTACAGGAGCATGAAAAGGCCAGAAACGTAGAAGGAGCATAAAAAGGTCTGAAAATTCGAGGAGCATGAAAAGTTGGGAAAACTACGATCATGAAAACGTGTGAAAAATACGAGGAGCATGAAAAGTTGTGAAAAATACGGGGAGCATGAAAAATACGAGGAGAATCAAAAGGTGTGAAAAATGCAAGGAGCATGAAAAGGTGTGAAAAATACCAGGAGCATGAAAGGGTGTGAAAAATATGAAGAGCATGAAAAGGCCTGAAAAATAGGAGTGGCAAAAAAACTCTGAAAAATACGAGGAGCATGAAAAGGTCTCAAAAATATGAAGAGCCTGAAAAGGTGTGAAAAATATGAAGGGCATGAAAAGCTGTGAAAAATACGAGAAGCATGAAAAGGTTTGAGAAATACGAGGAGCATGAAAAGGTCTGAGAAATAAGAGGAGAATAAAAAGGTCTGAAAAATTCGAGGAGCATGAAAAGTTCTGAGAAATACGCAGAGTATGAAAAAGTGTGACAAATACGAGGAGCATGAAAGGTTTGAAAAATATGAAAAGCATGAAAAGGTCTGAAAAATATGAGGAGCATGAAAAGGTGTAAAAAGCACGAGGAGCATGAAAAGGTCTGAGAAATAAGAGGAGCATAAAAAGGTCTGAAAAATATGAGGAGCATGAAAAGGTGGGAAAAATACGAGAGGCATGAAAAGGTCTGAAAAATACGAGTAGTATGAAATGGTGTGAAAAATACGAGGAGCATGAAAAGGTGTGAAAAATACGAGGAGCATGAAACGGTCTGAAAAATATGAAGAGCCCAAAAAGGTCTGAAAAATACGAAGAGCATGAAAAGGCGTGAAAATTCGAGGAGTATGAAAAGGAGTGAAAAATGCGAGGAGCATGAAAAGGTCTGAGAAATGGGAGGAGCATAAAAGGTCTGAAAAATACGAGGAGCATGAAAAGGAGTGAAAAATGCGAGGAGCATGAAAAGGTCTGAGAAAAGGGAGGAGCATAAAAAGGTCAGAAAAATATGAGGAGCATGAAAAGGTCTGAAAAACATGAAGAGCCTGAAAAGTGTGAAAAATATGAAGTGCTTGAAAAGGTCTGAAAAATATGAAGAGCACGAAAATGTGTGAAAAATATGAAGAGCACGAAAAGATCTGAAAACTATGAGGACCACAAAAAGGTGTGAAAAATACAAGAGGCACGAAAAGGTGTGAAAAATACGAGGAGACTGAAAACATGTGAAAAATACGAGGAGCATGAAAAGGTGTGAAAAAAACGAGGAGCATGAACAGGCGTGAATAATACGAGGAGCATGAAAAGGCGTGAAAAATACGAGGAGCATGAAAAGGTGTGAAAAATATGAGGAGCATGAAAAGGTCTGAGAAATATGAGGAGCATGAAAAGGTGTAAAAAACACGAGAAGCATGAAAAGGTCTGAGAAATAAGAGGAGCATCAAAAGGTCTGAAAAATACGAGGAGCATGAAAAGGTCTGAAAAATACGAGGATTATGAAAAAGTCAGAAAAATACGAGGAAAATGAAAGGTCTGAAAAATATGAAGAGCATGAAAAGGTGTGAAAAATATTAGGAGCATGTAAAGGTTGAAAAATAGGAGGAGCATGAAAATGTCTGAAATATATGAAGAGCACGTAAAGGTCTGAAAAATACGACGGACTCGAAAAGGTGTGAATAATACGAGGCGCATGAAAAGGTCTGAGAAATAGGAGCATGAAAAGGTCTGAGAAATAGGAGGAGCATAAAAAGTTCTGAAAAATACGAGGAGCATGAAAAGGTGTGAAAAATTCGAGGAGCATGAAAAGGTCTGAGAAATAAGAGGAGGATAAAAAGGTCTGAAAAATTCGCGGAGCATGAAAAGGTGTAAAAAACACGAGAAGAATGAAGTGGTCTGAAAAATATGAGGAACATGAAAAGGTCTGAAACATATGAGAAGCTAGAAAAGATCTGAAAAATATGAAGAGCCTGAGAAGGTGTGAAAAATATGAAGAGCATGAAAAGGTGTGAAAAATACGAGGAGCATGAAAAGGTGTGAAAAATATGTGGAGCATGAAAAGGTCTGAAAAATACGAAGAGCATGAAAAGGTGTGAAAAATATGAAGAGCATGAAAAGGTCTGAAAAGCACGAGGAGCATGAAAAGCTCTGAAAAATATGAGGAGCATGAAAACGTCTGAGAAATACGAGGAGCATGAATAGGTCTGAAAAATATGAGGAGCATTAAAAAGTTTGAAAAATATGAAGAGACTAAAAAGGTGTGAAAAATACGAGGAGCATGAAAAGGTGTGAAAAATACGAGGAGCATGAAGAGGTGTGAAAAATACGAGGAGCATGAAAAGGTGTGAAAAATACAAGGAGCATGAAATGGTCTGAAATATATAAAGAGCATGAAAAGGTCTGAAAAATATGAAGAGCACGAAAAGGTGTGAAAAATATGAAGAGCACGAAAAGGTCTGATATATATGAGGACAACGAAAAGGTGTGAAAAATACAAGGATCACGAACTGTTGTGAAAAATACGAAGAGCCCGAAAATGTGTGAAAAATAGGAGGAGCATGAAAAGGTGTGAACAACACAAGAAGCATGAAAAGGTGTGAAAAATACGAGGATCATGGAAAGGTGTGAAAAATATGTGGAGCATGAAAAGGTCTGAAAAATACGAAGAACATGAAAAGGTGTGAAAAATATGAAGAGCATGAAAAGGTCTGAAAAACACGAGGAACATGAAAAGCTCTAAAAATACGAGGAGCATGAAAACGTCTGAGAAATACGAGGAGCATGAATGGGTCTGAAAAATATGAGGAGCATGAAAAAGTTTGAAAAATATGAAGAGACTAAAAAGGTGTGAAAAATACGACGAGCATGAAAAGGTGTGAAAAATACGAGGAGCATGAAAAGGTGTGAAAAATACGAGGAGCATGAAATGGTCTGAAAAATATGAAGAGCCCAAAAAGGTCTGAAAAAAATGAAGAGCATGAAAAGGTCTGAAAAACATGAAGAGCCTGAAAAGTGTGAAAAATATGAAGAGCTTGAAAAGGTCTGAAAAATATGAAGAGCACGAAAATGTGTGAAAAATATGAAGAGCACGAAAAGATCTGAAAACTATGAGAAGCATGAAAAGGTGTGAAAAACACGAGGAACATGAAAAGCTCTAAAAATACGAGGAGCATGAAAACGTCTGAGAAATACGAGGAGCATGAATGGGTCTGAAAAATATGAGGAGCATGAAAAAGTTTGAAAAATATGAAGAGACTAAAAAGGTGTGAAAAATACGACGAGCATGAAAAGGTGTGAAAAATACGAGGAGCATGAAAAGGTGTGAAAAATACGAGGAGCATGAAATGGTCTGAAAAATATGAAGAGCCCAAAAAGGTCTGAAAAAAATGAAGAGCATGAAAAGGTCTGAAAAACATGAAGAGCCTGAAAAGTGTGAAAAATATGAAGAGCTTGAAAAGGTCTGAAAAATATGAAGAGCACGAAAATGTGTGAAAAATATGAAGAGCACGAAAAGATCTGAAAACTATGAGAAGCATGAAAAGGTGTGAAAAACACGAGGAGACTGAAAACATGTGAAAAATACGAGGAGCATGAAAAGGTGTGAAAAATACGAGGAGCATGAACAGGCGTGAATAATACGAGAAGCATGAAAAGGCGTGAAAAATACGAGGAGCATGAAAAGGTGTGAAAAATATGAGGAGCATGAAAAGGTCAGAAAAATATGAGGAGCATGAAAAGGTGTAAAAAACACGAGAAGCATGAAAAGGTCTGAGAAATAAGAGGAGCATGAAAAGGTCTGAAAAATACGAGGATTATGAAAAAGTCAGAAAAATACGAGGAAAATGAAAGGTCTGAAAAATATGAAGAGCATGAAAAGGTGTGAAAAATATGAAGAGCATGTAAAGGTTGAAAAATAGGAGGAGCATGAAAATGTCTGAAATATATGAAGAGCACGTAAAGGTCTGAAAAATACGACGGACACGAAAAGGTGTGAATAATACGAGGCGCATGAAAAGTTCTGAGAAATAGGAGCATGAAAAGGTCTGAGAAACAAGAGGAGGATAAAAAGGTCTGAAAAATACGCGGAGCATGAAAAGGTGTAAAAAACACGAGAAGAATGAAGTGGTCTGAAAAATATGAGGAACATGAAAAGGTCTGAAACATATGAGAAGCTAGAAAAGATCTGAAAAATATGAAGAGCCTGAGAAGGTGTGAAAAATATGAAGAGCATGAAAAGGTGTGAAAAATACGAGGAGCATGAAAAGGTGTGAAAAATATGTGGAGCATGAAAAGGTCTGAAAAATACGAAGAGCATGAAAAGGTGTGAAAAATATGAAGAGCATGAAAAGGTCTGAAAAGCACGAGGAGCATGAAAAGCTCTGAAAAATATGAGGAGCATGAAAACGTCTGAGAAATACGAGGAGCATGAATAGGTCTGAAAAATATGAGGAGCATTAAAAAGTTTGAAAAATATGAAGAGACTAAAAAGGTGTGAAAAATACGAGGAGCATGAAAAGGTGTGAAAAATACGAGGAGCATGAAAAAGTGTGAAAATTACGAGGAGCATGAAAGGGTGTGAAAAATGTGAGGAGCATGAAAAGGTGTGAAAAATACGATTAGCATGAAAACGTGTGAAAAATACGAGGAGCATGAAAAGGTGTGAAAAATACGACGAGCATGAAATGTCCTCAAAAATAGGAGGAGAATAAAAAGGTCTGAAAAATACGAGGAGCATGAAAAGCTGTGAAAAGTACAGGAGCATGAAAAGGCCAGAAACGTAGAAGGAGCATAAAAAGGTCTGAAAATTCGAGGAGCATGAAAAGTTGGGAAAACTACGATCATGAAAACGTGTGAAAAATACGAGGAGCATGAAAAGTTGTGAAAAATACGGGGAGCATGAAAAATACGAGGAGAATCAAAAGGTGTGAAAAATGCAAGGAGCATGAAAAGGTGTGAAAAATACCAGGAGCATGAAAGGGTGTGAAAAATATGAAGAGCATGAAAAGGCCTGAAAAATAGGAGTGGCAAAAAAACTCTGAAAAATACGAGGAGCATGAAAAGGTCTCAAAAATATGAAGAGCCTGAAAAGGTGTGAAAAATATGAAGGGCATGAAAAGCTGTGAAAAATACGAGAAGCATGAAAAGGTTTGAGAAATACGAGGAGCATGAAAAGGTCTGAGAAATAAGAGGAGAATAAAAAGGTCTGAAAAATTCGAGGAGCATGAAAAGTTCTGAGAAATACGCAGAGTATGAAAAAGTGTGACAAATACGAGGAGCATGAAAGGTTTGAAAAATATGAAAAGCATGAAAAGGTCTGAAAAATATGAGGAGCATGAAAAGGTGTAAAAAGCACGAGGAGCATGAAAAGGTCTGAGAAATAAGAGGAGCATAAAAAGGTCTGAAAAATATGAGGAGCATGAAAAGGTGGGAAAAATACGAGAGGCATGAAAAGGTCTGAAAAATACGAGTAGTATGAAATGGTGTGAAAAATACGAGGAGCATGAAAAGGTGTGAAAAATACGAGGAGCATGAAACGGTCTGAAAAATATGAAGAGCCCAAAAAGGTCTGAAAAATACGAAGAGCATGAAAAGGCGTGAAAATTCGAGGAGTATGAAAAGGAGTGAAAAATGCGAGGAGCATGAAAAGGTCTGAGAAATGGGAGGAGCATAAAAGGTCTGAAAAATACGAGGAGCATGAAAAGGAGTGAAAAATGCGAGGAGCATGAAAAGGTCTGAGAAAAGGGAGGAGCATAAAAAGGTCAGAAAAATATGAGGAGCATGAAAAGGTCTGAAAAACATGAAGAGCCTGAAAAGTGTGAAAAATATGAAGTGCTTGAAAAGGTCTGAAAAATATGAAGAGCACGAAAATGTGTGAAAAATATGAAGAGCACGAAAAGATCTGAAAACTATGAGGACCACGAAAAGGTGTGAAAAATACAAGAGGCACGAAAAGGTGTGAAAAATACAAGGAGACTGAAAACATGTGAAAAATACGAGGAGCATGAAAAGGTGTGAAAAAAACGAGGAGCATGAACAGGCGTGAATAATACGAGGAGCATGAAAAGGCGTGAAAAATACGAGGAGCATGAAAAGGTGTGAAAAATATGAGGAGCATGAAAAGGTCTGAGAAATATGAGGAGCATGAAAAGGTGTAAAAAACACGAGAAGCATGAAAAGGTCTGAGAAATAAGAGGAGCATCAAAAGGTCTGAAAAATACGAGGAGCATGAAAAGGTCTGAAAAATACGAGGATTATGAAAAAGTCAGAAAAATACGAGGAAAATGAAAGGTCTGAAAAATATGAAGAGCATGAAAAGGTGTGAAAAATATTAGGAGCAGGTAAAGGTTGAAAAATAGGAGGAGCATGAAAATGTCTGAAATATATGAAGAGCACGTAAAGGTCTGAAAAATACGACGGACTCGAAAAGGTGTGAATAATACGAGGCGCATGAAAAGGTCTGAGAAATAGGAGCATGAAAAGGTCTGAGAAATAGGAGGAGCATAAAAAGTTCTGAAAAATACGAGGAGCATGAAAAGGTGTGAAAAATTCGAGGAGCATGAAAAGGTCTGAGAAATAAGAGGAGGATAAAAAGGTCTGAAAAATTCGCGGAGCATGAAAAGGTGTAAAAAACACGAGAAGAATGAAGTGGTCTGAAAAATATGAGGAACATGAAAAGGTCTGAAACATATGAGAAGCTAGAAAAGATCTGAAAAATATGAAGAGCCTGAGAAGGTGTGAAAAATATGAAGAGCATGAAAAGGTGTGAAAAATACGAGGAGCATGAAAAGGTGTGAAAAATATGTGGAGCATGAAAAGGTCTGAAAAATACGAAGAGCATGAAAAGGTGTGAAAAATATGAAGAGCATGAAAAGGTCTGAAAAGCACGAGGAGCATGAAAAGCTCTGAAAAATATGAGGAGCATGAAAACGTCTGAGAAATACGAGGAGCATGAATAGGTCTGAAAAATATGAGGAGCATTAAAAAGTTTGAAAAATATGAAGAGACTAAAAAGGTGTGAAAAATACGAGGAGCATGAAAAGGTGTGAAAAATACGAGGAGCATGAAGAGGTGTGAAAAATACGAGGAGCATGAAAAGGTGTGAAAAATACGAGGAGCATGAAATGGTCTGAAATATATAAAGAGCATGAAAAGGTCTGAAAAATATGAAGAGCACGAAAAGGTGTGAAAAATATGAAGAGCACGAAAAGGTCTGATATATATGAGGACAACGAAAAGGTGTGAAAAATACAAGGATCACGAACAGTTGTGAAAAATACGAAGAGCCCGAAAATGTGTGAAAAATAGGAGGAGCATGAAAAGGTGTGAACAACACAAGAAGCATGAAAAGGTGTGAAAAATACGAGGATCATGGAAAGGTGTGAAAAATATGTGGAGCATGAAAAGGTCTGAAAAATACGAAGAACATGAAAAGGTGTGAAAAATATGAAGAGCATGAAAAGGTCTGAAAAACACGAGGAACATGAAAAGCTCTAAAAATACGAGGAGCATGAAAACGTCTGAGAAATACGAGGAGCATGAATGGGTCTGAAAAATATGAGGAGCATGAAAAAGTTTGAAAAATATGAAGAGACTAAAAAGGTGTGAAAAATACGACGAGCATGAAAAGGTGTGAAAAATACGAGGAGCATGAAAAGGTGTGAAAAATACGAGGAGCATGAAATGGTCTGAAAAATATGAAGAGCCCAAAAAGGTCTGAAAAAAATGAAGAGCATGAAAAGGTCTGAAAAACATGAAGAGCCTGAAAAGTGTGAAAAATATGAAGAGCTTGAAAAGGTCTGAAAAATATGAAGAGCACGAAAATGTGTGAAAAATATGAAGAGCACGAAAAGATCTGAAAACTATGAGAAGCATGAAAAGGTGTGAAAAACACGAGGAACATGAAAAGCTCTAAAAATACGAGGAGCATGAAAACGTCTGAGAAATACGAGGAGCATGAATGGGTCTGAAAAATATGAGGAGCATGAAAAAGTTTGAAAAATATGAAGAGACTAAAAAGGTGTGAAAAATACGACGAGCATGAAAAGGTGTGAAAAATACGAGGAGCATGAAAAGGTGTGAAAAATACGAGGAGCATGAAATGGTCTGAAAAATATGAAGAGCCCAAAAAGGTCTGAAAAAAATGAAGAGCATGAAAAGGTCTGAAAAACATGAAGAGCCTGAAAAGTGTGAAAAATATGAAGAGCTTGAAAAGGTCTGAAAAATATGAAGAGCACGAAAATGTGTGAAAAATATGAAGAGCACGAAAAGATCTGAAAACTATGAGAAGCATGAAAAGGTGTGAAAAACACGAGGAGACTGAAAACATGTGAAAAATACGAGGAGCATGAAAAGGTGTGAAAAATACGAGGAGCATGAACAGGCGTGAATAATACGAGAAGCATGAAAAGGCGTGAAAAATACGAGGAGCATGAAAAGGTGTGAAAAATATGAGGAGCATGAAAAGGTCAGAAAAATATGAGGAGCATGAAAAGGTGTAAAAAACACGAGAAGCATGAAAAGGTCTGAGAAATAAGAGGAGCATGAAAAGGTCTGAAAAATACGAGGATTATGAAAAAGTCAGAAAAATACGAGGAAAATGAAAGGTCTGAAAAATATGAAGAGCATGAAAAGGTGTGAAAAATATGAAGAGCATGTAAAGGTTGAAAAATAGGAGGAGCATGAAAATGTCTGAAATATATGAAGAGCACGTAAAGGTCTGAAAAATACGACGGACACGAAAAGGTGTGAATAATACGAGGCGCATGAAAAGTTCTGAGAAATAGGAGCATGAAAAGGTCTGAGAAACAAGAGGAGGATAAAAAGGTCTGAAAAATACGCGGAGCATGAAAAGGTGTAAAAAACACGAGAAGAATGAAGTGGTCTGAAAAATATGAGGAACATGAAAAGGTCTGAAACATATGAGAAGCTAGAAAAGATCTGAAAAATATGAAGAGCCTGAGAAGGTGTGAAAAATATGAAGAGCATGAAAAGGTGTGAAAAATACGAGGAGCATGAAAAGGTGTGAAAAATATGTGGAGCATGAAAAGGTCTGAAAAATACGAAGAGCATGAAAAGGTGTGAAAAATATGAAGAGCATGAAAAGGTCTGAAAAGCACGAGGAGCATGAAAAGCTCTGAAAAATATGAGGAGCATGAAAACGTCTGAGAAATACGAGGAGCATGAATAGGTCTGAAAAATATGAGGAGCATTAAAAAGTTTGAAAAATATGAAGAGACTAAAAAGGTGTGAAAAATACGAGGAGCATGAAAAGGTGTGAAAAATACGAGGAGCATGAAAAAGTGTGAAAATTACGAGGAGCATGAAAGGGTGTGAAAAATGTGAGGAGCATGAAAAGGTGTGAAAAATACGATTAGCATGAAAACGTGTGAAAAATACGAGGAGCATGAAAAGGTGTGAAAAATACGACGAGCATGAAATGTCCTCAAAAATAGGAGGAGAATAAAAAGGTCTGAAAAATACGAGGAGCATGAAAAGCTGTGAAAAGTACAGGAGCATGAAAAGGCCAGAAACGTAGAAGGAGCATAAAAAGGTCTGAAAATTCGAGGAGCATGAAAAGTTGGGAAAACTACGATCATGAAAACGTGTGAAAAATACGAGGAGCATGAAAAGTTGTGAAAAATACGGGGAGCATGAAAAATACGAGGAGAATCAAAAGGTGTGAAAAATGCAAGGAGCATGAAAAGGTGTGAAAAATACCAGGAGCATGAAAGGGTGTGAAAAATATGAAGAGCATGAAAAGGCCTGAAAAATAGGAGTGGCAAAAAAACTCTGAAAAATACGAGGAGCATGAAAAGGTCTCAAAAATATGAAGAGCCTGAAAAGGTGTGAAAAATATGAAGGGCATGAAAAGCTGTGAAAAATACGAGAAGCATGAAAAGGTTTGAGAAATACGAGGAGCATGAAAAGGTCTGAGAAATAAGAGGAGAATAAAAAGGTCTGAAAAATTCGAGGAGCATGAAAAGTTCTGAGAAATACGCAGAGTATGAAAAAGTGTGACAAATACGAGGAGCATGAAAGGTTTGAAAAATATGAAAAGCATGAAAAGGTCTGAAAAATATGAGGAGCATGAAAAGGTGTAAAAAGCACGAGGAGCATGAAAAGGTCTGAGAAATAAGAGGAGCATAAAAAGGTCTGAAAAATATGAGGAGCATGAAAAGGTGGGAAAAATACGAGAGGCATGAAAAGGTCTGAAAAATACGAGTAGTATGAAATGGTGTGAAAAATACGAGGAGCATGAAAAGGTGTGAAAAATACGAGGAGCATGAAACGGTCTGAAAAATATGAAGAGCCCAAAAAGGTCTGAAAAATACGAAGAGCATGAAAAGGCGTGAAAATTCGAGGAGTATGAAAAGGAGTGAAAAATGCGAGGAGCATGAAAAGGTCTGAGAAATGGGAGGAGCATAAAAGGTCTGAAAAATACGAGGAGCATGAAAAGGAGTGAAAAATGCGAGGAGCATGAAAAGGTCTGAGAAAAGGGAGGAGCATAAAAAGGTCAGAAAAATATGAGGAGCATGAAAAGGTCTGAAAAACATGAAGAGCCTGAAAAGTGTGAAAAATATGAAGTGCTTGAAAAGGTCTGAAAAATATGAAGAGCACGAAAATGTGTGAAAAATATGAAGAGCACGAAAAGATCTGAAAACTATGAGGACCACGAAAAGGTGTGAAAAATACAAGAGGCACGAAAAGGTGTGAAAAATACGAGGAGACTGAAAACATGTGAAAAATACGAGGAGCATGAAAAGGTGTGAAAAAAACGAGGAGCATGAACAGGCGTGAATAATACGAGGAGCATGAAAAGGCGTGAAAAATACGAGGAGCATGAAAAGGTGTGAAAAATATGAGGAGCATGAAAAGGTCTGAGAAATATGAGGAGCATG
Source organism: Cervus elaphus (assembly GCF_910594005.1). Classification (NCBI taxonomy): domain Eukaryota; kingdom Metazoa; phylum Chordata; class Mammalia; order Artiodactyla; family Cervidae; genus Cervus; species Cervus elaphus. The sequence continues at coordinate 1,457,078 of NC_057847.1, forward strand.
AAAAGGTGTAAAAAACACGAGAAGCATGAAAAGGTCTGAGAAATAAGAGGAGCATCAAAAGGTCTGAAAAATACGAGGAGCATGAAAAGGTCTGAAAAATACGAGGATTATGAAAAAGTCAGAAAAATACGAGGAAAATGAAAGGTCTGAAAAATATGAAGAGCATGAAAAGGTGTGAAAAATATTAGGAGCATGTAAAGGTTGAAAAATAGGAGGAGCATGAAAATGTCTGAAATATATGAAGAGCACGTAAAGGTCTGAAAAATACGACGGACACGAAAAGGTGTGAATAATACGAGGCGCATGAAAAGTTCTGAGAAATAGGAGCATGAAAAGGTCTGAGAAACAAGAGGAGGATAAAAAGGTCTGAAAAATACGCGGAGCATGAAAAGGTGTAAAAAACACGAGAAGAATGAAGTGGTCTGAAAAATATGAGGAACATGAAAAGGTCTGAAACATATGAGAAGCTAGAAAAGATCTGAAAAATATGAAGAGCCTGAGAAGGTGTGAAAAATATGAAGAGCATGAAAAGGTGTGAAAAATACGAGGAGCATGAAAAGGTGTGAAAAATATGTGGAGCATGAAAAGGTCTGAAAAATACGAAGAGCATGAAAAGGTGTGAAAAATATGAAGAGCATGAAAAGGTCTGAAAAGCACGAGGAGCATGAAAAGCTCTGAAAAATATGAGGAGCATGAAAACGTCTGAGAAATACGAGGAGCATGAATAGGTCTGAAAAATATGAGGAGCATTAAAAAGTTTGAAAAATATGAAGAGACTAAAAAGGTGTGAAAAATACGAGGAGCATGAAAAGGTGTGAAAAATACGAGGAGCATGAAAAAGTGTGAAAATTACGAGGAGCATGAAAGGGTGTGAAAAATGTGAGGAGCATGAAAAGGTGTGAAAAATACGATTAGCATGAAAACGTGTGAAAAATACGAGGAGCATGAAAAGGTGTGAAAAATACGACGAGCATGAAATGTCCTCAAAAATAGGAGGAGAATAAAAAGGTCTGAAAAATACGAGGAGCATGAAAAGCTGTGAAAAGTACAGGAGCATGAAAAGGCCAGAAACGTAGAAGGAGCATAAAAAGGTCTGAAAATTCGAGGAGCATGAAAAGTTGGGAAAACTACGATCATGAAAACGTGTGAAAAATACGAGGAGCATGAAAAGGTGTGAAAAATACCAGGAGCATGAAAGGGTGTGAAAAATATGAAGAGCATGAAAAGGCCTGAAAAATAGGAGTGGCAAAAAAACTCTGAAAAATACGAGGAGCATGAAAAGGTCTCAAAAATATGAAGAGCCTGAAAAGGTGTGAAAAATATGAAGGGCATGAAAAGCTGTGAAAAATACGAGGAGCATGAAAAGGTCTGAGAAATACGAGGAGCATGAAAAGGTCTGAGAAATAAGAGGAGAATAAAAAGGTCTGAAAAATTCGAGGAGCATGAAAAGTTCTGAGAAATACGCAGAGTATGAAAAAGTGTGACAAATACGAGGAGCATGAAAGGTTTGAAAAATATGAAAAGCATGAAAAGGTCTGAAAAATATGAGGAGCATGAAAAGGTGTAAAAAGCACGAGGAGCATGAAAAGGTCTGAGAAATAAGAGGAGCATAAAAAGGTCTGAAAAATATGAGGAGCATGAAAAGGTGGGAAAAATACGAGAGGCATGAAAAGGTCTGAAAAATACGAGTAGTATGAAATGGTGTGAAAAATACGAGGAGCATGAAAAGGTGTGAAAAATACGAGGAGCATGAAACGGTCTGAAAAATATGAAGAGCCCAAAAAGGTCTGAAAAATACGAAGAGCATGAAAAGGCGTGAAAATTCGAGGAGTATGAAAAGGAGTGAAAAATGCGAGGAGCATGAAAAGGTCTGAGAAATGGGAGGAGCATAAAAGGTCTGAAAAATACGAGGAGCATGAAAAGGAGTGAAAAATGCGAGGAGCATGAAAAGGTCTGAGAAAAGGGAGGAGCATAAAAAGGTCAGAAAAATATGAGGAGCATGAAAAGGTCTGAAAAACATGAAGAGCCTGAAAAGTGTGAAAAATATGAAGTGCTTGAAAAGGTCTGAAAAATATGAAGAGCACGAAAATGTGTGAAAAATATGAAGAGCACGAAAAGATCTGAAAACTATGAGGACCACGAAAAGGTGTGAAAAATACAAGAGGCACGAAAAGGTGTGAAAAATACGAGGAGACTGAAAACATGTGAAAAATACGAGGAGCATGAAAAGGTGTGAAAAAAACGAGGAGCATGAACAGGCGTGAATAATACGAGGAGCATGAAAAGGCGTGAAAAATACGAGGAGCATGAAAAGGTGTGAAAAATATGAGGAGCATGAAAAGGTCTGAGAAATATGAGGAGCATGAAAAGGTGTAAAAAACACGAGAAGCATGAAAAGGTCTGAGAAATAAGAGGAGCATCAAAAGGTCTGAAAAATACGAGGAGCATGAAAAGGTCTGAAAAATACGAGGATTATGAAAAAGTCAGAAAAATACGAGGAAAATGAAAGGTCTGAAAAATATGAAGAGCATGAAAAGGTGTGAAAAATATTAGGAGCATGTAAAGGTTGAAAAATAGGAGGAGCATGAAAATGTCTGAAATATATGAAGAGCACGTAAAGGTCTGAAAAATACGACGGACACGAAAAGGTGTGAATAATACGAGGCGCATGAAAAGTTCTGAGAAATAGGAGCATGAAAAGGTCTGAGAAACAAGAGGAGGATAAAAAGGTCTGAAAAATACGCGGAGCATGAAAAGGTGTAAAAAACACGAGAAGAATGAAGTGGTCTGAAAAATATGAGGAACATGAAAAGGTCTGAAACATATGAGAAGCTAGAAAAGATCTGAAAAATATGAAGAGCCTGAGAAGGTGTGAAAAATATGAAGAGCATGAAAAGGTGTGAAAAATACGAGGAGCATGAAAAGGTGTGAAAAATATGTGGAGCATGAAAAGGTCTGAAAAATACGAAGAGCATGAAAAGGTGTGAAAAATATGAAGAGCATGAAAAGGTCTGAAAAGCACGAGGAGCATGAAAAGCTCTGAAAAATATGAGGAGCATGAAAACGTCTGAGAAATACGAGGAGCATGAATAGGTCTGAAAAATATGAGGAGCATTAAAAAGTTTGAAAAATATGAAGAGACTAAAAAGGTGTGAAAAATACGAGGAGCATGAAAAGGTGTGAAAAATACGAGGAGCATGAAAAAGTGTGAAAATTACGAGGAGCATGAAAGGGTGTGAAAAATGTGAGGAGCATGAAAAGGTGTGAAAAATACGATTAGCATGAAAACGTGTGAAAAATACGAGGAGCATGAAAAGGTGTGAAAAATACGACGAGCATGAAATGTCCTCAAAAATAGGAGGAGAATAAAAAGGTCTGAAAAATACGAGGAGCATGAAAAGCTGTGAAAAGTACAGGAGCATGAAAAGGCCAGAAACGTAGAAGGAGCATAAAAAGGTCTGAAAATTCGAGGAGCATGAAAAGTTGGGAAAACTACGATCATGAAAACGTGTGAAAAATACGAGGAGCATGAAAAGTTGTGAAAAATACGGGGAGCATGAAAAATACGAGGAGAATCAAAAGGTGTGAAAAATGCAAGGAGCATGAAAAGGTGTGAAAAATACCAGGAGCATGAAAGGGTGTGAAAAATATGAAGAGCATGAAAAGGCCTGAAAAATAGGAGTGGCAAAAAAACTCTGAAAAATACGAGGAGCATGAAAAGGTCTCAAAAATATGAAGAGCCTGAAAAGGTGTGAAAAATATGAAGGGCATGAAAAGCTGTGAAAAATACGAGGAGCATGAAAAGGTCTGAGAAATACGAGGAGCATGAAAAGGTCTGAGAAATAAGAGGAGAATAAAAAGGTCTGAAAAATACGAGGAGCATGAAAAGTTCTGAGAAATACGCAGAGTATGAAAAAGTGTGACAAATACGAGGAGCATGAAAGGTTTGAAAAATATGAAAAGCATGAAAAGGTCTGAAAAATATGAGGAGCATGAAAAGGTGTAAAAAGCACGAGGAGCATGAAAAGGTCTGAGAAATAAGAGGAGCATAAAAAGGTCTGAAAAATATGAGGAGCATGAAAAGGTGGGAAAAATACGAGAGGCATGAAAAGGTCTGAAAAATACGAGTAGTATGAAATGGTGTGAAAAATACGAGGAGCATGAAAAGGTGTGAAAAATACGAGGAGCATGAAACGGTCTGAAAAATATGAAGAGCCCAAAAAGGTCTGAAAAATACGAAGAGCATGAAAAGGCGTGAAAATTCGAGGAGTATGAAAAGGAGTGAAAAATGCGAGGAGCATGAAAAGGTCTGAGAAATGGGAGGAGCATAAAAGGTCTGAAAAATACGAGGAGCATGAAAAGGAGTGAAAAATGCGAGGAGCATGAAAAGGTCTGAGAAAAGGGAGGAGCATAAAAAGGTCAGAAAAATATGAGGAGCATGAAAAGGTCTGAAAAACATGAAGAGCCTGAAAAGTGTGAAAAATATGAAGTGCTTGAAAAGGTCTGAAAAATATGAAGAGCACGAAAATGTGTGAAAAATATGAAGAGCACGAAAAGATCTGAAAACTATGAGGACCACGAAAAGGTGTGAAAAATACAAGAGGCACGAAAAGGTGTGAAAAATACGAGGAGACTGAAAACATGTGAAAAATACGAGGAGCATGAAAAGGTGTGAAAAAAACGAGGAGCATGAACAGGCGTGAATAATACGAGGAGCATGAAAAGGCGTGAAAAATACGAGGAGCATGAAAAGGTGTGAAAAATATGAGGAGCATGAAAAGGTCTGAGAAATATGAGGAGCATGAAAAGGTGTAAAAAACACGAGAAGCATGAAAAGGTCTGAGAAATAAGAGGAGCATCAAAAGGTCTGAAAAATACGAGGAGCATGAAAAGGTCTGAAAAATACGAGGATTATGAAAAAGTCAGAAAAATACGAGGAAAATGAAAGGTCTGAAAAATATGAAGAGCATGAAAAGGTGTGAAAAATATTAGGAGCATGTAAAGGTTGAAAAATACGAGGAGCATGAAAATGTCTGAAATATATGAAGAGCACGTAAAGGTCTGAAAAATACGACGGACTCGAAAAGGTGTGAATAATACGAGGCGCATGAAAAGGTCTGAGAAATAGGAGCATGAAAAGGTCTGAGAAATAGGAGGAGCATAAAAAGTTCTGAAAAATACGAGGAGCATGAAAAGGTGTGAAAAATTCGAGGAGCATGAAAAGGTCTGAGAAATAAGAGGAGGATAAAAAGGTCTGAAAAATTCGCGGAGCATGAAAAGGTGTAAAAAACACGAGAAGAATGAAGTGGTCTGAAAAATATGAGGAACATGAAAAGGTCTGAAACATATGAGAAGCTAGAAAAGATCTGAAAAATATGAAGAGCCTGAGAAGGTGTGAAAAATATGAAGAGCATGAAAAGGTGTGAAAAATACGAGGAGCATGAAAAGGTGTGAAAAATATGTGGAGCATGAAAAGGTCTGAAAAATACGAAGAGCATGAAAAGGTGTGAAAAATATGAAGAGCATGAAAAGGTCTGAAAAGCACGAGGAGCATGAAAAGCTCTGAAAAATATGAGGAGCATGAAAACGTCTGAGAAATACGAGGAGCATGAATAGGTCTGAAAAATATGAGGAGCATTAAAAAGTTTGAAAAATATGAAGAGACTAAAAAGGTGTGAAAAATACGAGGAGCATGAAAAGGTGTGAAAAATACGAGGAGCATGAAGAGGTGTGAAAAATACGAGGAGCATGAAAAGGTGTGAAAAATACAAGGAGCATGAAATGGTCTGAAATATATAAAGAGCATGAAAAGGTCTGAAAAATATGAAGAGCACGAAAAGGTGTGAAAAATATGAAGAGCACGAAAAGGTCTGATATATATGAGGACAACGAAAAGGTGTGAAAAATACAAGGATCACGAACAGTTGTGAAAAATACGAAGAGCCCGAAAATGTGTGAAAAATAGGAGGAGCATGAAAAGGTGTGAACAACACAAGAAGCATGAAAAGGTGTGAAAAATACAAGGATCATGGAAAGGTGTGAAAAATATGTGGAGCATGAAAAGGTCTGAAAAATACGAAGAACATGAAAAGGTGTGAAAAATATGAAGAGCATGAAAAGGTCTGAAAAACACGAGGAACATGAAAAGCTCTAAAAATACGAGGAGCATGAAAACGTCTGAGAAATACGAGGAGCATGAATGGGTCTGAAAAATATGAGGAGCATGAAAAAGTTTGAAAAATATGAAGAGACTAAAAAGGTGTGAAAAATACGGCGAGCATGAAAAGGTGTGAAAAATACGAGGAGCATGAAAAGGTGTGAAAAATACGAGGAGCATGAAATGGTCTGAAAAATATGAAGAGCCCAAAAAGGTCTGAAAAAAATGAAGAGCATGAAAAGGTCTGAAAAACATGAAGAGCCTGAAAAGTGTGAAAAATATGAAGAGCTTGAAAAGGTCTGAAAAATATGAAGAGCACAAAAATGTGTGAAAAATATGAAGAGCACGAAAAGATCTGAAAACTATGAGAAGCATGAAAAGGTGTGAAAAACACGAGGAACATGAAAAGCTCTAAAAATACGAGGAGCATGAAAACGTCTGAGAAATACGAGGAGCATGAATGGGTCTGAAAAATATGAGGAGCATGAAAAAGTTTGAAAAATATGAAGAGACTAAAAAGGTGTGAAAAATATGACGAGCATGAAAAGGTGTGAAAAATACGAGGAGCATGAAAAGGTGTGAAAAATACGAGGAGCATGAAATGGTCTGAAAAATATGAAGAGCCCAAAAAGGTCTGAAAAAAATGAAGAGCATGAAAAGGTCTGAAAAACATGAAGAGCCTGAAAAGTGTGAAAAATATGAAGAGCTTGAAAAGGTCTGAAAAATATGAAGAGCACGAAAATGTGTGAAAAATATGAAGAGCACGAAAAGATCTGAAAACTATGAGAAGCATGAAAAGGTGTGAAAAACACGAGGAGACTGAAAACATGTGAAAAATACGAGGAGCATGAAAAGGTGTGAAAAATACGAGGAGCATGAACAGGCGTGAATAATACGAGAAGCATGAAAAGGCGTGAAAAATACGAGGAGCATGAAAAGGTGTGAAAAATATGAGGAGCATGAAAAGGTCAGAAAAATATGAGGAGCATGAAAAGGTGTAAAAAACACGAGAAGCATGAAAAGGTCTGAGAAATAAGAGGAGCATGAAAAGGTCTGAAAAATACGAGGATTATGAAAAAGTCAGAAAAATACGAGGAAAATGAAAGGTCTGAAAAATATGAAGAGCATGAAAAGGTGTGAAAAATATGAAGAGCATGTAAAGGTTGAAAAATAGGAGGAGCATGAAAATGTCTGAAATATATGAAGAGCACGTAAAGGTCTGAAAAATACGACGGACACGAAAAGGTGTGAATAATACGAGGCGCATGAAAAGTTCTGAGAAATAGGAGCATGAAAAGGTCTGAGAAACAAGAGGAGGATAAAAAGGTCTGAAAAATACGCGGAGCATGAAAAGGTGTAAAAAACACGAGAAGAATGAAGTGGTCTGAAAAATATGAGGAACATGAAAAGGTCTGAAACATATGAGAAGCTAGAAAAGATCTGAAAAATATGAAGAGCCTGAGAAGGTGTGAAAAATATGAAGAGCATGAAAAGGTGTGAAAAATACGAGGAGCATGAAAAGGTGTGAAAAATATGTGGAGCATGAAAAGGTCTGAAAAATACGAAGAGCATGAAAAGGTGTGAAAAATATGAAGAGCATGAAAAGGTCTGAAAAGCACGAGGAGCATGAAAAGCTCTGAAAAATATGAGGAGCATGAAAACGTCTGAGAAATACGAGGAGCATGAATAGGTCTGAAAAATATGAGGAGCATTAAAAAGTTTGAAAAATATGAAGAGACTAAAAAGGTGTGAAAAATACGAGGAGCATGAAAAGGTGTGAAAAATACGAGGAGCATGAAAAAGTGTGAAAATTACGAGGAGCATGAAAGGGTGTGAAAAATGTGAGGAGCATGAAAAGGTGTGAAAAATACGATTAGCATGAAAACGTGTGAAAAATACGAGGAGCATGAAAAGGTGTGAAAAATACGACGAGCATGAAATGTCCTCAAAAATAGGAGGAGAATAAAAAGGTCTGAAAAATACGAGGAGCATGAAAAGCTGTGAAAAGTACAGGAGCATGAAAAGGCCAGAAACGTAGAAGGAGCATAAAAAGGTCTGAAAATTCGAGGAGCATGAAAAGTTGGGAAAACTACGATCATGAAAACGTGTGAAAAATACGAGGAGCATGAAAAGTTGTGAAAAATACGGGGAGCATGAAAAATACGAGGAGAATCAAAAGGTGTGAAAAATGCAAGGAGCATGAAAAGGTGTGAAAAATACCAGGAGCATGAAAGGGTGTGAAAAATATGAAGAGCATGAAAAGGCCTGAAAAATAGGAGTGGCAAAAAAACTCTGAAAAATACGAGGAGCATGAAAAGGTCTCAAAAATATGAAGAGCCTGAAAAGGTGTGAAAAATATGAAGGGCATGAAAAGCTGTGAAAAATACGAGAAGCATGAAAAGGTTTGAGAAATACGAGGAGCATGAAAAGGTCTGAGAAATAAGAGGAGAATAAAAAGGTCTGAAAAATTCGAGGAGCATGAAAAGTTCTGAGAAATACGCAGAGTATGAAAAAGTGTGACAAATACGAGGAGCATGAAAGGTTTGAAAAATATGAAAAGCATGAAAAGGTCTGAAAAATATGAGGAGCATGAAAAGGTGTAAAAAGCACGAGGAGCATGAAAAGGTCTGAGAAATAAGAGGAGCATAAAAAGGTCTGAAAAATATGAGGAGCATGAAAAGGTGGGAAAAATACGAGAGGCATGAAAAGGTCTGAAAAATACGAGTAGTATGAAATGGTGTGAAAAATACGAGGAGCATGAAAAGGTGTGAAAAATACGAGGAGCATGAAACGGTCTGAAAAATATGAAGAGCCCAAAAAGGTCTGAAAAATACGAAGAGCATGAAAAGGCGTGAAAATTCGAGGAGTATGAAAAGGAGTGAAAAATGCGAGGAGCATGAAAAGGTCTGAGAAATGGGAGGAGCATAAAAGGTCTGAAAAATACGAGGAGCATGAAAAGGAGTGAAAAATGCGAGGAGCATGAAAAGGTCTGAGAAAAGGGAGGAGCATAAAAAGGTCAGAAAAATATGAGGAGCATGAAAAGGTGTGAAAAACATGAAGAGCCTGAAAAGTGTGAAAAATATGAAGTGCTTGAAAAGGTCTGAAAAATATGAAGAGCACGAAAATGTGTGAAAAATATGAAGAGCACGAAAAGATCTGAAAACTATGAGGACCACGAAAAGGTGTGAAAAATACAAGAGGCACGAAAAGGTGTGAAAACTACGAGGAGACTGAAAACATGTGAAAAATACGAGGAGCATGAAAAGGTGTGAAAAAAACGAGGAGCATGAACAGGCGTGAATAATACGAGGAGCATGAAAAGGCGTGAAAAATACGAGGAGCATGAAAAGGTGTGAAAAATATGAGGAGCATGAAAAGGTCTGAGAAATATGAGGAGCATGAAAAGGTGTAAAAAACACGAGAAGCATGAAAAGGTCTGAGAAATAAGAGGAGCATCAAAAGGTCTGAAAAATACGAGGAGCATGAAAAGGTCTGAAAAATACGAGGATTATGAAAAAGTCAGAAAAATACGAGGAAAATGAAAGGTCTGAAAAATATGAAGAGCATGAAAAGGTGTGAAAAATATTAGGAGCATGTAAAGGTTGAAAAATAGGAGGAGCATGAAAATGTCTGAAATATATGAAGAGCACGTAAAGGTCTGAAAAATACGACGGACTCGAAAAGGTGTGAATAATACGAGGCGCATGAAAAGGTCTGAGAAATAGGAGCATGAAAAGGTCTGAGAAATAGGAGGAGCATAAAAAGTTCTGAAAAATACGAGGAGCATGAAAAGGTGTGAAAAATTCGAGGAGCATGAAAAGGTCTGAGAAATAAGAGGAGGATAAAAAGGTCTGAAAAATTCGCGGAGCATGAAAAGGTGTAAAAAACACGAGAAGAATGAAGTGGTCTGAAAAATATGAGGAGCATGAAAAGGTTTGACACATATGAGAAGCAAGAAAAGGTCTGAAAAATATGAAGAGCCTGAAAAGGTGTGAAAAATATGAAGAGCATGAAAAGGTGTGAAAAATACGAGGAACATGAAAAGGTGTGAAAAATACGAGGAGCATGAAGAGGTGTGAAAAATACGAGGAGCATGAAAAGGTGTGAAAAATACAAGGAGCATGAAATGGTCTGAAATATATAAAGAGCATGAAAAGGTCTGAAAAATATGAAGAGCACGAAAAGGTGTGAAAAATATGAAGAGCACGAAAAGGTCTGATATATATGAGGACAACGAAAAGGTGTGAAAAATACAAGGATCACGAACAGTTGTGAAAAATACGAAGAGCCCGAAAATGTGTGAAAAATAGGAGGAGCATGAAAAGGTGTGAACAACACAAGAAGCATGAAAAGGTGTGAAAAATACGAGGATCATGGAAAGGTGTGAAAAATATGTGGAGCATGAACAGGTCTGAAAAATACGAAAAACATGAAAAGGTGTGAAAAATATGAAGAGCATGAAAAGGTCTGAAAAACACGAGGAACATGAAAAGCTCTAAAAATACGAAGAGCATGAGAACGTCTGAGAAATACGAGGAGCATGAATGGGTCTGAAAAATATGAGGAGCATGAAAAAGTTTGAAAAATATGAAGAGACTAAAAAGGTGTGAAAAATACGAGGAGCATGAAAAGGTGTGAAAAATACGAGGAGCATGAAAAGGTGTGAAAAATACGAGGAGCATGAAATGGTCTGAAAAATATGAAGAGCCCAAAAAGGTCTGAAAAATATGAAGAGCATGAAAAGGTCTGAAAAACATGAAGAGCCTGAAAAGTGTGAAAAATATGAAGAGCTTGAAAAGGTCTGAAAAATATGAAGAGCACGAAAATGTGTGAAAAATATGAAGAGCACGAAAAGATCTGAAAACTATGAGAAGCATGAAAAGGTGTGAAAAACACGAGGAGACTGAAAACATGTGAAAAATACGAGGAGCATGAAAAGGTGTGAAAAATAAGGGGAGCATGAACAGGCGTGAATAATACGAGAAGCATGAAAAGGCGTGAAAAATACGAGGAGCATGAAAAGGTGTGAAAAATATGAGGAGCATGAAAAGGTCAGAAAAATATGAGGAGCATGAAAAGGTTTAAAAAACACGAGAAGCATGAAAAGGTCTGAGAAATAAGAGGAGCATCAAAAGGTCTGAAAAATACGAGGAGCATGAAAAGGTCTGAAAAATACGAGGATTATGAAAAAGTCAGAAAAATACGAGGAAAATGAAAGGTCTGAAAAATATGAAGAGCATGAAAAGGTGTGAAAAATATTAGGAGCATGTAAAGGTTGAAAAATAGGAGGAGCATGAAAATGTCTGAAATATATGAAGAGCACGTAAAGGTCTGAAAAATACGACGGACACGAAAAGGTGTGAATAATACGAGGCGCATGAAAAGGTCTGAGAAATAGGAGCATGAAAAGGTCTGAGAAATAAGAGGAGGATAAAAAGGTCTGAAAAATACGCGGAGCATGAAAAGGTGTAAAAAACACAAGAAGAATGAAGTGGTCTGAAAAATATGAGGAACATGAAAAGGTCTGAAACATATGAGAAGCTAGAAAAGATCTGAAAAATATGAAGAGCCTGAGAAGGTGTGAAAAATATGAAGAGCATGAAAAGGTGTGAAAAATACGAGGAGCATGGAAAGGTGTGAAAAATATGTGGAGCATGAAAAGGTCTGAAAAATACGAAGAGCATGAAAAGGTGTGAAAAATATGAAGAGCATGAAAAGGTCTGAAAAGCACGAGGAGCATGAAAAGCTCTGAAAAATATGAGGAGCATGAAAACGTCTGAGAAATACGAGGAGCATGAATAGGTCTGAAAAATATGAGGAGCATTAAAAAGTTTGAAAAATATGAAGAGACTAAAAAGGTGTGAAAAATACGAGGAGCATGAAAAGGTGTGAAAAATACGAGGAGCATGAAAAGGTGTGAAAATTACGAGGAGCATGAAAGGGTGTGAAAAATGTGAGGAGCATGAAAAGGTGTGAAAAATACGATTAGCATGAAAACGTGTGAAAAATACGAGGAGCATGAAAAGGTGTGAAAAATACGACGAGCATGAAATGTCCTCAAAAATAGGAGGAGAATAAAAAGGTCTGAAAAATACGAGGAGCATGAAAAGCAGTGAAAAGTACAGGAGCATGAAAAGGCCAGAAACGTAGAAGGAGCATAAAAAGGTCTGAAAATTCGAGGAGCATGAAAAGTTGGGAAAACTACGATCATGAAAACGTGTGAAAAATACGAGGAGCATGAAAAGTTGTGAAAAATACGGGGAGCATGAAAAATACGAGGAGAATCAAAAGGTGTGAAAAATGCAAGGAGCATGAAAAGGTGTGAAAAATACCAGGAGCATGAAAGGGTGTGAAAAATATGAAGAGCATGAAAAGGCCTGAAAAATAGGAGTGGCAAAAAAACTCTGAAAAATACGAGGAGCATGAAAAGGTCTCAAAAATATGAAGAGCCTGAAAAGGTGTGAAAAATATGAAGGGCATGAAAAGCTGTGAAAAATACGAGAAGCATGAAAAGGTCTGAGAAATACGAGGAGCATGAAAAGGTCTGAGAAATAAGAGGAGAATAAAAAGGTCTGAAAAATTTGAGGAGCATGAAAAGTTCTGAGAAATACGCAGAGTATGAAAAAGTGTGACAAATACGAGGAGCATGAAAGGTTTGAAAAATATGAAAAGCATGAAAAGGTCTGAAAAATATGAGGAGCATGAAAAGGTGTAAAAAGCACGAGGAGCATGAAAAGGTCTGAGAAATAAGAGGAGCATAAAAAGGTCTGAAAAATATGAGGAGCATGAAAAGGTGGGAAAAATACGAGAGGCATGAAAAGGTCTGAAAAATACGAGTAGTATGAAATGGTGTGAAAAATACGAGGAGCATGAAAAGGTGTGAAAAATACGAGGAGCATGAAACGGTCTGAAAAATATGAAGAGCCCAAAAAGGTCTGAAAAATACGAAGAGCATGAAAAGGCGTGAAAATTCGAGGAGTATGAAAAGGAGTGAAAAATGCGAGGAGCATGAAAAGGTCTGAGAAATGGGAGGAGCATAAAAGGTCTGAAAAATACGAGGAGCATGAAAAGGAGTGAAAAATGCGAGGAGCATGAAAAGGTCTGAGAAAAGGGAGGAGCATAAAAAGGTCAGAAAAATATGAGGAGCATGAAAAGGTCTGAAAAACATGAAGAGCCTGAAAAGTGTGAAAAATATGAAGTGCTTGAAAAGGTCTGAAAAATATGAAGAGCACGAAAATGTGTGAAAAATATGAAGAGCACGAAAAGATCTGAAAACTATGAGGACCACGAAAAGGTGTGAAAAATACAAGAGGCACGAAAAGGTGTGAAAAATACGAGGAGACTGAAAACATGTGAAAAATACGAGGAGCATGAAAAGGTGTGAAAAAAACGAGGAGCATGAACAGGCGTGAATAATACGAGGAGCATGAAAAGGCGTGAAAAATACGAGGAGCATGAAAAGGTGTGAAAAATATGAGGAGCATGAAAAGGTCTGAGAAATATGAGGAGCATGAAAAGGTGTAAAAAACACGAGAAGCATGAAAAGGTCTGAGAAATAAGAGGAGCATCAAAAGGTCTGAAAAATACGAGGAGCATGAAAAGGTCTGAAAAATACGAGGATTATGAAAAAGTCAGAAAAATACGAGGAAAATGAAAGGTCTGAAAAATATGAAGAGCATGAAAAGGTGTGAAAAATATTAGGAGCATGTAAAGGTTGAAAAATAGGAGGAGCATGAAAATGTCTGAAATATATGAAGAGCACGTAAAGGTCTGAAAAATACGACGGACTCGAAAAGGTGTGAATAATTCGAGGCGCATGAAAAGGTCTGAGAAATAGGAGCATGAAAAGGTCTGAGAAATAGGAGGAGCATAAAAAGTTCTGAAAAATACGAGGAGCATGAAAAGGTGTGAAAAATTCGAGGAGCATGAAAAGGTCTGAGAAATAAGAGGAGGATAAAAAGGTCTGAAAAATTCGCGGAGCATGAAAAGGTGTAAAAAACACGAGAAGAATGAAGTGGTCTGAAAAATATGAGGAGCATGAAAAGGTTTGACACATATGAGAAGCAAGAAAAGGTCTGAAAAATATGAAGAGCCTGAAAAGGTGTGAAAAATATGAAGAGCATGAAAAGGTGTGAAAAATACGAGGAACATGAAAAGGTGTGAAAAATACGAGGAGCATGAAGAGGTGTGAAAAATACAAGGAGCATGAAAAGGTGTGAAAAATACAAGGAGCATGAAATGGTCTGAAATATATAAAGAGCATGAAAAGGTCTGAAAAATATGAAGAGCACGAAAAGGTGTGAAAAATATGAAGAGCACGAAAAGGTCTGATATACATGAGGACAACGAAAAGGTGTGAAAAATACAAGGATCACGAACAGTTGTGAAAAATACGAAGAGCCCGAAAATGTGTGAAAAATAGGAGGAGCATGAAAAGGTGTGAACAACACAAGAAGCATGAAAAGGTGTGAAAAATACGAGGATCATGGAAAGGTGTGAAAAATATGTGGAGCATGAACAGGTCTGAAAAATACGAAAAACATGAAAAGGTGTGAAAAATATGAAGAGCATGAAAAGGTCTGAAAAACACGAGGAACATGAAAAGCTCTAAAAATACGAGGAGCATGAAAACGTCTGAGAAATACGAGGAGCAGGAATGGGTCTGAAAAATATGAGGAGCATGAAAAAGTTTGAAAAATATGAAGAGACTAAAAAGGTGTGAAAAATACGAGGAGCATGAAAAGGTGTGAAAAATACGAGGAGCATGAAAAGGTGTGAAAAATACGAGGAGCATGAAATGGTCTGAAAAATATGAAGAGCCCAAAAAGGTCTGAAAAATATGAAGAGCATGAAAAGGTCTGAAAAACATGAAGAGCTTGAAAAGTGTGAAAAATATGAAGAGCTTGAAAAGGTCTGAAAAATATGAAGAGCACGAAAATGTGTGAAAAATATGAAGAGCACGAAAAGATCTGAAAACTATGAGAAGCACGAAAAGGTGTGAAAAACACGAGGAGACTGAAAACATGTGAAAAATACGAAGAGCATGAAAAGGTGTGAAAAATACGAGGAGCATGAACAGGCGTGAATAATACGAGAAGCATGAAAAGGCGTGAAAAATACGAGGAGCATGAAAAGGTGTGAAAAATATGAGGAGCATGAAAAGGTCAGAAAAATATGAGGAGCATGAAAAGGTGTAAAAAACACGAGAAGCATGAAAAGGTCTGAGAAATAAGAGGAGCATCAAAAGGTCTGAAAAATACGAGGAGCATGAAAAGGTCTGAAAAATACGAGGATTATGAAAAAGTCAGAAAAATACGAGGAAAATGAAAGGTCTGAAAAATATGAAGAGCATGAAAAGGTGTGAAAAATATGAAGAGCATGTAAAGGTTGAAAAATAGGAGGAGCATGAAAATGTCTGAAATATATGAAGAGCACGTAAAGGTCTGAAAAATACGACGGACACGAAAAGGTGTGAATAATACGAGGCGCATGAAAAGGTCTGAGAAATAGGAGCATGAAAAGGTCTGAGAAACAAGAGGAGGATAAAAAGGTCTGAAAAATACGCGGAGCATGAAAAGGTGTAAAAAACACGAGAAGAATGAAGTGGTCTGAAAAATATGAGGAACATGAAAAGGTCTGAAACATATGAAGAGCCTGAGAAGGTGTGAAAAATAAGAAGAGCATGAAAAGGTGTGAAAAATACGAGGAGCATGAAAAGGTGTGAAAAATATGTGGAGCATGAAAAGGTCTGAAAAGCACGAGGAGCATGAAAAGCTCTGAAAAATATGAGGAGCATGAAAACGTCTGAGAAATACGAGGAGCATGAATAGGTCTGAAAAATATGAGGAGCATTAAAAAGTTTGAAAAATATGAAGAGACTAAAAAGGTGTGAAAAATACGAGGAGCATGAAAAGGTGTGAAAAATACGAGGAGCATGAAAAGGTGTGAAAATTACGAGGAGCATGAAAGGGTGTGAAAAATGTGAGGAGCATGAAAAGGTGTGAAAAATACGATGAGCATGAAAACGTGTGAAAAATACGAGGAGCATGAAAAGGTGTGAAAAATACGACGAGCATGAAATGGCCTCAAAAATAGGAGGAGAATAAAAAGGTCTGAAAAATACGAGGAGCATGAAAAGCTGTGAAAAGTACAGGAGCATGAAAAGGCCAGAAACGTAGAAGGAGCATAAAAAGGTCTGAAAATTCGAGGAGCATGAAAAGTTGGGAAAACTACGATCATGAAAACGTGTGAAAAATACGAGGAGCATGAAAAGTTGTGAAAAATACGGGGAGCATGAAAAATACGAGGAGAATCAAAAGGTGTGAAAAATGCAAGGAGCATGAAAAGGTGTGAAAAATACCAGGAGCATGAAAGGGTGTGAAAAATATGAAGAGCATGAAAAGGCCTGAAAAATAGGAGTGGCAAAAAAACTCTGAAAAATACGAGGAGCATGAAAAGGTCTCAAAAATATGAAGAGCCTGAAAAGGTGTGAAAAATATGAAGGGCATGAAATGCTGTGAAAAATACGAGGAGCATGAAAAGGTCTGAGAAATACGAGGAGCATGAAAAGGTCTGAGAAATAAGAGGAGAATAAAAAGGTCTGAAAAATTCGAGGAGCATGAAAAGTTCTGAGAAATACGCAGAGTATGAAAAAGTGTGACAAATACGAGGAGCATGAAAGGTTTGAAAAATATGAAAAGCATGAAAAGGTCTGAAAAATATGAGGAGCATGAAAAGGTGTAAAAAGCACGAGGAGCATGAAAAGGTCTGAGAAATAAGAGGAGCATAAAAAGGTCTGAAAAATATGAGGAGCATGAAAAGGTGGGAAAAATACGAGAGGCATGAAAAGGTCTGAAAAATACGAGTAGTATGAAATGGTGTGAAAAATACGAGGAGCATGAAAAGGTGTGAAAAATACGAGGAGCATGAAACGGTCTGAAAAATATGAAGAGCCCAAAAAGGTCTGAAAAATACGAAGAGCATGAAAAGGCGTGAAAATTCGAGGAGCATGAAAAGGAGTGAAAAATGCGAGGAGCATGAAAAGGTCTGAGAAGTGGGAGGAGCATAAAAGGTCTGAAAAATACGAGGAGCATGAAAAGGAGTGAAAAATGCGAGGAGCATGAAAAGGTCTGAGAAAAGGGAGGAGCATAAAAAGGTCAGAAAAATATGAGGAGCATGAAAAGGTCTGAAAAACATGAAGAGCCTGAAAAGTGTGAAAAATATGAAGTGCTTGAAAAGGTCTGAAAAATATGAAGAGCACGAAAATGTGTGAAAAATATGAAGAGCACGAAAAGATCTGAAAACTATGAGGACCACGAAAAGGTGTGAAAAATACAAGAGGCACGAAAAGGTGTAAAAACTACGAGGAGACTGAAAACATGTGAAAAATACGAGGAGCATGAAAAGGTGTGAAAAAAACGAGGAGCATGAACAGGCGTGAATAATACGAGGAGCATGAAAAGGCGTGAAAAATACGAGGAGCATGAAAAGGTGTGAAAAATATGAGGAGCATGAAAAGGTCTGAGAAATATGAGGAGCATGAAAAGGTGTAAAAAACACGAGAAGCATGAAAAGGTCTGAGAAATAAGAGGAGCATCAAAAGGTCTGAAAAATACGAGGAGCATGAAAAGGTCTGAAAAATACGAGGATTATGAAAAAGTCAGAAAAATACGAGGAAAATGAAAGGTCTGAAAAATATGAAGAGCATGAAAAGGTGTGAAAAATATTAGGAGCAGGTAAAGGTTGAAAAATACGAGGAGCATGAAAATGTCTGAAATATATGAAGAGCACGTAAAGGTCTGAAAAATACGACGGACTCGAAAAGGTGTGAATAATACGAGGCGCATGAAAAGGTCTGAGAAATAGGAGCATGAAAAGGTCTGAGAAATAGGAGGAGCATAAAAAGTTCTGAAAAATACGAGGAGCATGAAAAGGTGTGAAAAATTCGAGGAGCATGAAAAGGTCTGAGAAAAAAGAGGAGGATAAAAAGGTCTGAAAAATTCGCGGAGCATGAAAAGGTGTAAAAAACACGAGAAGAATGAAGTGGTCTGAAAAATATGAGGAGCATGAAAAGGTTTGACACATATGAGAAGCAAGAAAAGGTCTGAAAAATATGAAGAGCCTGAAAAGGTGTGAAAAATATGAAGAGCCTGAAAAGGTGTGAAAAATACGAGGAACATGAAAAGGTGTGAAAAATACGAGGAGCATGAAGAGGTGTGAAAATACGAGGAGCATGAAAAGGTGTGAAAAATACAAGGAGCATGAAATGGTCTGAAATATATAAAGAGCATGAAAAGGTCTGAAAAATATGAAGAGCACGAAAAGGTGTGAAAAATATGAAGAGCACGAAAAGGTCTGAAAAACACGAGAAACATGAAAAGCTCTAAAAATACGAGGAGCATGAAAACGTATGAGAAATACGAGGAGCATGAATGGGTCTGAAAAATATGAGGAGCATGAAAAAGTTTGAAAAATATGAAGAGACTAAAAAGGTGTGAAAAATACGAGGAGCATGAAAAGGTGTGAAAAATATGAGGAGCATGAAAAGGTGTGAAAAATACGAGGAGCATGAAATGGTCTGAAAAATATGAAGAGCCCAAAAAGGTCTGAAAATTATGAAGAGCATGAAAAGGTCTGAAAAACATGAAGAGCCTGAAAAGTGTGAAAAATTTGAAGAGCTTCAAAAGGTCTGAAAAATATGAAGAGCACGAAAATGTGTGAAAAATATGAAGAGCACGAAAAGATATGAAAACTATGAGAAGCACGAAAAGGTGTGAAAAACACGAGGAGACTGAAAACATGTGAAAAATCCGAGGAGCATGAAAAGGTGTGAAAAATACGAGGAGCATGAACAGGCGTGAATAATACGAGAAGCATGAAAAGGCGTGAAAAATACGAGGAGCATGAAAAGGTGTGAAAAATATGAGGAGCATGAAAAGGTCAGAAAAATATGAGGAGCATGAAAAGGTGTAAAAAACACGAGAAGCATGAAAAGGTCTGAGAAATAAGAGGAGCATCAAAAGGTCTGAAAAATACGAGGAGCATGAAAAGGTCTGAAAAATACGAGGATTATGAAAAAGTCAGAAAAATACGAGGAAAATGAAAGGTCTGAAAAATATGAAGAGCATGAAAAGGTGTGAAAAATATGAAGAGCATGTAAAGGTTGAAAAATAGGAGGAGCATGAAAATGTCTGAAATATATGAAGAGCACGTAAAGGTCTGAAAAATACGACGGACACGAAAAGGTGTGAATAATACGAGGCGCATGAAAAGGTCTGAGAAATAGGAGCATGAAAAGGTCTGAGAAATAAGAGGACGATAAAAAGGTCTGAAAATACGCGGAGCATGAAAAGGTGTAAAAAACACGAGAAGAATGATGTGGTCTAAAAAATATGAGGAACATGAAAAGGTCTGAAACATATGAGAAGCTAGAAAAGATCTGAAAAATATGAAGAGCCTGAGAAGGTGTGAAAAATATGAAGAGCATGAAAAGGTGTGAAAAATACGAGGAGCATGAAAAGGTCTGAAAAGCACGAGGAGCATGAAAAGCTCTGAAAAATATGAGGAGCATGAAAACGTCTGAGAAATACGAGGAGCATGAATAGGTCTGAAAAATATGAGGAGCATTAAAAAGTTTGAAAAATATGAAGAGACTAAAAAGGTGTGAAAAATACGAGGAGCATGAAAAGGTGTGAAAAATACGAGGAGCATGAAAAGGTGTGAAAATTACGAGGAGCATGAAAGGGTGTGAAAAATGTGAGGAGCATGAAAAGTTGTGAAAAATACGATTAGCATGAAAACGTGTGAAAAATACGAGGAGCATGAAAAGGTGTGAAAAATACGACGAGCATGAAATGTCCTCAAAAATAGGAGGAGAATAAAAAGGTCTGAAAAATACGAGGAGCATGAAAAGCTGTGAAAAGTACAGGAGCATGAAAAGGCCAGAAACGTAGAAGGAGCATAAAAAGGTCTGAAAATTCGAGGAGCATGAAAAGTTGGGAAAACTACGATCATGAAAACGTGTGAAAAATACGAGGAGCATGAAAAGTTGTGAAAAATACGGGGAGCATGAAAAATACGAGGAGAATCAAATGGTGTGAAAAATGCAAGGAGCATGAAAAGGTGTGAAAAATACCAGGAGCATGAAAGGGTGTGAAAAATATGAAGAGCATGAAAAGGCCTGAAAAATAGGAGTGGCAAAAAAACTCTGAAAAATACGAGGAGCATGAAAAGGTCTCAAAAATATGAAGAGCCTGAAAAGGTGTGAAAAATATGAAGGGCATGAAAAGCTGTGAAAAATACGAGAAGCATGAAAAGGTCTGAGAAATACGAGGAGCATGAAAAGGTCTGAGAAATAAGAGGAGAATAAAAAGGTCTGAAAAATTTGAGGAGCATGAAAAGTTCTGAGAAATACGCAGAGTATGAAAAAGTGTGACAAATACGAGGAGCATGAAAGGTTTGAAAAATATGAAAAGCATGAAAAGGTCTGAAAAATATGAGGAGCATGAAAAGGTGTAAAAAGCACGAGGAGCATGAAAAGGTCTGAGAAATAAGAGGAGCATAAAAAGGTCTGAAAAATATGAGGAGCATGAAAAGGTGGGAAAAATACGAGAGGCATGAAAAGGTCTGAAAAATACGAGTAGTATGAAATGGTGTGAAAAATACGAGGAGCATGAAAAGGTGTGAAAAATACGAGGAGCATGAAACGGTCTGAAAAATATGAAGAGCCCAAAAAGGTCTGAAAAATACGAAGAGCATGAAAAGGCGTGAAAATTCGAGGAGCATGAAAAGGAGTGAAAAATGCGAGGAGCATGAAAAGGTCTGAGAAATGGGAGGAGCATAAAAGGTCTGAAAAATACGAGGAGCATGAAAAGGAGTGAAAAATGCGAGGAGCATGAAAAGGTCTGAGAAAAGGGAGGAGCATAAAAAGGTCAGAAAAATATGAGGAGCATGAAAAGGTCTGAAAAACATGAAGAGCCTGAAAAGTGTGAAAAATATGAAGTGCTTGAAAAGGTCTGAAAAATATGAAGAGCACGAAAATGTGTGAAAAATATGAAGAGCACGAAAAGATCTGAAAACTATGAGGACCACGAAAAGGTGTGAAAAATACAAGAGGCACGAAAAGGTGTGAAAAATACGAGGAGACTGAAAACATGTGAAAAATACGAGGAGCATGAAAAGGTGTGAAAAAAACGAGGAGCATGAACAGGCGTGAATAATACGAGGAGCATGAAAAGGCGTGAAAAATACGAGGAGCATGAAAAGGTGTGAAAAATATGAGGAGCATGAAAAGGTCTGAGAAATATGAGGAGCATGAAAAGGTGTAAAAAACACGAGAAGCATGAAAAGGTCTGAGAAATAAGAGGAGCATCAAAAGGTCTGAAAAATACGAGGAGCATGAAAAGGTCTGAAAAATACGAGGATTATGAAAAAGTCAGAAAAATACGAGGAAAATGAAAGGTCTGAAAAATATGAAGAGCATGAAAAGGTGTGAAAAATATTAGGAGCATGTAAAGGTTGAAAAATAGGAGGAGCATGAAAATGTCTGAAATATATGAAGAGCACGTAAAGGTCTGAAAAATACGACGGACACGAAAAGGTGTGAATAATACGAGGCGCATGAAAAGGTCTGAGAAATAGGAGCATGAAAAGGTCTGAGAAATAAGAGGAGGATAAAAAGGTCTGAAAAATACGCGGAGCATGAAAAGGTGTAAAAAACACGAGAAGAATGAAGTGGTCTGAAAAATATGAGGAACATGAAAAGGTCTGAAACATATGAGAAGCTAGAAAAGATCTGAAAAATATGAAGAGCCTGAGAAGGTGTGAAAAATATGAAGAGCATGAAAAGGTGTGAAAAATACGAGGAGCATGAAAAGGTGTGAAAAATATGTGGAGCATGAAAAGGTCTGAAAAATACGAAGAGCATGAAAAGGTGTGAAAAATATGCAGAGCATGTAAAGGTCTGAAAAGCACGAGGAGCATGAAAAGCTCTGAAAAATATGAGGAGCATGAAAACGTCTGAGAAATACGAGGAGCATGAAAAGGTCTGAAAAATATGAGGAGCATTAAAAAGTTTGAAAAATATGAAGAGACTAAAAAGGTGTGAAAAATACGAGGAGCATGAAAAGGTGTGAAAAATACGAGCAGCATGAAAAGGTGTGAAAATTACGAGGAGCATGAAAGGGTGTGAAAAATGTGAGGAGCATGAAAAGGTGTGAAAAATACGATTAGCATGAAAACGTGTGAAAAATACGAGGAGCATGAAAAGGTGTGAAAAATACGACGAGCATGAAATGGCCTCAAAAATAGGAGGAGAATAAAAAGGTCTGAAAAATACGAGGAGCATGAAAAGCTGTGAAAAGTACAGGAGCATGAAAAGGCCAGAAACGTAGAAGGAGCATAAAAAGGTCTGAAAATTCGAGGAGCATGAAAAGTTGGGAAAACTACGATCATGAAAACGTGTGAAAAATACGAGGAGCATGAAAAGTTGTGAAAAATACGGGGAGCATGAAAAATACGAGGAGAATCAAAAGGTGTGAAAAATGCAAGGAGCATGAAAAGGTGTGAAAAATACCAGGAGCATGAAAGGGTGTGAAAAATATGAAGAGCATGAAAAGGCCTGAAAAATAGGAGTGGCAAAAAAACTCTGAAAAATACGTGGAGCATGAAAAGGTCTCAAAAATATGAAGAGCCTGAAAAGGTGTGAAAAATATGAAGGGCATGAAAAGCTGTGAAAAATACGAGAAGCATGAAAAGGTCTGAGAAATACGAGGAGCATGAAAAGGTCTGAGAAATAAGAGGAGAATAAAAAGGTCTGAAAAATTCGAGGAGCATGAAAAGTTCTGAGAAATACGCAGAGTATGAAAAAGTGTGACAAATACGAGGAGCATGAAAGGTTTGAAAAATATGAAAAGCATGAAAAGGTCTGAAAAATATGAGGAGCATGAAAAGGTGTAAAAAGCACGAGGAGCATGAAATGGTCTGAGAAATAAGAGGAGCATAAAAAGGTCTGAAAAATATGAGGAGCATGAAAAGGTGGGAAAAATACGAGAGGCATGAAAAGGTCTGAAAAATACGAGTAGTATGAAATGGTGTGAAAAATACGAGGAGCATGAAAAGGTGTGAAAAATACGAGGAGCATGAAACGGTCTGAAAAATATGAAGAGCCCAAAAAGGTCTGAAAAATACGAAGAGCATGAAAAGGCGTGAAAATTCGAGGAGCATGAAAAGGAGTGAAAAATGCGAGGAGCATGAAAAGGTCTGAGAAGTGGGAGGAGCATAAAAGGTCTGAAAAATACGAGGAGCATGAAAAGGAGTGAAAAATGCGAGGAGCATGAAAAGGTCTGAGAAAAGGGAGGAGCATAAAAAGGTCAGAAAAATATGAGGAGCATGAAAAGGTCTGAAAAACATGAAGAGCCTGAAAAGTGTGAAAAATATGAAGTGCTTGAAAAGGTCTGAAAAATATGAAGAGCACGAAAATGTGTGAAAAATATGAAGAGCACGAAAAGATCTGAAAACTATGAGGACCACGAAAAGGTGTGAAAAATACAAGAGGCACGAAAAGGTGTGAAAACTACGAGGAGACTGAAAACATGTGAAAAATACGAGGAGCATGAAAAGGTGTGAAAAAAACGAGGAGCATGAACAGGCGTGAATAATACGAGGAGCATGAAAAGGCGTGAAAAATACGAGGAGCATGAAAAGGTGTGAAAAATATGAGGAGCATGAAAATGTCTGAGAAATATGAGGAGCATGAAAAGGTGTAAAAAACACGAGAAGCATGAAAAGGTCTGAGAAATAAGAGGAGCATCAAAAGATCTGAAAAATACGAGGAGCATGAAAAGGTCTGAAAAATACGAGGATTATGAAAAAGTCAGAAAAATACGAGGAAAATGAAAGGTCTGAAAAATATGAAGAGCATGAAAAGGTGTGAAAAATATTAGGAGCATGTAAAGGTTGAAAAATACGAGGAGCATGAAAATGTCTGAAATATATGAAGAGCACGTAAAGGTCTGAAAAATACGACGGACACGAAAAGGTGTGAATAATACGAGGCGCATGAAAAGGTCTGAGAAATAGGACCATGAAAAGGTCTGAGAAATAAGAGGAGGATAAAAAGTTCTGAAAAATACGCGGAGCATGAAAAGTTGTAAAAAACACGAGAAGAATGAAGTGGTCTGAAAAATATGAGGAACATGAAAAGGTCTGAAACATATGAGAAGCTAGAAAAGATCTGAAAAATATGAAGAGCCTGAGAAGGTGTGAAAAATATGAAGAGCATGAAAAGGTGTGAAAAATACGAGGAGCATGAAAAGGTGTGAAAAATATGTGGAGCATGAAAAGGTCTGAAAAATACGAAGAGCATGAAAAGGTGTGAAAAATATGAAGAGCATGAAAAGGTCTGAAAAGCACGAGGAGCATGAAAAGCTCTGAAGAATATGAGGAGCATGAAAACGTCTGAGAAATACGAGGAGCATGAATAGGTCTGAAAAATATGAGGAGCATTAAAAAGTTTGAAAAATATGAAGAGACTAAAAAGGTGTGAAAAATACGAGGAGCATGAAAGGGTGTGAAAAATGTGAGGAGCATGAAAAGGTGTGAAAAATACGATTAGCATGAAAACGTGTGAAAAATACGAGGAGCATGAAAAGGTGTGAAAAATACGACGAGCATGAAATGGCCTCAAAAATAGGAGGAGAATAAAAAGGTCTGAAAAATATGAGGAGCATGAAAAGCTGTGAAAAGTACAGGAGCATGAAAAGGCCAGAAACGTAGAAGGAGCATAAAAAGGTCTGAAAATTCGAGGAGCATGAAAAGTTGGGAAAACTACGATCATGAAAACGTGTGAAAAATACGAGGAGCATGAAAAGTTGTGAAAAATACGGGGAGCATGAAAAATACGAGGAGAATCAAAAGGTGTGAAAAATGCAAGGAGCATGAAAAGGTGTGAAAAATACCAGGAGCATGAAAGGGTGTGAAAAATATGAAGAGCATGAAAAGGCCTGAAAAATAGGAGTGGCAAAACAACTCTGAAAAATACGAGGAGCATGAAAAGGTCTCAAAAATATGAAGAGCCTGAAAAGGTGTGAAAAATATGAAGGGCATGAAAAGCTGTGAAAAATACGAGAAGCATGAAAAGGTCTGAGAAATACGAGGAGCATGAAAAGGTCTGAGAAATAAGAGGAGAATAAAAAGGTCTGAAAAATTCTAGGAGCATGAAAAGTTCTGAGAAATACGCAGAGTATGAAAAAGTGTGACAAATACGAGGAGCATGAAAGGTTTGAAAAATATGAAAAGCATGAAAAGGTCTGAAAAATATGAGGAGCATGAAAAGGTGTAAAAAGCACGAGGAGCATGAAAAGGTCTGAGAAATAAGAGGAGCATAAAAAGGTCTGAAAAATATGAGGAGCATGAAAAGGTGGGAAAAATACGAGAGGCATGAAAAGGTCTGAAAAATACGAGTAGTATGAAATGGTGTGAAAAATACGAGGAGCATGAAAAGGTGTGAAAAATACGAGGAGCATGAAACGGTCTGAAAAATATGAAGAGCCCAAAAAGGTCTGAAAAATACGAAGAGCATGAAAAGGCGTGAAAATTCGAGGAGTATGAAAAGGAGTGAAAAATGCGAGGAGCATGAAAAGGTCTGAAAAATGGGAGGAGCATAAAAGGTCTGAAAAATACGAGGAGCATGAAAAGGAGTGAAAAATGCGAGGAGCATGAAAAGGTCTGAGAAAAGGGAGGAGCATAAAAAGGTCAGAAAAATATGAGGAGCATGAAAAGGTCTGAAAAACATGAAGAGCCTGAAAAGTGTGAAAAATATGAAGTGCTTGAAAAGGTCTGAAAAATATGAAGAGCACGAAAATGTGTGAAAAATATGAAGAGCACGAAAAGATCTGAAAACTATGAGGACCACGAAAAGGTGTGAAAAATACAAGAGGCACGAAAAGGTGTGAAAAATACGAGGAGACTGAAAACATGTGAAAAATACGAGGAGCATGAAAAGGTGTGAAAAAAACGAGGAGCATGAACAGGCGTGAATAATACGAGGAGCATGAAAAGGCGTGAAAAATACGAGGAGCATGAAAAGGTGTGAAAAATATGAGGAGCATGAAAAGGTCTGAGAAATATGAGGAGCATGAAAAGGTGTAAAAAACACGAGAAGCATGAAAAGGTCTGAGAAATAAGAGGAGCATCAAAAGGTCTGAAAAATACGAGGAGCATGAAAAGGTCTGAAAAATACGAGGATTATGAAAAAGTCAGAAAAATACGAGGAAAATGAAAGGTCTGAAAAATATGAAGAGCATGAAAAGGTGTGAAAAATATTAGGAGCATGTAAAGGTTGAAAAATACGAGGAGCATGAAAATGTCTGAAATATATGAAGAGCACGTAAAGGTCTGAAAAATACGACGGACTCGAAAAGGTGTGAATAATACGAGGCGCATGAAAAGGTCTGAGAAATAGGAGCATGAAAAGGTCTGAGAAATAGGAGGAGCATAAAAAGTTCTGAAAAATACGAGGAGCATGAAAAGGTGTGAAAAATTCGAGGAGCATGAAAAGGTCTGAGAAATATGAGGAGCATGAAAACGTGTAAAAAACACGAGAAGCATGAAAAGGTCTGAGAAATAAGAGGAGCATCAAAAGGTCTGAAAAATACGAGGAGCATGAAAAGGTCTGAAAAATACGAGGATTATGAAAAAGTCAGAAAAATACGAGGAAAATGAAAGGTCTGAAAAATATGAAGAGCATGAAAAGGTGTGAAAAATATTAGGAGCATGTAAAGGTTGAAAAATACGAGGAGCATGAAAATGTCTGAAATATATGAAGAGCACGTAAAGGTCTGAAAAATACGACGGACTCGAAAAGGTGTGAATAATACGAGGCGCATGAAAAGGTCTGAGAAATAGGAGCATGAAAAGGTCTGAGAAATAGGAGGAGCATAAAAAGTTCTGAAAAATACGAGGAGCATGAAAAGGTGTGAAAAATTCGAGGAGCATGAAAAGGTCTGAGAAATAAGAGGAGGATAAAAAGGTCTGAAAAATTCGCGGAGCATGAAAAGGTGTAAAAAACACGAGAAGAATGAAGTGGTCTGAAAAATATGAGGAGCATGAAAAGGTTTGACACATATGAGAAGCAAGAAAAGGTCTGAAAAATATGAAGAGCCTGAAAAGGTGTGAAAAATATGAAGAGCATGAAAAGGTGTGAAAAATACGAGGAACATGAAAAGGTGTGAAAAATACGAGGAGCATGAAGAGGTGTGAAAAATACGAGGAGCATGAAAAGGTGTGAAAAATACAAGGAGCATGAAATGGTCTGAAATATATAAAGAGCATGAAAAGGTCTGAAAAATATGAAGAGCACGAAAAGGTGTGAAAAATATGAAGAGCACGAAAAGGTCTGATATATATGAGGACAACGAAAAGGTGTGAAAAATACAAGGATCACGAACAGTTGTGAAAAATACGAAGAGCCCGAAAATGTGTGAAAAATAGGAGGAGCATGAAAAGGTGTGAACAACACAAGAAGCATAAAAAGGTGTGAAAAATACGAGGATCATGGAAAGGTGTGAAAAATATGTGGAGCATGAAAAGGTCTGAAAAATACGAAGAACATGAAAAGGTGTGAAAAATATGAAGAGCATGAAAAGGTCTGAAAAACACGAGGAACATGAAAAGCTCTAAAAATACGAGGAGCATGAAAACGTCTGAGAAATACGAGGAGCAGGAATGGGTCTGAAAAATATGAGGAGCATGAAAAAGTTTGAAAAATATGAAGAGACTAAAAAGGTGTGAAAAATACGAGGAGCATGAAAAGGTGTGAAAAATACGAGGAGCATGAAAAGGTGTGAAAAATACGAGGAGCATGAAATGGTCTGAAAAATATGAAGAGCCCAAAAAGGTCTGAAAAATATGAAGAGCATGAAAAGGTCTGAAAAACATGAAGAGCTTGAAAAGTGTGAAAAATATGAAGAGCTTGAAAAGGTCTGAAAAATATGAAGAGCACGAAAATGTGTGAAAAATATGAAGAGCACGAAAAGATCTGAAAACTATGAGAAGCACGAAAAGGTGTGAAAAACACGAGGAGACTGAAAACATGTGAAAAATACGAAGAGCATGAAAAGGTGTGAAAAATACGAGGAGCATGAACAGGCGTGAATAATACGAGAAGCATGAAAAGGCGTGAAAAATACGAGGAGCATGAAAAGGTGTGAAAAATATGAGGAGCATGAAAAGGTCAGAAAAATATGAGGAGCATGAAAAGGTGTAAAAAACACGAGAAGCATGAAAAGGTCTGAGAAATAAGAGGAGCATCAAAAGGTCTGAAAAATACGAGGAGCATGAAAAGGTCTGAAAAATACGAGGATTATGAAAAAGTCAGAAAAATACGAGGAAAATGAAAGGTCTGAAAAATATGAAGAGCATGAAAAGGTGTGAAAAATATTAGGAGCATGTAAAGGTTGAAAATAGGAGGAGCATGAAAATGTCTGAAATATATGAAGAGCACGTAAAGGTCTGAAAAATACGACGGACACGAAAAGGTGTGAATAATACGAGGCGCATGAAAAGGTCTGAGAAATAGGAGCATGAAAAGGTCTGAGAAACAAGAGGAGGATAAAAAGGTCTGAAAAATACGCGGAGCATGAAAAGGTGTAAAAAACACGAGAAGAATGAAGTGGTCTGAAAAATATGAGGAACATGAAAAGGTCTGAAACATATGAAGAGCCTGAGAAGGTGTGAAAAATAAGAAGAGCATGAAAAGGTGTGAAAAATACGAGGAGCATGAAAAGGTGTGAAAAATATGAGGAGCATGAAAAGGTGTGAAAAATACGAAGAGCATGAAAAGGTGTGAAAAATATGAAGAGCATGAAAAGGTCTGAAAAGCACGAGGAGCATGAAAAGCTCTGAAAAATATGAGGAGCATGAAAACGTCTGAGAAATACGAGGAGCATGAATAGGTCTGAAAAATATGAGGAGCATTAAAAAGTTTGAAAAATATGAAGAGACTAAAAAGGTGTGAAAAATACGAGGAGCATGAAAAGGTGTGAAAAATACGAGGAGCATGAAAAAGTGTGAAAATTACGAGGAGCATGAAAGGGTGTGAAAAATGTGAGGAGCATGAAAAGGTGTGAAAAATACGAGGAGCATGAAAACGTGTGAAAAATACGAGGAGCATGAAAAGGTGTGAAAAATACGACGAGCATGAAATGGCCTCAAAAATAGGAGGAGAATAAAAAGGTCTGAAAAATACGAGGAGCATGAAAAGCTGTGAAAAGTACAGGAGCATGAAAAGGCCAGAAACGTAGAAGGAGCATAAAAAGGTCTGAAAATTCGAGGAGCATGAAAAGTTGGGAAAACTACGATCATGAAAACGTGTGAAAAATACGAGGAGCATGAAAAGTTGTGAAAAATACGGGGAGCATGAAAAATACGAGGAGAATCAAAAGGTGTGAAAAATGCAAGGAGCATGAAAAGGTGTGAAAAATATCAGGAGCATGAAAAGGTGTGAAAAATATGAAGAGCATGAAACGGCCTGAAAAATAGGAGTGGCAAAAAAACTCTGAAAAATACGAGGAGCATGAAAAGGTCTCAAAAATATGAAGAGCCTGAAAAGGTGTGAAAAATATGAAGGGCATGAAAAGCTGTGAAAAATACGAGGAGCATGAAAAGGTCTGAGAAATACGAGGAGCATGAAAAGGTCTGAGAAATAAGAGGAGAATAAAAAGGTCTGAAAAATTCGAGGAGCATGAAAAGTTCTGAGAAATACGCAGAGTATGAAAAAGTGTGACAAATACGAGGAGCATGAAAGGTTTGAAAAATATGAAAAGCATGAAAAGGTCTGAAAAACATGAAGAGCCTGAAAAGTGTGAAAAATATGAAGTGCTTGAAAAGGTCTGAAAAATATGAGAGCACGAAAATGTGTGAAAAATATGAAGAGCACAAAAAGATCTGAAAACTATGAGGACCACGAAAAGGTGTGAAAAATACAAGAGGCACGAAAAGCTGTGAAAAATACGAGGAGACAGAAAACATGTGAAAAATACGAGGAGCATGAAAAGGTGTGAAAAAAACGAGGAGCATGAACAGGCGTGAATAATACGAGGAGCATGAAAAGGCGTGAAAAATACGAGGAGCATGAAAAGGTGTGAAAAATATGAGGAGCATGAAAAGGTCTGAGAAATATGAGGAGCATGAAAACGTGTAAAAAACACGAGAAGCATGAAAAGGTCTGAGAAATAAGAGGAGCATCAAAAGGTCTGAAAAATACGAGGAGCATGAAAAGGTCTGAAAAATACGAGGATTATGAAAAAGTCAGAAAAATACGAGGAAAATGAAAGGTCTGAAAAATATGAAGAGCATGAAAAGGTGTGAAAAATATTAGGAGCATGTAAAGGTTGAAAAATACGAGGAGCATGAAAATGTCTGAAATATATGAAGAGCACGTAAAGGTCTGAAAAATACGACGGACTCGAAAAGGTGTGAATAATACGAGGCGCATGAAAAGGTCTGAGAAATAGGAGCATGAAAAGGTCTGAGAAATAGGAGGAGCATAAAAAGTTCTGAAAAATACGAGGAGCATGAAAAGGTGTGAAAAATTCGAGGAGCATGAAAAGGTCTGAGAAATATGAGGAGCATGAAAAGGTCTGAAAAATTCGCGGAGCATGAAAAGGTGTAAAAAGCACGAGGAGCATGAAAAGGTCTGAGAAATAAGAGGAGCATAAAAAGGTCTGAAAAATATGAGGAGCATGAAAAGGTGGGAAAAATACGAGAGGCATGAAAAGGTCTGAAAAATACGAGTAGTATGAAATGGTGTGAAAAATACGAGGAGCATGAAAAGGTGTGAAAAATACGAGGAGCATGAAACGGTCTGAAAAATATGAAGAGCCCAAAAAGGTCTGAAAAATACGAAGAGCATGAAAAGGCGTGAAAATTCGAGGAGCATGAAAAGGAGTGAAAAATGCGAGGAGCATGAAAAGGTCTGAGAAATGGGAGAGGAGCATAAAAGGTCTGAAAAATACGAGGAGCATGAAAAGGAGTGAAAAATGCGAGGAGCATGAAAAGGTCTGAGAAAAGGGAGGAGCATAAAAAGGTCAGAAAAAATATGAGGAGCATGAAAAGGTCTGAAAAACATGAAGAGCCTGAAAAGTGTGAAAAAATATGAAGTGCAAAGGTCTGAAAAATATGAAGAGCACGAAAATGTGTGAAAAATATGAAGAGCACGAAAAGATCTGA
Source organism: Cervus elaphus (assembly GCF_910594005.1). NCBI lineage: Eukaryota > Metazoa > Chordata > Mammalia > Artiodactyla > Cervidae > Cervus > Cervus elaphus. The sequence continues at coordinate 1,488,462 of NC_057847.1, forward strand.
AAACTATGAGGACCACGAAAAGGTGTGAAAAATACAAGAGGCACGAAAAGGTGTGAAAAATACGAGGAGACTGAAAACATGTGAAAAATACGAGGAGCATGAAAAGGTGTGAAAAAAACGAGGAGCATGAACAGGCGTGAATAATACGAGGAGCATGAAAAGGCATGAAAAATACGAGGAGCATGAAAAGGTGTGAAAAATATGAGGAGCATGAAAAGGTCTGAGAAATATGAGGAGCATGAAAAGGTGTAAAAAACACGAGAAGCATGAAAAGGTCTGAGAAATAAGAGGAGCATCAAAAGGTCTGAAAAATACGAGGAGCATGAAAAGGTCTGAAAAATACGAGGATTATGAAAAAGTCAGAAAAATACGAGGAAAATGAAAGGTCTGAAAAATATGAAGAGCATGAAAAGGTGTGAAAAATATTAGGAGCATGTAAAGGTTGAAAAATAGGAGGAGCATGAAAATGTCTGAAATATATGAAGAGCACGTAAAGGTCTGAAAAATACGACGGACACGAAAAGGTGTGAATAATACGAGGCGCATGAAAAGGTCTGAGAAATAGGAGCATGAAAAGGTCTGAGAAATAAGAGGAGGATAAAAAGGTCTGAAAAATACACGGAGCATGAAAAGGTGTAAAAAACACGAGAAGAATGAAGTGGTCTGAAAAATATGAGGAACATGAAAAGGTCTGAAACATATGAGAAGCTAGAAAAGATCTGAAAAATATGAAGAGCCTGAGAAGGTGTGAAAAATATGAAGAGCATGAAAAGGTGTGAAAAATACGAGGAGCATGAAAAGGTGTGAAAAATATGTGGAGCATGAAAAGGTCTGAAAAATACGAAGAGCATGAAAAGGTGTGAAAAATATGCAGAGCATGTAAAGGTCTGAAAAGCACGAGGAGCATGAAAAGCTCTGAAAAATATGAGGAGCATGAAAACGTCTGAGAAATACGAGGAGCATGAAAAGGTCTGAAAAATATGAGGAGCATTAAAAAGTTTGAAAAATATGAAGAGAATAAAAAGGTGTGAAAAATACGAGGAGCATGAAAAGGTGTGAAAAATACGAGCAGCATGAAAAGGTGTGAAAATTACGAGGAGCATGAAAGGTTTGAAAAATATGAAAAGCATGAAAAGGTGTGAAAAATACGAGGAGCATGAAAAGGTGTGAAAAATACGAGGAGCATGAAAAGGTGTGAAAAATACGACGAGCATGAAATGGCCTCAAAAATAGGAGGAGAATAAAAAGGTCTGAAAAATACGAGGAGCATGAAAAGCTGTGAAAAGTACAGGAGCATGAAAAGGCCAGAAACGTAGAAGGAGCATAAAAAGGTCTGAAAATTCGAGGAGCATGAAAAGTTGGGAAAACTACGATCATGAAAACGTGTGAAAAATACGAGGAGCATGAAAAGTTGTGAAAAATACGGGGAGCATGAAAAATACGAGGAGAATCAAAAGGTGTGAAAAATGCAAGGAGCATGAAAAGGTGTGAACAATACCAGGAGCATGAAAGGGTGTGAAAAATATGAAGAGCATGAAAAGGCCTGAAAAATAGGAGTGGCAAAAAAACTCTGAAAAATACGAGGAGCATGAAAAGGTCTCAAAAATATGAAGAGCCTGAAAAGGTGTGAAAAATATGAAGGGCATGAAAAGCTGTGAAAAATACGAGAAGCATGAAAAGGTCTGAGAAATACGAGGAGCATGAAAAGGTCTGAGAAATAAGAGGAGAATAAAAAGGTCTGAAAAATTCGAGGAGCATGAAAAGTTCTGAGAAATACGCAGAGTATGAAAAAGTGTGACAAATACGAGGAGCATGAAAGGTTTGAAAAATATGAAAAGCATGAAAAGGTCTGAAAAATATGAGGAGCATGAAAAGGTGTAAAAAGCACGAGGAGCATGAAATGGTCTGAGAAATAAGAGGAGCATAAAAAGGTCTGAAAAATATGAGGAGCATGAAAAGGTGGGAAAAATACGAGAGGCATGAAAAGGTCTGAAAAATACGAGTAGTATGAAATGGTGTGAAAAATACGAGGAGCATGAAAAGGTGTGAAAAATACGAGGAGCATGAAACGGTCTGAAAAATATGAAGAGCCCAAAAAGGTCTGAAAAATACGAAGAGCATGAAAAGGCGTGAAAATTCGAGGAGCATGAAAAGGAGTGAAAAATGCGAGGAGCATGAAAAGGTCTGAGAAATGGGAGGAGCATAAAAGGTCTGAAAAATACGAGGAGCATGAAAAGGAGTGAAAAATGCGAGGAGCATGAAAAGGTCTGAGAAAAGGGAGGAGCATAAAAAGGTCAGAAAAATATGAGGAGCATGAAAAGGTCTGAAAAACATGAAGAGCCTGAAAAGTGTGAAAAATATGAAGTGCTTGAAAAGGTCTGAAAAATATGAAGAGCACGAAAATGTGTGAAAAATATGAAGAGCACGAAAAGATCTGAAAACTATGAGGACCACGAAAAGGTGTGAAAAATACAAGAGGCACGAAAAGGTGTGAAAACTACGAGGAGACTGAAAACATGTGAAAAATACGAGGAGCATGAAAAGGTGTGAAAAAAACGAGGAGCATGAACAGGCGTGAATAATACGAGGAGCATGAAAAGGCGTGAAAAATACGAGGAGCATGAAAAGGTGTGAAAAATATGAGGAGCATGAAAAGGTCTGAGAAATATGAGGAGCATGAAAAGGTGTAAAAAACACGAGAAGCATGAAAAGGTCTGAGAAATAAGAGGAGCATCAAAAGGTCTGAAAAATACGAGGAGCATGAAAAGGTCTGAAAAATACGAGGATTATGAAAAAGTCAGAAAAATACGAGGAAAATGAAAGGTCTGAAAAATATGAAGAGCATGAAAAGGTGTGAAAAATATTAGGAGCATGTAAAGGTTGAAAAATACGAGGAGCATGAAAATGTCTGAAATATATGAAGAGCACGTAAAGGTCTGAAAAATACGACGGACACGAAAAGGTGTGAATAATACGAGGCGCATGAAAAGGTCTGAGAAATAGGACCATGAAAAGGTCTGAGAAATAAGAGGAGGATAAAAAGTTCTGAAAAATACGCGGAGCATGAAAAGTTGTAAAAAACACGAGAAGAATGAAGTGGTCTGAAAAATATGAGGAACATGAAAAGGTCTGAAACATATGAGAAGCTAGAAAAGATCTGAAAAATATGAAGAGCCTGAGAAGGTGTGAAAAATATGAAGAGCATGAAAAGGTGTGAAAAATACGAGGAGCATGAAAAGGTGTGAAAAATATGTGGAGCATGAAAAGGTCTGAAAAATACGAAGAGCATGAAAGGGTGTGAAAAATATGAAGAGCATGAAAAGGTCTGAAAAGCACGAGGAGCATGAAAAGCTCTGAAGAATATGAGGAGCATGAAAACGTCTGAGAAATACGAGGAGCATGAATAGGTCTGAAAAATATGAGGAGCATTAAAAAGTTTGAAAAATATGAAGAGACTAAAAAGGTGTGAAAAATACGAGGAGCATGAAAGGGTGTGAAAAATGTGAGGAGCATGAAAAGGTGTGAAAAATACGATTAGCATGAAAACGTGTGAAAAATACGAGGAGCATGAAAAGGTGTGAAAAATACGACGAGCATGAAATGGCCTCAAAAATAGGAGGAGAATAAAAAGGTCTGAAAAATACGAGGAGCATGAAAAGCTGTGAAAAGTACAGGAGCATGAAAAGGCCAGAAACGTAGAAGGAGCATAAAAAGGTCTGAAAATTCGAGGAGCATGAAAAGTTGGGAAAACTACGATCATGAAAACGTGTGAAAAATACGAGGAGCATGAAAAGTTGTGAAAAATACGGGGAGCATGAAAAATACGAGGAGAATCAAAAGGTGTGAAAAATGCAAGGAGCATGAAAAGGTGTGAAAAATACCAGGAGCATGAAAGGGTGTGAAAAATATGAAGAGCATGAAAAGGCCTGAAAAATAGGAGTGGCAAAACAACTCTGAAAAATACGAGGAGCATGAAAAGGTCTCAAAAATATGAAGAGCCTGAAAAGGTGTGAAAAATATGAAGGGCATGAAAAGCTGTGAAAAATACGAGAAGCATGAAAAGGTCTGAGAAATACGAGGAGCATGAAAAGGTCTGAGAAATAAGAGGAGAATAAAAAGGTCTGAAAAATTCGAGGAGCATGAAAAGTTCTGAGAAATACGCAGAGTATGAAAAAGTGTGACAAATACGAGGAGCATGAAAGGTTTGAAAAATATGAAAAGCATGAAAAGGTCTGAAAAATATGAGGAGCATGAAAAGGTCTGAAAAACATGAAGAACATTAAAAGGTCTGAGAAATAAGAGGAGCATAAAAAGGTCTGAAAAATATGAGGAGCATGAAAAGGTGGGAAAAATACGAGAGGCATGAAAAGGTCTGAAAAATACGAGTAGTATGAAATGGTGTGAAAAATACGAGGAGCATGAAAAGGTGTGAAAAATACGAGGAGCATGAAACGGTCTGAAAAATATGAAGAGCCCAAAAAGGTCTGAAAAATACGAAGAGCATGAAAAGGCGTGAAAATTCGAGGAGTATGAAAAGGAGTGAAAAATGCGAGGAGCATGAAAAGGTCTGAGAAATGGGAGGAGCATAAAAGGTCTGAAAAATACGAGGAGCATGAAAAGGAGTGAAAAATGCGAGGAGCATGAAAAGGTCTGAGAAAAGGGAGGAGCATAAAAAGGTCAGAAAAATATGAGGAGCATGAAAAGGTCTGAAAAACATGAAGAGCCTGAAAAGTGTGAAAAATATGAAGTGCTTGAAAAGGTCTGAAAAATATGAAGAGCACGAAAATGTGTGAAAAATATGAAGAGCACGAAAAGATCTGAAAACTATGAGGACCACGAAAAGGTGTGAAAAATACAAGAGGCACGAAAAGGTGTGAAAAATACGAGGAGACTGAAAACATGTGAAAAATACGAGGAGCATGAAAAGGTGTGAAAAAAACGAGGAGCATGAACAGGCGTGAATAATACGAGGAGCATGAAAAGGCGTGAAAAATACGAGGAGCATGAAAAGGTGTGAAAAATATGAGGAGCATGAAAAGGTCTGAGAAATATGAGGAGCATGAAAAGGTGTAAAAAACACGAGAAGCATGAAAAGGTCTGAGAAATAAGAGGAGCATCAAAAGGTCTGAAAAATACGAGGAGCATGAAAAGGTCTGAAAAATACGAGGATTATGAAAAAGTCAGAAAAATACGAGGAAAATGAAAGGTCTGAAAAATATGAAGAGCATGAAAAGGTGTGAAAAATATTAGGAGCATGTAAAGGTTGAAAAATACGAGGAGCATGAAAATGTCTGAAATATATGAAGAGCACGTAAAGGTCTGAAAAATACGACGGACTCGAAAAGGTGTGAATAATACGAGGCGCATGAAAAGGTCTGAGAAATAGGAGCATGAAAAGGTCTGAGAAATAGGAGGAGCATAAAAAGTACTGAAAAATACGAGGAGCATGAAAAGGTGTGAAAAATTCGAGGAGCATGAAAAGGTCTGAGAAATATGAGGAGCATGAAAAGGTGTAAAAAACACGAGAAGCATGAAAAGGTCTGAGAAATAAGAGGAGCATCAAAAGGTCTGAAAAATACGAGGAGCATGAAAAGGTCTGAAAAATACGAGGATTATGAAAAAGTCAGAAAAATACGAGGAAAATGAAAGGTCTGAAAAATATGAAGAGCATGAAAAGGTGTGAAAAATATTAGGAGCATGTAAAGGTTGAAAAATACGAGGAGCATGAAAATGTCTGAAATATATGAAGAGCACGTAAAGGTCTGAAAAATACGACGGACTCGAAAAGGTGTGAATAATACGAGGCGCATGAAAAGGTCTGAGAAATAGGAGCATGAAAAGGTCTGAGAAATAGGAGGAGCATAAAAAGTTCTGAAAAATACGAGGAGCATGAAAAGGTGTGAAAAATTCGAGGAGCATGAAAAGGTCTGAGAAATAAGAGGAGGATAAAAAGTTCTGAAAAATTCGCGGAGCATGAAAAGGTGTAAAAAACACGAGAAGAATGAAGTGGTCTGAAAAATATGAGGAGCATGAAAAGGTTTGACACATATGAGAAGCAAGAAAAGGTCTGAAAAATATGAAGAGCCTGAAAAGGTGTGAAAAATATGAAGAGCATGAAAAGGTGTGAAAAATACGAGGAACATGAAAAGGTGTGAAAAATACGAGGAGCATGAAGAGGTGTGAAAAATACGAGGAGCATGAAAAGGTGTGAAAAATACAAGGAGCATGAAATGGTCTGAAATATATAAAGAGCATGAAAAGGTCTGAAAAATATGAAGAGCACGAAAAGGTGTGAAAAATATGAAGAGCACGAAAAGGTCTGATATATATGAGGACAACGAAAAGGTGTGAAAAATACAAGGATCACGAACAGTTGTGAAAAATACGAAGAGCCCGAAAATGTGTGAAAAATAGGAGGAGCATGAAAAGGTGTGAACAACACAAGAAGCATAAAAAGGTGTGAAAAATACGAGGATCATGGAAAGGTGTGAAAAATATGTGGAGCATGAAAAGGTCTGAAAAATACGAAGAACATGAAAAGGTGTGAAAAATATGAAGAGCATGAAAAGGTCTGAAAAACACGAGGAACATGAAAAGCTCTAAAAATACGAGGAGCATGAAAACGTCTGAGAAATACGAGGAGCAGGAATGGGTCTGAAAAATATGAGGAGCATGAAAAAGTTTGAAAAATATGAAGAGACTAAAAAGGTGTGAAAAATACGAGGAGCATGAAAAGGTGTGAAAAATACGAGGAGCATGAAAAGGTGTGAAAAATACGAGGAGCATGAAATGGTCTGAAAAATATGAAGAGCCCAAAAAGGTCTGAAAAATATGAAGAGCATGAAAAGGTCTGAAAAACATGAAGAGCTTGAAAAGTGTGAAAAATATGAAGAGCTTGAAAAGGTCTGAAAAATATGAAGAGCACGAAAATGTGTGAAAAATATGAAGAGCACGAAAAGATCTGAAAACTATGAGAAGCACGAAAAGGTGTGAAAAACACGAGGAGACTGAAAACATGTGAAAAATACGAAGAGCATGAAAAGGTGTGAAAAATACGAGGAGCATGAACAGGCGTGAATAATACGAGAAGCATGAAAAGGCGTGAAAAATACGAGGAGCATGAAAAGGTGTGAAAAATATGAGGAGCATGAAAAGGTCAGAAAAATATGAGGAGCATGAAAAGGTGTAAAAAACACGAGAAGCATGAAAAGGTCTGAGAAATAAGAGGAGCATCAAAAGGTCTGAAAAATACGAGGAGCATGAAAAGGTCTGAAAAATATGAGGATTATGAAAAAGTCAGAAAAATACGAGGAAAATGAAAGGTCTGAAAAATATGAAGAGCATGAAAAGGTGTGAAAAATATGAAGAGCATGTAAAGGTTGAAAAATAGGAGGAGCATGAAAATGTCTGAAATATATGAAGAGCACGTAAAGGTCTGAAAAATACGACGGACACGAAAAGGTGTGAATAATACGAGGCGCATGAAAAGGTCTGAGAAATAGGAGCATGAAAAGGTCTGAGAAATAAGAGGAGGATAAAAAGGTCTGAAAAATACGCGGAGCATGAAAAGGTGTAAAAAACACGAGAAGAATGAAGTGGTCTGAAAAATATGAGGAACATGAAAAGGTCTGAAACATATGAAGAGCCTGAGAAGTTGTGAAAAATAAGAAGAGCATGAAAAGGTGTGAAAAATACGAGGAGCATGAAAAGGTGTGAAAAATATGTGGAGCATGAAAAGGTCTGAAAAATACGAAGAGCATGAAAAGGTGTGAAAAATATGAAGAGCATGAAAAGGTCTGAAAAGCACGAGGAGCATGAAAAGCTCTGAAAAATATGAGGAGCATGAAAACGTCTGAGAAATACGAGGAGCATGAATAGGTCTGAAAAATATGAGGAGCATTAAAAAGTTTGAAAAATATGAAGAGACTAAAAAGGTGTGAAAAATACGAGGAGCATGAAAAGGTGTGAAAAATACGAGGAGCATGAAAAGGTGTGAAAATTACGAGGAGCATGAAAGGGTGTGAAAAATGTGAGGAGCATGAAAAGGTGTGAAAAATACGATTAGCATGAAAACGTGTGAAAAATACGAGGAGCATGAAAAGGTGTGAAAAATACGACGAGCATGAAATGGCCTCAAAAATAGGAGGAGAATAAAAAGGTCTGAAAAATACGAGGAGCATGAAAAGCTGTGAAAAGTACAGGAGCATGAAAAGGCCAGAAACGTAGAAGGAGCATAAAAAGGTCTGAAAATTCGAGGAGCATGAAAAGTTGGGAAAACTACGATCATGAAAACGTGTGAAAAATACGAGGAGCATGAAAAGTTGTGAAAAATACGGGGAGCATGAAAAATACGAGGAGAATCAAAAGGTGTGAAAAATGCAAGGAGCATGAAAAGGTGTGAAAAATATCAGGAGCATGAAAAGGTGTGAAAAATATGAAGAGCATGAAACGGCCTGAAAAATAGGAGTGGCAAAAAAACTCTGAAAAATACGAGGAGCATGAAAAGGTCTCAAAAATATGAAGAGCCTGAAAAGGTGTGAAAAATATGAAGGGCATGAAAAGCTGTGAAAAATACGAGGAGCATGAAAAGGTCTGAGAAATACGAGGAGCATGAAAAGGTCTGAGAAATAAGAGGAGAATAAAAAGGTCTGAAAAATTCGAGGAGCATGAAAAGTTCTGAGAAATACGCAGAGTATGAAAAAGTGTGACAAATACGAGGAGCATGAAAGGTTTGAAAAATATGAAAAGCATGAAAAGGTCTGAAAAACATGAAGAGCCTGAAAAGTGTGAAAAATATGAAGTGCTTGAAAAGGTCTGAAATATATGAGAGCACGAAAATGTGTGAAAAATATGAAGAGCACAAAAAGATCTGAAAACTATGAGGACCACGAAAAGGTGTGAAAAATACAAGAGGCACGAAAAGCTGTGAAAAATACGAGGAGACTGAAAACATGTGAAAAATACGAGGAGCATGAAAAGGTGTGAAAAAAACGAGGAGCATGAACAGGCGTGAATAATACGAGGAGCATGAAAAGGCGTGAAAAATACGAGGAGCATGAAAAGGTGTGAAAAATATGAGGAGCATGAAAAGGTCTGAGAAATATGAGGAGCATGAAAACGTGTAAAAAACACGAGAAGCATGAAAAGGTCTGAGAAATAAGAGGAGCATCAAAAGGTCTGAAAAATACGAGGAGCATGAAAAGGTCTGAAAAATACGAGGATTATGAAAAAGTCAGAAAAATACGAGGAAAATGAAAGGTCTGAAAAATATGAAGAGCATGAAAAGGTGTGAAAAATATTAGGAGCATGTAAAGGTTGAAAAATACGAGGAGCATGAAAATGTCTGAAATATATGAAGAGCACGTAAAGGTCTGAAAAATACGACGGACTCGAAAAGGTGTGAATAATACGAGGCGCATGAAAAGGTCTGAGAAATAGGAGCATGAAAAGGTCTGAGAAATAGGAGGAGCATAAAAAGTTCTGAAAAATACGAGGAGCATGAAAAGGTGTGAAAAATTCGAGGAGCATGAAAAGGTCTGAGAAATAAGAGGAGGATAAAAAGGTCTGAAAAATTCGCGGAGCATGAAAAGGTGTAAAAAACACGAGAAGAATGAAGTGGTCTGAAAAATATGAGGAGCATGAAAAGGTTTGACACATATGAGAAGCAAGAAAAGGTCTGAAAAATATGAAGAGCCTGAAAAGGTGTGAAAAATATGAAGAGCATGAAAAGGTGTGAAAAATACGAGGAACATGAAAAGGTGTGAAAAATACGAGGAGCATGAAAAGGTGTGAAAAATACAAGGAGCATGAAATGGTCTGAAATATATAAAGAGCATGAAAAGATCTGAAAAATATGAAGAGCACGAAAAGGTGTGAAAAATATGAAGAGCACGAAAAGGTCTGATATATATGAGGACAACGAAAAGGTGTGAAAAACACAAGGATCACGAACAGTTGTGAAAAATACGAAGAGCCCGAAAATGTGTGAAAAATAGGAGTAGCATGAAAAGGTGTGAACAACACAAGAAGCATGAAAAGGTGTGAAAAATACGAGGATCATGGAAAGGTGTGAAAAATATGTGGAGCATGAAAAGGTCTGAAAAATACGAAGAACATGAAAAGGTGTGAAAAATATGAAGAGCATGAAAAGGTCTGAAAAACACGAGGAACATGAAAAGCTCTAAAAATACGAGGAGCATGAAAACGTCTGAGAAATACGAGGAGCAGGAATGGGTCTGAAAAATATGAGGAGCATGAAAAAGTTTGAAAAATATGAAGAGACTAAAAAGGTGTGAAAAATACGAGGAGCATGAAAAGGTGTGAAAAATACGAGGAGCATGAAAAGGTGTGAAAAATACGAGGAGCATGAAATGGTCTGAAAAATATGAAGAGCCCAAAAAGGTCTGAAAAATATGAAGAGCATGAAAAGGTCTGAAAAACATGAAGAGCCTGAAAAGTGTGAAAAATATGAAGAGCTTGAAAAGGTCTGAAAAATATGAAGAGCACGAAAATGTGTGAAAAATATGAAGAGCACGAAAAGATTTGAAAACTATGAGAAGCACGAAAAGGTGTGAAAAACACGAGGAGACTGAAAACATGTGAAAAATACGAAGAGCATGAAAAGGTGTGAAAAATACGAGGAGCATGAACAGGCGTGAATAATACGAGAAGCATGAAAAGGCGTGAAAAATACGAGGAGCATGAAAAGGTGTGAAAAATATGAGGAGCATGAAAAGGTCAGAAAAATATGAGGAGCATGAAAAGGTGTAAAAAACATGAGAAGCATGAAAAGGTCTGAGAAATAAGAGGAGCATCAAAAGGTCTGAAAAATACGAGGAGCATGAAAAGGTCTGAAAAATACGAGGATTATGAAAAAGTCAGAAAAATACGAGGAAAATGAAAGGTCTGAAAAATATGAAGAGCATGAAAAGGTGTGAAAAATATGAAGAGCATGTAAAGGTTGAAAAATAGAAGGAGCATGAAAATGTCTGAAATATATGAAGAGCACGTAAATGTCTAAAAAATACGACGGACACGAAAAGGTGTGAATAATACGAGGCGCATGAAAAGGTCTGAGAAATAGGAGCATGAAAAGGTCTGAGAAATACGAGGAGCATGAAAAGGTCTGAGAAATAAGAGGAGAATAAAAAGGTCTGAAAAATTCGAGGAGCATGAAAAGTTCTGAGAAATACACAGAGTATGAAAAAGTGTGACAAATACGAGGAGCATGAAAGGTTTGAAAAATATGAAAAGCATGAAAAGGTCTGAAAAATATGAGGAGCATGAAAAGGTGTTAAAAGCACGAGGAGCATGAAAAGGTCTGAGAAATAAGAGGAGCATAAAAAGGTCTGAAAAATATGAAGAGCATGAAAAGGTCTGAAAAACATGAAGAGCCTGAAAAGTGTGAAAAATATGAAGAGCATGAAAAGGTGTGAAAAATATGAAGAGCATGAAAAGGTGTGAAAAATACGAGGAGCATGAAAAGGTGTGAAAAATACGAAGAGCATGAAAAGGTGTGAAAAATATGAAGAGCATGAAAAGGTCTGAAAAGCACGAGGAGCATGAAAAGCTCTGAAAAATATGAGGAGCATCAAAACGTCTGAGAAATACGAGGAGCATGAATAGGTCTGAAAAATATGAGGAGCATTAAAAAGTTTGAAAAATATGAAGAGACTAAAAAGGTGTGAAAAATACGAGGAGCATGAAAAGGTGTGAAAAATACGAGGAGCATGAAAAGGTGTGAAAATTACGAGTAGCATGAAAGGGTGTGAAAAATGTGAGGAGCATGAAAAGGTGTGAAAAATACGATTAGCATGAAAACGTGTGAAAAATACGAGGAGCATGAAAAGGTGTGAAAAATACGACGAGCATGAAATGGCCTCAAAAATAGGAGGAGAATAAAAAGGTCTGAAAAATACGAGGAGCATGAAAAGCTGTGAAAAATACAGGAGCATGAAAAGGCCAGAAACATAGAAGGAGCATAAAAAGGTCTGAAAATTCGAGGAGCATGAAAAGTTGGGAAAACTACGATCATGAAAACGTGTGAAAAATACGAGGAGCATGAAAAGTTGTGAAAAATACGGGGAACATGAAAAGGTCTCAAAAATATGAAGAGCCTGAAAAGGTGTGAAAAATATGAAGGGCATGAAAAGCTGTGAAAAATACGAGGAGCATGAAAAGGTCTGAGAAATACGAGGAGCATGAAAAGGTCTGAGAAATAAGAGGAGAATAAAAAGGTCAGAAAAATTCGAGGAGCATGAAAAGTTGTGAAAAATACGGGGAGCATGAAAAATACGAGGAGAATCAAAAGGTGTGAAAAATGCAAGGAGCATGAAAAGGTGTGAAAAATACCAGGAGCATGAAAAGGTGTGAAAAATATGAAGAGCATGAAAAGGCCTGAAAAATAGGAGTGGCAGAAAAACTCTGAAAAATACGAGGAGCATTAAAAGGTCTCAAAAATATGAAGAGCCTGAAAAGCTGTGAAAAATACGAGGAGCATGAAAAGGTCTGAGAAATACGAGGAGCATGAAAAGGTCTGAGAAATAAGAGGAGAATAAAAAGGTCTGAAAAATTCGAGGAGCATGAAAAGTTCTGAGAAATACGCAGAGTATGAAAAAGTGTGACAAATACGAGGAGCATGAAAGGTTTGAAAAATATGAAAAGCATGAAAAGGTCTGAAAAATATGAGGAGCATGAAAAGGTGTTAAAAGCACGAGGAGCATGAAAAGGTCTGAGAAATAAGAGGAGCATAAAAAGGTCTGAAAAATATGAGGAGCATGAAAAGGTGGGAAAAATACGAGAGGCATGAAAAGGTCTGAAAAATACGAGTAGTATGAAATGGTGTGAAAAATACGAGGAGCATGAAAAGGTGTGAAAAATACGAGGAGCATGAAACGGTCTGAAAAATATGAAGAGCCCAAAAAGGTCTGAAAAATACGAAGAGCATGAAAAGGCGTGAAAATTCGAGGAGCATGAAAAGGAGTGAAAAATGCGAGGAGCATGAAAAGGTCTGAGAAATGGGAGGAGCATAAAAGGTCTGAAAAATACGAGGAGCATGAAAAGGAGTGAAAAATGCGAGGAGCATGAAAAGGTCTGAGAAAAGGGAGGAGCATAAAAAGGTCAGAAAAATATGAGGAGCATGAAAAGGTCTGAAAAACATGAAGAGCCTGAAAAGTGTGAAAAATATGAAGTGCTTGAAAAGGTCTGAAAAATATGAAGAGCACGAAAATGTGTGAAAAATATGAAGAGCACGAAAAGATCTGAAAACTATGAGGACCACGAAAAGGTGTGAAAAATACAAGAGGCACGAAAAGGTGTGAAAAATACGAGGAGACTGAAAACATGTGAAAAATACGAGGAGCATGAAAAGGTGTGAAAAAAACGAGGAGCATGAACAGGCGTGAATAATACGAGGAGCATGAAAAGGCGTGAAAAATACGAGGAGCATGAAAAGGTGTGAAAAATATGAGGAGCATGAAAAGGTCTGAGAAATATGAGGAGCATGAAAACGTGTAAAAAACACGAGAAGCATGAAAAGGTCTGAGAAATAAGAGGAGCATCAAAAGGTCTGAAAAATACGAGGAGCATGAAAAGGTCTGAAAAATACGAGGATTATGAAAAAGTCAGAAAAATACGAGGAAAATGAAAGGTCTGAAAAATATGAAGAGCATGAAAAGGTGTGAAAAATATTAGGAGCATGTAAAGGTTGAAAAATACGAGGAGCATGAAAATGTCTGAAATATATGAAGAGCACGTAAAGGTCTGAAAAATACGACGGACTCGAAAAGGTGTGAATAATACGAGGCGCATGAAAAGGTCTGAGAAATAGGAGCATGAAAAGGTCTGAGAAATAGGAGGAGCATAAAAAGTTCTGAAAAATACGAGGAGCATGAAAAGGTGTGAAAAATTCGAGGAGCATGAAAAGGTCTGAGAAATAAGAGGAGGATAAAAAGGTCTGAAAAATTCGCGGAGCATGAAAAGGTGTAAAAAACACGAGAAGAATGAAGTGGTCTGAAAAATATGAGGAGCATGAAAAGGTTTGACACATATGAGAAGCAAGAAAAGGTCTGAAAAATATGAAGAGCCTGAAAAGGTGTGAAAAATATGAAGAGCATGAAAAGGTGTGAAAAATACGAGGAACATGAAAAGCTCTAAAAATACGAGGAGCATGAAAACGTCTGAGAAATACGAGGAGCAGGAATGGGTCTGAAAAATATGAGGAGCATGAAAAAGTTTGAAAAATATGAAGAGACTAAAAAGGTGTGAAAAATACGAGGAGCATGAAAAGGTGTGAAAAATACGAGGAGCATGAAAAGGTGTGAAAAATACGAGGAGCATGAAATGGTCTGAAAAATATGAAGAGCCCAAAAAGGTCTGAAAAATATGAAGAGCATGAAAAGGTCTGAAAAACATGAAGAGCCTGAAAAGTGTGAACAATATGAAGAGCTTGAAAAGGTCTGAGAAATATGAAGAGCACGAAAATGTGTGAAAAATATGAAGAGCACGAAAAGATTTGAAAACTATGAGAAGCACGAAAAGGTGTGAAAAACACGAGGAGACTGAAAACATGTGAAAAATACGAAGAGCATGAAAAGGTGTGAAAAATACGAGGAGCATGAACAGGCGTGAATAATACGAGAAGCATGAAAAGGCGTGAAAAATACGAGTAGCATGAAAGGGTGTGAAAAATGTGAGGAGCATGAAAAGGTCAGAAAAATATGAGGAGCATGAAAAGGTGTAAAAAACATGAGAAGCATGAAAAGGTCTGAGAAATAAGAGGAGCATCAAAAGGTCTGAAAAATACGAGGAGCATGAAAAGGTCTGAAAAATACGAGGATTATGAAAAAGTCAGAAAAATACGAGGAAAATGAAAGGTCTGAAAAATATGAAGAGCATGAAAAGGTGTGAAAAATATGAAGAGCATGAAAAGGTGTGAAAAATACGAGGAGCATGAAAAGGTGTGAAAAATACGAAGAGCATGAAAAGGTGTGAAAAATATGAAGAGCATGAAAAGGTCTGAAAAGCACGAGGAGCATGAAAAGCTCTGAAAAATATGAGGAGCATCAAAACGTCTGAGAAATACGAGGAGCATGAATAGGTCTGAAAAATATGAGGAGCATTAAAAAGTTTGAAAAATATGAAGAGACTAAAAAGGTGTGAAAAATACGAGGAGCATGAAAAGGTGTGAAAAATACGATTAGCATGAAAACGTGTGAAAAATACGAGGAGCATGAAAAGGTGTGAAAAATACGACGAGCATGAAATGGCCTCAAAAATAAGAGGAGAATAAAAAGGTCTGAAAAATACGAGGAGCATGAAAAGCTGTGAAAAATACAGGAGCATGAAAAGGCCAGAAACATAGAAGGAGCATAAAAAGGTCTGAAAATTCGAGGAGCATGAAAAGTTGGGAAAACTACGATCATGAAAACGTGTGAAAAATACGAGGAGCATGAAAAGTTGTGAAAAATACGGGGAACATGAAAAGGTCTCAAAAATATGAAGAGCCTGAAAAGGTGTGAAAAATATGAAGGGCATGAAAAGCTGTGAAAAATACGAGGAGCATGAAAAGGTCTGAGAAATACGAGGAGCATGAAAAGGTCTGAGAAATAAGAGGAGAATAAAAAGGTCAGAAAAATTCGAGGAGCATGAAAAGTTGTGAAAAATACGGGGAGCATGAAAAATACGAGGAGAATCAAAAGGTGTGAAAAATGCAAGGAGCATGAAAAGGTGTGAAAAATACCAGGAGCATGAAAAGGTGTGAAAAATATGAAGAGCATGAAAAGGCCTGAAAAATAGGAGTGGCAGAAAAACTCTGAAAAATACGAGGAGCATTAAAAGGTCTCAAAAATATGAAGAGCCTGAAAAGCTGTGAAAAATACGAGGAGCATGAAAAGGTCTGAGAAATACGAGGAGCATGAAAAGGTCTGAGAAATAAGAGGAGAATAAAAAGGTCTGAAAAATTCGAGGAGCATGAAAAGTTCTGAGAAATACGCAGAGTATGAAAAAGTGTGACAAATACGAGGAGCATGAAAGGTTTGAAAAATATGAAAAGCATGAAAAGGTCTGAAAAATATGAGGAGCATGAAAAGGTGTTAAAAGCACAAGGAGCATGAAAAGGTCTGAGAAATAAGAGGAGCATAAAAAGGTCTGAAAAATATCAGGAGCAAGAAAAGGTGGGAAAAATACGAGAGGCATGAAAAGGTCTGAAAAATACGAGTAGTATGAAATGGTGTGAAAAATACGAGGAGCATGAAAAGGTGTGAAAAATACGAGGAGCATGAAACGGTCTGAAAAATATGAAGAGCCCAAAAAGGTCTGAAAAATACGAAGAGCATGAAAAGGCGTGAAAATTCGAGGAGCATGAAAAGGAGTGAAAAATGCGAGGAGCATGAAAAGGTCTGAGAAATGGGAGGAGCATAAAAGGTCTGAAAAATACGAGGAGCATGAAAAGGAGTGAAAAATGCGAGGAGCATGAAAAGGTCTGAGAAAAGGGAGGAGCATAAAAAGGTCAGAAAAATATGAGGAGCATGAAAAGGTCTGAAAAACATGAAGAGCCTGAAAAGTGTGAAAAATATGAAGTGCTTGAAAAGGTCTGAAAAATATGAAGAGCACGAAAATGTGTGAAAAATATGAAGAGCACGAAAAGATCTGAAAACTATGAGGACCACGAAAAGGTGTGAAAAATACAAGAGGCACGAAAAGGTGTGAAAAATACGAGGAGACTGAAAACATGTGAAAAATACGAGGAGCATGAAAAGGTGTGAAAAAAACGAGGAGCATGAACAGGCGTGAATAATACGAGGAGCATGAAAAGGCGTGAAAAATACGAGGAGCATGAAAAGGTGTGAAAAATATGAGGAGCATGAAAAGGTCTGAGAAATATGAGGAGCATGAAAAGGTGTAAAAAACACGAGAAGCATGAAAAGGTCTGAGAAATAAGAGGAGCATCAAAAGGTCTGAAAAATACGAGGAGCATGAAAAGGTCTGAAAAATACGAGGATTATGAAAAAGTCAGAAAAATACGAGGAAAATGAAAGGTCTGAAAAATATGAAGAGCATGAAAAGGTGTGAAAAATATTAGGAGCATGTAAAGGTTGAAAAATACGAGGAGCATGAAAATGTCTGAAATATATGAAGAGCACGTAAAGGTCTGAAAAATACGACGGACTCGAAAAGGTGTGAATAATACGAGGCGCATGAAAAGGTCTGAGAAATAGGAGCATGAAAAGGTCTGAGAAATAGGAGGAGCATAAAAAGTTCTGAAAAATACGAGGAGCATGAAAAGGTGTGAAAAATTCGAGGAGCATGAAAAGGTCTGAGAAATAAGAGGAGGATAAAAAGGTCTGAAAAATTCGCGGAGCATGAAAAGGTGTAAAAAACACGAGAAGAATGAAGTGGTCTGAAAAATATGAGGAGCATGAAAAGGTTTGACACATATGAGAAGCAAGAAAAGGTCTGAAAAATATGAAGAGCCTGAAAAGGTGTGAAAAATATGAAGAGCATGAAAAGGTGTGAAAAATACGAGGAACATGAAAAGGTGTGAAAAATACGAGGAGCATGAAGAGGTGTGAAAAATACGAGGAGCATGAAAAGGTGTGAAAAATACAAGGAGCATGAAATGGTCTGAAATATATAAAGAGCATGAAAAGGTCTGAAAAATATGAAGAGCACGAAAAGGTGTGAAAAATATGAAGAGCACGAAAAGGTCTGATATATATGAGGACAACGAAAAGGTGTGAAAAATACAAGGATCACGAACAGTTGTGAAAAATACGAAGAGCCCGAAAATGTGTGAAAAATAGGAGGAGCATGAAAAGGTGTGAACAACACAAGAAGCATGAAAAGGTGTGAAAAATACGAGGATCATGGAAAGGTGTGAAAAATATGTGGAGCATGAAAAGGTCTGAAAAATACGAAGAACATGAAAAGGTGTGAAAAATATGAAGAGCATGAAAAGGTCTGAAAAACACGAGGAACATGAAAAGCTCTAAAAATACGAGGAGCATGAAAACGTCTGAGAAATACGAGGAGCATGAATGGGTCTGAAAAATATGAGGAGCATGAAAAAGTTTGAAAAATATGAAGAGACTAAAAAGGTGTGAAAAATACGAGGAGCATGAAAAGGTGTGAAAAATACGAGGAGCATGAAAACGTGTGAAAAATACGAGGAGCATGAAATGGTCTGAAAAATATGAAGAGCCCAAAAAGGTCTGAAAAATATGAAGAGCATGAAAAGGTCTGAAAAACATGAAGAGCCTGAAAAGTGTGAAAAATATGAAGAGCTTGAAAAGGTCTGAGAAATATGAAGAGCACAAAAATGTGTGAAAAATATGAAGAGCACGAAAAGATCTGAAAACTATGAGAAGCACGAAAAGGTATGAAAAACACGAGGAGACTGAAAACATGTGAAAAATACGAGGAGCATGAAAAGGTGTGAAAAATACGAGGAGCATGAACAGGCGTGAATAATACGAGAAGCATGAAAAGGCGTGAAAAATACGAGGAGCATGAAAAGGTGTGAAAAATACGAGGAGCATGAAAAGGTGTGAAAAATACGAGGAGCATGAAACGGTCTGAAAAATATGAAGAGCCCAAAAAGGTCTGAAAAATATGAAGAGCATGAAAAGGTCTGAAAAACATGAAGAGCCTGAAAAGTGTGAAAAATATGAAGAGCTTGAAAAGGTCTGAGAAATATGAAGAGCACGAAAATGTGTGAAAAATATGAAGAGCACGAAAAGATCTGAAAACTATGAGAAGCACGAAAGGGTGTGAAAAACACGAGGAGACTGAAAACATGTGAAAAATACGAGGAGTATGAAAAGGTGTGAATAATACGAGGAGCATGAACAGGCGTGAATAATACGAGAAGCATGAAAAGGCGTGAAAAATACGAGGAGCATGAAAAGGTGTGAAAAATACGACGAGCATGAAATGGCCTCAAAAATAGGAGGAGAATAAAAAGGTCTGAAAAATACGAGGAGCATGAAAAGCTGTGAAAAATAAAGGAGCATGAAAAGGCCAGAAACATAGAAGGAGCATAAAAAGGTCTGAAAATTCGAGGAGCATGAAAAGTTGGGAAAACTACGATCATGAAAACGTGTGAAAAATACGAGGAGCATGAAAAGTTGTGAAAAATACGGGGAACATGAAAAGGTCTCAAAAATATGAAGAGCCTGAAAAGGTGTGAAAAATATGAAGGGCATGAAAAACTGTGAAAAATACGAGGAGCATGAAAAGGTCTGAGAAATACGAGGAGCATGAAAAGGTCTGAAAAATAAGAGGAGAATAAAAAGGTCAGAAAAATTCGAGGAGCATGAAAAGTTGTGAAAAATACGGGGAGCATGAAAAATACGAGGAGAATCAAAAGGTGTGAAAAATGCAAGGAGCATGAAAAGGTGTGAAAAATACCAGGAGCATGAAAAGGTGTGAAAAATATGAAGAGCATGAAAAGGCCTGAAAAATAGGAGTGGCAGAAAAACTCTGAAAAATACGAGGAGCATTAAAAGGTCTCAAAAATATGAAGAGCCTGAAAAGCTGTGAAAAATACGAGGAGCATGAAAAGGTCTGAGAAATACGAGGAGCATGAAAAGGTCTGAGAAATAAGAGGAGAATAAAAAGGTCTGAAAAATTCGAGGAGCATGAAAAGTTCTGAGAAATACGCAGAGTATGAAAAAGTGTGACAAATACGAGGAGCATGAAAGGTTTGAAAAATATGAAAAGCATGAAAAGGTCTGAAAAATATGAGGAGCATGAAAAGGTGTTAAAAGCACGAGGAGCATGAAAAGGTCTGAGAAATAAGAGGAGCATAAAAAGGTCTGAAAAATATGAGGAGCATGAAAAGGTGGGAAAAATACGAGAGGCATGAAAAGGTCTGAAAAATACGAGTAGTATGAAATGGTGTGAAAAATACGAGGAGCATGAAAAGGTGTGAAAAATACGAGGAGCATGAAACGGTCTGAAAAATATGAAGAGCCCAAAAAGGTCTGAAAAATACGAAGAGCATGAAAAGGCGTGAAAATTCGAGGAGCATGAAAAGGAGTGAAAAATGCGAGGAGCATGAAAAGGTCTGAGAAATGGGAGGAGCATAAAAGGTCTGAAAAATACGAGGAGCATGAAAAGGAGTGAAAAATGCGAGGAGCATGAAAAGGTCTGAGAAAAGGGAGGAGCATAAAAAGGTCAGAAAAATATGAGGAGCATGAAAAGGTCTGAAAAACATGAAGAGCCTGAAAAGTGTGAAAAATATGAAGTGCTTGAAAAGGTCTGAAAAATATGAAGAGCACGAAAATGTGTGAAAAATATGAAGAGCACGAAAAGATCTGAAAACTATGAGGACCACGAAAAGGTGTGAAAAATACAAGAGGCACGAAAAGGTGTGAAAAATACGAGGAGACTGAAAACATGTGAAAAATACGAGGAGCATGAAAAGGTGTGAAAAAAACGAGGAGCATGAACAGGCGTGAATAATACGAGGAGCATGAAAAGGCGTGAAAAATACGAGGAGCATGAAAAGGTGTGAAAAATATGAGGAGCATGAAAAGGTCTGAGAAATATGAGGAGCATGAAAACGTGTAAAAAACACGAGAAGCATGAAAAGGTCTGAGAAATAAGAGGAGCATCAAAAGGTCTGAAAAATACGAGGAGCATGAAAAGGTCTGAAAAATACGAGGATTATGAAAAAGTCAGAAAAATACGAGGAAAATGAAAGGTCTGAAAAATATGAAGAGCATGAAAAGGTGTGAAAAATATTAGGAGCATGTAAAGGTTGAAAAATACGAGGAGCATGAAAATGTCTGAAATATATGAAGAGCACGTAAAGGTCTGAAAAATACGACGGACTCGAAAAGGTGTGAATAATACGAGGCGCATGAAAAGGTCTGAGAAATAGGAGCATGAAAAGGTCTGAGAAATAGGAGGAGCATAAAAAGTTCTGAAAAATACGAGGAGCATGAAAAGGTGTGAAAAATTCGAGGAGCATGAAAAGGTCTGAGAAATAAGAGGAGGATAAAAAGGTCTGAAAAATTCGCGGAGCATGAAAAGGTGTAAAAAACACGAGAAGAATGAAGTGGTCTGAAAAATATGAGGAGCATGAAAAGGTTTGACACATATGAGAAGCAAGAAAAGGTCTGAAAAATATGAAGAGCCTGAAAAGGTGTGAAAAATATGAAGAGCATGAAAAGGTGTGAAAAATACGAGGAACATGAAAAGCTCTAAAAATACGAGGAGCATGAAAACGTCTGAGAAATACGAGGAGCATGAATGGGTCTGAAAAATATGAGGAGCATGAAAAAGTTTGAAAAATATGAAGAGACTAAAAAGGTGTGAAAAATACGAGGAGCATGAAAAGGTGTGAAAAATACGAGGAGCATGAAAAGGTGTGAAAAATACGAGGAGCATGAAATGGTCTGAAAAATATGAAGAGCCCAAAAAGGTCTGAAAAATATGAAGAGCATGAAAAGGTCTGAAAAACATGAAGAGCCTGAAAAGTGTGAAAAATATGAAGAGCTTGAAAAGGTCTGAAAAATATGAAGAGCACGAAAATGTGTGAAAAATATGAAGAGCACGAAAAGATTTGAAAACTATGAGAAGCACGAAAAGGTGTGAAAAACACGAGGAGACTGAAAACATGTGAAAAATACGAAGAGCATGAAAAGGTGTGAAAAAAACGAGGAGCATGAACAGGCGTGAATAATACGAGGAGCATGAAAAGGCGTGAAAAATACGAGGAGCATGAAAAGGTGTGAAAAATATGAGGAGCATGAAAAGGTCTGAGAAATATGAGGAGCATGAAAAGGTGTAAAAAACACGAGAAGCATGAAAAGGTCTGAGAAATAAGAGGAGCATCAAAAGGTCTGAAAAATACGAGGAGCATGAAAAGGTCTGAAAAATACGAGGATTATGAAAAAGTCAGAAAAATACGAGGAAAATGAAAGGTCTGAAAAATATGAAGAGCATGAAAAGGTGTGAAAAATATTAGGAGCATGTAAAGGTTGAAAAATACGAGGAGCATGAAAATGTCTGAAATATATGAAGAGCACGTAAAGGTCTGAAAAATACGACGGACTCGAAAAGGTGTGAATAATACGAGGCGCATGAAAAGGTCTGAGAAATAGGAGCATGAAAAGGTCTGAGAAATAGGAGGAGCATAAAAAGCTCTGAAAAATACGAGGAGCATGAAAAGGTGTGAAAAATTCGAGGAGCATGAAAAGGTCTGAGAAATAAGAGGAGGATAAAAAGGTCTGAAAAATTCGCGGAGCATGAAAAGGTGTAAAAAACACGAGAAGAATGAAGTGGTCTGAAAAATATGAGGAGCATGAAAAGGTTTGACACATATGAGAAGCAAGAAAAGGTCTGAAAAATATGAAGAGCCTGAAAAGGTGTGAAAAATATGAAGAGCATGAAAAGGTGTGAAAAATACGAGGAACATGAAAAGGTGTGAAAAATACGAGGAGCATGAAGAGGTGTGAAAAATACGAGGAGCATGAAAAGGTGTGAAAAATACAAGGAGCATGAAATGGTCTGAAATATATAAAGAGCATGAAAAGGTCTGAAAAATATGAAGAGCACAAAAAGGTGTGAAAAATATGAAGAGCACGAAAAGGTCTGATATATATGAGGACAACGAAAAGGTGTGAAAAATACAAGGATCACGAACAGTTGTGAAAAATACGAAGAGCCCGAAAATGTGTGAAAAATAGGAGGAGCATGAAAAGGTGTGAACAACACAAGAAGCATGAAAAGGTGTGAAAAATACGAGGATCATGGAAAGGTGTGAAAAATATGTGGAGCATGAAAAGGTCTGAAAAATACGAAGAACATGAAAAGGTGTGAAAAATATGAAGAGCATGAAAAGGTCTGAAAAACACGAGGAACATGAAAAGCTCTAAAAATACGAGGAGCATGAAAACGTCTGAGAAATACGAGGAGCAGGAATGGGTCTGAAAAATATGAGGAGCATGAAAAAGTTTGAAAAATATGAAGAGACTAAAAAGGTGTGAAAAATACGAGGAGCATGAAAAGGTGTGAAAAATACGAGGAGCATGAAAAGGTGTGAAAAATACGAGGAGCATGAAATGGTCTGAAAAATATGAAGAGCCCAAAAAGGTCTGAAAAATATGAAGAGCATGAAAAGGTCTGAAAAACATGAAGAGCCTGAAAAGTGTGAAAAATATGAAGAGCTTGAAAAGGTCTGAGAAATATGAAGAGCACAAAAATGTGTGAAAAATATGAAGAGCACGAAAAGATCTGAAAACTATGAGAAGCACGAAAAGGTATGAAAAACACGAGGAGACTGAAAACATGTGAAAAATACGAGGAGCATGAAAAGGTGTGAAAAATACGAGGAGCATGAACAGGCGTGAATAATACGAGAAGCATGAAAAGGCGTGAAAAATACGAGGAGCATGAAAAGGTGTGAAAAATACGAGGAGCATGAAAAGGTGTGAAAAATACGAGGAGCATGAAACGGTCTGAAAAATATGAAGAGCCCAAAAAGGTCTGAAAAATATGAAGAGCATGAAAAGGTCTGAAAAACATGAAGAGCCTGAAAAGTGTGAAAAATATGAAGAGCTTGAAAAGGTCTGAGAAATATGAAGAGCACGAAAATGTGTGAAAAATATGAAGAGCACGAAAAGATCTGAAAACTATGAGAAGCACGAAAGGGTGTGAAAAACACGAGGAGACTGAAAACATGTGAAAAATACGAGGAGTATGAAAAGGTGTGAATAATACGAGGAGCATGAACAGGCGTGAATAATACGAGAAGCATGAAAAGGCGTGAAAAATACGAGGAGCATGAAAAGGTGTGAAAAATACGACGAGCATGAAATGGCCTCAAAAATAGGAGGAGAATAAAAAGGTCTGAAAAATACGAGGAGCATGAAAAGCTGTGAAAAATACAGGAGCATGAAAAGGCCAGAAACATAGAAGGAGCATAAAAAGGTCTGAAAATTCGAGGAGCATGAAAAGTTGGGAAAACTACGATCATGAAAACGTGTGAAAAATACGAGGAGCATGAAAAGTTGTGAAAAATACGGGGAACATGAAAAGGTCTCAAAAATATGAAGAGCCTGAAAAGGTGTGAAAAATATGAAGGGCATGAAAAGCTGTGAAAAATACGAGGAGCATGAAAAGGTCTGAGAAATACGAGGAGCATGAAAAGGTCTGAGAAATAAGAGGAGAATAAAAAGGTCAGAAAAATTCGAGGAGCATGAAAAGTTGTGAAAAATACGGGGAGCATGAAAAATACGAGGAGAATCAAAAGGTGTGAAAAATGCAAGGAGCATGAAAAGGTGTGAAAAATACCAGGAGCATGAAAAGGTGTGAAAAATATGAAGAGCATGAAAAGGCCTGAAAAATAGGAGTGGCAGAAAAACTCTGAAAAATACGAGGAGCATTAAAAGGTCTCAAAAATATGAAGAGCCTGAAAAGCTGTGAAAAATACGAGGAGCATGAAAAGGTCTGAGAAATACGAGGAGCATGAAAAGGTCTGAGAAATAAGAGGAGAATAAAAAGGTCTGAAAAACTCGAGGAGCATGAAAAGTTCTGAGAAATACGCAGAGTATGAAAAAGTGTGACAAATACGAGGAGCATGAAAGGTTTGAAAAATATGAAAAGCATGAAAAGGTCTGAAAAATATGAGGAGCATGAAAAGGTGTTAAAAGCACGAGGAGCATGAAAAGGTCTGAGAAATAAGAGGAGCATAAAAAGGTCTGAAAAATATGAGGAGCAAGAAAAGGTGGGAAAAATACGAGAGGCATGAAAAGGTCTGAAAAATACGAGTAGTATGAAATGGTGTGAAAAATACGAGGAGCATGAAAAGGTGTGAAAAATACGAGGAGCATGAAACGGTCTGAAAAATATGAAGAGCCCAAAAAGGTCTGAAAAATACGAAGAGCATGAAAAGGCGTGAAAATTCGAGGAGCATGAAAAGGAGTGAAAAATGCGAGGAGCATGAAAAGGTCTGAGAAATGGGAGGAGCATAAAAGGTCTGAAAAATACGAGGAGCATGAAAAGGAGTGAAAAATGCGAGGAGCATGAAAAGGTCTGAGAAAAGGGAGGAGCATAAAAAGGTCAGAAAAATATGAGGAGCATGAAAAGGTCTGAAAAACATGAAGAGCCTGAAAAGTGTGAAAAATATGAAGTGCTTGAAAAGGTCTGAAAAATATGAAGAGCACGAAAATGTGTGAAAAATATGAAGAGCACGAAAAGATCTGAAAACTATGAGGACCACGAAAAGGTGTGAAAAATACAAGAGGCACGAAAAGGTGTGAAAAATACGAGGAGACTGAAAACATGTGAAAAATACGAGGAGCATGAAAAGGTGTGAAAAAAACGAGGAGCATGAACAGGCGTGAATAATACGAGGAGCATGAAAAGGCGTGAAAAATACGAGGAGCATGAAAAGGTGTGAAAAATATGAGGAGCATGAAAAGGTCTGAGAAATATGAGGAGCATGAAAAGGTGTAAAAAACACGAGAAGCATGAAAAGGTCTGAGAAATAAGAGGAGCATCAAAAGGTCTGAAAAATACGAGGAGCATGAAAAGGTCTGAAAAATACGAGGATTATGAAAAAGTCAGAAAAATACGAGGAAAATGAAAGGTCTGAAAAATATGAAGAGCATGAAAAGGTGTGAAAAATATTAGGAGCATGTAAAGGTTGAAAAATACGAGGAGCATGAAAATGTCTGAAATATATGAAGAGCACGTAAAGGTCTGAAAAATACGACGGACTCGAAAAGGTGTGAATAATACGAGGCGCATGAAAGGGTCTGAGAAATAGGAGCATGAAAAGGTCTGAGAAATAGGAGGAGCATAAAAAGTTCTGAAAAATACGAGGAGCATGAAAAGGTGTGAAAAATTCGAGGAGCATGAAAAGGTCTGAGAAATAAGAGGAGGATAAAAAGTTCTGAAAAATACGAGGAGCATGAAAAGGTGTAAAAAACACGAGAAGAATGAAGTGGTCTGAAAAATATGAGGAGCATGAAAAGGTTTGACACATATGAGAAGCAAGAAAAGGTCTGAAAAATATGAAGAGCCTGAAAAGGTGTGAAAAATATGAAGAGCATGAAAAGGTGTGAAAAATAGGAGGAACATGAAAAGGTGTGAAAAATACGAGGAGCATGAAGAGGTGTGAAAAATACGAGGAGCATGAAAAGGTGTGAAAAATACAAGGAGCATGAAATGGTCTGAAATATATAAAGAGCATGAAAAGGTCTGAAAAATATGAAGAGCACGAAAAGGTGTGAAAAATATGAAGAGCACGAAAAGGTCTGATATATATGAGGACAACGAAAAGGTGTGAAAAATACAAGGATCACGAACAGTTGTGAAAAATACGAAGAGCCCGAAAATGTGTGAAAAATAGGAGGAGCATGAAAAGGTGTGAACAACACAAGAAGCATGAAAAGGTGTGAAAAATACGAGGATCATGGAAAGGTGTGAAAAATATGTGGAGCATGAAAAGGTCTGAAAAATACGAAGAACATGAAAAGGTGTGAAAAATATGAAGAACATGAAAAGGTCTGAAAAACATGAAGAGCCTGAAAAGTGTGAAAAATATGAAGAGCTTGAAAAGGTCTGAGAAATATGAAGAGCACGAAAATGTGTGAAAAATATGAAGAGCACGAAAAGATCTGAAAACTATGAGAAGCACGAAAAGGTGTGAAAAACACGAGGAGACTGAAAACATGTGAAAAATACGTGGAGCATGAAAAGGTGTGAAAAATACGAGGAGCATGAACAGGCGTGAATAATACGAGAAGCATGAAAAGGCGTGAAAAATACGAGGAGCATGAAAAGGTGTGAAAAATATGAGGAGCATGAAAAGGTCAGAAAAATATGAGGAGCATGAAAAGGTGTAAAAAACACTAGAAGCATGAAAAGGTCTGAGAAATAAGAGGAGCATCAAATGTCTGAAAATACGAGGAGCATGAAAAGGTCTGAAAAATACGAGGAAAATGAAAGGTCTGAAAAATATGAAGAGCATGAAAAGGTGTGAAAAATATGAAGAGCATGTAAAGGTTGAAAAATAGGAGGAGCATGAAAATGTCTGAAATATATGAAGAGCACGTAAAGGTCTGAAAAATACGACGGACACGAAAAGGTGTGAATAATACGAGGCGCATGAAAAGGTCTGAGAAATAGGAGCATGAAAAGGTCTGAGAAATAAGAGGAGGATAAAAAGGTCTGAAAAATACGCGGAGCATGAAAAGGTGTAAAAAACACGAGAAGAATGAAGTGGTCTGAAAAATATGAGGAACATGAAAAGGTCTGAAACATATGAGAAGGTAGAAAAGATCTGAAAAATATGAAGAGCCTGAGAAGGTGTGAAAAATAAGAAGAGCATGAAAAGGTGTGAAAAATACGAGGAGCATGAAAAGGTGTGAAAAATATGTGGAGCATGTAAAGGTCTGAAAAATACGAAGAGCATGAAAAGGTGTGAAAAATATGAAGAGCATGAAAAGGTCTGAAAATCACGAGGAGCATGAAAAGCTCTGAACAATATGAGGAGCATGAAAACGTCTGAGAAATACGAGGAGCATGAAAAGGTCTGAAAAATATGAGGAGCATTAAAAAGTTTGAAAAAATTGAAGAGACTAAAAAGGTGGGAAAAATACGAGGAGCATGAAAAGGTGTGAAAAATACGAGGAGCATGAAAAGGTGTGAAAATTACGAGGAGCATGAAAGGGTGTGAAAAATGTGAGGAGCATGAAAAGGTGTGAAAAATACGATTAGCATGAAAACGTGTGAAAAATACGAGGAGCATGAAAAGGTGTGAAAAATAAGACGAGCATGAAATGGCCTCAAAAATAGGAGGAGAATAAAAAGGTCTGAAAAATACGAGGAGCATGAAAAGCTGTGAAAAGTACAGGAGCATGAAAAGGCCAGAAACGTAGAAGGAGCATAAAAAGTTCTGAAAATTCGAGGAGCATGAAAAGTTGGGAAATCTACGATCATGAAAACGTGTGAAAAATACGAGGAGTATGAAAAGTTGTGAAAAATACGGGGAGCATGAAAAATACGAGGAGAATCAAAAGGTGTGAAAAATGCAAGGAGCATGAAAAGGTGTGAAAAATACCAGGAGCATGAAAAGGTGTGAAAAATATGAAGAGAATGAAAAGGCCTGAAAAACAGGAGTGGCAAAAAAACTCTGAAAAATACGAGGAGCATGAAAAGATCTCAAAAATATGAAGAGCCTGAAAAGGTGTGAAAAATATGAAGGGCATGAAAAGCTGTGAAAAATACGAGGAGCATGAAAAGGTCTGAGAAATACGAGGAGCATGAAAAGGTCTGAGAAATAAGAGGAGAATAAAAAGGTCTGAAAAATTCGAGGAGCATGAAAACTTCTGAGAAATACGCAGAGTATGTAAAAGTGTGACAAATACGAGGAGCATGAAAGGTTTGAAAAATATGAAAAGCATGAAAAGGTCTGAAAAATATGAGGAGCATGAAAAGGTGTTAAAAGCACGAGGAGCATGAAAAGGTCTGAGAAATAAGAGGAGCATAAAAAGGTCTGAAAAATATGAGGAGCATGAAAAGGTGGGAAAAATACGAGAGGCATGAAAAGGTCTGAAAAATACGAGTAGTATGAAATGGTGTGAAAAATACGAGGAGCATGAAAAGGTGTGAAAAATACGAGGAGCATGAAAAGGCGTGAAAATTCGAGGAGCATGAAAAGGAGTGAAAAATGCGAGGAGCATGAAAAGGTCTGAGAAATGGGAGGAGCATAAAAGGTCTGAAAAATACGAGGAGCATGAAAAGGAGTGAAAAATGCGAGGAGCATGAAAAGGTCTGAGAAAAGGGAGGAGCATAAAAAGGTCAGAAAAATATGAGGAGCATGAAAAGGTCTGAAAAACATGAAGAGCCTGAAAAGTGTGAAAAATATGAAGTGCTTGAAAAGGTCTGAAAAATATGAAGAGCACGAAAATGTGTGAAAAATATGAAGAGCACGAAAAGATCTGAAAACTATGAGGACCACGAAAAGGTGTGAAAAATACAAGAGGCACGAAAAGGTGTGAAAAATACGAGGAGACTGAAAACATGTGAAAAATACGAGGAGCATGAAAAGGTGTGAAAAAAACGAGGAGCATGAACAGGCGTGAATAATACGAGGAGCATGAAAAGGCGTGAAAAATACGAGGAGCATGAAAAGGTGTGAAAAATATGAGGAGCATGAAAAGGTCTGAGAAATATGAGGAGCATGAAAAGGTGTAAAAAACACGAGAAGCATGAAAAGGTCTGAGAAATAAGAAGAGCATCAAAAGGTCTGAAAAATACGAGGAGCATGAAAAGGTCTGAAAAATACGAGGATTATGAAAAAGTCAGAAAAATACGAGGAAAATGAAAGGTCTGAAAAATATGAAGAGCATGAAAAGGTGTGAAAAATATTAGGAGCATGTAAAGGTTGAAAAATACGAGGAGCATGAAAATGTCTGAAATATATGAAGAGCACGTAAAGGTCTGAAAAATACGACGGACTCGAAAAGGTGTGAATAATACGAGGCGCATGAAAAGGTCTGAGAAATAAGAGCATGAAAAGGTCTGAGAAATAGGAGGAGCATAAAAAGTTCTGAAAAATACGAGGAGCATGAAAAGGTGTGAAAAATTCGAGGAGCATGAAAAGGTCTGAGAAATAAGAGGAGGATAAAAAGGTCTGAAAAATTCGCGGAGCATGAAAAGGTGTAAAAAACACGAGAAGAATGAAGTGGTCTGAAAAATATGAGGAGCATGAAAAGGTTTGACACATATGAGAAGCAAGAAAAGGTCTGAAAAATATGAAGAGCCTGAAAAGGTGTGAAAAATATGAAGAGCATGAAAAGGTGTGAAAAATACGAGGAACATGAAAAGGTGTGAAAAATACGAGGAGCATGAAGAGGTGTGAAAAATACGAGGAGCATGAAAAGGTGTGAAAAATACAAGTAGCATGAAATGGTCTGAAATATATAAAGAGCATGAAAAGGTCTGAAAAATATGAAGAGCACGAAAAGGTGTGAAAAATATGAAGAGCACGAAAAGGTCTGATATATATGAGGACAACGAAAAGGTGTGAAAAATACAAGGATCACGAACAGTTGTGAAAAATACGAAGAGCCCGAAAATGTGTGAAAAATAGGAGGAGCATGAAAAGGTGTGAACAACACAAGAAGCATGAAAAGGTGTGAAAAATACGAGGATCATGGAAAGGTGTGAAAAATATGTGGAGCATGAAAAGGTCTGAAAAATACGAAGAACATGAAAAGGTGTGAAAAATATGAAGAGCATGAAAAGGTCTGAAAAACACGAGGAACATGAAATGCTCTAAAAATACGAGGAGTATGAAAACGTCTGAGAAATACGAGGAGCAGGAATGGGTCTGAAACATATGAGGAGCATGAAAAACTTTGAAAAATATGAAGAGACTAAAAAGGTGTGAAAAATACGAGGAGCATGAAAAGGTGTGAAAAATACGAGGAGCATGAAAAGGTGTGAAAAATACGAGGAGCATGAAATGGTCTGAAAAATATGAAGAGCCCAAAAAGGTCTGAAAAATATGAAGAGCATGAAAAGGTCTGAAAAACATGAAGAGCCTGAAAAGTGTGAAAAATATGAAGAGCACGAAAAGATCTGAAAATTATGAGAAGCACGAAAAGGTGTGAAAAACACGAGGAGACTGAAAACATGTGAAAAATACGAGGAGCATGAAAAGGTGTGAAAAATACGAGGAGCATGAACAGGCGTGAATGATACGAGAAGCATGAAAAGGTGTGAAAAATATGAGGAGCATGAAAAGGTCAGAAAAATATGACGAGCATGAAAAGGTGTAAAAAACACGAGAAGCATGAAAAGGTCTGAGAAATAAGAGGAGCATCAAAAGGTCTGAAAAATACGAGGAGCATGAAAAGGTCTGAAAAATACGAGGATTATGAAAAAGTCAGAAAAATACGAGGAAAATGAAAGGTCTGAAAAATATGAAGAGCATGAAAAGGTGTGAAAAATATGAAGAGCATGTAAAGGTTGAAAAATAGGAGGAGCATGAAAATGTCTGAAATATATGAAGAGCAGGTAAATGTCTAAAAAATACGACGGACACGAAAAGGTGTGAATAATACGAGGCGCATGAAAAGGTCTGAGAAATAGGAGCATGAAAAGGTCTGAGAAATAAGAGGAGGATAAAAAGGTCTGAAAAATATGCGGAGCATGAAAATGTGCAAAAAACACGAGAAGAATGAAGTGGTCTGAAAAATATGAGGAACATGAAAAGGTCTGAAACATATGAGAAGCTAGAAAAGATCTGAAAAATATGAAGAGCCTGAGAAGGTGTGAAAAATATGAAGAGCATGAAAAGGTGTGAAAAATACGAGGAGCATGAAAAGGTGTGAAAAATATGTGGAGCATGAAAAGGTCTGAAAAATACGAAGAGCATGAAAAGGTGTGAAAAATATGAAGAGCATGAAAAGGTCTGAAAAGCACGAGGAGCATGAAAAGCTCTGAAAAATATGAGGAGCATGAAAACGTCTGAGAAATACGAGGAGCATGAATAGGTCTGAAAAATATGAGGAGCATTAAAAAGTTTGAAAAATATGAAGAGACTAAAAAGGTGTGAAAAATATGAGGAGCATGAAAAGGTGTGAAAAATACGAGGAGCATGAAAAGGTGTGAAAATTACGAGGAGCATGAAAGGGTGTGAAAAATGTGAGGAGCATGAAAAGGTGTGAAAAATACGATTAGCATGAAAACGTGTGAAAAATACGACGAGAATGAAATTGCCTCAAAAATAGGAGGAGAATAAAACGGTCTGAAAAATACGAGGAGCATGAAAAGCTGTGAAAAATACAGGAGCATGAAAAGGCCAGAAACGTAGAAGGAGCATAAAAAGGTCTGAAAATTCGAGGAGCATGAAAAGTTGGGAAAACTACGATCATGAAAACGTGTGAAAAATACGAGGAGCATAAAAAGTTGTGAAAAATACGGGGAGCATGAAAAATACGAGGAGAATCAAAAGGTGTGAAAAATGCAAGGAGCATGAAAAGGTGCGAAAAATACCAGGAGCATGAAAAGGTGTGAAAAATATGAAGAGCAAGAAAAGGCCTGAAAAATAGGAGTGGCAAAAAAACTCTGAAAAATACGAGGAGCATGAAAAGGTCTCAAAAATATGAAGAGCCTGAAAAGATGTGAAAAATATGAAGGGCATGAAAAGCTGTGAAAAATACGAGGAGCATGAAAAGGTCTGAGAAATACGAGGAGCATGAAAAGGTCTGAGAAATAAGAGGAGAATAAGAAGGTCTGAAAAATTCGAGGAGCATGAAAAGTTCTGAGAAATACGCAGAGT
This sequence comes from Cervus elaphus, assembly GCF_910594005.1. NCBI lineage: Eukaryota > Metazoa > Chordata > Mammalia > Artiodactyla > Cervidae > Cervus > Cervus elaphus. The sequence goes on from NC_057847.1 coordinate 1,520,767, forward strand.
ATGAAAAAGTGTGACAAATACGAGGAGCATGAAAGGTTTGAAAAATATGAAAAGCATGAAAAGGTCTGAAAAATATGAGGAGCATGAAAAGGTGTAAAAAACACGAGGAGCATGAAAAGGTCTGAGAAATAAGAGGAGCATAAAAAGGTCTGAAAAATATGAGGAGCATGAAAAGGTGGGAAAAATACGAGAGGCATGAAAAGGTCTGAAAAATAAGAGTAGTATGAAATGGTGTGAAAAATACGAGGAGCATGAAAAGGTGTGAAAAATACGAGGAGCATGAAACGGTCTGAAAAATATGAAGAGCCCAAAAAGGTCTGAAAAATACGAAGAGCATGAAAAGGCGTGAAAATTCGAGGAGCATGAAAAGGAGTGAAAAATGCGAGGAGCATGAAAAGGTCTGAGAAATGGGAGGAGCATAAAAGGTCTGAAAAATACGAGGAGCATGAAAAGGTCTGAGAAAAGGGAGGAGCATAAAAAGGTCAGAAAAATATGAGGAGCATGAAAAGGTCTGAAAAACATGAAGAGCCTGAAAAGTGTGAAAAATATGAAGTGCTTGAAAAGGTCTGAAAAATATGAAGAGCACGAAAATGTGTGAAAAATATGAAGAGCACGAAAAGATCTGAAAACTATGAGGACCACGAAAAGGTGTGAAAAATACAAGAGGCACGAAAAGGTGTGAAAAATACGAGGAGACTGAAACATGTAAAAAATACGAGGAGCATGAAAAGGTGTGAAAAAAACGAGGAGCATGAACAGGCGTGAATAATACGAGGAGCATGAAAAGGCGTGAAAAATACGAGGAGCATGAAAAGGTGTGAAAAATATGAGGAGCATGAAAATGTCTGAGATATATGAGGAGCATGAAAAGGTATAAAAAACACGAGAAGCATGAAAAGGTCTGAGAAATAAGAGGAGCATCAAAAGGTCTGAAAAATACGAGGAGCATGAAAAGGTCTGAAAAATATGAGGATTATGAAAAAGTCAGAAAAATACGAGGAAAATGAAAGGTCTGAAAAATATGAAGAGCATGAAAAGGCGTGAAAAATATTAAGAGCATGTAAAGGTTGAAAAATACGAGGAGCATGAAAATGTCTGAAATATATGAAGAGCACGTAAAGGTCGGAAAAATACGACGGACTCGAAAAGGTGTGAATAATACGAGGCGCATGAAAAGGTCCGAGAAATAGGAGCATGAAAAGGTGTGAGAAATAGGAGGAGCATAAAAAGTTCTGAAAAATACGAGGAGCATGAAAAGGTGTGAAAAATTCGAGGAGCATGAAAAGGTCTGAGAAATAAGAGGAGGATAAAAAGGTCTGAAAAATTCGCGGAGCATGAAAAGGTGAAAAAAACACGAGAAGAATGAAGTGGTCTGAAAAATATGAGGAGCATGAAAAGGTTTGACACATATGAGAAGCAAGAAAAGGTCTGAAAAATATGAAGAGCCTGAAAAGGTGTGAAAAATATGAAGAGCATGAAAAGGTGTGAAAAATACGAGGAACATGAAAAGGTGTGAAAAATACGAGGAGCATGAAGAGGTGTGAAAAATACAAGGAGCATGAAAAGGTGTGAAAAATACAAGGAGCATGAAATGGTCTGAAATATATAAAGAGCATGAAAAGGTCTGAAAAATATGAAGAGCCTGAAAAGGTGTGAAAAATATGAAGAGCATGAAAAGGTATGAAAAATACGAGGAACATGAAAAGGTGTGAAAATTACGAGGAGCATGAAAAGGTGTGAAAAATATGAGGAGCATGAAAAGGTCTGAGAAATATGAGGAGCATGAAAAGGTGTAAAAAACACGAGAAGCATGAAAAGGTCTGAGAAATAAGAGGAGCATCAAAAGGTCTGAAACATATGAGAAGCTAGAAAAGGTCTGAAAAATATGAAGAGCCTGAAAAGGTGTGAAAAATATGAAGAGCATGAAAGGTGTGAAAAATAAGAGGATCATGAAACGGTGTGAAAAATACGAGGAGCATGAAGTGCTGTGAAAAATACGAGGAGCATGAAAATGTGTGAAAAATACAAGGAGCATGAAATGGTCTGAAATATATAAAAAGCATGAAAAGGTCTGAAAAATATGAAGAGCCTGAAAAGGTGTGAAAAATATGAAGAGCATGAAAAGGTGTGAAAAATACGAGGAACATGAAAAGGTGTGAAAAATATGAGGAGCATGTAGTGGTGTGAAAAATACGAGGAGCATGAAAATGTGTGAAAAATACAAGGAGCATGAAATGGTCTGAAATATATAAAAAGCATGAAAAGTTCTGATATATATGAGGACAACGAAAAGGTAGGAAAAATACAAGGATCATGAAAAGTTGTGAAAAATATGAAGAGCCTGAAAATGTGTGAAGAATAGGAGGAGCACAGAAAGGTGTGAAAAATACACAGAGCATGAAAAGGTGTGAACAACACAAGAAGCATGAAAAGGTGTGAAAAAAATGTGGAGCATGAAAAGGTCTGAAAAATACGAAGAGCATGAAAAGGTGTGAAAAGTATGAAGAGCATGAAAAGGTCTGAAAAACACGAGGAGCAAGAAAAGCTCTGAAAAATACCAGGAGCATGAAAACGTCTGAGAAATACGAGAAGCATGAAAAGGTCTGAAAAATATGAGGAGCATGAAAAATTTTGAAAAATATGAAGAGACTAAAAAGGTGTGAAAAATATGAGGAGCATGAAAAGGTGTGAAAAATACGAGGAGCATGAAAAGGTCTGAAAAATACGAGGAGTATGAAAAGGTGTGAAAAATACGAGGAGCAAGAAAAAGTCTGAAAAATACGATGAGTTTGAAAAGTTCTGCAAAATACGAGGAGCATGAAACTGTCTGAAAAATATGAAGAGTCCGAAGAGGTCTGAAAAATATGAAGGGCATGAAAAGGTGTGAAAAATACAAGGAACATGAAAAGGTCTGCAAAATATGAGGAGCATGGAAAGGTCTGAAAAATATGAAGAGCCTGAAAAGGTCTGAAAAATATGAAGAGCACGAAAAGGTGTGAAAAATACGAGAAGCATGAAAAGGCATGAAAAATATGAGGAGCATGAAAAGGAGTGAAAAATGCGAGGAGCATGAAAAGGTCTGAAAATAGGAGGAGCATAGAGAGGTCTGAAAAATACGAGGAGCATGAAAAGGTGTGAAAAATATGAGGAGCAATAAAAGGCGTGAAAAATATGAGGAACATGAAATGTTGTGAAAAATGCGAGGAGCATGAAAAGGTGTGAAAAATATGAAGAGCATGTAAATGTCTGAGAAACATGAAGAGCACGAAAAGGTGTGAATAATATGAAGAGCATGAAAAGGTCTGAAATTTACGAGGAGCACAAAAAGCTGTGAAAAATACGAGGAGCATTAAAAGGTGTGAAAAATACGAGGAGCATGAAAATGTTAGAAATATATGAGGAGCATGAAAAGGTGTGAAAAATACGAGGAGCACGAAAAGTTGTGAAAAATACGAGGAGCACAAAAAGGTCTGAAAAATACGAGGAGCATGAAATGGTGTGAAAAATATGTAGAGCACAAAAGTTCTGAAAAATATGAAAAGCCTGAAAAGGTGTGAAAAATATGAGAGCACGAAAAGATGTGACAAATAAAAGGAGCACGAAAGGTGTGAAAAATACGAGGAGCATGAAAAGTTGTGAAAAATGCGAGGAGCATGAAAAGGTGCGAAACATATGAAGAGCATGTAAATGTCTAAGAAACATGAAGAGCACGAAAAGGTGTGAAAAATATGAAGAGCATGAAAAGGTGTGAAAAATACGAGGAACATGAAAAGGTGTGAAAAATATGAGGAGCATGTAGTGGTGTGAAAAATACGAGGAGCATGAAAAGGTGTGAAAAATACGAGGAGCATGAAAAGGTGTGAAAAATATGAGGAGCACAAAATGGTCTGAAAAATACGCGGAGCATGAAAAGCTGTAAAAAACACGAGTAGAATGAAGTGGTCTGAAAAATATGAGGAGCATGAAAAATTCTGAAACATATGAGAAGCTAGAAAAGGTCTGAAAAATATGAAGAGCCTGAAAAGGTGTGAAATTATGAAGAGCATTAAAAGGTGTGAAAAATACGCGGAGCATGAAAAGGTGTGAACAACAGGAGAAGCATGAAAAGGTGTGAAAAAAACGAGGAGCATGAAAATGTTTGAAAAATACGAGGAGTATGAAAAGGTGTAAAAAACACGAGAAGCATGAAAAGGTCTGAAAAATACGAGGAGCATGAAAAGGTTTCAAAAATATGAGGAGCTAGAAAAGGTCTGAAAAATATGAAGAGCCTGAAAATATGTGAAAAATATGAAGAGCATGAAAAGGTGTGAAAAATACGAGGAGCATGAAAAGGTCTGCAAAATACGAGGAGCATGGAAAGGTGTGAAAAATACGAGGAGCATGAAAAGGTCTGCAAAATACGAGGAGCATGGAAAGGTGTGAAAAATTCGAGGAGCATGAAAAGGTCTGAGAAATAAGAGGAGGATAAAAAGGTCTGAAAAATTCGCGGAGCATGAAAAGGTGTAAAAAACACGAGAAGAATGAAGTGGTCTGAAAAATATGAGGAGCATGAAAAGGTTTGACACATATGAGAAGCAAGAAAAGGTCTGAAAAATATGAAGAGCCTGAAAAGGTGTGAAAAATATGAAGAGCATGAAAAGGTGTGAAAAATACGAGGAACATGAAAAGGTGTGAAAAATACGAGGAGCATGAAGAGGTGTGAAAAATACGAGGAGCATGAAAAGGTGTGAAAAATACAAGGAGCATGAAATGGTCTGAAATATATAAAGAGCATGAAAAGGTCTGAAAAATATGAAGAGCACGAAAAGGTGTGAAAAAATGAAGAGCACGAAAAGGTCTGATATATATGAGGACAACGAAAAGGTGTGAAAAATACAAGGATCACGAACAGTTGTGAAAAATACGAAGAGCCCGAAAATGTGTGAAAAATAGGAGGAGCATGAAAAGGTGTGAACAACACAAGAAGCATGAAAAGGTGTGAAAAATACGAGGATCATGAAAAGGTGTGAAAAATATGTGGAGCATGAAAAGGTCTGAAAAATACGAAGAACATGAAAAGGTGTGAAAAATATGAAGAGCATGAAAAGGTCTGAAAAACACGAGGAACATGAAAAGCTCTAAAAATACGAGGAGCATGAAAACGTCTGAGAAATACGAGGAGCATGAATGGGTCTGAAAAATATGAGGAGCATGAAAAAGTTTGAAAAATATGAAGAGACTAAAAAGGTGTGAAAAATACGAGGAGCATGAAAAGGTGTGAAAAATACGAGGAGCATGAAAAGGTGTGAAAAATACGAGGAGCATGAAATGGTCTGAAAAATATGAAGAGCCCAAAAAGGTCTGAAAAATATGAAGAGCATGAAAAGGTCTGAAAAACATGAAGAGCCTGAAAAGTGTGAAAAATATGAAGAGCTTGAAAAGGTCTGAAAAATATGAAGAGCACGAAAATATGTGAAAAATATGAAGAGCACGAAAAGATCTGAAAACTATGAGAAGCACGAAAAGGTGTGAAAAACACGAGGAGACTGAAAACATGTGAAAAATACGAGGAGCATGAAAAGGTGTGAAAAATACGAGGAGCATGAACAGGCGTGAAAAATATGAGGAGCATGAAAGGTTCAGAAAAATATGAGGAGCAAGAAAAGGTGTAAAAAACACGAGAAACATGAAAAGGTCTGAGAAATAAGAGGAGCATCAAAAGGTCTGAAAAATACGAGGATTATGAAAAAGTCAGAAAAATACGAGGAAAATGAAAGGTCTGAAAAATATGAAGAGCATGAAAAGATGTGAAAAATATGAAGAGCATGTAAAGGTTGAAAAATAGGAGGAGCATGAAAATGTCTGAAATATATGAAGAGCACGTAAAGGTCTGAAAAATACGACGGACTCGAAAAGGTGTGAATAATACGAGGCGCATGAAAAGGTCTGAGAAATAGGAGCATGAAAAGGTCTGAGAAATAGGAGGAGCATAAAAAGTTCTGAAAAATACGAGGAGCATGAAAAGGTGTGAAAAATTCGAGGAGCATGAAAAGGTCTGAGAAATAAGAGGAGGATAAAAAGGTCTGAAAAATACGCAGAGCATGAAAAGGTGTAAAAAACACGAGAAGAATGAAGTGGTCTGAAAAATATGAGGAACATGAAAAGGTCTGAAACATATGAGAAGCTAGAAAAGATCTGAAAAATATGAAGAGCCTGAGAAGGTGTGAAAAATATGAAGAGCATGAAAAGGTGTGAATAATACGAGGAGCATGAAAAGGTGTGAAAAATATGTGGAGCATGAAAAGGTCTGAAAAATACGAAGAGCATGAAAAGGTGTGAAAAATATGAAGAGCATGAAAAGGTCTGAAAAGCACGAGGAGCATGAAAAGCTCTGAAAAATATGAGGAGCATGAAAACGTCTGAGAAATACGAGGAGCATGAAAAGGTCTGAAAAATATGAGGAGCATTAAAAAGTTTGAAAAATATGAAGAGACTAAAAAGGTGTGAAAAATACGAGGAGCATGAAAAGGTGTGAAAAATACGAGGAGCATGAAAAGGTGTGAAAATTACGAGGAGCGTGAAAAGTAGTGAAAAAAACAAGGAGCATGAAAACGTCTGAAAAATACGAGGAGTATGAAAAGTTGGGAAAAATACGAGAAGCATTAAAACGTCTGAAAAATACGAGGAGTATGAAAAGGTGTGAAAAATACGAGGAGCATGAAAAAGTCTAAAAAATACGAGGAGTATGAAAAGGTGTGAAAAATTCGAGGAGCATGAAAAGGTCTGAGAAATAAGAGGAAGATAAAAAGGTCTGAAAAATACGTGGAGCATAAAAAGGTGTAAAAAACACGAGAAGAATGAAGTGGTGTGCAAAATATGAGGAGCATGAAAAGGTCTGAAACATATGAGAAGCTAGAAAAGGTCTGAAAAATATGAAAAGCCTGAAAAGGTGTGAAAAATATGAAGAGCATGAAAAGGTGTGAAAAATACGAGGAACATGAAAAGGTGTGAAAAATACGAGGAGCATGAAGTGGTGTGAAAAATACGAGGAGCATGAAAATGTGTGAAAAATACAAGGAGCATGAAATGGTCTGAAATATATAAAAAGCATGAAATGTTCTGATATATATGAGGACAACGAAAAGGTGTGAAAAATACAAGGATCACGAAAAGTTGTGAAAAATATGAAGAGCCTGAAAATGTGTGAAGATTAGGAGGAGCACAGAAAGGTGTGAAAAATACACGGAGCATGAAAAGGTGTGAACAACACAAGAAGCATGAAAAGGTGTGAAAAATACGAGGATCATGAAAAGGTGTGAAAAATATGTGGAGCATGAAAAGGTCTGAAAAATACGAAGAGCATGAAAAGGTGTGAAAAGTATGAAGAGCATGAAAAGGTCTGAAAAACACGAGGAGCAAGAAAAGCTCTGAAAAATACCAGGAGCATGAAAACGTCTGAGAAATACGAGAAGCATGAAAAGGTCTGAAAAATATGAGGGGCATGAAAAATTTTGAAAAATATGAAGAGACTAAAAAGGTGTGAAAAATATGAGGAGCAATAAAAGGTGTGAAAAATACGAGGAGCATGAAAAGGTCTGAAAAATACGAGGAGTATGAAAAGGTGTGAAAAATACGAGGAGCAAGAAAAAGCCTGAAAAATACGCGGAGCATGAAAAGCTGTGAAAAACACGAAGAGCATGAAAAGGTGTGAAAAATACGAAGAGGTTGAAAAGGAGTGATAAATACGAAGAGCATGTAAAGTTGTGAAAATACAAGGAGCATGAAAAGGTCTGAAAAATACGAGGAGCATGAAAAGGTCTGAAAAACACGAAGAGCACGAAAAGGTGTGAAAAATAAGAAGAACATGAAATGGTGTGAAAAACACGAAGAGCATGAAAATGTGTGAAAAAAACTAGGAGCATGAAAAGGTGTGAAAAAGTTCGAGGAGCATGAAAAGGTGTGACAATTACTAGGAGCATGAAAAGGTGTGAAATTTCCAGGAGCATGAAAAGGTCTGAAAAATACGTGGAGCTTGAAAAGGTGTGAAAAATATTAGGAGCATGAAAGGGTGTGAAAAATACGAAGAGCATGATAAGGTGTAAAAAATATCAGCAGCATTAAAACGTGTGAAAAATAGGAAGAGCATGAAACACTGTGAAAAACGCGAAGAGCATGAAAAGGTTGGAAAAGTATGAAGAGCATGAAAAGGTCTGAAAAATATGAAAAGCATGAAAAGGTGTGAATAATATGAACAGCATGAAAAGGTGTGAAAAATATGAGGAGCATGAAAAGATCTGAATAATACGAGGAGCATGAAAAGGTCTGGAAAATATGAGGAGCATGAAGACGTCTGAAAAATACGACGAGCATGAAAAGGTCTGAAAAATATGTAGAGCATGAAACGGTGTCAAAAATATGAGTAGCATGTAAAGGTTGAAAATAAGAGGAGCATGAATTTGTATAAAAATATGAGGAGCATGAAATGGTGCGAAAAATACGAAGAGCATGAAATGTGTGAAAAACACGAAGGGCATGCAAAGGTGTGAAAAATATCAACAACATGAAAAGGTCTGAAAAATATGAACAGCATGAAAAGGTGTGAAAAATATCAAGAGCATGAAAGATGTGAAAAACACGAAGGGCATGAAAAGGTGTGAAAAATATCAACAGCATGAAAAAGTCTGAAAAAGATGAAGAGCATGAAAAGGTGTGAAAAATATCAAGAGCATGAAAGATGTGAAAAACACGAAGGGCAAGAAAACGTGTGAAAAATATCAAGAGCATGAAAATGTCTGAGGAATATGAAGAGCATGAAAAGGTATGAAAAATTCAAAGAGCATGAAAAGATGTGAAAAATACGAAGAGCATGAAAAGTTGGGAAAAATACCAGGAGCATGAAAAGGTGTGAAAAATACTAGGAGCTTGAAAAGGTGTGAAAAGTACGAGGAGCATTAAAATGTCTGAAAAATACAAGAGCATGAAAAGGTGTGAAAAACACGAAGAGCATGAAAAGCTGTGAAAAATATAAAAAGCATGAAAAGGTCTGAAAAATATGAAGAGCATGAAAAGGTGTGAAAAATATGAACAACATGAAAAAATGTGAAAAATAAGAAGAGCATGAAAGGGTGTGAAAAACATGCAGAGCATGTAAAAGTGTGGAAAATAAGAAGAGCATGAAAAGTTGTGAAAAATACGAGGAGCATGAATCTGTATGAAAAATATGAGGAGCATGAAACGGTGTGAAAAATATGAAGAGCATGCAAAGGTGTGAAAATTATGAGGAGTATGAAAACGTCTTATAAATACGAGGAGCATGAAAAGGTCTGAAAAATATGTGCAGCATGAAAAGGTGTCAGAAATATGAGAAGAATGAAAAGGTGTGTAAAATATGAAGAGCATGAAAAGGTGTCAAAAATATGAGGAACATGTAAAGGTGTGAAAAATATGAGGGGCATGAATCTGTATGAAAAATATGAGGAGGATGAAAAGGTGTGAAAAACATAAATATAATGAAAAGGTGTGAAAAATATGAGGAGTTTGAAAAGGTCTGAAAAATACGAGACCATGAAAAGGTCTGAAAAACACGAAGAGCATGAAAATGTGTGAAAAATAAGAACAGCATGAAAAGGTGTGACAAACACGAAGAGCATGAAAAGGTCCGAAAAATACGAAGAGCTTGAAAAGGTGTGACAAATACAAACATCATGAAAAGTTGTGAAAAATACGAGGAGCAAGAAAAGGTGTGAAAAACACGAGGAGCATGAAAAGGTCTGAAAAATACGAGGAACATTAAAGGGTCTGAAAAAAACGAGGAGCGTGAAAAGTTGTGAAGAATACGAGGAGCATGAAAAGATCTGAAAAATACGAGGAGCATGAAAGGGTCTGAAAAATACGAGGAGCATGAAATGGTCTGAAATACACGAGGGGCATGAGAAGGTCTGAAAAATATGAAGAGCATGAAAAGGTGTCAAAAATATGAGGAGCATGAAAAGGAGTGAAAAATATGAAGAGCATGAAAAGGTGTCAAAAATATGAGGAGCATTTAAAGGTGTGAAAAATAGGAAGAGCATGAATCTGTATGAAAAATATGAGGAGCATGAAACGGTGTGAAAAATAGGAAGAGCATGAAAAGGTGTCAAAAATATGAGGAGCATGAAACGGTGTGAAAAATGTGAGGAGCATGAAAAGGTGTCAAAAATATGAGGAGCATGAAAAGTTCTGAAAAACTTGAAGAACATTAAAAGTTGTCAAAAATATGTGGAGCATGAAAAGGTGTGATAAATATGAGGATCATGAAAAGGTGTGAAAAATATGAAGAGCTTCAAAAGATTTCAAAAATATGAGGTGCATGAAAAGTTGTGAAAAATATGAAGACCATGAAAAGGTGTGAAAAATATCAAGAGCATGAAACGGCCTGAAAAATTCGAGAAGCAGGAAAAGGTGTGAAAAACCCGAAGAGCATGAAGAGGTTTGAAAAATACGAAGAGCATGAAAAGGTCTGCAAAATACGAGAAGCAATGAAAGGTCTGAAATATACGAGGAGCATGAAAAGGTGTGAAAAATATGAGGAGCATGAAAAGGTGTGAAAAATACGAGGAGCATGAAATGGTCAGAAAAAACGAGGAGCATGAAAAGGTGTGAAAAATACGAGGAACATGAAACGGTGTGAAAAATACGAGGAGCATGAAAAGGTGTGAAAATTCCGAGCAGCATGAAAAGGTCTGAAAAATACGAGGAGCAAAAAAGGGAGAAAAATACGAAGAGCATGAAACGTGTTATAAATAAAGGGAGCATGAAAACGTCTGAAAAATACGAGGAGCATGTAAAGGTCTGAAAAATACGAGGAGCATGACAAGGTCTGAAAAACATGAGGAGCATGAAAAGGTCTGAAAATACGAGCAGCATGAAAAGGACTGCAATATATGAAGACCATGAAAAGGTGTCAAAAATATGAGGAGCATGTAGAGGTGTGAAAAATATGAGGCGAATGAAACTGTATGAAAAATCTGAGGAGCATGAAATGGTGTGAAATATACGAGGAGCATGAAACGGTGTGTAAAATACGAGGAGCATGAAAATGTGTGAAAAAAATGAAGAGCATGAAAAGGTATGAAAAATATGGGGCGCATGAAATGGTGTGAAAAATGAGAGTAGCATGAAATGGTGTGAAAAAATGAGGAGCATGCAAAGGTCTGAAAATTAAGAGGAGCATGAAACGGTGTGGAAAATAAGAGGAGCAACACATGGTTTGAAAAAATGAAGAGCATGAAAAGATCTAAAAATTAAGAGGAGCATTTAAATGTCTGAAAAACACGAGGAGCATGAAAAGCTCTGAAAAATACGAGGAGCATGAAAAGGTGTGAAAAATATCAAGAGCTTAAAAAGGTATCAAAAATATGAGTAGCATGTAAAGGTGACAAAAATAAGACGAGCATGATCCTGTATAAAAAATATGAGGAGCATGAAATGGATTTGAAAAATATGAAGAGCATGAAAAGGTGTGAAAACACGAAGAGCAGGAAAATGTGTGAAAAATATCCAGAGCATGAAAAGATCTGAAATAGATGTAGAGCATGAAAAGGTGTGAAAAATAAGAAGAACATGAAATGGTGTGAAAAACACGAAGAGCATGAAAATGTGTGAAAAAAACTAGGAGCAAGAAAAGGTGTGAAAATGTTCGAGGAGCATGAAAAGGTGTGACAATTACTAGGAGCATGAAAAGGTGTGAAATTTCCAGGAGCATGAAAAGGTCTGAAAAATATGTGGAGCTTGAAAAGGTGTGAAAAATATTAGGAGCATGAAACGGTGTGAAAAATACGAAGAGTATGATAAGGTGTAAAAAATATCAGCAGCATTAAAACGTGTGAAAAATAGGAAGAGCATGAAACACTGTGAAAAACACGAAGAGCATGAAAAGGTTGGAAAAGTATGAAGAGCATGAAAAGGTCTGAAAAATATGAAAAGCATGAAAAGATGTGAATAATATGAACAGCATGAAAATGTGTGAAAAATAGGAGGAGCATGAAAAGATCTGAAAAATACGAGGAGCATGAAACGGTCTGAAAAATATGAGGAGCATGAAACGGTCTGAAAAATATGAGGAGCATGAAATGGTCTGAAAAAAATGAGGAGCATGAAAAGTTGTGAAAAATACGAAGAGCATGAGAAGGTGTGAAAAATACGAGGATCATGAAAACGTGTGAAAATAACGAGGAGCATGAAAAGGTCTGAAAAATACGAGGAGCATGAAAGGGACTGCAATATATGAAGAGCATGAAAAGGTGTCAAAAATATGAGGAGCATGTAGAGGTGTGAAAAATATGAGGAGAATGAAACTGTATGAAAAATCTGAGGAGCATGAAATGGTGTGAAATAAACGAGGAGCATGAAAAGGTGTGTAAAATACGAGGAGCATGAAAATGTGTGAAAAATACGAAGAGCATGAAAGGGTATGAAAAATATGAGGAGCATGAAACGGTGTGAAAAATACGAGGAGCATGAAATGGTTTGAAAAAATGAGGAGCATGAAAAGATCTGAAAATTAACAGGAGCATTTAAAGGTCTGAAAAATACGAGGAGCAGGAAAAGCTCTGAAAAATACGAGGAGCATGAAAAGGTGTGAAATATACGAGGAGCATAAAAAGGTGTGAAAAATATGAAGAGCATGCAAAGGTGTGAAAATTATGAGGAGTATGAAAACGTCTTAAAAATACAAGGAGCATGAAAAGGTCTGAAAAATATGTGCAGCATGAAAAGTTGTCAAAAATATGAGAAGAATGAAAAGGTGTGTAAAATATGAAGAGCATGAAAAGGTGTCAAAATATGAGGAACATGTAAAGATGTGAAAAATATGAGGGGCATGAATCTGTATGAAAAATATGAGGAGGATGAAAAAGTGTGAAAAACATGAATATAATGAAAAGGTACGAAAAATATGAGGAGTTTGAAAAGGTCTGAAAAATACAAGAGCATGAAAAGGTGTGAAAAACATGAAGAGCATGAAAAGGTCCGAAAAATACATAGAGCTTGAAAAGGTCAGAAAAATATTAGGAGCATGAAAAGTTGTCAAAAATAGAAGGAGCATCAAAAGGTGTGAAAAATTAGAGGAGCATGAAACGGACTGAAAAATACGAGGAGCATGAAAAGGTGTGAAAAACACGAGGAGCATGAAAAGGTCTGAAAAATACGAGGAACAATAAAGGGTCTGAAAAAAACGAGGAGCATGAAAAGTTGTGAAGAATACGAGGAGCATGAAAAGATCTGAAAAATACGAGGAGCATGAAAAGATCTGAAAAATACGAGGAGCATGAAAAGGCCTGAAAAATAGGAAGAGCATGAATAGATCTGAAAAATATGAGGAGCTAGAAAAGGTGTGAAAAATATTAAGAACATGAAAAATTTGAAAAATTTGATGAGATAGAAAAGGTGTGAAAATATGAAGAGCATGAAAAGGTGTGAAAAATACGAGGAGCATGAAAAGGTCTGAAAAATATGAAGAGCACGAAAAGGTCGGAAAAATACGAAGAGCACGAAAAGGTGTGAAAAATATGAGAAGCACGAAAAGGTGTGAAAAATATGAGGAGCATGAAAAGGTGTGAAAAATAGGAGGAGAATGAAAAGGTCTGAAAAATACAAGGAGCATGAAAAGGTCAGAAAAATATTAGGAGCATGAAAAGTTGTCAAAAATAGAAGGAGCATCAAAAGGTGTGAAAAATTAGAGGAGCATGAAACGGACTGAAAAATACGAGGAGCATGAAACGGTCAGAAAAATATGAGGAGCATGAATAGGTGTCAAAAATATGAGGAGTATGAAACGGTGTGAAAATATGAAGAGCATGAAACGGTCTGAAAAATATGAGGAGCATGAAAAGGTGTCAAAAATATGAGGAGCATGTAAAGGTATGAAAAATAAGAGAAGCATGTATCTGGATGAAAAATATGAGGAGTATGAAACGGTGTGAAAATACGAGGAGCATGAAAAGGTGTGAAAAATATGATGAGCATGAAAAGGTGTGAAAAATATGAGGAGCATGAAACGGTCTGAAAAAAATAAGGAGCTTGAAAAGTTCTGAAATATAGGAGGACCATGAAAAGGTCTGAAAAATATGAGGAGCATGAAATGGTGTGATTAATATGAATAGGATGAAAAGGTGTGGAAAATACCAGGAGCATGAAAAGATCTGAAAAATACGAGGAGCACGAAACGGTCTGAAAAATATGAGGAGCATGAAACGGTCTGAAAAATATGAGGAGCATGAAACGGTCTGAAAAAAATGAGGAGCATGAAAAGTTGTGAAAAATACGAAGAGCATGAGAAGTTGTGAAAAATACGAGGATCATGAAAAGGTCTGAGAAATAAGAGGAGCATAAAAAGGTCTGAAAATTACGCGGAGCATGAAAAGGTGCAATAAACACGAGAAGGATGGAAAGGTCTGAAAAATACGAGGAGCAAGAAAAGGTCTGAAAAATATGAGGAGCTAGAAAAGGTCTCAAAAATATGAAGAGCCTGAAGAGGTGTGAAAAATATGAAGACCATGAAAAAGTGTGAAAAATACGAGGAACATGAAAAGGTGTGAAAAGTACGAGGAGCATGAAGAGGTGTGAAAAATACGAGGAGCATAAAAAGGTGTGAAAAATACGAGGAGCATGAAATGGTATGAAAAATATGAGAAGAATGAAAAGGCCTGATAAATACGAGGAGCATGAAAAGACGTGAAAAATACGAGGAGCATGAAAAGGTGTGGAAAATACGAAGAGCATGAAAAGCTGTGAAAATTATGAAGAGCATGAAAAAGTGTGAAAATTATGAAGAGCATGAAAAGGTGTGAAAAATACGAAGAGCATGAAAAGGTGTGAAAATTATGAAGAGAATGAAAAGGTCTGAAAAATACGAGGAGCCTGAAAAGGTCAGAAAAATATTAGGAGCATCAAAAGGTGTGAAAAATTAGAGGAGCATGAAACGGACTGAAAAATATGAGGAGCATGAAACGGTCAGAAAAATATGAGGAGCATGAATAGGTGTCAAAAATATGAGGAGTATGAAACGGTGTGAAAATATGAAGAGCATGAAAAGGTGTGAAAAATATGAGGAGCATGAAAAGGTGTGAAAAATATGAGGAGCATGTAAAGGTATGAAAAATATGAGAAGCATGTATCTGGATGAAAAATATGAGGAGTATGAAATGGTGTGAAAATACGAGGAGCATGAAAGGGACTGCAATATATGAAGAGCATGAAAAGGTGTCAAAAATATGAGGAGCATGTAGAGGTGTGAAAAATATGAGGAGAATGAAACTGTATGAAAAATCTGAGGAGCATGAAATGGTGTGAAATAAACGAGGAGCATGAAAAGGTGTGTAAAATACGAGGAGCATGAAAATGTGTGAAAAATACGAAGAGCATGAAAGGGTATGAAAAATATGAGGAGCATGAAACGGTGTGAAAAATACGAGGAGCATGAAATGGTTTGAAAAAATGAGGAGCATGAAAAGATCTGAAAATTAACAGGAGCATTTAAAGGTCTGAAAAATACGAGGAGCAGGAAAAGCTCTGAAAAATACGAGGAGCATGAAAAGGTGTGAAATATACGAGGAGCATAAAAAGGTGTGAAAAATATGAAGAGCATGCAAAGGTGTGAAAATTATGAGGAGTATGAAAACGTCTTAAAAATACAAGGAGCATGAAAAGGTCTGAAAAATATGTGCAGCATGAAAAGTTGTCAAAAATATGAGAAGAATGAAAAGGTGTGTAAAATATGAAGAGCATGAAAAGGTGTCAAAATATGAGGAACATGTAAAGATGTGAAAAATATGAGGGGCATGAATCTGTATGAAAAATATGAGGAGGATGAAAAAGTGTGAAAAACATGAATATAATGAAAAGGTACGAAAAATATGAGGAGTTTGAAAAGGTCTGAAAAATACAAGAGCATGAAAAGGTGTGAAAAACATGAAGAGCATGAAAAGGTCCGAAAAATACATAGAGCTTGAAAAGGTCAGAAAAATATTAGGAGCATGAAAAGTTGTCAAAAATAGAAGGAGCATCAAAAGGTGTGAAAAATTAGAGGAGCATGAAACGGACTGAAAAATACGAGGAGCATGAAAAGGTGTGAAAAACACGAGGAGCATGAAAAGGTCTGAAAAATACGAGGAACAATAAAGGGTCTGAAAAAAACGAGGAGCATGAAAAGTTGTGAAGAATACGAGGAGCATGAAAAGATCTGAAAAATACGAGGAGCATGAAAAGGTCTGAAAAATACGAGGAGCATGAAAAGGTCTGAAAAATAGGAAGAGCATGAATAGATCTGAAAAATATGAGGAGCTAGAAAAGGTGTGAAAAATATTAAGAACATGAAAAATTTGAAAAATTTGATGAGATAGAAAAGGTGTGAAAATATGAAGAGCATGAAAAGGTGTGAAAAATACGAGGAGCATGAAAAGGTCTGAAAAATATGAAGAGCACGAAAAGGTCGGAAAAATACGAAGAGCACGAAAAGGTGTGAAAAATATGAGAAGCACGAAAAGGTGTGAAAAATATGAGGAGCATGAAAAGGTGTGAAAAATAAGAGGAGCATGAAAAGGTCTGAAAAATACAAGGAGCTTGAAAAGGTCAGAAAAATATTAGGAGCATGAAAAGTTGTCAAAAATAGAAGGAGCATCAAAAGGTGTGAAAAATTAGAGGAGCATGAAACGGACTGAAAAATACGAGGAGCATGAAACGGTCAGAAAAATATGAGGAGCATGAATAGGTGTCAAAAATATGAGGAGTATGAAACGGTGTGAAAATATGAAGAGCATGAAACGGTCTGAAAAATATGAGGAGCATGAAAAGGTGTCAAAAATATGAGGAGCATGTAAAGGTATGAAAAATAAGAGAAGCATGTATCTGGATGAAAAATATGAGGAGTATGAAACGGTGTGAAAATACGAGGAGCATGAAAAGGTGTGAAAAATATGATGAGCATGAAAAGGTGTGAAAAATATGAGGAGCATGAAACGGTCTGAAAAAAATAAGGAGCTTGAAAAGTTCTGAAATATAGGAGGACCATGAAAAGGTCTGAAAAATATGAGGAGCATGAAATGGTGTGATTAATATGAATAGGATGAAAAGGTGTGGAAAATACCAGGAGCATGAAAAGATCTGAAAAATACGAGGAGCACGAAACGGTCTGAAAAATATGAGGAGCATGAAACGGTCTGAAAAATATGAGGAGCATGAAACGGTCTGAAAAAAATGAGGAGCATGAAAAGTTGTGAAAAATACGAAGAGCATGAGAAGTTGTGAAAAATACGAGGATCATGAGAAGGTCTGAGAAATAAGAGGAGCATAAAAAGGTCTGAAAATTACGCGGAGCATGAAAAGGTGCAATAAACACGAGAAGGATGGAAAGGTCTGAAAAATACGAGGAGCAAGAAAAGGTCTGAAAAATATGAGGAGCTAGAAAAGGTCTCAAAAATATGAAGAGCCTGAAGAGGTGTGAAAAATATGAAGACCATGAAAAAGTGTGAAAAATACGAGGAACATGAAAAGGTGTGAAAAGTACGAGGAGCATGAAGAGGTGTGAAAAATACGAGGAGCATAAAAAGGTGTGAAAAATACGAGGAGCATGAAATGGTATGAAAAATATGAGAAGAATGAAAAGGCCTGATAAATACGAGGAGCATGAAAAGACGTGAAAAATACGAGGAGCATGAAAAGGTGTGGAAAATACGAAGAGCATGAAAAGCTGTGAAAATTATGAAGAGCATGAAAAAGTGTGAAAATTATGAAGAGCATGAAAAGGTGTGAAAAATACGAAGAGCATGAAAAGGTGTGAAAATTATGAAGAGAATGAAAAGGTCTGAAAAATACGAGGAGCCTGAAAAGGTCAGAAAAATATTAGGAGCATCAAAAGGTGTGAAAAATTAGAGGAGCATGAAACGGACTGAAAAATATGAGGAGCATGAAACGGTCAGAAAAATATGAGGAGCATGAATAGGTGTCAAAAATATGAGGAGTATGAAACGGTGTGAAAATATGAAGAGCATGAAACGGTCTGAAAAATATGAGGAGCATGAAAAGGTGTGAAAAATATGAGGAGCATGTAAAGGTATGAAAAATATGAGAAGCATGTATCTGGATGAAAAATATGAGGAGTATGAAATGGTGTGAAAATACGAGGAGCATGAAAAGGTGTGAAAAATATGAGGAGCATGAAAAAGTGAGAAAAATATGAGGAGCATGAAACGGTCTGAAAAAAATGAGGAGCATGAAAAGTTCTGAAATATAGGAGGACCATGAAAAGGTCTGACAAATACGAGGAGCATGAAAAGTTCTGAAAAATATGAGGAGCTAGAAAAGGTCTGAAATATATGAAGAGCCTGAAAAGGTGTGAAAAATATGAAGACCATGAAAACTTGTGAAAAATACGAGGAACATGAAAAGGTGTGAAAAATACGAGGAGTATGAAGAGGTGTGAAAAATACGAGGAGCATGAAAAGGTGTGAAAAATACGAGGAACATGAAAAGGTGTGAAAAATATGAAGAGCAAGAAAAGGTGTGACAATAAGAGGAGCACAAAAAGGTGTGAAAAAGACGAGGAGCAGGAAAACGTGTGAAAAATATGAAGAGCATGAAAAGGTCTGAGAAACATGAAGAGCACGAAAAGGTGTGAATAATATGAAGAGCACGAAAAGGTCTGAAATTTACGAGGAGCACGAAAAGCTGTGGAATGTACGAGGAGCATGAAAAGTTGTGAAAAATACGAGGAGCCTGAAAAGGTGTGAAAAATACGAGGAGCTCGAAAAGTTGTGAAAAATACGAGGAGCACGAAAACGTCTGAAATATACGAGGAGCATGAAAGGGTGTGAAAAATATGAAGAGCATGAAAAATTCTAAAAACACCAGGAGAATGAAGAGGTGTGAAAAATAGGAGGAGCACGAAAAGGTGTGAAAAATGCGAGGATCATGAAAAGTTGTGAAAAATATGAGGAGCACGAAAAGGAGTGAAAAATACGAGGAGCATGAAAATGTGTGAAAAATACGAGGAGCACAAAACGGTGTGAAAAATACGAGGAGCATGAAAAGGTCTGAAAAATACGAGGAGCATGAAAAGGTGTGAAAAATATGAGGAGCATGTATCTGGATGAAAAATATGAGGAGTATGAAACGGTCTGCAAATACGAGGAGCATGAAAAGGTGTGAAAAATACGAGGAGCTCGAAAAGTTGTGAAAAATACGAGGAGCACGAAAAGGTCTGAAATATACGAGGAGCATGAAAGGGTGTGAAAAATATGAAGAGCACAAAAGTTCTGAAAAATATGAAGAGCATGAAAAGGTGTGAAAAATATGAAGAGCATGAAAAATTCTGAAAAATACGAGGAGAACGAAAAGGTCAGAAAAATATTAGGAGCATGAAAAGTTGTCAAAAATATGAGGATCATCAAAAGGTGTGCAAAATTAGAGGAGCATGAAACGGACTGAAAAATACGAGGAGCATGAAAAGGTCTGAAAAATACGAGGAGCATGAAAAGGTCTGAGAAATACGAGGAGCATGAAAAGGGCTGCAATATATGAAGAGCATGAAAAGGTGTCAAATATATGAGGAGCATGTAGAGATGTGAAAAATATGAGGAGAATGAAACTGTATGAAAAATCTGAGGAGCATGAAATGGTGTGAAATATACGAGGAGCATGAAAAGGTGTGTAAAATACAAGGAGCATGAAAATGTGTGAAAAATATGAAGAGCATGAAAGGGTATGAAAAATATGAGGAGCATGAAACGGTGTGAAAAATAAGAGGAGCATGACATGGTTTGAAAAAATGAGGAGCATGAAAAGATCTAAAAATTAAGAGGAGCATTTAAAGGTCTGAAAAATATGAGGAGCATGAAAAGCTCTGAAAAATAGGAGGAGCATGAAAAGGTGTGAAATATACGAGGAGCATGAAAAGGGTGAAACATATGAAGAGCATGAAAAGGTGTCAAAAATATAAGGAGCATGAAACGGTGTGAAAAATACGAAGAGCAGGAAAAGGTGTGAAAAATACGAAGAGCAGGAAAAGATGTGAAAATTATCAAAAGCATGAAAAGGTCTGAAAAATATGAAGAGCATGATAAGGTGTCAAAAATATGAGGAGCATTAAAAGGTGTTGAAAATATGAGAAGCATGTAAAGGTGTAAAAAATATGAGGAGCATGAAACTGTATGAAAAATTAGAGGAGGATGAAACAGTGTGAAAAATATGAAGAGCATGAAAAGGTGTGAAAAATATGAGGAGCATGAAACACTCTGAAAAACACGAGATCATGAATGGAGTGAACAACACGAAGAGCATTGAAAGCTGTGAAAAATGTCAAGAGCATGGAAAGGTCTGAAAAATATGAAAAGCATGAAAACGTGTCAAAAATATGAAGAGCATGAAAAGGTGTGAAAAATACGAAGAGGTTGAAAAGGTGTGACAAATACAAAGAGCATGTAAAGTTGTGAAAAATATGAGGAGCATGAAAAGGTCTGAAAAATACGAGGAGCATGAAACGTCTGAAAAATACGATGAGCATGAAATCTGAAAAATATGTAGAGCATGAAAAAGTGTCAAAAATATGGGGAGCATGAAAAGGTGTCAAAAATATGAAGAGCATGAAACGGTGTAAAAAATATGAGTAGCATGTAAAGGTTGAAAATAAGAGGAGCATGAATTTGTATAAAAAAAATGAGGAGCATGAAATGGTGTGAAAAATATGAAGAGCATGAAAAGGTGTGAAAAATATGAAGAGCATGAAATGTGTGAAAAACACGAAGGGCATGCAAAGGTGTGAAAAATATCAACAGCATGAAAAGGTCTGAAAAATATGAACAGCATGAAAAGGTGTCAAAAATATCAAGAGCATGAAAGATGTGAAAAACACGAAGGGCATGAAAAGGTGTGAAAAATATCAACAGCATGAAAAAGTCTGAAAAATATGAAGAGCAAAAAAGGTGTGAAAAATATCAAGAGCATGAAAGATGTGAAAAACATGAAGGGCAAAAAAGGTGTGAAAAATATCAAGAGCATGAAAAGGTCTGAGGAATATGAAGAGCATGAAAAGGTATGAAAAATTCAAAGAGCATGAAAAGATGTGAAAAATACGAAGAGCATGAAAAGTTGGGAAAAATACCAGGAGCATGAAAAGGTGTGAAAAATACTAGGAGCATGAAAAGGTGTGAAAAGTACGAGGAGCATTAAAATGTCTGAAAAATACGAGAGCATGAAAAGGTGTGAAAAACACGAAGAGCATGAAAAGCTGTGAAAAATATAAAAAGCATGAAAAGGTCTGAAAAATATGAAGAGCATGAAAAGGTGTGAAAAATATGAAGAGAATGAAAAGGTCTGAAAAATACGAGGAGCCTGAAAAGGTCAGAAAAATATTAGGAGCATGAAAAGTTGTCAAAAATATGAGGAGCATCAAAAGGTGTGAAAAATTAGAGGAGCATGAAACGGTCAGAAAAATATGAGGAGCATGAATAGGTGTCAAAAATATGAGGAGTATGAAATGGTGTGAAAATATGAAGAGCATGAAACGGTCTGAAAAATATGAGGAGCATGAAAAGGTGTCAAAAATATGAGGAGCATGTAAAGGTATGAAAAATATGAGAAGCATGTATCTGGATGAAAAATATGAGGAGTATGAAACGGTGTGAAAATATGAGGAGCATGAAAAGGTGTGAAAAATATGAGGAGCATGAAAAAGTGAGAAAAATATGAGGAGCATGAAACGGTCTGAAAAAAATGAGGAGCATGAAAAGTTCTGAAATATAGGAGGACCATGAAAAGGTCTGACAAATACGAGGTGCATGAAAAGTGCTGAAAAATATGAGGAGCTAGAAAAGGTCTGAAATATATGAAGAGCCTGAAAAGGTGTGAAAAATATGAAGACCATGAAAAGTTGTGAAAAATACGAGGAACATGAAAAGGTGTGAAAAATACGAGGAGCATGAAGAGGTGTGAAAAATACGAGGAGCATGAAAAGGTGTGAAAAATACGAGGAACATGAAAAGGTGTGAAAAATATGAAGAGCAAGAAAAGGTGTGACAATAAGAGGAGCACAAAAAGGTGTGAAAAAGACGAGGAGCAGGAAAACGTGTGAAAAATATGAAGAGCATGAAAAGGTCTGAGAAACATGAAGAGCATGAAAAGGTGTGAATAATATGAAGAGCACGAAAAGGTCTGAAATTTACGAGGAGCACGAAAAGCTGTGGAATATACGAGGAGCATGAAAAGATGTGAAAAATACGAGGAGCCTGAAAAGGTGTGAAAAATACGAGGAGCTCGAAAAGTTGTGAAAAATACGAGGAGCACGAAAAGATCTGAAATATACGAGGAGCATGAAAGGGTGTGAAAAATATGAAGAGCATGAAAAATTCTAAAAATACGAGGAGAACGAAGAGGTGTGAAAAATAGGAGGAGCACGAAAAGGTGTGAAAAATGCGAGGATCATGAAAAGTTGTGAAAAATATGAGGAGCACGAAAAGGAGTGAAAAATACGAGGAGCATGAAAATGTGTGAAAAATACGAGGAGCATGAAAATGTGTGAAAAATACGAGGAGCACAAAACGGTGTGAAAAATACGAGGAGCATGAAAAGGTCTGAAAAATACGAGGAGCATGAAAAGGTGTGAAAAATACGAGGAGCATGAAAAGATCTGAAAAATACGAGGAGCATGAAAAGGCCTGAAAAATAGGAAGAGCATGAATAGATCTGAAAAATATGAGGAGCTAGAAAAGGTGTGAAAAATATGAAGAACATGAAAAATTTGAAAAATTTGAGTAGATAGAAAAGGTGTGAAAATATGAAGAGCATGAAAAGGTGTGAAAAATACGAGGAGCATGAAAAGGTCTGAAAAATATGAAGAGCACGAAAAGGTCGGAAAAATACGAAGAGCACGAAAAGGTGTGAAAAATATGAGAAGCACGAAAAGGTGTGAAAAATATGAGGAGCATGAAAAGGTGTGAAAAATAAGAAGAGAATGAAAAGGTCTGAAAAATACAAGGAGCTTGAAAAGGTCAGAAAAATATTAGGAGCATGAAAAGTTGTCAAAAATAGGAGGAGCATCAAAAGGTGTGAAAAATTAGAGGAGCATGAAACGGACTGAAAAATACGAGGAGTATGAAACGGTCAGAAAAATATGAGGAGCATGAATAGGTGTCAAAAATATGAGGAGTATGAAACGGTGTGAAAATATGAAGAGCATGAAACGGTCTGAAAAATATGAGGAGCATGAAAAGGTGTCAAATATATGAGGAGCATGTAAAGGTATGAAAAATATGAGAAGCATGTATCTGGATGAAAAATATGAGGAGTATGAAACGGTGTGAAAATATGAGGAGCATGAAAAGGTGTGAAAAATATGAGGAGCATGAAAAAGTGAGAAAAATATGAGGAGCATGAAACGGTCTGAAAAAAATGAGGAGCATGAAAAGCTCTGAAATATAGGAGGACCATGAAAAGGTCTGACAAATACGAGGTGCATGAAAAGTTCTGAAAAATATGAGGAGCTAGAAAAGGTCTGAAATATATGAAGAGCCTGAAAAGGTGTGAACAATATGAAGACCATGAAAAGTTGTGAAAAATACGAGGAACATGAAAAGGTGTGAAAAATACGAGGAGCATGAAGAGGTGTGAAAAATACGAGGAGCATGAAAAGGTGTGAAAAATACGAGCAACATGAAAAGGTGTGAAAAATATGAAGAGCAAGAAAAGGTGTGACAATAAGAGGAGCACAAAAAGGTGTGAAAAAGACGAGGAGCAGGAAAACGTGTGAAAAATATGAAGAGCATGAAAAGGTCTGAGAAACATGAAGAGCATGAAAAGGTGTGAATAATATGAAGAGCACGAAAAGGTCTGAAATTTACGAGGAGCACGAAAAGCTGTAGAATATACGAGGAGCATGAAAAGTTGTGAAAAATACGAGGAGCCTGAAAAGGTGTGAAAAATACGAGGAGCTCGAAAAGTTGTGAAAAATACGAGGAGCACGAAAACATCTGAAATATACGAGGAGCATGAAAGGGTGTGAAAAATATGAAGAGCATGAAAAATTCTAAAAATACGAGGAGAACGAAGAGGTGTGAAAAATAGGAGGAGCACGAAAAGGTGTGAAAAATGCGAGGATCATGAAAAGTTGTGAAAAATATGAGGAGCACGAAAAGGAGTGAAAAATACGAGGAGCATGAAAATGTGTGAAAAATACGAGGAGCACAAAACGGTGTGAAAAATACGAGGAGCATGAAAAGGTCTGAAAAATACGAGGAGCATGAAAAGGTGTGAAAAATACGAGGAGCATGAAAAGATCTGAAAAATACGAGGAGCATGAAAAGGCCTGAAAAATAGGAAGAGCATGAATAGATCTGAAAAATATGAGGAGCTAGAAAAGGTGTGAAAAATATGAAGAACATGAAAAATTTGAAAAATTTGAGGAGATAGAAAAGGTGTGAAAATATGTAGAGCATGAAAAGGTGTGAAAAATACGAGGAGCATGAAAAGGTCTGAAAAATATGAAGAGCACGAAAAGGTCGGAAAAATACGAAGAGCACGAAAAGGTGTGAAAAATATGAGAAGCACGAAAAGGTGTGAAAAATATGAGGAGCATGAAAAGGTGTGAAAAATAAGAAGAGAATGAAAAGGTCTGAAAAATACAAGGAGCTTGAAAAGGTCAGAAAAATATTAGGAGCATGAAAAGTTGTCAAAAATAGGAGGAGCATCAAAAGGTGTGAAAAATTAGAGGAGCATGAAACGGACTGAAAAATACGAGAAGCATGAAATGGTCAGAAAAATATGAGGAGCATGAATAGGTGTCAAAAATATGAGGAGTATGAAACGGTGTGAAAATATGAAGAGCATGAAACGGTCTGAAAAATATGAGGAGCATGAAAAGGTGTGAAAAATATGAGGAGCATGTAAAGGTATGAAAAATAAGAGAAGCATGTATCTGGATGAAAAATATGAGGAGTATGAAACGGTGTGAAAATACGAGGAGCATGAAAAGGTGTGAAAAATATGATGAGCATGAAAAGGTGTGAAAAATATGAGGAGCATGAAACGGTCTGAAAAAAATGAGGAGCTTGAAAAGTTCTGAAATATAGGAGGACCATGAAAAGGTCTGAAAAATATGAGGAGCATGAAATGGTGTGATTAATATGAATAGGATGAAAAGGTGTGGAAAATACCAGGAGCATGAAAAGATCTGAAAAATATGAGGAGCACGAAACGGTCTGAAAAATATGAGGAGCATGAAACGGTCTGAAAAAAATGAGGAGCATGAAAAGTTGTGAAAAATACGAAGAGCATGAGAAGGTGTGAAAAATACGAGGAGCATGAAATGGTATGAAAAATATGAGAAGAATGAAAAGGCCTGATAAATACGAGGAGCATGAAAAGACGTGAAAAATACGAGGAGCATGAAAAGGTGTGAAAAATACGAAGAGCATGAAAAGCTGTGAAAATTATGAAGAGCATGAAAAAGTGTGAAAATTATGAAGAGCATGAAAAGGTGTGAAAAATACGAAGAGCATGAAAAGGTGTGAAAAATATGAAGAGAATGAAAAGGTCTGAAAAATACGAGGAGCCTGAAAAGGTCAGAAAAATATTAGGAGCATCAAAAGGTGTGAAAATTAGAGGAGCATGAAACGGACTGAAAAATATGAGGAGCATGAAACGGTCAGAAAAATATGAGGAGCATGAATAGGTGTCAAAAATATGAGGAGTATGAAATGGTGTGAAAATATGAAGAGCATGAAACGGTCTGAAAAATATGAGGAGCATGAAAAGGTGTCAAAAATATGAGGAGCATGTAAAGGTATGAAAAATATGAGAAGCATGTATCTGGATGAAAAATATGAGGAGTATGAAACGGTGTGAAAATACGAGGAGCATGAAAAGGTGTGAAAAATATGAGGAGCATGAAAAAGTGAGAAAAATATGAGGAGCATGAAACGGTCTGAAAAAAATGAGGAGCATGAAAAGTTCTGAAATATAGGAGGACCATGAAAAGGTCTGACAAATACGAGGAGCATGAAAAGTTCTGAAAAATATGAGGAGCTAGAAAAGGTCTGAAATATATGAAGAGCCTGAAAAGGTGTGAAAAATATGAAGACCATGAAAACTTGTGAAAAATACGAGGAACATGAAAAGGTGTGAAAAATACGAGGAGCATGAAGAGGTGTGAAAAATACGAGGAGCATGAAAAGGTGTGAAAAATACGAGGAACATGAAAAGGTGTG
The DNA here is from genome assembly GCF_910594005.1 of Cervus elaphus. NCBI lineage: Eukaryota > Metazoa > Chordata > Mammalia > Artiodactyla > Cervidae > Cervus > Cervus elaphus. The sequence continues at coordinate 1,546,977 of NC_057847.1, forward strand.
AAAAATATGAAGAGCAAGAAAAGGTGTGACAATAAGAGGAGCACAAAAAGGTGTGAAAAAGACGAGGAGCAGGAAAACGTGTGAAAAATATGAAGAGCATGAAAAGGTCTGAGAAACATGAAGAGCACGAAAAGGTGTGAATAATATGAAGAGCACGAAAAGGTCTGAAATTTACGAGGAGCACGAAAAGCTGTGGAATGTACGAGGAGCATGAAAAGTTGTGAAAAATACGAGGAGCCTGAAAAGGTGTGAAAAATACGAGGAGCTCGAAAAGTTGTGAAAAATACGAGGAGCACGAAAACGTCTGAAATATACGAGGAGCATGAAAGGGTGTGAAAAATATGAAGAGCATGAAAAATTCTAAAAACACGAGGAGAATGAAGAGGTGTGAAAAATAGGAGGAGCACGAAAAGGTGTGAAAAATGCGAGGATCATGAAAAGTTGTGAAAAATATGAGGAGCACGAAAAGGAGTGAAAAATACGAGGAGCATGAAAATGTGTGAAAAATACAAGGAGCACAAAACGGTGTGAAAAATACGAGGAGCATGAAAAGGTCTGAAAAATACGAGGAGCATGAAAAGGTGTGAAAAATATGAGGAGCATGTATCTGGATGAAAAATATGAGGAGTATGAAACGGTCTGCAAATACGAAGAGCATGAAAAGGTGTGAAAAATACGAGGAGCTCGAAAAGTTGTGAAAAATACGAGGAGCACGAAAAGGTCTGAAATATACGAGGAGCATGAAAGGGTGTGAAAAATATGAAGAGCACAAAAGTTCTGAAATATATGAAGAGCATGAAAAGGTGTGAAAAATATGAAGAGCATGAAAAATTCTGAAAAATACGAGGAGAACGAAAAGGTGTGAAAAATAGGAGGAGCACGAAAAGGTGTGAAAAATGTGAGGATCATGAAAAGTTGTGAAAAATATGAGGAGCACGAAAAGGAGTGAAAAATACGAGGAGCATGAAAAGGTCTGAAAAATACGAGGAGCATGAAAAGGTCTGAGAAATACGAGGAGCATGAAAAGGACTGCAATATATGAAGAGCATGAAAAGGTGTCAAATATATGAGGAGCATGTAGAGATGTGAAAAATATGAGGAGAATGAAACTGTATGAAAAATCTGAGGAGCATGAAATGGTGTGAAATATACGAGGAGCATGAAAAGGTGTGTAAAATACAAGGAGAATGAAAATGTGTGAAAAATATGAAGAGCATGAAAGGGTATGAAAAATATGAGCAGCATGAAACGGTGTGAAAAATAAGAGGAGCATGACATGGTTTGAAAAAATGAGGAGCATGAAAAGATCTAAAAATTAAGAGGAGCATTTAAAGGTCTGAAAAATATGAGGAGCATGAAAAGCTCTGAAAAATAGGAGGAGCATGAAAAGGTGTGAAATATACGAGGAGCATGAAAAGGTCTGAAAAATATGAAGAGCATGAAAAGACGTGAAAAATACGAGGAGCATGAAAAGGTGTGAAAAATATGAAGAGCATGAAAAGGTGTGAAAAATATGAAGAGAATGAAAAGGTCTGAAAAATACGAGGAGCCTGAAAAGGTCAGAAAAATATTAGGAGCATGAAAAGTTGTCAAAAATATGAGGAGCATCAAAAGGTGTGAAAAATTAGAGGAGCATGAAACGGACTGAAAAATACGAGGAGCATGAAAAGGTCAGAAAAATATTAGGAGCATGAAAAGTTGTCAAAAATATGAGGAGCATCAAACGGTGTGAAAAATTAGAGGAGCATGAAACGGACTGAAAAATACGAGGAGCATGAAACGGTCAGAAAAATATGAGGAGCATGAATAGGTGTCAAATATATGAGGAGTATGAAACGGTGTGAAAATATGAAGAGCATGAAACGGTCTGAAAAATATGAGGAGCATGAAAAGGTGTCAAATATATGAGGAGCATGTAAAGGTATGAAAAATATGAGAAGCATGTATCTGGATGAAAAATTTGAGGAGTATGAAACGGTGTGCAAATACGAGGAGCATGAAAAGGTGTGAAAAATACGAGGAGCTCGAAAAGTTGTGAAAAATACGAGGAGCACGAAAAGGTCTGAAATATACGAGGAGCATGAAAGGGTGTGAAAAATATGAAGAGCACAAAAGTTCTGAAAAATATGAAGAGCATGAAAAGGTGTGAAAAATATGAAGAGCATGAAAAATTCTGAAAAATATGAGGAGAACGAAAAGGTGTGAAAAATAGGAGGAGCACGAAAAGGTGTGAAAAATGCGAGGATCATGAAAAGTTGTGAAAAATATGAGGAGCACAAAAAGGAGTGAAAAATACGAGGAGCATGAAAAGGTCTGAAAAATACGAGGAGCATGAAAAGGTCTGAGAAATACGAGGAGCATGAAAAGGTCTGAGAAATACGAGGAGCATGAAAAGGTGTCAAATATATGAGGAGCATGTAGAGATGTGAAAAATATGAGGAGAATGAAACTGTATGAAAAATCTGAGGAGCATGAAATGGTGTGAAATATACGAGGAGCATGAAAAGGTGTGTAAAATACAAGGAGCATGAAAATGTGTGAAAAATATGAAGAGCATGAAAGGGTATGAAAAATATGAGGAGCATGAAACGGTGTGAAAAATAAGAGGAGCATGACATGGTTTGAAAAAATGAGGAGCATGAAAAGATCTAAAAATTAAGAGGAGCATTTAAAGGTCTGAAAAATATGAGGAGCATGAAAAGCTCTGAAAAATAGGAGGAGCATGAAAAGGTGTGAAATATACGAGGAGCATGAAAAGGGTGAAACATATGAAGAGCATGAAAAGGTGTCAAAAATATAAGGAGCATGAAACGGTGTGAAAAATACGAAGAGCAGGAAAAGGTGTGAAAAATACGAAGAGCAGGAAAAGATGTGAAAATTATCAAAAGCATGAAAAGGTCTGAAAAATATGAAGAGCATGATAAGGTGTCAAAAATATGAGGAGCATTAAAAGGTGTTGAAAATATGAGAAGCATGTAAAGGTGTAAAAAATATGAGGAGCATGAAACTGTATGAAAAATTAGAGGAGGATGAAACAGTGTGAAAAATATGAAGAGCATGAAAAGGTGTGAAAAATATGAGGAGCATGAAACACTCTGAAAAACACGAGATCATGAATGGAGTGAACAACACGAAGAGCATTGAAAGCTGTGAAAAATGTCAAGAGCATGGAAAGGTCTGAAAAATATGAAAAGCATGAAAACGTGTCAAAAATATGAAGAGCATGAAAAGGTGTGAAAAACACGAAGAGCATGAAAAGCTGTGAAAAATATAAAAAGCATGAAAAGGTCTGAAAAATATGAAGAGCATGAAAAGGTGTGAAAAATATGAACAACATGAAAAAATGTGAAAAATAAGAAGAGCATGAAAGGGTGTGAAAAACATGCAGAGCATGAAAAAGTGTGGAAAGTAAGAAGAGCATGAAAAGGTGTGACAAATACGAAGAGCATGAAAAGTTGTGAAAAATACGAGGAGCATGAAAAGTTGTGAAAAATACGAGGAGCATGAAAAGGTGTGAAAAATATGAATAGCATGAAAAAGTGTGAAAAGTACGAGGAGCATGAAAAGGTCTGAAAATACGAAGAGCATGAAAACATCTTCAAAATACGTGGCACATGAAAAGGTCTGAAAAATATGTAGAGCATGAACACGTGTCAAAAATATGAGGAGCATGTAAAGGTGTGAAAAATATGAGGGGCATGAATCTGTATGAAAAATATGAGGAGGATGAAAAGGTGTGAAAAACATGAATATAATGAAAAGGTGCGAAAAATATGAGGAGTTTGAAAAGGTCTGAAAAATACGAGAGCATGAAAAGTTATGAAAACCACGAAGAGCATGAAAATGTGTGAAAAATAAGAACAGCCTGAAAAGGTGTGAAAAACACGAAGAGCATGAAAAGGTCCGAAAAATACGAAGAGCTTGAAAAGGTGTGACTAATACAAACATCATGAAAAGTTGTTAAAAATACGAGGAGAATGAAAAGGTGTGAAAAGCACGAGGAGCATGAAAAGGTCTGAAAAATACGAGGAACATTAAAGCATCTGAAAAAAACGAGGAGCATGAAAAGTTGTGAAGAATACGAGGAGCATGAAAAGATATGAAAAATACGAGGAGCATGAAAGGGTCTGAAAAATACTAGGAGCATGAAATGGTCTGAAATACACGAGGGGCATGAAAAGGTCTGAAAAATATGAAGAGCATGAAAAGGTGTCAAAAATATGAGGAGCATGAAAAGGAGTGAAAACTATGAAGAGCATGAAATGGTGTCAAAAATATGAGGAGCATGAAAAGGTGTGAAAAAAAGGAAGAGCATGAATCTGTATGAAAAATATGAGGAGCATGAAACGGTGTGAAAAATGTGAGGAGCATGAAAAGGTGTCAAAAATATGAGGAGCATGAAAAGTTCTGAAAAACTTGAAGAACATTAAAAGGTGTCAAAAATATGTGGAGCATGAAAAGGTGTGATAAATATGAGGAGCATGAAAAGGTGTGAAAAATATGAAGAGCTTCAAGAGATTTCAAAAATATGAGGTGCATGAAAAGTTGTGAAAAATATGAAGACCATGAAAAGGTGTGAAAAATATCAAGAGCATGAAACGGTCTGAAAAATATGAGGAGCAGGAAACTGTCTGAAAAATATAGGGGCATGAAAAACTGTCAAAAATATGTGGAGCATGAAATGGTGTGAAAAAAGTGAAGAGCATGAAAAGGTGTGAAAAATATGATGAGAATGAAACGGTGGGAAATATACGAAGAGCATGAAAATGTGTGAAAAACACGAAGAGCATGAAAAGGAGTGAAAAATATAAAGAGCATGAAACGGCCTGAAAAATTCGAAGAGCAGGAAAAGGTGTGAAAAACCCAAAGAGCATGAAGAGGTTTGAAAAATACGAAGAGCATGAAAAGGTCTGCCAAATACGAGAAGAATGAAAAGGTCTGAAATATACGAGGAGCATGAAAAGGTGTGAAAAATATGAGGAGCATGAAAAGGTGTGAAAAATACGAGGAACATGAAAAGGTGTGAAAAATACGAGGAGCATGAAAAGGTGTGAAAATTCCGAGCAGCATGAAAAGGTCTGAAAAATATGAGGGCCAAAAAAGGGTGAAAAATATGAAGAGCATGAAACGTGTGATAAATAAAGGGAGCATGAAAACGTCTGAAAAATACGAGGAGCATGAAAAGGTCTGAAAAATACGAGGAGCATGACAAGGTCTGAAAAACATGAGGAGCATGAAATGGTCTGAAAAGTACGAGGAGCATGAAAAAGTCTGAAAAATACGAGCAGCATGAAAAGGACTGCAATATATGAAGAGCATGAAAAGGTGTCAAAAATATGAGGAGCATGTAGAGGTGTGAAAAATATGAGGAGAATGAAACTGTATGAAAAATCTGAGGAGCATGAAATGGTGTGAAATATACGAGGAGCATGAAAGGTGTGTAAAATACGAGGAGCATGAAAATGTGTGAAAAATATGAAGAGCATGAAAGGGTATGAAAAATATGAGGCGCATGAAATGGTGTGAAAAATAAGAGGAGCATGAAATGGTGTGAAAAAATGAGGAGCATGAAAAGATCTGAAAATTAAGAGGAGCATGAAAAGGTGTGAAATATACGAGGAGCATGAAAAGGTCTGAAAAATATGAAGAGCATGAAAAGGTGTCAAAAATATAAGGATCATGAAAAGGTGTGAAAAATACGAAGAGCAGGAAAAGGTGTGAAAAATACGAAGAGCAGGAAAAGGTGTGAAAATTATCAAAAGCATGAAAAGGTCTGAAAAATATGAAGAGCATGTTAAGGTGTCCAAAATATGAGGAGCATTAAAAGGTGTCGAAAATATGAGAAGCATGTAAAGGTTTGAAAAATATGAGGACCATGAAACTGTATGAAAAATTAGAGGAGGATGAAACGGTGTGAAAAATATGAAGAGCATGAAAAGGTGTGAAAAATATGAGGAGCATGAAACACTTGAAAAACACGAGATCATGAAATGGAGTGAACAACACGAAGAGCCTGGAAAGCTGTGAAAAATATCAAGAGCATGAAAAGGTCTGAAAAATATGAAAAGCATGAAAAGTGTGAAAAATACGAAGAGCCTGAAAAGGTGTGAAAAACACGAAGAGCATGAAAAGGTGTGAAAAATACGAAGAGCCTGAAAAGGTGTGAAAAACACGAAGAGCATGTAAAGTTGTGAAAAATACGAGGAGCATGAAAAGGTCTGAAAAATACGAGGAGCATGAAGACGTCTGAAAAATACGACAAGCATGAAAAGGTCTGAAAAATATGTAGAGCATGAAAAAGTGTCAAAAATATGGGGAGCATGAAAAGGTGTCAAAAATATGAAGAGCATGAAACGGTGTCAAAAGTATGAGTAGCATGTGAAGGTTGAAAAATAAGAGGAGCATGAATTTGTATAAAAAATATGAGGACCAAATCTATAGATTCAAAGCAATCCCTATCAAGCTACTGACGGTATTTTTCACAGAACTAGACCAAAGAATTTCACAATTTGTATGGAAATACCAAAAACCTCGAATAGCCAAAATAATCTTGAGAAAGAAGAATGGAACTGGAGGAATCAACCTGCCTGACTTCAGACTCTACTACAAAGCCACAGTCATCAAGACAGTATGGTACTGGCACAAAGACAGAAATATAGATCAATGGAACAGAATAGAAAGCCCAGAGATAAATCCACGAACCTATGGACACCTTATCTTTGACAAAGGAGGCAAGGATATACAATGGAAAAAAGACAACCTCTTTAACAAGTGGTGCTGGGAACACTGGTCAACCACTTGTAAAAGAATGAAACTAGAACACTTTCTAACACCATACACAAAAATTAACTCAAAATGGATTAAAGATCTAAATGTAAGACCAGAAACTATAAAACTCCTAGAGGAGAACATAGGCAAAACACTCTCCGACATTAATCACAGCAAGATCCTCTATGACCCGCCTCCCAGAATATTGGAAATAAAAGCAAAACTAAACAAATGGGACCTAATGAAACTTAAAAGCTTTTGCACTACAAAGGAAACTATAAGTAAGGTGAAAAGACAGCCCTCAGATTGGGAGAAAATAATAGCAAATGAAGAAACAGACAAAGGATTAATCTCAAAAATATACAAGCAACTCCTGCACCTCAATTCCAGAAAAATAAATGACCCAATCAAAAAATGGGCCAAAGAACTAAACAGACATTTCTCCAAAGAAGACATACAGATGGCTAACAAACACATGAAAAGATGCTCAACATCACTCATTATTAGAGAAATGCAAATCAAAACCACAATGAGGTACCATTACACGCCAGTCAGGATGGCTGCTATCCAAAAGTCTACAAGCAATAAATGCTGGAGAGGGTGTGGAGAAAAGGGAACCCTCTTACACTGTTGGTGGGAATGCAAACTAGTACAGCCGCTATGGAAAACAGTGTGGAGATTTCTTAAAAAACTGGAAATAGAACTGCCATATGACCCAGCAATCCCACTTCTGGGCATACACACTGAGGAAACCAGATCTGAAAGAGACACGTGCACCCCAATGTTCATCGCAGCACTGTTTATAATAGCCAGGACATGGAAGCAACCTAGATGCCCATCAGCAGATGAATGGATAAGGAAGCTGTGGTACATATACACCATGGAATATTACTCAGCCATTAAAAAGAATTCATTTGAACCAGTCCTAATGAGATGGATGAAGCTGGAGCCCATTATACAGAGTGAAGTAAGCCAGAAAGATAAAGAACATTACAGCATACTAACACATATATATGGAATTTAGAAAGGTGATAACGATAACCCTATATGCAAAACAGAAAAAGAGACACATAAATACAGAAGAGACTTTTGAACTTTGTGGGAGAATGTGAGGGTGGGATATTTCAAAAGAACAGCATGTATACTATCTATGGTGAAACAGATCACCAGCCCAGGTGGGATGCATGAGACAAATGCTCCGGCCTGGTGCACTGGGAAGACCCAGAGGAATCGGGTGGAGAGGGAGGTGGGAGGGGGGATCGGGATTGGGAATACATGTAAATCCATGCCTGATTCATATCAATGTATGGCAAAACCCACTGGAAAAAAAAATAAATAAAAAAAAAGAAAAGAAAAAAAAATATGAGGAGCATGAAAAGGTGTGAAAAATATGAGGAGCATGAAAAGGTGTAAAAAATATGAGGAGCATGAAATGTGTGAAAAACACGAAGGGCATGCAAAGGTGTGAAAAATATCAAGAGCATGAAAAGGTCTGAAAAATATGAAGAACATGAAAAGGTGTGAAAAATATCAAGAGCATGAAAGATGTGAAAAACACGAAGGGCATGAAAAGGTGTGAAAAATATCAAGAGCATGAAAAGGTCTGAGGAATATGAAGAGCAAGAACAGGTATGAAAAATTCAAAGAGCATGAAAAGATGTGAAAAATACGAAGAGCATGAAAAGTTGTGAAAAATACCAGGAGCATGAAAAGGTGTGAAAAATACTAGGAGCATGAAAAGGTGTGAAAAGTACGAGGAGCATTAAAATGCCTGAAAATTATGAATAGCATGAAAAAGTGTGAAAAGTACGAGGAGCATGAAAAGGTCTGAAAAATACAAGGAGCATGAAAAGGTGTGAAAAATATGAAGAGCATGAAAAAATGTGAAAAATAAGAAGAGCATGATAGGGTGTGAAAAAAATGCAGAGCATGTAAAAGTGTGGAAAATAAGAAGAACATGAAAAGGTATGAAAAATTCAAAGAGCATGAAAAGATGTGAAAAATACCAGGAGCATGAAAAGGTGTGAAAAATACTAGGAGCATGAAAAGGTCTGAAAAATATGAGGAGCATGAAACCGTCTGAAAAATATGAGGAGCATGAAACGGTCTGAAAAAAATGAGGAGCATGAAAAGTTGTGAAAAATACGAAGAGCATGAGAAGGTGTGAAAAATACGAGGATCATGAAAAGGTGTGAAAAATACGAAGAGCATGAAAAGGTCTGAAAAATACGAGGAGCATGAAAAGGTCTGAAAAATACCAGGAGCATGAAAAGGTCTGAAAAACGCGAGGAGCATGAAATGGTCTGAAAAGTACGAGGAGCATTAAAAGGTTTGAAAAATAGGAGCAGCATGAAAAGAACTTCAATATATGAAGAGCATGAAAAGGTGTCAAAAATATCAGGAGCGTGTAGAGGTGTGAAAAACATGAGGAGAATGAAACTGTATGAAAAATCTGCAGAGCATGAAATGGTCTGAAATATACGTGAGCATGAAAAGGTGTGTAAAATATGAGGAGCATGAAAATGTGTGAAAAATATGAAGAGCATGAAAAATTCGGAAAAATACGAGGAGAACGAAAAAGTGTGAAAAATAGGAGGAGCACGAAAAGGTGTGAAAAATACGAGGATCATGAAAAGTTGTGAAAAATATGAGGAGCACGAAAAGGAGTGAAAAATACGAGGAGCATGAAAATGTGTGAAAAATACGAGGAGCACAAAACGGTGTGAAAAATACGAGGAGCGTGAAAAGGTGTGAAAAATAGGAGGAGCATGAAAAGATCTGAAAAATACGAGGAGCATGAAAAGGCCTGAAAAATAGGAAGAGCATGAATAGATCTGAAAAATATGAGGAGCTAGAAAAGGTGTGAAAAATATGAAGAACATGAAAAATTTGAGGAGATAGAAAAGGTGTGAAAATATGAAGAGCATGAAAAGGTGTGAAAAATACGAAGAGCATGAAAAGGTCTGAAAAATATAAAGAGCACGAAAAGGTCGGAAAAATACGAAGAGCATGAAAAGGTGTGAAAAATATGAGAAGCACGAAAAGGTGTGAAAAATATGAGGAGCATGAAAAGGTGTGAAAAATACGAAGAGAATGAAAAGGTCTGAAAAATACGAGGAGCTTGAAAAGTTCAGAAAAATATTAGGAGCATGAAAAGTTGTCAAAAATATGAGGAGCATCAAAAGGTGTGAAAAATTAGAGGAGCATGAAACGGACTGAAAAATACGAGGAGCATGAATAGGTGTCAAAAATATGAGGAGTATGAAACGGTGTGAAAATATGAAGAGCATGAAACGGTCTGAAAAATATGAGGAGCATGAAAAGGTGTCAAAAATATGAGGAGCATGTAAAGGTATGAAAAATATGAGAAGCATGTATGTGGATGAAAAATATGAGGAGTATGAAATGGTGTGAAAATACGAGGAGCATGAAAAGGTGTGAAAAATATGAGGAGCATGAAAAGGTGTGAAAAATATGAGGAGCATGAAACGGTCTGAAAAAAATGAGGAGCATGAAAAGTTCTGAAATATAGGAGGACCATGAAAAGGTCTGAAAAATATGAGGAGCATGAAATGGTGTGATTAATATGAATAGGATGAAAAGGTGTGGAAAATACCAGGAGCATGAAAAGACCTGAAAAATACGAGGAGCATGAAACGGTCTGAAACATATGAGGAGCATGAAACTGTCTGAAAAATATGAGGAGCATGAAACGGTCTGAACAAAATGAGGAGCATGAAAAGTTGTGAAAAATACGAAGAGCATGAGAAGTTGTGAAAAATACGAGGATCATGAGAAGGTCTGAGAAATAAGAGGAGCATAAAAAGGTCTGAAAATTACGCGGAGCATGAAAAGGTGCAATAAACACGAGAAGCATGAAAAGGTCTGAAAAATACGAGGAGCAAGAAAAGGTCTGAAAAATATGAGGAGCTAGAAAAGGTCTGAAAAATATGAAGAGCCTGAAAAGGTGTGAAAAATATGAAGACCATGAAAAGGTGTGAAAAATACGAGGAACATGAAAAGGTGTGAAAAATACGAGGAGCATGAAGAGGTGTGAAAAATACGAGGAGCATAAAAAGGTGTGAAAAATACGAGGAGCCTGAAATGGTATGAAAAATATGAGAAGAATGAAAAAGCCTGATAAATACGAGGAGCATGAAAAGACGTGAAAAATACGAGGAGCATGAAAAGGTGTGAAAAATACGAAGAGCATGAAAAGCTGTGAAAATTATGAAGAGCATGAAAAAGTGTGAAAATTATGAAGAGCATGAAAAGGTGTGAAAATTACGAAGAGCATGAAAAGGTGTGAAAAATATGAAGAGAATGAAAAGGTCTGAAAAATACGAAGAGCCTGAAAAGGTCAGAAAAATATTAGGAGCATGAAAAGTTGTCAAAAATAGGAGGAGCATCAAAAGGTGTGAAAAATACGAGGAGCATGAAACGGGCTGAAAAATATGAGGAGCATGAAAAGGTGTAATAAACACGAGAAGCATGAAAAGGTCTGAAAAATACGAGGAGCATGAAAAGGTCTGAAATATACGAGGAGCATGAAAGGGTGTGAAAAATATGAAGAGCACAAAAGTTCTGAAAATTATGAAGAGCATGAAAAGGTGTGAAAAATATGAAGAGCTTGAAAAATTCTGAAAAATACAAGGAGCACGAAAAGGTGTGAAAAATAGGAGGAGCATGAAAAGGTGTGAAAAATACGAGGAGCATGAAAAGGTGTGAAAAATACGAGGAGCATGAAAATTTCTGAAAAATACGAGGACCACGAAATGGCCTGAAAAATAGGAGGAGCATGAATAGATCTGAAAAATATGAGGAGCTAGAAAAGGTGTGAAGAATATGAAGAACACGAAAAATTTGAAAAATTTGAGGAGATAAAAAAGGTGTGAAAATATGAAGAGCATGAAAAGGTGTGAAAAATACGAGGAGCATGAAAAGGTCTGAAAAATATAAAGAGCACGAAAAGGTCTGGAAAATACGAAGAGCATGAAAAGGTGTGAAAAATATGAGAAGCTCGAAAAGGTCTGAAAAATATGAAGAGCATGAAAAGGTTTGAAAAATATGAAGAGCATGAAAAAATGTTAAAAATAAGAAGAGCATGAAAAGCTGTGACAAATACGAAGAGCATGAAAAGGTCTGAAAAATACGAGGAGCATGAAAAAGTGTCAAAAATATGGCGAGCATGAAAGGTGTCAAAAATATGAAGAGCATGAAATGGTGTCAAAAATATGAGTAGCATGTAAAGGTGGAAAAATAAGAGGAGCATGAATTTGTATAAAAAATATGAGGAGCACGAAACGGTGTGAAAAATATGAAGAGCATGAAATGGTGTGAAAAATATGAGGAGCATGAAAAGGTGTAAAAATATGAAGAGCATGAAATGCGTGAAAAACACGAAGGGCAAGCAAAGGTGTGAAAAATATCAAGAGCATGAAAAGGTCTGAAAAATATGAAGAGCATGAAAAGGTGTGAAAAATATCAAGAGCATGAAAGATGTGAAAAACACGAAGGGCATGAAAAGGTGTGAAAAATATCAAGAGCATGAAAAGGTCTGAGGAATATGAAGAGCATGAAAAGGTATGAAAAATTCAAAGAGCATGAAAAGATGTGAAAAATACAAAGAGCATGAAAAGTTGTGAAAAATACCAGGAGCATGAAAAGGTGTGAAAAATACTAGGAGCATGAAAAGGTGTGAAAAGTACGAGGAGCATTAAAATGTCTGAAAATATGAGAGCATGAAAAGGTGTGAAAAACACGAAGAGCATGAAAAGCTGTGAAAAATATAAAAAGCATGAAAAGGTCTGAAAAATATGAAGAGCATGAAAAGGTGTGAAAAATATGAAGAGCATGAAAAGGTGTGAAAAATATGAAGAGCATGAAAAAATGTGAAAAATAAGAAGAGCATAAAAAGGTGTGAAAAACATGCAGAGCATGTAAAAGTGTGGAAAATAAGAAGAGCATGAAAAGGTGTGACAAATACGAAGAGCATGAAAAGGTCTGAAAAATACGAGGAGCATGAAAACGTCTTAAAAATACGAGGCACATGAAAAGGTCTGAAAAATATGTAGAGCATGAACAGGTGTCAAAAATATGAGGAGAATGAAAAGGTGTGAAAAATATGAAGAGCATGAAAAGGTGTCAAAAAAATGAGGAGCATGCAAATGTGTGAAAACTATGAGGAGAATGAATCTGTATGAAAAATATGAGGAGCATGAAACGGTGTGAAAAAAATGAAGAGCATGAAAAGGTGTGAAAATTATGAGGAGTATGAAAACGTCTTAAAAATACAAGGAACATGAAAAGGTGTGAAGTATATGAGGAGCATGAAAAAGTGTGTAAAATGCGAGGAGCATGAAAATGTGTGAAAAATATGAAGAGCATGAAAGGGTATGAAAAATATGAGGAGCATGAAACGGTGTGAAAAATAAGAGGAGCATGAAATGGTGTGAAAAAATGAGGAGCATGAAAAGATCTGAAAATTAAGAGGACCATTTAAAGGTCTGAAAAATACGAGGAGCAAGAAAAGCTCTGAAAAATACGAGGAGCATGGAAAGATGTGAAATATACGAGGAGCATGAAAAGGTCTGAAAAATATGAAGAGCATGAAAAGGTGTCAAAAATATAACAGCATGAAAAGGTGTGAAAAATACGAAGAGCAGGAAAAGGTGTGAAATATATGAAGAGCAGGAAAATGTGTGAAATATATGAAGAGCAGGAAAAGGTGTGAAAATTATCAAAAGCATGAAAAGGTCTGAAAAATATGAAGAGCATGATACGGTGTCAAAAATATGTGGGTCATTGAAAGGTGTCGAAAATATGAGAAGCATGAAAAGGTGTGAAAAATATGAGGAGCATGAAACTGTATGAAAAATTAGAGAAGGATGAAACGGTGTGAAAAATATGAAGAGCATGAAAAGGTGTGAAAAATATGAGGAGCATGAAAAGTTCTGAAAAATACGAGGAGCATGAAGACGTCTGAAAAATACGATGAGCATGAAAAGGTCTGAAAAATATGTAGAGCATGAAAAAGTGTCAAAAATATGGGGAGCATGACAAGGTGTCAAAAATATGAAGAGCATGAAACGGTGTCAAAAATATGAGTAGCATGTAAAGGTTGAAAACTAAGAGGAGCATGAATTTGTATAAAAAATATGAGGAGCATGAAACGGTGTGAAAAATATGAAGAGCTTGAAAAGGTGTGAAAAATATGAGGAGCACTAAAAGGTGTTGAAAATATGAGAAGCATGTAAAGGTGTGAAAAATATGAGGAGCATGAAACTGTATGAAAAATTAGAGGAGGATGAAACAGTGTGAACAACATGAGGAACATGAAAAGGTGTGAAAAATATGAGGAGCACGAAAAGGTCTGAAAAATATGAAGAGCATGAAAAGGTGTGAAAAATATGAAGAGCATGAAAAAATGTGAAAAATAAGAAGAGCATAAAAGGTGTGAAAAACATGCAGAGCATGTAAAAGTGTGGAAAATAAGAAGAGCATGAAAAGGTGTGACAAATACGAAGAGCATGAAAAGGTCTGAAAAATACGAGGAGCATGAAAACGTCATAAAAATACGAGGCATATGAAAAGGTTTGAAAAATATGTAGAGCATGAACAGGTGTCAAAAATATGAGGAGCATGAAACGGTGTGGAAAATGTGAAGAGCATGAAAGGTGTCAAAAATATGAGGAGCATGAAAAGGTGTGGAAAATGTGAAGAGCATGAAAAGGTGTCAAAAATATGAAGAGCATGAAAAGGTGTGGAAAATGTGAAGAGCATGAAAAGGTGTCAAAAATGTGAGGAGCATGAAACGGTGTGGAAAATGTGAAGAGCATGAAAAGGTGTCAAAAATATGAGGAGCATGAAAAGGTGTAAAAATATGAGGAGCATGAAAAGGTGTCAAAAATATGAGGAGCAAGAAAAGGTATGAAAAATATGAGGAGCATGAAAAGGTGTGAAAAATATGAAGACCATAAAAAGGTGTGAAAAATATCAAGAGCATGAAACGGTCTGAAAAATATGAAGAGCATGAAAAGGTGTCAAAAATATGAAGAGCATGAAAAGGTGTGAAAAATACGAAGAGCCTGAAAACGTGTGAAAAACACAAAGAGCATGAAAAGGTGTGAAAAATACGAAGAGCTTGAAAAGGTGTGACAAATACGAACAGCATGAAAAGTTGTGAAAAATACCAGGAGCATGAAAAGATGTGAACAATACTAGGAGCATGAAAAGGTGTGAAATGTACGAGGAGCATTAAAATGTCTGAAAAATACGAGAGCATGAAAAGGTGTGAAAAACACGAAGAGCATGAAAGCTGTGAAAAATATAAAAAGCATGAAAAGGTCTGAAAAATATGAAGAGCATGAAAAGGTGTGAAAAATATGAAGAGCATGAAAAAATGTGAAAAATAAGAAGAGCATGAAAAGCTGTGACAAATACGAAGAGCATGAAAAGGTCTGAAAAATACGAGGAGCATGAAAAAGTGTAAAAAATATGGTGAGCATGAAAAGGTGTCAAAAATATGAAGAGCATGAAATGGTGTCAAAAATATGAGTAGCATGTAAAGGTGGAAAAATAAGAGGAGCATGAATTTGTATAAAATATGTGAGGAGCACGAAACGGTGTGAAAAATATGAAGAACATGAAATGGTGTGAAAAATATGAGGAGCATGAAAAGGTGTAAAAATATGAAGAGCATGAAATGTGTGAAAAACACGAAGGGCAAGCAAAGGTGTGAAAAATATCAAGAGCATGAAAAGGTCTGAAAAATATGAAGAGCATGAAAAGGTGTGAAAAATATCAAGAGCATGAAAGATGTGAAAAATATGAAGAGCATGAAAAAATGTGAAAAATAAGAAGAGCATAAAAAGGTGTGAAAAACATGCAGAGCATGTAAAAGTGTGGAAAATAAGAAGAGCATGAAAAGGTGTGACAAATACGAAGAGCATGAAAAGGTCTGAAAAATACGAGGAGCATGAAAACGTCTTAAAAATACGAGGCACATGAAAAGGTCTGAAAAATATGTAGAGCATGAACAGGTGTCAAAAATATGAGGAGAATGAAAAGGTGTGAAAAATATGAAGAGCATGAAAAGGTGTCAAAAAAATGAGGAGCATGCAAATGTATGAAAACTATGAGGAGAATGAATCTGTATGAAAAATATGAGGAGCATGAAACGGTGTGAAAAAAATGAAGAGCATGAAAACGTGTGAAAATTATGAGGAGTATGAAAACGTCTTAAAAATACAAGGAACATGAAAAGGTGTGAAGTATATGAGGAGCATGAAAAAGTGTGTAAAATGCGAGGAGCATGAAAATGTGTGAAAAATATGAAGAGCATGAAAGGGTATGAAAAATATGAGGAGCATGAAACGGTGTGAAAAATAAGAGGAGCATGAAATGGTGTGAAAAAATGAGGAGCATGAAAAGATCTGAAAATTAAGAGGACCATTTAAAGGTCTGAAAAATACGAGGAGCAAGAAAAGCTCTGAAAAATACGAGGAGCATGAAAAGATGTGAAATATACGAGGAGCATGAAAAGGTCTGAAAAATATGAAGAGCATGAAAAGGTGTCAAAAATATAACAGCATGAAAAGGTGTGAAAAATACGAAGAGCAGGAAAAGGTGTGAAATATATGAAGAGCAGGAAAATGTGTGAAATATATGAAGAGCAGGAAAAGGTGTGAAAATTATCAAAAGCATGAAAAGGTCTGAAAAATATGAAGAGCATGATACGGTGTCAAAAATATGTGGGTCATTGAAAGGTGTCGAAAATATGAGAAGCATGAAAAGGTGTGAAAAATATGAGGAGCATGAAACTGTATGAAAAATTAGAGAAGGATGAAACGGTGTGAAAAATATGAAGAGCATGAAAAGGTATGAAAAATATGAGGAGCATGAAACACCCTGAAAAACACGAGATCATGAAATGGTGTGAACAACACGAAGAGCATGGAAATCTTTGAAAAATATCAAGAGCATGAAAAGGTCTGAAAAATATGAAAAGCATGAAAACGTGTCAAAAATATGAAGAGCATGAAAAGGTGTGAAAATACGAAGAGCCTGAAAAGGTGTGAAAAACACGAAGAGCATGAAAAGGTGTGAAAAATACGAAGAGCTTGAAAAGCTGTGACAAATACAAAGAGCATGTAAAGTTGTGAAAAATATGAGGAGCATGAAAAGTTCTGAAAAATACGAGGAGCATGAAGACGTCTGAAAAATACGATGAGCATGAAAAGGTCTGAAAAATATGTAGAGCATGAAAAAGTGTCAAAAATATGGGGAGCATGACAAGGTGTCAAAAATATGAAGAGCATGAAACGGTGTCAAAAATATGAGTAGCATGTAAAGGTTGAAAACTAAGAGGAGCATGAATTTGTATAAAAAATATGAGGAGCATGAAACGGTGTGAAAAATATGAAGAGCTTGAAAAGGTGTGAAAAATATGAGGAGCACTAAAAGGTGTTGAAAATATGAGAAGCATGTAAAGGTGTGAAAAATATGAAGAGCATGAAACTATGAAAAATTAGAGGAGGATGAAACAGTGTGAACAACATGAGGAACATGAAAAGGTGTGAAAAATATGAGGAGCACGAAAAGGTCTGAAAAATATGAAGAGCATGAAAAGGTGTGAAAAATATGAAGAGCATGAAAAAATGTGAAAAATAAGAAGAGCATAAAAGGTGTGAAAAACATGCAGAGCATGTAAAAGTGTGGAAAATAAGAAGAGCATGAAAAGGTGTGACAAATACGAAGAGCATGAAAAGGTCTGAAAAATACGAGGAGCATGAAAACGTCATAAAAATACGAGGCACATGAAAAGGTTTGAAAAATATGTAGAGCATGAACAGGTGTCAAAAATATGAGGAGCATGAAACGGTGTGGAAAATGTGAAGAGCATGAAAGGTGTCAAAAATATGAGGAGCATGAAAAGGTGTGGAAAATGTGAAGAGCATGAAAAGGTGTCAAAAATATGAAGAGCATGAAAAGGTGTGGAAAATGTGAAGAGCATGAAAAGGTGTCAAAAATGTGAGGAGCATGAAACGGTGTGGAAAATGTGAAGAGCATGAAAAGGTGTCAAAAATATGAGGAGCATGAAAAGGTGTGAAAAAATATGAGGAGCATGAAAAGGTGTCAAAAATATGAGGAGCAAGAAAAGGTGTGAAAAATATGAGGAGCATGAAAAGGTGTGAAAAATATGAAGACCATAAAAAGGTGTGAAAAATATCAAGAGCATGAAACGGTCTGAAAAATATGAAGAGCATGAAAAGGTGTCAAAAATATGAAGAGCATGAAAAGGTGTGAAAAATACGAAGAGCATGAAAAGGTGTGAAAAATACGAAGAGCTTGAAAAGGTGTGACAAATACGAACAGCATGAAAAGTTGTGAAAAATACCAGGAGCATGAAAAGATGTGAACAATACTAGGAGCATGAAAAGGTGTGAAATGTACGAGGAGCATTAAAATGTGTGAAAAATACGAGAGCATGAAAAGGTGTGAAAACCACGAAGAGCATGAAAAGCTGTGAAAAATATAAAAAGCATGAAAAGGTCTGAAAAATATGAAGAGCATGAAAAGGTGTGAAAAATACGAGGAGCATGAAAAAGTGTCAAATATATGGCGAGCATGAAAAGGTGTCAAAAATATGAAGAGCATGAAATGGTGTCAAAAATATGAGTAGCATGTAAAGGTGGAAAAATAAGAGGAGCATGAATTTGTATAAAATATATGAGGAGCACGAAACGGTGTGAAAAATATGAAGAGCATGAAACGGTGTGAAAAATATGAGGAGCATGAAAAGGTGTAAAAATATGAAGAGCATGAAATGCGTGAAAAACACGAAGGGCAAGCAAAGGTGTGAAAAATATCAAGAGCATGAAAAGGTCTGAAAAATATGAAGAGCATGAAAAGGTGTGAAAAATATCAAGAGCATGAAAGATGTGAAAAATATGAAGAGCATGAAAAAATGTGAAAAATAAGAAGAGCATAAAAAGGTGTGAAAAACATGCAGAGCATGTAAAAGTGTGGAAAATAAGAAGAGCATGAAAAGGTGTGACAAATACGAAGAGCATGAAAAGGTCTGAAAAATACGAGGAGCATGAAAACATCTTAAAAATACGAGGCACATGAAAAGGTCTGAAAAATATGTAGAGCATGAACAGGTGTCAAAAATATGAGGAGAATGAAAAGGTGTGAAAAATATGAAGAGCATGAAAATGTGTCAAAAATATGAGGAGCATGAAACGGTGTAGAAAATGTGAAGAGCATGAAAAGGTGTCAAAAATATGAGGAGCATGTAAAGGTCTGAAAAACATGAACATTAAAAGGTGTCAAAAATATGAGGAGGATGAAAAGGTGTGAAAAATATGAGGAGCATGAAAAGGTGTGAAAAATATGAAGAGCTTCAAAAGATTTCACAAATATGAGGAGCATGAAAAGTTGTGAAAAATATGAAGACCATGAAAAGGTGTGAAAAATATCAAGAGCATGAAACGGTCTGAAAAATATGAGGAGCAGGAAACTGTCTGAGAAATATGAGGGGCATGAAAACTGTCAAAAATATGTGGAGCATAAAATGGTGTAAAAAAGTGAAGAGCATGAAAAGGTGTGAAAAATATGACGAGCATGAAACGGTGGGAAACATACGAAGAGCATGAAAAGGTGTGAAAAACACGAAGAGCATGAAAAGGTTTGAAAAATACGAAGAGCATGGAAAGGTCTGCAAAATACGAGAAGCATAAAAAGGTCTGAAATACACGAGGAGCATGAAAAGGTGTGAAAAATATGAGGAGCATGAAAAGGTGTGAAAAAACGAGGTGCATGAAAAGGTGTGAAAAATATCATGAGCATGAAAGATGTGAAAAACACGAAGGGCATGAAAAGGTGTGAAAAGTATCAAGAGCATGAAAAGGTCTGAGGAATATGAAGAGCATGAAAAGGTATGAAAAATTCAAAGAGCATGAAAAGTTGTGCAAAATACCAGGAGCATGAAAAGGTGTGAAAAATACTAGGAGCATGAAAAGGTGTGAAAAGTACGAGGAGCATTAAAATGTCTGTAAAATACGAGAGCATGAAAAGGTGTGAAAAATATAAAAAGCATGAAAAGGTCTGAAATATATGAAGATCATGAAAAGGTGTGAAAAATATGAAGAGCATGAAAAAATGTGAAAAATAAGAAGAGCATGAAAAGGTGTGAAAAACATGCAGAGCATGTAAAAATGTGGAAAATAAGAAGAGCATGAAAAGGTGTGACAAATACGAAGAGCTTGAAAGGTTGTGAAAAATACGAGGAGCATGAAAAGTTGTGTAAAATACGAGGAGCATGAAAAGGTGTGAAAAATATGAGGAGCATGAAAAGGTGTGAAAAATATGAGGAACATGAAAAGGTGTGAAAAATACGACGAGCAGGAAATGGTCTGCAAAAACGAGGTGCAAGAAAAGGTGTGAAAAATACGAGTAACATGAAACGGTGTGAAAATTATCGAAACCATGAAAAGGTCTGAAAAATATGAAGAGCATGATAAGGTGTCAAAAATATGAGGAGCATTAAAAGGTGTCGAAAATATGAGAAGCATGCAAAGGTGTGAAAAATATGAGGAGCATGAAACTGTATGAAAAATTACAGGAGGATGAAACGGGGTGAAAAATATGAAGATCATGAAAAGGTGTGAAAAATATGAGGAGCATGAAACACTCTGAAAAACAAGAGATCATGAAATGGAGTGAACAACAGGAAGAGCATGGAAAGCTGTGAAAAATATCAAGAGCATGTAAAGGTCTGAAAAATACGAAAAGCATGAAAACGTGTCAAAAATATGAAGAGCATGAAAAGGTGTGAAAAACACGAAGAGCATGAAAAGGTGTGAAAAATATGAAGAGCTTGAAAAGGTGTGACAAAAACGAAGAGCATGTAAAGTTGTGAAAAATACGACGAGCATGAAAAGGTCTGAAAAATATGTAGAGCATGAAAATGTGTCAAAAATATGGGGAGCATGAAAAGGTGTCAAAAATATGAAGAGCATGAAACGGTGTCAAAAATATGAGTAGCATGTAAAGGTTGAAAAATAAGAGGAGCATGAATTTGTATAAAAAATATGAGGAGCATGAAAAGGTGTGCAAAATATGAAGAGCATGAAAAGGTGTGAAAAATATGAGGAGCATGAAAAGGTGTAAAAATTATGAAGAGCATGAAATGTGTGAAAAACACAAAGGGCATGCAAAGGTGTGAAAAATATCAAGAGCATGAAAAGGTCTGAAAAATAGGAAGAGCATGAAAAGGTGTGAAAAATATCAAGAGCATGAAAGATGTGAAAAACACGAAGGGCATGAAAAGGTGTGAAAAATATCAAGAGCATGAAAAGGTCTGAGGAATATGAAGAGCATGAAAACGTATGAAAAATTCAAAGAGGATGAAAAGATGTGACAAATACGAAGAGCATGAAAAGTTGTGAAAGATACCAGAAGCATGAAAAGGTGTGAAATATACTAGGAGCATGAAAAGGTGTGAAAAGTACGAGGAGCATGAAAAGGTCTGAAAAATACGAGGAGCATGAAGGTCTGAAAAATACAAAGAGTATGAAATGGTCTAAAAACCACGAGGAGCATGAAAAGGTCTGAAAAATACGAGAGCATTAAAAGGTCTGAAAAATATGAGGAGGATGAGAAGGTCTGAAAAATACGAGGAGCATGAAAAGGTGACAAAAATATGAGGAGCATGAAAGGTGTCAAAATACGAGTAGCAGGTAAAGGTGTGAAAAATAAGAGGAGCATGAATCTGTATGAAAAATATGAGGAACCTGAAACGGTGTGAAAAATATGAAAAGAATGAAATGGTCTGAAAAATATGAGGAGCATGAAACGGTCTGAAATATATGAGGAGCATAAAAGCTGTCAAAAATATGAGGAGCATTAAATGGTGTGAAAAAAATGAAGAGCATGAAAATATGTGAAAATATGAAGAGCATGAAAAGGTGTGAAAAACACGAAAAGCATGAAAAGTTCTGAAAAATATGAAGAACATGAAAAGGTGTGAAAAATACAAGGAACATGAAAAGGACTGAAAAACAGGAGGAGCATGAAAATGTCTGAAAAATAGGAGGAGCATGAAAAGGTCTGAAAAACAGGAGGAGCATGAAAAGGCTTGGAAAATAGGAGGAGCATGAAAAGCTCTGAAAAATACGAGGAGCATGAAAAGGTCTGAAAAATAGGAGGAGCATGGAAAGGTCTGAAAAATATGAGGAGCATGAAAAGGTCTGAAAAATATGAAGAGCATGAAAAAATGTCAAAAATATGAGGAGCATGAAATGGTCTGAAAAATATTTAGAGCATGAAAAGGTGTCAAAAATATGAGGAGCATGTAAAGGTGTGAAATATATGAAGAGCTTGAAATGGTCTGAAATATATGAGGAGCATGAAACGGTCTGAAAAATATGAGTAGAATGAAAAGGTGTCCAAAATATGAGGAGCATGAAACGGTTTCAAATTATGAAGAGCATGACGGTGTGAAAAATATGAAGAGCTACAAAAGGTGTAAAATATATGAGGGGCAATAAAAGGTGTGAGAAATATGAGGAGCATGAAAAGGTCTGAAAATTACGAGGAGTATGAAAAGGTCTGAAAAATACGAGGAGCATGAATAGGTCTGAAAAATAAAAGGAGCATGAAAAGGTGTCAAAAATATGAGGAGCTTGAAAAGGTGTGAAAAATACGAGAGCATGAAAGGCTGTGAAAAACAAGAAGAGCATGAAAAGCTGAGAAAAATATCAAGAGCATGAAAGGTCTGAAAAATATGAAGAGCATGAAAAGGTGTGAACAATACGAAGGGCATGAAAAGGTGTGAAAAAGACGAAGAGCCTGAAAAGGTGTGAAAAACCAGAAGAGCATCAAAAGGTGTGAAAAAAACGGAGAGCTTGAAAAGGTGTGACAAATACGAAGAGCATGAAAAATTGTGAAAAATACGAGTAGCATGAAAACTCTGAAAAATACGAGGAGCATGAAAAGGTCTGAAAAATATGAGGACCATGAAAAGGTGTAAAATATACGAGGAGCATGAAAAAGTGTGAAAAATACGAGGAGCATGAAAAGGTGTGAAAAATACGAGAAGCATGAAAAGGTGTGAAATATACGAGGAGCATGAAAAAGTGTGAAAAATACGAGGAGCATGAAAAGGTGTGAAAAATACGAGGAGCATGAAAAGGTCTGAAAAATACAAGGAGCATGAAAACGTCTGAAAAATATGAAGAGTCTGAAAAGGTGTCAAAAATATGAGTAGCATGCAAAGATGTCAAAAATATGAAGAGCATGAAAAGGTGTCAAAAATATGAGTAGCATGTAAAGGTGTGAAAAATAAGAGGAGCATGAATCTGTATGAAAAAATATGAGGAGCATGAAAAGGTGTGAAAAATATGAGGGGCATTAAAAGGTGTGAAAAATATGAGGAGCATGAAAAGCTGAGAAAAATATCAAGAGAATGAAAAGGTCTGAAAAATAAGAAGAGCATGAAAAGGTGTGAAAAATACGAATTCATGAAAAGGTGTGAAAAACACGAAGAGCATGAAAAGTTGTGAAAAATACGAGGAGCATGAAAAGGTCTGAAAAATAAGAAGAGCATGAAAAGCTGTCAAAAGTATGAGGAGCATCAAAAGGTATGAAAAATATGAAGAGCATGAAAAGGTATCAAATATATGTGGAGCATGTAAAGGTGTGAAAAATATGAGGAGCATGAAACTGTCCGAAAAATATGAGGAGCATGAAAACTGTGAAAAATATGAAGAGCATGAAAAGGTGTGAAAAATATAAGGAGCATCAAAAGGTGTGAAAAATATGAGGAGCATGAAACTGTATGAAAAACATGAAGAGCATGAAACGGTGTGAAAAATATGAAGAGCATGAAAAAGTCTCAAAAATACGAGGAGCATGAAAAGGTTTCAAAAATACGAGGAGCATGAAAAGGTCTCAAAAATACTAGGAGCATGAAAAGGTCTGAAAAATATGAGGAGCATAAAACTGTATGAAAATTATGAGGAGCATGAAACGGTGTGAAAAATATGAAGAGCATGAAAATGTCTGAAATATACGAGGAGCATGAAAAGGTCTGAAAAATACGAGGAGCATGAAATGGTCTGAAAAATACGAGGAGCATGAAACTGTATGAAAAATATGAGGAGCATGAAACGGTGTGAAATATGTGAAGAGCATGAACATGTCTGAAAAATACAAGGAGCATGAAACGGTCTCAAAAATACGAGGAGCATGTAAACGTCTGAAAAATATCAAGAGTATGAAAAGGTGTCAAAAATATGAGAAACATGTAAAGGTTTGAAAAATATGAGGAGCATGAATCTGTATGCAAAATATGCGGAGTATGAAATGGTGTGAAAAATATGAAGAGCAAGAAAAGGTGTGATAAATATGAGGAGTATGCAAAGGTCTGAAAAATACGAGGAGCATGAAAAGGTCTGAAAAATACAAGGAGTATGAAATGGTCTAAAAAACACGAGGGCATGAAAAGGTCTGAAAAATACGAGAGCATTAAAAGGTCTGAAAAATATGAGGAGGATGAGAAGGACTGAAAAATACAAGGAGCATGAAAAGGTGTCAAAAATATGAAGAGCATGAAAAGTTGTCAAAATATGAGTATCAGGTAAAGGTGTGAAAAATAAGAGGACCATGAATCTGTATGAAAAATATGAGGAACCTGAAACGGTGTGAAATATATGAAAAGAATGAAATGGTCTGAAAAATATGAGGAGCATGAAACGGTCTGAAATATATGAGGAGCATGAAAAGCTGTCAAAAATATGAGGAGCATTAAATGGAGTGAAAAAAATGAAGAGCATGAAAAGGTGTGAAAAATATGCAGAGCATGAAAAGGTTTGGAAAATATGAAGAGCATGAAAAGGTGTGAAAAACACGAAGAGCATGAAAAGTTTGAAAAATATGAAGAACATGAAAAGGAGTGAAAAATACGAAGAGCATGAAAAGGTGTGAAAAATACGAGGAGCATGAAAAGGCCTGAAAAACAGGAGGAGCATGAAAATGTCTGAAAAATAGGAGGAGCATGTAAAGGTCTGAAAAATAGGAGGAGCATGAAAAGGCCTGCAAAATAGGAGGACCATGAAACGCACTGAAAAATACGAGGAGCATGAAAAGGTCTGAAAAATAGGAGGAGCATGAAAAGGTCTGAAAAATACGAGGAGCATGGAAAGGTCTGAAAAAAAAGAGGGGCAGGAAAAGTTCTCAAAAATACTAGGAGTATGAAAAGGTCTGAAAAATACGAGGAGCATGAAAAGGTCTGAAAAATATGAGGAGCATGAAAAGGTCTGAAAAATAAAGGAGCATGAAAAGGTGTCAAAAATATTAGTAGCATGTAAATTTGTCAAAAAAAAGAAGAGCATGAAAAGGGGTCAAAAATATGAATAGAATGTAAAGGTGTGAAAAATAAGAGGAGCATGAATCAGTATGAAAAATATGAGGAGCATGAAACGGTGTGAAAAATATGAACAGCATGAATAGGTGTGAAAAATATGAGGATCATGTAAAGGTGTGAAAAATATGAGGAGCATGAAACGGTCTGAAAAATATGAGGAGCATGAAACTGTCTGAAAAATATGAGGAGCATGAAAAACTGTCAACAATATGAGGAGAATGAAACAGTGAGAAAAATATGAAGAGCATGAAAAGGTGTGAAAAATACGAGGACCATGAAAAGGTCTGAAAAACACGAGGAGCATTAAAAGGTGTGAAACATACGACGAGCATGAAGAGGACTGAAAAACACAAGGAGCATGAAAATGTCTGAAAAATACGAGGAGTTTAAAAAGGTCTCAGAAGTACGAGGAGCATGAAAAGGTCTTAAAAGAAGGAAGAGCATGAAAAGGTGTCAAAAATACGAGGAGAATGAAAAGGTCTGAAAAATACAAGGAGCATGAAAAGGTCTGAAAAATATGAAGAGTCTGAAAAGGTGTCAAAAATATGAGGAGCATCAAAAGGTGTGAAAAATACGAAGAGCATGAAAAGGTTTGAAAAATACGATGAGCATGAAAAGGTGTGAAAAATATGAAGAGCATGAAAAGGTTTGAAAAATATTAGGAGCATAAAAAGTTCTGAAAAATACGAGGAGCATGAAAAGGTCTGAAAAATATGAGGAGCATGAAAATGTCTGAAAAATATGAGGAGTTTGAAATTGTCTCAAAAATAGGAGGAGCATGAAATAGTCTGAAAAATAGGAAGAGCATGAAAAGTTGTCAAAAATATGAGGAGCATGAAAAGGTGAGAAAAATATGGAGAGCATGAAAAAGTGTCAAAAATATTAGTAGCATGTAAAGGTGTCAAAAATATGAAGAGCATGAAAAGGTGTCAAAAATATGAGTTGCATGTAAAGGTGTGAACATAAGAGGAGCATGAATCTGTATGAAAAATACGAGGAGCATGAAAAGGTGTGAAAAATAAGAACAGCATGAAAAGGTGTGAAAAACACGAATTCATGAAAAGGTGTGAAAAATACGAAGAGCCTGAAAAGGTGTGAAAAACACGAAGAGCATGAAAATTTGTGAAAAATACGAGGAGCATGAAAAGGTCTGAAAAATAAGAAGAGCATGAAAAGCTGTCAAATGTATGAGGAGCATCAAAAGGTATGAAAAATATGAAGAGCATGAAAAGGTGTCAAATATATGTGGAGCATGTAAATGTGTGAAAAATATGAGGAGCATGAAACGGTCCGAAAAATATGAGGAGCATAAAAACTGTGAAAAATACGAAGAGCATGAAAAGCTGTGAAAAATATAAGGAGCATCAAGAGGTGTGAAAAATATGAGGAGCATGAAATTGTAGAAAAATATGAGGAGCATGAAATGGTGTGAAAAATATGAAGAGCATGAAAAAGTCTCAAAAATACGAGGAGCATGAAAAGGTCTCAAAAATACGAGGAGCATGTAAACGTCTGAAAAATATCAAGAGTATGAAAAGGTGTCAAAAATATGAGAAACATGTAAAGGTTTGAAAAATATGAGGAGCATGAATCTGTATGCAAAATATGCGGAGTATGAAATGGTGTGAAAAATATGAAGAGCAAGAAAAGGTGTGATAAATATGAGGAGTATGCAAAGGTCTGAAAAATACGAGGAGCATGAAAAGGTCTGAAAAATACAAGGAGTATGAAATGGTCTAAAAAACACGAGGGCATGAAAAGGTCTGAAAAATACAAGAGCATTAAAAGGTCTGAAAAATATGAGGAGGATGAGAAGGACTGAAAAATACGAGGAGCATGAAAAGGTGTCAAAAATATGAAGAGCATGAAAAGTTGTCAAAATATGAGTATCAGGTAAAGGTGTGAAAAATAAGAGGACCATGAATCTGTATGAAAAATATGAGGAACCTGAAACGGTGTGAAATATATGAAAAGAATGAAATGGTCTGAAAAATATGAGGAGCATGAAACGGTCTGAAATATATGAGGAGCATGAAAAGCTGTCAAAAATATGAGGAGCATTAAATGGAGTGAAAAAAATGAAGAGCATGAAAAGGTGTGAAAAATATGCAGAGCATGAAAAGGTTTGGAAAATATGAAGAGCATGAAAAGGTGTGAAAAACACGAAGATCATGAAAAGTTTGAAAAATATGAAGAACATGAAAAGGAGTGAAAAATACGAAGAGCATGAAAAGGTGTGAAAAATACGAGGAGCATGAAAAGGCCTGAAAAACAGGAGGAGCATGAAAATGTCTGAAAAATAGGAGGAGCATGTAAAGGTCTGAAAAATAGGAGGAGCATGAAAAGGCCTGCAAAATAGGAGGACCATGAAACGCACTGAAAAATACGAGGAGCATGAAAAGGTCTGAAAAATAGGCGGAGCATGAAAAGGTCTGAAAAATACGAGGAGCATGGAAAGGTCTGAAAAAAAAGAGGGGCAGGAAAAGTTCTCAAAAATACTAGGAGTATGAAAAGGTCTGAAAAATATGAGGAGCATGAAAAGGTCTGAAAAATATGAGGAGCATGAAAAGGTCTGAAAAATAAAGGAGCATGAAAAGGTGTCAAAAATATTAGTAGCATGTAAATTTGTCAAAAAAAAGAAGAGCATGAAAAGGGGTCAAAAATATGAATAGAATGTAAAGGTGTGAAAAATAAGAGGAGCATGAATCAGTATGAAAAATATGAGGAGCATGAAACGGTGTGAAAAATATGAACAGCATGAATAGGTGTGAAAAATATGAGGATCATGTAAAGGTGTGAAAAATATGAGGAGCATGAAACGGTCTGAAAAATATGAGGAGCATGAAACTGTCTGAAAAATATGAGGAGCATGAAAAACTGTCAACAATATGAGGAGAATGAAACAGTGAGAAAAATATGAAGAGCATGAAAAGGTGTGAAAAATACGAGGACCATGAAAAGGTCTGAAAAACACGAGGAGCATTAAAAGGTGTGAAACATACGACGAGCATGAAGAGGACTGAAAAACACAAGGAGCATGAAAATGTCTGAAAAATACGAGGAGTTTAAAAAGGTCTCAGAAGTACGAGGAGCATGAAAAGGTCTTAAAAGAAGGAAGAGCATGAAAAGGTGTCAAAAATACGAGGAGAATGAAAAGGTCTGAAAAATACGAGGAGCATGAAAAGGTCTGAAAAATATGAAGAGTCTGAAAAGGTGTCAAAAATATGAGGAGCATCAAAAGGTGTGAAAAATACGAAGAGCATGAAAAGGTTTGAAAAATACGATGAGCATGAAAAGGTGTGAAAAATATGAAGAGCATGAAAAGGTTTGAAAAATATCAGGAGCATAAAAAGTTCTGAAAAATACGAGGAGCATGAAAAGGTCTGAAAAATACGAGGAGCATGAAAATGTCTGAAAAATATGAGGAGTTTGAAATTGTCTCAAAAATAGGAGGAGCATGAAATAGTCTGAAAAATAGGAAGAGCATGAAAAGTTGTCAAAAATATGAGGAGCATGAAAAGGTGAGAAAAATATGGAGAGCATGAAAAAGTGTCAAAAATATTAGTAGCATGTAAAGGTGTCAAAAATATGAAGAGCATGAAAAGGTGTCAAAAATATGAGTTGCATGTAAAGGTGTGAACATAAGAGGAGCATGAATCTGTATGAAAAATACGAGGAGCATGAAAAGGTGTGAAAAATAAGAACAGCATGAAAAGGTGTGAAAAACACGAATTCATGAAAAGGTGTGAAAAATACGAAGAGCCTGAAAAGGTGTGAAAAACACGAAGAGCATGAAAATTTGTGAAAAATACGAGGAGCATGAAAAGGTCTGAAAAATAAGAAGAGCATGAAAAGCTGTCAAATGTATGAGGAGCATCAAAAGGTATGAAAAATATGAAGAGCATGAAAAGGTGTCAAATATATGTGGAGCATGTAAATGTGTGAAAAATATGAGGAGCATGAAACGGTCCGAAAAATATGAGGAGCATAAAAACTGTGAAAAATACGAAGAGCATGAAAAGCTTTGAAAAATATAAGGAGCATCAAGAGGTGTGAAAAATATGAGGAGCATGAAATTGTAGAAAAATATGAGGAGCATGAAATGGTGTGAAAAATATGAAGAGCATGAAAAAGTCTCAAAAATACGAGGAGCATGAAAAGGTCTCAAAAATACGAGGAGCATGAAAATGTCTGAAAAATACGAGGAGCATGAAAACGTCTGAAAAAAACGAGGGGCAGGAAAAGGTCTCAAAAATACGAGGAGCATAAAAAGCTATGAAAAATACGAGGAGCAGGAAAAGGTCTGAAAAATACGAGGAGCATGAAACTGTATGAAAAATACGAGGAGCTTGAAACTGTATGAAAAATATGTAGAGCATGAAAATGTCTGAAAATACAAGGAGCATGAAAAGGTCTCAAAAATAAGGGGAGCATGAAAAGGTCTGAAAAATATGAAGAGTATGAAAAGGTGTCAAAAATATGAGAAGCATGTAAAAGTGTGAAAAATATGAGGAGCATGAATCTGTATGCAAAATATGCGGAGCATGAAATGGTGTGAAAAATATGAAGAGCAAGAAAAGGTGTGATAAATATGAGGAGTATGCAAAGGTCTGAAAAATACGAGGAGCATGAAAAGTTCTGAAAAATACAAGGAGTATGAAATGGTCTAAAAAACATGAGGAGCAGGAAAAGGTCTGAAAAATACGAGAGCATTAAAAGGTCTGAAAAATATGAGGAGGATGAGAAGGTCTGAAAAATACGAGGAGCATGAAAAGGTGTCAAAAATATGAAGAGCATGAAAAGGTGTCAAAATATGAGTATCAGGTAAAGGTGTGAAAAATAAGAGGAGCATGAATCTGCATGAAAAATATGAGGAACCTGAAACGGTGTGAAAAATATGAAAAGAATGAAATGGTCTGAAAAATATGAGGAGCATGAAACGGTCTGAAATATATGAGGAGCATGAAAAGCTGTCAAAAATATGAGGAGCATTAAATGGTTTGAAAAAAATGAAGAGCATGAAAAGGTGTGAAAAATATCAGAGCATGAAAATGTGTGGAAAATATGAGGAGCATGAAAAGGTGTGAAAAATAGGAGGAGCATGAAAAGGACTGAAAAACAGGAGGAGCAGGAAAATGTCTGAAAAAGAGGAGGAGCATGAAAAGGTCTGAAAAATAGGAGGAGTATGAAAAGGCATGGAAAATAGGAGGACCATGAGAAGCTCTGAAAAATACGAGGAGTTTGAAAAGGTCTGAAAAATACGAGGAGCATGAAAAGGTCTGAAAAATACGAGGGCATGAAAATGTCTGAAAAATAAGAGGAGTTTGAAAGGTCTCAAAAATACGAGGAGCATGAAAAGGTCTGAAAAATTGGAAGAGCATGAAAAAGTGTCAAAAATATTAGTAGCATGTAAAGATGTCAAAAATATGAAGAGCATGAGAAGGTGTCAAAAATATGAGTAGCATGTAAAGGTGTCAAAAATATGAAGAGCATGAAAAGGTGTCAAAAATATGAGTAGCATGTAAAGGTGTGAAAAATAAGAGGAGCATGAATCTGTATTAAAAATATGAGGAGCATTAAAAGGTGTGAAAAATATGAAGAGCATGAAAAGGTGTGAAAAATATGAGGAGCATTAAAAAGTGTGAAAAATATGAGGAGCATGAGACGGTCTCAAAATATGAGGAGCATGAAATGGTCTGAAAAATATGAGGAGCATGAAAAGCTGCCAAAAATATGAGGAGCGTGAAACGGTGAGAAAAATACGAAGAGCATGAAAAAGTCTCAAAAATACGAGGAGCATGAAAAGGGCTCAAATATACGAGGAACATAAAAATGTCTGAAAAATACGAGGAGCATGAAAAGGTCTGAAAAAAACGAGGGGCAGGAAAAGGTCTCAAAAATACGAGGAGCATGAAAAGGTCTCAAAAATACCAGGAGCATGAAAAGGTCTGAAAAATACGAGGAGCATGAAAAGGTCTGAAAAAAACGCGGGGCAGGAAAAGGTCTAAAAAATACGAGGAGCATAAAAAGATCTGAAAAATATGTAGAGCATGAAAAGGTGTCAAAAATATGACGAGCATGAAAAGCTGTCAAGTATATGAGGAGCATGAAACGGTGTGGAAAATATAAGGAGCATGAATCGGTGTGAAAAATATGAAGAGCGTGAAATGGTGTGAAAAATATGAGAAGCTTGAAACGGTATGAAAAATACAACGAGTATGAAAAGGTTTGAAAAACACGAGGAGCATGAAAAGGTGTGAAAAATACGAGGAACATGAAAAGGTATGAAAAACAAGAAGAGCATGAAAAGGTGTCAAAAATATTTGGGGCATTAAACTGCTTGAAACTTATGAGGAGCATGAAACGGAGTGAAAAATATGAGGAGCATGAAAAGGTGTGAAAAATACGAGGAGCACGAAAAGGTGTGAAAATTACGAGGAGCATTAAAAGGCCTGAAAAACAGGAGGAGCATGAAAATGTCTGAAATATAGGAGGAGCATGAAAAGGTCTGAAAAATAGGAGGAGCATGAAAAGCCCTGCAAAATATGAGGAGCATGAAAAGCTCTGAAAAATACGATGAGCATGAAAAGGTCTGAAAATAGGAGGAGCATGAAAAGGTTTGAAAAATACGAGAAGCATGGAAACGTCTGAAAAATAGGAGGAGCATGAAAAGGTGTGAAAAATAGGAGGAGCACAAAAAGTTGTGAAAAATATGAAGAGCATGAAAAGGTGTGAAAAATACGAGGAGAATGTAAAGGTGTGAAATATACGAGGAGCATGAAAAAGTGTGAAAAATACGAGGACCATGAAAAGGTGTGAAAAATTCGAGGAGCATGAAAAGGTGTGAAAAATACAAGGAGCATGAAAAGGTCTGAAAAATATGAAGAGTCTGAAAAGGTGTCAAGAACATGAGGAGTATCAAAAGGTGTGAAAATACGAAGAGCATGAAAAGGTTTGAAAAATACTAGGAGCATGAAAAGTTCAGAAAAATAAGAGGAGCATGAAAAGGTCTGAAAAATACGAGGAGCATGAAAATGTCTGAAAAATACGAGGAGTATGAAAAGGTCTCAAAAATACGAGGAGCATGAAAAGGTCTCAAAAATAGGAAGAGCATGAAAAGGTGTCAAAAATATGAGGAGCATGAAAAGGTGTGAAAAATATGAAGAACATGAAAAAGTGTCAAAAATATTAGTAGCATGTAAGGGTGTCAAAAATATGAAGAGCATGAAAAGGTGTCAAAAATATGAGTAGCATGTAAAGGAGTCAAAAATATGAAGAGCATGAAAAGGTGTGAAAAGTATGAGTAGCATGTAAACGTGTGAAATATAAGAGGAGCATGAATGTGTATGAAAAATATGACGAGCATGAAAAGGTGTGAAAAATATGTAGAGCATGAAAAGGTGTCAAAACTATGAGCAGCATGAAAAGGTATGAAAAATATGAAAAGCAAGAAAAGGTGTCAAAAACATGAGGATCATGTAACGGTGTGAAAAATATGAGGAGCATGAATCTGTATAAAAAATATGAGGAGCATGGAAAGGTCTGAAAAATATGTAGAGCATGAAAAGGTGTCAAAAATATGAGCAGCATGAAAAGGTATGAAAAATATGAAGAGCATGAAAAGGTGTCAAATAAATGAGGATCATGTAACGGTGTAAAAAACATGAGGAGCATGAATCTGTATGAAAAATATGAGGAGCATGAAACGGTGTGAAAAATATGAGGAGCATGAAAAGTGTGAAATGTATGAGGATCAAGAAAAGCTGAGAAAAATAAGAGGAGCATGAAATGGTCTGAAAAAATATGAGGAGCATGAAAAGGAGTCAAAAATATGAGCAGCATGAAACAGTGTGAAAAATATGAAGATCATGAAAAGGTGTTAAAAATACGAAGAGCATGAAAAGGTGTGAAAAACACGAAGCCCATGAAAAGGTGTGAAAAATACGAAGAGAATGAAAAGGTGTGGAAAATACAAGGAGCATGAAAAGGTCTGAAAAATACGAGGAGCATGAAAAGGTCTGAAAAATACGAGGAGTATGAAAAGGTCTCAAAAATACGAGGAGCATGAAAAGGTCTGAAAAATACCAGGAGCATGAAAAGGTCTGAAAATATGAAGAGCATGAAAAGGTGTCAAAAATATGAGGAGCAGAAAAGGTGAGAAAAATATGAAGAGCATGAAAAGGAGTCAAAAATATGAGGAGCATGTAAAGGTGTGAAAAATATGAGGATAATGAAACTGAATCAAACACGTGTTTGTTCAGCGAGGTCAGGACTCCTGCCCAGTTGCGAGGGACAACTCGGGATTCTCCTCGAGGTTTGGAACGGCAATTGGGACGCCTCTCCAGCTGAGGCGGGAGACCAAGGTTCCCTTTCCATGTGCCACAGGAATCCTGGGACTCCTATCAAGTTTCACGAGGAGTCAGGCATCGTCTCCTTTGGAGGCACTGATCTCCGCGTACCTCTGGAGTTTTCAAAGGATGTGAGGACTCCGGTAGCGATGAGGTGAGGAACTAGGTCTTCCTCTGTGGTCTCCACAAGGGTTCAGACATCCTTCCGTCTTGGGAGATGGAAGACGAGCCTTCATTCAAGTCACTGCAGGGATATCTGGCCTTATTTCGAGTCAGGGCATCGCGGTGTCCATTCCACTTGAGGCCACAAACTCAGGGTCCCTCTCACATACCTAGAGCTGAGAGAAGCCTCCTCTTGAGGTGCTTGTGGTAAGGTGGTCCTCTGGAGTCGAAGCCAGGGACTACCCTCTCATCTCGAGTTGAATTTTGGTCCACGGAGCTCTTTCGTGTTGCTACAGTGACCTCAGGGTCCCTCTAGCCTTGAAACAGTGTTCTTGGGGTTTCTCTGGACTGCCATCAAGGAAATCAAGGCTCCTTTCATGTGTGATGTGCAAAACGGAATTGCTCTGCACGCAGTGCAGGGGAATCGGGCCTCATCTCGCGGCGAGGGGGAAGTCTCATGGTTTCTCTCGAGTTGCGGCGGGAACCTGGGGTATATTCTCGAGTTAGGACGGGGATGGCCCTTCCACACACGTGTTTGTTCAGCGACGTCAGGACTCCTGCCTAGTTGCGAGGGAAAGCTCGGGATTCTCCTCGAGGATTGGCAGGGCAATTTGGACGCCTCTCCAGCTGAGGCGGGAGACCAAGGGTCCCTTTCCACGTGCCACAGGAATCCTGGGACTCCTATCAAGATTCACGGGGAGTCAGGCATCGTCTCCTTTGGAGGCACTGATCTCCGCGTCCCTCTGGAGTTTTCAAAGGATGTGAGGCCTCCGGTCGCGATGAGGTGGGGAACTAGGTCTTTCTCTGTGGTTTCCACAGGCGATTCAGACATCCTTTTGTCTTGGGAGATGCAAGACGAGCCTGCATTCAAGTCACTGCAGGGATATCCGGCCTTATTTCGAGTCACGGCATCACCGTGTCCATTCCACTTGAGGCCGCAAACTCAGGGTCCCTCTCACATACCTAGAGCTGAGAGAAGCCTCCTCTTGAAGTGCTTTTGGTAAGGTGGTATTCCTCTGGAGTCGAAGCCAGGAACTAACCTCTCATCTCGAGGTGATTTTTGGTCCACGGAGCTCTTTCTTGTTGCTACAGTGACCTCAGGATCCCTCTAGCCTTTAAACAGTGTTCTTGGGGTTTCTCTGGAGTGCCATCAAGGAAATCAAGGCTCCTTTCATGTGTGATGTGCAATACAGAATTGCTCTGCACGCATTGCTGGGGAATCGGGATTCATCTCGCGGCGAGGGGGAAGTCTCATGGTTTTTCTCGAGTTGCGGCGGGAATCTGGGGTATATTCTCGAGTTAAGACGGGGATGGCCCTTTCACACACGTGTTTGTTCAGCGATGTCAGGACTTCTGCCTAGTTGCGAGGGACAACTCGGGATTCTCCTCGAGGCTTGGCAGGGCAATTGGGACGCCTCTCCAGCTGAGGCGGGAGACCAAGGGTCCCGTTCCACGTGCCACAGGAATCCTGGGACTCCTATCAAGTTTCACGAGGAGTCAGGCATCGTCTCCTTTGGAGGCACTGATCTCCGCGTACCTTTGGAATTTTCAAAGGATGTGAGGCCTCCGGTAGCGATGAGGTGGGGAACTAGGACTTTCTCTGTGGTCTCCACAGGGGATTCAGACATCCTTTCGTCTTGGGAGATGCAAGACGAGCCTGCATTCAAGTCACTGCAGGAATATCCGGCCTTATTTCGAGTCAGGGCATCGCGGTGTCCATTCCACTTGAGGCCGCAAACACAGGGTCCCTCTCACGTACCTAGAGCTGAGAGAAGCCTCCTCTTGAGGTGCTTGTGGTAAGGTGGTATTCCTCTGGAGTCGAAGCCAGGGACTAACCTCTCATCTCGAGTTGATTTTTGGTCCACGGAGCTCTTTCGTGTTGCTCCAGTGACCTCAGGATCCCTCTAGCCTTGAAACAGTGTTCTTAGGGTGTCTATGGAGTGCCATCAAAGAAATCAAGGCTGCTTTCCTCGGTGATGTGCAACACGGAATTGTTCTGCACGCAGTGCAGGGGAATCGGGCCTCATCTGGCGGCGAGGGGGAAGTCTCATGGATTTTCTCGAGTTGCGGCGGGAACCTGGGGTATATTCTCGAGTTACGACGGGGATGGCCCTTCCACACACGTGTTTGTTCAGCGACGTCAGGACTCCTGCCTAGTTGCGTGGGACAACTCGGGATTCTCCTCGAGGCTTGGCAGGGCAATTGGGACGCCTCTCCAGCTGAGGCGGGAGACCAAGGGTCCCTTTCCACGTGCCACAGGAATCCTGGGACTCCTATCAAGATTCACGGGGAGTCAGGCATCGTCTCCTTTGGAGGCACTGATCTCCGTGTTCCTCTGGAGTTTTCAAATTATGTGAGGCCTCCGGTCGCGATGAGGTGGGGAACTAGGTCTTTCTCTGTGGTTTCCACAGGCGATTCAGACATCCTTTTGTGTTGGGAGATGCAAGACGAGCCTGCATTCAAGTCACTGCAGGGATATCCGGCCTTATTTCGAGTCAGGGCATCGCGGTGTCCATTCCACTTGAGGCCGCAAAATCAGGGTCCCTCTCACATACGTAGAGCTGAGAATCCTCCTCATGAGGTGCTTGAGGTAAGGTGGTATTCCTCTAGAGTCGAAGACAGGGACTAACCTCTCCTCTCGAGTTGAATTTTGGTCCACGGAGCCTTTTCCTGTTGCTACAGACCTCAGGTTCCATCTAGCCTTGAAACAGTGTTCTTGGGGTTTCTCTGAAGTGCCATCAAGGAAATCAAGGCTCCTTTCTTGTGTGATGTGCAACACGGAATTGCTCTGCACGCAGTGCAGGGGAATCGGGCCTCATCTCGCGGCGAGGGGGAAGTCTCATGGTTTTTCTCGAGTTGCGGCGGGAACCTGGGGTATATTCTCGAGTTACGACGGGGCTGGCCCTTCCACACACGTGTTTGTTCAGCGACGTCAGGACTCCTGCCTACTTGCGAGGGACAACTCGGGATTCTCCTCTAGGCTTGGCAGGGCAATTGGGACGCCTCTCCACCTGAGGCGGGAGTCCAAGGGTCCCTTTCCACGTGCCACCAGAATCCTGGGACTCCTATCATTTTTCACGAGGAGTCATGCATAGTCTCCTTTGGAGGCACTGATCTCCGCGTACCTCTGGAATTTTCAAAGGATGTGAGGCCTGCGGTCGCGATGAGGTGGGGAACTAGGTCTTTCTCTGTGGTCTCCACAGCGGATTCAGAGATCCTATCGTCTAGGGAGATGCAAGACGAGCCTACATTCAAGTCACTGCAGGGATATCCGGCCTTATTTCGAGTCAGGGCATCGCGGTGTCCATTCCACTTGAAGCCGCAAACTCATGGTCCCTCTCACATACCTAGAGCTGAGAGAAGGCTCCTCTTGAGGTGCTTGTGGTAAGGTGGTCCTCTGGAGTCGAAGCCAGGGACTACCCTCTCATCTCGAGTTGAATTTTGGTCCACGGAGCTCTTTCGTGTTGCTACAGTGACCTCAGGGTCCCTCTAGCCTTGAAACAGTGTTCTTGGGGTTTCTCTGGACTGCCATCAAGGAAATCAAGGCTCCTTTCATGTGTGATGTGCAAAACGGAATTGCTCTGCATGCAGTGCAGGGGAATCGGGCCTCATCTCGCGGCGAGGGGGAAGTCTCATGGTTTCTCTCGAGTTGCGGCGGGAACCTGGGGTATAATCTCGAGTTACGACGGGGATGGCCCTTCCACACACGTGTTTGTTCAGCGACGTCAGGACTCCTGCCTAGTTGCGAGGGACAACTCGGGATTCTCCTTGAGGCTTGGCAGGGCAATTTGGACGCCTCTCCAACTGATGCGGGACACCAAGATTCCCTTTCCACGTGCCACAGGAATCCTGGGACTCCTATCAAGTTTCACGAGGAGTCAGGCATCGTCTCCTTTTGAGGCACTGATTTCCGAGTACCTCTGGAGTTTTCAAAAATGTGAGGCCTCCGGGCGCGATGAGGTGGGGAATTACGTCTTTCTCTGTGGTCTCCACAGGGGATTCAGACATCCTTTCGTCTTGGGAGATGGAGGACGAGCCTTCATTCAAGTCACTGCAGGGATATCC
This sequence comes from Cervus elaphus, assembly GCF_910594005.1. Lineage (NCBI taxonomy): Eukaryota > Metazoa > Chordata > Mammalia > Artiodactyla > Cervidae > Cervus > Cervus elaphus. The sequence continues at coordinate 1,584,750 of NC_057847.1, forward strand.
GGCCTTATTTCGAGTCAGGGCATCGCGGTGTCCATTCCACTTGAGGCCGCAAACTCAGGGTCCCTCTCACATACCTAGAGCTGAGAGAAGCCTCCTCTTGAGGGGCTTGTCGTAAGGTGGTATTCCTCTGCAGTCGAAGACAGGGACTAACCTCTCATCTCGAGTTGATTTTTGGTCCACGGAGCTCTTTCGTGTTGCTACATTGACCTCAGGATCCCTCTAGCCTTGAAACAGTGTTCTTGGGGTTTCTCTGAAGTGCCATCAAGGAAATCAAGGCTCCTTTCATATGTGATGTGCAACACGGAATTGCTCTGCACGCAGTGCAGGGGAATCGGGCCTCATCTCGCGGCGAGGGGGAAGTCTCATGGGTTTTCTCAAGTTGCGGCGGGAAGCTGGGGTATATGCTCGAGTTACGACGGGGATGGCCCTTCCACACACGTGTTTGTTCAGCGACGTCAGGGCTCCAGCCTAGTTGCGAGGGACAACTCGGGATTCTCCTCGAGGCTTGGCAGGGCAATGGGGGCGCCTCTCCAGCTGAGGCGGGAGGCCAAGGGTCCCTTTCCACGTGCCACAGGAATCCTGGGACTCCTATCAAGTTTCACGAGGAGTCAGGCATCGTCTCCTTTGGAGGCACTGATCTCCGCGTACCTCTGGAGTTTTCAAAGGATGTGAGGCCTCCGGTCGCGATGAGGTGGGGAACTAGGTCTTTCTCTGTGGTTTCCACAGGCGATTCAGACATCCTTTTGTGTTGGGAGATGCAAGACGAGCCTGCATTCAAGTCACTGCAGGGATATCCGGCCTTATTTCGAGTCAGGGCATCGCGGTGTCCATTCCACTTGAGGCCGCAAAATCAGGGTCCCTCTCACATACGTAGAGCTGAGAATCCTCCTCATGAGGTGCTTGAGGTAAGGTGGTATTCCTCTAGAGTCGAAGACAGGGACTAACCTCTCCTCTCGAGTTGAATTTTGGTCCACGGAGCCTTTTCCTGTTGCTACAGACCTCAGGTTCCATCTAGCCTTGAAACAGTGTTCTTGGGGTTTCTCTGAAGTGCCATCAAGGAAATCAAGGCTCCTTTCTTGTGTGATGTGCAACACGGAATTGCTCTGCACGCAGTGCAGGGGAATCGGGCCTCATCTCGCGGCGAGGGGGAAGTCTCATGGTTTTTCTCGAGTTGCGGCGGGAACCTGGGGTATATTCTCGAGTTACGACGGCGATGGCCCTTCCACACACGTGTTTGTTCAGCGACGTCAGGACTCCTGCCTAATTGCGAGGGACAACTCGGGATTCTCCTCTAGGCTTGGCAGGGCAATTGGGACGCCTCTCCACCTGAGGCGGGAGTCCAAGGGTCCCTTTCCACGTGCCACCAGAATCCTGGGACTCCTATAATTTTTCACGAGGAGTCATGCATAGTCTCCTTTGGAGGCACTGATCTCCGCGTACTTCTGGAATTTTCAAAGGATGTGAGGCCTGCGGTCGCGATGAGGTGGGGAACTAGGTCTTTCTCTGTGGTCTCCACAGCGGATTCAGAGATCCTATCATCTAGGGAGATGCAAGACGAGCCTACATTCAAGTCACTGCAGGGATATCCGGCCTTATTTCGAGTCAGGGCATCGCGGTGTCCATTCCACTTGAGGCCGCAAACTCAGGGTCCCTCTCACATACCTAGAGCTGAGAGAAGGCTCCTCTTGAGGTGCTTGTGGTAAGGTGGTCCTCTGGAGTCGAATCCAGGGACTACCCTCTCATCTCGAGTTGAATTTTGGTCCACGGAGCTCTTTCGTGTTGCTACAGTGACCTCAGGGTCCCTCTAGCCTTGAAACAGTGTTCTTGGGGTTTCTCTGGACTGCCATCAAGGAAATCAAGGCTCCTTTCATGTGTGATGTGCAAAACGGAATTGCTCTGCACGCAGTGCAGGGGAATCGGGCCTCATCTCACGGCGAGGGGGAAGTCTCATGGTTTCTCTCGAGTTGCGGCGGGAACCTGGGGTATATTCTCGAGTTACGACGGGGATGGCCCTTCCACACACGTGTTTGTTCAGCGACGTCAGGACTCCTGCCTAGTTGCGAGGGAAAGCTCGGGATTCTCCTCGAGGATTGGCAGGGCAATTTGGACGCCTCTCCAGCTGAGGCTGGAGACCAAGGGTCCCTTTCCACGTGCCACAGGAATCCTGGGACTCCTATCAAGATTCACGGGGAGTCAGGCATCGTCTCCTTTGGAGGCACTGATCTCCGCATCCCTCTGGAGTTTTCAAAGGATGTGAGGCCTCCGGTCGCGATGAGGTGGGGAACTAGGTCTTTCTCTGTGGTTTCCACAGGCGATTCAGACATCCTTTTTTCTTGGGAGATGCAAGACGAGCCTGCATTCAAGTCACTGCAGGGATATCCGGCCTTATTTCGAGTCACAGCATCACCGTGTCCATTCCACTTGAGGCCGCAAACTCAGGGTCCCTCTCACATACCTAGAGCTGAGAGAAGCCTCCTCTTGAAGTGCTTGTGGTAAGGTGGTATTCCTCTGGAGTCGAAGCCAGGAACTAACCTCTCATCTCGAGGTGATTTTTGGTCCACGGAGCTCTTTCTTGTTGCTACAGTGACCTCAGGATCGCTCTAGCCTTGAAACAGTGTTCTTGGGGTTTCTCTGGAGTGCCATCAAGGAAATCAAGGCTCCTTTCATGTGTGATGTGCAATACAGAATTGCTCTGCACGCATTGCAGGGGAATCGGGATTCATCTCGCGGCGAGGGGGAAGTCTCATGGTTTTTCTCGAGTTGCGGCGGGAATCTGGGGTATATTCTCGAGTTAAGACGGGGATGGCCCTTCCACACACGTGTTTGTTCAGCGATGTCAGGACTCCTGCCTAGTTGCGAGGGACAACTCGGGATTCTCCTCGAGGCTTGGCAGGGCAATTGGGACGCCTCTCCAGCTGAGGCGGGAGACCAAGGGTCCCGTTCCACGTGCCACAGGAATCCTGGGACTCCTATCAAGTTTCACGAGGAGTCAGGCATCGTCTCCTTTGGAGGCACTGATCTCCGCGTCCCTCTGGAGTTTTCAAAGGATGTGAGGCCTCCGGTAGCGATGAGGTGGGGAACTAGGTCTTTCTCTGTGGTCTCCACAGGGGATTCAGACATCCTTTCGTCTTGGGAGATGCAAGACGAGCCTGCATTCAAGTCACTGCAGGGTTATCCGGCCTTATTTCGAGTCAGGGCATCGCGGTGTCCATTCCACTTGAGGCCGCAAACACAGGGTCCCTCTCATGTACCTAGAGCTGAGAGAAGCCTCCTCTTGAGGTGCTTGTGGTAAGGTGGTATTCCTCTGGAGTCGAAGCCAGGGACTAACCTCTCATCTCGAGTTGATTTTTGGTCCACGGAGCTCTTTCGTGTTGTTCCAGTGACCTCAGGATCCCTCTAGCCTTGAAACAGTGTTCTTAGGGTGTCTATGGAGTGCCATCAAACAACTCAAGGCTGCTTTCCTGTGTGATGTGCATCACGGAATTGTTCTGCACGCAGGGCAGGGGAATCGGGCCTCATCTGGCGGCGAGGGGGAAGTCTCATGGATTTTCTCGAGTTGCGGCGGGAACCTGGGGTATATTCTCGAGTTACGACGGGGATGGCCCTTCCACACACGTGTTTGTTCAGCGACGCCAGGACTCCTGCCTAGTTGTGTGGGACAACTCGGGATTCTCCTCGAGGCTTGGCAGGGCAATTGGAACGCCTCTCCAGCTGAGGCGGGAGACCAAGCGTCCCTTTCCACGTGCCACAGGAATCCTGGGACTCCTATCAAGATTCACGGGGAGTCAGGCATCGTCTCCTTTGGAGGCACTGATCTCCGCGTCCCTCTGGAGTTTTCAAAGGATGTGAGGCCTCCGGTCGCGATGAGGTGGGGAACTAGGTCTTTCTCTGTGGTTTCCACAGGCGATTCAGACATCCTTTTGTGTTGGGAGATGCAAGACGAGCCTGCATTCAAGTCACTGCAGGGATATCCGGCCTTATTTCGAGTCAGGGCATCGCGGTGTTCATTCCACTTGAGGCCGCAAAATCAGGGTCCCTCTCACATACGTAGAGCTGAGAATCCTCCTCATGAGGTGCTTGAGGTAAGGTGGTATTCCTCTAGAGTCGAAGACAGGGACTAACCTCTCCTCTCGAGTTGAATTTTGGTCCACGGAGCCTTTTCCTGTTGCTACAGACCTCAGGTTCCATCTAGCCTTGAAACAGTGTTCTTGGGGTTTCTCTGAAGTGCCATCAAGGAAATCAAGGCTCCTTTCTTGTGTGATGTGCAACACGGAATTGCTCTGCACGCAGTGCAGGGGAATCGGGCCTCATCTCGCGGCGAGGGGGAAGTCTCATGGTTTTTCTCGAGTTGCGGCGGGAACCTGGGGTATATTCTCGAGTTACGACGGGGATGGCCCTTCCACACACGTGTTTGTTCAGCGACGTCAGGACTCCTGCCTACTTGCGAGGGACAACTCGGGATTCTCCCGGAGGCTTGGCAGGGCAATTGGGACGCCTCTCCACCTGAGGCGGGAGACCAAGGGTCCCTTTCCACGTGCCACCAGAATCCTGGGACTCCTATCATTTTTCACGAGGAGTCATGCATAGTCTCCTTTGGAGGCACTGATCTCCGCGTACCTCTGGAATTTTCAAAGGATGTGAGGCCTGCGGTCGCGATGAGGTGGGGAACTAGGTCTTTCTCTGTGGTCTCCACAGCGGATTCAGAGATCCTATCGTCTAGGGAGATGCAAGACGAGCCTACATTCAAGTCACTGCAGGGATATCCGGCCTTATTTCGAGTCAGGGCATCGCGGTGTCCATTCCACTTGAGGCCGCAAACTCAGGGTCCCTCTCACATACGTAGAGCTGAGAATCCTCCTCATGAAGTGCTTGACGTAAGGTGGTATTCCTCTAGAGTCGAAGACAGGGACTAACCTCTCCTCTCGAGTTGAATTTTGGTCCACGGAGCCTTTTCCTGTTGCTACAGACCTCAGGTTCCATCTAGCCTTGAAACAGTGTTCTTGGGGTTTCTCTGGACTGCCATCAAGGAAATCAAGGCTCCTTTCATGTGTGATGTGCAAAACGGAATTGCTCTGCACGCAGTGCAGGGGAATCGGGCCTCATCTCGCGGCGAGGGGGAAGTCTCATGGTTTCTCTCGAGTTGCGGCGGGAACCTGGGGTATAATCTCGAGTTACAACGGGGATGGCCCTTCCACACACGTGTTTGTTCAGCGACGTCAGGACTCCTGCCTAGTTGCGAGGGAAAGCTCGGGATTCTCCTCGAGGATTGGCAGGGCAATTTGGACGCCTCTCCAGCTGAGGCGGGAGACCAAGGGTCCCTTTCCACGTGCCACAGGAATCCTGGGACTCCTATCAAGATTCACGGGGAGTCAGGCATCGTCTCCTTTGGAGGCACTGATCTCCGCGTCCCTCTGGAGTTTTCAAAGGATGTGAGGCCTCCGGTCGCGATGAGGTGGGGAACTAGGTCTTTCTCTGTGGTTTCCACAGGCGATTCAGACATCCTTTTGTCTTGGGAGATGCAAGACGAGCCTGCATTCAAGTCACTGCAGGGATATCCGGCCTTATTTCGAGTCACGGCATCACCGTGTCCATTCCACTTGAGGCCGCAAACTCAGGGTCCCTCTCACATACCTAGAGCTGAGAGAAGCCTCCTCTTGAAGTGCTTGTGGTAAGGTGGTATTCCTCTGGAGTCGAAGCCAGGAACTAACCTCTCATCTCGAGGTGATTTTTGGTCCACTGAGCTCTTTCTTGTTGCTACAGTGACCTCAGGATCCCTCTAGCCTTGAAACAGTGTTCTTGGGGTTTCTCTGGAGTGCCATCAAGGAAATCAAGGCTCCTTTCATGTGTGATGTGCAATACAGAATTGCTCTGCACGCATTGCAGGGGAATCGGGATTCATCTCGCGGCGAGGGGGAAGTCTCATGGTTTTTCTCGAGTTGCGGCGGGAATCTGGGGTATATTCTCGAGTTAAGACGGGGATGGCACTTCCACACACGTGTTTGTTCAGCGACGTCAGGACTCCTGCCTAGTTGCGAGGGACAACTCGGGATTCTCCTCGAGGCTTGGCAGGGCAATTGGGACGCCTCTCCAGCTGAGGCGGGAGACCAAGGGTCCCGTTCCACGTGCCACAGGAATCCTGGGACTCCTATCAAGTTTCACGAGGAGTCAGGCATCGTCTCCTTTGGAGGCACTGATCTCCCCGTACCTTTGGAGTTTTCAAAGGATGTGAGGCCTCCGGTAGCGATGAGGTGGGGAACTAGGTCTTTCTCTGTGGTCTCCACAGGGGATTCAGACATCCTTTCGTCTTGGGAGATGCAAGACGAGCCTGCATTCAAGTCACTGCAGGGATATCTGGCCTTATTTCGAGTCAGGGCATCGCGGTGTCCATTCCACTTGAGGCCGCAAACACAGGGTCCCTCTCACATACCTAGAGCTGAGAGAAGCCTCCTCTTGAGGTGCTTGTGGTAAGGTGGTATTCCTCTGGAATCGAAGCCAGGGACTAACCTCTCATCTCGAGTTGATTTTTGGTCCACGGAGCTCCTTCGTGTTGCTCCAGTGACCTCAGGATCCCTCTAGCCTTGAAACAGTGTTCTTAGGGTGTCTATGGAGTGCCCTCAAAGAAATCAAGGCTGCTTTCCTGTGTGATGTGCAACACAGAATTGCTCTGCACGCAGTGCAGGGGAATCGGGCCTCATCTGGCGGCGAGGGGGAAGTCTCATGGATTTTCTCGAGTTGCGGCGGGAACCTGGGGTATATTCTCGAGTTACGACGGGGATGGCCCTTCCACACACGTGTTTGTTCAGCGACGTCAGGTCTACTGCCTAGTTTCGTGGGACACTCGGGATTCTCCTCGAGGCTTGGCAGGGCAATTGGGACGCCTCTCCAGCTGAGGCAGGAGACCAAGGCTCCCTTTCCACGTGCCACAGGAATCCTGGGACTCCCATCAAGTTTCACGAGGAGTCAGGCATCGTCTCCTTTTTAGGCACTGATCTGCGTGTACCTCTGGAGTTTTCAAAGGATGTGAGGACTCCGGTCGCGATGAGGTGGGGAACTAGGTCTTTCTCTCTGGTTTCCACAGGCGATTCAGACATCCTTTTGTCTTGGGAGATGCAAGACGAGCCTGCATTCAAGTCACTGCAGGGATATCCGGCCTTATTTCGAGTCACGGCATCACCATGTCCATTCCACTTGAGGCCGCAAACTCAGGGTCCCTCTCACATACCTAGAGCTGAGAGAAGCCTCCTCTTGAAGTGCTTGTGGTAAGGTGGTCCTCTGGAGTCGAAGCCAGGGACTACCCTCTCATCTCGAGTTGAATTTTGGTCCACGGAGCTCTTTCGTGTTGCTACAGTGACCTCAGGGTCCCTCTAGCCTTGAAACAGTGTTCTTGGGGTTTCTCTGGACTGCCATCAAGGAAATCAAGGCTCCTTTCATGTGTGATGTGCAAAACGGAATTGCTCTGCACGCAGTGCAGGGGAATCGGGCCTCATCTCGCGGCGAGGGGGAAGTCTCATGGTTTCTCTCGAGTTGCGGCGGGAACCTGGGGTATAATCTCGAGTTACGACGGGGATGGCCCTTCCACACACGTGTTTGTTCAGCGACGTCAGGACTCCTGCCGAGTTGCGAGGGAAAGCTCGGGATTCTCCTCGAGGCTTGGCAGGGCAATTGGGACGCCTCTCCAGCTGAGGCGGGAGACCAAGGGTCCCTTTCCACGTGCCACAGGAATCCTGGGACTCCTATCAAGATTCCCGGGGAGTCAGGCATCGTCTCCTTTGGAGGCACTGATCTCCGCGTCCCTCTGGAGTTTTCAAATGATGTGAGGCCTCCGGTCGCGATGAGGTGGGGAACTAGGTCTTTCTCTGTGGTTTCCACAGGCGATTCAGACATCCTTTTGTGTTGGGAGATGCAAGACGAGCCTGCATTCAAGTCACTGCAGGGATATCCAGCCTTATTTCGAGTCAGGGCATCGCGGTGTCCATTCCACTTGAGGCCGCAAAATCAGGGTCCCTCTCACATACGTAGAGCTGAGAATCCTCCTCATGAGGTGCTTGAGGTAAGGTGGTATTCCTCTAGAGTCGAAGACAGGGACTAACCTCTCCTCTCGAGTTGAATTTTGGTCCACGGAGCCTTTTCCTGTTGCTACAGACCTCAGGTTCCATCTAGCCTTGAAACAGTGTTCTTGGGGTTTCTCTGAAGTGCCATCAAGGAAATCAAGGCTCCTTTCTTGTGTGATGTGCAACACGGAATTGCTCTGCACGCAGTGCAGGGGAATCGGGCCTCATCTCGCGGCGAGGGGGAAGTCTCATGGTTTTTCTCGAGTTGCGGCGGGAACCTGGGGTATATTCTCGAGTTACGACGGGGCTGGCCCTTCCACACACGTGTTTGTTCAGCGACGTCAGGACTCCTGCCTAATTGCGAGGGACAACTCGGGATTCTCCTCTAGGCTTGGCAGGGCAGTTGGGACGCCTCTCCAGCTGAGGCGGGAGACCAAGGGTCCCGTTCCACGTGCCACAGGAATCCTGGGACTCCTATCAAGTTTCACGAGGAGTCAGGCATCGTCTCCTTTGGAGGCACTGATCTCCCCGTACCTTTGGAGTTTTCAAAGGATGTGAGGCCTCCGATAGCGATGAGGTGGGGAACTAGGTCTTTCTCTGTGGTCTCCACAGGGGATTCAGACATCCTTTCGTCTTGGGAGATGCAAGACGAGCCTGCATTCAAGTCACTGCAGGGATATCTGGCCTTATTTCGAGTTAGGGCATCGCGGTGTCCATTCCACTTGAGGCCGCAAACACAGGGTCCCTCTCACATACCTAGAGCTGAGAGAAGCCTCCTCTTGAGGTGCTTGTGGTAAGGTGGTATTCCTCTGGAATCGAAGCCAGGGACTAACCTCTCATCTCGAGTTGATTTTTGGTCCACGGAGCTCCTTCGTGTTGCTCCAGTGACCTCAGGATCCCTCTAGCCTTGAAACAGTGTTCTTAGGGTGTCTATGGAGTGCCATCAAAGAAATCAAGGCTGCTTTCCTGTGTGATGTGCAACACAGAATTGCTCTGCACGCAGTGCAGGGGAATCGGGCCTCATCTGGCGGCGAGGGGGAAGTCTCATGGATTTTCTCGAGTTGCGGCGGGAACCTGGGGTATATTCTCGAGTTACGACGGGGATGGCCCTTCCACACACGTGTTTGTTCAGCGACGTCAGGACTCCTGCCTAATTGCGAGGGACAACTCGGGATTCTCCTCTAGGCTTGGCAGGGCAATTGGGACGCCTCTCCACCTGAGGCGGGAGTCCAAGGGTCCCTTTCCACGTGCCACCAGAATCCTGGGACTCCTATCATTTTTCACGAGGAGTCATGCATCGTCTCCTTTGGAGGCACTGATCTCCGCGTACCTCTGGAGTTTTCAAAGGATGTGAGGCCTGCGGTCGCGATGAGGTGGGGAACTAGGTCTTTCTCTGTGGTCTCCACAGCGGATTCAGAGATCCTTTCGTCTAGGAAGATGCAAGACGAGCCTACATTCAAGTCACTGCAGGGATATCCGGCCTTATTTCGAGTCATGGCATCGCGGTGTCCATTCCATTTGAGGCCGCAAACTCAGGGTCCCTCTCACATACCTAGAGCTGAGAGAAGGCTCCTCTTGAGGTGCTTGTGGTAAGGTGGTCCTCTGGAGTCGAAGCCAGGGACTACCCTCTCATCTCGACTTGAATTTTGGTCCACGGAGCTCTTTCATGTTGCTACAGTGACCTCAGGGTCCCTCTAGCCTTGAAACAGTGTTCTTGGGGTTTCTCTGGAGTGCCACCAAGGAAATCAAGGCTCCTTTCATGTGTGATGTGCAAAACGGAATTGCTCTGCACGCAGTGCAGGGGAATTGGGCCTCATCTCGCGGCGAGGGGGAAGTCTCATGGTTTCTCTCGAGTTGCGGCGGGAACCTGGGGTATATTCTCGAGTTACGACGGGGATGGCCCTTCCACACACGTGTTTGTTCAGCGACGTCAGGACTCCTGCCTAGTTGCGAGGGAAAGCTCGGGATTCTCCTCGAGGATTGGCAGGGCAATTTGGACGCCTCTCCAGCTGAGGCGGGAGACCAAGGGTCCCTTTCCACGTGCCACAGGAATCCTGGGACTCCTATCAAGATTCACGGGGAGTCAGGCATCGTCTCCTTTGGAGGCACTGATCTCCGCGTCCCTCTGGAGTTTTCAAAGGATGTGAGGCCTCCGGTAGTGATGAGGTGGGGAACTAGGTCTTTCTCTGTGGTCTCCACAGGCGATTCAGACATCCTTTTGTCTTGGGAGATGCAAGACGAGCCTGCATTCAAGTCACTGCAGGGATATCCGGCCTTATTTCGAGTCACGGCATCACCGTGTCCATTCCACTTGAGGCCGCAAACTCAGGGTCCCTCTCACATACCTAGAGCTGAGAGAAGCCTCCTCTTGAAGTGCTTGTGGTAAGGTGGTATTCCTCTGGAGTCGAAGCCAGGAACTAACCTCTCATCTCGAGGTGATTTTTGGTCCACGGAGCTCTTTCTTGTTGCTACAGTGACCTCAGGATCCCTCTAGCCTTTAAACAGTGTTCTTGGGGTTTCTCTGGAGTGCCATCAAGGAAATCAAGGCTCCTTTCATGTGTGATGTGCAATACAGAATTGCTCTGCACGCATTGCTGGGGAATCGGGATTCATCTCGCGGCGAGGGGGAAGTCTCATGGTTTTTCTCGAGTTGCGGCGGGAATCTGGGGTATATTCTCGAGTTAAGACGGGGATGGCCCTTTCACACACGTGTTTGTTCAGCGATGTCAGGACTTCTGCCTAGTTGCGAGGGACAACTCGGGATTCTCCTCGAGGCTTGGCAGGGCAATTGGGACGCCTCTCCAGCTGAGGCGGGAGACCAAGGGTCCCGTTCCACGTGCCACAGGAATCCTGGGACTCCTATCAAGTTTCACGAGGAGTCAGGCATCGTCTCCTTTGGAGGCACTGATCTCCGCGTACCTTTGGAATTTTCAAAGGATGTGAGGCCTCCGGTAGCGATGAGGTGGGGAACTAGGACTTTCTCTGTGGTCTCCACAGGGGATTCAGACATCCTTTCGTCTTGGGAGATGCAAGACGAGCCTGCATTCAAGTCACTGCAGGAATATCCGGCCTTATTTCGAGTCAGGGCATCGCGGTGTCCATTCCACTTGAGGCCGCAAACACAGGGTCCCTCTCACGTACCTAGAGCTGAGAGAAGCCTCCTCTTGAGGTGCTTGTGGTAAGGTGGTATTCCTCTGGAGTCGAAGCCAGGGACTAACCTCTCATCTCGAGTTGATTTTTGGTCCACGGAGCTCTTTCGTGTTGCTCCAGTGACCTCAGGATCCCTCTAGCCTTGAAACAGTGTTCTTAGGGTGTCTATGGAGTGCCATCAAAGAAATCAAGGCTGCTTTCCTCGGTGATGTGCAACACGGAATTGTTCTGCACGCAGTGCAGGGGAATCGGGCCTCATCTGGCGGCGAGGGGGAAGTCTCATGGATTTTCTCGAGTTGCGGCGGGAACCTGGGGTATATTCTCGAGTTACGACGGGGATGGCCCTTCCACACACGTGTTTGTTCAGCGACGTCAGGACTCCTGCCTAGTTGCGTGGGACAACTCGGGATTCTCCTCGAGGCTTGGCAGGGCAATTGGGACGCCTCTCCAGCTGAGGCGGGAGACCAAGGGTCCCTTTCCACGTGCCACAGGAATCCTGGGACTCCTATCAAGATTCACGGGGAGTCAGGCATCGTCTCCTTTGGAGGCACTGATCTCCGTGTTCCTCTGGAGTTTTCAAATTATGTGAGGCCTCCGGTCGCGATGAGGTGGGGAACTAGGTCTTTCTCTGTGGTTTCCACAGGCGATTCAGACATCCTTTTGTGTTGGGAGATGCAAGACGAGCCTGCATTCAAGTCACTGCAGGGATATCCGGCCTTATTTCGAGTCAGGGCATCGCGGTGTCCATTCCACTTGAGGCCGCAAAATCAGGGTCCCTCTCACATACGTAGAGCTGAGAATCCTCCTCATGAGGTGCTTGAGGTAAGGTGGTATTCCTCTAGAGTCGAAGACAGGGACTAACCTCTCCTCTCGAGTTGAATTTTGGTCCACGGAGCCTTTTCCTGTTGCTACAGACCTCAGGTTCCATCTAGCCTTGAAACAGTGTTCTTGGGGTTTCTCTGAAGTGCCATCAAGGAAATCAAGGCTCCTTTCTTGTGTGATGTGCAACACGGAATTGCTCTGCACGCAGTGCAGGGGAATCGGGCCTCATCTCGCGGCGAGGGGGAAGTCTCATGGTTTTTCTCGAGTTGCGGCGGGAACCTGGGGTATATTCTCGAGTTACGACGGGGCTGGCCCTTCCACACACGTGTTTGTTCAGCGACGTCAGGACTCCTGCCTACTTGCGAGGGACAACTCGGGATTCTCCTCTAGGCTTGGCAGGGCAATTGGGACGCCTCTCCACCTGAGGCGGGAGTCCAAGGGTCCCTTTCCACGTGCCACCAGAATCCTGGGACTCCTATCATTTTTCACGAGGAGTCATGCATAGTCTCCTTTGGAGGCACTGATCTCCGCGTACCTCTGGAATTTTCAAAGGATGTGAGGCCTGCGGTCGCGATGAGGTGGGGAACTAGGTCTTTCTCTGTGGTCTCCACAGCGGATTCAGAGATCCTATCGTCTAGGGAGATGCAAGACGAGCCTACATTCAAGTCACTGCAGGGATATCCGGCCTTATTTCGAGTCAGGGCATCGCGGTGTCCATTCCACTTGAAGCCGCAAACTCATGGTCCCTCTCACATACCTAGAGCTGAGAGAAGGCTCCTCTTGAGGTGCTTGTGGTAAGGTGGTCCTCTGGAGTCGAAGCCAGGGACTACCCTCTCATCTCGAGTTGAATTTTGGTCCACGGAGCTCTTTCGTGTTGCTACAGTGACCTCAGGGTCCCTCTAGCCTTGAAACAGTGTTCTTGGGGTTTCTCTGGACTGCCATCAAGGAAATCAAGGCTCCTTTCATGTGTGATGTGCAAAACGGAATTGCTCTGCATGCAGTGCAGGGGAATCGGGCCTCATCTCGCGGCGAGGGGGAAGTCTCATGGTTTCTCTCGAGTTGCGGCGGGAACCTGGGGTATAATCTCGAGTTACGACGGGGATGGCCCTTCCACACACGTGTTTGTTCAGCGACGTCAGGACTCCTGCCTAGTTGCGAGGGACAACTCGGGATTCTCCTTGAGGCTTGGCAGGGCAATTTGGACGCCTCTCCAACTGATGCGGGACACCAAGATTCCCTTTCCACGTGCCACAGGAATCCTGGGACTCCTATCAAGTTTCACGAGGAGTCAGGCATCGTCTCCTTTTGAGGCACTGATTTCCGAGTACCTCTGGAGTTTTCAAAAATGTGAGGCCTCCGGGCGCGATGAGGAAGGGAATTACGTCTTTCTCTGTGGTCTCCACAGGGGATTCAGACATCCTTTCGTCTTGGGAGATGGAGGACGAGCCTTCATTCAAGTCACTGCAGGGATATCCGGCCTTATTTCGAGTCAGGGCATCGCGGTGTCCATTCCACTTGAGGCCGCAAACTCAAGGTCCCTCTCACATACCTAGAGCTGAGAGAAGCCTCCTCTTGAGGGGCTTGTCGTAAGGTGGTATTCCTCTGCAGTCGAAGACAGGGACTAACCTCTCATCTCGAGTTGATTTTTGGTCCACGGAGCTCTTTCGTGTTGCTACATTGACCTCAGGATCCCTCTAGCCTTGAAACAGTGTTCTTGGGGTTTCTCTGAAGTGCCATCAAGGAAATCAAGGCTCCTTTCATATGTGATGTGCAACACGGAATTGCTCTGCACGCAGTGCAGGGGAATCGGGCCTCATCTCGCGGCGAGGGGGAAGTCTCATGGGTTTTCTCGAGTTGCGGCGGGAAGCTGGGGTATATGCTCGAGTTACGACGGGGATGGCCCTTCCACACACGTGTTTGTTCAGCGACGTCAGGGCTCCAGCCTAGTTGCGAGGGACAACTCGGGATTCTCCTCGAGGCTTGGCAGGGCAATGGGGGCGCCTCTCCAGCTGAGGCGGGAGGCCAAGGGTCCCTTTCCACGTGCCACAGGAATCCTGGGACTCCTATCAAGTTTCACGAGGAGTCAGGCATCGTCTCCTTTGGAGGCACTGATCTCCGCGTACCTCTGGAGTTTTCAAAGGATGTGAGGCCTCCGGTCGCGATGAGGTGGGGAACTAGGTCTTTCTCTGTGGTTTCCACAGGCGATTCAGACATCCTTTTGTGTTGGGAGATGCAAGACGAGCCTGCATTCAAGTCACTGCAGGGATATCCGGCCTTATTTCGAGTCAGGGCATCGCGGTGTCCATTCCACTTGAGGCCGCAAAATCAGGGTCCCTCTCACATACGTAGAGCTGAGAATCCTCCTCATGAGGTGCTTGAGGTAAGGTGGTATTCCTCTAGAGTCGAAGACAGGGACTAACCTCTCCTCTCGAGTTGAATTTTGGTCCACGGAGCCTTTTCCTGTTGCTACAGACCTCAGGTTCCATCTAGCCTTGAAACAGTGTTCTTGTGGTTTCTCTGAAGTGCCATCAAGGAAATCAAGGCTCCTTTCTTGTGTGATGTGCAACACGGAATTGCTCTGCACGCAGTGCAGGGGAATCGGGCCTCATCTCGCGGCGAGGGGGAAGTCTCATGGTTTTTCTCGAGTTGCGGCGGGAACCTGGGGTATATTCTCGAGTTACGACGGCGATGGCCCTTCCACACACGTGTTTGTTCAGCGACGTCAGGACTCCTGCCTAATTGCGAGGGACAACTCGGGATTCTCCTCTAGGCTTGGCAGGGCAATTGGGACGCCTCTCCACCTGAGGCGGGAGTCCAAGGGTCCCTTTCCACGTGCCACCAGAATCCTGGGACTCCTATAATTTTTCACGAGGAGTCATGCATAGTCTCCTTTGGAGGCACTGATCTCCGCGTACTTCTGGAATTTTCAAAGGATGTGAGGCCTGCGGTCGCGATGAGGTGGGGAACTAGGTCTTTCTCTGTGGTCTCCACAGCGGATTCAGAGATCCTATCATCTAGGGAGATGCAAGACGAGCCTACATTCAAGTCACTGCAGGGATATCCGGCCTTATTTCGAGTCAGGGCATCGCGGTGTCCATTCCACTTGAGGCCGCAAACTCAGGGTCCCTCTCAAATACCTAGAGCTGAGAGAAGGCTCCTCTTGAGGTGCTTGTGGTAAGGTGGTCCTCTGGAGTCGAATCCAGGGACTACCCTCTCATCTCGAGTTGAATTTTGGTCCACGGAGCTCTTTCGTGTTGCTACAGTGACCTCAGGGTCCCTCTAGCCTTGAAACAGTGTTCTTGGGGTTTCTCTGGACTGCCATCAAGGAAATCAAGGCTCCTTTCATGTGTGATGTGCAAAACGGAATTGCTCTGCACGCAGTGCAGGGGAATCGGGCCTCATCTCACGGCGAGGGGGAAGTCTCATGGTTTCTCTCGAGTTGCGGCGGGAACCTGGGGTATATTCTCGAGTTACGACGGGGATGGCCCTTCCACACACGTGTTTGTTCAGCGACGTCAGGACTCCTGCCTAGTTGCGAGGGAAAGCTCGGGATTCTCCTCGAGGATTGGCAGGGCAATTTGGACGCCTCTCCAGCTGAGGCTGGAGACCAAGGGTCCCTTTCCACGTGCCACAGGAATCCTGGGACTCCTATCAAGATTCACGGGGAGTCAGGCATCGTCTCCTTTGGAGGCACTGATCTCCGCATCCCTCTGGAGTTTTCATAGGATGTGAGGCCTCCGGTCGCGATGAGGTGGGGAACTAGGTCTTTCTCTGTGGTTTCCACAGGCGATTCAGACATCCTTTTGTCTTGGGAGATGCAAGACGAGCCTGCATTCAAGTCACTGCAGGGATATCCGGCCTTATTTCGAGTCACAGCATCACCGTGTCCATTCCACTTGAGGCCGCAAACTCAGGGTCCCTCTCACATACCTAGAGCTGAGAGAAGCCTCCTCTTGAAGTGCTTGTGGTAAGGTGGTATTCCTCTGGAGTCGAAGCCAGGAACTAACCTCTCATCTCGAGGTGATTTTTGGTCCACGGAGCTCTTTCTTGTTGCTACAGTGACCTCAGGATCGCTCTAGCCTTGAAACAGTGTTCTTGGGGTTTCTCTGGAGTGCCATCAAGGAAATCAAGGCTCCTTTCATGTGTGATGTGCAATACAGAATTGCTCTGCACGCATTGCAGGGGAATCGGGATTCATCTCGCGGCGAGGGGGAAGTCTCATGGTTTTTCTCGAGTTGCGGCGGGAATCTGGGGTATATTCTCGAGTTAAGACGGGGATGGCCCTTCCACACACGTGTTTGTTCAGCGATGTCAGGACTCCTGCCTAGTTGCGAGGGACAACTCGGGATTCTCCTCGAGGCTTGGCAGGGCAATTGGGACGCCTCTCCAGCTGAGGCGGGAGACCAAGGGTCCCGTTCCACGTGCCACAGGAATCCTGGGACTCCTATAAAGTTTCACGAGGAGTCAGGCATCGTCTCCTTTGGAGGCACTGATCTCCGCGTCCCTCTGGAGTTTTCAAAGGATGTGAGGCCTCCGGTAGCGATGAGGTGGGGAACTAGGTCTTTCTCTGTGGTCTCCACAGGGGATTCAGACATCCTTTCGTCTTGGGAGATGCAAGACGAGCCTGCATTCAAGTCACTGCAGGGATATCCGGCCTTATTTCGAGTCAGGGCATCGCGGTGTCCATTCCACTTGAGGCCGCAAACACAGGGTCCCTCTCATGTACCTAGAGCTGAGAGAAGCCTCCTCTTGAGGTGCTTGTGGTAAGGTGGTATTCCTCTGGAGTCGAAGCCAGGGACTAACCTCTCATCTCGAGTTGATTTTTGGTCCACGGAGCTCTTTCGTGTTGTTCCAGTGACCTCAGGATCCCTCTAGCCTTGAAACAGTGTTCTTAGGGTGTCTATGGAGTGCCATCAAACAACTCAAGGCTGCTTTCCTGTGTGATGTGCATCACGGAATTGTTCTGCACGCAGGGCAGGGGAATCGGGCCTCATCTGGCGGCGAGGGGGAAGTCTCATGGATTTTCTCGAGTTGCGGCGGGAACCTGGGGTATATTCTCGAGTTACGACGGGGATGGCCCTTCCACACACGTGTTTGTTCAGCGACGTCAGGACTCCTGCCTAGTTGTGTGGGACAACTCGGGATTCTCCTCGAGGCTTGGCAGGGCAATTGGAACGCCTCTCCAGCTGAGGCGGGAGACCAAGCGTCCCTTTCCACGTGCCACAGGAATCCTGGGACTCCTATCAAGATTCACGGGGAGTCAGGCATCGTCTCCTTTGGAGGCACTGATCTCCGCGTCCCTCTGGAGTTTTCAAAGGATGTGAGGCCTCCGGTCGCGATGAGGTGGGGAACTAGGTCTTTCTCTGTGGTTTCCACAGGCGATTCAGACATCCTTTTGTGTTGGGAGATGCAAGACGAGCCTGCATTCAAGTCACTGCAGGGATATCCGGACTTATTTCGAGTCAGGGCATCGCGGTGTTCATTCCACTTGAGGCCGCAAAATCAGGGTCCCTCTCACATACGTAGAGCTGAGAATCCTCCTCATGAGGTGCTTGAGGTAAGGTGGTATTCCTCTAGAGTCGAAGACAGGGACTAACCTCTCCTCTCGAGTTGAATTTTGGTCCACGGAGCCTTTTCCTGTTGCTACAGACCTCAGGTTCCATCTAGCCTTGAAACAGTGTTCTTGGGGTTTCTCTGAAGTGCCATCAAGGAAATCAAGGCTCCTTTCTTGTGTGATGTGCAACACGGAATTGCTCTGCACGCAGTGCAGGGGAATCGGGCCTCATCTCGCGGCGAGGGGGAAGTCTCATGGTTTTTCTCGAGTTGCGGCGGGAACCTGGGGTATATTCTCGAGTTACGACGGGGATGGCCCTTCCACACACGTGTTTGTTCAGCGACGTCAGGACTCCTGCCTACTTGCGAGGGACAACTCGGGATTCTCCCGGAGGCTTGGCAGGGCAATTGGGACGCCTCTCCACCTGAGGCGGGAGACCAAGGGTCCCTTTCCACGTGCCACCAGAATCCTGGGACTCCTATCATTTTTCACGAGGAGTCATGCATAGTCTCCTTTGGAGGCACTGATCTCCGCGTACCTCTGGAATTTTCAAAGGATGTGAGGCCTGCGGTCGCGATGAGGTGGGGAACTAGGTCTTTCTCTGTGGTCTCCACAGGGGATTCAGAGATCCTATCGTCTAGGGAGATGCAAGACGAGCCTACATTCAAGTCACTGCAGGGATATCCGGCCTTATTTCGAGTCAGGGCATCGCGGTGTCCATTCCACTTGAGGCCGCAAACTCAGGGTCCCTCTCACATACGTAGAGCTGAGAATCCTCCTCATGAAGTGCTTGACGTAAGGTGGTATTCCTCTAGAGTCGAAGACAGGGACTAACCTCTCCTCTCGAGTTGAATTTTGGTCCACGGAGCCTTTTCCTGTTGCTACAGACCTCAGGTTCCATCTAGCCTTGAAACAGTGTTCTTGGGGTTTCTCTGGACTGCCATCAAGGAAATCAAGGCTCCTTTCATGTGTGATGTGCAAAACGGAATTGCTCTGCACGCAGTGCAGGGGAATCGGGCCTCATCTCGCGGCGAGGGGGAAGTCTCATGGTTTCTCTCGAGTTGCGGCGGGAACCTGGGGTATAATCTCGAGTTACAACGGGGATGGCCCTTCCACACACGTGTTTGTTCAGCGACGTCAGGACTCCTGCCTAGTTGCGAGGGAAAGCTCGGGATTCTCCTCGAGGATTGGCAGGGCAATTTGGACGCCTCTCCAGCTGAGGCGGGAGACCAAGGGTCCCTTTCCACGTGCCACAGGAATCCTGGGACTCCTATCAAGATTCACGGGGAGTCAGGCATCGTCTCCTTTGGAGGCACTGATCTCCGCGTCCCTCTGGAGTTTTCAAAGGATGTGAGGCCTCCGGTCGCGATGAGGTGGGGAACTAGGTCTTTCTCTGTGGTTTCCACAGGCGATTCAGACATCCTTTTGTCTTGGGAGATGCAAGACGAGCCTGCATTCAAGTCACTGCAGGGATATCCGGCCTTATTTCGAGTCACGGCATCACCGTGTCCATTCCACTTGAGGCCGCAAACTCAGGGTCCCTCTCACATACCTAGAGCTGAGAGAAGCCTCCTCTTGAAGTGCTTGTGGTAAGGTGGTATTCCTCTGGAGTCGAAGCCAGGAACTAACCTCTCATCTCGAGGTGATTTTTGGTCCACTGAGCTCTTTCTTGTTGCTACAGTGACCTCAGGATCCCTCTAGCCTTGAAACAGTGTTCTTGGGGTTTCTCTGGAGTGCCATCAAGGAAATCAAGGCTCCTTTCATGTGTGATGTGCAATACAGAATTGCTCTGCACGCATTGCAGGGGAATCGGGATTCATCTCGCGGCGAGGGGGAAGTCTCATGGTTTTTCTCGAGTTGCGGCGGGAATCTGGGGTATATTCTCGAGTTAAGACGGGGATGGCACTTCCACACACGTGTTTGTTCAGCGACGTCAGGACTCCTGCCTAGTTGCGAGGGACAACTCGGGATTCTCCTCGAGGCTTGGCAGGGCAATTGGGACGCCTCTCCAGCTGAGGCGGGAGACCAAGGGTCCCGTTCCACGTGCCACAGGAATCCTGGGACTCCTATCAAGTTTCACGAGGAGTCAGGCATCGTCTCCTTTGGAGGCACTGATCTCCCCGTACCTTTGGAGTTTTCAAAGGATGTGAGGCCTCCGGTAGCGATGAGGTGGGGAACTAGGTCTTTCTCTGTGGTCTCCACAGGGGATTCAGACATCCTTTCGTCTTGGGAGATGCAAGACGAGCCTGCATTCAAGTCACTGCAGGGATATCTGGCCTTATTTCGAGTCAGGGCATCGCGGTGTCCATTCCACTTGAGGCCGCAAACACAGGGTCCCTCTCACATACCTAGAGCTGAGAGAAGCCTCCTCTTGAGGTGCTTGTGGTAAGGTGGTATTCCTCTGGAATCGAAGCCAGGGACTAACCTCTCATCTCGAGTTGATTTTTGGTCCACGGAGCTCCTTCGTGTTGCTCCAGTGACCTCAGGATCCCTCTAGCCTTGAAACAGTGTTCTTAGGGTGTCTATGGAGTGCCCTCAAAGAAATCAAGGCTGCTTTCCTGTGTGATGTGCAACACAGAATTGCTCTGCACGCAGTGCAGGGGAATCGGGCCTCATCTGGCGGCGAGGGGGAAGTCTCATGGATTTTCTCGAGTTGCGGCGGGAACCTGGGGTATATTCTCGAGTTACGACGGGGATGGCCCTTCCACACACGTGTTTGTTCAGCGACGTCAGGTCTACTGCCTAGTTTCGTGGGACACTCGGGATTCTCCTCGAGGCTTGGCAGGGCAATTGGGACGCCTCTCCAGCTGAGGCAGGAGACCAAGGCTCCCTTTCCACGTGCCACAGGAATCCTGGGACTCCCATCAAGTTTCACGAGGAGTCAGGCATCGTCTCCTTTTTAGGCACTGATCTGCGTGTACCTCTGGAGTTTTCAAAGGATGTGAGGACGCCGGTCGCGATGAGGTGGGGAACTAGGTCTTTCTCTCTGGTTTCCACAGGCGATTCAGACATCCTTTTGTCTTGGGAGATGCAAGACGAGCCTGCATTCAAGTCACTGCAGGGATATCCGGCCTTATTTCGAGTCACGGCATCACCGTGTCCATTCCACTTGAGGCCGCAAACTCAGGGTCCCTCTCACATACCTAGAGCTGAGAGAAGCCTCCTCTTGAAGTGCTTGTGGTAAGGTGGTCCTCTGGAGTCGAAGCCAGGGACTACCCTCTCATCTCGAGTTGAATTTTGGTCCACGGAGCTCTTTCGTGTTGCTACAGTGACCTCAGGGTCCCTCTAGCCTTGAAACAGTGTTCTTGGGGTTTCTCTGGACTGCCATCAAGGAAATCAAGGCTCCTTTCATGTGTGATGTGCAAAACGGAATTGCTCTGCACGCAGTGCAGGGGAATCGGGCCTCATCTCGCGGCGAGGGGGAAGTCTCATGGTTTCTCTCGAGTTGCGGCGGGAACCTGGGGTATAATCTCGAGTTACGACGGGGATGGCCCTTCCACACACGTGTTTGTTCAGCGACGTCAGGACTCCTGCCGAGTTGCGAGGGAAAGCTCGGGATTCTCCTCGAGGCTTGGCAGGGCAATTGGGACGCCTCTCCAGCTGAGGCGGGAGACCAAGGGTCCCTTTCCACGTGCCACAGGAATCCTGGGACTCCTATCAAGATTCCCGGGGAGTCAGGCATCGTCTCCTTTGGAGGCACTGATCTCCGCGTCCCTCTGGAGTTTTCAAATGATGTGAGGCCTCCGGTCGCGATGAGGTGGGGAACTAGGTCTTTCTCTGTGGTTTCCACAGGCGATTCAGACATCCTTTTGTGTTGGGAGATGCAAGACGAGCCTGCATTCAAGTCACTGCAGGGATATCCAGCCTTATTTCGAGTCAGGGCATCGCGGTGTCCATTCCACTTGAGGCCGCAAAATCAGGGTCCCTCTCACATACGTAGAGCTGAGAATCCTCCTCATGAGGTGCTTGAGGTAAGGTGGTATTCCTCTAGAGTCGAAGACAGGGACTAACCTCTCCTCTCGAGTTGAATTTTGGTCCACGGAGCCTTTTCCTGTTGCTACAGACCTCAGGTTCCATCTAGCCTTGAAACAGTGTTCTTGGGGTTTCTCTGAAGTGCCATCAAGGAAATCAAGGCTCCTTTCTTGTGTGATGTGCAACACGGAATTGCTCTGCACGCAGTGCAGGGGAATCGGGCCTCATCTCGCGGCGAGGGGGAAGTCTCATGGTTTTTCTCGAGTTGCGGCGGGAACCTGGGGTATATTCTCGAGTTACGACGGGGCTGGCCCTTCCACACACGTGTTTGTTCAGCGACGTCAGGACTCCTGCCTAATTGCGAGGGACAACTCGGGATTCTCCTCTAGGCTTGGCAGGGCAGTTGGGACGCCTCTCCAGCTGAGGCGGGAGACCAAGGGTCCCGTTCCACGTGCCACAGGAATCCTGGGACTCCTATCAAGTTTCACGAGGAGTCAGGCATCGTCTCCTTTGGAGGCACTGATCTCCCCGTACCTTTGGAGTTTTCAAAGGATGTGAGGCCTCCGGTAGCGATGAGGTGGGGAACTAGGTCTTTCTCTGTGGTCTCCACAGGGGATTCAGACATCCTTTCGTCTTGGGAGATGCAAGACGAGCCTGCATTCAAGTCACTGCAGGGATATCTGGCCTTATTTCGAGTTAGGGCATCGCGGTGTCCATTCCACTTGAGGCCGCAAACACAGGGTCCCTCTCACATACCTAGAGCTGAGAGAAGCCTCCTCTTGAGGTGCTTGTGGTAAGGTGGTATTCCTCTGGAATCGAAGCCAGGGACTAACCTCTCATCTCGAGTTGATTTTTGGTCCACGGAGCTCCTTCGTGTTGCTCCAGTGACCTCAGGATCCCTCTAGCCTTGAAACAGTGTTCTTAGGGTGTCTATGGAGTGCCATCAAAGAAATCAAGGCTGCTTTCCTGTGTGATGTGCAACACAGAATTGCTCTGCACGCAGTGCAGGGGAATCGGGCCTCATCTGGCGGCGAGGGGGAAGTCTCATGGATTTTCTCGAGTTGCGGCGGGAACCTGGGGTATATTCTCGAGTTACGACGGGGATGGCCCTTCCACACACGTGTTTGTTCAGCGACGTCAGGACTCCTGCCTAATTGCGAGGGACAACTCGGGATTCTCCCGGAGGCTTGGCAGGGCAATTGGGACGCCTCTCCACCTGAGGCGGGAGACCAAGGGTCCCTTTCCACGTGCCACCAGAATCCTGGGACTCCTATCATTTTTCACGAGGAGTCATGCATAGTCTCCTTTGGAGGCACTGATCTCCGCGTACCTCTGGAATTTTCAAAGGATGTGAGGCCTGCGGTCGCGATGAGGTGGGGAACTAGGTCTTTCTCTGTGGTCTCCACAGCGGATTCAGAGATCCTATCGTCTAGGGAGATGCAAGACGAGCCTACATTCAAGTCACTGCAGGGATATCCGGCCTTATTTCGAGTCAGGGCATCGCGGTGTCCATTCCACTTGAGGCCGCAAACTCAGGGTCCCTCTCACATACGTAGAGCTGAGAATCCTCCTCATGAAGTGCTTGACGTAAGGTGGTATTCCTCTAGAGTCGAAGACAGGGACTAACCTCTCCTCTCGAGTTGAATTTTGGTCCACGGAGCCTTTTCCTGTTGCTACAGACCTCAGGTTCCATCTAGCCTTGAAACAGTGTTCTTGGGGTTTCTCTGGACTGCCATCAAGGAAATCAAGGCTCCTTTCATGTGTGATGTGCAAAACGGAATTGCTCTGCACGCAGTGCAGGGGAATCGGGCCTCATCTCGCGGCGAGGGGGAAGTCTCATGGTTTCTCTCGAGTTGCGGCGGGAACCTGGGGTATAATCTCGAGTTACGACGGGGATGGCCCTTCCACACACGTGTTTGTTCAGCGACGTCAGGACTCCTGCCTAGTTGCGAGGGAAAGCTCGGGATTCTCCTCGAGGATTGGCAGGGCAATTTGGACGCCTCTCCAGCTGAGGCGGGAGACCAAGGGTCCCTTTCCACGTGCCACAGGAATCCTGGGACTCCTATCAAGATTCACGGGGAGTCAGGCATCGTCTCCTTTGGAGGCACTGATCTCCGCGTCCCTCTGGAGTTTTCAAAGGATGTGAGGCCTCCGGTCGCGATGAGGTGGGGAACTAGGTCTTTCTCTGTGGTTTCCACAGGCGATTCAGACATCCTTTTGTCTTGGGAGATGCAAGACGAGCCTGCATTCAAGTCACTGCAGGGATATCCGGCCTTATTTCGAGTCACGGCATCACCGTGTCCATTCCACTTGAGGCCGCAAACTCAGGGTCCCTCTCACATACCTAGAGCTGAGAGAAGCCTCCTCTTGAAGTGCTTGTGGTAAGGTGGTATTCCTCTGGAGTCGAAGCCAGGAACTAACCTCTCATCTCGAGGTGATTTTTGGTCCACTGAGCTCTTTCTTGTTGCTACAGTGACCTCAGGATCCCTCTAGCCTTGAAACAGTGTTCTTGGGGTTTCTCTGGAGTGCCATCAAGGAAATCAAGGCTCCTTTCATGTGTGATGTGCAATACAGAATTGCTCTGCACGCATTGCAGGGGAATCGGGATTCATCTCGCGGCGAGGGGGAAGTCTCATGGTTTTTCTCGAGTTGCGGCGGGAATCTGGGGTATATTCTCGAGTTAAGACGGGGATGGCACTTCCACACACGTGTTTGTTCAGCGACGTCAGGACTCCTGCCTAGTTGCGAGGGACAACTCGGGATTCTCCTCGAGGCTTGGCAGGGCAATTGGGACGCCTCTCCAGCTGAGGCGGGAGACCAAGGGTCCCGTTCCACGTGCCACAGGAATCCTGGGACTCCTATCAAGTTTCACGAGGAGTCAGGCATCGTCTCCTTTGGAGGCACTGATCTCCCCGTACCTTTGGAGTTTTCAAAGGATGTGAGGCCTCCGGTAGCGATGAGGTGGGGAACTAGGTCTTTCTCTGTGGTCTCCACAGGGGATTCAGACATCCTTTCGTCTTGGGAGATGCAAGACGAGCCTGCATTCAAGTCACTGCAGGGATATCTGGCCTTATTTCGAGTCAGGGCATCGCGGTGTCCATTCCACTTGAGGCCGCAAACACAGGGTCCCTCTCACATACCTAGAGCTGAGAGAAGCCTCCTCTTGAGGTGCTTGTGGTAAGGTGGTATTCCTCTGGAATCGAAGCCAGGGACTAACCTCTCATCTCGAGTTGATTTTTGGTCCACGGAGCTCCTTCGTGTTGCTCCAGTGACCTCAGGATCCCTCTAGCCTTGAAACAGTGTTCTTAGGGTGTCTATGGAGTGCCCTCAAAGAAATCAAGGCTGCTTTCCTGTGTGATGTGCAACACAGAATTGCTCTGCACGCAGTGCAGGGGAATCGGGCCTCATCTGGCGGCGAGGGGGAAGTCTCATGGATTTTCTCGAGTTGCGGCGGGAACCTGGGGTATATTCTCGAGTTACGACGGGGATGGCCCTTCCACACACGTGTTTGTTCAGCGACGTCAGGTCTACTGCCTAGTTTCGTGGGACACTCGGGATTCTCCTCGAGGCTTGGCAGGGCAATTGGGACGCCTCTCCAGCTGAGGCAGGAGACCAAGGCTCCCTTTCCACGTGCCACAGGAATCCTGGGACTCCCATCAAGTTTCACGAGGAGTCAGGCATCGTCTCCTTTTTAGGCACTGATCTGCGTGTACCTCTGGAGTTTTCAAAGGATGTGAGGACGCCGGTCGCGATGAGGTGGGGAACTAGGTCTTTCTCTCTGGTTTCCACAGGCGATTCAGACATCCTTTTGTCTTGGGAGATGCAAGACGAGCCTGCATTCAAGTCACTGCAGGGATATCCGGCCTTATTTCGAGTCACGGCATCACCGTGTCCATTCCACTTGAGGCCGCAAACTCAGGGTCCCTCTCACATACCTAGAGCTGAGAGAAGCCTCCTCTTGAAGTGCTTGTGGTAAGGTGGTCCTCTGGAGTCGAAGCCAGGGACTACCCTCTCATCTCGAGTTGAATTTTGGTCCACGGAGCTCTTTCGTGTTGCTACAGTGACCTCAGGGTCCCTCTAGCCTTGAAACAGTGTTCTTGGGGTTTCTCTGGACTGCCATCAAGGAAATCAAGGCTCCTTTCATGTGTGATGTGCAAAACGGAATTGCTCTGCACGCAGTGCAGGGGAATCGGGCCTCATCTCGCGGCGAGGGGGAAGTCTCATGGTTTCTCTCGAGTTGCGGCGGGAACCTGGGGTATAATCTCGAGTTACGACGGGGATGGCCCTTCCACACACGTGTTTGTTCAGCGACGTCAGGACTCCTGCCGAGTTGCGAGGGAAAGCTCGGGATTCTCCTCGAGGCTTGGCAGGGCAATTGGGACGCCTCTCCAGCTGAGGCGGGAGACCAAGGGTCCCTTTCCACGTGCCACAGGAATCCTGGGACTCCTATCAAGATTCCCGGGGAGTCAGGCATCGTCTCCTTTGGAGGCACTGATCTCCGCGTCCCTCTGGAGTTTTCAAATGATGTGAGGCCTCCGGTCGCGATGAGGTGGGGAACTAGGTCTTTCTCTGTGGTTTCCACAGGCGATTCAGACATCCTTTTGTGTTGGGAGATGCAAGACGAGCCTGCATTCAAGTCACTGCAGGGATATCCGGCCTTATTTCGAGTCAGGGCATCGCGGTGTCCATTCCACTTGAGGCCGCAAAATCAGGGTCCCTCTCACATACGTAGAGCTGAGAATCCTCCTCATGAGGTGCTTGAGGTAAGGTGGTATTCCTCTAGAGTCGAAGACAGGGACTAACCTCTCCTCTCGAGTTGAATTTTGGTCCACGGAGCCTTTTCCTGTTGCTACAGACCTCAGGTTCCATCTAGCCTTGAAACAGTGTTCTTGGGGTTTCTCTGAAGTGCCATCAAGGAAATCAAGGCTCCTTTCTTGTGTGATGTGCAACACGGAATTGCTCTGCACGCAGTGCAGGGGAATCGGGCCTCATCTCGCGGCGAGGGGGAAGTCTCATGGTTTTTCTCGAGTTGCGGCGGGAACCTGGGGTATATTCTCGAGTTACGACGGGGCTGGCCCTTCCACACACGTGTTTGTTCAGCGACGTCAGGACTCCTGCCTAATTGCGAGGGACAACTCGGGATTCTCCTCTAGGCTTGGCAGGGCAGTTGGGACGCCTCTCCAGCTGAGGCGGGAGACCAAGGGTCCCGTTCCACGTGCCACAGGAATCCTGGGACTCCTATCAAGTTTCACGAGGAGTCAGGCATCGTCTCCTTTGGAGGCACTGATCTCCCCGTACCTTTGGAGTTTTCAAAGGATGTGAGGCCTCCGGTAGCGATGAGGTGGGGAACTAGGTCTTTCTCTGTGGTCTCCACAGGGGATTCAGACATCCTTTCGTCTTGGGAGATGCAAGACGAGCCTGCATTCAAGTCACTGCAGGGATATCTGGCCTTATTTCGAGTTAGGGCATCGCGGTGTCCATTCCACTTGAGGCCGCAAACACAGGGTCCCTCTCACATACCTAGAGCTGAGAGAAGCCTCCTCTTGAGGTGCTTGTGGTAAGGTGGTATTCCTCTGGAATCGAAGCCAGGGACTAACCTCTCATCTCGAGTTGATTTTTGGTCCACGGAGCTCCTTCGTGTTGCTCCAGTGACCTCAGGATCCCTCTAGCCTTGAAACAGTGTTCTTAGGGTGTCTATGGAGTGCCATCAAAGAAATCAAGGCTGCTTTCCTGTGTGATGTGCAACACAGAATTGCTCTGCACGCAGTGCAGGGGAATCGGGCCTCATCTGGCGGCGAGGGGGAAGTCTCATGGATTTTCTCGAGTTGCGGCGGGAACCAGGGTATATTCTCGAGTTACGACGGGGATGGCCCTTCCACACACGTGTTTGTTCAGCGACGTCAGGACTCCTGCCTAATTGCGAGGGACAACTCGGGATTCTCCTCTAGGCTTGGCAGGGCAATTGGGACGCCTCTCCACCTGAGGCGGGAGTCCAAGGGTCCCTTTCCACGTGCCACCAGAATCCTGGGACTCCTATCATTTTTCACGAGGAGTCATGCATCGTCTCCTTTGGAGGCACTGATCTCCGCGTACCTCTGGAGTTTTCAAAGGATGTGAGGCCTGCGGTCGCGATGAGGTGGGGAACTAGGTCTTTCTCTGTGGTCTCCACAGCGGATTCAGAGATCCTTTCGTCTAGGAAGATGCAAGACGAGCCTACATTCAAGTCACTGCAGGGATATCCGGCCTTATTTCGAGTCATGGCATCGCGGTGTCCATTCCATTTGAGGCCGCAAACTCAGGGTCCCTCTCACATACCTAGAGCTGAGAGAAGGCTCCTCTTGAGGTGCTTGTGGTAAGGTGGTCCTCTGGAGTCGAAGCCAGGGACTACCCTCTCATCTCGACTTGAATTTTGGTCCACGGAGCTCTTTCATGTTGCTACAGTGACCTCAGGGTCCCTCTAGCCTTGAAACAGTGTTCTTGGGGTTTCTCTGGAGTGCCATCAAGGAAATCAAGGCTCCTTTCATGTGTGATGTGCAAAACGGAATTGCTCTGCACGCAGTGCAGGGGAATTGGGCCTCATCTCGCGGCGAGGGGGAAGTCTCATGGTTTCTCTCGAGTTGCGGCGGGAACCTGGGGTATATTCTCGAGTTACGACGGGGATGGCCCTTCCACACACGTGTTTGTTCAGCGACGTCAGGACTCCTGCCTAGTTGCGAGGGAAAGCTCGGGATTCTCCTCGAGGATTGGCAGGGCAATTTGGACGCCTCTCCAGCTGAGGCGGGAGACCAAGGGTCCCTTTCCACGTGCCACAGGAATCCTGGGACTCCTATCAAGATTCACGGGGAGTCAGGCATCGTCTCCTTTGGAGGCACTGATCTCCGCGTCCCTCTGGAGTTTTCAAAGGATGTGAGGCCTCCGGTAGTGATGAGGTGGGGAACTAGGTCTTTCTCTGTGGTCTCCACAGGCGATTCAGACATCCTTTTGTCTTGGGAGATGCAAGACGAGCCTGCATTCAAGTCACTGCAGGGATATCCGGCCTTATTTCGAGTCACGGCATCACCGTGTCCATTCCACTTGAGGCCGCAAACTCAGGGTCCCTCTCACATACCTAGAGCTGAGAGAAGCCTCCTCTTGAAGTGCTTGTGGTAAGGTGGTATTCCTCTGGAGTCGAAGCCAGGAACTAACCTCTCATCTCGAGGTGATTTTTGGTCCACGGAGCTCTTTCTTGTTGCTCCAGTGACCTCAGGATCGCTCTAGCCTTTAAACAGTGTTCTTGTGGTTTCTCTGGAGTGCCATCAAGGAAATCAAGGCTCCTTTCATGTGTGATGTGCAATACAGAATTGCTCTGCACGCATTGCAGGGGAATCGGGATTCATCTCGCGGCGACGGGGAAGTCTCATGGTTTTTCTCGAGTTGCGGCGGGAATCTGGGGTATATTCTCGAGTTAAGACGGGGATGGCCCTTCCACACACGTGTTTGTTCAGCGATGTCAGGACTCCTGCCTAGTTGCGAGGGACAACTCGGGATTCTCCTCGAGGCTTGGCAGGGCAATTGGGACGCCTCTCCAGCTGAGGCGGGAGACCAAGGGTCCCGTTCCACGTGCCTCAGGAATCCTGGGACTCCTATCAAGTTTCACGAGGAGTCAGGCATCGTCTCCTTTGGAGGCACTGATCTCCGCGTCCCTCTGGAGTTTTCAAAGGATGTGAGGCCTCCGGTCGCGATGAGGTGGGGAACTAGGTCTTTCTCTGTGGTTTCCACAGGCGATTCAGACATCCTTTTGTCTTGGGAGATGCAAGACGAGCCTGCATTCAAGTCACTGCAGGGATATCCGGCCTTATTTCGAGTCACGGCATCACCGTGTCCATTCCACTTGAGGCCGCAAACTCAGGGTCCCTCTCACATACCTAGAGCTGAGAGAAGCCTCCTCTTGAAGTGCTTTTGGTAAGGTGGTATTCCTCTGGAGTCGAAGCCAGGAACTAACCTCTCATCTCGAGGTGATTTTTGGTCCACGGAGCTCTTTCTTGTTGCTACAGTGACCTCAGGATCCCTCTAGCCTTTAAACAGTGTTCTTGGGGTTTCTCTGGAGTGCCATCAAGGAAATCAAGGCTCCTTTCATGTGTGATGTGCAATACAGAATTGCTCTGCACGCATTGCTGGGGAATCGGGATTCATCTCGCGGCGAGGGGGAAGTCTCATGGTTTTTCTCGAGTTGCGGCGGGAATCTGGGGTATATTCTCGAGTTAAGACGGGGATGGCCCTTTCACACACGTGTTTGTTCAGCGATGTCAGGACTTCTGCCTAGTTGCGAGGGACAACTCGGGATTCTCCTCGAGGCTTGGCAGGGCAATTGGGACGCCTCTCCAGCTGAGGCGGGAGACCAAGGGTCCCGTTCCACGTGCCACAGGAATCCTGGGACTCCTATCAAGTTTCACGAGGAGTCAGGCATCGTCTCCTTTGGAGGCACTGATCTCCGCGTACCTTTGGAATTTTCAAAGGATGTGAGGCCTCCGGTAGCGATGAGGTGGGGAACTAGGACTTTCTCTGTGGTCTCCACAGGGGATTCAGACATCCTTTCGTCTTGGGAGATGCAAGACGAGCCTGCATTCAAGTCACTGCAGGAATATCCGGCCTTATTTCGAGTCAGGGCATCGCGGTGTCCATTCCACTTGAGGCCGCAAACACAGGGTCCCTCTCACGTACCTAGAGCTGAGAGAAGCCTCCTCTTGAGGTGCTTGTGGTAAGGTGGTATTCCTCTGGAGTCGAAGCCAGGGACTAACCTCTCATCTCGAGTTGATTTTTGGTCCACGGAGCTCTTTCGTGTTGCTCCAGTGACCTCAGGATCCCTCTAGCCTTGAAACAGTGTTCTTAGGGTGTCTATGGAGTGCCATCAAAGAAATCAAGGCTGCTTTCCTCGGTGATGTGCAACACGGAATTGTTCTGCACGCAGTGCAGGGGAATCGGGCCTCATCTGGCGGCGAGGGGGAAGTCTCATGGATTTTCTCGAGTTGCGGCGGGAACCTGGGGTATATTCTCGAGTTACGACGGGGATGGCCCTTCCACACACGTGTTTGTTCAGCGACGTCAGGACTCCTGCCTAGTTGCGTGGGACAACTCGGGATTCTCCTCGAGGCTTGGCAGGGCAATTGGGACGCCTCTCCAGCTGAGGCGGGAGACCAAGGGTCCCTTTCCACGTGCCACAGGAATCCTGGGACTCCTATCAAGATTCACGGGGAGTCAGGCATCGTCTCCTTTGGAGGCACTGATCTCCGTGTTCCTCTGGAGTTTTCAAATTATGTGAGGCCTCCGGTCGCGATGAGGTGGGGAACTAGGTCTTTCTCTGTGGTTTCCACAGGCGATTCAGACATCCTTTTGTGTTGGGAGATGCAAGACGAGCCTGCATTCAAGTCACTGCAGGGATATCCGGCCTTATTTCGAGTCAGGGCATCGCGGTGTCCATTCCACTTGAGGCCGCAAAATCAGGGTCCCTCTCACATACGTAGAGCTGAGAATCCTCCTCATGAGGTGCTTGAGGTAAGGTGGTATTCCTCTAGAGTCGAAGACAGGGACTAACCTCTCCTCTCGAGTTGAATTTTGGTCCACGGAGCCTTTTCCTGTTGCTACAGACCTCAGGTTCCATCTAGCCTTGAAACAGTGTTCTTGGGGTTTCTCTGAAGTGCCATCAAGGAAATCAAGGCTCCTTTCTTGTGTGATGTGCAACACGGAATTGCTCTGCACGCAGTGCAGGGGAATCGGGCCTCATCTCGCGGCGAGGGGGAAGTCTCATGGTTTTTCTCGAGTTGCGGCGGGAACCTGGGGTATATTCTCGAGTTACGACGGGGATGGCCCTTCCACACACGTGTTTGTTCAGCGACGTCAGGACTCCTGCCTACTTGCGAGGGACAACTCGGGATTCTCCTCTAGGCTTGGCAGGGCAATTGGGACGCCTCTCCACCTGAGGCGGGAGTCCAAGGGTCCCTTTCCACGTGCCACCAGAATCCTGGGACTCCTATCATTTTTCACGAGGAGTCATGCATAGTCTCCTTTGGAGGCACTGATCTCCGCGTACCTCTGGAATTTTCAAAGGATGTGAGGCCTGCGGTCGCGATGAGGTGGGGAACTAGGTCTTTCTCTGTGGTCTCCACAGCGGATTCAGAGATCCTATCGTCTAGGGAGATGCAAGACGAGCCTACATTCAAGTCACTGCAGGGATATCCGGCCTTATTTCGAGTCAGGGCATCGCGGTGTCCATTCCACTTGAAGCCGCAAACTCATGGTCCCTCTCACATACCTAGAGCTGAGAGAAGGCTCCTCTTGAGGTGCTTGTGGTAAGGTGGTCCTCTGGAGTCGAAGCCAGGGACTACCCTCTCATCTCGAGTTGAATTTTGGTCCACGGAGCTCTTTCGTGTTGCTACAGTGACCTCAGGGTCCCTCTAGCCTTGAAACAGTGTTCTTGGGGTTTCTCTGGACTGCCATCAAGGAAATCAAGGCTCCTTTCATGTGTGATGTGCAAAACGGAATTGCTCTGCATGCAGTGCAGGGGAATCGGGCCTCATCTCGCGGCGAGGGGGAAGTCTCATGGTTTCTCTCGAGTTGCGGCGGGAACCTGGGGTATAATCTCGAGTTACGACGGGGATGGCCCTTCCACACACGTGTTTGTTCAGCGACGTCAGGACTCCTGCCTAGTTGCGAGGGACAACTCGGGATTCTCCTTGAGGCTTGGCAGGGCAATTTGGACGCCTCTCCAACTGATGCGGGACACCAAGATTCCCTTTCCACGTGCCACAGGAATCCTGGGACTCCTATCAAGTTTCACGAGGAGTCAGGCATCGTCTCCTTTTGAGGCACTGATTTCCGAGTACCTCTGGAGTTTTCAAAAATGTGAGGCCTCCGGGCGCGATGAGGTGGGGAATTACGTCTTTCTCTGTGGTCTCCACAGGGGATTCAGACATCCTTTCGTCTTGGGAGATGGAGGACGAGCCTTCATTCAAGTCACTGCAGGGATATCCGGCCTTATTTCGAGTCAGGGCATCGCGGTGTCCATTCCACTTGAGGCCGCAAACTCAGGGTCCCTCTCACATACCTAGAGCTGAGAGAAGCCTCCTCTTGAGGGGCTTGTCGTAAGGTGGTATTCCTCTGCAGTCGAAGACAGGGACTAACCTCTCATCTCGAGTTGATTTTTGGTCCACGGAGCTCTTTCGTGTTGCTACATTGACCTCAGGATCCCTCTAGCCTTGAAACAGTGTTCTTGGGGTTTCTCTGAAGTGCCATCAAGGAAATCAAGGCTCCTTTCATGTGTGATGTGCAACACGGAATTGCTCTGCACGCAGTGCAGGGGAATCGGGCCTCATCTCGCGGCGAGGGGGAAGTCTCATGGGTTTTCTCGAGTTGCGGCGGGAAGCTGGGGTATATGCTCGAGTTACGACGGGGATGGCCCTTCCACACACGTGTTTGTTCAGCGACGTCAGGGCTCCAGCCTAGTTGCGAGGGACAACTCGGGATTCTCCTCGAGGCTTGGCAGGGCAATGGGGGCGCCTCTCCAGCTGAGGCGGGAGGCCAAGGGTCCCTTTCCACGTGCCACAGGAATCCTGGGACTCCTATCAAGTTTCACGAGGAGTCAGGCATCGTCTCCTTTGGAGGCACTGATCTCCGCGTACCTCTGGAGTTTTCAAAGGATGTGAGGCCTCCGGTCGCGATGAGGTGGGGAACTAGGTCTTTCTCTGTGGTTTCCACAGGCGATTCAGACATCCTTTTGTGTTGGGAGATGCAAGACGAGCCTGCATTCAAGTCACTGCAGGGATATCCGGCCTTATTTCGAGTCAGGGCATCGCGGTGTCCATTCCACTTGAGGCCGCAAAATCAGGGTCCCTCTCACATACGTAGAGCTGAGAATCCTCCTCATGAGGTGCTTGAGGTAAGGTGGTATTCCTCTAGAGTCGAAGACAGGGACTAACCTCTCCTCTCGAGTTGAATTTTGGTCCACGGAGCCTTTTCCTGTTGCTACAGACCTCAGGTTCCATCTAGCCTTGAAACAGTGTTCTTGTGGTTTCTCTGAAGTGCCATCAAGGAAATCAAGGCTCCTTTCTTGTGTGATGTGCAACACGGAATTGCTCTGCACGCAGTGCAGGGGAATCGGGCCTCATCTCGCGGCGAGGGGGAAGTCTCATGGTTTTTCTCGAGTTGCGGCGGGAACCTGGGGTATATTCTCGAGTTACGACGGCGATGGCCCTTCCACACACGTGTTTGTTCAGCGACGTCAGGACTCCTGCCTAATTGCGAGGGACAACTCGGGATTCTCCTCTAGGCTTGGCAGGGCAATTGGGACGCCTCTCCACCTGAGGCGGGAGTCCAAGGGTCCCTTTCCACGTGCCACCAGAATCCTGGGACTCCTATAATTTTTCACGAGGAGTCATGCATAGTCTCCTTTGGAGGCACTGATCTCCGCGTACTTCTGGAATTTTCAAAGGATGTGAGGCCTGCGGTCGCGATGAGGTGGGGAACTAGGTCTTTCTCTGTGGTCTCCACAGCGGATTCAGAGATCCTATCATCTAGGGAGATGCAAGACGAGCCTACATTCAAGTCACTGCAGGGATATCCGGCCTTATTTCGAGTCAGGGCATCGCGGTGTCCATTCCACTTGAGGCCGCAAACTCAGGGTCCCTCTCACATACCTAGAGCTGAGAGAAGGCTCCTCTTGAGGTGCTTGTGGTAAGGTGGTCCTCTGGAGTCGAATCCAGGGACTACCCTCTCATCTCGAGTTGAATTTTGGTCCACGGAGCTCTTTCGTGTTGCTACAGTGACCTCAGGGTCCCTCTAGCCTTGAAACAGTGTTCTTGGGGTTTCTCTGGACTGCCATCAAGGAAATCAAGGCTCCTTTCATGTGTGATGTGCAAAACGGAATTGCTCTGCACGCAGTGCAGGGGAATCGGGCCTCATCTCACGGCGAGGGGGAAGTCTCATGGTTTCTCTCGAGTTGCGGCGGGAACCTGGGGTATATTCTCGAGTTACGACGGGGATGGCCCTTCCACACACGTGTTTGTTCAGCGACGTCAGGACTCCTGCCTAGTTGCGAGGGAAAGCTCGGGATTCTCCTCGAGGATTGGCAGGGCAATTTGGACGCCTCTCCAGCTGAGGCTGGAGACCAAGGGTCCCTTTCCACGTGCCACAGGAATCCTGGGACTCCTATCAAGATTCACGGGGAGTCAGGCATCGTCTCCTTTGGAGGCACTGATCTCCGCATCCCTCTGGAGTTTTCAAAGGATGTGAGGCCTCCGGTCGCGATGAGGTGGGGAACTAGGTCTTTCTCTGTGGTTTCCACAGGCGATTCAGACATCCTTTTGTCTTGGGAGATGCAAGACGAGCCTGCATTCAAGTCACTGCAGGGATATCCGGCCTTATTTCGAGTCACAGCATCACCGTGTCCATTCCACTTGAGGCCGCAAACTCAGGGTCCCTCTCACATACCTAGAGCTGAGAGAAGCCTCCTCTTGAAGTGCTTGTGGTAAGGTGGTATTCCTCTGGAGTCGAAGCCAGGAACTAACCTCTCATCTCGAGGTGATTTTTGGTCCACGGAGCTCTTTCTTGTTGCTACAGTGACCTCAGGATCGCTCTAGCCTTGAAACAGTGTTCTTGGGGTTTCTCTGGAGTGCCATCAAGGAAATCAAGGCTCCTTTCATGTGTGATGTGCAATACAGAATTGCTCTGCACGCATTGCAGGGGAATCGGGATTCATCTCGCGGCGAGGGGGAAGTCTCATGGTTTTTCTCGAGTTGCGGCGGGAATCTGGGGTATATTCTCGAGTTAAGACGGGGATGGCCCTTCCACACACGTGTTTGTTCAGCGATGTCAGGACTCCTGCCTAGTTGCGAGGGACAACTCGGGATTCTCCTCGAGGCTTGGCAGGGCAATTGGGACGCCTCTCCAGCTGAGGCGGGAGACCAAGGGTCCCGTTCCACGTGCCACAGGAATCCTGGGACTCCTATAAAGTTTCACGAGGAGTCAGGCATCGTCTCCTTTGGAGGCACTGATCTCCGCGTCCCTCTGGAGTTTTCAAAGGATGTGAGGCCTCCGGTAGCGATGAGGTGGGGAACTAGGTCTTTCTCTGTGGTCTCCACAGGGGATTCAGACATCCTTTCGTCTTGGGAGATGCAAGACGAGCCTGCATTCAAGTCACTGCAGGGATATCCGGCCTTATTTCGAGTCAGGGCATCGCGGTGTCCATTCCACTTGAGGCCGCAAACACAGGGTCCCTCTCATGTACCTAGAGCTGAGAGAAGCCTCCTCTTGAGGTGCTTGTGGTAAGGTGGTATTCCTCTGGAGTCGAAGC
The DNA here is from genome assembly GCF_910594005.1 of Cervus elaphus. Taxonomy (NCBI): domain Eukaryota; kingdom Metazoa; phylum Chordata; class Mammalia; order Artiodactyla; family Cervidae; genus Cervus; species Cervus elaphus. Next base: position 1,620,622 of record NC_057847.1, read on the forward strand.
CAGGGACTAACCTCTCATCTCGAGTTGATTTTTGGTCCACGGAGCTCTTTCGTGTTGTTCCAGTGACCTCAGGATCCCTCTAGCCTTGAAACAGTGTTCTTAGGGTGTCTATGGAGTGCCATCAAACAACTCAAGGCTGCTTTCCTGTGTGATGTGCATCACGGAATTGTTCTGCACGCAGGGCAGGGGAATCGGGCCTCATCTGGCGGCGAGGGGGAAGTCTCATGGATTTTCTCGAGTTGCGGCGGGAACCTGGGGTATATTCTCGAGTTACGACGGGGATGGCCCTTCCACACACGTGTTTGTTCAGCGACGTCAGGACTCCTGCCTAGTTGTGTGGGACAACTCGGGATTCTCCTCGAGGCTTGGCAGGGCAATTGGAACGCCTCTCCAGCTGAGGCGGGAGACCAAGGCTCCCTTTCCACGTGCCACAGGAATCCTGGGACTCCTATCAAGATTCACGGGGAGTCAGGCATCGTCTCCTTTGGAGGCACTGATCTCCGCGTCCCTCTGGAGTTTTCAAAGGATGTGAGGCCTCCGGTCGCGATGAGGTGGGGAACTAGGTCTTTCTCTGTGGTTTCCACAGGCGATTCAGACATCCTTTTGTGTTGGGAGATGCAAGACGAGCCTGCATTCAAGTCACTGCAGGGATATCCGGCCTTATTTCGAGTCAGGGCATCGCGGTGTTCATTCCACTTGAGGCCGCAAAATCAGGGTCCCTCTCACATACGTAGAGCTGAGAATCCTCCTCATGAGGTGCTTGAGGTAAGGTGGTATTCCTCTAGAGTCGAAGACAGGGACTAACCTCTCCTCTCGAGTTGAATTTTGGTCCACGGAGCCTTTTCCTGTTGCTACAGACCTCAGGTTCCATCTAGCCTTGAAACAGTGTTCTTGGGGTTTCTCTGAAGTGCCATCAAGGAAATCAAGGCTCCTTTCTTGTGTGATGTGCAACACGGAATTGCTCTGCACGCAGTGCAGGGGAATCGGGCCTCATCTCGCGGCGAGGGGGAAGTCTCATGGTTTTTCTCGAGTTGCGGCGGGAACCTGGGGTATATTCTCGAGTTACGACGGGGATGGCCCTTCCACACACGTGTTTGTTCAGCGACGTCAGGACTCCTGCCTACTTGCGAGGGACAACTCGGGATTCTCCCGGAGGCTTGGCAGGGCAATTGGGACGCCTCTCCACCTGAGGCGGGAGACCAAGGGTCCCTTTCCACGTGCCACCAGAATCCTGGGACTCCTATCATTTTTCACGAGGAGTCATGCATAGTCTCCTTTGGAGGCACTGATCTCCGCGTACCTCTGGAATTTTCAAAGGATGTGAGGCCTGCGGTCGCGATGAGGTGGGGAACTAGGTCTTTCTCTGTGGTCTCCACAGCGGATTCAGAGATCCTATCGTCTAGGGAGATGCAAGACGAGCCTACATTCAAGTCACTGCAGGGATATCCGGCCTTATTTCGAGTCAGGGCATCGCGGTGTCCATTCCACTTGAGGCCGCAAACTCAGGGTCCCTCTCACATACGTAGAGCTGAGAATCCTCCTCATGAAGTGCTTGACGTAAGGTGGTATTCCTCTAGAGTCGAAGACAGGGACTAACCTCTCCTCTCGAGTTGAATTTTGGTCCACGGAGCCTTTTCCTGTTGCTACAGACCTCAGGTTCCATCTAGCCTTGAAACAGTGTTCTTGGGGTTTCTCTGGACTGCCATCAAGGAAATCAAGGCTCCTTTCATGTGTGATGTGCAAAACGGAATTGCTCTGCACGCAGTGCAGGGGAATCGGGCCTCATCTCGCGGCGAGGGGGAAGTCTCATGGTTTCTCTCGAGTTGCGGCGGGAACCTGGGGTATAATCTCGAGTTACAACGGGGATGGCCCTTCCACACACGTGTTTGTTCAGCGACGTCAGGACTCCTGCCTAGTTGCGAGGGAAAGCTCGGGATTCTCCTCGAGGATTGGCAGGGCAATTTGGACGCCTCTCCAGCTGAGGCGGGAGACCAAGGGTCCCTTTCCACGTGCCACAGGAATCCTGGGACTCCTATCAAGATTCACGGGGAGTCAGGCATCGTCTCCTTTGGAGGCACTGATCTCCGCGTCCCTCTGGAGTTTTCAAAGGATGTGAGGCCTCCGGTCGCGATGAGGTGGGGAACTAGGTCTTTCTCTGTGGTTTCCACAGGCGATTCAGACATCCTTTTGTCTTGGGAGATGCAAGACGAGCCTGCATTCAAGTCACTGCAGGGATATCCGGCCTTATTTCGAGTCACGGCATCACCGTGTCCATTCCACTTGAGGCCGCAAACTCAGGGTCCCTCTCACATACCTAGAGCTGAGAGAAGCCTCCTCTTGAAGTGCTTGTGGTAAGGTGGTATTCCTCTGGAGTCGAAGCCAGGAACTAACCTCTCATCTCGAGGTGATTTTTGGTCCACTGAGCTCTTTCTTGTTGCTACAGTGACCTCAGGATCCCTCTAGCCTTGAAACAGTGTTCTTGGGGTTTCTCTGGAGTGCCATCAAGGAAATCAAGGCTCCTTTCATGTGTGATGTGCAATACAGAATTGCTCTGCACGCATTGCAGGGGAATCGGGATTCATCTCGCGGCGAGGGGGAAGTCTCATGGTTTTTCTCGAGTTGCGGCGGGAATCTGGGGTATATTCTCGAGTTAAGACGGGGATGGCACTTCCACACACGTGTTTGTTCAGCGACGTCAGGACTCCTGCCTAGTTGCGAGGGACAACTCGGGATTCTCCTCGAGGCTTGGCAGGGCAATTGGGACGCCTCTCCAGCTGAGGCGGGAGACCAAGGGTCCCGTTCCACGTGCCACAGGAATCCTGGGACTCCTATCAAGTTTCACGAGGAGTCAGGCATCGTCTCCTTTGGAGGCACTGATCTCCCCGTACCTTTGGAGTTTTCAAAGGATGTGAGGCCTCCGGTAGCGATGAGGTGGGGAACTAGGTCTTTCTCTGTGGTCTCCACAGGGGATTCAGACATCCTTTCGTCTTGGGAGATGCAAGACGAGCCTGCATTCAAGTCACTGCAGGGATATCTGGCCTTATTTCGAGTCAGGGCATCGCGGTGTCCATTCCACTTGAGGCCGCAAACACAGGGTCCCTCTCACATACCTAGAGCTGAGAGAAGCCTCCTCTTGAGGTGCTTGTGGTAAGGTGGTATTCCTCTGGAATCGAAGCCAGGGACTAACCTCTCATCTCGAGTTGATTTTTGGTCCACGGAGCTCCTTCGTGTTGCTCCAGTGACCTCAGGATCCCTCTAGCCTTGAAACAGTGTTCTTAGGGTGTCTATGGAGTGCCCTCAAAGAAATCAAGGCTGCTTTCCTGTGTGATGTGCAACACAGAATTGCTCTGCACGCAGTGCAGGGGAATCGGGCCTCATCTGGCGGCGAGGGGGAAGTCTCATGGATTTTCTCGAGTTGCGGCGGGAACCTGGGGTATATTCTCGAGTTACGACGGGGATGGCCCTTCCACACACGTGTTTGTTCAGCGACGTCAGGTCTACTGCCTAGTTTCGTGGGACACTCGGGATTCTCCTCGAGGCTTGGCAGGGCAATTGGGACGCCTCTCCAGCTGAGGCAGGAGACCAAGGCTCCCTTTCCACGTGCCACAGGAATCCTGGGACTCCCATCAAGTTTCACGAGGAGTCAGGCATCGTCTCCTTTTTAGGCACTGATCTGCGTGTACCTCTGGAGTTTTCAAAGGATGTGAGGACTCCGGTCGCGATGAGGTGGGGAACTAGGTCTTTCTCTCTGGTTTCCACAGGCGATTCAGACATCCTTTTGTCTTGGGAGATGCAAGACGAGCCTGCATTCAAGTCACTGCAGGGATATCCGGCCTTATTTCGAGTCACGGCATCACCGTGTCCATTCCACTTGAGGCCGCAAACTCAGGGTCCCTCTCACATACCTAGAGCTGAGAGAAGCCTCCTCTTGAAGTGCTTGTGGTAAGGTGGTCCTCTGGAGTCGAAGCCAGGGACTACCCTCTCATCTCGAGTTGAATTTTGGTCCACGGAGCTCTTTCGTGTTGCTACAGTGACCTCAGGGTCCCTCTAGCCTTGAAACAGTGTTCTTGGGGTTTCTCTGGACTGCCATCAAGGAAATCAAGGCTCCTTTCATGTGTGATGTGCAAAACGGAATTGCTCTGCACGCAGTGCAGGGGAATCGGGCCTCATCTCGCGGCGAGGGGGAAGTCTCATGGTTTCTCTCGAGTTGCGGCGGGAACCTGGGGTATAATCTCGAGTTACGACGGGGATGGCCCTTCCACACACGTGTTTGTTCAGCGACGTCAGGACTCCTGCCGAGTTGCGAGGGAAAGCTCGGGATTCTCCTCGAGGCTTGGCAGGGCAATTGGGACGCCTCTCCAGCTGAGGCGGGAGACCAAGGGTCCCTTTCCACGTGCCACAGGAATCCTGGGACTCCTATCAAGATTCCCGGGGAGTCAGGCATCGTCTCCTTTGGAGGCACTGATCTCCGCGTCCCTCTGGAGTTTTCAAATGATGTGAGGCCTCCGGTCGCGATGAGGTGGGGAACTAGGTCTTTCTCTGTGGTTTCCACAGGCGATTCAGACATCCTTTTGTGTTGGGAGATGCAAGACGAGCCTGCATTCAAGTCACTGCAGGGATATCCAGCCTTATTTCGAGTCAGGGCATCGCGGTGTCCATTCCACTTGAGGCCGCAAAATCAGGGTCCCTCTCACATACGTAGAGCTGAGAATCCTCCTCATGAGGTGCTTGAGGTAAGGTGGTATTCCTCTAGAGTCGAAGACAGGGACTAACCTCTCCTCTCGAGTTGAATTTTGGTCCACGGAGCCTTTTCCTGTTGCTACAGACCTCAGGTTCCATCTAGCCTTGAAACAGTGTTCTTGGGGTTTCTCTGAAGTGCCATCAAGGAAATCAAGGCTCCTTTCTTGTGTGATGTGCAACACGGAATTGCTCTGCACGCAGTGCAGGGGAATCGGGCCTCATCTCGCGGCGAGGGGGAAGTCTCATGGTTTTTCTCGAGTTGCGGCGGGAACCTGGGGTATATTCTCGAGTTACGACGGGGCTGGCCCTTCCACACACGTGTTTGTTCAGCGACGTCAGGACTCCTGCCTAATTGCGAGGGACAACTCGGGATTCTCCTCTAGGCTTGGCAGGGCAGTTGGGACGCCTCTCCAGCTGAGGCGGGAGACCAAGGGTCCCGTTCCACGTGCCACAGGAATCCTGGGACTCCTATCAAGTTTCACGAGGAGTCAGGCATCGTCTCCTTTGGAGGCACTGATCTCCCCGTACCTTTGGAGTTTTCAAAGGATGTGAGGCCTCCGGTAGCGATGAGGTGGGGAACTAGGTCTTTCTCTGTGGTCTCCACAGGGGATTCAGACATCCTTTCGTCTTGGGAGATGCAAGACGAGCCTGCATTCAAGTCACTGCAGGGATATCTGGCCTTATTTCGAGTTAGGGCATCGCGGTGTCCATTCCACTTGAGGCCGCAAACACAGGGTCCCTCTCACATACCTAGAGCTGAGAGAAGCCTCCTCTTGAGGTGCTTGTGGTAAGGTGGTATTCCTCTGGAATCGAAGCCAGGGACTAACCTCTCATCTCGAGTTGATTTTTGGTCCACGGAGCTCCTTCGTGTTGCTCCAGTGACCTCAGGATCCCTCTAGCCTTGAAACAGTGTTCTTAGGGTGTCTATGGAGTGCCATCAAAGAAATCAAGGCTGCTTTCCTGTGTGATGTGCAACACAGAATTGCTCTGCACGCAGTGCAGGGGAATCGGGCCTCATCTGGCGGCGAGGGGGAAGTCTCATGGATTTTCTCGAGTTGCGGCGGGAACCTGGGGTATATTCTCGAGTTACGACGGGGATGGCCCTTCCACACACGTGTTTGTTCAGCGACGTCAGGACTCCTGCCTAATTGCGAGGGACAACTCGGGATTCTCCTCTAGGCTTGGCAGGGCAATTGGGACGCCTCTCCACCTGAGGCGGGAGTCCAAGGGTCCCTTTCCACGTGCCACCAGAATCCTGGGACTCCTATCATTTTTCACGAGGAGTCATGCATCGTCTCCTTTGGAGGCACTGATCTCCGCGTACCTCTGGAGTTTTCAAAGGATGTGAGGCCTGCGGTCGCGATGAGGTGGGGAACTAGGTCTTTCTCTGTGGTCTCCACAGCGGATTCAGAGATCCTTTCGTCTAGGAAGATGCAAGACGAGCCTACATTCAAGTCACTGCAGGGATATCCGGCCTTATTTCGAGTCATGGCATCGCGGTGTCCATTCCATTTGAGGCCGCAAACTCAGGGTCCCTCTCACATACCTAGAGCTGAGAGAAGGCTCCTCTTGAGGTGCTTGTGGTAAGGTGGTCCTCTGGAGTCGAAGCCAGGGACTACCCTCTCATCTCGACTTGAATTTTGGTCCACGGAGCTCTTTCATGTTGCTACAGTGACCTCAGGGTCCCTCTAGCCTTGAAACAGTGTTCTTGGGGTTTCTCTGGAGTGCCATCAAGGAAATCAAGGCTCCTTTCATGTGTGATGTGCAAAACGGAATTGCTCTGCACGCAGTGCAGGGGAATTGGGCCTCATCTCGCGGCGAGGGGGAAGTCTCATGGTTTCTCTCGAGTTGCGGCGGGAACCTGGGGTATATTCTCGAGTTACGACGGGGATGGCCCTTCCACACACGTGTTTGTTCAGCGACGTCAGGACTCCTGCCTAGTTGCGAGGGAAAGCTCGGGATTCTCCTCGAGGATTGGCAGGGCAATTTGGACGCCTCTCCAGCTGAGGCGGGAGACCAAGGGTCCCTTTCCACGTGCAACAGGAATCCTGGGACTCCTATCAAGATTCACGGGGAGTCAGGCATCGTCTCCTTTGGAGGCACTGATCTCCGCGTCCCTCTGGAGTTTTCAAAGGATGTGAGGCCTCCGGTAGTGATGAGGTGGGGAACTAGGTCTTTCTCTGTGGTCTCCACAGGCGATTCAGACATCCTTTTGTCTTGGGAGATGCAAGACGAGCCTGCATTCAAGTCACTGCAGGGATATCCGGCCTTATTTCGAGTCACGGCATCACCGTGTCCATTCCACTTGAGGCCGCAAACTCAGGGTCCCTCTCACATACCTAGAGCTGAGAGAAGCCTCCTCTTGAAGTGCTTGTGGTAAGGTGGTATTCCTCTGGAGTCGAAGCCAGGAACTAACCTCTCATCTCGAGGTGATTTTTGGTCCACGGAGCTCTTTCTTGTTGCTCCAGTGACCTCAGGATCGCTCTAGCCTTTAAACAGTGTTCTTGTGGTTTCTCTGGAGTGCCATCAAGGAAATCAAGGCTCCTTTCATGTGTGATGTGCAATACAGAATTGCTCTGCACGCATTGCAGGGGAATCGGGATTCATCTCGCGGCGACGGGGAAGTCTCATGGTTTTTCTCGAGTTGCGGCGGGAATCTGGGGTATATTCTCGAGTTAAGACGGGGATGGCCCTTCCACACACGTGTTTGTTCAGCGATGTCAGGACTCCTGCCTAGTTGCGAGGGACAACTCGGGATTCTCCTCGAGGCTTGGCAGGGCAATTGGGACGCCTCTCCAGCTGAGGCGGGAGACCAAGGGTCCCGTTCCACGTGCCTCAGGAATCCTGGGACTCCTATCAAGTTTCACGAGGAGTCAGGCATCGTCTCCTTTCGAGGCACTGATCTCCGCGTCCCTCTGGAGTTTTCAAAGGATGTGAGGCCTCCGGTAGCGATGAGGTGGGGAACTAGGTCTTTCTCTGTGGTCTCCACAGGGGATTCAGACATCCTTTCGTCTTGGGAGATGCAAGACGAGCCTGCATTCAAGTCACTGCAGGGATATCCGGCCTTATGTCGAGTCAGGGCATCGCGGGGTCCATTCCACTTGAGGCCGCAAACACAGGGTCCCTCTCACGTACCTAGAGCTGAGAGAAGCCTCCTCTTGAGGTGCTTGTGGTAAGGTGGTATTCCTCTGGAGTCGAAGCCAGGGACTAACCTCTCATCTCGAGTTGATTTTTGGTCCACGGAGCTCTTTCGTGTTGCTCCAGTGACCTCAGGATCCCTCTAGCCTTGAAACAGTGTTCTTAGGGTGTCTATGGAGTGCCATCAAAGAAATCAAGGCTGCTTTCCTGTGTGATGTGCAACACGGAATTGTTCTGCACGCAGTGCAGGGGAATCGGGCCTCATCTGGCGGCGAGGGGGAAGTCTCATGGATTTTCTCGAGTTGCGGCGGGAACCTGGGGTATATTCTCGAGTTACGACGGGGATGGCCCTTCCACACACGTGTTTGTTCAGCGACGTCAGGACTCCTGCCTAGTTGTGTGGGACAACTCGGGATTCTCCTCGAGGCTTGGCAGGGCAATTGGGACGCCTCTCCAGCTGAGGCGGGAGACCAAGGGTCCCTTTCCACGTGCCACAGGAATCCTGGGACTCCTATCAAGATTCACGGGGAGTCAGGCATCGTCTCCTTTGGAGGCACTGATCTCCGCGTCCCGCTGGAGTTTTCAAAGGATGTGAGGCCTGCGGTCGCGATGAGGTGGGGAACTAGGTCTTTCTCTGTGGTTTCCACAGGCGATTCAGACATCCTTTTGTGTGGGGAGATGCAAGACGAGCCTGCATTCAAGTCACTGCAGGGATATCCGGCCTTATTTCGAGTCAGGGCATCTTGGTGTCCATTCCAATTGAGGCCGCACACTCAGGGTCCCTCTCACATACATAGAGCTGAGAGAAGGCTCCTCTTGAGATGCTTGTGGTAAGGTGGTATTCCTCTGGAGTCTAAGCCAGGGACTAACCTCTCATCTCGAATTGATTTTTGGTCCACGGAGATCTTTCGTGTTGCTAGTGAACTCAGGAACCCTCTAGCCTTGAAACAGTGTTCTTGGGGTTTCTCTGGAGTGCCATCAAGGAAATTAAGGCTCCTTTCATGTGTGATGTGCAACACGGAATTGCTCTGCACGCAGTGCAGGGGAATCGGGTTTCATCTCGCGGCGAGGGGAAATCTCATGATTTTTCTCTAGTTGTGGCGGGAACCTGGGGTATATTCTCGAGTTACGACGGGGATGGCCCTTCCACACACGTGTTTGTTCCGCGACGTCAGGCCTCCTGTCTAGTTGCGAGGGACAACTCGGGATTCTCCTCGAGGCTTGGCAGGGCAATAGGGACGCCTCTCCAGCTGAGGCGGGAGACCAAGGGTCCCTTTCCACGTGCCACAGGAATCCTGGGACTCCTATCAAGTTTCACGGGGTGTCAGGCATCGTCTCCTTTGGAGGCACTGATCTCCGCGTCCCTCTGGAGTTTTCAAAGGATGTGAGGCCTCCGGTCGCGATGAGGTGGGGAACTAGGTCTTTCTTGTGGTGTCCACAGGCGATTCAGACATCCTTTTGTCTTGGGAGATGCAAGACGAGCCTGCATTCAAGTCACTGCAGGGATATCCGGCCTTATTTCGAGTCAGGGCATCGCGGTGTCCATTCCACTTGAGGCCGCAAAATCAGGGTCCCTCTCACATACGTAGAGCTGACAATCCTCCTCATGAGGTGCTTGACGTAAGGTGGTATTCCTCTAGAGTCGAAGACAGGGACTAACCTCTCCTCTCGAGTTGAATTTTGGTCCACGGAGCCTTTTTCTGTTGCTACAGACCTCAGGTTCCATCTAGCCTTGAAACAGTGTTCTTATGGTTTCTCTGAAGTGCCATCAAGGAAATCAAGGCTCCTTTCTTGTGTGATGTGCAACACGGAATTGCTCTGCACGCAGTGCAGGGGAATCGGGCCTCATCTCGCGGCGAGGGGCAAGTCTCATGGTTTTTCTCGAGTTGCGGCGGAAACCTGGGGTGTATTCTCGAGTTAAGACGGGGCTGGCCCTTCCACACACGTGTTTGTTCAGCGACGTCAGGACTCCTGCCTACTTGCGAGGGACAACTCGGGATTCTCCTCTAGGCTTGGCAGGGCAATTGGGACGCCTCTCCACCTGAGGCGGGAGTCCAAGGGTCCCTTTCCACGTGCCACCAGAATCCTGGGACTCCTATCATTTTTCACGAGGAGTCATGCATAGTCTCCTTTGGAGGCACTGATCTCCGCGTACCTCTGGAATTTTCAAAGGATGTGAGGCCTGCGGTCGCGATGAGGTGGGGAACTAGGTCTTTCTCTGTGGTCTCCACAGCGGATTCAGAGATCCTATCGTCTAGGGAGATGCAAGACGAGCCTACATTCAAGTCACTGCAGGGATATCCGGCCTTATTTCGAGTCAGGGCATCGCGGTGTCCATTCCACTTGAGGCCGCAAAATCAGGGTCCCTCTCACATACGTAGAGCTGAGAATCCTCCTCATGAGGTGCTTGAGGTAAGGTGGTATTCCTCTAGAGTCGAAGACAGGGACTAACCTCTCCTCTCGAGTTGAATTTTGGTCCACGGAGCCTTTTCCTGTTGCTACAGACCTCAGGTTCCATCTAGCCTTGAAACAGTGTTCTTGGGGTTTCTCTGAAGTGCCATCAAGGAAATCAAGGCTCCTTTCTTGTGTGATGTGCAACACGGAATTGCTCTGCACGCAGTGCAGGGGAATCGGGCCTCATCTCGCGGCGAGGGGGAAGTCTCATGGTTTTTCTCGAGTTGCGGCGGGAACCTGGGGTATATTCTCGAGTTACGACGGGGCTGGCCCTTCCACACACGTGTTTGTTCAGCGACGTCAGGACTCCTGCCTACTTGCGAGGGACAACTCGGGATTCTCCTCTAGGCTTGGCAGGGCAATTGGGACGCCTCTCCACCTGAGGCGGGAGTCCAAGGGTCCCTTTCCACGTGCCACCAGAATCCTGGGACTCCTATCATTTTTCACGAGGAGTCATGCATAGTCTCCTTTGGAGGCACTGATCTCCGCGTACCTCTGGAATTTTCAAAGGATGTGAGGCCTGCGGTCGCGATGAGGTGGGGAACTAGGTCTTTCTCTGTGGTCTCCACAGCGGATTCAGAGATCCTATCGTCTAGGGAGATGCAAGACGAGCCTACATTCAAGTCACTGCAGGGATATCCGGCCTTATTTCGAGTCAGGGCATCGCGGTGTCCATTCCACTTGAAGCCGCAAACTCATGGTCCCTCTCACATACCTAGAGCTGAGAGAAGGCTCCTCTTGAGGTGCTTGTGGTAAGGTGGTCCTCTGGAGTCGAAGCCAGGGACTACCCTCTCATCTCGAGTTGAATTTTGGTCCACGGAGCTCTTTCGTGTTGCTACAGTGACCTCAGGGTCCCTCTAGCCTTGAAACAGTGTTCTTGGGGTTTCTCTGGACTGCCATCAAGGAAATCAAGGCTCCTTTCATGTGTGATGTGCAAAACGGAATTGCTCTGCATGCAGTGCAGGGGAATCGGGCCTCATCTCGCGGCGAGGGGGAAGTCTCATGGTTTCTCTCGAGTTGCGGCGGGAACCTGGGGTATAATCTCGAGTTACGACGGGGATGGCCCTTCCACACACGTGTTTGTTCAGCGACGTCAGGACTCCTGCCTAGTTGCGAGGGACAACTCGGGATTCTCCTTGAGGCTTGGCAGGGCAATTTGGACGCCTCTCCAACTGATGCGGGACACCAAGATTCCCTTTCCACGTGCCACAGGAATCCTGGGACTCCTATCAAGTTTCACGAGGAGTCAGGCATCGTCTCCTTTTGAGGCACTGATTTCCGAGTACCTCTGGAGTTTTCAAAAATGTGAGGCCTCCGGGCGCGATGAGGTGGGGAATTACGTCTTTCTCTGTGGTCTCCACAGGGGATTCAGACATCCTTTCGTCTTGGGAGATGGAGGACGAGCCTTCATTCAAGTCACTGCAGGGATATCCGGCCTTATTTCGAGTCAGGGCATCGCGGTGTCCATTCCACTTGAGGCCGCAAACTCAGGGTCCCTCTCACATACCTAGAGCTGAGAGAAGCCTCCTCTTGAGGGGCTTGTCGTAAGGTGGTATTCCTCTGCAGTCGAAGACAGGGACTAACCTCTCATCTCGAGTTGATTTTTGGTCCACGGAGCTCTTTCGTGTTGCTACATTGACCTCAGGATCCCTCTAGCCTTGAAACAGTGTTCTTGGGGTTTCTCTGAAGTGCCATCAAGGAAATCAAGGCTCCTTTCATATGTGATGTGCAACACGGAATTGCTCTGCACGCAGTGCAGGGGAATCGGGCCTCATCTCGCGGCGAGGGGGAAGTCTCATGGGTTTTCTCGAGTTGCGGCGGGAAGCTGGGGTATATGCTCGAGTTACGACGGGGATGGCCCTTCCACACACGTGTTTGTTCAGCGACGTCAGGGCTCCAGCCTAGTTGCGAGGGACAACTCGGGATTCTCCTCGAGGCTTGGCAGGGCAATGGGGGCGCCTCTCCAGCTGAGGCGGGAGGCCAAGGGTCCCTTTCCACGTGCCACAGGAATCCTGGGACTCCTATCAAGTTTCACGAGGAGTCAGGCATCGTCTCCTTTGGAGGCACTGATCTCCGCGTACCTCTGGAGTTTTCAAAGGATGTGAGGCCTCCGGTCGCGATGAGGTGGGGAACTAGGTCTTTCTCTGTGGTTTCCACAGGCGATTCAGACATCCTTTTGTGTTGGGAGATGCAAGACGAGCCTGCATTCAAGTCACTGCAGGGATATCCGGCCTTATTTCGAGTCAGGGCATCGCGGTGTCCATTCCACTTGAGGCCGCAAAATCAGGGTCCCTCTCACATACGTAGAGCTGAGAATCCTCCTCATGAGGTGCTTGAGGTAAGGTGGTATTCCTCTAGAGTCGAAGACAGGGACTAACCTCTCCTCTCGAGTTGAATTTTGGTCCACGGAGCCTTTTCCTGTTGCTACAGACCTCAGGTTCCATCTAGCCTTGAAACAGTGTTCTTGTGGTTTCTCTGAAGTGCCATCAAGGAAATCAAGGCTCCTTTCTTGTGTGATGTGCAACACGGAATTGCTCTGCACGCAGTGCAGGGGAATCGGGCCTCATCTCGCGGCGAGGGGGAAGTCTCATGGTTTTTCTCGAGTTGCGGCGGGAACCTGGGGTATATTCTCGAGTTACGACGGCGATGGCCCTTCCACACACGTGTTTGTTCAGCGACGTCAGGACTCCTGCCTAATTGCGAGGGACAACTCGGGATTCTCCTCTAGGCTTGGCAGGGCAATTGGGACGCCTCTCCACCTGAGGCGGGAGTCCAAGGGTCCCTTTCCACGTGCCACCAGAATCCTGGGACTCCTATAATTTTTCACGAGGAGTCATGCATAGTCTCCTTTGGAGGCACTGATCTCCGCGTACTTCTGGAATTTTCAAAGGATGTGAGGCCTGCGGTCGCGATGAGGTGGGGAACTAGGTCTTTCTCTGTGGTCTCCACAGCGGATTCAGAGATCCTATCATCTAGGGAGATGCAAGACGAGCCTACATTCAAGTCACTGCAGGGATATCCGGCCTTATTTCGAGTCAGGGCATCGCGGTGTCCATTCCACTTGAGGCCGCAAACTCAGGGTCCCTCTCACATACCTAGAGCTGAGAGAAGGCTCCTCTTGAGGTGCTTGTGGTAAGGTGGTCCTCTGGAGTCGAATCCAGGGACTACCCTCTCATCTCGAGTTGAATTTTGGTCCACGGAGCTCTTTCGTGTTGCTACAGTGACCTCAGGGTCCCTCTAGCCTTGAAACAGTGTTCTTGGGGTTTCTCTGGACTGCCATCAAGGAAATCAAGGCTCCTTTCATGTGTGATGTGCAAAACGGAATTGCTCTGCACGCAGTGCAGGGGAATCGGGCCTCATCTCACGGCGAGGGGGAAGTCTCATGGTTTCTCTCGAGTTGCGGCGGGAACCTGGGGTATATTCTCGAGTTACGACGGGGATGGCCCTTCCACACACGTGTTTGTTCAGCGACGTCAGGACTCCTGCCTAGTTGCGAGGGAAAGCTCGGGATTCTCCTCGAGGATTGGCAGGGCAATTTGGACGCCTCTCCAGCTGAGGCTGGAGACCAAGGGTCCCTTTCCACGTGCCACAGGAATCCTGGGACTCCTATCAAGATTCACGGGGAGTCAGGCATCGTCTCCTTTGGAGGCACTGATCTCCGCATCCCTCTGGAGTTTTCAAAGGATGTGAGGCCTCCGGTCGCGATGAGGTGGGGAACTAGGTCTTTCTCTGTGGTTTCCACAGGCGATTCAGACATCCTTTTGTCTTGGGAGATGCAAGACGAGCCTGCATTCAAGTCACTGCAGGGATATCCGGCCTTATTTCGAGTCACAGCATCACCGTGTCCATTCCACTTGAGGCCGCAAACTCAGGGTCCCTCTCACATACCTAGAGCTGAGAGAAGCCTCCTCTTGAAGTGCTTGTGGTAAGGTGGTATTCCTCTGGAGTCGAAGCCAGGAACTAACCTCTCATCTCGAGGTGATTTTTGGTCCACGGAGCTCTTTCTTGTTGCTACAGTGACCTCAGGATCGCTCTAGCCTTGAAACAGTGTTCTTGGGGTTTCTCTGGAGTGCCATCAAGGAAATCAAGGCTCCTTTCATGTGTGATGTGCAATACAGAATTGCTCTGCACGCATTGCAGGGGAATCGGGATTCATCTCGCGGCGAGGGGGAAGTCTCATGGTTTTTCTCGAGTTGCGGCGGGAATCTGGGGTATATTCTCGAGTTAAGACGGGGATGGCCCTTCCACACACGTGTTTGTTCAGCGATGTCAGGACTCCTGCCTAGTTGCGAGGGACAACTCGGGATTCTCCTCGAGGCTTGGCAGGGCAATTGGGACGCCTCTCCAGCTGAGGCGGGAGACCAAGGGTCCCGTTCCACGTGCCACAGGAATCCTGGGACTCCTATAAAGTTTCACGAGGAGTCAGGCATCGTCTCCTTTGGAGGCACTGATCTCCGCGTCCCTCTGGAGTTTTCAAAGGATGTGAGGCCTCCGGTAGCGATGAGGTGGGGAACTAGGTCTTTCTCTGTGGTCTCCACAGGGGATTCAGACATCCTTTCGTCTTGGGAGATGCAAGACGAGCCTGCATTCAAGTCACTGCAGGGATATCCGGCCTTATTTCGAGTCAGGGCATCGCGGTGTCCATTCCACTTGAGGCCGCAAACACAGGGTCCCTCTCATGTACCTAGAGCTGAGAGAAGCCTCCTCTTGAGGTGCTTGTGGTAAGGTGGTATTCCTCTGGAGTCGAAGCCAGGGACTAACCTCTCATCTCGAGTTGATTTTTGGTCCACGGAGCTCTTTCGTGTTGTTCCAGTGACCTCAGGATCCCTCTAGCCTTGAAACAGTGTTCTTAGGGTGTCTATGGAGTGCCCTCAAAGAAATCAAGGCTGCTTTCCTGTGTGATGTGCAACACAGAATTGCTCTGCACGCAGTGCAGGGGAATCGGGCCTCATCTGGCGGCGAGGGGGAAGTCTCATGGATTTTCTCGAGTTGCGGCGGGAACCTGGGGTATATTCTCGAGTTACGACGGGGATGGCCCTTCCACACACGTGTTTGTTCAGCGACGTCAGGTCTACTGCCTAGTTTCGTGGGACACTCGGGATTCTCCTCGAGGCTTGGCAGGGCAATTGGGACGCCTCTCCAGCTGAGGCAGGAGACCAAGGCTCCCTTTCCACGTGCCACAGGAATCCTGGGACTCCCATCAAGTTTCACGAGGAGTCAGGCATCGTCTCCTTTTTAGGCACTGATCTGCGTGTACCTCTGGAGTTTTCAAAGGATGTGAGGACTCCGGTCGCGATGAGGTGGGGAACTAGGTCTTTCTCTCTGGTTTCCACAGGCGATTCAGACATCCTTTTGTCTTGGGAGATGCAAGACGAGCCTGCATTCAAGTCACTGCAGGGATATCCGGCCTTATTTCGAGTCACGGCATCACCGTGTCCATTCCACTTGAGGCCGCAAACTCAGGGTCCCTCTCACATACCTAGAGCTGAGAGAAGCCTCCTCTTGAAGTGCTTGTGGTAAGGTGGTCCTCTGGAGTCGAAGCCAGGGACTACCCTCTCATCTCGAGTTGAATTTTGGTCCACGGAGCTCTTTCGTGTTGCTACAGTGACCTCAGGGTCCCTCTAGCCTTGAAACAGTGTTCTTGGGGTTTCTCTGGACTGCCATCAAGGAAATCAAGGCTCCTTTCATGTGTGATGTGCAAAACGGAATTGCTCTGCACGCAGTGCAGGGGAATCGGGCCTCATCTCGCGGCGAGGGGGAAGTCTCATGGTTTCTCTCGAGTTGCGGCGGGAACCTGGGGTATAATCTCGAGTTACGACGGGGATGGCCCTTCCACACACGTGTTTGTTCAGCGACGTCAGGACTCCTGCCGAGTTGCGAGGGAAAGCTCGGGATTCTCCTCGAGGCTTGGCAGGGCAATTGGGACGCCTCTCCAGCTGAGGCGGGAGACCAAGGGTCCCTTTCCACGTGCCACAGGAATCCTGGGACTCCTATCAAGATTCCCGGGGAGTCAGGCATCGTCTCCTTTGGAGGCACTGATCTCCGCGTCCCTCTGGAGTTTTCAAATGATGTGAGGCCTCCGGTCGCGATGAGGTGGGGAACTAGGTCTTTCTCTGTGGTTTCCACAGGCGATTCAGACATCCTTTTGTGTTGGGAGATGCAAGACGAGCCTGCATTCAAGTCACTGCAGGGATATCCAGCCTTATTTCGAGTCAGGGCATCGCGGTGTCCATTCCACTTGAGGCCGCAAAATCAGGGTCCCTCTCACATACGTAGAGCTGAGAATCCTCCTCATGAGGTGCTTGAGGTAAGGTGGTATTCCTCTAGAGTCGAAGACAGGGACTAACCTCTCCTCTCGAGTTGAATTTTGGTCCACGGAGCCTTTTCCTGTTGCTACAGACCTCAGGTTCCATCTAGCCTTGAAACAGTGTTCTTGGGGTTTCTCTGAAGTGCCATCAAGGAAATCAAGGCTCCTTTCTTGTGTGATGTGCAACACGGAATTGCTCTGCACGCAGTGCAGGGGAATCGGGCCTCATCTCGCGGCGAGGGGGAAGTCTCATGGTTTTTCTCGAGTTGCGGCGGGAACCTGGGGTATATTCTCGAGTTACGACGGGGCTGGCCCTTCCACACACGTGTTTGTTCAGCGACGTCAGGACTCCTGCCTAATTGCGAGGGACAACTCGGGATTCTCCTCTAGGCTTGGCAGGGCAGTTGGGACGCCTCTCCAGCTGAGGCGGGAGACCAAGGGTCCCGTTCCACGTGCCACAGGAATCCTGGGACTCCTATCAAGTTTCACGAGGAGTCAGGCATCGTCTCCTTTGGAGGCACTGATCTCCCCGTACCTTTGGAGTTTTCAAAGGATGTGAGGCCTCCGGTAGCGATGAGGTGGGGAACTAGGTCTTTCTCTGTGGTCTCCACAGGGGATTCAGACATCCTTTCGTCTTGGGAGATGCAAGACGAGCCTGCATTCAAGTCACTGCAGGGATATCTGGCCTTATTTCGAGTTAGGGCATCGCGGTGTCCATTCCACTTGAGGCCGCAAACACAGGGTCCCTCTCACATACCTAGAGCTGAGAGAAGCCTCCTCTTGAGGTGCTTGTGGTAAGGTGGTATTCCTCTGGAATCGAAGCCAGGGACTAACCTCTCATCTCGAGTTGATTTTTGGTCCACGGAGCTCCTTCGTGTTGCTCCAGTGACCTCAGGATCCCTCTAGCCTTGAAACAGTGTTCTTAGGGTGTCTATGGAGTGCCATCAAAGAAATCAAGGCTGCTTTCCTGTGTGATGTGCAACACAGAATTGCTCTGCACGCAGTGCAGGGGAATCGGGCCTCATCTGGCGGCGAGGGGGAAGTCTCATGGATTTTCTCGAGTTGCGGCGGGAACCTGGGGTATATTCTCGAGTTACGACGGGGATGGCCCTTCCACACACGTGTTTGTTCAGCGACGTCAGGACTCCTGCCTAATTGCGAGGGACAACTCGGGATTCTCCTCTAGGCTTGGCAGGGCAATTGGGACGCCTCTCCACCTGAGGCGGGAGTCCAAGGGTCCCTTTCCACGTGCCACCAGAATCCTGGGACTCCTATCATTTTTCACGAGGAGTCATGCATCGTCTCCTTTGGAGGCACTGATCTCCGCGTACCTCTGGAGTTTTCAAAGGATGTGAGGCCTGCGGTCGCGATGAGGTGGGGAACTAGGTCTTTCTCTGTGGTCTCCACAGCGGATTCAGAGATCCTTTCGTCTAGGAAGATGCAAGACGAGCCTACATTCAAGTCACTGCAGGGATATCCGGCCTTATTTCGAGTCATGGCATCGCGGTGTCCATTCCATTTGAGGCCGCAAACTCAGGGTCCCTCTCACATACCTAGAGCTGAGAGAAGGCTCCTCTTGAGGTGCTTGTGGTAAGGTGGTCCTCTGGAGTCGAAGCCAGGGACTACCCTCTCATCTCGACTTGAATTTTGGTCCACGGAGCTCTTTCATGTTGCTACAGTGACCTCAGGGTCCCTCTAGCCTTGAAACAGTGTTCTTGGGGTTTCTCTGGAGTGCCATCAAGGAAATCAAGGCTCCTTTCATGTGTGATGTGCAAAACGGAATTGCTCTGCACGCAGTGCAGGGGAATTGGGCCTCATCTCGCGGCGAGGGGGAAGTCTCATGGTTTCTCTCGAGTTGCGGCGGGAACCTGGGGTATATTCTCGAGTTACGACGGGGATGGCCCTTCCACACACGTGTTTGTTCAGCGACGTCAGGACTCCTGCCTAGTTGCGAGGGAAAGCTCGGGATTCTCCTCGAGGATTGGCAGGGCAATTTGGACGCCTCTCCAGCTGAGGCGGGAGACCAAGGGTCCCTTTCCACGTGCAACAGGAATCCTGGGACTCCTATCAAGATTCACGGGGAGTCAGGCATCGTCTCCTTTGGAGGCACTGATCTCCGCGTCCCTCTGGAGTTTTCAAAGGATGTGAGGCCTCCGGTAGTGATGAGGTGGGGAACTAGGTCTTTCTCTGTGGTCTCCACAGGCGATTCAGACATCCTTTTGTCTTGGGAGATGCAAGACGAGCCTGCATTCAAGTCACTGCAGGGATATCCGGCCTTATTTCGAGTCACGGCATCACCGTGTCCATTCCACTTGAGGCCGCAAACTCAGGGTCCCTCTCACATACCTAGAGCTGAGAGAAGCCTCCTCTTGAAGTGCTTGTGGTAAGGTGGTATTCCTCTGGAGTCGAAGCCAGGAACTAACCTCTCATCTCGAGGTGATTTTTGGTCCACGGAGCTCTTTCTTGTTGCTCCAGTGACCTCAGGATCGCTCTAGCCTTTAAACAGTGTTCTTGTGGTTTCTCTGGAGTGCCATCAAGGAAATCAAGGCTCCTTTCATGTGTGATGTGCAATACAGAATTGCTCTGCACGCATTGCAGGGGAATCGGGATTCATCTCGCGGCGACGGGGAAGTCTCATGGTTTTTCTCGAGTTGCGGCGGGAATCTGGGGTATATTCTCGAGTTAAGACGGGGATGGCCCTTCCACACACGTGTTTGTTCAGCGATGTCAGGACTCCTGCCTAGTTGCGAGGGACAACTCGGGATTCTCCTCGAGGCTTGGCAGGGCAATTGGGACGCCTCTCCAGCTGAGGCGGGAGACCAAGGGTCCCGTTCCACGTGCCTCAGGAATCCTGGGACTCCTATCAAGTTTCACGAGGAGTCAGGCATCGTCTCCTTTCGAGGCACTGATCTCCGCGTCCCTCTGGAGTTTTCAAAGGATGTGAGGCCTCCGGTAGCGATGAGGTGGGGAACTAGGTCTTTCTCTGTGGTCTCCACAGGGGATTCAGACATCCTTTCGTCTTGGGAGATGCAAGACGAGCCTGCATTCAAGTCACTGCAGGGATATCCGGCCTTATTTCGAGTCAGGGCATCGCGGGGTCCATTCCACTTGAGGCCGCAAACACAGGGTCCCTCTCACGTACCTAGAGCTGAGAGAAGCCTCCTCTTGAGGTGCTTGTGGTAAGGTGGTATTCCTCTGGAGTCGAAGCCAGGGACTAACCTCTCATCTCGAGTTGATTTTTGGTCCACGGAGCTCTTTCGTGTTGCTCCAGTGACCTCAGGATCCCTCTAGCCTTGAAACAGTGTTCTTAGGGTGTCTATGGAGTGCCATCAAAGAAATCAAGGCTGCTTTCCTGTGTGATGTGCAACACGGAATTGTTCTGCACGCAGTGCAGGGGAATCGGGCCTCATCTGGCGGCGAGGGGGAAGTCTCATGGATTTTCTCGAGTTGCGGCGGGAACCTGGGGTATATTCTCGAGTTACGACGGGGATGGCCCTTCCACACACGTGTTTGTTCAGCGACGTCAGGACTCCTGCCTAGTTGTGTGGGACAACTCGGGATTCTCCTCGAGGCTTGGCAGGGCAATTGGGACGCCTCTCCAGCTGAGGCGGGAGACCAAGGGTCCCTTTCCACGTGCCACAGGAATCCTGGGACTCCTATCAAGATTCACGGGGAGTCAGGCATCGTCTCCTTTGGAGGCACTGATCTCCGCGTCCCTCTGGAGTTTTCAAAGGATGTGAGGCCTGCGGTCGCGATGAGGTGGGGAACTAGGTCTTTCTCTGTGGTTTCCACAGGCGATTCAGACATCCTTTTGTGTTGGGAGATGCAAGACGAGCCTGCATTCAAGTCACTGCAGGGATATCCGGCCTTATTTCGAGTCAGGGCATCTTGGTGTCCATTCCAATTGAGGCCGCACACTCAGGGTCCCTCTCACATACATAGAGCTGAGAGAAGGCTCCTCTTGAGATGCTTGTGGTAAGGTGGTATTCCTCTGGAGTCTAAGCCAGGGACTAACCTCTCATCTCGAATTGATTTTTGGTCCACGGAGATCTTTCGTGTTGCTAGTGAACTCAGGAACCCTCTAGCCTTGAAACAGTGTTCTTGGGGTTTCTCTGGAGTGCCATCAAGGAAATTAAGGCTCCTTTCATGTGTGATGTGCAACACGGAATTGCTCTGCACGCAGTGCAGGGGAATCGGGTTTCATCTCGCGGCGAGGGGAAATCTCATGATTTTTCTCTAGTTGTGGCGGGAACCTGGGGTATATTCTCGAGTTACGACGGGGATGGCCCTTCCACACACGTGTTTGTTCCGCGACGTCAGGACTCCTGTCTAGTTGCGAGGGACAACTCGGGATTCTCCTCGAGGCTTGGCAGGGCAATAGGGACGCCTCTCCAGCTGAGGCGGGAGACCAAGGGTCCCTTTCCACGTGCCACAGGAATCCTGGGACTCCTATCAAGTTTCACGGGGTGTCAGGCATCGTCTCCTTTGGAGGCACTGATCTCCGCGTCCCTCTGGAGTTTTCAAAGGATGTGAGGCCTCCGGTCGCGATGAGGTGGGGAACTAGGTCTTTCTTGTGGTGTCCACAGGCGATTCAGACATCCTTTTGTCTTGGGAGATGCAAGACGAGCCTGCATTCAAGTCACTGCAGGGATATCCGGCCTTATTTCGAGTCAGGGCATCGCGGTGTCCATTCCACTTGAGGCCGCAAAATCAGGGTCCCTCTCACATACGTAGAGCTGACAATCCTCCTCATGAGGTGCTTGACGTAAGGTGGTATTCCTCTAGAGTCGAAGACAGGGACTAACCTCTCCTCTCGAGTTGAATTTTGGTCCACGGAGCCTTTTTCTGTTGCTACAGACCTCAGGTTCCATCTAGCCTTGAAACAGTGTTCTTATGGTTTCTCTGAAGTGCCATCAAGGAAATCAAGGCTCCTTTCTTGTGTGATGTGCAACACGGAATTGCTCTGCACGCAGTGCAGGGGAATCGGGCCTCATCTCGCGGCGAGGGGCAAGTCTCATGGTTTTTCTCGAGTTGCGGCGGAAACCTGGGGTGTATTCTCGAGTTACGACGGGGCTGGCCCTTCCACACACGTGTTTGTTCAGCGACGTCAGGACTCCTGCCTACTTGCGAGGGACAACTCGGGATTCTCCTCTAGGCTTGGCAGGGCAATTGGGACGCCTCTCCACCTGAGGCGGGAGTCCAAGGGTCCCTTTCCACGTGCCACCAGAATCCTGGGACTCCTATCATTTTTCACGAGGAGTCATGCATAGTCTCCTTTGGAGGCACTGATCTCCGCGTACCTCTGGAATTTTCAAAGGATGTGAGGCCTGCGGTCGCGATGAGGTGGGGAACTAGGTCTTTCTCTGTGGTCTCCACAGCGGATTCAGAGATCCTATCGTCTAGGGAGATGCAAGACGAGCCTACATTCAAGTCACTGCAGGGATATCCGGCCTTATTTCGAGTCAGGGCATCGCGGTGTCCATTCCACTTGAGGCCGCAAACTCAGGGTCCCTCTCACATACCTAGAGCTGAGAGAAGGCTCCTCTTGAGGTGCTTTTGGTAAGGTGGTCCTCTGGAGTCGAAGCCAGGGACTACCCTCTCATCTCGAGTTGAATTTTGGTCCACGGAGCTCTTTCGTGTTGCTACAGTGACCTCAGGGTCCCTCTAGCCTTGAAACAGTGTTCTTGGGGTTTCTCTGGACTGCCATCAAGGAAATCAAGGCTCCTTTCATGTGTGATGTGCAAAACGGAATTGCTCTGCACGCAGTGCAGGGGAATCGGGCCTCATCTCGCGGCGAGGGGGAAGTCTCATGGTTTCTCTCGAGTTGCGGCGGGAACCTGGGGTATAATCTCGAGTTACGACGGGGATGGCCCTTCCACACACGTGTTTGTTCAGCGACGTCAGGACTCCTGCCTAGTTGCGAGGGAAAGCTCGGGATTCTCCTCGAGGATTGGCAGGGCAATTTGGACGCCTCTCCAGCTGAGGCGGGAGACCAAGGGTCCCTTTCCACGTGCCACAGGAATCCTGGGACTCCTATCAAGATTCACGGGGAGTCAGGCATCGTCTCCTTTGGAGGCACTGATCTCCGCGTCCCTCTGGAGTTTTCAAAGGATGTGAGGCCTCCGGTCGCGATGAGGTGGGGAACTAGGTCTTTCTCTGTGGTCTCCACAGCGGATTCAGAGATCCTATCGTCTAGGGAGATGCAAGACGAGCCTACATTCAAGTCACTGCAGGGATATCCGGCCTTATTTCGAGTCAGGGCATCGCGGTGTCCATTCCACTTGAAGCCGCAAACTCATGGTCCCTCTCACATACCTAGAGCTGAGAGAAGGCTCCTCTTGAGGTGCTTGTGGTAAGGTGGTCCTCTGGAGTCGAAGCCAGGGACTACCCTCTCATCTCGAGTTGAATTTTGGTCCACGGAGCTCTTTCGTGTTGCTACAGTGACCTCAGGGTCCCTCTAGCCTTGAAACAGTGTTCTTGGGGTTTCTCTGGACTGCCATCAAGGAAATCAAGGCTCCTTTCATGTGTGATGTGCAAAACGGAATTGCTCTGCATGCAGTGCAGGGGAATCGGGCCTCATCTCGCGGCGAGGGGGAAGTCTCATGGTTTCTCTCGAGTTGCGGCGGGAACCTGGGGTATAATCTCGAGTTACGACGGGGATGGCCCTTCCACACACGTGTTTGTTCAGCGACGTCAGGACTCCTGCCTAGTTGCGAGGGACAACTCGGGATTCTCCTTGAGGCTTGGCAGGGCAATTTGGACGCCTCTCCAACTGATGCGGGACACCAAGATTCCCTTTCCACGTGCCACAGGAATCCTGGGACTCCTATCAAGTTTCACGAGGAGTCAGGCATCGTCTCCTTTTGAGGCACTGATTTCCGAGTACCTCTGGAGTTTTCAAAAATGTGAGGCCTCCGGGCGCGATGAGGTGGGGAATTACGTCTTTCTCTGTGGTCTCCACAGGGGATTCAGACATCCTTTCGTCTTGGGAGATGGAGGACGAGCCTTCATTCAAGTCACTGCAGGGATATCCGGCCTTATTTCGAGTCAGGGCATCGCGGTGTCCATTCCACTTGAGGCCGCAAACTCAGGGTCCCTCTCACATACCTAGAGCTGAGAGAAGCCTCCTCTTGAGGGGCTTGTCGTAAGGTGGTATTCCTCTGCAGTCGAAGACAGGGACTAACCTCTCATCTCGAGTTGATTTTTGGTCCACGGAGCTCTTTCGTGTTGCTACATTGACCTCAGGATCCCTCTAGCCTTGAAACAGTGTTCTTGGGGTTTCTCTGAAGTGCCATCAAGGAAATCAAGGCTCCTTTCATATGTGATGTGCAACACGGAATTGCTCTGCACGCAGTGCAGGGGAATCGGGCCTCATCTCGCGGCGAGGGGGAAGTCTCATGGGTTTTCTCGAGTTGCGGCGGGAAGCTGGGGTATATGCTCGAGTTACGACGGGGATGGCCCTTCCACACACGTGTTTGTTCAGCGACGTCAGGGCTCCAGCCTAGTTGCGAGGGACAACTCGGGATTCTCCTCGAGGCTTGGCAGGGCAATGGGGGCGCCTCTCCAGCTGAGGCGGGAGGCCAAGGGTCCCTTTCCACGTGCCACAGGAATCCTGGGACTCCTATCAAGTTTCACGAGGAGTCAGGCATCGTCTCCTTTGGAGGCACTGATCTCCGCGTACCTCTGGAGTTTTCAAAGGATGTGAGGCCTCCGGTCGCGATGAGGTGGGGAACTAGGTCTTTCTCTGTGGTTTCCACAGGCGATTCAGACATCCTTTTGTGTTGGGAGATGCAAGACGAGCCTGCATTCAAGTCACTGCAGGGATATCCGGCCTTATTTCGAGTCAGGGCATCGCGGTGTCCATTCCACTTGAGGCCGCAAAATCAGGGTCCCTCTCACATACGTAGAGCTGAGAATCCTCCTCATGAGGTGCTTGAGGTAAGGTGGTATTCCTCTAGAGTCGAAGACAGGGACTAACCTCTCCTCTCGAGTTGAATTTTGGTCCACGGAGCCTTTTCCTGTTGCTACAGACCTCAGGTTCCATCTAGCCTTGAAACAGTGTTCTTGTGGTTTCTCTGAAGTGCCATCAAGGAAATCAAGGCTCCTTTCTTGTGTGATGTGCAACACGGAATTGCTCTGCACGCAGTGCAGGGGAATCGGGCCTCATCTCGCGGCGAGGGGGAAGTCTCATGGTTTTTCTCGAGTTGCGGCGGGAACCTGGGGTATATTCTCGAGTTACGACGGCGATGGCCCTTCCACACACGTGTTTGTTCAGCGACGTCAGGACTCCTGCCTAATTGCGAGGGACAACTCGGGATTCTCCTCTAGGCTTGGCAGGGCAATTGGGACGCCTCTCCACCTGAGGCGGGAGTCCAAGGGTCCCTTTCCACGTGCCACCAGAATCCTGGGACTCCTATAATTTTTCACGAGGAGTCATGCATAGTCTCCTTTGGAGGCACTGATCTCCGCGTACTTCTGGAATTTTCAAAGGATGTGAGGCCTGCGGTCGCGATGAGGTGGGGAACTAGGTCTTTCTCTGTGGTCTCCACAGCGGATTCAGAGATCCTATCATCTAGGGAGATGCAAGACGAGCCTACATTCAAGTCACTGCAGGGATATCCGGCCTTATTTCGAGTCAGGGCATCGCGGTGTCCATTCCACTTGAGGCCGCAAACTCAGGGTCCCTCTCACATACCTAGAGCTGAGAGAAGGCTCCTCTTGAGGTGCTTGTGGTAAGGTGGTCCTCTGGAGTCGAATCCAGGGACTACCCTCTCATCTCGAGTTGAATTTTGGTCCACGGAGCTCTTTCGTGTTGCTACAGTGACCTCAGGGTCCCTCTAGCCTTGAAACAGTGTTCTTGGGGTTTCTCTGGACTGCCATCAAGGAAATCAAGGCTCCTTTCATGTGTGATGTGCAAAACGGAATTGCTCTGCACGCAGTGCAGGGGAATCGGGCCTCATCTCACGGCGAGGGGGAAGTCTCATGGTTTCTCTCGAGTTGCGGCGGGAACCTGGGGTATATTCTCGAGTTACGACGGGGATGGCCCTTCCACACACGTGTTTGTTCAGCGACGTCAGGACTCCTGCCTAGTTGCGAGGGAAAGCTCGGGATTCTCCTCGAGGATTGGCAGGGCAATTTGGACGCCTCTCCAGCTGAGGCTGGAGACCAAGGGTCCCTTTCCACGTGCCACAGGAATCCTGGGACTCCTATCAAGATTCACGGGGAGTCAGGCATCGTCTCCTTTGGAGGCACTGATCTCCGCATCCCTCTGGAGTTTTCAAAGGATGTGAGGCCTCCGGTCGCGATGAGGTGGGGAACTAGGTCTTTCTCTGTGGTTTCCACAGGCGATTCAGACATCCTTTTGTCTTGGGAGATGCAAGACGAGCCTGCATTCAAGTCACTGCAGGGATATCCGGCCTTATTTCGAGTCACAGCATCACCGTGTCCATTCCACTTGAGGCCGCAAACTCAGGGTCCCTCTCACATACCTAGAGCTGAGAGAAGCCTCCTCTTGAAGTGCTTGTGGTAAGGTGGTATTCCTCTGGAGTCGAAGCCAGGAACTAACCTCTCATCTCGAGGTGATTTTTGGTCCACGGAGCTCTTTCTTGTTGCTACAGTGACCTCAGGATCGCTCTAGCCTTGAAACAGTGTTCTTGGGGTTTCTCTGGAGTGCCATCAAGGAAATCAAGGCTCCTTTCATGTGTGATGTGCAATACAGAATTGCTCTGCACGCATTGCAGGGGAATCGGGATTCATCTCGCGGCGAGGGGGAAGTCTCATGGTTTTTCTCGAGTTGCGGCGGGAATCTGGGGTATATTCTCGAGTTAAGACGGGGATGGCCCTTCCACACACGTGTTTGTTCAGCGATGTCAGGACTCCTGCCTAGTTGCGAGGGACAACTCGGGATTCTCCTCGAGGCTTGGCAGGGCAATTGGGACGCCTCTCCAGCTGAGGCGGGAGACCAAGGGTCCCGTTCCACGTGCCACAGGAATCCTGGGACTCCTATAAAGTTTCACGAGGAGTCAGGCATCGTCTCCTTTGGAGGCACTGATCTCCGCGTCCCTCTGGAGTTTTCAAAGGATGTGAGGCCTCCGGAAGCGATGAGGTGGGGAACTAGGTCTTTCTCTGTGGTCTCCACAGGGGATTCAGACATCCTTTCGTCTTGGGAGATGCAAGACGAGCCTGCATTCAAGTCACTGCAGGGATATCCGGCCTTATTTCGAGTCAGGGCATCGCGGTGTCCATTCCACTTGAGGCCGCAAACACAGGGTCCCTCTCATGTACCTAGAGCTGAGAGAAGCCTCCTCTTGAGGTGCTTGTGGTAAGGTGGTATTCCTCTGGAGTCGAAGCCAGGGACTAACCTCTCATCTCGAGTTGATTTTTGGTCCACGGAGCTCTTTCGTGTTGTTCCAGTGACCTCAGGATCCCTCTAGCCTTGAAACAGTGTTCTTAGGGTGTCTATGGAGTGCCCTCAAAGAAATCAAGGCTGCTTTCCTGTGTGATGTGCAACACAGAATTGCTCTGCACGCAGTGCAGGGGAATCGGGCCTCATCTGGCGGCGAGGGGGAAGTCTCATGGATTTTCTCGAGTTGCGGCGGGAACCTGGGGTATATTCTCGAGTTACGACGGGGATGGCCCTTCCACACACGTGTTTGTTCAGCGACGTCAGGTCTACTGCCTAGTTTCGTGGGACACTCGGGATTCTCCTCGAGGCTTGGCAGGGCAATTGGGACGCCTCTCCAGCTGAGGCAGGAGACCAAGGCTCCCTTTCCACGTGCCACAGGAATCCTGGGACTCCCATCAAGTTTCACGAGGAGTCAGGCATCGTCTCCTTTTTAGGCACTGATCTGCGTGTACCTCTGGAGTTTTCAAAGGATGTGAGGACTCCGGTCGCGATGAGGTGGGGAACTAGGTCTTTCTCTCTGGTTTCCACAGGCGATTCAGACATCCTTTTGTCTTGGGAGATGCAAGACGAGCCTGCATTCAAGTCACTGCAGGGATATCCGGCCTTATTTCGAGTCACGGCATCACCGTGTCCATTCCACTTGAGGCCGCAAACTCAGGGTCCCTCTCACATACCTAGAGCTGAGAGAAGCCTCCTCTTGAAGTGCTTGTGGTAAGGTGGTCCTCTGGAGTCGAAGCCAGGGACTACCCTCTCATCTCGAGTTGAATTTTGGTCCACGGAGCTCTTTCGTGTTGCTACAGTGACCTCAGGGTCCCTCTAGCCTTGAAACAGTGTTCTTGGGGTTTCTCTGGACTGCCATCAAGGAAATCAAGGCTCCTTTCATGTGTGATGTGCAAAACGGAATTGCTCTGCACGCAGTGCAGGGGAATCGGGCCTCATCTCGCGGCGAGGGGGAAGTCTCATGGTTTCTCTCGAGTTGCGGCGGGAACCTGGGGTATAATCTCGAGTTACGACGGGGATGGCCCTTCCACACACGTGTTTGTTCAGCGACGTCAGGACTCCTGCCGAGTTGCGAGGGAAAGCTCGGGATTCTCCTCGAGGCTTGGCAGGGCAATTGGGACGCCTCTCCAGCTGAGGCGGGAGACCAAGGGTCCCTTTCCACGTGCCACAGGAATCCTGGGACTCCTATCAAGATTCCCGGGGAGTCAGGCATCGTCTCCTTTGGAGGCACTGATCTCCGCGTCCCTCTGGAGTTTTCAAATGATGTGAGGCCTCCGGTCGCGATGAGGTGGGGAACTAGGTCTTTCTCTGTGGTTTCCACAGGCGATTCAGACATCCTTTTGTGTTGGGAGATGCAAGACGAGCCTGCATTCAAGTCACTGCAGGGATATCCAGCCTTATTTCGAGTCAGGGCATCGCGGTGTCCATTCCACTTGAGGCCGCAAAATCAGGGTCCCTCTCACATACGTAGAGCTGAGAATCCTCCTCATGAGGTGCTTGAGGTAAGGTGGTATTCCTCTAGAGTCGAAGACAGGGACTAACCTCTCCTCTCGAGTTGAATTTTGGTCCACGGAGCCTTTTCCTGTTGCTACAGACCTCAGGTTCCATCTAGCCTTGAAACAGTGTTCTTGGGGTTTCTCTGAAGTGCCATCAAGGAAATCAAGGCTCCTTTCTTGTGTGATGTGCAACACGGAATTGCTCTGCACGCAGTGCAGGGGAATCGGGCCTCATCTCGCGGCGAGGGGGAAGTCTCATGGTTTTTCTCGAGTTGCGGCGGGAACCTGGGGTATATTCTCGAGTTACGACGGGGCTGGCCCTTCCACACACGTGTTTGTTCAGCGACGTCAGGACTCCTGCCTAATTGCGAGGGACAACTCGGGATTCTCCTCTAGGCTTGGCAGGGCAGTTGGGACGCCTCTCCAGCTGAGGCGGGAGACCAAGGGTCCCGTTCCACGTGCCACAGGAATCCTGGGACTCCTATCAAGTTTCACGAGGAGTCAGGCATCGTCTCCTTTGGAGGCACTGATCTCCCCGTACCTTTGGAGTTTTCAAAGGATGTGAGGCCTCCGGTAGCGATGAGGTGGGGAACTAGGTCTTTCTCTGTGGTCTCCACAGGGGATTCAGACATCCTTTCGTCTTGGGAGATGCAAGACGAGCCTGCATTCAAGTCACTGCAGGGATATCTGGCCTTATTTCGAGTTAGGGCATCGCGGTGTCCATTCCACTTGAGGCCGCAAACACAGGGTCCCTCTCACATACCTAGAGCTGAGAGAAGCCTCCTCTTGAGGTGCTTGTGGTAAGGTGGTATTCCTCTGGAATCGAAGCCAGGGACTAACCTCTCATCTCGAGTTGATTTTTGGTCCACGGAGCTCCTTCGTGTTGCTCCAGTGACCTCAGGATCCCTCTAGCCTTGAAACAGTGTTCTTAGGGTGTCTATGGAGTGCCATCAAAGAAATCAAGGCTGCTTTCCTGTGTGATGTGCAACACAGAATTGCTCTGCACGCAGTGCAGGGGAATCGGGCCTCATCTGGCGGCGAGGGGGAAGTCTCATGGATTTTCTCGAGTTGCGGCGGGAACCTGGGGTATATTCTCGAGTTACGACGGGGATGGCCCTTCCACACACGTGTTTGTTCAGCGACGTCAGGACTCCTGCCTAATTGCGAGGGACAACTCGGGATTCTCCTCTAGGCTTGGCAGGGCAATTGGGACGCCTCTCCACCTGAGGCGGGAGTCCAAGGGTCCCTTTCCACGTGCCACCAGAATCCTGGGACTCCTATCATTTTTCACGAGGAGTCATGCATCGTCTCCTTTGGAGGCACTGATCTCCGCGTACCTCTGGAGTTTTCAAAGGATGTGAGGCCTGCGGTCGCGATGAGGTGGGGAACTAGGTCTTTCTCTGTGGTCTCCACAGCGGATTCAGAGATCCTTTCGTCTAGGAAGATGCAAGACGAGCCTACATTCAAGTCACTGCAGGGATATCCGGCCTTATTTCGAGTCATGGCATCGCGGTGTCCATTCCATTTGAGGCCGCAAACTCAGGGTCCCTCTCACATACCTAGAGCTGAGAGAAGGCTCCTCTTGAGGTGCTTGTGGTAAGGTGGTCCTCTGGAGTCGAAGCCAGGGACTACCCTCTCATCTCGACTTGAATTTTGGTCCACGGAGCTCTTTCATGTTGCTACAGTGACCTCAGGGTCCCTCTAGCCTTGAAACAGTGTTCTTGGGGTTTCTCTGGAGTGCCATCAAGGAAATCAAGGCTCCTTTCATGTGTGATGTGCAAAACGGAATTGCTCTGCACGCAGTGCAGGGGAATTGGGCCTCATCTCGCGGCGAGGGGGAAGTCTCATGGTTTCTCTCGAGTTGCGGCGGGAACCTGGGGTATATTCTCGAGTTACGACGGGGATGGCCCTTCCACACACGTGTTTGTTCAGCGACGTCAGGACTCCTGCCTAGTTGCGAGGGAAAGCTCGGGATTCTCCTCGAGGATTGGCAGGGCAATTTGGACGCCTCTCCAGCTGAGGCGGGAGACCAAGGGTCCCTTTCCACGTGCAACAGGAATCCTGGGACTCCTATCAAGATTCACGGGGAGTCAGGCATCGTCTCCTTTGGAGGCACTGATCTCCGCGTCCCTCTGGAGTTTTCAAAGGATGTGAGGCCTCCGGTAGTGATGAGGTGGGGAACTAGGTCTTTCTCTGTGGTCTCCACAGGCGATTCAGACATCCTTTTGTCTTGGGAGATGCAAGACGAGCCTGCATTCAAGTCACTGCAGGGATATCCGGCCTTATTTCGAGTCACGGCATCACCGTGTCCATTCCACTTGAGGCCGCAAACTCAGGGTCCCTCTCACATACCTAGAGCTGAGAGAAGCCTCCTCTTGAAGTGCTTGTGGTAAGGTGGTATTCCTCTGGAGTCGAAGCCAGGAACTAACCTCTCATCTCGAGGTGATTTTTGGTCCACGGAGCTCTTTCTTGTTGCTCCAGTGACCTCAGGATCGCTCTAGCCTTTAAACAGTGTTCTTGTGGTTTCTCTGGAGTGCCATCAAGGAAATCAAGGCTCCTTTCATGTGTGATGTGCAATACAGAATTGCTCTGCACGCATTGCAGGGGAATCGGGATTCATCTCGCGGCGACGGGGAAGTCTCATGGTTTTTCTCGAGTTGCGGCGGGAATCTGGGGTATATTCTCGAGTTAAGACGGGGATGGCCCTTCCACACACGTGTTTGTTCAGCGATGTCAGGACTCCTGCCTAGTTGCGAGGGACAACTCGGGATTCTCCTCGAGGCTTGGCAGGGCAATTGGGACGCCTCTCCAGCTGAGGCGGGAGACCAAGGGTCCCGTTCCACGTGCCTCAGGAATCCTGGGACTCCTATCAAGTTTCACGAGGAGTCAGGCATCGTCTCCTTTCGAGGCACTGATCTCCGCGTCCCTCTGGAGTTTTCAAAGGATGTGAGGCCTCCGGTAGCGATGAGGTGGGGAACTAGGTCTTTCTCTGTGGTCTCCACAGGGGATTCAGACATCCTTTCGTCTTGGGAGATGCAAGACGAGCCTGCATTCAAGTCACTGCAGGGATATCCGGCCTTATTTCGAGTCAGGGCATCGCGGGGTCCATTCCACTTGAGGCCGCAAACACAGGGTCCCTCTCACGTACCTAGAGCTGAGAGAAGCCTCCTCTTGAGGTGCTTGTGGTAAGGTGGTATTCCTCTGGAGTCGAAGCCAGGGACTAACCTCTCATCTCGAGTTGATTTTTGGTCCACGGAGCTCTTTCGTGTTGCTCCAGTGACCTCAGGATCCCTCTAGCCTTGAAACAGTGTTCTTAGGGTGTCTATGGAGTGCCATCAAAGAAATCAAGGCTGCTTTCCTGTGTGATGTGCAACACGGAATTGTTCTGCACGCAGTGCAGGGGAATCGGGCCTCATCTGGCGGCGAGGGGGAAGTCTCATGGATTTTCTCGAGTTGCGGCGGGAACCTGGGGTATATTCTCGAGTTACGACGGGGATGGCCCTTCCACACACGTGTTTGTTCAGCGACGTCAGGACTCCTGCCTAGTTGTGTGGGACAACTCGGGATTCTCCTCGAGGCTTGGCAGGGCAATTGGGACGCCTCTCCAGCTGAGGCGGGAGACCAAGGGTCCCTTTCCACGTGCCACAGGAATCCTGGGACTCCTATCAAGATTCACGGGGAGTCAGGCATCGTCTCCTTTGGAGGCACTGATCTCCGCGTCCCTCTGGAGTTTTCAAAGGATGTGAGGCCTGCGGTCGCGATGAGGTGGGGAACTAGGTCTTTCTCTGTGGTTTCCACAGGCGATTCAGACATCCTTTTGTGTTGGGAGATGCAAGACGAGCCTGCATTCAAGTCACTGCAGGGATATCCGGCCTTATTTCGAGTCAGGGCATCTTGGTGTCCATTCCAATTGAGGCCGCACACTCAGGGTCCCTCTCACATACATAGAGCTGAGAGAAGGCTCCTCTTGAGATGCTTGTGGTAAGGTGGTATTCCTCTGGAGTCTAAGCCAGGGACTAACCTCTCATCTCGAATTGATTTTTGGTCCACGGAGATCTTTCGTGTTGCTAGTGAACTCAGGAACCCTCTAGCCTTGAAACAGTGTTCTTGGGGTTTCTCTGGAGTGCCATCAAGGAAATTAAGGCTCCTTTCATGTGTGATGTGCAACACGGAATTGCTCTGCACGCAGTGCAGGGGAATCGGGTTTCATCTCGCGGCGAGGGGAAATCTCATGATTTTTCTCTAGTTGTGGCGGGAACCTGGGGTATATTCTCGAGTTACGACGGGGATGGCCCTTCCACACACGTGTTTGTTCCGCGACGTCAGGACTCCTGTCTAGTTGCGAGGGACAACTCGGGATTCTCCTCGAGGCTTGGCAGGGCAATAGGGACGCCTCTCCAGCTGAGGCGGGAGACCAAGGGTCCCTTTCCACGTGCCACAGGAATCCTGGGACTCCTATCAAGTTTCACGGGGTGTCAGGCATCGTCTCCTTTGGAGGCACTGATCTCCGCGTCCCTCTGGAGTTTTCAAAGGATGTGAGGCCTCCGGTCGCGATGAGGTGGGGAACTAGGTCTTTCTTGTGGTGTCCACAGGCGATTCAGACATCCTTTTGTCTTGGGAGATGCAAGACGAGCCTGCATTCAAGTCACTGCAGGGATATCCGGCCTTATTTCGAGTCAGGGCATCGCGGTGTCCATTCCACTTGAGGCCGCAAAATCAGGGTCCCTCTCACATACGTAGAGCTGACAATCCTCCTCATGAGGTGCTTGACGTAAGGTGGTATTCCTCTAGAGTCGAAGACAGGGACTAACCTCTCCTCTCGAGTTGAATTTTGGTCCACGGAGCCTTTTTCTGTTGCTACAGACCTCAGGTTCCATCTAGCCTTGAAACAGTGTTCTTATGGTTTCTCTGAAGTGCCATCAAGGAAATCAAGGCTCCTTTCTTGTGTGATGTGCAACACGGAATTGCTCTGCACGCAGTGCAGGGGAATCGGGCCTCATCTCGCGGCGAGGGGCAAGTCTCATGGTTTTTCTCGAGTTGCGGCGGAAACCTGGGGTGTATTCTCGAGTTACGACGGGGCTGGCCCTTCCACACACGTGTTTGTTCAGCGACGTCAGGACTCCTGCCTACTTGCGAGGGACAACTCGGGATTCTCCTCTAGGCTTGGCAGGGCAATTGGGACGCCTCTCCACCTGAGGCGGGAGTCCAAGGGTCCCTTTCCACGTGCCACCAGAATCCTGGGACTCCTATCATTTTTCACGAGGAGTCATGCATAGTCTCCTTTGGAGGCACTGATCTCCGCGTACCTCTGGAATTTTCAAAGGATGTGAGGCCTGCGGTCGCGATGAGGTGGGGAACTAGGTCTTTCTCTGTGGTCTCCACAGCGGATTCAGAGATCCTATCGTCTAGGGAGATGCAAGACGAGCCTACATTCAAGTCACTGCAGGGATATCCGGCCTTATTTCGAGTCAGGGCATCGCGGTGTCCATTCCACTTGAGGCCGCAAACTCAGGGTCCCTCTCACATACCTAGAGCTGAGAGAAGGCTCCTCTTGAGGTGCTTTTGGTAAGGTGGTCCTCTGGAGTCGAAGCCAGGGACTACCCTCTCATCTCGAGTTGAATTTTGGTCCACGGAGCTCTTTCGTGTTGCTACAGTGACCTCAGGGTCCCTCTAGCCTTGAAACAGTGTTCTTGGGGTTTCTCTGGACTGCCATCAAGGAAATCAAGGCTCCTTTCATGTGTGATGTGCAAAACGGAATTGCTCTGCACGCAGTGCAGGGGAATCGGGCCTCATCTCGCGGCGAGGGGGAAGTCTCATGGTTTCTCTCGAGTTGCGGCGGGAACCTGGGGTATAATCTCGAGTTACGACGGGGATGGCCCTTCCACACACGTGTTTGTTCAGCGACGTCAGGACTCCTGCCTAGTTGCGAGGGAAAGCTCGGGATTCTCCTCGAGGATTGGCAGGGCAATTTGGACGCCTCTCCAGCTGAGGCGGGAGACCAAGGGTCCCTTTCCACGTGCCACAGGAATCCTGGGACTCCTATCAAGATTCACGGGGAGTCAGGCATCGTCTCCTTTGGAGGCACTGATCTCCGCGTCCCTCTGGAGTTTTCAAAGGATGTGAGGCCTCCGGTCGCGATGAGGTGGGGAACTAGGTCTTTCTCTGTGGTTTCCACAGGCGATTCAGACATCCTTTTGTCTTGGGAGATGCAAGACGAGCCTGCATTCAAGTCACTGCAGGGATATCCGGCCTTATTTCGAGTCACGGCATCACCGTGTCCATTCCACTTGAGGCCGCAAACTCAGGGTCCCTCTCACATACCTAGAGCTGAGAGAAGCCTCCTCTTGAAGTGCTTGTGGTAAGGTGGTATTCCTCTGGAGTCGAAGCCAGGAACTAACCTCTCATCTCGAGGTGATTTTTGGTCCACAGAGCTCTTTCTTGTTGCTACAGTGACCTCAGGATCCCTCTAGCCTTTAAACAGTGTTCTTGGGGTTTCTCTGGAGTGCCATCAAGGAAATCAAGGCTCCTTTCATGTGTGATGTGCAATACAGAATTGCTCTGCACGCATTGCAGGGGAATCGGGATTCATCTCGCGGCGAGGGGGAAGTCTCATGGTTTTTCTCGAGTTGCGGCGGGAATCTGGGGTATATTCTCGAGTTAAGACGGGGATGGCACTTCCACACACGTGTTTGTTCAGCGACGTCAGGACTCCTGCCTAGTTGCGAGGGACAACTCGGGATTCTCCTCGAGGCTTGGCAGGGCAATTGGGACGCCTCTCCAGCTGAGGCGGGAGACCAAGGGTCCCGTTCCACGTGCCACAGGAATCCTGGGACTCCTATCAAGTTTCACGAGGAGTCAGGCATCGTCTCCTTTGGAGGCACTGATCTCCCCGTACCTTTGGAGTTTTCAAAGGATGTGAGGCCTCCGGTAGTGATGAGGTGGGGAACTAGGTCTTTCTCTGTGGTCTCCACAGGGGATTCAGACATCCTTTCGTCTTGGGAGATGCAAGACGAGCCTACATTCAAGTCACTGCAGGGATATCTGGCCTTATTTCGAGTCAGGGCATCGCGGTGTCCATTCCACTTGAGGCCGCAAACACAGGGTCCCTCTCACATACCTAGAGCTGAGAGAAGCCTCCTCTTGAGGTGCTTGTGGTAAGGTGGTATTCCTCTGGAGTCGAAGCCAGGGACTAACCTCTCATCTCGAGTTGATTTTTGGTCCACGGAGCTCCTTCGTGTTGCTCCAGTGACCTCAGGATCCCTCTAGCCTTGAAACAGTGTTCTTAGGGTGTCTATGGAGTGCCATCAAAGAAATCAAGGCTGCTTTCCTGTGTGATGTGCAACACAGAATTGCTCTGCACGCAGTGCAGGGGAATCGGGCCTCATCTGGCGGCGAGGGGGAAGTCTCATGGATTTTCTCGAGTTGCGGCGGGAACCTGGGGTATATTCTCGAGTTACGACGGGGATGGCCCTTCCACACACGTGTTTGTTCAGCGACGTCAGGTCTACTGCCTAGTTTCGTGGGACAACTCGGGATTCTCCTCGAGGCTTGGCAGGGCAATTGGGACGCCTCTCCAGCTGAGGCAGGAGACCAAGGCTCCCTTTCCACGTGCCACAGGAATCCTGGGACTCCCATCAAGTTTCACGAGGAGTCAGGCATCGTCTCCTTTTTAGGCACTGATCTGCGCGTACCTCTGGAGTTTTCAAAGGATGTGAGGACTCCGGTCGCGATGAGGTGGGGAACTAGATCTTTCTCTGTGGTCTCCCCAGGGGATTCAGACATCCTTTCGTCTTGGGAGCTGCAAAACAAGCCTGCATTCAAGTCACTGCAGGGATATCCGGCCTTATTTTGAGTCAGGGCATCGCAGAGTCCATTCCACTTGAGGCCGCAAAATCAAGGTCCCTCTCACATACCTAGAGCTGAGAGAAGCCTCTTCTTGAGGTGCTTGTGGTAAGGTGGTATTCCTCTGGAGTCGAAGCCAGGAAATATCCTCTCATCTCGAGTTGATTTTTGGTCCACGGAGCTCTTTCGTGTTGCTACAGTGACCTCTGGGTCCTTCTAGCCTTGAAACGGTGTTCTTGTGGTTTCTCTGGAGTGCCATCAAGGAAATCAAGGCTCCTTTCATGTGTGATGTGCAACATGGAGTTGCTCTGCACGCAGTGCAGGGGAATCGGGCCTCATCTGGCGGCGAGGGGGAAGTCTCATGGATTTTCTCGAGTTGCGGCGGGAACCTGGGGTATATTCTCGAGTTACGACGGGGATGGCCCTTCCACACACGTGTTTGTTCAGCGACGTCAGGACTCCTGCCTAGTTGCGAGGGAAAGCTCGGGATTCTCCTCGAGGATTGGCAGGGCAATTTGGACGCCTCTCCAGCTGAGGCGGGAGACCAAGGGTCCCTTTCCACGTGCCACAGGAATCCTGGGACTCCTATCAAGATTCACGGGGAGTCAGGCATCGTCTCCTTTGGAGGCACTGATCTCCGCGTCCCTCTGGAGTTTTCAAAGGATGTGAGGCCTCCGGTCGCGATGAGGTGGGGAACTAGGTCTTTCTCTGTGGTTTCCACAGGCGATTCAGACATCCTTTTGTCTTGGGAGATGCAAGACGAGCCTGCATTCAAGTCACTGCAGGGATATCCGGCCTTATTTCGAGTCACGGCATCACCGTGTCCATTCCACTTGAGGCCGCAAACTCAGGGTCCCTCTCACATACCTAGAGCTGAGAGAAGCCTCCTCTTGAAGTGCTTGTGGTAAGGTGGTATTCCTCTGGAGTCGAAGCCAGGAACTAACCTCTCATCTCGAGGTGATTTTTGGTCCACAGAGCACTTTCTTGTTGCTACAGTGACCTCAGGATCCCTCTAGCCTTTAAACAGTGTTCTTGGGGTTTCTCTGGAGTGCCATCAAGGAAATCAAGGCTCCTTTCATGTGTGATGTGCAATACAGAATTGCTCTGCACGCATTGCAGGGGAATCGGGATTCATCTCGCGGCGAGGGGGAAGTCTCATGGTTTTTCTCGAGTTGCGGCGGGAATCTGGGGTATATTCTCGAGTTAAGACGGGGATGGCACTTCCACACACGTGTTTGTTCAGCGACGTCAGGACTCCTGCCTAGTTGCGAGGGACAACTCGGGATTCTCCTCGAGGCTTGGCAGGGCAATTGGGACGCCTCTCCAGCTGAGGCGGGAGACCAAGGGTCCCGTTCCACGTGCCACAGGAATCCTGGGACTCCTATCAAGTTTCACGAGGAGTCAGGCATCGTCTCCTTTGGAGGCACTGATCTCCCCGTACCTTTGGAGTTTTCAAAATGTGAGGCCTCCGGTAGTGATGAGGTGGGGAACTAGGTCTTTCTCTGTGGTCTCCACAGGGGATTCAGACATCCTTTCGTCTTGGGAGATGCAAGACGAGCCTGCATTCAAGTCACTGCAGGGATATCTGGCCTTATTTCGAGTCAGGGCATCGCGGTGTCCATTCCACTTGAGGCCGCAAACACAGGGTCCCTCTCACATACCTAGAGCTAAGAGAAGCCTCCTCTTGAGGTGCTTGTGGTAAGGTGGTATTCCTCTGGAGTCGAAGCCAGGGACTAACCTCTCATCTCGAGTTGATTTTTGGTCCACGGAGCTCCTTCGTGTTGCTCCAGTGACCTCAGGATCCCTCTAGCCTTGAAACAGTGTTCTTAGGGTGTCTATGGAGTGCCATCAAAGAAATCAAGGCTGCTTTCCTGTGTGATGTGCAACACAGAATTGCTCTGCACGCAGTGCAGGGGAATCGGGCCTCATCTGGCGGCGAGGGGGAAGTCTCATGGATTTTCTCGAGTTGCGGCGGGAACCTGGGGTATATTCTCGAGTTACGACGGGGATGGCCCTTCCACACACGTGTTTGTTCAGCGACGTCAGGTCTACTGCCTAGTTTCGTGGGACAACTCGGGATTCTCCTCGAGGCTTGGCAGGGCAATTGGGACGCCTCTCCAGCTGAGGCAGGAGACCAAGGCTCCCTTTCCACGTGCCACAGGAATCCTGGGACTCCCATCAAGTTTCACGAGGAGTCAGGCATCGTCTCCTTTTTAGGCACTGATCTGCGCGTACCTCTGGAGTTTTCAAAGGATGTGAGGACTCCGGTCGCGATGAGGTGGGGAACTAGGTCTTTCTCTGTGGTCTCCCCAGGGGATTCAGACATCCTTTCGTCTTGGGAGCTGCAAAACAAGCCTGCATTCAAGTCACTGCAGGGATATCCGGCCTTATTTTGAGTCAGGGCATCGCAGAGTCCATTCCACTTGAGGCCGCAAAATCAAGGTCCCTCTCACATACCTAGAGCTGAGAGAAGCCTCTTCTTGAGGTGCTTGTGGTAAGGTGGTATTCCTCTGGAGTCGAAGCCAGGAAATATCCTCTCATCTCGAGTTGATTTTTGGTCCACGGAGCTCTTTCGTGTTGCTACAGTGACCTCTGGGTCCTTCTAGCCTTGAAACGGTGTTCTTGTGGTTTCTCTGGAGTGCCATCAAGGAAATCAAGGCTCCTTTCCTGTGTGATGTGCAACATGGAGTTGCTCTGCACGCAGTGCAGGGGAATCGGGCCTCATCTGGCGGCGAGGGGGAAGTCTCATGGATTTTCTCGAGTTGCGGCGGGAACCTGGGGTATATTCTCGAGTTACGACGGGGATGGCCCTTCCACACACGTGTTTGTTCAGCGACGTCAGGACTCCTGCCTAGTTGCGAGGGAAAGCTCCGGATTCTCCTCGAGGATTGGCAGGGCAATTTGGACGCCTCTCCAGCTGAGGCGGGAGACCAAGGGTCCCTTTCCACGTGCCACAAGAATCCTGGGACTCCTATCAAGATTCACGGGGAGTCAGGCATCGTCTCCTTTGGAGGCACTGATCTCCGCGTCCCTCTGGAGTTTTCAAAGGATGTGAGGCCTCCGGTCGCGATGAGGTGGGGAACTAGGTCTTTCTCTGTGGTTTCCACAGGCGATTCAGACATCCTTTTGTCTTGGGAGATGCAAGACGAGCCTGCATTCAAGTCACTGCAGGGATATCCGGCCTTATTTCGAGTCACGGCATCACCGTGTCCATTCCACTTGAGGCCGCAAACTCAGGGTCCCTCTCACATACCTAGAGCTGAGAGAAGCCTCCTCTTGAAGTGCTTGTGGTAAGGTGGTCCTCTGGAGTCGAAGCCAGGGACTACCCTCTCATCTCGAGTTGAATTTTGGTCCACGGAGCTCTTTCGTGTTGCTACAGTGACCTCAGGGTCCCTCTAGCCTTGAAACAGTGTTCTTGGGGTTTCTCTGGAGTGCCATCAAGGAAATCAAGGCTCCTTTCATGTGTGATGTGCAAAACGGTATTGCTCTGCACGCAGTGCAGGGGAATCGGGCCTCATCTCGCGGCGAGGGGGAAGTCTCATGGTTTCTCTCGAGTTGCGGCGGGAACCTGGGGTATATTCTCGAGTTATGACGGGGATGGCCCTTCCACACACGTCTTTGTTCAGCGACGTCAGGACTCCTGCCTAGTTGCGAGGGAAAGCTCGGGATTCTCCTCGAGGCTTGGCAGGGCAATTGGGACGCCTCTCCAGCTGAGGCGGGAGACCAAGTGTCCCTTTCCACGTGCCACAGGAATCCTTGAACTCCTATCAAGTTTCACGAGGAGTCAGGCATCGTCTCCTTTGGAGGCACTGATCTCCCCGTACCTCTGGAGTTTTCAAAGGATGTGAGGCCTCCGGTCGCGATGAGGTGGGGAACGAGGTCTTTCTCTGTGGTCTCCACAGGGGATTCAGACATCCTTTCGTCTTGGGAGATGCAAAACGAGCCTGCATTCAAGTCACTGCAGGGATATCCGCCATTTTTTCAAGTCAGGGCATCCCCGTGTCCATTCCACTTTAGGCCACAAACTCACGGTTCCTCTCACATACCTAGAGCTGAGAGAAGCCTCCTCTTGAGGTGCTTGTGGTAAGGTGGTATTCCTCTGGAGTCGAAGCCAGGGACTAACCTCTCATCTCGAGTTGATTTTTGGTCCACGGAGCTCTTTCGTGTTGCTATAGTGACCTCAGGATCCCTCTAGCCTTGAATCAGTGTTCTTGGGGTTTCTGTGGAGTGCCATCAAGGAAATCAAGGCTCCTTTCATGTGTGATGTGCAACACGGAATTGCTCTGCACGCAGTGCATGGGAATCGGGTTTCATCTCGCGGCGAGGGGAAATCTCATGATTTTTCTCTAGTTGTGGCGGGAACCTGGGGTATATTCTCGAGTTACGACGGGGATGGCCCTTCCACACACGTGTTTGTTCAGCGACGTCAGGACTCCTGCCTAGTTGCGAGGGACAACTCGGGATTCTCCTCGAGGCTTGGCAGGGCAATAGGGACGCCTCTCCAGCTGAGGCGGGAGACCAAGGGTCCCTTTCCACGTGCCACAGGAATCCTGGGACTCCTATCAAGTTTCACGAGGAGTCAGGCATCGTCTCCTTTGGAGGCACTGATCTCCGCGTCCCTCTGGAGTTTTCAAAGGATGTGAGGCCTCCGGTCGCGATGAGGTGGGGAACTAGGTCTTTCTCTGTGGTATCCACAGGCGATTCAGACATCCTTTTGTCTTGGGAGATGCAAGACGAGCCTGCATTCAAGTCACTGCAGGGATATCCGGCCTTATTTTGAGTCAGGGCATCGCGGTGTCCATTCCACTTGAGGCCGCAAAATCAGGGTCCCTCTCACATACGTAGAGCTGAGAATCCTCCTCATGAAGTGCTTGACGTAAGGTGGTATTCCTCTAGAGTCGAAGACAGGGACTAACCTCTCCTCTCGAGTTGAATTTTGGTCCACGGAGCCTTTTCCTGTTGCTACAGACCTCAGGTTCCATCTAGCCTTGAAACAGTGTTCTTATGGTTTCTCTGAAGTGCCATCAAGGAAATCAAGGCTCCTTTCTTGTGTGATGTGCAACACGGAATTGCTCTGCACGCAGTGCAGGGGAATCGGGCCTCATCTCGCGGCGAGGGGGAAGTCTCATGGTTTTTCTCGAGTTGCGGCGGGAACCTGGGGTGTATTCTCGAGTTACGACGGGGCTGGCCCTTCCACACACGTGTGTGTTCAGCGACGTCAGGACTCCTGCCTACTTGCGAGGGACAACTCGGGATTCTCCTCTAGGCTTGGCAGGGCAATTGGGACGCCTCTCCACCTGAGGCGGGAGTCCAAGGGTCCCTTTCCACGTGCCACCAGAATCCTGGGACTCCTATCATTTTTCACGAGGAGTCATGCATAGTCTCCTTTGGAGGCACTGAACTCCGCGTACCTCTGGAATTTTCAAAGGATGTGAGGCCTGCGGTCGCGATGAGGTGGGGAACTAGGTCTTTCTCTGTGGTCTCCACAGCGGATTCAGAGATCCTATCGTCTAGGGAGATGCAAGACGAGCCTACATTCAAGTCACTGCAGGGATATCCGGCCTTATTTCGAGTCAGGGCATCGCGGTGTCCATTCCACTTGAGGCCGCAAACTCAGGGTCCCTCTCACATACCTAGAGCTGAGAGAAGGCTCCTCTTGAGGTGCTTGTGGTAAGGTGGTCCTCTGGAGTCGAAGCCAGGGACTACCCTCTCATCTCGAGTTGAATTTTGGTCCACGGAGCTCTTTCGTGTTGCTACAGTGACCTCAGGGTCCCTCTAGCCTTGAAACAGTGTTCTTGGGGTTTCTCTGGACTGCCATCAAGGAAATCAAGGCTCCTTTCATGTGTGATGTGTAAAACGGAATTGCTCTGCACCCAGTGCAGGGGAATCGGGCCTCATCTCGCGGCGAGGGGGAAGTCTCATGGTTTCTCTCGAGTTGCGGCGGGAACCTGGGGTATACTCTCGAGTTACGTCGGGGATGGCCCTTCCACACACGTGTTTGTTCAGCGACGTCAGGTCTACTGCCTAGTTTCGTGGGACAACTCGGGATTCTCCTGGAGGCTTGGCAGGGCAATTGGGACGCCTCTCCAGCTGAGGCAGGAGACCAAGGCTCCCTTTCCACGTGCCACAGGAATCCTGGGACTCCCATCAAGTTTCACGAGGAGTCAGGCATCGTCTCCTTTTTAGGCACTGATCTGCGCGTACCTCTGGAGTTTTCAAAGGATGTGAGGACTCCGGTCGCGATGAGGTTGGGAACTAGGTCTTTCTCTGTGGTCTCCCCAGGGGATTCAGACATCCTTTCGTCTTGGGAGCTGCAAAACAAGCCTGCATTCAAGTCACTGCAGGGATATCCGGCCTTATTTTGAGTCAGGGCATCGCAGAGTCCATTCCACTTGAGGCCGCAAAATCAAGGTCCCTCTCACATACCTAGAGCTGAGAGAAGCCTCTTCTTGAGGTGCTTGTGGTAAGGTGGTATTCCTCTGGAGTCGAAGCCAGGGAATATCCTCTCATCTCGAGTTGATTTTTGGTCCACGGAGCTCTTTCGTGTTGCTACAGTGACCTCTGGGTCCTTCTAGCCTTGAAACGGTGTTCTTGTGGTTTCTCTGGAGTGCCATCAAGGAAATCAAGGCTCCTTTCCTGTGTGATGTGCAACATGGAGTTGCTCTGCACGCAGTGCAGGGGAATCGGGCCTCATCTCGCGGCGAGGGGTAAGTATCATGGTTTTTCTCGAGTTACGGCGGGAACCTGGGGTATATTCTCGAGTTAAGACGGGGATGGCACTTCCACACACGTGTTTGTTCAGCGACGTCAGAACTCCTGCCTAGTTGCGAGGGAAAGCTCGGGATTCTCCTCGAGGATTGGCAGGGCAATAGGGACGCCTCTCCAGCTGAGGCGGGAGACCAAGGGTCCCTTTCCACGTGCCACAGGAATCCTGGGACTCCTATCAAGTTTCACGGGGTGTCAGGCATCGTCTCCTTTGGAGGCACTGATCTCCGCGTCCCTCTGGAGTTTTCAAAGGATGTGAGGCCTCCGGTCGCGATGAGGTGGGGAACTAGGTCTTTCTCTGTGGTGTCCACAGGCGATTCAGACATCCTTTTGCCTTGGGAGATGCAAGACGAGCCTGCATTCAAGTCACTGCAGGGATATCCGGCCTTATTTCGAGTCAGGGCATTCCGGTGTCCATTCCACCTGAGGCCGCAAACTCAGGGTCCCAATCACATACCTAGAGCTGAGAGAAGCCTCCTCTTGAGGTGCTTGTGGTAAGGTGGTATTCCTCTGGAATCGAAGCCAGGACCTAACCTCTCATCTCGAGTTGATTTTTGGTCCCCGGAGTTCTTTCGTGTTGCTCCAGTGACCTCAGGATCCCTCTAGCCTTGAAACAGTGTTCTTGGGATTTCTCTGGAGTGCCATTAAGGAAATCAAGGCTCCTTCCATGTGTGATGTGCAACACGGAATTGCTCTGCACGCAGTGCAGGGGAATCGGGCCTCA
This sequence comes from Cervus elaphus, assembly GCF_910594005.1. Classification (NCBI taxonomy): domain Eukaryota; kingdom Metazoa; phylum Chordata; class Mammalia; order Artiodactyla; family Cervidae; genus Cervus; species Cervus elaphus. The sequence continues at coordinate 1,664,493 of NC_057847.1, forward strand.
TCTCGCGGCGAGGGGGAAGTCTCATGGTTTCTCTCGAGTGGCGGCGGGAATCTGGGGTATATTCTCGAGTTATGACGGGGATGGCCCTTCCACACACGTGTTTCTTCAGCGACGTCAGGACTCCTGCCTAGTTGCGAGGGACAACGCGGGATTCTCCTCGAGGCTTGGCAGGGCAATTGGGACGCCTCTCCAGCTGAGGCGGGAGACCAAGGGTCCCTTTCCACGTGCCACAGGAATCCTGGGACTCCTATCAAGTTTCACGTGGAGTCAGGCATCGATTGCTTTGGAGGCACTGATCTCCGCGTACCTCTGGAGTTTTCACAATGTGTGAGGCCTCCGATCGCGATGAGGTGGGGAACTAGGTCTTTCTCTGTGGTCTCCACAGGGGATTCAGACAACCTTTCATCTTGGGAGATGCAAGACGAGCCTGCATTCAAGTCACTGCAGGGATATCCGGCCTTATTTCGAGTCAGGGCATTGCGGTGTCCATTCCACCTGAGGCCGCAAACTCAGGGTCCCACTCACATACCTAGAGCTGAGAGAAGCCTCCTCTTGAGGTGCTTGTGGTAAGATGGTATTCCTCTGTAATCGAAGCCAGGGACTAACCTCTCATCTCGAGTTGATTTTTGGTCCACGGAGTTCTTTCGTGTTGTTCCAGTGACCTCAGGATCCCTTTAGCCTTGAAACAGTGTTCTTGGGATTTCTCTGGAGTGCCATTAAGGAAATCAAGGCTCCTTCCATGTGTGATGTGCAACATGGAATTTCTCTGCACTCAGTGCAGTGGATTCGGGCCTCATCCTGCGGCGAGGGGGAAGTCTCATGGTTTTTCTCGAGTTGCGGCGGGAATCTGGGGTATATTCTCGAGTTATGACGGGGATGGCCCTTCCACACACGTGTTTCTTCAGCGACGTCAGGACTCCTGCCTAGTTGCGAGGGACAACGCGGGATTCTACTCGAGGCTTGACAGGGCAATTGGGACACCTCTCCAGCTGAGGCGGGAGACCAAGGGTCGCTTTCCACGTGCCACAGGAACCCTGGGACTCCTATCAAGTTTCACGAGGAGTCAGGCATCGTCTCCTTTGGAGGCACTGATCTCCGCGTACCTCTGGAGTTTTCAAAGGATGTGAGGCCTCTGGTCGCGATCAGGTGGGGAACTAGGTCTTTCTCTGTGGTCTCCACAGGGGATTCAGACATCCTTTCGTCTTGGGAGATGCAAGACGAGCCTGCATTCAAGTCACTGCAGGGATATCTGGCCTTATTTCGAGTCAGGGCATCGCGGTGTCCATTCCACTTGAGGCCGCAAACTCACGGTAACTCTCACATACGTAGAGCTGAGAGAAGCCTCCTGTTGAGGTGCTTGTGGTAAGGTGGTATTCCTCTGGAGTAGAAGCCAGGGACTAACCTCTCATCTCAAGTTCATTTTTGGTCCAAGGAGCTCTTTGGTGTTGCTACAGTGACCTCAGGATCCCTCTAGCCTTGAAACAGTGTTCTTGGGGTTTCCCTGGAGTGCCATCAAGGAAATCAAGGCTCCTTTCATGTGTGATGTGGAACACGGAATTGCTCTGCACGCAGTGCAAGGGAATCGGGCCTCATCTCGCGGCGAGGGGGAAGTCTCATGGTTTCTCTCGAGTTGCGGCGGGAACCTGGGGTATATTCTCGAGTTACGTCGGGGATGGCCCTTCCACACACGTGTTTGTTCAGCGACATCAGGACTCCTGCCTAGTTGCGAGGGACAACTCGGGATTCTCCTCGAGGCTTGGCAGGGCAATTGGGACGCCTCTCCAGCTGAGGCGGGAGACCAAGTGTCCCTTTCCACGTGCCACAGGAATCCTTGAACTCCTATCAAGTTTCACGAGGAGTCAGGCATCGTCTCCTTTGGAGGCACTGATCTCCGCGTACCTCTGGAGTTTTCAAAGGATGTGAGGCCTCCGGTCGCGATGAGGTGGGGAACGAGGTCTTTCTATGTGGTCTCCACAGGGGATTCAGACATCCTTTCGTCTTGGGAGATGCAAAACGAGCCTGCATTCAAGTCACTGCAGGGATATCCGCCATTTTTTCAAGTCAGGGCATCCCCGTGTCCATTCCACTTTAGGCCACAAACTCACGGTCCCTCTCACATACCTAGAGCTGAGAGAAGCCTCCTCTTGAGGTGCTTGTGGTAAGGTGGTATTCCTCTGGAGTCGAAGCCAGGGACTAACCTCTCATCTCGAGTTGATTTTTGGTCCACGGAGCTCTTTCGTGTTGCTATAGTGACCTCAGGATCCCTCTAGCCTTGAATCAGTGTTCTTGGGGTTTCTGTGGAGTGCCATCAAGGAAATCAAGGCTCCTTTCATGTGTGATGTGCAAAACGGAATTGCTCTGCACGCAGTGCAGGGGAATCGGGCCTCATCTCGCGGCGAGGGGCAAGTCTCATGGTTTTTCTCGAGTTGCGGCGGGAACCTGTGGTATATTCTCGAGTTTCGACGGGGATGGCCTTTCCACACACGTGTTTCTTCAGCTACATCAGGACTCCTGCCTAGTTGCGAGGGACGACTCAGGATTCTCCTCGAGGCTTGGCAGGGCAATTGGGGCGCCTCTCCAGCTGAGGCGGGAGACCAAGGGTCCCTCTCAACGTGCCATAGGAATCCTGGGACTCCTATCAAGTTTCATGCGGAGTCAGTCATCGTCTCCTTTGGAGGCACTGATCTCCGCGTACCTCTGGAGTTTTCAAAGGATATGAGGCCTCCGGTCGCGATGAGGTGGGGAACTAGGTCTTTCTCTGTGGTCTCCACAGGGGATTTAGACATCCTTTCGTCTTGGGAGATGCAAGACGAGCCTGCATTTAAGTCACTGCAGGGATATCCGGCCTTATTTCGAGTCAGGGCATCTTGGTGTCCATTCCAATTGAGGCCGCACACTCAGGGTCCCTCTCACATACATAGAGATGAGAGAAGCCTCCTCTTGAGGTGCTTGTGGTAAGGTGGTATTCCTCTGGAGTCTAAGCCAGGGACTAACCTCTCATCTCGAATTGATTTTTGGTCCACGGAGATCTTTCGTGTTGCTAGTGAACTCAGGAACCCTCTAGCCTTGAAACAGTGTTCTTGGGGTTTCTCTGGAGTGCCATCAAGGAAATTAAGGCTCCTTTCATGTGTGATGTGCAACACGGAATTGCTCTGCACGCAGTGCATGGGAATCGGGTTTCATCTCGCGGCGAGGGGAAATCTCATGATTTTTCTCTAGTTGTGGCGGGAACCTGGGGTATATTCTCGAGTTACGACGGGGATGGCCCTTCCACACACATGTTTGTTCCGCGACGTCAGGACTCCTGTCTAGTTGCGAGGGACAACTCGGGATTCTCCTCGAGGCTTGGCAGGGCAATAGGGACGCCTCTCCAGCTGAGGCGGGAGACCAAGGGTCCCTTTCCACGTGCCACAGGAATCCTGGGACTCCTATCAAGTTTCACGGGGTGTCAGGCATCGTCTCCTTAGGAGGCACTGATCTCCGCGTCCCTCTGGAGTTTTCACTGGATGTGAGGCCTCCGGTCGCGATGAGGTGGGGAACTAGGTCTTTCTCTGTGGTCTCCACAGCAGATTCAGACAACCTTTCGTCTTGGGGGATGCAAGACGAGCCTGCATTCAAGTCACTGCAGGGATATCCGGCCTTATTTTGAGTCAGGGCATCGCGGTGTCCATTCCACTTGAGGCCGCAAAATCAGGGTCCCTCTCACATACGTAGAGCTGAGAATCCTCCTCATGAAGTGCTTGACGTAAGGTGGTATTCCTCTAGAGTCGAAGACAGGGACTAACCTCTCCTCTCGAGTTGAATTTTGGTCCACGGAGCCTTTTCCTGTTGCTACAGACCTCAGGTTCCATCTAGCCTTGAAACAGTGTTCTTATGGTTTCTCTGAAGTGCCATCAAGGAAATCAAGGCTCCTTTCTTGTGTGATGTGCAACACGGAATTGCTCTGCACGCAGTGCAGGGGAATCGGGCCTCATCTCGCGGCGAGGGGGAAGTCTCATGGTTTTTCTCGAGTTGCGGCGGGAACCTGGGGTGTATTCTCGAGTTACGACGGGGCTGGCCCTTCCACACGTGTGTGTTCAGCGACGTCAGGACTCCTGCCTACTTGCGAGGGACAACTCGGGATTCTCCTCTAGGCTTGGCAGGGCAATTGGGACGCCTCTCCACCTGAGGCGGGAGTCCAAGGGTCCCTTTCCACGTGCCACCAGAATCCTGGGACTCCTATCATTTTTCACGAGGAGTCATGCATAGTCTCCTTTGGAGGCACTGAACTCCGCGTACCTCTGGAATTTTCAAAGGATGTGAGGCCTGCGGTCGCGATGAGGTGGGGAACTAGGTCTTTCTCTGTGGTCTCCACAGCGGATTCAGAGATCCTATCGTCTAGGGAGATGCAAGACGAGCCTACATTCAAGTCACTGCAGGGATATCCGGCCTTATTTCGAGTCAGGGCATCGCGGTGTCCATTCCACTTGAGGCCGCAAACTCAGGGTCCCTCTCACATACCTAGAGCTGAGAGAAGGCTCCTCTTGAGGTGCTTGTGGTAAGGTGGTCCTCTGGAGTCGAAGCCAGGGACTACCCTCTCATCTCGAGTTGAATTTTGGTCCACGGAGCTCTTTCGTGTTGCTACAGTGACCTCAGGGTCCCTCTAGCCTTGAAACAGTGTTCTTGGGGTTTCTCTGGACTGCCATCAAGGAAATCAAGGCTCCTTTCATGTGTGATGTGTAAAACGGAATTGCTCTGCACCCAGTGCAGGGGAATCGGGCCTCATCTCGCGGCGAGGGGGAAGTCTCATGGTTTCTCTCGAGTTGCGGCGGGAACCTGGGGTATACTCTCGAGTTACGTCGGGGATGGCCCTTCCACACACGTGTTTGTTCAGCGACGTCAGGTCTACTGCCTAGTTTCGTGGGACAACTCGGGATTCTCCTGGAGGCTTGGCAGGGCAATTGGGACGCCTCTCCAGCTGAGGCAGGAGACCAAGGCTCCCTTTCCACGTGCCACAGGAATCCTGGGACTCCCATCAAGTTTCACGAGGAGTCAGGCATCGTCTCCTTTTTAGGCACTGATCTGCGCGTACCTCTGGAGTTTTCAAAGGATGTGAGGACTCCGGTCGCGATGAGGTTGGGAACTAGGTCTTTCTCTGTGGTCTCCCCAGGGGATTCAGACATCCTTTCGTCTTGGGAGCTGCAAAACAAGCCTGCATTCAAGTCACTGCAGGGATATCCGGCCTTATTTTGAGTCAGGGCATCGCAGAGTCCATTCCACTTGAGGCCGCAAAATCAAGGTCCCTCTCACATACCTAGAGCTGAGAGAAGCCTCTTCTTGAGGTGCTTGTGGTAAGGTGGTATTCCTCTGGAGTCGAAGCCAGGGAATATCCTCTCATCTCGAGTTGATTTTTGGTCCACGGAGCTCTTTCGTGTTGCTACAGTGACCTCTGGGTCCTTCTAGCCTTGAAACGGTGTTCTTGTGGTTTCTCTGGAGTGCCATCAAGGAAATCAAGGCTCCTTTCCTGTGTGATGTGCAACATGGAGTTGCTCTGCACGCAGTGCAGGGGAATCGGGCCTCATCTCGCGGCGAGGGGTAAGTATCATGGTTTTTCTCGAGTTACGGCGGGAACCTGGGGTATATTCTCGAGTTAAGACGGGGATGGCACTTCCACACACGTGTTTGTTCAGCGACGTCAGAACTCCTGCCTAGTTGCGAGGGAAAGCTCGGGATTCTCCTCGAGGATTGGCAGGGCAATAGGGACGCCTCTCCAGCTGAGGCGGGAGACCAAGGGTCCCTTTCCACGTGCCACAGGAATCCTGGGACTCCTATCAAGTTTCACGGGGTGTCAGGCATCGTCTCCTTTGGAGGCACTGATCTCCGCGTCCCTCTGGAGTTTTCAAAGGATGTGAGGCCTCCGGTCGCGATGAGGTGGGGAACTAGGTCTTTCTCTGTGGTGTCCACAGGCGATTCAGACATCCTTTTGCCTTGGGAGATGCAAGACGAGCCTGCATTCAAGTCACTGCAGGGATATCCGGCCTTATTTCGAGTCAGGGCATTCCGGTGTCCATTCCACCTGAGGCCGCAAACTCAGGGTCCCAATCACATACCTAGAGCTGAGAGAAGCCTCCTCTTGAGGTGCTTGTGGTAAGGTGGTATTCCTCTGGAATCGAAGCCAGGACCTAACCTCTCATCTCGAGTTGATTTTTGGTCCCCGGAGTTCTTTCGTGTTGCTCCAGTGACCTCAGGATCCCTCTAGCCTTGAAACAGTGTTCTTGGGATTTCTCTGGAGTGCCATTAAGGAAATCAAGGCTCCTTCCATGTGTGATGTGCAACACGGAATTGCTCTGCACGCAGTGCAGGGGAATCGGGCCTCATCTCGCGGCGAGGGGGAAGTCTCATGGTTTCTCTCGAGTGGCGGCGGGAATCTGGGGTATATTCTCGAGTTATGACGGGGATGGCCCTTCCACACACGTGTTTCTTCAGCGACGTCAGGACTCCTGCCTAGTTGCGAGGGACAACGCGGGATTCTCCTCGAGGCTTGGCAGGGCAATTGGGACGCCTCTCCAGCTGAGGCGGGAGACCAAGGGTCCCTTTCCACGTGCCACAGGAATCCTGGGACTCCTATCAAGTTTCACGTGGAGTCAGGCATCGATTGCTTTGGAGGCACTGATCTCCGCGTACCTCTGGAGTTTTCACAATGTGTGAGGCCTCCGATCGCGATGAGGTGGGGAACTAGGTCTTTCTCTGTGGTCTCCACAGGGGATTCAGACAACCTTTCATCTTGGGAGATGCAAGACGAGCCTGCATTCAAGTCACTGCAGGGATATCCGGCCTTATTTCGAGTCAGGGCATTGCGGTGTCCATTCCACCTGAGGCCGCAAACTCAGGGTCCCACTCACATACCTAGAGCTGAGAGAAGCCTCCTCTTGAGGTGCTTGTGGTAAGATGGTATTCCTCTGTAATCGAAGCCAGGGACTAACCTCTCATCTCGAGTTGATTTTTGGTCCACGGAGTTCTTTCGTGTTGTTCCAGTGACCTCAGGATCCCTTTAGCCTTGAAACAGTGTTCTTGGGATTTCTCTGGAGTGCCATTAAGGAAATCAAGGCTCCTTCCATGTGTGATGTGCAACATGGAATTTCTCTGCACTCAGTGCAGTGGATTCGGGCCTCATCCTGCGGCGAGGGGGAAGTCTCATGGTTTTTCTCGAGTTGCGGCGGGAATCTGGGGTATATTCTCGAGTTATGACGGGGATGGCCCTTCCACACACGTGTTTCTTCAGCGACGTCAGGACTCCTGCCTAGTTGCGAGGGACAACGCGGGATTCTACTCGAGGCTTGACAGGGCAATTGGGACACCTCTCCAGCTGAGGCGGGAGACCAAGGGTCGCTTTCCACGTGCCACAGGAACCCTGGGACTCCTATCAAGTTTCACGAGGAGTCAGGCATCGTCTCCTTTGGAGGCACTGATCTCCGCGTACCTCTGGAGTTTTCAAAGGATGTGAGGCCTCTGGTCGCGATCAGGTGGGGAACTAGGTCTTTCTCTGTGGTCTCCACAGGGGATTCAGACATCCTTTCGTCTTGGGAGATGCAAGACGAGCCTGCATTCAAGTCACTGCAGGGATATCTGGCCTTATTTCGAGTCAGGGCATCGCGGTGTCCATTCCACTTGAGGCCGCAAACTCACGGTAACTCTCACATACGTAGAGCTGAGAGAAGCCTCCTGTTGAGGTGCTTGTGGTAAGGTGGTATTCCTCTGGAGTAGAAGCCAGGGACTAACCTCTCATCTCAAGTTCATTTTTGGTCCAAGGAGCTCTTTGGTGTTGCTACAGTGACCTCAGGATCCCTCTAGCCTTGAAACAGTGTTCTTGGGGTTTCCCTGGAGTGCCATCAAGGAAATCAAGGCTCCTTTCATGTGTGATGTGGAACACGGAATTGCTCTGCACGCAGTGCAAGGGAATCGGGCCTCATCTCGCGGCGAGGGGGAAGTCTCATGGTTTCTCTCGAGTTGCGGCGGGAACCTGGGGTATATTCTCGAGTTACGTCGGGGATGGCCCTTCCACACACGTGTTTGTTCAGCGACATCAGGACTCCTGCCTAGTTGCGAGGGACAACTCGGGATTCTCCTCGAGGCTTGGCAGGGCAATTGGGACGCCTCTCCAGCTGAGGCGGGAGACCAAGTGTCCCTTTCCACGTGCCACAGGAATCCTTGAACTCCTATCAAGTTTCACGAGGAGTCAGGCATCGTCTCCTTTGGAGGCACTGATCTCCGCGTACCTCTGGAGTTTTCAAAGGATGTGAGGCCTCCGGTCGCGATGAGGTGGGGAACGAGGTCTTTCTATGTGGTCTCCACAGGGGATTCAGACATCCTTTCGTCTTGGGAGATGCAAAACGAGCCTGCATTCAAGTCACTGCAGGGATATCCGCCATTTTTTCAAGTCAGGGCATCCCCGTGTCCATTCCACTTTAGGCCACAAACTCACGGTCCCTCTCACATACCTAGAGCTGAGAGAAGCCTCCTCTTGAGGTGCTTGTGGTAAGGTGGTATTCCTCTGGAGTCGAAGCCAGGGACTAACCTCTCATCTCGAGTTGATTTTTGGTCCACGGAGCTCTTTCGTGTTGCTATAGTGACCTCAGGATCCCTCTAGCCTTGAATCAGTGTTCTTGGGGTTTCTGTGGAGTGCCATCAAGGAAATCAAGGCTCCTTTCATGTGTGATGTGCAAAACGGAATTGCTCTGCACGCAGTGCAGGGGAATCGGGCCTCATCTCGCGGCGAGGGGCAAGTCTCATGGTTTTTCTCGAGTTGCGGCGGGAACCTGTGGTATATTCTCGAGTTTCGACGGGGATGGCCTTTCCACACACGTGTTTCTTCAGCTACATCAGGACTCCTGCCTAGTTGCGAGGGACGACTCAGGATTCTCCTCGAGGCTTGGCAGGGCAATTGGGGCGCCTCTCCAGCTGAGGCGGGAGACCAAGGGTCCCTCTCAACGTGCCATAGGAATCCTGGGACTCCTATCAAGTTTCATGCGGAGTCAGTCATCGTCTCCTTTGGAGGCACTGATCTCCGCGTACCTCTGGAGTTTTCAAAGGATATGAGGCCTCCGGTCGCGATGAGGTGGGGAACTAGGTCTTTCTCTGTGGTCTCCACAGGGGATTTAGACATCCTTTCGTCTTGGGAGATGCAAGACGAGCCTGCATTTAAGTCACTGCAGGGATATCCGGCCTTATTTCGAGTCAGGGCATCTTGGTGTCCATTCCAATTGAGGCCGCACACTCAGGGTCCCTCTCACATACATAGAGATGAGAGAAGCCTCCTCTTGAGGTGCTTGTGGTAAGGTGGTATTCCTCTGGAGTCTAAGCCAGGGACTAACCTCTCATCTCGAATTGATTTTTGGTCCACGGAGATCTTTCGTGTTGCTAGTGAACTCAGGAACCCTCTAGCCTTGAAACAGTGTTCTTGGGGTTTCTCTGGAGTGCCATCAAGGAAATTAAGGCTCCTTTCATGTGTGATGTGCAACACGGAATTGCTCTGCACGCAGTGCATGGGAATCGGGTTTCATCTCGCGGCGAGGGGAAATCTCATGATTTTTCTCTAGTTGTGGCGGGAACCTGGGGTATATTCTCGAGTTACGACGGGGATGGCCCTTCCACACACATGTTTGTTCCGCGACGTCAGGACTCCTGTCTAGTTGCGAGGGACAACTCGGGATTCTCCTCGAGGCTTGGCAGGGCAATAGGGACGCCTCTCCAGCTGAGGCGGGAGACCAAGGGTCCCTTTCCACGTGCCACAGGAATCCTGGGACTCCTATCAAGTTTCACGGGGTGTCAGGCATCGTCTCCTTTGGAGGCACTGATCTCCGCGTCCCTCTGGAGTTTTCAAAGGATGTGAGGCCTCCGGTCGCGATGAGGTGGTGAACTAGGTCTTTCTCCGTGGTGTCCACAGGCGATTCAGACATCCTTTTGTCTTGGGAGATGCAAGACGAGCCTGCATTCAAGTCACTGCAGGGATATCCGGCCTTATTTCGAGTCAGGGCATCGCGGTGTCCATTCCACTTGAGGCCGCAAAATCAGGGTCCCTCTCACATACGTAGAGCTGACAATCCTCCTCATGAGGTGCTTGACGTAAGGTGGTATTCCTCTAGAGTCGAAGACAGGGACTAACCTCTCCTCTCGAGTTGAATTTTGGTCCACGGAGCCTTTTTCTGTTGCTACAGACCTCAGGTTCCATCTAGCCTTGAAACAGTGTTCTTATGGTTTCTCTGAAGTGCCATCAAGGAAATCAAGGCTCCTTTCTTGTGTGATGTGCAACACGGAATTGCTCTGCACGCAGTGCAGGGGAATCGGGCCTCATCTCGCGGCGAGGGGCAAGTCTCATGGTTTTTCTCGAGTTGCGGCGGGAACCTGGGGTGTATTCTCGAGTTACGACGGGGCTGGCCCTTCCACACACGTGTTTGTTCAGCGACGTCAGGACTCCTGCCTACTTGCGAGGGACAACTCGGGATTCTCCTCTAGGCTTGGCAGGGCAATTGGGACGCCTCTCCACCTGAGGCGGGAGTCCAAGGGTCCCTTTCCACGTGCCACCAGAATCCTGGGACTCCTATCATTTTTCACGAGGAGTCATGCATAGTCTCCTTTGGAGGCACTGAACTCCGCGTACCTCTGGAATTTTCAAAGGATGTGAGGCCTGCGGTCGCGATGAGGTGGGGAACTAGGTCTTTCTCTGTGGTCTCCACAGCGGATTCAGAGATCCTATCGTCTAGGGAGATGCAAGACGAGCCTACATTCAAGTCACTGCAGGGATATCCGGCCTTATTTCGAGTCAGGGCATCGCGGTGTCCATTCCACTTGAGGCCGCAAACTCAGGGTCCCTCTCACATACCTAGAGCTGAGAGAAGGCTCCTCTTGAGGTGCTTGTCGTAAGGTGGTCCTCTGGAGTCGAAGCCAGGGACTACCCTCTCATCTCGAGTTGAATTTTGGTCCACGGAGCTCTTTCGTGTTGCTACAGTGACCTCAGGGTCCCTCTAGCCTTGAAACAGTGTTCTTGGGGTTTCTCTGGACTGCCATCAAGGAAATCAAGGCTCCTTTCATGTGTGATGTGCAAAACGGAATTGCTCTGCACGCAGTGCAGGGGAATCGGGCCTCATCTCGCGGCGAGGGGGAAGTCTCATGGTTTCTCTCGAGTTGCGGCGGGAACCTGGGGTATATTCTCGAGTTACGTCGGGGATGGCCCTTCCACACACGTGTTTGTTCAGCGACGTCAGGACTCCTGCCTAGTTGCGAGGGAAAGGTCGGGATTCTCCTCGAGGATTGGCAGGGCAATTTGGACGCCTCTCCAGCTGAGGCGGGAGACCAAGGGTCCCTTTCCACGTGCCACAGGAATCCTGGGACTCCTATCAAGTTTCACGGGGAGTCAGGCATCGTCTCCTTTGGAGGCACTGATCTCCGCGTCCCTCTGGAGTTTTTAAGGATGTGAGGCCTCCGGTCGCGATGAGGTGGGGAACTAGGTCTTTCTCTGTGGTCTCCACAGGCGATTCAGACATCCTTTTGTCTTGGGAGATGCAAGACGAGCCTGCATTCAAGTCACTGCAGGGATATCCGGCCTTATTTCGAGTCACGGCATCACCATGTCCATTCCACATGAGGCCGCAAACTCAGGGTCCCTCTCAAATACCTAGAGCTGAGAGAAGCCTCCTCTTGAAGTGCTTGTGGTAAGGTGGTATTCCTCTGGAGTCGAAGCCAGGAACTAACCTCTCATCTCGAGGTGATTTTTGGTCCACGGAGCTCTTTCTTGTTGCTACAGTGACCTCAGGATCCCTCTAGCCTTTAAACAGTGTTCTTGCGGTTTCTCTGGAGTGCCATCAAGGAAATCAAGGCTCCTTTCATGTGTGATGTGCAATACAGAATTGCTCTGCACGCATTGCAGTGGAATCGGGATTCATCTCGCGGCGAGGGGGAAGTCTCATGGTTTTTCTCGAGTTGCGGCGGGAATCTGGGGTATATTCTCGAGTTAAGACGGGGATGGCACTTCCACACACGTGTTTGTTCAGCGACGTTAGGACTCCTGCCTAGTTGCGAGGGACAACTCGGGATTCTCCTCGAGGCTTGGCAGGGCAATTGGGACGCCTCTCCAGCTGAGGCGGGAGACCAAGGGTCCCGTTCCACGTGCCACAGGAATCCTGGGACTCCTATCAAGTTTCACGAGGAGTCAGGCATCGTCTCCTTTGGAGGCACTGATCTCCGCGTACCTTTGGAGTTTTCAAAGGATGTGAGGCCTTCGGTAGCGATGAGGTGGGGAACTAGGTCTTTCTCTGTGGTCTCCACAGGGGATTCAGACATCCTTTCGTCTTGGGAGATGCAAGACGAGCCTGCATTCAAGTCACTGCAGGGATATCCGGCCTTATTTCGAGTCACGGCATCGCGGTGTCCATTCCACTTGAGGCCGCAAACACAGGGTCCCTCTCACATACCTAGAGCTGAGAGAAGCCTCCTCTTGAGGTGCTTGTGGTTAGGTGGTATTCCTCTGGAGTCGAAGCCAGGGACTAACCTCTCATCTCGAGTTGATTTTTGGTCCACGGAGCTCCTTCGTGTTGCTCCAGTGACCTCAGGATCCCTCTAGCCTTGAAACAGTGTTCTTAGGGTGTCTATGGAGTGCCATCAAAGAAATCAAGGCTGCTTTCCTGTGTGATGTGCAACACGGAATTGCTCTGCACGCAGTGCAGGGGAATCGGGCCTCATCTGGCGGCGAGGGGGAAGTCTCATGGATTTTCTCGAGTTGCGGCGGGAACCTGGGGTATATTCTCAAGTTACGACGGGGATGGCCCTTCCACACACGTGTTTGTTCAGTGACGTCAGGTCTACTGCCTAGTTTCGTGGGACAACTCGGGATTCTCCTCGAGGCTTGGCAGGGCAATTGGGACGCCTCTCCAGCTGAGGCAGGAGACCAAGGCTCCCTTTCCACGTGCCACAGGAATCCTGGGACTCCCATCAAGTTTCACGAGGAGTCAGGCATCGTCTCCTTTTTAGGCACTGATCTGCGCGTACCTCTGGAGTTTTCAAAGGATGTGAGGACTCCGGTCGCGATGAGGTGGGGAACTAGGTCTTTCTCTGTGGTCTCCCCAGGGGATTCAGACATCCTTTCGTCTTGGGAGCTGCAAAACAAGCCTGCATTCAAGTCACTGCAGGGATATCCGGCCTTATTTTGAGTCAGGGCATCGCAGAGTCCATTCCACTTGAGGCCGCAAAATCAAGGTCCCTCTCACATACCTAGAGCTGAGAGAAGCCTCTTCTTGAGGTGCTTGTGGTAAGGTGGTATTCCTCTGGAGTCGAAGCCAGGGAATATCCTCTCATCTCGAGTTGATTTTTGGTCCACGGAGTTCTTTCGTGTTGCTCCAGTGACCTCAGGATCCCTCTAGCCTTGAAACAGTGTTCTTGGGATTTCTCTGGAGTGCCATCAAGGAAATCAAGGCTCCTTTCATGTGTGATGTGCAACATGGAATTGCTCTGCACGCAGTGCAGGGGACTCGGGCCTCATCCTGCGGCGAGGGGGAAGTCTCATGGTTTTTCTCGAGTTGTGCCGGGAACCTGGGGTATATTCTCGGGTTATGACGGGGATGGCCCTTCCACACACGTGTTTGCTCAGCGACGTCAGGACTCCTGCCTAGTTGCGAGGGACAATTCGGGATTCTCCTCGAGGCTTGGCAGGGCAATTGGGATGCCTCTCCTGCTGAGGCGAGAGAACAAGGGTCCCCTTCCACTTGCCACAGGAATCCTGGGACTCCTATCAAGTTTCACGAGGAGTCAGGCATCGTCTCCTTGGAAGGCACTCATCTCCGCATACCTCTGGAGTTTTCAAAGGATGTGAAGCCTCCGGTCGCGATGAGGTGGGGTACTAGCACTTTCTCTGTGATCACCACAGGGGATTCAGACATCCTTTCGTCTTGGGAGATGCAAGACGAGCTTGCATTCAAGTCACTGCAGAGATATCCGGCCTTCTTTTGAGTCAGGGCATCCCCGTGTCCATTCCATTTGAGGCCGCAAACACAGGGTCCCTCTCACATACCTAGAGCTGAGAGAAGCCTCCTCGTGAGGTGCTTGTGGTGAGGTGGTATTCCTCTGGATTCGAAGCCAGGAACTAGCCTCTCATCTCGAGTTGATTTTTCGTCCACGGAGCTCTTTCATGTTGCTACAGTGACCTCAGGATCCCTCTAGCCTTGAAACAGTGTTCTTGAGGTTTCTCTGGAGTGCCATCAAGGAAAACAAGGCTCCTTTCATGTGTGATGTGCAACACGGAATTGCTCTGCACGCAGTGCATTGGAATCGGGCCTCATCTCGCGGCGAGGGAGAAGTCTCATGGTTTTTCTCGGGTTGCGGCTGGAACCTTGGGTATATTCTTGAATTACGACGAGGATGGCCCTTCCACACACGTGTTTGTTCAGCAACATCAGGACTCCTGCCTAGTTGTGAGGGACAACTCCGGATTCTCCTCGAGGCTTGGCAGGGCAATTGGGACGCCTCTCCAGCTGAGGCGGGAGACCAAGCGTCCCTTTCCACGTACCACAGGAATGCTGGGACTCCTATAAGTTTCACGAGGAGTCAGGCATCGTCTCCTTTGGAGGCACTGATCTCCGCGTACCTCTGGAGTTTTCAAAGGATGTGAGGCCTCCGGTTGCGATGAGGTGGGGAAATTTGTCTTTCTCTGTGGTCTCCACAGGGGATTCAGACATCCTTTCGTCTTGGGAGATTCAAGACGAGCCTGCATTCAAGTCACTGCAGGGATATCCGGCCTTATTTCGAGTCAAGGCATCGTGGTGTCCATTCCACTTGAGGCCGCAAACTCAGGGTCCGTCTCACATACCTAGAGCTGAGAGAAGCCTCCTCTTGAGGTGCTTGTGGTGAGGTGGTATTCCTCTGGAGTCAAAGCGAGGGACTAACCTCTCATCTCGAGTTGATTTTTGGTCCACGGAGCTCTTTCGTGTTGCTACAGTGACCTCAGGATACCTCTAGCCTTGAAACAGTGTTCTTGGGGTTTCTGTGGAGTGCCATCAAGGAAATCAAGGCTCCTTTCATGTGTGATGTGCAACACGGAATTGCTCTGCACGCAGTGCAGGGGAATCGGGCCTCATCTCGCGGCGAGGGGGAACTCTCATGGTTTTTCTCGGGTTGCGGCGGGAACCTGGGGTATATTCTCGAGTTACAACGGGGATGGCCCTTCCACACACGTGTTTGTTCAGTGACGTCAGGACTCCTGCCTAGTTGCGAGGGACAACTCGGGATTCTCCTCGAGGATTGGCAGGGCAATTGGGACGCCTCTCCAGCTGAGGCGGGAGACCAAGAGTCTCTTTCCATGTGCCACAGGAATCCTGGGACTCCTATCAAGTTTCACGAGGAGTCAGGCATCGTCTCCTTTTGAGGCGTTGATCTCCGCGTACCTCTGGAGTTTTCAAAAGATGTGAGGCCTGTGGTCGCGATGAGGTGGGGAACTAGGTCTTTCTCTGTGGTCTCCACAGGGGATTCAGACATCTTTTCATCTTGGGAGATGCAAGACGAGCCTGCATTTAAGTCACTGCAGGGATATCCGGCCTTATTTCGAGTCAGGGCATCTCAGTGTCCATTCCACTTGCGGCCGTAAACTCAGGGTCCCTCTCACATACCTAGAGCTGAGAGAAGCCTCCTCTTGAGGTGCTTGTGGTAAGGTGGTATTCCTCTGGGGTCGTAGCCAGGGACTAACTTCTCATCTCGAGTTGATTTTTGGTCCACGGAGCTCTTTCGTGTTGCAACAGTGACCTCAGGATCCCTCTAGCCTTGAAACAGTGTTCTTGGGGTTTCTCTGGAGTGCCATCATGGAAATCAAGGCTCCATTCATGTTTGATGTGCAAAAGGAAATTGCTCTGCAAGCATTGCCGGTGAATCGGGCCTCATCTAGAGGCGAGGGGGAAGTCTCATGGTTTTTCTCGAGTTGTGGCGGGAACCTGGGGTGTATTCTCGAGTTACGACGGGGATGGCCCTTCCACACACGTGTTTATTCATCGATGTCAGGACTCCTGCGTAGTTGCGAGGGACAATTCGGGATTCTCCTCGAGGCTTGGCAGGGCAATTGGGATGCCTCTCCAGCTTAGGCGGGAGACCAAGGGTCCCGTTCCACGTGCCACAGGAATCCTGGGACTCCTATCAAGTTTCACGAGGAGTCAGGCATCATCTCCTTTTGAGGCACTGATCTCCGCGTACCTCTGGAGTTTTCAAAGGTTGTGAGGCCTCCGGTCGCGATGAGGTGGGGAACGAGGTCTTTCTCTGTGGTCTCCACAGGGGATTCAGACATCCTTTCGTCTTGGGAGATGCAAGACGAGCCTGCATTCAAGTCAGGGATATCCGGCCTCGAGTTAGGGCATCTCGGTGTCCATTCCACTTGAGGCGGCAAACTCAGGGTCCTTCTCACATACCTAGAGCTGAGAGAAGCCTCCTCTTGTGGTGCTGGTAGTAAGGTGGTATTCCTCTGGAGTCGAAGCCAGGGCCTAACCTCTCATCTTGAGTTGATTTTTGGTCCACGGAGCTCTTTCGTGTTGCTACAGTGACCTCAGGATCCCTCTAGCCTTGAAACAGTGTTCTTGGGGTTTCTGTGGAGTGCCATCAAGGAAATCAAGGCTCCTTTCATGTTTGATGTGCAACAGGGAATTGCTCTGCACGCAGTGCAGTTGAATCGGGTCTCGTCTCGCGGCGAGGCGGAAGTCTCATGGTTTTTCTCGAGTTGCGGCGGGAACCTGGGGAGTATTTTCGAGTTACGTAGGGGATGGCCCTTCCACACACGTGTTTGTTCAGCGACGTCAGGACTGCTGCCTTGTTGCGACGGACAACTTGGGATTCTCCTCGAGGCTTGGCAGGGCAATTGGGACGCCTCTCCAGCTGAGGCGGGAGACCAAGGGTCCCTTTCCATGTGCCACAGGATTCCTGGGCCTCCTATCAAATTTCTCGAGGAGTCAGGCATCGTCTCCTTTTGAGACATTGATCTCCGCATACCTCCTACAAAGTTTCATGAAACGTGTGATAAACAAATGGAGCATGAAAACGTCTGAAAAATACGAGGAGCATGAAAAGATGTGAAAAATACGAGGAACATGAAAAGGTCTGAGAAATACGAAGAGCATGAAAAGGTCTGAAAAATATGAGAAGCATGAAAAGGTCTGAGAAATATGAGCAGCATGACAAAGTCTGAAAAATAAGAAGGGCTCGAAAAGGTGTGAAAAATATGAAGAGCATGAAAAGGTCTGAAAAATATAAAGAGCACGAAAAGGTGTGAAGAATATGAAGAGCACGAAAAGGCCTGAAAAATACGAGGAGCACGCAAAGGTGTGAAAAATACGAGGAGCATGAAACGATGTGAAAAATACCAGGAGCATGAAAAGTTGTGAAAAATATGAAGAGCCTGAAAAGATGTGAAAAATATGAAGAGCATGAAAAGGTCTGAAAAATACGAGGAGCATGAAAATGTGTGAAAGAAACGAGAAGCATGAAAAGGTCTGAGAAATACGAGGAGCATGAAAAGGTGTGAAAAATATGAGGAGCATGAAAAGGTGTGAAAAATATGAAGAGCATGAGAAGTTCTGAAAAATAGGCGGAGGATAAAAAGGTCTGAAAAATACGAGGAGCATGAAAAAGTCTGAAAAATAAGAAGAGCCTGAAAAGGTGTGAAAAATATGCAGAGCATGAAAAGGTCTGAAAAATATGAAAGGCACGAAAAGGTGTGAAAAATATGAAGAGCACGAAAAGGCCTCAAAAATACGAGGAGCATGAAAAGGGGTGAAGAATACGAAGAGCATGAAAAGGTCTGAAAAATATGAAGAGCATGAAAAGGTGTGAAAAATATGAAGAGCATGAGAAGTTCTGAAAAATAGGCGGAGGATAAAAAGGTCTGAAAAATACGAGTAGCATGAAAAGGTGTGAAAAATATGAGGAGCATGAAAAGGTCTGAAAATACGAGGTGGATGAAAATGTCTGAAAAATACGAGGAGCATGAAAAGGTCTGGAAAATATGAGGAGCATGAAATGGTCTGAAAAATACGAGGAGCATGAAAAGGTGTGAAAATTCTGAGCAGCATGAAAAGGGCTGAAAAATACGAGGAGCAAAAAAGGGTGGAAAATACGAAGAGCGTGAAATGTGTCATAAATAAATGGAGCATGAAAACGTCTGAAAAATACGAGGAGCATGAAAACGTCTGAAAGATACGAGGAGCATGACAAGGTCTGAAAAATATGTGGAGCATGAAAAGGTGTCAAAAATATGAGGAGAATGAAAAGGTGTGTAAAATATGAAGAGCATTGAAAGGTGTCAAAAATATGAGGAGCATGTAAAGGTGTGAAAAATATGAGGAGGATGAAACGGTGTGAAAAATATGAATATCATGAAAAGGTGTGAAAAATATGAGGAGTTTGAAAAGGTCTGAAAAATACAAGAGCATGAAAAGGTGTGAAAAACACGAAGAGCATGAAAATGTGTGAAAAATAAGAACAGCCTGAAAAGGTGTGAAAAACACGAAGAGCATGAAAAGGTCCGAAAAAAACGAAGAGGTTGAAAAGGTGTGACAAATACAAACAGCATGAAAAGTTCTGAAAAATACGAGGAGCATGAAAAGTTGTGAAAAATACGAGGAGCATGAAAAGGTCTGAAAAATACGAGGAGCATGAAAGGGGCTGAAAAATACGAGGAGCATGAAAACGTGTGAAAAATACGAGGAGCATGAAAAGGTCTGAAAAATACGAGGAGCACGAAAAGTTGTGAAAAATACGAGGAGCATGAAAAGGAGTGAAATACACGAGGAGCCTGAAAAGGTGTGAAAAATATGAAGAGCATGAAAAGGTGTCAAAAATATGAGGAGAATGAAAAGGTGTGAAAAATATGAAGAGCATGAAAAGGTGTCAAAAATATGAGGAGCATTTAAAGATGTGAAAAATAGAAAGAGCATGAATCTGTATGAAAAATATGAGGAGCATGAAACGGTGTGAAAAATAGGAAGAGCATGAAAAGGTGTCAAAAATATGAGGAGCATGAAACGGTGTGAAAAATGTGAAGAGCATGAAAAGGTGTCAATAATATGAGGAGCATGAAAAGGTCTGAAAAACATGAAGAACATTAAAAGGTGTCAAAAATATGAGGAGCATGAACAAGTGTGAAAAATATGAGGAGCATGAAAAGGTGTGAAAAATATGAAGAGCTTCAAAAGATTTCAAAAATATGAGGAGCATGAAAAGGTGTCAAAAATATGAGGAACATGTAAAGGTGTGAAAAATATGAGGAGAATGAATCTCTATGAAAAATATGAGGAGGATGAAACGGTGTGAAAAATATGAATATCATGAAAAGGTGTGAAAAATATGAGGAGTTTGAAAAGGTCTGAAAAATACGAGAGCATGAAAAGGTGTGAAAAACATGAAGAGCATGAAACGGTCTGAAAAATACGAGGAGCATGAAAAGGTCTGAAAAATATGAATAGCATGAAAAAGTGTGAAAAGTAGGAGGAGCAGGAAAAGGTCTGAAAATTACGAGGAGCATGAAAAGTTCTGGAAAATATGTAGAGCATGAACAGGTGTCAAAAATATGAGGAGAATGAAAAGGTGTGAAAAATATGAAGAGCATGAAAAGGTGTCAAAAACATGAGGAGCATGTAAAGGTGTAAAAAATATGAGGAGCATGAATCTGTATGAAAAATATGAGGAGCATGAAACGGTGTGAAAAATATGAAGAGCATGAAAAGGTGTGAAAATTATAAGGAGTATGAAAACGTCTTAAAAATACGAGGAGCATGAAAAGGTCTGAAAAATATGTGGAGCATGAAAAGGTGTCAAAAATATGAGGAGAATGTAAAGGTGTGTAAAATATGAAGAGCATGAAAAGGTGTCAAAAATATGAGGAGCATGTACAGGTGTCAAAAATATGAGGAGCATGAATCTGTATGAAAAATATGAGGAGGATGAAATGGTGTGAAAAATAGGAATATCATGAAAAGGTGTGAAAAATATGAGGAGTTTGAAAAGGTCTGAAAAATACGAGAGCATGAAAAGGTGTGAAAAACACGAAGAGCATGAAAATGTGTGAAAAATAAGAACAGCCTGAAAAGGTGTGAAAAACACGAAGAGCATGAAAAGGTCCGAAAAAAACGAAGAGCTTGAAAAGGTGTGACAAATACAAACAGCATGAAAAGTTCTGAAAAATACGAGAAGCATGAAATGGTGTGAAAAATACGAGGAGCATGAAAAGGTGTGAAAAATACGAGGAGCGTGAAAGGGTCTGAAAAATATGAAGAGCATGAAAAGGTATGAAAAATACGAGGAGCATGAAAAGGTCTGAAAAATACGAGGAGCATGAAAGGGTCTGAAAAATACGAGGAGCATGAAATGGTCTGAAATACACGAGGGGCATGAAAAGGTGTGAAAAATATGAAGAGCATGAAAAGGTGTCAAAAATATGAGGAAAATGAAAAGGTGTGAAAAATATGAAGAGCATGAAAAGGTGTCAAAAATATGAGGAGCATTTAAAGGTGTGAAAAATAGGAAGAGCATGAATCTGTATGAAAATTATGAGGAGCATGAAACGGTGTGAAAAATGTGAAGAGCATGTAAAGGTGTCAAAAATATGAGGAGCATGAAAAGGTCTGAAAAACATGAAGAACATTGAAAGGTATCAAAAATATGAGGAGCATGAAAAAGTGTGAAAAATATAAGGAGCATGAAAAGGTGTAAAAATATGAAGAGCTTCAAAAGATTTCAAAAATATGAGGAGCATGAAAAGTTGTGAAAAATATGAAGTCCATGAAAAGGTGTGAAAAATATCAAGAGCATGAAACGGTCTGAAAAATATGAGGAGCAGGAAACTGTCTGAAAAATATGAGGGGCATGAAAAACTGTCAAAAATATGTGGAGCATGAAATGGTGTGAAAAAAGTGAAGAGCATGAAAAGGTGTGAAAAATATGACGAGCATGAAACGGTGGGAAATATACGAAGAGCATGAAAAGGTGTGCAAAACACGAAGACCATGAAAAGGTGTGAAAAATATCAAGAGCATGAAACGGCCTGAAAAATTCGAGGTGCAGGAAAAGATGTGAAAAACCCGAAGAGCATGAAAAGGTTTGAAAAATACGAAGAGCATGAAAGGTCTGCAAAATACGAGAAGCATGAAAAGGTCTGAAATATACGAGGAGCATGAAAAGGTCTGAAAAATATGAGGAGCATGAAAAGGACTGCAATATATGAAGAGCATGAAAAGGTGTCAAAAATATGAGGAGCATGTAGAGGTGTGAAAAATATGAGGAGAATGAAACTGTATGAAAAATCTGAGCATGAAATGGTGTGAAATATACGAGGAGCATGAAAAGGTGTGTAAAATACGAGGAGCATGAAAATGTGTGAAAAATATGAAGAGCATGAAAGGGTATGAAAAATATGAGGAGCATGAAATGGTGTGAAAAAAATGAGGAGCATGAAAAGATCTGAAAATTAAGAGGAGCATTTAAAGGTCTGAAAAATACGAGGAGCATGAAGGGGTCTGAAAAATACGAGGAGCATGAAAGGTTCTGAAAAATTCTAGGAGCATGAAAGGGTCTGAAATACACGAGGGGCATGAAAAGGTCTGAAAAATATGAAGAGCATGAAACGCTCTGAAAAATATGAGGAGCATGAAAAGATGTGAAATATATGAAGAGCATGAAAAGGTGAGAAAAATATGAGGAGCATGAAACACTCTGAAAAACACGAGATCATGAAATAGAGTGAACATCACGAAGAGCATGGAAAGCTGTGAAAAATATCAAGAGCATGAAAAGGTCTGAAAAATATGAAGAGCATGAAAACGTGTCAAAAGTATGAAGAGCATGAAAAGGTGTGAAAAACACGAAGAGACTGAAAAGGTGTGAAAAACACGAAGAGACTGAAAAGGTGTGAAAAATACAAAGAGCTTGAAAAGGTGTGACAAATACGAAGAGCATGTAAAGTTGTGAAAAATACGAGGAGCATGAAAAGTTCTGAAAAATACGAGGAGCATGAAGACGTCTGAAAAATACGACGAGCAACAAAAGGTCTGAAAAATATATAGAGCATGAAAAAGTGTCAAAAATATGGGGAGCATGAAAAGGTGTCAAAAATATGTAGAGCTTGAAACGGTGTCAAAAGTATGAGTAGCATGGAAAGGTTGAAAAATAAGAGGAGCATGAATTTGTATAAAAAATATGAGGAGCATGAAACGGTGTGAAAAATATGAAGAGCATGAAAAGGTGTGAAAAATATGAAGACCATGAAAAGGTGTGAAAAATATCAAGAGCATGAAATGGTCTGAAAAATATAAGGAGCATGAAACTGTCTGAAAAATATGAGGAGCATGAAACGGTCTGAAAAAAACGAGGAGCATGAAAAGTTGTGAAAAATACAAGGAGCATGAAAAGGTGTGAAAAATACGAGGAGCATGAAATGGTCTGAAAAAACGAGGAGCATGAAAAGGTGTGAAAAAATGAGGCACATGAAAAGGTGTGAAAAACACGAGGAGCATGAAACGGTGTGAAAAATATGAGGAGCATGAAACGGTGTGAAAAATATGAAAAGCATGAAAAGGTGTGAAAAATATGAGGAGCATGAAAAGGTGTGAAAAATACGAGAGCATTAACAGGTCCGAAAAATATGAGGAGCATGAGAAGGTCTGAAAAATACGAGGAGCATGAAAAGGTGTCAAAATATGAGTAGCATGTAAAGGTGTGAAAAATAAGAGGAGCATGAATCTGTATGAAAAATATGAGGAGCATGAAACGATCTGAAATATATGAGGAGAATGAAAAGCTGTCAAAAATATGAGGAGCGTTAAATGGTGTGAAATAAATGAAGAGCATGAAAAGGTGTGAAAAATAGGTGGAGCATGAAAAGGTGTGGAAAATATGAAGAGCATGAAAAGTTCTGAAAAATATGAAGAGGATGAAAAGGTGTGAAAAATACGAAGAGCATGAAAAGGTGTGAAAAATATGAGGAGCATGAAAAGGTGTGAAAAATACGAGGAGCATGGAAACTTCTGAAAAATAGGAGGAGCATGAAAAGGTGTGAAAAATACGAGAGCATGAAACGCTGTGAAAAGAAAGAAGAGCATGAAAAGCTGAGAAAAATATCAAGAGCATGAAAGGTCTGAAAAATATGAAGAGCATGAAATGGTCTCAAAAATACGAGGAGCATTAAAAGGTATGAAAAATAAGAGGAGCATGAAAAGGTCTGAAAAATTCAAGGAGCATGAAAATGTCTGAAAAATATGAGGACCATGAAAAGGTCTCAAAAATACGAGGACCATGAAAAGGTCTGAAACATATGAAGAGTATGAAAAGGTGTCAAAAATATGAGGAGCATGTACAGGTGTCAAAAATATGAGGAGCATGAATCTGTATGAAAAATATGAGGAGGATGAAATGGTGTGAAAAATAGGAATATCATGAAAAGGTGTGAAAAATATGAGGAGTTTGAAAAGGTCTGAAAAATACAAGAGCATGAAAAGGTGTGAAAAACACGAAGAGCATGAAAATGTGTGAAAAATAAGAACAGCCTGAAAAGGTGTGAAAAACACGAAGAGCATGAAAAGGTCCGAAAAAAACGAAGAGCTTGAAAAGGTGTGACAAATACAAACAGCATGAAAAGTTCTGAAAAATACGAGGAGCATGAAGACGTCTGAAAAATACGACGAGCAACAAAAGGTCTGAAAAATATATAGAGCATGAAAAAGTGTCAAAAATATGGGGAGCATGAAAAGGTGTCAAAAATATGTAGAGCTTGAAACGGTGTCAAAAGTATGAGTAGCATGAAAAGGTTGAAAAATAAGAGGAGCATGAATTTGTATAAAAAATATGAGAAGCATGAAACGGTGTGAAAAATATGAAGAGCATGAAAAGGTGTGAAAAATATGAAGACCATGAAAAGGTGTGAAAAATATCAAGAGCATGAAATGGTCTGAAAAATATAAGGAGCATGAAACTGTCTGAAAAATATGAGGAGCATGAAACGGTCTGAAAAAAACGAGGAGCATGAAAAGTTGTGAAAAATACAAGGAGCATGAAAAGGTGTGAAAAATACGAGGAGCATGAAATGGTCTGAAAAAACGAGGAGCATGAAAAGGTGTGAAAAAATGAGGCACATGAAAAGGTGTGAAAAACACGAGGAGCATGAAACGGTGTGAAAAATATGAGGAGCATGAAACGGTGTGAAAAATATGAAAAGCATGAAAAGGTGTGAAAAATATGAGGAGCATGAAAAGGTGTGAAAAATACGAGAGCATTAACAGGTCCGAAAAATATGAGGAGCATGAGAAGGTCTGAAAAATACGAGGAGCATGAAAAGGTGTCAAAATATGAGTAGCATGTAAAGGTGTGAAAAATAAGAGGAGCATGAAAAGGTCTGAAAAATTCAAGGAGCATGAAAATGTCTGAAAAATATGAGGACCATGAAAAGGTCTCAAAAATACGAGGACCATGAAAAGGTCTGAAACATATGAAGAGTATGAAAAGGTGTCAAAAATATGAGGAGCATGTACAGGTGTCAAAAATATGAGGAGCATGAATCTGTATGAAAAATATGAGGAGGATGAAATGGTGTGAAAAATGGGAATATCATGAAAAGGTGTGAAAAATATGAGGAGTTTGAAAAGGTCTGAAAAATACGAGAGCATGAAAAGGTGTGAAAAACACGAAGAGCATGAAAATGTGTGAAAAATAAGAACAGCCTGAAAAGGTGTGAAAAACACGAAGAGCATGAAAAGGTCCGAAAAAAACGAAGAGCTTGAAAAGGTGTGACAAATACAAACAGCATGAAAAGTTCTGAAAAATACGAGGAGCATGAAAAGGTGTGAAAAATACGAGGAGCATGAAAAGGTGTGAAAAATACGAGGAGCATGAAAGGGTGCGAAAAATATGAAGAGCATGAAAAGGTGTGAAAAATACGAGGAGCATGAAAAGGTCTGAAAAATACGAGGAGCATGAAAGGGTCTGAAAAATACGAGGAGCATGAAATGGTCTGAAATACACGAGGGGCATGAAAAGGTGTGAAAAATATGAAGAGCATGAAAAGGTGTCAAAAATATGAGGAGCATGAAAAGGTGTGAAAAATATGAAGAGCATGAAAAGGTGTGAAAAATATGAGGAGCATTTAAAGGTGTGAAAAATAGGAAGAGCATGAATCTGTATGAAAAATATGAGGAGCATGAAACGGTGTGAAAAATGTGAAGAGCATGTAAAGGTGTCAAAAATATGAGGAGCATGAAAAGGTCTGAAAAACATGAAGAACATTGAAAGGTGTCAAAAATATGAGGAGCATGAAAAAGTGTGAAAAATATAAGGAGCATGAAAAGGTGTAAAAATATGAAGAGCTTCAAAAGATTTCAAAAATATGAGGAGCATGAAAAGTTGTGAAAAATATGAAGTCCATGAAAAGGTGTGAAAAATATCAAGAGCATGAAACGGTCTGAAAAATATGAGGAGCAGGAAACTGTCTGAAAAATATGAGGGGCATGAAAAACTGTCAAAAATATGTGGAGCATGAAATGGTGTGAAAAAAGTGAAGAGCATGAAAAGGTGTGAAAAATATGACGAGCATGAAACGGTGGGAAATATACGAAGAGCATGAAAAGGTGTGCAAAACACGAAGACCATGAAAAGGTGTGAAAAATATCAAGAACATGAAACGGCCTGAAAAATTCGAGGTGCAGGAAAAGATGTGAAAAACCCGAAGAGCATGAAAAGGTTTGAAAAATACGAGAAGCATGAAAAGGTCTGAAATATACGAGGAGCATGAAAAGGTCTGAAAAATATGAGGAGCATGAAAAGGACTGCAATATATGAAGAGCATGAAAAGGTGTCAAAAATATGAGGAGCATGTAGAGGTGTGAAAAATATGAGGAGAATGAAACTGTATGAAAAATCTGAGCATGAAATGGTGTGAAATATACGAGGAGCATGAAAAGGTGTGTAAAATATGAGGAGCATGAAAAGGTGTGAAAAATATGAAGAGCATGAAAAGGTCTGAAAAATACGAGGAGCATGAAATGGTGTGAAAAAAATGAGGAGCATGAAAAGATCTGAAAATTAAGAGGAGCATTTAAAGGTCTGAAAAATACGAGGAGCATGAAGGGGTCTGAAAAATACGAGGAGCATGAAAGGTTCTGAAAAATTCTAGGAGCATGAAAGGGTCTGAAATACACGAGGGGCATGAAAAGGTCTGAAAAATATGAAGAGCATGAAACGCTCTGAAAAATATGAGGAGCATGAAAAGATGTGAGATATATGAAGAGCATGAAAAGGTGAGAAAAATATGAGGAGCATGAAACACTCTGAAAAACACGAGATCATGAAATAGAGTGAACACCACGAAGAGCATGGAAAGCTGTGAAAAATATCAAGAGCATGAAAAGGTCTGAAAAATATGAAGAGCATGAAAACTTATCAAAAGTATGAAGAGAATGAAAAGGTGTGAAAAACACGAAGAGACTGAAAAGGTGTGAAAAATACAAAGAGCTTGAAAAGGTGTGACAAATACGAAGAGCATGTAAAGTTGTGAAAAATACAAGGAGCATGAAAAGTTCTGAAAAATACGAGGAGCATGAAGACGTCTGAAAAATACGACGAGCAACAAAAGGTCTGAAAAATATATAGAGCATGAAAAAGTGTCAAAAATATGGGGAGCATGAAAAGGTGTCAAAAATATGTAGAGCTTGAAACGGTGTCAAAAGTATGAGTAGCATGAAAAGGTTGAAAAATAAGAGGAGCATGAATTTGTATAAAAAATATGAGGAGCATGAAACGGTGTGAAAAATATGAAGAGCATGAAAAGGTGTGAAAAATATGAAGAGCATGAAAAGGTGTGAAAAATATCAAGAGCATGAAAAGGTCTGAAAAATATAAGGAGCATGAAACTGTCTGAAAAATATGAGGAGCATGAAAAGGTCTGAAAAAAACGAGGAGCATGAAAAGTTGTGAAAAATACAAGGAGCATGAAAAGGTGTGAAAAATACGAGGAGCATGAAATGGTCTGAAAAAACGAGGAGCATGAAAAGGTGTGAAAAAATGAGGCGCATGAAAAGGTGTGAAAAACACGAGGAGCATGAAACGGTGTGAAAAATATGAGGAGCATGAAACGGTGTGAAAAATATGAAAAGCATGAAAAGGTGTGAAAAATATGAGGAGCATGAAAAGGTGTGAAAAATACGAGAGCATTAACAGGTCCGAAAAATATGAGGAGCATGAGAAGGTCTGAAAAATACGAGGAGCATGAAAAGGTGTCAAAATATGAGTAGCATGTAAAGGTGTGAAAAATAAGAGGAGCATGAATCTGTATGAAAAATATGAGGAGCATGAAACGATCTGAAATATATGAGGAGAATGAAAAGCTGTCAAAAATATGAGGAGCGTTAAATGGTGTGAAATAAATGAAGAGCATGAAAAGGTGTGAAAAATAGGCGGAGCATGAAAAGGTGTGGAAAATATGAAGAGCATGAAAAGTTCTGAAAAATATGAAGAGGATGAAAAGGTGTGAAAAATACGAAGAGCATGAAAAGGTGTGAAAAATATGAGGAGCATGAAAAGGTGTGAAAAATACGAGGAGCATGGAAACTTCTGAAAAATAGGAGGAGCATGAAAAGGTGTGAAAAATACGAGAGCATGAAACGCTGTGAAAAGAAAGAAGAGCATGAAAAGCTGAGAAAAATATCAAGAGCATGAAAGGTCTGAAAAATATGAAGAGCATGAAATGGTCTCAAAAATACGAGGAGCATTAAAAGGTATGAAAAATAAGAGGAGCATGAAAAGGTCTGAAAAATTCAAGGAGCATGAAAATGTCTGAAAAATATGAGGACCATGAAAAGGTCTCAAAAATACAAGGACCATGAAAAGGTCTGAAACATATGAAGAGTATGAAAAGGTGTCAAAAATATGAGAAGCATGTACAGGTGTGAAAAATATGAGGAGCATGAATCTGTATGAAAAACATGCAGACCATGAATTGGAGTGAAAAATATGAAGAGCAAGAAAAGGTGTGATAAATATGAGGAGTATGCAAAGGCCTGAAAAATACGAGGAGCATGAAAAGGTCTGAAAAATACGAGGAGCATGAAAAGGTATCAAAAATATGAAGAGCCTGAAAAGGTGTCAAAATATGAGTGGCATGTAAAGGTGTGAAAAATAAGAGGAGCATGAATCTGTATGAAAAATATGAGGAACATGAAACAGTGTGAAAAATATGAAAAGCATGAAATGGTCTGAAAAATAAGAGGAGCATGAAACGGTCTGAAATATATGAGGAGCATGAAAAGCAGTCAAAAATATGAGGAGCATTAAATGCTGTGAAAAAAATGAAGAGCATGAAAAGGTGTGAAAAATAAGCAGAGCATGAAAAGGTGTGGAAAATATGAAGAGCGTGAAAAGGTGTGAAAAACACGAAGAGTTTGAAAAGCTCTGAAAAGTATGAAGAGCATGAAAAGGTGTGAAAAATACGTAGAGCATGGAAAGGTCTGAAAAATAGAGGAGCATGAAAAGGCCTGCAAAATAGGAGGAGCAAGAAAAGCTCTGAAAAATACGAGGAGCATGAAAAGGTCTGAAAAATATGAAGAGCTAGAAAAGGTCTGAAAAATATGAAGAGCCTGAAAAGGTGTGAAAAATATGAAGACCATGAAAAGCTGTGAAAAATACGAGGAACATGAAAAGGTTTGAAAAAACGAGGAGCATGAAGAGGTGTGAAAAATACGAGGAGCATGAAAAGGTGTGAAAAATACGAGGAGCATGAAATGCTATGAAAAATATGAGGAGCATGAAAAGGCCTGATAAATACGAGGAGCATGAAAAGGCGTGAAAAATACGAGGAGCATGAAAAGGTGTGAAAAATATGAAGAGCACGAAAACGTGTGAAAATATGAGGAGCATGAAAAGTTGTGAAAAATACGAGGAGCATGAAAAGGTGTGAAGAATTCGAGGAGCATGAAAAGGTATGAAAAATTCAAGGAGCATGAAAATGTCTGAAAAATATGAGGACCATGAAAAGGTCTCAAAAATACGAGGACCATGAAAAGGTCTGAAACATATGAAGAGTATGAAAAGGTGTCAAAAATATGAGGAGCATGTACAGGTGTCAAAAATATGAGGAGCATGAATCTGTATGAAAAATATGAGGAGGATGAAATGGTGTGAAAAATAGGAATATCATGAAAAGGTGTGAAAAATATGAGGAGTTTGAAAAGGTCTGAAAAATACGAGAGCATGAAAAGGTGTCAAAAACACGAAGAGCATGAAAATGTGTGAAAAATAAGAACAGCCTGAAAAGGTGTGAAAAACACGAAGAGCATGAAAAGGTCCGAAAAAAACGAAGAGCTTGAAAAGGTGCGACAAATACAAACAGCATGAAAAGTTCTGAAAAATACGAGGAGCATGAAAAGGTGTGAAAAATACGAGGAGCATGAAAAGGTGTGAAAAATACGAGGAGCGTGAAAGGGTCTGAAAAATATGAAGAGCATGAAAAGGTGTGAAAAATACGAGGAGCATGAAAAGGTCTGAAAAATACGAGGAGCATGAAAGGGTCTGAAAAATACGAGGAGCATGAAATGGTCTGAAATACACGAGGGGCATGAAAAGGTGTGAAAAATATGAAGAGCATGAAAAGGTGTCAAAAATATGAGGAAAATGAAAAGGTGTGAAAAATATGAAGAGCATGAAAAGGTGTCAAAAATATGAGGAGCATTTAAAGGTGTGAAAAATAGGAAGAGCATGAATCTGTATGAAAAATATGAGGAGCATGAAACGGTGTGAAAAATGTGAAGAGCATGTAAAGGTGTCAAAAATATGAGGAGCATGAAAAGGTCTGAAAAACATGAAGAACATTGAAAGGTGTCAAAAATATGAGGAGCATGAAAAAGTGTGAAAAATATAAGGAGCATGAAAAGGTGTAAAAATATGAAGAGCTTCAAAAGATTTCAAAAATATGAGGAGCATGAAAAGTTGTGAAAAATATGAAGTCCATGAAAAGGTGTGAAAAATATCAAGAGCATGAAACGGTCTGAAAAATATGAGGAGCAGGAAACTGTCTGAAAAATATGAGGGGCATGAAAAACTGTCAAAAATATGTGGAGCATGAAATGGTGTGAAAAAAGTGAAGAGCATGAAAAGGTGTGAAAAATATGACGAGCATGAAACGGTGGGAAATATACGAAGAGCATGAAAAGGTGTGCAAAACACGAAGACCATGAAAAGGTGTGAAAAATATCAAGAACATGAAACGGCCTGAAAAATTCGAGGTGCAGGAAAAGATGTGAAAAACCCGAAGAGCATGAAAAGGTTTGAAAAATACGAGAAGCATGAAAAGGTCTGAAATATACGAGGAGCATGAAAAGGTGTGAAAAATATGAGGAGCATGAAAAGGTGTGAAAAATATGAGGAGCATGAAAAGGTGTCAAAAATATGAGGAGCATGTAGAGGTGTGAAAAATATGAGGAGAATGAAACTGTATGAAAAATCTGAGCATGAAATGGTGTGAAATATACGAGGAGCATGAAAAGGTGTGTAAAATATGAGGAGCATGAAAAGGTGTGAAAAATATGAAGAGCATGAAAAGGTGTGAAAAATATGAGGAGCATGAAAAGGTGTGAAAAATATGAGGAGCATGAAAAGATCTGAAAATTAAGAGGAGCATTTAAAGGTCTGAAAAATACGAGGAGCATGAAGGGGTCTGAAAAATACGAGGAGCATGAAAGGTTCTGAAAAATTCTAGGAGCATGAAAGGGTCTGAAATACACGAGGGGCATGAAAAGGTCTGAAAAATATGAAGAGCATGAAACGCTCTGAAAAATATGAGGAGCATGAAAAGATGTGAGATATATGAAGAGCATGAAAAGGTGAGAAAAATATGAGGAGCATGAAACACTCTGAAAAACACGAGATCATGAAATAGAGTGAACACCACGAAGAGCATGGAAAGCTGTGAAAAATATCAAGAGCATGAAAAGGTCTGAAAAATATGAAGAGCATGAAAACTTATCAAAAGTATGAAGAGAATGAAAAGGTGTGAAAAACACGAAGAGACTGAAAAGGTGTGAAAAATACAAAGAGCTTGAAAAGGTGTGACAAATACGAAGAGCATGTAAAGTTGTGAAAAATACAAGGAGCATGAAAAGTTCTGAAAAATACGAGGAGCATGAAGACGTCTGAAAAATACGACGAGCAACAAAAGGTCTGAAAAATATATAGAGCATGAAAAAGTGTCAAAAATATGGGGAGCATGAAAAGGTGTCAAAAATATGTAGAGCTTGAAACGGTGTCAAAAGTATGAGTAGCATGAAAAGGTTGAAAAATAAGAGGAGCATGAATTTGTATAAAAAATATGAGGAGCATGAAACGGTGTGAAAAATATGAAGAGCATGAAAAGGTGTGAAAAATATGAAGACCATGAAAAGGTGTGAAAAATATCAAGAGCATGAAAAGGTCTGAAAAATATGAGGAGCATGAAACGGTCTGAAAAATATGAGGAGCATGAAACGGTCTGAAAAAAACGAGGAGCATGAAAAGTTGTGAAAAATACAAGGAGCATGAAAAGGTGTGAAAAATACGAGGAGCATGAAATGGTCTGAAAAAACGAGGAGCATGAAAAGGTGTGAAAAAATGAGGCACATGAAAAGGTGTGAAAAACACGAGGAGCATGAAACGGTGTGAAAAATATGAGGAGCATGAAACGGTGTGAAAAATATGAAAAGCATGAAAAGGTGTGAAAAATATGAGGAGCATGAAAAGGTGTGAAAAATACGAGAGCATTAACAGGTCCGAAAAATATGAGGAGCATGAGAAGGTCTGAAAAATATGAGGAGCATGAAAAGGTGTCAAAATATGAGTAGCATGTAAAGGTGTGAAAAATAAGAGGAGCATGAATCTGTATGAAAAATATGAGGAGCATGAAACGATCTGAAATATATGAGGAGAATGAAAAGCTGTCAAAAATATGAGGAGCGTTAAATGGTGTGAAATAAATGAAGAGCATGAAAAGGTGTGAAAAATAGGCGGAGCATGAAAAGGTGTGGAAAATATGAAGAGCATGAAAAGTTCTGAAAAATATGAAGAGGATGAAAAGGTGTGAAAAATACGAAGAGCATGAAAAGGTGTGAAAAATATGAGGAGCATGAAAAGGTGTGAAAAATACGAGGAGCATGGAAAGGTCTGAAAAATAGGAGGAGCATGAAAAGGTGTGAAAAATACGAGAGCATGAAACGCTGTGAAAAGAAAGAAGAGCATGAAAAGCTGAGAAAAATATCAAGAGCATGAAAGGTCTGAAAAATATGAAGAGCATGAAATGGTCTCAAAAATACGAGGAGCATTAAAAGGTATGAAAAATAAGAGGAGCATGAAAAGGTCTGAAAAATTCAAGGAGCATGAAAATGTCTGAAAAATATGAGGACCATGAAAAGGTCTCAAAAATACAAGGACCATGAAAAGGTCTGAAACATATGAAGAGTATGAAAAGGTGTCAAAAATATGAGAAGCATGTACAGGTGTGAAAAATATGAGGAGCATGAATCTGTATGAAAAACATGCAGACCATGAATTGGAGTGAAAAATATGAAGAGCAAGAAAAGGTGTGATAAATATGAGGAGTATGCAAAGGCCTGAAAAATACGAGGAGCATGAAAAGGTCTGAAAAATACGAGGAGCATGAAAAGGTATCAAAAATATGAAGAGCCTGAAAAGGTGTCAAAATATGAGTGGCATGTAAAGGTGTGAAAAATAAGAGGAGCATGAATCTGTATGAAAAATATGAGGAACATGAAACAGTGTGAAAAATATGAAAAGCATGAAATGGTCTGAAAAATAAGAGGAGCATGAAACGGTCTGAAATATATGAGGAGCATGAAAAGCAGTCAAAAATATGAGGAGCATTAAATGCTGTGAAAAAAATGAAGAGCATGAAAAGGTGTGAAAAATAAGCAGAGCATGAAAAGGTGTGGAAAATATGAAGAGCGTGAAAAGGTGTGAAAAACACGAAGAGTTTGAAAAGCTCTGAAAAGTATGAAGAGCATGAAAAGGTGTGAAAAATACGTAGAGCATGGAAAGGTCTGAAAAATAGAGGAGCATGAAAAGGCCTGCAAAATAGGAGGAGCAAGAAAAGCTCTGAAAAATACGAGGAGCATGAAAAGGTCTGAAAAATATGAAGAGCTAGAAAAGGTCTGAAAAATATGAAGAGCCTGAAAAGGTGTGAAAAATATGAAGACCATGAAAAGCTGTGAAAAATACGAGGAGCATGAAATGCTATGAAAAATATGAGGAGCATGAAAAGGCCTGATAAATACGAGGAGCATGAAAAGGCGTGAAAAATACGAGGAGCATGAAAAGGTGTGAAAAATATGAAGAGCACGAAAACGTGTGAAAATATGAGGAGCATGAAAAGTTGTGAAAAATACGAGGAGCATGAAAAGGTGTGAAGAATTCGAGGAGCATGAAAAGGTGTGAAAAAGACGAGGAGCATGAAAAGGTGTGAAAAATATGAAGAGCATGAAAAGGTCTGAGAAACATGAAGAGCACAAAAAGGTGGGAATAATATGAAGAGCACGAAAAGGTCTGAAATTTACGAGGAGCACGAAAAGCTGTGGAATACACGAGGAGCATGTAAAGTTGTGAAAAATACGAGGAGCATGAAAAGGTGTGAAGAATTCGAGGAGCATGAAAAGGTGTGAAAAAGACGAGGAGCATGAAAAGGTGTGAAAAATATGAAGAGCATGAAAAGGTCTGAGAAACATGAAGAGCACGAAAAGGTGGGAATAATATGAAGAGCACGAAAAGGTCTGAAATTTACGAGGAGCACGAAAAGCTGTGGAATACACGAGGAGCATGTAAAGTTGTGAAAAATACGAGGAGCATGAAAAGGTGTGAAAATTACAACGAGGAAGAATAGGTGTGAAAAATAGGAGGAGCACGAAAACGTTTGAAAAATACGAGGAGCATGAAAAGGTGTGAAAAATACGAGGAGCACGAAAAGTTATGAAAAATATGAGGAGCACGAAAAGGTCTGAAATATACGAGGAGCATGAAACGGTGTGAAAAATATGAAGAGCACGAAAAGGTGTGAAAAATATGAAGAGCATGAAAAATTCTGAAAAATACGAGAAGCACGAAAAGGTGTGAAAAATAGGAGGAGCACGAAAGGTGTGAAAAATACGAGGATCATGAAAAGTTGTGAAAAATATGAGAGCACGAAAAGATGTGAAAAATACGAGGAGCCCAAAAAGGTGTGAAAAATACGAGGAGCATGAAAGGGTGTGAAAAATATGAAGAGCACAAAAGTTCTGAAAAATATGAAGAGCATGAAAAGGTGTGAAAAATATGAAGAGCATGAAAAATTCTGAAAAATACGAGAAGCACGAAAAGGTGTGAAAAATAGGAGGAGCACGAAAGGTGTGAAAAATACGAGGATCATGAAAAGTTGTGAAAAATATGAGAGCACGAAAAGATGTGAAAAATACGAGGAGCCCAAAAAGGTCTGAAAAATACGAGGAGCATGAAAAGGTGTCAAAAATATGAGGAGCATGTAAAGGTATGAAAAATATGAGAAGCATGTATCTGGATGAAAAATATGAGGAGTATGGCACGGTGTGAAAATATGAGGAGCGTGAAAACGTGTGAAAAATATGAGGAGAATGAAAAGGTGTGAAAAATATGTGGAGCATGAAACGGTCTGAAAAAAAATGAGGAGCATGAAAAGTTCTGAAATATAGGAGGACCATGATAAGGTCTGAAAAATATGAGGAGCATGAAAAGGTGTTAAAAATATTAGGAGCATGAAATGGTGTGAAAACTATGAAGAGCACGATAAGGTGTGAAAAATATGAGCAGCATTAAAACGTGTGAAAAATAGGAAGAGCATGACACACTGTGACAAACACGAAGAGCATGGAAAGTGGAAAAATATCAATAGCATGAAATGGTCTGAAAAATATGAAAAGCATGAAAAGGTGTGAATAATATGAACATCATGAAAAGGTGTGGAAAATACGAGGAGCATGAAAAGATCTGAAAAATACGAAGAGCATGAAACGGTCTGAAAAATATGAGGAGTATGAAACTGAAAAATATGAGGAGCATGAAACAGTCTGAAAAAAATGAGGAGCATGAAAAGTTGTGAAAAATACGAAGAGCATGAGAAGGTGTGAAAAATACGAGGATCATGAAAAGGTGTGAAAAATACGAAGAGCATGAAAAGGTCTGAAAAATACAAGGAGCATGAAAAGGTCTGAAAAGCACCAGGAGCATGAAAAGGTCTAAAAATACGAGGAGCATGAAATGGTCTGAAAAGTACGAGGAGCATTAAAAGGTCTGAAAAATACGAGCAACATGAAAAGGACTGCAATATATGAAGAGCATGAAAAGGTGTCAAAAATATGTGGAGCATGTAGAGGTGAGAAAAATATGAGGAGAATGAAACTGTATGAAAAATCTGAGGAGCATGAAATGTTGTGAAATATACGTGAGCATGAAAAGGTGTGTAAAATATGAGGAGCATGAAAATGTGTGAAAAATATGAAGAGCATGAAAGGGTATGAAAAATATGAGGAGCATGAAACGGTGTGAAAAATATGAAGAGCATGAAAAGGTTTGAAATATATAAGGAGCATGAAAAGGTGTGAAAAATATGAGGAGCATGAAACGGTCGGAAATATTTGAGAGCATGAAAGGTGTGAAAAAAAGAAGCGCATGAAAAGCTGTGAAAAATATGAAGAGCATTAAAAGGTGTGAAAAATACGAAGAGTCTGAAAAGGTGTGAAAAACACGAAGAGCATGAAACGGTGTGAAAAATACTAAGAGCTTGAAAAGGTTTGACAAATCCGAAGAGCCTGAAAATCTGTGAAAAATACGAGGAGCTTGAAAAGGTGTGACAAATACGAAGAGTTTGAAAAGTTGTGAAAAATACGAGGAGCATGAAAAAGTCTGGAAAATATGAGGAGCATGAAATGGTCTGAAAAATACGAGGAGCATGAAATGTTCTGGAAAATACGAGGAGCCTGACAAGGTCTGAAAAATACAAGCAGCATGAAAAGGTGTGAAAAATTCGAGGAGCATGAAAAGGTCTGAGAAATAAGAGGAGTATAAAAAGGTCTGAAAATTACGCAGAGCATGAAAAGGTGTAATAAACACGAGAAGCATGAAAAGGTCTGAAAATACGAGGAGCATGAAAAGGTCTGAAATATATGAGGAGCTAGAAAAGGTCCAAAAAATATGAAAAGCCTGAAAAGTTGTGAAAAATATGAAGACCATGAAAAGCTGTGAAAAATACGAGGAACATGAAAAGGTGTGAAAAATACGAGGAGCATGAAGAGGTGTGAAAAATACGAGGAGCATGAAATGGTATCAAAAATATGAGGAGCATGAAAAGGCCTGATAAATACGAGGAGCATGAAAAGGCGTGAAAAGTAAGAGGACCATGAAAGGTGTGAAAAATATGAAGAGCACGAAAAGGTGTGACAGTAAGAGGAGCACGAAAAGCTGTGAAAAATACGAGGAGCATGAAAAGGTGTGAAGAATTTGAGGAGCATGAAAAGGTGTGAAAAAGACGAGGAGCATGAAAAGGTGTGAAAAATATGAAGAGCATGAAAAGGTCTGAGAAACATGAAGAGCACGAAAAGGTGTGAATAATATGAAGAGCAAGAAAATGTCTGAAATTTACGAGGAGCAGGAAAAGCTGTGAAATATACGAGGAGCATGAAAAGTTGTGAAAAATACGAGGAGCATGAAAAGGTGTGAAAAATATGAATAGCATGAAAAAGTGTGAAGAATGAGGAGCATGAAAACGTTTGAAAAATATGTAGAGCATGAACAGGTGTCAAAAATATGAGGAGAATGCAAAGGTGTGAAAAATACGAAGAGCATGAAAAGGTGTCAAAAATATGAGGAGCTTGTAAAGGTGTGAAAAATATGAGGAGCATGAATCGGTATGAAAAATATGAGGAGCATGAAACGATGTGAAAAATATGAAGAGCATGAAAAGGTGTGAAAATTATGAGGAGTATGAAAATGTCTTAAAAATACGAGGAGCATGAAAAGGTGTGAAGTATATGAGGAGCACGAAAAGGTGTGTAAAATATGAGGAGCATGAAAATGTGTGAAAAATATGAAGAGCATGAAAGGGTATGAAAAATATGAGGAGCATGAAACGGTGTGAAAAATAAGAGGAGCATAAAATGGTGTGAAAAAATGAGGAGCATGAAAAGATCTGAAAATTAAGAGGAGCATTTTAAGGTCTGAAAAATACGAGGAGCATGAAAAGGTCTGAAAAATACGAGGAGCATGAAAAGGTGTGAAATATACGAGGAGCATGAAGACGTCTGAAAAATACGACGAGCATGAAAAGGTCTGAAAAATATGTAGAGCATGAAAATGTGTCAAAAATATGGGGAGCATGAAAAGGTGTCAAAAATATGAAGAGGATGAAAAGGTGTCAAAAATATGAGTAGCATGTAAAGGTTGAATAATAAGAGGAGCATGAATTTGTATAAAAAATATGAGGAGCATGAAACGGTGTGAAAAATATGAAGAGCATGAAAAGGTGTGAAAAATATGAGGAGCATGAAAAGGTGTGAAAAATATGAAGAGCATGAAAAGGTGTGAAAAATATCAAGAGCATGAAAAGGTATGAAAAATATGAAAAGCATGAAAACGTGTCAAAAATATGAAGAGCATGAAAAGGAGTGAAAAATACGAAGAGCCTGAAAAGGTGTGAAAAACGCGCAGTGCATGAAAAGGTGTGAAAAATACGGAGAGCTTGAAAGGGTGTGACAAATACGAAGAGCATGTAAAGTTGTGAAAAATACGAGGAGCATGAAAAGGTCTGAAAAATACGAGGAGCATGAAGATGTCTGAAAAATACGACGAGCATCAAAAGGTCTGAAAAATATGTAGAGCATGAAAAAGTGTCAAAAATATGGGGAGCATGAAAAGGTGTCAAAAATATGAAGAGCATGAAACGCTGTCAAAAATATGAGTAGCATGTAAAGGTTGAATAATAAGAGGAGCATGAATTTGTATAAAAAATATGAGGAGCATGAAACGGTGTGAAAAATATGAAGAGCATGAAAACGTGTCAAAAATATGAAGAGCATGAAAAGGAGTGAAAAATACGAAGAGCCTGAAAAGGTGTGAAAAACGCGCAGTGCATGAAAAGGTGTGAAAAATACGAAGAGCTTGAAAGGGTGTGACAAATACGAAGAGCATGTAAAGTTGTGAAAAATACGAGGAGCATGAAAAGGTCTGAAAAATACGAGGAGCATGAAGACATCTGAAAAATACGACGAGCATCAAAAGGTCTGAAAAATATGTAGAGCATGAAAAAGTGTCAAAAATATGGGAAGCATGAAAAGGTGTCAAAAATATGAAGAGCATGAAACGCTGTCAAAAATATGAGTAGCATGTAAAGGTTGAATAATAAGAGGAGCATGAATTTGTATAAAAAATATGAGGAGCATGAAACGGTGTGAAAAATAGGAAGAGCATGAAATGTGTGAAAAACACGAAGGGCATGCAAAGGTGTGAAAAATATCAAGAGCATGAAAAGGTCTGAAAAATAGGAAGAGCATGAAAAGGTGTGGAAAATATCAAGAGCATGAAAGATGTGAAAAACACGAAGGGCATGAAAATGTGTGAAAAATAACAAGAGCATGAAAAGGTCTGAGGAATATGAAGAGCATGAAAAGGTATGAAATATTCAAAGAGGATGAAAAGATGTGAAAAATACGAAAAGCATGAAAAGGTGTGAAAAATACTAGGAGCATGAAAAGGTGTGAAAAATACTAGGAGCATGAAAAGGTGTGAAAAGTACGAGGAGCATTAAAAAATCTGAAAAACACGAGAGCATGAAAAGGTGTGAAAAACACGAAGAGCATGAAAAGCTGTGAAAAATATAAAAGCATGAAAAGGTCTGAAAAATATGAAGAGCATGAAAAGGTGTGAAAAATATGAAGAGCATGAAAAAATGTGAAAAATAAGAAGAGCATGAAAAGGTGTGAAAAACATGCAGAGCATGTAAAAGTGTGGAAAATAGGAAGAGCATGAAAAGGTGTGACAAATACGAAGAGCATGAAAAGGTCTGAAAAATTCGAGGAGCATGAAAACGTCTTAAAAATACCAGGGACATGAAAAGGTCTGAAAAATATGTAGAGCATGAACAGGTGTCAAAAATATGAGGAGATTGAAAAGGTGTGAAAAATATGAAGAGCATGAAAAGGTGTCAAAAATATGAGGAGCATGTAAAGGTGTGAAAAATATGAGGAGCATGAATCTGTATGAAAAATATGAGGAGCATGAAACGGTGTGACAAATATGAAGAGCATGAAAAGGTGTGAAAATTATGAGGAGTATGAAAACGTCTTAAAAATACGAGGAGCATGAAAAGGTGTGAAGTATATGAGGAGCATGAAAAGATGTGTAAAATACGAGGAGCATGAAAATTTGTGAAAAATATAAAGAGCATGAAAGGGAATGAAAAATATGAGGAGCATGAAACGGTGTGAAAAATAAGAGGAGCATGAAATGGTGTGAAAAAATGACGAGCATGAAAAGATCTGAAAATTAAGAGGAGCATTTAAAGGTTTCAAAAATACGAGGAGCAAGAAAAGCTCTTAAAAATAAGAGGAGCATGAAAAGGTGTGAAATATACGAGGAGCATGAAAAGGTCTGAAAAATATGAAGAGCATGAAAAGGTGTCAAAAATATAAGGAGCATAAAAAGGTGTGAAAAATACGAAGAGCAGGAAAAGGTGTGAAATATATGAAGAGCAGGAAAAGGTGTGAAAATTATCAAAAGCATGAAAAGGTATGAAAAATATGAAGAGCATGATAAGGTGTCAAAAATATGAGGAGCATTAAAAGGTGTCGAAAATATGAGAAGCATGTAAAGGTGTGAAAATTATGAGGAGCATGAAACTGTAAGAAAAACTAGAGGAGGATGAAACGGTGTGAAAAATATGAAGATCATGAAAAGGTGTGAAAAATATGAAGAGCATGAAACACTCTGAAAAACACGAGATCATGAAATGGAGTGAACAACACGAAGAGCATGGAAAGCTGTGAAAAATATCAAGAGCATGAAAAGGTCTGAAAAATATGAAAAGCATGAATACGTGTCAAAAATATGAAGAGCATGAAAAGGTGTGAAAAATACGAAGAGCGTGAAAAGGTGTGAAAAACACGAAGAGCATGAAAAGGTGTGAAAAATACAAAGAGCTTGAAAAGGTGTGACTAATACGAAGATCATGTAAAGTTGTGAAAAATACCAGGAGCATAAAAGGTGTGAAAAATACGAAGAGCATGAAAAAGGGTGAAAAATATAAAGAGAATGAAAAGGTCTGAAAAATACGAGGAGCCTGAAAAGGTAAGAAAAATATTAGGAGCATGAAAAGTGGTCAAAAAAATGAGGAGCATGAAAACGTGTGAAAAATACGAAGAGCCTGAAAAGTTGTGAAAAAAAACGAAGAGCTTGAAAAGGTGTGACTAATACGAAGATCATGTAAAGTAGTGAAAAATACCAGGAGCATGAAAAGGTGTGACAAATACGAAGAGCATGAAAAGGTTTGAAAAATACGAGGAGCATGAAAAAGTGTCAAAAATATGGGGAGCATGAAACGGTGTCAAAAATATGAAGAGCATGAAACGGTGTCAAAAATATGAGTAGCATGTAAAGGTTGAAAAATAAGAGGAGCATGAATTTGTATAAAAAATATGAGGAGCATGAAACGGTGTGAAAAATATGAAGAGCATGAAAAGGTGTGAAAAATATGAGGAGCATGAAAAGGTGTGAAAAATATGAAGAGCATGAAAAGGTGTGAAAAATATCAAGAGCATGAAAAGGTCTGAAAAATATGAAAAGCATGAAAACGTGTCAAAAATATGAAGAGCATGAAAAGGAGTGAAAAATACGAAGAGCCTGAAAAGGTGTGAAAAACGCGCAGTGCATGAAAAGGTGTGAAAAATACGGAGAGCTTGAAAGGGTGTGACAAATAGGAAGAGCATGTAAAGTTGTGAAAAATACGAGGAGCATGAAAAGGTCTGAAAAATACGAGGAGCATGAAGACGTCTGAAAAATACGACGAGCATCAAAAGGTCTGAAAAATATGTAGAGCATGAAAAAGTGTCAAAAATATGGGGAGCATGAAAAGGTGTCAAAAATATGAAGAGCATGAAATGGTGTCAAAAATATGAGTAGCATGTAAAGGTTGAATAATAAGAGGAGCATGAATTTGTATAAAAAATATGAAGAGCATGAAATGTGTGAAAAACACGAAGGGCATGCAAAGGTGTGAAAAATATCAAGAGCATGAAAAGGTCTGAAAAATATGAAAAGCATGAAAACGTGTCAAAAATAGGAAGAGCATGAAAAGGAGTGAAAAATACGAAGAGCCTGAAAAGGTGTGAAAAACGCGCAGTGCATGAAAAGGTGTGAAAAATACGAAGAGCTTGAAAGGGTGTGACAAATACGAAGAGCATGTAAAGTTGTGAAAAATACGAGGAGCATGAAAAGGTCTGAAAAATACGAGGAGCATGAAGACGTCTGAAAAATACGACGAGCATGAAAAGGTCTGAAAAATATGTAGAGCATGAAAAAGTGTCAAAAATATGGGAAGCATGAAAAGGTGTCAAAAATATGAAGAGCATGAAACGGTGTCAAAAATATGAGTAGCATGTAAAGGTTGAATAATAAGAGGAGCATGAATTTGTATAAAAAATATGAGGAGCATGAAACGGTGTGAAAAATAGGAAGAGCATGAAATGTGTGAAAAACACGAAGGGCAGGCAAAGGTGTGAAAAATATCAAGAGCATGAAAAGGTCTGAAAAATAGGAAGAGCATGAAAAGGTGTGAAAAATATCAAGAGCATGAAAGATGTGAAAAACACGAAGGGCATGAAAATGTGTGAAAAATAACAAGAGCATGAAAAGGTCTGAGGAATATGAAGAGCATGAAAAGGTATGAAATATTCAAAGAGGATGAAAAGATGTGAAAAATACGAAAAGCATGAAAAGGTGTGAAAAATACTAGGAGCATGAAAAGGTGTGAAAAATACTAGGAGCATGAAAAGGTGTGAAAAGTACGAGGAGCATTAAAAAATCTGAAAAACACGAGAGCATGAAAAGGTGTGAAAAACACGAAGAGCATGAAAAGCTGTGAAAAATATAAAAGCATGAAAAGGTCTGAAAAATATGAAGAGCATGAAAAGGTGTGAAAAATATGAAGAGCATGAAAAAATGTGAAAAATAAGAAGAGCATGAAAAGGTGTGAAAAACATGCAGAGCATGTAAAAGTGTGGAAAATAAGAAGAGCATGAAAAGGTGTGACAAATACGAAGAGCATGAAAAGGTCTGAAAAATTCGAGGAGCATGAAAACGTCTTAAAAATACCAGGGACATGAAAAGGTCTGAAAAATATGTAGAGCATGAACAGGTGTCAAAAATATGAGGAGAATGAAAAGGTGTGAAAAATATGAAGAGCATGAAAAGGTGTCAAAAATATGAGGAGCATGTAAAGGTGTGAAAAATATGAGGAGCATGAATCTGTATGAAAAATATGAGGAGCATGAAACGGTGTGACAAATATGAAGAGCATGAAAAGGTGTGAAAATTATGAGGAGTATGAAAACGTCTTAAAAATACGAGGAGCATGAAAAGGTGTGAAGTATATGTGGAGCATGAAAAGATGTGTAAAATACGAGGAGCATGAAAATTTGTGAAAAATATAAAGAGCATGAAAGGGAATGAAAAATATGAGGAGCATGAAACGGTGTGAAAAATAAGAGGAGCATGAAATGGTGTGAAAAAATGACGAGCATTAAAAGATCTGAAAATTAAGAGGAGCATTTAAAGGTTTCAAAAATACGAGGAGCAAGAAAAGCTCTTAAAAATACGAGGAGCATGAAAAGGTGTGAAATATACGAGGAGCATGAAAAGGTCTGAAAAATATGAAGAGCATGAAAAGGTGTCAAAAATATAAGGAGCATAAAGAGGTGTGAAAAATACGAAGAGCAGGAAAAGGTGTGAAATATATGAAGAGCAGGAAAAGGTGTGAAAATTATCAAAAGCATGAAAAGGTATGAAAAATATGAAGAGCATGATAAGGTGTCAAAAATATGAGGAGCATTAAAAGGTGTCGAAAATATGAGAAGCATGTAAAGGTGTGAAAATTATGAGGAGCATGAAACTGTAAGAAAAATTAGAGGAGGATGAAACGGTGTGAAAAATATGAAGATCATGAAAAGGTGTGAAAAATATGAAGAGCATGAAACACTCTGAAAAACACGAGATCATGAAATGGAGTGAACAACATGAAGAGCATGGAAAGCTGTGAAAAATATCAAGAGCATGAAAAGGTCTGAAAAATATGAAAAGCATGAAAACGTGTCAAAAATATGAAGAGCATGAAAAGGTGTGAAAAATACGAAGAGCGTGAAAAGGTGTGAAAAACACGAAGAGCATGAAAAGGTGTGAAAAATACAAAGAGCTTGAAAAGGTGTGACTAATACGAAGATCATGTAAAGTTGTGAAAAATACCAGGAGCATAAAAGGTGTGAAAAATACGAAGAGCATGAAAAAGGGTGAAAAATATAAAGAGAATGAAAAGGTCTGAAAAATACGAGGAGCCTGAAAAGGTAAGAAAAATATTAGGAGCATGAAAAGTGGTCAAAAAAATGAGGAGGATGAAAACGTGTGAAAAATACGAAGAGCCTGAAAAGTTGTGAAAAAAAACGAAGAGCTTGAAAAGGTGTGACTAATACGAAGATCATGTAAAGTAGTGAAAAATACCAGGAGCATGAAAAGGTGTGATAAATACAAAGAGCATGAAAAGGTCTGAAAAATACGAGGAGCATGAAAAAGTGTCAAAAATATGGGGAGCATGAAACGGTGTCAAAAATATGAAGAGCATGAAACGGTGTCAAAAATATGAGTAGCAT
The DNA here is from genome assembly GCF_910594005.1 of Cervus elaphus. Classification (NCBI taxonomy): domain Eukaryota; kingdom Metazoa; phylum Chordata; class Mammalia; order Artiodactyla; family Cervidae; genus Cervus; species Cervus elaphus. The sequence goes on from NC_057847.1 coordinate 1,708,418, forward strand.
GTAAAGGTTGAAAAATAAGAGGAGCATGAATTTGTATAAAAAATATGAGGAGCATGAAACGGTGTGAAAAATATGAAGAGGATGAAAAGGTGTGAAAAATATGAGGAGCATGAAAAGGTGTAAAAAATATGAAGAGCATGAAATGTGTGAAAAACACGAAGGGCATGGAAAGGTGTGAAAAATATCAAGAGCATGAAAAGGTCTGAAAAATAGGAAGAGCTTGAAAAGGTGTGACAAATACAAACAGCATGAAAAGTTGTGAAAAATACGAGGAGCATGAAAAGGTGTGAAAAATATGAGGAGTATGAAAAGTTGTGAAAAATATGAAGACCATGAAAAGGTGTGAAAAATATCAAGAGCATGAAACGGTTTGAACAATATGAGGGGCATGAAAAACTGTCAAAAATATGTGGAGCATGAAATGGTGTGAAAAAAGTGAAGAGCATGAAAAGGTGTGAAAAACACGAAGAGCATGAAAAAGTGTGAAAAATATCAAGAGCATGAAACGGCCTGAAAAATTCAAAGAACAGGAAAAGGTGTGAAAAACATGAAGAGCACGAAAAGGTTTTAAAAATACGAAGAGCATGAAAAGGTCTGCAAAATACGAGAAGCATGAAAAGGTCTGAAATATACGAGGAGAATGAAAAGGTGTGAAAAATATGAGGAGCATGAAAAGGTGTGAAAAATACGAGGAGCATGAAAAGGTGTGAAAAATACGAGGAGCATGAAATGGTCTGAAAAAACGAGGTGCATGAAAAGGTGTGAAAAATACGAGGAACATGAAAAGGTGTGAAAAATACGAGGAGCATGAAAAGGTGTGAAAATTCCGAGCAGCATGAAAAGGTCTGAAAAATACGAGGAGCAAAAAAGGGTGAAAAATACGAAGAGCATGAAACGTGTGATAAACAAATGGAGCATGAAAACGTCTGAAAAATACGAGGAGCATAAAAAGGTCTGAAAAATACGAGGAGCATGACAAGGTCTGAAAAATATGAGAAGCATGAAATGGTCTGAAAAGTACGAGGAGCATTAAAAGGTCTGAAAAATACGAGCAGCATGAAAAGGACTGCAATATATGAAGAGCATGAAAAGGTGTCAAAAATATGTGGAGCATGTAGAGGTGTGAAAAATATGAGGAGAATGAAACTGTATGAAAAATCTGAGGAGCATGAAACGGTGTGAAATATACGAGGAGCATGAAAAGGTGTGTAAAATACGAGGAGCATGAAAATGTGTGAAAAATATGAAGAGCATGAAAGGGTATGAAAAATATGAGGAGCATGAAATGGTGTGAAAAATAAGAGGAGCATGAAAATATCTGAAAATTAAGAGGAGCATTTAAAGGTCTGAAAAATACAAGGAGCATGAAAAGCTCTGAAAAATACGAGCATGAAAAGGTGTGAAATATACGAGGAGCATGAAATGGTCTGAAAAATATGAAGAGCATGAAAAGGTGTCAAAAATATAAGGAGCATGAAAAGTTGTGAAAAATACGAAGAGCAGGAAAAGGTGTGAAAATTATCAAAAGCATGAAAAGGTCTGAAAAATATGAAGAGCATGATAAGGTGTCAAAAATATGAGGAGCATTAAAAGGTGTCGAAAATATGAGAAGCATGTTAAAGTGTGAAAAATATGAGGAGCATGAAAAGGTGTGAAAAATACAAGGAGCATGAAAAGGTGTGAAAAATACGAGGAGCATGAAAAGGTGTGAAAATTCCGAGCAGCATGAAAAGGTCTGAAAAATATGAGGAGCAAAAAAGGGTGAAAAATACGAAGAGCATGAAACGTGTGATAAATAAATGGAGCATGAAAACGTCTGAAAAATACGAGGAGCATGAAAAGGTCTGAAAAGTACGAGGAGCATTAAAAGGTCTGAAAAATACGAGCAGCATGAAAAGGACTGCAATATATGAAGAGCATGAAAAGGTGTCAAAAATATGTGGAGCATGTAGAGGTGTGAAAAATATGAAGAGAATGAACTGTATGAAAAATCTGAGGAGCATGAAACGGTGTGAAATATACGAGGAGCATGAAAAGGTGTGTAAAATACGAGGAGCATGAAAATGTGTGAAAAATATGTAGAGCATGAAAGGGTATGAAAAATTAGAGGAGGATGAAACGGTGTGAAAAATATGAAGCGCATGAAAAGGTGTGAAAAATATCAAGAGCATGAAAGATGTGGAAAACACAAAGGACATGAAAAGGTGTGAAAAATATCAAGAGCATGAAAAGGTCTGAGGAATATGAAGAGCATGAAAAAGTATAAAAAATTCAAAGAGCATGAAAAGATGTGAAAAATACGAAGAGCATGAAAAGTTGTGAAAAATACCAGGAGCATGAAAAGGTGTGAAAAATACTAGGAGCATGAAAAGGTGTGAAAAATACGAGGAGTATTAAAATGTCTGAAAAATATGAGAGCATGAAAAGGTGTGAAAAACACGAAGAGCATGAAAAGCTGTGAAAAATATAAAAGCATGAAAAGGTCTGAAAAATATGAAGAGCATGAAAAGGTGTGAAAAATATGAAGAGCATGAAAAGGTGTCAAAAATATGAGGAGCATGAAAAGATGTGAAAAATATGTGGAGCATGAATCTGTATGAAAAATATGAGGAGCATGAAAAGGTGTGAAAATTATGAGGAGTATGAAAACGTCTTAAAAATACGAGGAGCATGAAAAGGTATGAAGTATATGAGGAGCATGAAAAGATGTGTAAAATACGAGGAGCATGAAAATTTGTGAAAAATATAAAGAGCATGAAAGGGAATGAAAAATATGAGGAGCATGAAACGGTGTGAAAAATAAGAGGAGCATGAAATGGTGTGAAAAAATGACGAGCATGAAAAGATCTGAAAATTAAGAGGAGCATTTAAAGGTTTCAAAAATACGAGGAGCAAGAAAAGCTCTGAAAAATACGAGGAGCATGAAAAGGTGTGAAATATACGAGGAGCATGAAAAGGTCTGAAAAATATGAAGAGCATGAAAAGGTGTCAAAAATATAAGGAGCATAAAAAGGTGTGAAAAATACGAAGAGCAGGAAAAGGTGTGAAATATATGAAGAGCAGGAAAAGGTGTGAAAATTATCAAAAGCATGAAAAGGTATGAAAAATATGAAGAGCATGATAAGGTGTCAAAAATATGAGGAGCATTAAAAGGTGTCGAAAATATGAGAAGCATGTAAAGGTGTGAAAATTGTGAGGAGCATGAAACTGTAAGAAAAATTAGAGGAGGATGAAACGGTGTGAAAAATATGAAGATCATGAAAAGGTGTGAAAAATATGAAGAGCATGAAACACTCTGAAAAACACGAGATCATGAAATGGAGTGAACAACACGAAGAGCATGGAAAGCTGTGAAAAATATCAAGAGCATGAAAAGGTCTGAAAAATATGAAAAGCATGAAAACGTGTCAAAAATATGAAGAGCATGAAAAGGTGTGAAAAATACGAAGAGCGTGAAAAGGTGTGAAAAACACGAAGAGCATGAAAAGGTGTGAAAAATACAAAGAGCTTGAAAAGGTGTGACAAATACGAAGAGCATGTAAAGTTGTGAAAAATACGAGGAGCATGAAAAGGTCTGAAAAATACGAGGAGCATGAAGACGTCTGAAAAATACGACGAGAATGAAAAGGTCTGAAAAATATGTAGAGCGTGAAAAAGTGTCAAAAATATCGGGAGCATGAAAAGGTGTCAAAAATATGAAGAGGATGAAAAGGTGTCAAAAATATGAGTAGCATGTAAAGGTTGAAAAATAAGAGGAGCATGAATTTGTATAAAAAATATGAGGAGCATGAAAAGGTATGAAAAATTCAAAGAGCATGAAAAGATGTGAAAAACACAAAGGGCATGAAAAGTTGTGAAAAATACCAGGAGCATGAAAAGGTGTGAAAAATACTCGGAGCATGAAAAGGTGTGAAAAGTATGAGGAGCATTAAAAAATCTGAAAAATACGAGAGCATGAAAAGGTGTAAAAAACACGAAGAGCATGAAAAGCTGTGAAAAATATAAAAAGCATGAAAAGGTCTGAAAAATATGAAGAGCATGAAAATGTGTGAAAAATATGAAGAGCATGAAAAAATGTGAAAAATAAGAAGAGCATGAAAAGGTGTGAAAAACATGCAGAGCATGTAAAAGTGTGGAAAATAAGAAGAGCATGTAAAGGTGTGACAAATACGAAGAGCATGAAAAGGTCTGAAAAATACGAGGAGCATGAAAACGTCTTAAAAATACCAGGCACATGAAAAGGTCTGAAAAATATGTAGAGCATGAACAGGTGTCAAAAATATGAGGAGAATGAAAAGGTGTGAAAAATATGAAGAGCATGAAAAGGTGTAAAAAATATGAAGAGCATGAAATGTGTGAAAACACGAAGGGCATGCAAAGGTGTGAAAAATATCAAGAGCATGAAAAGGTCTGAAAAATATGAAGAGCGTGAAAAGGTATGAAAAATATCAAGAGCATGAAAGATGTGAAAAACACGAAGGGCATGAAAAGGTGTGAAAAATGCGAGGAGCATGAAAAGGTGTGAAAAATATGAATACCATGAAAAGGTGTGAAAATTATGAGGAGTATGAAAACGTCTTAACAATACGAGGAGCATGAAAAGGTCTGAAAAATATGTGGAGCTTGAAAAGGTGTCAAAAATATGAGGTGAATGAAAAGGTGTGTAAAATATGAAGAGCATGAAAAGGTGTCAAAAATATGAGGAACATGTAAAGGTGTGAAAAATATGAGGAGCATGAATCTGTATGAAAAATATGAGGAGTATGAAATGGTGTGAAGAATATGAATATCATGAAAAGGTGTGAAAAATATGAGGAGTTTGAGAAGGTCTGAAAAATACGAAAGCATGAAAAGGTGTGAAAAACAAGAAGAGCATGAAAAGGTCTGAAAAATAGGAAGAGCTTGAAAAGGTGTGACAAATACAAACAGCATGAAAAGTTGTGAAAAATACGAGGAGCATGAAAAGGTGTGAAAAATATGAGGAGCATGAAAAGTTGTGAAAAATATGAAGACCATGAAAAGGTGTGAAAAATTACAAGAGCATGAAACGGTCTGAAAAATATGAGGGACATGAAAAACTGTCAAAAATATGGGGAGCATGAAAAGGTGTCAAAAATATGAAGAGCATGAAACGGTGTCAAAAATATGAGTAGCGTATAAAGGTTGAAAAATAAGAGGAGCATGAATTTCTATAAAAAATATGAGGAGCATGAAACGGTGTGAAAAATATGAAGAGCATGAAAAGGTGTGAAAAATATGAGGAGCATGAAAAGGTGTAAAAAATATGAAGAGCATGTAATGTGTGAAAAACACGAAAGGCATGCAAAGGTGTGAAAATTATCAAGAGCATGAAAAGGTCTGAAAAATATGAAGAGTATGAAAAGGTGTCAAAAATATGAGGAGCATGAAAAGGTCTGAAAAACATGAAGAACATTAAAAGGTGTCAAAAATATGAGGAGCATGAAACGGTGTGAAAAATATGAGGAGCATGAAAAGGTGTGAAAAATATGAAGACCATGAAAAGGTGTGAAAAATATCAAGAGCATGAAACGGTCTCAAAAATATAAGGAGCAGGAAACTGTCTGAAAAATATGAGGGACATGAAAAACTGTCAAAAATATGTGCAGCATGAAATGGTGTGAAAAAAGTGAAGAGCATGAAAAGGTGTGAAAAATATGACGATCATGAATCGGTGGGAAATATACGATGAGCATGAAAAGGTGTGAAAATTCCGAGCAGCATGAAAAGGTCTGAAAAATACGAGGAGCAAACAAGGGTGAAAAATACGAAGAGCATGAAACATGTGATAAATAAATGGAGTAGGAAAACGTCTGAAAAATACGAGGAGCATGAAAAGGTCTGAAAAATACGAGGAGTTTAAAAAGGTCTGAGAAATACGAGGAGCATGAAAAGGTCTTAAAAATAGGAAGAGCATGAAAAGGTGTCAAAAATACGAGGAGCATGAAAAGGTCTGATAAATACAAGGAGCATGAAAAGGTCTGAAAAATATGAAGAGTCTGAAAAGGTGTCAAAAATATGAGGAGCATCAAAAGGTGTGAAAAATACGAAGAGCATGAAAAGGTTTGAAAAATACGATGAGCATGAAAAGGTGTGAAAAATATGAAGAGCATGAAAAGGTTTGAAAAATATTAGGAGCATAAAATGTTCTGAAAAATACGAGGAGCATGAAAAGGTCTGAAAAATACGAGGAGCATGAAAATGTCTGAAAAATACGAGGAGTTTTAAATGGTCTCAAAAATAGGAGGAGCATGAAAAGGTCTGAAAAATAGGAAGAGCATGAAAAGTTGTCAAAAATATGAGCATGAAAAGGTGTGAAAATTATGGAGAGCATGAAAAAGTGTCAAAAATATTAGTAGCATGTAAAGGTGTCAAAAATATGAAGAGCATGAAAAGGTGTCAAAAATATGAGTAGCATGTAAAGGTGTCAAAAATATGAAGAGCATGAAAAGGTGTCAAAAATATGAGTAGCATGTAAAGGTGTGAAATATAACAGGAGCATGAATCTGTATGAAAAATACGAGGAGCATGAAAAGGTGTGAAAAATAAGAACAGCATGAAAAGGTGTGAAAAATACGAATTCATGAAAAGGTGTGAAAAATATGAAGAGCCTGAAAAGGTGTGAAAAACACAAAGAGCATGAAAAGTTGTGAAAAATACGAGGAGCATGAAAAGGTCTGAAAAATAAGAAGAGCATGAAAAGCTGTCAAAAGTATGAGGAGCATTAAAAGGTATGAAAAATATGAAGAGCATGAAAAGGTGTCAAATATATGTGGAGCATGCAAATGTTTGAAAAATATGAGGAGCATGAAACGGTCCAAAAAATATGAGGAGCATGAAAACTGTGAAAAATACGAAGAGCATGAAAAGGTGTGAAAAATATAAGGAGCATCAAAAGGTGTGAAAAATATGAGGAGCATGAAACTGTAGAAAAATATGAGGAGCATGAAACAGTGTGAAAAATATGAAGAGCATGAAAAAGTCTCAAAAATACGAGTAGCATGAAAAGGTCTCAAATAACGAGGAGCATGAAAAGGTCTGAAAAATACGAGGAGCATGAAAAGGTCTGAAAAAAACGAGGGGCAGGAAAAGGTCTCAAAAATACGAGGAGCATGAAAAGGTCTGAAAAATACGAGGAGCAGGAAAAGGTCTGAAAAATATGAAGAGTATGAAAAGGTGTCAAAAATATGAGAAGCATGTAAAAGTATGTAAAATATGAGGAGCATGAATCTGTATGCAAAATATGTGGAGCATGAAATGGTGTGAAAAATATGAAGAGCAAGAAAAGGTGTGATAAATATGAGGAGTATGCAAAGGTCTGAAAAATACGAGGAGCATGAAAAGTTCTGAAAAATACAAGGAGTATGAAATGGTCTAAAAATCACGAGGAGCATGAAAAGGTCTGAAAAATACGAGAGCATTAGAAGGTCTGAAAAATATGAGGAGGATGAGAAGGTCTGAAAAATACGAGGAGCATGAAAAGGTGTCAAAAATATGAAGAGCATGAAAAGGTGTCAAAATATGAGTAGCAGGTAAAGGTGTGAAAAATAAGAGGAGCATGAATCTGCATGAAAAATATGAGGAACATGAAACGGTGTGAAAAATATGAAATGAATGAAATGGTCTGAAAAATATGAGGAGCATGAAACGGTCTGAAATATATGAGGAGCATGAAAAGCTGTCAAAAATATGAGGAGCATTAAATGGTTTCAAAAAAATGAAGAGCATGAAAAGCAGTGAAAAATATTCAGAGCATGAAAATGTGTGGAAAATATGAGGAGCATGAAAAGGTGTGAAAAATACGAGGAGCATGAAAAGGACTGAAAAACAGGAGGAGCATGAAAATGTCTGAAAAAGAGGATGAGCATGAAAAGGTCTGAAAAATAGGAGGAGCATGAAAAGGCATGGAAAATAGGAGGACCATGAAAAGCTCTGAAAAATACGAGGAGTTTGAAAAGGTCTGAAAAATATGAGGAGCATGAAAATGTCTGAAAAATAGGAAGAGCATGAAAAGGTGTCAAAAATATTAGTAGCATGTAAAGGTGTCAAAAATATGAAAAGCATGAAAAGGTGTCAAAAATATGAGGAGCATGAAAAGGTGTGAAAAATATGAAGAGCATGAAAAAGTGTCAAAAATATTAGTAGCATGTAAAGATGTCAAAAATATGAAGAGCATGAAAAGGTCGCAAAAATATGAGTAGCATGTAAAGGTGTCAAAAATATGAAGAGCATGAAAAGGTGTCAAAAATATGAGTAGCATGTAAAGGTGTGAAAAATAAGAGGAGCATGAATCTGTATTAAAAATATGAGGAGCATGAAAAGGTTTGAAAAATATGAAGAGCATGAAAAGGTGTGAAAAATATGAGGAGCATTAAAAAGTGTGAAAAATATGAGGAGCATGAAACGGTCTCAAAATATGAGGAGCATGAAACGGTCTGAAAAATATGAGGAGCATGAAAAGCTGCCAAAAATATGAGGAGCGTGAAACGGTGTGAAAAATACGAAGAGCATGAAAAGCTGAGAAAAATATCAAGAGAATGAAAAGCTCTGAAAAATAAGAAGAGCATGAAAAGGTGTAAAAAATACGGATTCATGAAAAGGTGTGAAAAATACGAAGAGCCTGAAAAGGTGTGAAAAACACGAAGAGCATGAAAAGTTGTGAAAAAAACGAGGAGCATGGAAATGTCTGAAAACTACGAGGAGCATGAAAAGGTGTGAAAAATATGAAGAGCATGAAAAGGTGTGAAAAATATGAGGCACATGAAACGGCCTCAAAAATATGATCACCATGAAACGGTCTGAAAAATATGAGGAGCATGAAAAGCTGCCAAAAATAGGAGGAGCATGAAACGGTGTGAAATATACGAAGAGCATGAAAAGCTGAGAAAAATATCAAGAGCATGAAAAGGTCTGAAAAATAAGAAGAGCATGAAAACGTGTGAAAAATACAAAGATCATGAAAAGGAGTGAAAAATACGAAGAGCCTGAAAAGGTGTGAAAAACACAAAGAGCATGAAAAATTGTGAAAAATACGAGGAGCATGAAAAGCTCTGAAAAATAAGAAGAGCATGAAAAGCTGTCAAATGTATGAGGAGCATCAAAAGGTGTGAAAAAAATGAAAAGCATGAAAAGGTGTCAAAAACATGTGGAGCATGTAAAGGTGTGAAAAATATGAGGAGCATGAAACGGTCCGAAAAATATGAGGAGCATGAAAACTGTGAAAAATACGAAAAGCATGAAAAGGTGTAAAAATATGAGGAGCATCAAAAGGTGTGAAAAATATGAGGAGCATGAAACTGTATGAAAAATATGAGGAGCATGAAACGGTGTGAAAAATATGAAGAGCATGAAATAGTCTCAAAAACACAAGGAGCATGAAAAGGGCTCAAATATACGAGGAACATAAAAATGTCTGAAAAATACGAGGAGCATGAAAAGGTCTGAAAAAAACGAGGGGCAGGAAAAGGTCTCAAAAATACGAGGAGCATGAAAAGGTCTCAAAAATACCAGGAGCATGAAAAGGTCTGAAAAATACGAGGAGCATGAAAATGTCTGAAAAAAACGAGGGGCAGGAAAAGGTCTAAAAAATACGAGGAGCATAAAAAGAACTGAAAAATATGTAGAACATGAAAAGGTGTCAAAAATATGACTAGCATGAAAAGCTGTCAAATATATGAGGAGCATGAAACGGTGTGGAAAATATGAGGAGCATGAAACGGTGTGAAAAATATGAAGAGCGTGAAATGGTGTGAAAAATATGAGAAGCTTGAAACGGTATGAAAAATACAAGGAGTATGAAAAGGTTTGAAAAACACGAGGAGCATGAAAAGGTGTGAAAAATACGAGGAACATGAAAAGGTATGAAAAATAAGAAGAGCATGAAAAGGTGTCAAAAATATTTGGGGCATGAAACTGTTTGAAACTTACGAGGAGCATGAAACGGAGTGAAAAATATGAGGAGCATGAAAAGGTGTGAAAAATAGGAGGAGCACAAAAAGTTGTGAAAAATATGAAGAACATGAAAAGGTGTGAAAAATACGAGGAGAATGTAAAGGTGTGAAATATACGAGGAGCATGAAAAAGTGTTAAAAATACGAGGACCATGAAAAGGTGTGAAAAATTCGAGGAGCATGAAAAGGTCTGAAAAATATGAAGAGTCTGAAAAGGTGTCAAAAACAAGAGGAGCATCCAAAGGTGTGAAAATACGAAGAGCATGAAAAGGTTTGAAAAATACTAGGAGCATGAAAAGTTCAGAAAAATAAGAGGAGCATGAAAAGGTCTGAAAAATACGAGGAGCATGAAAATGTCTGAAAAATACGAGGAGTATGAAAAGGTCTCAAAAATACAAGGAGAATGAAAAGGTGTCAAAAATATGAGGAGCATGAAAAGGTGTGAAAAGTATGAAGAACATGAAAAAGTGTCAAAAATATTAGTAGCATGTAAAGGTGTCAAAAATATGAAGAGCATGAAAAGGTGTCAAAAATATGAGTAGCATGTAAAGGAGTCAAAAATATGAAGAGCATGAAAAGGTGTGAAAAATATGAGTAGCATGTAAACGTGTGAAAAATAAGAGGAGCATGAATGTGTATGAAAAATATGAGGAGCATGAAAAGGTGTGAAAAATATGTAGAGCATGAAAAGGTGTCAAAAATATGAGCAGCATGAAAAGGTATGAAAAATATGAAAAGCATGAAAAGGTGTCAAAAACATGAGGATCATGTAACGGTATGAAAAATATGAGGAGCATGAATCTGTATGAAAAATATGAGGAGCATGGAAAGGTCTGAAAAATATGTAGAGCATGAAAAGCTGTCAAAAATATGAGCAGCATGAAAAGGTATGAAAAATATGAAGAGCATGAAAAGGTGTCAAATAAATGAGGATCATGTAACGGTGTGAAAAACAAGAGGAGCATGAATCTGTATGAAAAATATGAGGAGCATGAAACGGTGTGAAAAATATGAGGAGCATGAAAAGTGTGAAATGTATGAGGATCAAGAAAAGCTGAGAAAAATAAGAGGAGCATGAAACGGTCTGAAAAAATATGAGGAGCATTAAACGGTCTGACATATATGAGGAGCAAGAAACGGTCTGAAAAATATGAGGAGCATGAAAAGGAGTCAAAAATATGAGCAGCATGAAACAGTGTGAAAAATATGAAGATCATGAAAAGGTGTGAAAAATATGAAGAGCATGAAAAGGTGTGAAAAACACGAAGCCCATGAAAAGGTGTGAAAAATATGAAGAGCATGAAAAGGTGTGAAAAATACAAGGAGCATGAAAAGGTCTGAAAAATACGAGGAGCATGAAAAGGTCTGAAAAATACCAGGAGCATGAAAAGGTCTGAAAAACACAAGGGGCATGAAAAGGTCTGAAAAATACCAGGAGCATGAAAAGGTCTGAAAAATATGAAGAGCATGAAAGGGTGTCAAAAATATGAGGAGCATGTAAAGGTGTAAAAAATATGAGGATAATGAAACTGAATCAAACACGTGTTTGTTCAGCGAGGTCAGGACTCCTGCCTAGTTGCGACGGACAGCTCGGGATTCTCCTTGAGACTTGGCAGGGCAATTGAGATGCTTCTCCAGCTGAGGCGGGAGACCAAGGGTCCCTTTCCGCGTGCCACAGGAATCCTGGGACTCCTATCAAGTTTCACGAGTAGTCAGGCATCGTCTCCTTTTGAGGCATTGATCTCTGCATACCTCTGGAGTTTTCAACGGATGTGAGGCCTCTGGTCGTGATGAGGTGGGGAACCAGGTCTTTCTCTGTGGTCTCCACAGGGGACTCAGACGTTCTTTCGTCTTGGGAGATGCAAGACAAGCCTGCATTCAAGTCAGGGCAGGGATATCCGGCCTTATTTCGAGTCAGGGCATCTCGGTGTCCATTCCACTTGAGGCCGCAAACTCAGGGTCCCTCTCACATACCTAGAGCTGAGAGAACCCTCCTCTTGAGGTGCTTGTGGTAAGGTGGTATTCCACTGGATTTTAAGCCAGGGACAAACCTCTCATCTCGAGTTGATTTTTGGTCCACGGAGCTCTTTCGTGTTGCTACAGTGGCCTCAGGATCCCTCAAGCCTTGAAAAAGTGTCCTTGGGGTTTCTCTGCAGTGCCGTCAAGGAAATCAAGGCTCCTTTCATGGTTGATGTGCAACACGGAATTGCTCTGCACGCAGGGCAGGGGAATCGGGCCTCATCTCGCGGGGAGGGGGATATCTAATGGTTTTTCTCGAGTTGCGGTGGGAACCTGGGGTATATTCTCGCTTTACGACGGGTATGGCCCTTCCACACACGTGTTTGTTCAGCGACGTCATGACTCCTGCCTAGTTGCGAGGGACAACTCGGGATTCTCCTCGAGGATTGGCAGGGCAATTGGGACGCCTCTCCAGCTGAGGCGGGAGACCAAGGGTCCCTTTCCACGTGCCACAGGAATCCTGGGACTCCTATCAAGTTTCACGAGGACTCAGGCATTGTCTCCTTTGGAGGCACTGATCTCCGTGTACCTCTGGAGTTTTCAAAGGATGTGAGGCCTCCGGTGGCGATGAGGTGGGGAACTAGGTCTTTCTCTGTGGTCTCCACAGGGGATTCAGACATCCTCTCGTCTTGGGAGATGCAAGACGAGCCCCCATTCAAGTCACTGCAGGGATGTCCGGCCTTATTTCGAATCAGGGCATCCCCGTGTCCATTCCACTTGAGGCCGCAAACTCAGGGTCCCTCTCACATACCTAGAGCTGAGAGAAGCCTCCTCTTGAGGTGCTTGTGGTAAGGTGGTATTCCTCTGGAGTCGAAGCCAGGGACTAACCTCTCATCTCGAGTTGATTTTTGGTCCACGGAGCTCTTTCGTGTTGCTACAGTGACCTCAGGATCCCTCTAGCCTTGAATCAGTGTTCTTGGGGTTTCTCTGGAGTCCCATCGAGGAAATGAAGGCTCCTTTCATGTGTGATGTGCAACACGGAATTGCTCTGCACGCAGTGCAGGGGAATCGGGCCTCATCTCGCGGCGAGGGGGAAGTCTCATGGTTTTTGTCGAGTTGTGGTGGGAACCTGGGGTATATTCTCGAGTTACGACGGGGATGGCCCTTCCACACATGTGTTTGTTCAGCGACGCCACGACTCCTGCCCAGTAGCGAGGGACAACTCGGGATTCTCCTCGAGGCTTGGCGGGGCAATTAGGACGCCTCTCCAGCTGAGGCGGGAGACCAAGGGTCCCTTTCCACGTGCCACAGGAATCCTGGGACTCATATCAAGTTTCACGAGGAGTCAGGCATCGTCTCCTTTGGAGGCACTGATCTCCGCGTACCTCTGGAGTTTTCAAAGAATGTGAGGCCTCTGGTCGCAATGAGGTGGGGAACTAGGTCTTTCTCTGTGGTCTCCACAGGGGTTTCAAACATCCTTTCGTCTTCGGAGATGCAAGACGAGCCTGCATTCAAGTCACTGCAGGGATATCGGGCCTTATTTCGAGTCAGGGCATCGCGGTGTCCATTCCACATGAGGCCGCAAATTCAGGGTCCCTCTCACATACCTAGAGCTGAGAGAAGCCTCTTCTTGAGGTGCTTGTGGTAAGGCGGTATTCCTCTGGAGTCGAAGCCAGGGACTAACCTCTCAACTCGAGTTGATTTTTGGTCCACGGAGCTCTTTCGTGTTGCTACAGTGACCTCAGGATTCCTCCAGCCTTGAAAGAGTGTTCTTGGGGTTTCTCTGGAGTGCCATCGAGGAAATCAAGGCTCCTTTCATGTGTGATGTGCAACACGGAATTGCTCTGCAGGCAGTGCAGGGGAATCGGGCCTCATCTCACGGTGAGGAGGAAGTCTCATGGTTTTTCTCGAGTTGCGGCGGGAACCTGGGGTATACTCTCAAGTTACGATGGGGATGGCGCTTCCACACACGTGTTTGTTCAGCGACGTCAGGACTCCTGCCTAGTTGCGAGGGACAACTCGGGATGCTACTCGAGGCTTGGCAGGGCAATTGGGACGCCCCTCCAGCTGAGGCGGGAGACCAAGTGTCCCTTTCCACGTGCCACAGGAATCCTGGGACTCCTATCAAGTTTCACGAGGAGTCAGGCATCGTCTCCTTTGGAGGCACTGATCTCCGCGTACCTCTGGAGTTTTCAAAGGATGTGAGGCCTCCGGTCGCGATGAGGTGGGGAACTAGGTCTTTCTCTGTGGTCTCCACAGGGGATTCAGACATCCTTTCTTCTTGGGAGATGCAAGACGAGCCTGCATTTAAGTCACTACAGGGATATCCGGCCTTATTTCGAGTCAGGGCATCGCAGTGTCCATTCCACTTGAGGCTGCAAACTCAGGGTCCCTCTCACATACCTAGAGCTGAGAGAAGCCTCCTCTTGAGGTGCTTGTGGTAAGGTGGTATTCCTCTGGTGTCCAAGCCAAGGACTAACCTCTCATCTCGAGTTGATTTTTGGTCCACGGAGATCTTTCGTGTTGCTACATTGACCTCAGGATCCCTTCAACCTTGAAACAGTGTTCTTGGGGTTTCTCTGGAGTGCCATCAAGGAAATCAAGGCTCCTTGCATGTGTGATGTGCAACACGGAATTGCTCTGAACGTAGTGCAGAGGAATCGGGGCTCACCTCCCGGCGAGGGGGAAGTCTCATGGTTTTTCTCGAGTTGCGGCGGGAACCTGGGGTATATTCTCGAGTTACGACGGGGATGGCCCTTCCACACAAGTGTTTGTTCAGCGACGTCATGACTCCTGCCTAGTTGCGAGGGACAACTCGGGATTCTCCTCGAGGCTTGGCAGGGCAATTGGGACGCCTCTCCAGCTGAGACGGGAGACCAAGGATCCCTTTCCACGTACCACAGGAATCCTGGGAATCCTATCAAGTTTCACGAGGAGTCAGGCATCGTCTCTTTGGAGGCACTGATCTCCGCGTACCTCTGGAGTTTTCAAAGGATGTGAGGCCTCCGGTCGCAATGAGGTGGGGAACTAGGTCTTTCTCTGAGGTTTCCTCAGGGGATTCAGACATCCTTTCGTCTTGGGAGATGCAAGAAGAGCCTGCATTCAAGTCACTGCAGGGATATCCGGCCTTATTTCGAGTCAGGGCATCGCGGTGTCCATTCCACTTGAGGCCGCAAATTCAGGGTCCCTCTCACATACATAGAGCTGTGAGAAGCCTCCTCTGGAGGTGCTTGTGGTAAGGTGGTATTCCTCTGGAGTCGAAGCCAGGGACTAAACTCTCATCTCGAGTAGATTTTTGGTCCACAGAGCTCTTTCGTGTTGCTACAGTGACCTCAGGATCCCTCTAGCCTTGAAAGAGTGTTCTTGGGGTTTCTCTGGAGTGCCATCGAGGAAATCAAGGCTCCTATCATGTGTGATGTGCAACACAGAATTGCATCGGGCCTCATCTCGAGGCGAGGGGGAAGTCTCATGGTTTTTCTCGAGTTGCGGCAGGAACATGGGGTATATACTCGAGTTGCGAAGGGGATGGCCTTTCCACACACGTGTTTGTTCAGCGACGTCAGGACTCCTGCCTAGTTGCGAGGGACAACTTGGGATTATCCTCGAGCCGTGGCAGGGAAATTGGGACACCTCTCCAGCTGAGGCGGAAGACCAAGGGACCCTTTCCACGTGCCACAGGAATCCTGGGATTCTATCAAGTTTCACGAGGAGTCAGGCATCGTCTCCTTTGGAGGCACTAATGTCCGCGTACCTCTGGAGTTTTCAAAGGATGTGAGGCCTCCGGTCGCGATGAGATGGCGAACTAGGTCTTTCTCTGTGGTCTCCACAGGGGATTCAGACATCCTTTAGCCTTGTGAGATGCAAGACGAGCCTGCATTCAAGTCATTGCAGGGATATACGGCCTTATTTCGAGTCAGGGCATCGCGGTGTCCATTCCACTTGAGGCCGCAAACTCAGGGTCCCTCTCACATACCTAGAGCTGAGAGAAGCCTCCTCTTGAGGTGCTTGTGGTAAGGTGGTATTCCCCTGGAGTCGAAGCCAGGGACTAACCTCTCACTCGAGTTGATTTTTGGTCCACGGAGCTCTTTCGTGTTGCTACAGTGACCTCAGGATCCCTCTAGCCTTGAAACAGTGTTCTTGGGGTTTCTCTAGAGTGCCATCAAGGAAATCAAGGCTCCTTTCATGTGTGATGTGCAACACGGAATTGCTCTGCACGCAGTGCAGGGGAATCGGGCCTCATCTGGCGGCGAGGGGGAAGTCTCATGGTTTTTCTCGAGTTGCGGCGGGAATCTGGGGTATATTCTCGAGTTACGACGGGGATGGCCCTTCCACACACGTGTTTGTTCAGCGACGTCAGGACTCCTGCCTAGTTACGAGGGACAACTCGGGATTCTCCTCGAGGCTTGGAAGGGCAATTGGGATGCCTCTCCAGCTGAGGGGGGAGACCAAGGGTCCCTTTTCACGTGCCACAGGAATCCTGGGACTCCTATCAAGTTTCTCGAAGAGTCAGGCATCGTCTCCTTTGGAGGCACTGATCTCCGCGTACCTCTGGAGTTTTCAAAGGATGTGAGGCCTCCGGTCGCGATGAGGTGGGGGACTAGGTCTTTCTCTGTGGTCTCCACAGGGGACTCAGAAGTTCTTTCGTCTTGGGAGATGCAAGACAAGCCTGCATTCAAGTCAGTGCAGGGATATCCGGCCTTATTTCGAGTCAGGGCATCTCGGTGTCCATTCCACTTGAGGCCGCAAGCTCAGGGTCCCTCTCACATACCTAGAGCTGAGAGAACCCTCCTCTTGAGGTGCTTGTGGTAAGGTGGTATTCCACTGGATTTTAAGCCAGGGACAAACCTCTCATCTCGAGTTGATTTTTGGTCCACGGAGCTCTTTCGTGTTGCTACAGTGGCCTCAGGATCCCTCAAGCCTTGAAAAAGTGTCCTTGGGGTTTCTCTGCAGTGCCGTCAAGGAAATCAAGGCTCCTTTCATGGTTGATGTGCAACACGGAATTGCTCTGCACGCAGGGCAGGGGAATCGGGCCTCATCTCGCGGGGAGGGGGATGTCTAATGGTTTTTCTCGAGTTGCGGTGGGAACCTGGGGTATATTCTCGCTTTACGACGGGTATGGCCCTTCCACACACGTGTTTGTTCAGCGACGTCATGACTCCTGCCTAGTTGCGAGGGACAACTCGGGATTCTCCTCGAGGATTGGCAGGGCAATTGGGACGCCTCTCCAGCTGAGGCGGGAGACCAAGGGTCCCTTTCCACGTGCCACAGGAATCCTGGGACTCCTATCAAGTTTCACGAGGACTCAGGCATTGTCTCCTTTGGAGGCACTGATCTCCGTGTACCTCTGGAGTTTTCAAAGGATGTGAGGCCTCCGGTCGTAATGAGGTGGGGAACTAGGTCTTTCTCTGTGGTCTCCACAGGGGATTCAGACATCCTCTCGTCTTGGGAGATGCAAGACGAGCCCCCATTCAAGTCACTGCAGGGATGTCCGGCCTTATTTCGAATCAGGGCATCCCCGTGTCCATTCCACTTGAGGCCGCAAACTCAGGGTCCCTCTCACATACCTAGAGCTGAGAGAAGCCTCCTCTTGAGGTGCTTGTGGTAAGGTGGTATTCCTCTGGAGTCGAAGCCAGGGACTAACCTCTCATCTCGAGTTGATTTTTGGACCACGGAGCTCTTTCGTGTTGCTACAGTGACCTCAGGATCCCTCTAGCCTTGAAACAGTGTTCTTGGGTTTTCTCTGGAGTGCCATCAAGGAAATCAAGGCTCCTTTCATGTGTGATGTGCAACACGGAATTGCTCTGCACGCAGTGCAGGGGAATCGGGCCTCATCTCCCAGCGAGGGGGAAGTCTCATGGTTTTTCTCGAGTTGCGGCGGGAACCTGGGGTATATTCTCGAGTTACGACGGGGATGGCCCTTCCACACACGTGTTTGTTCAGCGACATCAGGACTCCTGCCTAGTTGCGAGGGACAACTCGGGATTCTCCTCGAGGCTTGGCGGGGAAATTGGGACGCCTCTCCAGCTGAGGCCGGAGACCAAGGGTCCCTTTCCACGTGCCACAGGAATCCTGGGACTCCTATCAAGTTTCACGAGGAGTCAGGAATCGTCTCCTTTGGAGGCACTGATCTCTGCGTACCTCTGAAGTTTTCAAAGGATGTGAGGCCTCCGGTCGCAATGAGGTGGGGAACTAGGTCTTTCTCTGTGGTCTCCACAGGGGATTCAGACATCCTTTCGTCTTGGGAGATGCAAGACGAGCCTGCATTCAAGTCACTGCAGGGATATCCGGCCTTATTTCGAGTCAGGGCATCGCGGTGTCCATTCCACTTGAGGCCGCAAACTCAGGGTCCCTCTCACATACCTAGAGCTGAGAGAAGCCTCCTCTTGAGGTGCTTGTGGTAAGGTGGTATTCCTCTGGAGTCGAAGCCAGGGACTAACCTCTCATCTCGAGTTGATTTTTGGTCCACGGAGCTCTTTCGTGTTGCTACAGTGACCTCAGGATCCCTCTAGCCTTGAATCAGTGTTCTTGGGGTTTCTCTGGAGTCCCATCGAGGAAATGAAGGCTCCTTTCATGTGTGATGTGCAACACGGAATTGCTCTGCACGCAGTGCAGGGGAATCGGGCCTCATCTCGCGGCGAGGGGGAAGTCTCATGGTTTTTGTCGAGTTGTGGTGGGAACCTGGGGTATATTCTCGAGTTACGACGGGGATGGCCCTTCCACACATGTGTTTGTTCAGCGACGCCACGACTTCTGCCCAGTAGCGAGGGACAACTCGGGATTCTCCTCGAGGCTTGGCGAGGCAATTGGGACGCCTCTTCAGCTGAGGCGGGAGACCAAGGGTCCCTTTCCACGTGCCACAGGAATCCTGGGACTCATATCAAGTTTCACGAGGAGTCAGGCATCGTCTCCTTTGGAGGCACTGATCTCCGCGTACCTCTGGAGTTTTCAAAGGATGTGAGGCCTCCGGTCGCGATGAGGTGGGGAACTAGGTCTTTCTCTGTGGTCTCCACAGGGGATTCAGACATCCTTTCGTCTTCGGAGATGCAAGACGAGCCTGCATTCAAGTCACTGCAGGGATATCGGGCCTTATTTCGAGTCAGGGCATCGCGGTGTCCATTCCACATGAGGCCGCAAATTCAGGGTCCCTCTCACATACCTAGAGCTGAGAGAAGCCTCTTCTTGAGGTGCTTGTGGTAAGGCGGTATTCCTCTGGAGTCGAAGCCAGGGACTAACCTCTCAACTCGAGTTGATTTTTGGTCCACGGAGCTCTTTCGTGTTGCTACAGTGACCTCAGGATTCCTCCAGCCTTGAAAGAGTGTTCTTGGGGTTTCTCTGGAGTGCCATCGAGGAAATCAAGGCTCCTTTCATGTGTGATGTGCAACACGGAATTGCTCTGCAGGCAGTGCAGGGGAATCGGGCCTCATCTCACGGTGAGGAGGAAGTCTCATGGTTTTTCTCGAGTTGCGGCGGGAACCTGGGGTATACTCTCAAGTTACGATGGGGATGGCGCTTCCACACACGTGTTTGTTCAGCGACGTCAGGACTCCTGCCTAGTTGCGAGGGACAACTCGGGATGCTACTCGAGGCTTGGCAGGGCAATTGGAAGCCCCTCCAGCTGAGGCGGGAGACCAAGTGTCCCTTTCCACGTGCCACAGGAATCCTGGGACTCCTATCAAGTTTCACGAGGAGTCAGGCATCGTCTCCTTTGGAGGCACTGATCTCCGCGTACCTCTGGAGTTTTCAAAGGATGTGAGGCCTCCGGTCGCGATGAGGTGGGGAACTAGGTCTTTCTCTGTGGTCTCCACAGGGGATTCAGACATCCTTTCTTCTTGGGAGATGCAAGACGAGCCTGCATTCAAGTCACTTTAGGGATATCCGGCCTTGTTTTGAGTCAGGGCATCGCAGTGTCCATTCCACTTGAGGCTGCAAACTCAGGGTCCCTCTCACATACCTAGAGCTGAGAGAAGCCTCCTCTTGAGGTGCTTGTGGTAAGGTGGTATTCCTCTGGTGTCCAAGCCAAGGACTAACCTCTCATCTCGAGTTGATTTTTGGTCCACGGAGCTCTTTCGTGTTGCTACATAGACCTCAGGATCCCTTCAACCTTGAAACAGTGTTCTTGGGGTTTCTCTGGAGTGCCATCAAGGAAATCAAGGCTCCTTGCATGTGTGATGTGCAACACGGAATTGCTCTGAACGTAGTGCAGAGGAATCGGGGCTCACCTCCCGGCGAGGGGGACGTCTCATGGTTTTTCTCGAGTTGCGGCGGGAACCTGGGGTATATTCTCGAGTTACGAGGGGGATGGCCCTTCCACACAAGTGTTTGTTCAGCGACGTCAGGACTCCTGCCTAGTTGCGAGGGACAACTCGGGATTCTCCTCGAGGCTTGGCAGGGCAATTGGGACGCCTCTCCAGCTGAGACGGGAGACCAAGGATCCCTTTCCACGTACCACAGGAATCCTGGGAATCCTATCAAGTTTCACGAGGAGTCAGGCATCGTCTCTTTGGAGGCACTGATCTCCGCGTACCTCTGGAGTTTTCAAAGGATGTGAGGCCTCCGGTCGCGATGAGGTGGGGAACTAGGTCTTTCTCTGAGGTTTCCTCAGGGGATTCAGACATCCTTTCGTCTTGGGAGATGCAAGAAGAGCCTGCATTCAAGTCACTGCAGGGATATCCGGCCTTATTTCGAGTCAGGGCATCGCGGTGTCCATTCCACTTGAGGCCGCAAATTCAGGGTCCCTCTCACATACATAGAGCTGTGAGAAGCCTCCTCTGGAGGTGCTTGTGGTAAGGTGGTATTCCTCTAGAGTCGAAGCCAGGGACTAAACTCTCATCTCGAGTAGATTTTTGGTCCACAGAGCTCTTTCGTGTTGCTACAGTGACCTCAGGATCCCTCTAGCCTTGAAAGAGTGTTCTTGGGGTTTCTCTGGAGTGCCATCGAGGAAATCAAGGCTCCTATCATGTGTGATGTGCAACACAGAATTGCATCGGGCCTCATCTCGAGGCGAGGGGGAAGTCTCATGGTTTTTCTCGAGTTGCGGCAGGAACATGGGGTATATACTCGAGTTGCGAAGGGGATGGCCCTTCCACACACGTGTTTGTTCAGCGACGTCAGGACTCCTGCCTAGTTGCGAGGGACAACTTGGGATTATCCTCGAGCCGTGGCAGGGAAATTGGGACACCTCTCCAGCTGAGGCGGAAGACCAAGGGACCCTTTCCACGTGCCACAGGAATCCTGGGATTCTATCAAGTTTCACGAGGAGTCAGGCATCGTCTCCTTTGGAGGCACTAATGTCCGCGTACCTCTGGAGTTTTCAAAGGATGTGAGGCCTCCGGTCACGATGAGATGGCGAACTAGGTCTTTCTCTGTGGTCTCCACAGGGGATTCAGACATCCTTTAGCCTTGTGAGATGCAAGACGAGCCTGCATTCAAGTCATTGCAGGGATATACGGCCTTATTTCGAGTCAGGGCATCGCGGTGTCCATTCCACTTGAGGCCGCAAACTCAGGGTCCCTCTCACATACCTAGAGCTGAGAGAAGCCTCCTCTTGAGGTGCTTGTGGTAAGGTGGTATTCCCCTGGAGTCGAAGCCAGGGACTAACCTCTCACTCGAGTTGATTTTTGGTCCACGGAGCTCTTTCGTGTTGCTACAGTGACCTCAGGATCCCTCTAGCCTTGAAACAGTGTTCTTGGGGTTTCTCTAGAGTGCCATCAAGGAAATCAAGGCTCCTTTCATGTGTGATGTGCAACACGGAATTGCTCTGCACGCAGTGCAGGGGAATCGGGCCTCATCTGGCGGCGAGGGGGAAGTCTCATGGTTTTTCTCGAGTTGCGGCGGGAATCTGGGGTATATTCTCGAGTTACGACGGGGATGGCCCTTCCACACACGTGTTTGTTCAGCGACGTCAGGACTCCTGCCTAGTTACGAGGGACAACTCGGGATTCTCCTCGAGGCTTGGAAGGGCAATTGGGATGCCTCTCCAGCTGAGGGGGGAGACCAAGGGTCCCTTTTCACGTGCCACAGGAATCCTGGGACTCCTATCAAGTTTCTCGAAGAGTCAGGCATCGTCTCCTTTGGAGGCACTGATCTCCGCGTACCTCTGGAGTTTTCAAAGGATGTGAGGCCTCCGGTCGCGATGAGGTGGGGGACTAGGTCTTTCTCTGTGGTCTCCACAGGGGACTCAGACGTTCTTTCGTCTTGGGAGATGCAAGACAAGCCTGCATTCAAGTCAGTGCAGGGATATCCGGCCTTATTTCGAGTCAGGGCATCTCGGTGTCCATTCCACTTGAGGCCGCAAGCTCAGGGTCCCTCTCACATACCTAGAGCTGAGAGAACCCTCCTCTTGAGGTGCTTGTGGTAAGGTGGTATTCCCCTGGAGTCGAAGCCAGGGACTAACCTCTCACTCGAGTTGATTTTTGGTCCACGGAGCTCTTTCGTGTTGCTACAGTGACCTCAGGATCCCTCTAGCCTTGAAACAGTGTTCTTGGGGTTTCTCTAGAGTGCCATCAAGGAAATCAAGGCTCCTTTCATGTGTGATGTGCAACACGGAATTGCTCTGCACGCAGTGCAGGGGAATCGGGCCTCATCTGGCGGCGAGGGGGAAGTCTCATGGTTTTTCTCGAGTTGCGGCGGGAATCTGGGGTATATTCTCGAGTTACGACGGGGATGGCCCTTCCACACACGTGTTTGTTCAGCGACGTCAGGACTCCTGCCTAGTTACGAGGGACAACTCGGGATTCTCCTCGAGGCTTGGAAGGGCAATTGGGATGCCTCTCCAGCTGAGGGGGGAGACCAAGGGTCCCTTTTCACGTGCCACAGGAATCCTGGGACTCCTATCAAGTTTCTCGAAGAGTCAGGCATCGTCTCCTTTGGAGGCACTGATCTCCGCGTACCTCTGGAGTTTTCAAAGGATGTGAGGCCTCCGGTCGCGATGAGGTGGGGGACTAGGTCTTTCTCTATGGTCTCCACAGGGGACTCAGACGTTCTTTCGTCTTGGGAGATGCAAGACAAGCCTGCATTCAAGTCAGTGCAGGGATATCCGGCCTTATTTCGAGTCAGGGCATCTCGGTGTCCATTCCACTTGAGGCCGCAAGCTCAGGGTCCCTCTCACATACCTAGAGCTGAGAGAACCCTCCTCTTGAGGTGCTTGTGGTAAGGTGGTATTCCACTGGATTTTAAGCCAGGGACAAACCCCTCATCTCGAGTTGATTTTTGGTCCACGGAGCTCTTTCGTGTTGCTACAGTGGCCTCAGGATCCCTCAAGCCTTGAAAAAGTGTCCTTGGGGTTTCTCTGCAGTGCCGTCAAGGAAATCAAGGCTCCTTTCATGGTTGATGTGCAACACGGAATTGCTCTGCACGCAGGGCAGGGGAATCGGGCCTCATCTCGCGGGGAGGGGGATGTCTAATGGTTTTTCTCGAGTTGCGGTGGGAACCTGGGGTATATTCTCGCTTTACGACGGGTATGGCCCTTCCACACACGTGTTTGTTCAGCGACGTCATGACTCCTGCCTAGTTGCGAGGGACAACTCGGGATTCTCCTCGAGGATTGGCAGGGCAATTGGGACGCCTCTCCAGCTGAGGCGGGAGACCAAGGGTCCCTTTCCACGTGCCACAGGAATCCTGGGACTCCTATCAAGTTTCACGAGGACTCAGGCATTGTCTCCTTTGGAGGCACTGATCTCCGTGTACCTCTGGAGTTTTCAAAGGATGTGAGGCCTCCGGTCGTAATGAGGTGGGGAACTAGGTCTTTCTCTGTGGTCTCCACAGGGGATTCAGACATCCTCTCGTCTTGGGAGATGCAAGACGAGCCCCCATTCAAGTCACTGCAGGGATGTCCGGCCTTATTTCGAATCAGGGCATCCCCGTGTCCATTCCACTTGAGGCCGCAAACTCAGGGTCCCTCTCACATACCTAGAGCTGAGAGAAGCCTCCTCTTGAGGTGCTTGTGGTAAGGTGGTATTCCTCTGGAGTCGAAGCCAGGGACTAACCTCTCATCTCGAGTTGATTTTTGGGCCACGGAGCTCTTTCGTGTTGCTACAGTGACCTCAGGATCCCTCTAGCCTTGAAACAGTGTTCTTGGGTTTTCTCTGGAGTGCCATCAAGGAAATCAAGGCTCCTTTCATGTGTGATGTGCAACACGGAATTGCTCTGCACGCAGTGCAGGGGAATCGGGCCTCATCTCCCAGCGAGGGGGAAGTCTCATGGTTTTTCTCGAGTTGCGGCGGGAACCTGGGGTATATTCTCGAGTTACGACGGGTATGGCCCTTCCACACACGTGTTTGTTCAGCGACGTCATGACTCCTGCCTAGTTGCGAGGGACAACTCGGGATTCTCCTCGAGGATTGGCAGGGCAATTGGGACGCCTCTCCAGCTGAGGCGGGAGACCAAGGGTCCCTTTCCACGTGCCACAGGAATCCTGGGACTCCTATCAAGTTTCACGAGGACTCAGGCATTGTCTCCTTTGGAGGCACTGATCTCCGTGTACCTCTGGAGTTTTCAAAGGATGTGAGGCCTCCGGTCGTAATGAGGTGGGGAACTAGGTCTTTCTCTGTGGTCTCCACAGGGGATTCAGACATCCTTTCGTCTTGGGAGATGCAAGACGAGCCTGCATTCAAGTCACTGCAGGGATATCCGGCCTTATTTCGAGTCAGGGCATCGCGGTGTCCATTCCACTTGAGGCCGCAAACTCAGGGTCCCTCTCACATACCTAGAGCTGAGAGAAGCCTCCTCTTGAGGTGCTTGTGGTAAGGTGGTATTCCTCTGGAGTCGAAGCCAGGGACTAACCTCTCATCTCGAGTTGATTTTTGGTCCACGGAGCTCTTTCGTGTTGCTACAGTGACCTCAGGATCCCTCTAGCCTTGAATCAGTGTTCTTGGGGTTTCTCTGGAGTCCCATCGAGGAAATGAAGGCTCCTTTCATGTGTGATGTGCAACACGGAATTGCTCTGCACGCAGTGCAGGGGAATCGGGCCTCATCTCGCGGCGAGGGGGAAGTCTCATGGTTTTTCTCGAGTTGTGGTGGGAACCTGGGGTATATTCTCGAGTTACGACGGGGATGGCCCTTCCACACATGTGTTTGTTCAGCGACGCCACGACTTCTGCCCAGTAGCGAGGGACAACTCGGGATTCTCCTCGAGGCTTGGCGAGGCAATTGGGACGCCTCTTCAGCTGAGGCGGGAGACCAAGGGTCCCTTTCCACGTGCCACAGGAATCCTGGGACTCATATCAAGTTTCACGAGGAGTCAGGCATCGTCTCCTTTGGAGGCACTGATCTCCGCGTACCTCTGGAGTTTTCAAAGGATGTGAGGCCTCCGGTCGCGATGAGGTGGGGAACTAGGTCTTTCTCTGTGGTCTCCACAGGGGATTCAGACATCCTTTCGTCTTCGGAGATGCAAGACGAGCCTGCATTCAAGTCACTGCAGGGATATCGGGCCTTATTTCGAGTCAGGGCATCGCGGTGTCCATTCCACATGAGGCCGCAAATTCAGGGTCCCTCTCACATACCTAGAGCTGAGAGAAGCCTCTTCTTGAGGTGCTTGTGGTAAGGCGGTATTCCTCTGGAGTCGAAGCCAGGGACTAACCTCTCAACTCGAGTTGATTTTTGGTCCACGGAGCTCTTTCGTGTTGCTACAGTGACCTCAGGATTCCTCCAGCCTTGAAAGAGTGTTCTTGGGGTTTCTCTGGAGTGCCATCGAGGAAATCAAGGCTCCTTTCATGTGTGATGTGCAACACGGAATTGCTCTGCAGGCAGTGCAGGGGAATCGGGCCTCATCT
This sequence comes from Cervus elaphus, assembly GCF_910594005.1. NCBI lineage: Eukaryota > Metazoa > Chordata > Mammalia > Artiodactyla > Cervidae > Cervus > Cervus elaphus. The sequence continues at coordinate 1,734,114 of NC_057847.1, forward strand.
CACGGTGAGGAGGAAGTCTCATGGTTTTTCTCGAGTTGCGGCGGGAACCTGGGGTATACTCTCAAGTTACGATGGGGATGGCGCTTCCACACACGTGTTTGTTCAGCGACGTCAGGACTCCTGCCTAGTTGCGAGGGACAACTCGGGATGCTACTCGAGGCTTGGCAGGGCAATTGGAAGCCCCTCCAGCTGAGGCGGGAGACCAAGTGTCCCTTTCCACGTGCCACAGGAATCCTGGGACTCCTATCAAGTTTCACGAGGAGTCAGGCATCGTCTCCTTTGGAGGCACTGATCTCCGCGTACCTCTGGAGTTTTCAAAGGATGTGAGGCCTCCGGTCGCGATGAGGTGGGGAACTAGGTCTTTCTCTGTGGTCTCCACAGGGGATTCAGACATCCTTTCTTCTTGGGAGATGCAAGACGAGCCTGCATTCAAGTCACTGCAGGGATATCCGGCCTTATTTTGAGTCAGGGCATCGCAGTGTCCATTCCACTTGAGGCTGCAAACTCAGGGTCCCTCTCACATACCTAGAGCTGAGAGAAGCCTCCTCTTGAGGTGCTTGTGGTAAGGTGGTATTCCTCTGGTGTCCAAGCCAAGGACTAACCTCTCATCTCGAGTTGATTTTTGGTCCACGGAGCTCTTTCGTGTTGCTACATTGACCTCAGGAACCCTTCAACCTTGAAACAGTGTTCTTGGGGTTTCTCTGGAGTGCCATCAAGGAAATCAAGGCTCCTTGCATGTGTGATGTGCAACACGGAATTGCTCTGAACGTAGTGCAGAGGAATCGGGGCTCACCTCCCGGCGAGGGGGAAGTCTCATGGTTTTTCTCGAGTTGCGGCGGGAACCTGGGGTATATTCTCGAGTTACGACGGGGATGGCCCTTCCACACAAGTGTTTGTTCAGCGACGTCAGGACTCCTGCCTAGTTGCGAGGGACAACTTGGGATTATCCTCGAGCCGTGGCAGGGAAATTGGGACGCCTCTCCAGCTGAGGCGGAAGACCAAGGGACCCTTTCCACGTGCCACAGGAATCCTGGGATTCTATCAAGTTTCACGAGGAGTCAGGCATCGTCTCCTTTGGAGGCACTAATCTCCGCGTACCTCTGGAGTTTTCAAAGGATGTGAGGCCTCCGGTCGCGATGAGGTGGGGGACTAGGTCTTTCTCTGTGGTCTCCACAGGGGACTCAGACGTTCTTTCGTCTTGGGAGATGCAAGACAAGCCTGCATTCAAGTCAGTGCAGGGATATCCGGCCTTATTTCGAGTCAGGGCATCTCGGTGTCCATTCCACTTGAGGCCGCAAGCTCAGGGTCCCTCTCACATACCTAGAGCTGAGAGAACCCTCCTCTTGAGGTGCTTGTGGTAAGGTGGTATTCCCCTGGAGTCGAAGCCAGGGACTAACCTCTCACTCGAGTTGATTTTTGGTCCACGGAGCTCTTTCGTGTTGCTACAGTGACCTCAGGATCCCTCTAGCCTTGAAACAGTGTTCTTGGGGTTTCTCTAGAGTGCCATCAAGGAAATCAAGGCTCCTTTCATGTGTGATGTGCAACACGGAATTGCTCTGCACGCAGTGCAGGGGAATCGGGCCTCATCTGGCGGCGAGGGGGAAGTCTCATGGTTTTTCTCGAGTTGCGGCGGGAATCTGGGGTATATTCTCGAGTTACGACGGGGATGGCCCTTCCACACACGTGTTTGTTCAGCGACGTCAGGACTCCTGCCTAGTTACGAGGGACAACTCGGGATTCTCCTCGAGGCTTGGAAGGGCAATTGGGATGCCTCTCCAGCTGAGGGGGGAGACCAAGGGTCCCTTTTCACGTGCCACAGGAATCCTGGGACTCCTATCAAGTTTCTCGAAGAGTCAGGCATCGTCTCCTTTGGAGGCACTGATCTCCGCGTACCTCTGGAGTTTTCAAAGGATGTGAGGCCTCCGGTCGCGATGAGGTGGGGGACTAGGTCTTTCTCTGTGGTCTCCACAGGGGACTCAGACGTTCTTTCGTCTTGGGAGATGCAAGACAAGCCTGCATTCAAGTCAGTGCAGGGATATCCGGCCTTATTTCGAGTCAGGGCATCTCGGTGTCCATTCCACTTGAGGCCGCAAGCTCAGGGTCCCTCTCACATACCTAGAGCTGAGAGAACCCTCCTCTTGAGGTGCTTGTGGTAAGGTGTTATTCCACTGGATTTTAAGCCAGGGACAAACCTCTCATCTCGAGTTGATTTTTGGTCCACGGAGCTCTTTCGTGTTGCTACAGTGGCCTCAGGATCCCTCAAGCCTTGAAAAAGTGTCCTTGGGGTTTCTCTGCAGTGCCGTCAAGGAAATCAAGGCTCCTTTCATGGTTGATGTGCAACACGGAATTGCTCTGCACGCAGGGCAGGGGAATCGGGCCTCATCTCGCGGGGAGGGGGATGTCTAATGGTTTTTCTCGAGTTGCGGTGGGAACCTGGGGTATATTCTCGCTTTACGACGGGTATGGCCCTTCCACACACGTGTTTGTTCAGCGACGTCATGACTCCTGCCTAGTTGCGAGGGACAACTCGGGATTCTCCTCGAGGATTGGCAGGGCAATTGGGACGCCTCTCCAGCTGAGGCGGGAGACCAAGGGTCCCTTTCCACGTGCCACAGGAATCCTGGGACTCCTATCAAGTTTCACGAGGACTCAGGCATTGTCTCCTTTGGAGGCACTGATCTCCGTGTACCTCTGGAGTTTTCAAAGGATGTGAGGCCTCCGGTCGTAATGAGGTGGGGAACTAGGTCTTTCTCTGTGGTCTCCACAGGGGATTCAGACATCCTCTCGTCTTGGGAGATGCAAGACGAGCCCCCATTCAAGTCACTGCAGGGATGTCCGGCCTTATTTCGAATCAGGGCATCCCCGTGTCCATTCCACTTGAGGCCGCAAACTCAGGGTCCCTCTCACATACCTAGAGCTGAGAGAAGCCTCCTCTTGAGGTGCTTGTGGTAAGGTGGTATTCCTCTGGAGTCGAAGCCAGGGACTAACCTCTCATCTCGAGTTGATTTTTGGGCCACGGAGCTCTTTCGTGTTGCTACAGTGACCTCAGGATCCCTCTAGCCTTGAAACAGTGTTCTTGGGTTTTCTCTGGAGTGCCATCAAGGAAATCAAGGCTCCTTTCATGTGTGATGTGCAACACGGAATTGCTCTGCACGCAGTGCAGGGGAATCGGGCCTCATCTCCCAGCGAGGGGGAAGTCTCATGGTTTTTCTCGAGTTGCGGCGGGAACCTGGGGTATATTCTCGAGTTACGACGGGGATGGCCCTTCCACACACGTGTTTGTTCAGCGACATCAGGACTCCTGCCTAGTTGCGAGGGACAACTTGGGATTATCCTCGAGCCGTGGCAGGGAAATTGGGACGCCTCTCCAGCTGAGGCCGGAGACCAAGGGTCCCTTTCCACGTGCCACAGGAATCCTGGGACTCCTATCAAGTTTCACGAGGAGTCAGGAATCGTCTCCTTTGGAGGCACTGATCTCCGCGTACCTCTGAAGTTTTCAAAGGATGTGAGGCCTCCGGTCGCAATGAGGTGGGGAACTAGGTCTTTCTCTGTGGTCTCCACAGGGGATTCAGACATCCTTTCGTCTTGGGAGATGCAAGACGAGCCTGCATTCAAGTCACTGCAGGGATATCCGGCCTTATTTCGAGTCAGGGCATCGCGGTGTCCATTCCACTTGAGGCCGCAAACTCAGGGTCCCTCTCACATACCTAGAGCTGAGAGAAGCCTCCTCTTGAGGTGCTTGTGGTAAGGTGGTATTCCTCTGGAGTCGAAGCCAGGGACTAACCTCTCATCTCGAGTTGATTTTTGGTCCACGGAGCTCTTTCGTGTTGCTACAGTGACCTCAGGATCCCTCTAGCCTTGAATCAGTGTTCTTGGGATTTCTCTGGAGTCCCATCGAGGAAATGAAGGCTCCTTTCATGTGTGATGTGCAACACGGAATTGCTCTGCACGCAGTGCAGGGGAATCGGGCCTCATCTCGCGGCGAGGGGGAAGTCTCATGGTTTTTCTCGAGTTGTGGTGGGAACCTGGGGTATATTCTCGAGTTACGACGGGGATGGCCCTTCCACACATGTGTTTGTTCAGCGACGCCACGACTCCTGCCCAGTAGCGAGGGACAACTCGGGATTCTCCTCGAGGCTTGGCGAGGCAATTGGGACGCCTCTTCAGCTGAGGCGGGAGACCAAGGGTCCCTTTCCACGTGCCACAGGAATCCTGGGACTCATATCAAGTTTCACGAGGAGTCAGGCATCGTCTCCTTTGGAGGCACTGATCTCCGCGTACCTCTGGAGTTTTCAAAGGATGTGAGGCCTCCGGTCGCGATGAGGTGGGGAACTAGGTCTTTCTCTGTGGTCTCCACAGGGGATTCAGACATCCTTTCGTCTTCGGAGATGCAAGACGAGCCTGCATTCAAGTCACTGCAGGGATATCGGGCCTTATTTCGAGTCAGGGCATCGCGGTGTCCATTCCACATGAGGCCGCAAATTCAGGGTCCCTCTCACATACCTAGAGCTGAGAGAAGCCTCTTCTTGAGGTGCTTGTGGTAAGGCGGTATTCCTCTGGAGTCGAAGCCAGGGACTAACCTCTCAACTCGAGTTGATTTTTGGTCCACGGAGCTCTTTCTTTTTGCTACAGTGACCTCAGGATTCCTCCAGCCTTGAAAGAGTGTTCTTGGGGTTTCTCTGGAGTGCCATCGAGGAAATCAAGGCTCCTTTCATGTGTGATGTGCAACACGGAATTGCTCTGCAGGCAGTGCAGGGGAATCGGGCCTCATCTCACGGTGAGGAGGAAGTCTCATGGTTTTTCTCGAGTTGCGGCGGGAACCTGGGGTATACTCTCAAGTTACGATGGGGATGGCGCTTCCACACACGTGTTTGTTCAGCGACGTCAGGACTCCTGCCTAGTTGCGAGGGACAACTCGGGATGCTACTCGAGGCTTGGCAGGGCAATTGGAAGCCCCTCCAGCTGAGGCGGGAGACCAAGTGTCCCTTTCCACGTGCCACAGGAATCCTGGGACTCCTATCAAGTTTCACGAGGAGTCAGGCATCGTCTCCTTTGGAGGCACTGATCTCCGCGTACCTCTGGAGTTTTCAAAGGATGTGAGGCCTCCGGTGGCGATGAGGTGGGGAACTAGGTCTTTCTCTGTGGGCTCCACAGGGGATTCAGACATCCTTTCTTCTTGGGAGATGCAAGACGAGCCTGCATTCAAGTCACTGCAGGGATATCCGGCCTTATTTTGAATCAGGGCATCGCAGTGTCCATTCCACTTGAGGCTGCAAACTCAGGGTCCCTCTCACATACCTAGAGCTGAGAGAAGCCTCCTCTTGAGGTGCTTGTGGTAAGGTGGTATTCCTCTGGTGTCCAAGCCAAGGACTAACCTCTCATCTCGAGTTGATTTTTGGTCCACGGAGCTCTTTCGTGTTGCTACATTGACCTCAGGAACCCTTCAACCTTGAAACAGTGTTCTTGGGGTTTCTCTGGAGTGCCATCAAGGAAATCAAGGCTCCTTGCATGTGTGATGTGCAACACGGAATTGCTCTGAACGTAGTGCAGAGGAATCGGGGCTCACCTCCCGGCGAGGGGGACGTCTCATGGTTTTTCTCGAGTTGCGGCGGGAACCTGGGGTATATTCTCGAGTTACGACGGGGATGGCCCTTCCACACAAGTGTTTGTTCAGCGACGTCACGACTCCTGCCTTGTTGCGAGGGACAACTCGGGATTCTCCTCGAGGCTTGGCAGGACAATTGGGACGCCTCTCCAGCTGAGACGGGAGACCAAGGATCCCTTTCCACGTACCACAGGAATCCTGGGAATCCTATCAAGTTTCACGAGGAGTCAGGCATCGTCTCTTTGGAGGCACTGATCTCCGCGTACCTCTGGAGTTTTCAAAGGATGTGAGGCCTCCGGTCGCGATGAGGTGGGGAACTAGGTCTTTCTCTGAGGTTTCCTCAGGGGATTCAGACATCCTTTCGTCTTGGGAGATGCAAGAAGAGCCTGCATTCAAGTCACTGCAGGGATATCCGGCCTTATTTCGAGTCACGGCATCACCGTGTCCATTCCACTTGAGGCCGCAAATTCAGGGTCCCTCTCACATACCTAGAGCTGAGAGAAGCCTCTTCTTGAGGTGCTTGTGGTAAGGCGGTATTCCTCTGGAGTCGAAGCCAGGGACTAACCTCTCAACTCGAGTTGATTTTTGGTCCACGGAGCTCTTTCGTGTTGCTACAGTGACCTCAGGATTCCTCCAGCCTTGAAAGAGTGTTCTTGGGGTTTCTCTGGAGTGCCATCGAGGAAATCAAGGCTCCTTTCATGTGTGATGTGCAACACGGAATTGCTCTGCAGGCAGTGCAGGGGAATCGGGCCTCATCTCACAGTGAGGAGGAAGTCTCATGGTTTTTCTCGAGTTGCGGCGGGAACCTGGGGTATACTCTCAAGTTACGATGGGGATGGCGCTTCCACACACGTGTTTGTTCAGCGACGTCAGGACTCCTGCCTAGTTGCGAGGGACAACTCGGGATGCTACTCGAGGCTTGGCAGGGCAATTGGAAGCCCCTCCAGCTGAGGCGGGAGACCAAGTGTCCCTTTCCACGTGCCACAGGAATCCTGGGACTCCTATCAAGTTTCACGAGGAGTCAGGCATCGTCTCCTTTGGAGGCACTGATCTCCGCGTACCTCTGGAGTTTTCAAAGGATGTGAGGCCTCCGGTGGCGATGAGGTGGGGAACTAGGTCTTTCTCTGTGGGCTCCACAGGGGATTCAGACATCCTTTCTTCTTGGGAGATGCAAGACGAGCCTGCATTCAAGTCACTGCAGGGATATCCGGCCTTATTTTGAGTCAGGGCATCGCAGTGTCCATTCCACTTGAGGCTGCAAACTCAGGGTCCCTCTCACATACCTAGAGCTGAGAGAAGCCTCCTCTTGAGGTGCTTGTGGTAAGGTGGTATTCCTCTGGTGTCCAAGCCAAGGACTAACCTCTCATCTCGAGTTGATTTTTGGTCCACGGAGCTCTTTCGTGTTGCTACATTGACCTCAGGAACCCTTCAACCTTGAAACAGTGTTCTTGGGGTTTCTCTGGAGTGCCATCAAGGAAATCAAGGCTCCTTGCATGTGTGATGTGCAACACGGAATTGCTCTGAACGTAGTGCAGAGGAATCGGGGCTCACCTCCCGGCGAGGGGGACGTCTCATGGTTTTTCTCGAGTTGCGGCGGGAACCTGGGGTATATTCTCGAGTTACGACGGGGATGGCCCTTCCACACAAGTGTTTGTTCAGCGACGTCACGACTCCTGCCTAGTTGCGAGGGACAACTCGGGATTCTCCTCGAGGCTTGGCAGGACAATTGGGACGCCTCTCCAGCTGAGACGGGAGACCAAGGATCCCTTTCCACGTACCACAGGAATCCTGGGAATCCTATCAAGTTTCACGAGGAGTCAGGCATCGTCTCTTTGGAGGCACTGATCTCCGCGTACCTCTGGAGTTTTCAAAGGATGTGAGGCCTCCGGTCGCGATGAGGTGGGGAACTAGGTCTTTCTCTGAGGTTTCCTCAGGGGATTCAGACATCCTTTCGTCTTGGGAGATGCAAGAAGAGCCTGCATTCAAGTCACTGCAGGGATATCCGGCCTTATTTCGAGTCAGGGCATCGCGGTGTCCATTCCACTTGAGGCCGCAAATTCAGGGTCCCTCTCACATACATAGAGCTGTGAGAAGCCTCCTCTGGAGGTGCTTGTGGTAAGGTGGTATTCCTCTGGAGTCGAAGCCAGGGACTAAACTCTCATCTCGAGTAGATTTTTGGTCCACAGAGCTCTTTCGTGTTGCTACAGTGACCTCAGGATCCCTCTAGCCTTGAAAGAGTGTTCTTGGGGTTTCTCTGGAGTGCCATCGAGGAAATCAAGGCTCCTATCATGTGTGATGTGCAACACAGAATTGCATCGGGCCTCATCTCGAGGCGAGGGGGAAGTCTCATGGTTTTTCTCGAGTTGCGGCAGGAACATGGGGTATATACTCGAGTTGCGAAGGGGATGGCCCTTCCACACACGTGTTTGTTCAGCGACGTCAGGACTCCTGCCTAGTTGCGAGGGACAACTTGGGATTATCCTCGAGCCGTGGCAGGGAAATTGGGACACCTCTCCAGCTGAGGCGGAAGACCAAGGGACCCTTTCCACGTGCCACAGGAATCCTGGGATTCTATCAAGTTTCACGAGGAGTCAGGCATCGTCTCCTTTGGAGGCACTAATGTCCGCGTACCTCTGGAGTTTTCAAAGGATGTGAGGCCTCCGGTCGCGATGAGATGGCGAACTAGGTCTTTCTCTGTGGTCTCCACAGGGGATTCAGACATCCTTTAGCCTTGTGAGATGCAAGACGAGCCTGCATTCAAGTCATTGCAGGGATATACGGCCTTATTTCGAGTCAGGGCATCGCGGTGTCCATTCCACTTGAGGCCGCAAACTCAGGGTCCCTCTCACATACCTAGAGCTGAGAGAAGCCTCCTCTTGAGGTGCTTGTGGTAAGGTGGTATTCCTCTGGAGTCGAAGCCAGGGACTAACCTCTCACTCGAGTTGATTTTTGGTCCACGGAGCTCTTTCGTGTTGCTACAGTGACCTCAGGATCCCTCTAGCCTTGAAACAGTGTTCTTGGGGTTTCTCTAGAGTGCCATCAAGGAAATCAAGGCTCCTTTCATGTGTGATGTGCAACACGGAATTGCTCTGCACGCAGTGCAGGGGAATCGGGCCTCATCTGGCGGCGAGGGGGAAGTCTCATGGTTTTTCTCGAGTTGCGGCGGGAATCTGGGGTATATTCTCGAGTTACGACGGGGATGGCCCTTCCACACACGTGTTTGTTCAGCGACGTCAGGACTCCTGCCTAGTTACGAGGGACAACTCGGGATTCTCCTCGAGGCTTGGAAGGGCAATTGGGATGCCTCTCCAGCTGAGGGGGGAGACCAAGGGTCCCTTTTCACGTGCCACAGGAATCCTGGGACTCCTATCAAGTTTCTCGAAGAGTCAGGCATCGTCTCCTTTGGAGGCACTGATCTCCGCGTACCTCTGGAGTTTTCAAAGGATGTGAGGCCTCCGGTCGCGATGAGGTGGGGGACTAGGTCTTTCTCTGTGGTCTCCACAGGGGACTCAGACGTTCTTTCGTCTTGGGAGATGCAAGACAAGCCTGCATTCAAGTCAGTGCAGGGATATCCGGCCTTATTTCGAGTCAGGGCATCTCGGTGTCCATTCCACTTGAGGCCGCAAGCTCAGGGTCCCTCTCACATACCTAGAGCTGAGAGAACCCTCCTCTTGAGGTGCTTGTGGTAAGGTGGTATTCCCCTGGAGTCGAAGCCAGGGACTAACCTCTCACTCGAGTTGATTTTTGGTCCACGGAGCTCTTTCGTGTTGCTACAGTGACCTCAGGATCCCTCTAGCCTTGAAACAGTGTTCTTGGGGTTTCTCTAGAGTGCCATCAAGGAAATCAAGGCTCCTTTCATGTGTGATGTGCAACACGGAATTGCTCTGCACGCAGTGCAGGGGAATCGGGCCTCATCTGGCGGTGAGGGGGAAGTCTCATGGTTTTTCTCGAGTTGCGGCGGGAATCTGGGGTATATTCTCGAGTTACGACGGGGATGGCCCTTCCACACACGTGTTTGTTCAGCGACGTCAGGACTCCTGCCTAGTTACGAGGGACAACTCGGGATTCTCCTCGAGGCTTGGAAGGGCAATTGGGATGCCTCTCCAGCTGAGGGGGGAGACCAAGGGTCCCTTTTCACGTGCCACAGGAATCCTGGGACTCCTATCAAGTTTCTCGAAGAGTCAGGCATCGTCTCCTTTGGAGGCACTGATCTCCGCGTACCTCTGGAGTTTTCAAAGGATGTGAGGCCTCCGGTCGCGATGAGGTGGGGGACTAGGTCTTTCTCTGTGGTCTCCACAGGGGACTCAGACGTTCTTTCGTCTTGGGAGATGCAAGACAAGCCTGCATTCAAGTCAGTGCAGGGATATCCGGCCTTATTTCGAGTCAGGGCATCTCGGTGTCCATTCCACTTGAGGCCGCAAACTCAGGGTCCCTCTCACATACCTATAGCTGAGAGAACCCTCCTCTTGAGGTGCTTGTGGTAAGGTGGTATTCCACTGGATTTTAAGCCAGGGACAAACCTCTCATCTCGAGTTGATTTTTGGTCCACGGAGCTCTTTCGTGTTGCTACAGTGGCCTCAGGATCCCTCAAGCCTTGAAAAAGTGTCCTTGGGGTTTCTCTGCAGTGTCGTCAAGGAAATCAAGGCTCCTTTCATGGTTGATGTGCAACACGGAATTGCTCTGCACGCAGGGCAGGGGAATCGGGCCTCATCTCGCGGGGAGGTGGATGTCTAATGGTTTTTCTCGAGTTGCGGTGGGAATCTGGGGTATATTCTCGCTTTACGACGGGTATGGCCCTTCCACACACGTGTTTGTTCAGCGACGTCATGACTCCTGCCTAGATGCGAGGGACAACTCGGGATTCTCCTCGAGGCTTGGCAGGGCAATTGGGACGCCCCTCCAGCTGAGGTGGGAGACCAAGTGTCCCTTTCCACGTGCCACAGGAATCCTGGGACTCCTATCAAGGTTCACGAGAAGTCAGGCATCGTCTCCTTTGGAGGCACTGATCTCCGCGTACCTCTGGAGTTTTCAAAGGATGTGAGGCCTCCGGTCGCGATGAGGTGGGGGACTAGGTCTTTCTCTGTGGTCTCCACAGGGGATTCAGACATCCTTTCGTCCTGGGAGATGCAAGACGAGGCTGCATTCAAGTCACTGCAGGGATATCCGGACTTATTTCGAGTCAGGGCATCCGCGTGTCCATTCGACTTGAGGCCGCAAACTCAGGGTCCCTCTCACATACCTAGAGCTGAGAGAAGCCTCCTCTTGAGGTGCTTGTGGTAAGTTGGTATTCCTCTGGAGTCGAAGCCAGGGACTAACCTCTCAACTCGAGTTGATTTTTGGTCCACGGAGCTCTTTCGTGTTGCTACAGTGACCTCAGGATCCCTCTAGCCTTGAAACACTGTTCTTGGGGTTTCTCTGGAATGCCATCAAGGAAATCAAGGCTCCTTGCATGTGTGATGTGCAACACGGAATTGCTCTGCACGCAGTGCAGGGGAATCGGGCCTCATCTCGCGGTGAGGGGGAAGTCTCATGGTTTTTCTCGAGTTGCGGCGGGAACCTGGGGTATATTCTCGAGTTACGACGGGGATGGCCCTTCCACACACGTGTTTGTTCAGCGACGTCAGGACTCCTGCCTAGTTGCGAGGGACAACTCGGGATTCTCCTCGAGGCTTGACAGGGCAATAGGGACGCCTCTCCAGCTGAGGCGGGAGACCAAGTGTGCCTTTCCACGTGCCACAGGAATCCTGGGACTCCTATCAAGTTTCACGAGGAGTCAGGCATCGTCTCCTTTGGAGGCACTGATCTCCGCGTACCTCTGGAGTTTTCAAAGGATGTGAGGCCTCCGGTCGCGATGAGGTCGGGAACTAGTGTCTTTCTCTGTGGCCTCCACAGGGGATTCAGACATTCTTTCCTCTTGGGAGATGCAAGACGAGCCTGCATTCAAGTCACTGCAGGGATATCCGGCCTTATTTCGAGTCAGGGCATCGCGGTGTCCATTCCACTTGAGGCCGCAAATTCAGGGTCCCTCTCACATACATAGAGCTGTGAGAAGCCTCCTCTGGAGGTGCTTGTGGTAATGTGGTATTCCTCTGGAGTCGAAGCCAGGGACTAAACTCTCATCTCGAATAGATTTTTGGTCCACGGAGCTCTTTCGTGTTGCTACAGTGACCTCAGGATCCCTCTAGCCTTGAAAAAGTGTTCTTGGGGTTTCTCTGGAGTGCCATCGAGGAAATCAAGGCTCCTATCATGTGTGATGTGCAACACAGAATTGCATCGGGCCTCATCTCGAGGCGAGGGGGAAGTCTCATGGTTTTTCTCGAGTTGCGGCAGGAACATGGGGTATATACTCGAGTTGCGAAGGGGATGGCCCTTCCACACACGTGTTTGTTCAGCGACGTCAGGACTCCTGCCTAGTTGCGAGGGACAACTTGGGATTATCCTCGAGCCGTGGCAGGGAAATTGGGACACCTCTCCAGCTGAGGCGGAAGACCAAGGGACCCTTTCCACGTGCCACAGGAATCCTGGGATTCTATCAAGTTTCACGAGGAGTCAGGCATCGTCTCCTTTGGAGGCACTAATGTCCGCGTACCTCTGGAGTTTTCAAAGGATGTGAAGTGTCCGATCGCGATGAGATGGCGAACTAAGTCTTTCTCTGTGGTCTCCACAGGGGAATCAGACATCCTTTCGTCTTGGGAGATGCAAGACGAGCCTGCATTCAAGTCACTGCTGGGATATCCAGCCTTATTTCGAGTCAGGGCATCCGCGTGTCCATTCCACTTGAGGCCGCAAACTCAGGGTCCCTCTCACATACGTAGAGCTGAGAGAAGTCTCCTCTTGAGGTGCTTGTGGTAAGTTGGTATATCTCTGGAGTTGAAGCCAGGGACTAACCTCTCATCTCGAGTTGATTTTTGGTCCACAGAGCTCTATCGTGTTGCTACAGTGACCTCAGGATCCCTCTAGCCTTGAAACAGTGTTCTTGGGGTTTCTCTGGAGTGCCATCAAGGAAATCAAGGCTCCTTTGTTTTTTTATTGTTGTTGTTGTTGTTTTTCATTTTTTTTTTATTAGTTGGAGGCTAATTACTTCACAGCATTTCAGTGGGTTTTGTCATACATTGATATTAATCAGCCATAGATTTACACATATTCCCCATCCCGATCCCCCCTCCCAACTCCCTCTCCACCCGATTCCTGTGGGTCTTCCCAGTTTACCAGGCCGAGCACTCGTCTCATGCATCCCACCTGGGATGGTGATCTGTTTCACCTTAGATAGTATACATGCTGTTCTTTTGAAATATCCCACCCTCACATTCTCCCACAGAGTTCATAAGTCTGTTCTGTATTTCTGTGTCTTTTTTCTGTTTTGCATATAGGGTTATCATTACCATCATTCTCAATTCCATATATATGTGTTAGTATGCTGTAATGTTCTTTATCTTTCTGGCTTACTTCACTCTGTATAAGGGGCTCCAGCTTCATCCATCTCATTAGGACTGGTTCAAATGAATTCTTTTTAATGGCTGAGTAATATTCCATGGTGTATATGTACCACAGCTTCCATATGCATTCGTCTGCTGATGGGCATCTAGGTTGCTTCCATGTCCTGGCTATTGTAAACAGTGCTGCGATGAACATTGGGGTGCACGTGTCTCTTTCAGATCTGGTTTCCTCAGTGTGTATGTCCAGAAGTGGGATTGCTGGGTCATATGGCAGTTCTATTTCCAGGTTTTTAAGAAATCTCCACACTGTTTTCCATAGCGGCTGTACTAGTTTGCATTCCCACCAACAGTGTAAGAGGGTTCCCTTTTCTCCACACCCTCTCCAGCATTTATTGCTTGTAGACTTTTGGATAGCAGCCATCCTGACTGGCATGTAATGGTACCTCATTGTGGTTTTGATTTGCATTTCTCTAATAATGAGTGATGTTGAGCATCTTTTCATGTGTTTGTTAGCCATCTGTATGTCTTCTTTGGAGAAATGTCTGTTTAGTTCTTTGGCCCATTTTTTGATTGGGTCATTTATTTTTCTGGAATTGAGCTGCAGGAGTTGCTTGTATATTTTTGAGATTAATCCTTTGTCTGTTTCTTCATTTGCTATTATTTTCTCCCAATCTGACGGCTGTCTTTTCACCTTACTTATAGTTTCCTTTGTAGTGCAAAAGCTTTTAAGTTTCATTAGGTCCCATTTGTTTATTTTTGCTTTTATTTCCAATATTCTGGGAGGTGGGTCATAGAGGATCTTGCTGTGATTAATGTCGGAGAGTGTTTTGCCTATGTTCTCCTCTAGGAGTTTTATAGTTTCTGGTCTTACATTTAGATTTTTAATCCATTTTGAGTTTATTTTTGTGTATGGTGTTAGAAAGTGTTCTAGTTTCATTGTTTTACAAGTGGTTGACCAGTTTTTCCAGCACCACTTGTTAAAGAGGTGGTCTTTTTTCCATTGTATATCCTTGCCTCCTTTGTCAAAGATAAGGTGTCCATAGGTTCGTGGATTTATCTCTGGGCTTTCTATTCTGTTCCATTGATCTATATTTCTGTCTTTGTGCCAGTACCATACTGTCTTGCTGACTATGGCTTTCTTGTTTGATGTGGAACACGGAATTGCTCTGCACACAATGCAGGGGATTCGGGCCTCATCTCGCGGCGAGGGGGAAGTCTCATGATTTTTCTCGACTTGTGGCTGGAACCTGGGGTATATTCTCGAGTTGCAACGGGGATTGCCCTTCCAAACACGTGATTGTTCAGCGACGTCATGACTCCTGCTAGTTGTGAGCAACACCTCGGCATTCTACTCGAGGCTTGGCAGGGCAATTGGGACGCCTCCCCAGCTGAGGCGGCAGACCAAGGGTCCCTTTCCACGTGCCACAGGAATCCTGGGACTCCTATCAATTTTCAAGAGGAGTCAGGCATCGTCTCCTCTTGAGGCATTGATCTCCGGGTACCTCTGGAGTTCTCAAAGGATGTGAAGCCTCCGGTCACAATGAGGTAGGGAACTAGGTCTTTCTCTGTGGTCTCCACAGAGGATTCAGACATCCTTTCGTCTTGGGAGATGCAAGATGAGCCTGCATCCAAGTCACTGCAGGGATATCTGACCTTATTTCGAGTCTGAGCATCTCGGTGTCCATTCCACTTGAGGCCCCAAACTCAGGGTTCCTCTCACATACTTAGAGCTGAAAGAAGCCTCCTCTTCAGGTGCTTGTGGTAAGTTGGTATTCCTCTGGAGTCGGAGCCAGGGACTACCCTCTCCTCTCGAGTTGATTTTTGGTCCATGGAACTCTTTCTTGTTGCTACAGTGACCTCAGGATCCCTCTGGCCTTGAGACAGTGTTCTTGGGGTTTCTCTGGAGTGCCATCAAGGAAATCAAGGCTCCTTTCATGTTTGATGTGGAACACAGAATTGCTCTGTACGCAATGCAGGGGAATCGGGCCTCATTTCGCGGCAAGTTGGAAGTCTCATGGTTTTCCTCGAGTGACGGCGGGAACCTGAGGTATCTTCTCGAGTTACGACGGGGATGGCCCTTCCACACACGTGTTTGTTCAGCGACATCAGGACTCCTACCTAGCTGTGAGGGACACCTCAGATTCTCCTCAAGGGTTGGTAGGGCAATTGGGACGCTTCTCCAGCTGAGGCAGGAGACCAAGATTCCCTTTCCACGTGCCACAGGAATCCTGGGACTCCTATCAATTTTCAAGAGGAGTCTGGCATCGTCTCCTTTGGAGGCACTGATCTCTGCATACCTCTCGAGTTTTCAAAGGATGTGAGGCCTCCGGTCGCAATGAGGTGGGGAACTAGGTCTTTCTCTGTGGTCTCCACTGGGGATTCAGACACCCTTTCTTCTTGGGAGATGCAAGATAAGCCTGCATTCAAGTCACTGCTGGGATATCTTGCTTTATAATGAGTCACGGCATTTCGGTGTCCATTCCACTTGAGGCCTCAAACTCAGGGTCCCTCTCACATACCTGTAGCTGAGAGAAGCCTCCTCTTGAGGTGCTTGTGGTAAGTTGGTATTCCTCTGGAGTCGAAGCCAGGGACTAACCTCACATCTCGAGTTGATTTTTGGTCCACGGAGCTCTTTCATATTGCTACAGTGACCTCAGGATCCCTCCAGCCTTGAGACAGTGTTCTTGGGTTTCTCTGCAGTGCCATCAAGGAAATCAAGGCTCCTTTCATGTTTGATGTGGAACACGGAATTTCTCTACATGCAATGCAGGGGAATCGGTCCTCATCTCCTGGCGAGGGGAAGACTCATGGTTTTTCTCGTGTTGCAGCGGGAACCTGGGGTATATTATCGAGTTACGACGGGGATGGCCCTTCCACACACGTGTTTGTTCAGCGACGTCAGGACTCCTGCCTAGTTGCGAGGGACAACTCGGGATTCTCCTCGCGGCTTGGCAGGGCAATTGAGACGCCTCTGCAGGTGAGGCGGGAGACCCAGAGTCCCTTTCCATGTATCACAGGTATCCTGGGACTCCTATCAATTTTCAAGAGGAGTTAGGCATCGTCTCCTTTGGAAGCATTGATCTCCACATACCTCTCGAGTTTTCAAAGATGTGAGGCCTCCGGTCCCGATGAGGCGGGAACTACGTCTTTCTCTGTGGTCTCCACAGGGGATTCAGACATCCCTTTCACTTGGGAGATGCAAGACGAGCCTGCATGCAATTCACTGCAGGGATATCCGGCCTTCTTTCGAGTCAGAGCATCTCGGTGTCCATTCCACTTGAGGCCACAAACTCAGGGTCCCTCTCACATACCTATAGCTGAGAGAAGCCTCATCTTGAGGTGCTTGTCGTTAGTTGGTCTTCCTCTGGAGTCGAAGCCAGGGACTAACCTCTCATCTCGAGTTGATTTGGTGTCCACGGAGCTCGTTCGTGTTGCTATAGAGACCTCAGGATCCCTCTAGACTTGAAACAGTGTTCTTGGGTTTTCCCTGGAGTGTCATCAAGCAAACCAAGGCTCCTTTCATGTTTGATGTGGAACACGGAATTGCTCTGCACGCAATGCAGGGGAATCAGGCCACATCTCGCGGCGAGGGGGAAGTCTCATGGCTTTTTTCGAGTTGTGGTGGGAACCTGGGGTATATTCTTGAGTTACAAAGGGGAATGCCCATCCAGACACGTGTTTGTTCAGCACCGACATGACTCCTGCCTATTTGCGAGGGACACCTCGGCATTCTCCTCGAGGCTTGGCAGTGCAATTGGGACGCCTCTCCAGGTGAGGCGGGAGTCCCAGGATCCCTTTGCATGTGGCACAGGGATCCTGGGACTCCTATCAATTTTCAAGAGTTAGGCATCTTCTCCTTTGGAAGCATTGATCTCTGCATACCTCTCGAATTTTCAAAGGATGTGAGGCCTCCGGTCACGATGAGGTGGGGAACTAGGTCTTTCTCTGTGGTCTCCACAGGGGATTCAGACATCCCTTCGTCTTGGGAGGTGCAAGACGAGCCTGCATTCACGTCACTGCAGGGATATCCAGCCTTATTTTGAGTCAGGGCATCTCGGTGTCCATTCCACTTGAGGCCGCAAACTCAGGGTCCCTCTCACATACCTAGAGCTGAGAGAAGCCTCCTCTTGAGGTGCTTGTGGTAAGTTGGTATTCCTCTGGAGTCGAAGCCAGGGACTACGTTCTCATCTCGAGTAGATTTGAGGTCCACTGGCTCTTTCTTTTTGCTACAGTGTCCTCAGAATCCCTCTAGACTTGAGACAGTGTTCTTGGGGTTTCTCTGGAGTACCATCAAGGAAATCAAGGCTCCTTTAATGTTTGATGTGGAACACGGAATTGCTCTGCACGCAATGCAGCGGAATCGGGCCTCATCTCGCGGCGAGGGGGAAGTCTCATGGTTTTTCTCGAGTTGCGGCAGGAACCTGGGGTGTATTCTCGAGTTACCACGTGGATGGCCCTTACAAACACGTGTTTGTTCAACGACGTCAGGACTCCTGCCTAGTTGCGAGGGACACATCGGGATTTTCCTCGAGGCTTGGCAGGGCAATTCGGACTCCTCTCCAGGTGAGGCGCGAAACCCAGTGTCCCTTTCCACGTGCCACATGGATACTGGCATTCCTATCAATTTTCTTTTTCTTTTTTTTGGTAGTTAAATAAATGAATATATTTATTAGGACTTTAATGCACAGACACATCTCCAGATTTGATGTGATCAGAATTTATATTTGGCAAAAAATATAAAAGTTGATTTTTAGAGTCATATTATTTTCCTTGTACCCCTAAAAAGAGAAACAAACTTGAAAAACATAATCGAAATTGCAGACTCACATTTCCCAATGCCATATGTTAGTATACAAAGCAACAGCATATCAAATTTTGTTATACTACCATAAACATATGCATTTAAATTAAATTGGATGAAATACCTGAAAATAAACACATACTTCTAGACTCAGTGTTTTACAGGCAGATAACATACAATGAATGAAACTGACAAGGTAACAGACAGTATGGCCAGTGGTCTCCAAAGGAGGAAACAGACTGCAGGCGTCAGACACGTTTCATCTCTCTTAAGAGGCAGGAGGATACAAGCTGGTGTTTTTTGTTTGTTTAGTTTTGTTTTGTTTGTTTTGTTTTTTTTTCCCTCTATACAAATTGAGAAAGAGGTTTTCTCTTAAAATTCTGTGTTGCTATGACACCTGGTTCCACCTCAACTTAACTTTTCTCAAACCTTGAGCTAACCAATGCATATTTCTTATGAAAATGTTTGCCTTAAGCTATGTGAATGTACTCTGTATTTACCCTAGACTCTGTCTTCACGTAGGTTCTGCCTAAAGGCTCAGAACTGACTTGACAAACCAATATCTTTTATTCATACATTGTTCTCCTACTCTACGTTAATGAAGCTATATATTTGCTCATGTCAATCGTTTTATGGCCCAGGATGACTCACCTGGTGCCATCTCCATGTATTTTGTGGGTGAGGGGACTGCTGCCATTCCTTTCTCTAGTTAGTAGACTGTTGTAGCTATATAACATCCAGCTAAAGACAAGCAGAGGGGCACTCTTTCTGCCCCCTTCTGATGTCTATGTCAGAAGCTTTCTCTCTTTTGTACTTTAATAAAACTTTGTGACACAAAAGCTCTGAGTGATCAAGCCTGTCACTGGCCCTGGATTGAATTATTCTCCTAAGGAGGCCAAGAATCCCAGCATCTTCCGTGGTTCAGCAACAACCTTTCAAAACAATGGTCTTTTCAAAAAAATGATGATAGGTGATGAGTATACACATGCATATGAATGACATGGGACCCATATCTCAAACCAAATAAAAATAAATCTTCCCTCAACATAGATATAACACAATCAGCCCTTCATATGCATAGATTCTCCAACTATGAATACAAATATGGATGTAAAATATCACAATAAATTCCAAAGTTTAACAGTGGTGTATATTGACTTTCACCTGCTGGCACCTCTTTATATGCCATCTCCATTATATCAGCTACGACAATGAATCATGTGCTGTGCTAAGTCACTGACATTGTGTCCAACTCTTTGGGATCATTTGGACTAGAGCCCACCAGGCTCCTGCATCCAGGGGATTCTCCAGGCAGGTATACTGGAGTGGGTTGCCAAGCTCTCCTTCAGGGGATCTTCCTGCCCCAGGGATTGAACCCATATCTCTTATGTCTCCTGAATTAGCATGTGGGCTCTTTACCACTAGCACCACCTGGGAAGCCTTGAGACACATGAACATCAGTGGATCTGGGGATCCACGGGGCATATACACAACCATTCCTCAAATAAAATGGAAGAATGACTTTAATCTCAAACAAAACATGAGTACACATATTTCTTCAATCTGACAAGTGCCATGGACCGGTGAAGGACTATGTGAAAAATACTTCAAAGTTGATTTGGCAAACATAGCCTAAGTTGGCTATATTTAGTCCTCACATGAATGAGAATGTCATTAGTAGTGGTCGTTGCAAATAAGTAGCATGTGAGTCTGTCTACAATTATTGTGATTCACGGTATACCACATTCACAGATTTCAGTAGCATTGGTGCAAAAACGATACATTTCTCAGTGGAAGCTTCTGCATGGACTGTTGGGATCAGAGCTCCAACCCATACAGGCATACTTTTACTTTTAAATTGATCCCAGATGAACTTCAAGGGAAGCTGTGATGCTCATTGCCGTTGTAGGAGTCCACATGGAATGAAGAAGTACTGTGGGAAGTCTATTAGTAACCACCATGTCTTGGATCCTCTGGATGACCTGTGGTCCGCACCCCTCTGCTCCGCTCACTGGATGCCCATCGATGGGGACCCAGGAGGCCACGAAATGGGCGTTCCCTGTTGCAATGGAGACCCCTGAGACCTGGGACCCACTGCCGAGGAGCTCAGAGGAGTCGCGCTCCGCTTCCACCGCGGGACAGGTGTGCTCCACCCATACGCCCACTACCAGGACAGGCCCGAGGGCCTCGCTACTGCTGCCAGGTGAAATCCATCCAGGAGCAAATCATCATATCAATTTTCAAGAGGAGACAGGCATCATCTCCTTTTGAAGCTTTGATCACGTACCTCTCAAGTTTTCAAAGGATGTGAGGCCTCCGGTTGCGAAGAGGCGGGGAACTAGGTCTTTCGCTGTGGTCTCCACAGGGGATTCAGACATCCCTTCATCTTGGGAGATGCAAGACGAGCCTGCATTCAAGTCACTGCAGGGATATCCGGCCTTATTTCGAGTCAGGGCATCTCGGTGTCCATTCCACTTGAGGCCGCAAACACAGGGTACCTCTCACATACCTAGAGCTGACAGAAGCCTCCTCTTGACGTGCTTGTGTAAAGTTGGTATTCCTCTTGATTCAAAGCCAGGGACTAAGCATTCATCTCGCGTTGATTTGGGGTACACGGAGTTCTTTCGTGTTGCTACAGTGACCTCAGGATCCCTGTAGACTTGAGACAGTGTTCTTGGGTGTTCTCTGGAGTTCCATCAAGGAAATCAAGGCTCCTTTCATGTATGATGTGGAAAACGGAATTGCTCTGCACGCAATGAAGGGGAATGGGGCCTCATCTCGCGGCAAGTGGGAAGTCTCTTGGTTTTTCTCGAGTTGCGACGAGAACTTGGCGTATATTCTGGAGTTACGTCGGGGATGGCCCTTCCAAACATGTGTTTGTTAGCGACATCAGGACTCCTGCCTAGTTGCGAAGGACACCTCGGGATTCTCCTCGAGGCTGGGCAGGGCAATTGGGACGCCTGTCGAGGTGAGGCGGGAGACCCAGGGTCCCTTTCCACGTGCCACAGGGATACTGGGTTTCCTATCCATTTTCAAGAGGCCTCAGGTATCGTCTCCTTTTGAAGAATTGATCTCTGTGTACCTCTCGAGTTTTCAAAGGATGTGAGCCCTCCGGTCGCGATGAGGCAGGGAACTAGGTCTTTGTCTGTGGTCTCCACAGGGGATTCAGACATCCCTTCGTCTTGGGAGATGCAAGACGAGCCTGCATTCAAGTCACTGCAGGGATATCCAGCCTTATTTCGAGTCAGAGCATCTCGGTGTTCATTCCACTTGAGCCCGCAAACTCAGGGTCCCTCTCACATAACTATAACTGAGCGAAGCCTCCTCTTGAGGTGCTTGTGGAAAGTTGGTATTTCTCTTGAGTCGAAGCCAGGGACTAAGGTCTCATCTCGAGTTGATTTGGGGTACAGGGAGGTTTTTTCTGTTGCTACAGTGACCTCAGGATCCCTCTAGACTTGAGACAGTGTTCTTGGGGTTTCTCTGGAGTGCCATCAAGGAAATCAAGGCTCCTTTCGTGTTTGATGTGGAACACGGAATTGCTCTGCAGGCAATGCCTTGGAATCGGGCCTCATCTCGCAGCGAGGTGGAAGTCTCATGTTTTTTCTCAAGTTGTGGCAGGAACCTGGCTTATATTCTCGAGTTACGCCGGGGATCGCCCTTCAAAACACGTGTTTGTTCAGCGACGTCAGGACTCCTGCCTAGCAGTGAGGGACACCTCGGGATTCTCCTCGAGGGTTGAAAGGAAATAGGAACAGCTCACAAGGTGAGGCGGCCGACCCGGGGTCCCTTTCCTGTTGCCACTGGGATCCTGGGATTCCTGTCAATTTTCAAGAGGAGTCAGGCATCGTCTCCTTTTGAATCATTGAACTCCGCGTTACTCTCGAGTTGGCAAAAGGTTGTGAGGCCTCCTGGCAGCATGGGGCACGGAGCTAGGGCTTTCTCTAGGGTCTCCCCAGGGGATTCAGACATCCCTTCATCTTGTGAGATGAAAACTAGCTTGCATTCAAGTCACTGCAGTGAATTCCGGACTTATTTCGAGGCAGGGCATCTCGGTGCCGATTCCATTTGAGGCCGCATATTCAGGATCACTCTCACTTATGTATAGCTGAGAGAAGCCTCCTCTTGAGGTGCTTGTGGAAAGTTGGCATTCCTCTTGATTTGAAGCCAGGAAATGAGCGCTCATCTCGGGATGATTTGGGGTAGATGGAGATATTTCCTGTTGCTGAGTGACCTAAGGATCCCGCTATACTTGAGACAGTGTTCTTGGGGTTTCCTTGGAGTGCCATCAAGGAAATCAAGGCTCCTTTCGTGTTTGATGTGGAACACGGAATTGCTCTGCACGCAATGCAGGGGAACCGGCCTCATCTCGCAGTGAGGGGGAAGTCACATGGTTTTTCTCGAGTTGTGGCGGGAACCTGGGGTATATTCTCGAGTTACGACAGGGATGGCCCTTCCAAACACGTGTTTTTTGAGCGATGTCAGGACTATTGTCTAGTTGCGAGGGACACCTCGGGATTCTCCTCGAGGCTTGGCAGGGCAGTTGGGACTCCTCTCCAGGTGAGGCGGGAGACCCAGTGTCCCTTTCCATGTGCCACAGGGATCCTGGGATTCCTATCCATTTTCAAGAGGAGTCTGGCATCATCTCCTTTTAAAGCATTTATCTCCGCGTACCTCTCGAGTTTTCAAAGTATGTGAGGCCTCCAGTCGCAATGAGGCAGGGAACTAGGTCTTTCTCTGGGGTCTCCACATGGGATTCAGACATCCCTTCATCTTGGGAGATGGAAGACGAGCCTGCATTTTCAAGTCACTGCAGGGATATCCGGCCTTATTTCGAGTCAAGGCATCTCAGTGTCCATTCCACTTGAGGCCACAAACTCCGCGTCTCTCTCACATACCTATAGCTGAGAGAAGCCTCCTCTTGAGGTGCTTGTGGAAAGTTGGTATTCCTCTTGAGTAGAAGCCAGGGACTAAGGTCTCATCTCGAGTTGATTTCGCGTACACGGGGCTCTTTCGTGTTGCTACAGTGACCTCAGGATCCCTCTCGACTTGACGCAGTGTTCCTGGGGTTTCTCTGGAGTGCCATCAAGGAAATCAAGCCTCCTCTCGTGTTTGATGTGGAACACGAAATTGCTCTGCACGCAATGCAGCAGAATCGGGCCTCGTCTCATGGCGTGGGGGAAGTCTGATGATTTTTCACGTGTTGTGGCGGGAACATTGGGTATATTCTCGGGTTGCGCCGGGGATGGCCCTTCAAAACACGTGTTTGTTCAGTGACGTCCGGACTCCTCTCTAGCTGCGAGGGATACCTCGGGATTCTCCTAGGCTTGAAAGGGCAATTCGAACACCTCTCGAGGTGAGGCGACAGACCCAGTGTCCCTTTCCTGTTGCCACTGGGATCCTGGGATTCCTGTCAATTTTCAAGAGGAGTCATGCATTGTCTGCTTTTTAATCATTGAACTCCACATTACTCTCGAGTTTTCAAAGGGATGTGAGGCCACCTGTCAAGATGGGACGGGGAGCTAGGGCATTATCTATGGTCTCCCCAGGGGATTCAGATATCCCTTCTTCCAGTGAGATGAAAACCAGCTTGCTTTCAAGTTACTGCAGGGAATTCCAGCCTTATTTCGAGCCCGGGCATCTCGGTGTCGATTCCATTTGAGGGCACAAATTCAGGGTACCTCTCACATAAGTATAGCTGAGAGAAGCCTCCTCTTGTGGTGCTTGTGGAACGCTGGCATTCCTCTTGATTCGAAGCCAGGAAATCAGCTCTCATCTCGAGATGATTTGGGGTCCACGGAGCTCTTTTTTGTTGCTGCAGTGACCTCAGGATCCCTCTAGACTTGAGACAGTGTTCTTGGGGTTTCTCTGGAGTGCCATCAAGGAAATCGAGGTTCCTTTCATGTTTGATGTGGAACACGGAATAGCTCTGCACGCAATGCAGCGGAATGCCTCATCTCATGGTGAGGGGGAAGTCTCATGGTTTTTCTCAAGCTGCGGCAGGAAGCTGCGGTATATTCTCGAGTTACGACGGAGATGGCCCTTCCAAACCCGTGTTTGTTCAGCGACGTCAGGACTCCTCTCTAGCTGCGAGGGACACCTCGAGATTCTCCTCGAGGCTTGGCAGGGCAATTGAGACGCCTCTCCAGGTGAGGCAGGAGACCCAGGGTCCCTTTCCACGTGCCACAGGGATACTGGGATTCCTATCCATTTTCAAGAGGAGTTTAGGCATGGTTTCCTTATGAAGCATTGATCACTGCGTACCTCTCGAGTTTTCAAAGAATGTGAGGCTTCTGCTCGCGATGAGGCGGGGAATTAGGTCTTTCTCTGGGGTCTCCACAGGGGACTCAGACATCCCTTCATCTTGTGAAATGAAAACCAGCATGCATTCAAGTCACTGCATGGAATTTCGGCCTTATTTCGAGTAGGAGCATCTCAGTGTCGATTCCATTTGAGGCCGCAAATTCAGGGTCCCTCTCACATACGTATAGCTGAGTGAAGCCTCCTCTTGTGGTGCATGTGGAAAGCTGGCATTCCTTTTGATTTGAATCCAGGAAATCAGCTCTCATCTCGAGATGATTTGGGGCACACCGAGCTTTTCTCGAGTTGCTGTGTTGAACTTGGTGTTCCTTTAGACTTGAGACGGTATTCTCGGTGAAACTCTCTAGTTGCCTAAATGAAGTAAGCCCCTTTTCGTGTATGATGGGTTATGCAGGATGGCTCTGGAGACAATGCAGGGGAATCAGGCCTCATCTCGAGTTCATTTCGAGTACACGGAGCCCTTTCATTTTGCTGCGGGGACATCAGCATCCTTCTAGACTTGTGACAGTGTTCTTGGGGTCTCTCTGGAGTTCCATCAATGAAGTCAAGGCTCCTTTCATGTTTGATGGGGAACACAGAATTACTCTGCATGCATTGCAGGGGAATCTGGCCTCATCTCGTGGCAAGGGGAAAGTCTCAATATTTTTCTGGAGTTGCGGCGGGAACCTGAGTTATGTTCTCGAGTTACAGCGGGTATGGACCTTCAAGACTCATGTTTGTTCACCGATGTCAGGACTCCTGTCTAGTTGCGAGGGAAACCTTGGGATTCTCCTCGAGGATTGGCAGGACAATAGGGATGCCTCTCGAGGTGAGGCGGGAGACCAAGTTTCCCTTTGCAGTTGTCAGAGGGATACTGTGACTCCTGTCAGTTTTCAAGAGGAGTCAGGCTGCGTCTCCTTTTGAAGCATTTAACTCCGCGTGCCTCTCGTGTTGTCAAAGGGATGTGAGGCCTCCTGTCAAGATGAGTCGGGGAACTAGGGCTTTCTCTAGGGACTTCACAGAGGATTCAGACATCGCTTTATCTTGTGAAATGAAAGACAAGCTTGCATTCAAGTCACTGCAGGGAATTCCAGCTTTATTTCGAGTCAGGCAATCTCAGTGTCCATTCCGCTTGAGGCAGAAAACTCAGGGTCCCTCTCACATACCTAGAGCTGAGAAAAGCCTCCGCTTGAGATGCTTGTGGAAAGTTGGCATTCCTCTTGATTCGAAGCCAGGGAATCAGCTCTCTTCTCGAAATGATTTGGGGTACACGGAGCTTTCCATGAGTTGCTGTGCTGAACTTTGTGTTCCTCTAGACTTGGGATGGTGTTCTCAGGGAATCTCTGGAGTTGCCTAAAAGAAGTCAAGCCACTTGTCCTGTTTGATGAGGAATGCAGGATTGCTCTGGAGTCAATGCAGGGGAATCGGGCCTCATCTCGAGTTGATTTGCTGTACTCGGGGCTCTTTCATGTTGCTGCATTGACCTCAGGGTCCCTCTAGACTTGTGACAGATTTCTTGGGGACTATGTGGAGTTTCATCTAGTAAGTCAAGGTTCCTTTCATGTTTGATGGGGAACATGGACTTGCTCTGCATGCAATGCAGGGAAATTGACCTCGTCTCACAGCAAGGGGGAATTCTCATGGTTTTCTTGATTTGTGGCAGGAACTTAGGGTATCTTCTCGAGTTACGGCAGGCATGGCCCTTCAAAACTTGTGTTGGTTCAGCGACGTCAGGACTCCTGTCTAGTTGCGAGGGACACATCGGGATTCTCATCGAGGCTTGGCAGTACAATAGGGATGCCTCTCGAGGTGATGGGGGAGACCCAGGTTCCTTTCCAGTTGCCACAGGAATTTTGGGATTCCTATCAAGTTTCAAGAGGAGGCAAATATCCTCTCCTTTTGAAGCATTTAACTCCGCATGCCTCTCGAGGTCTCTAAAGGATGTGAGGCCTCCTGTCGAGATGAGCTGGGGAACTAGGGCTTTCTCTAGGGTCTCCACAGGGGATTCAGACATCCAACATCCTGTGTGATGAACGACGAGCCTGCATTCAAGTCACTGCAGGGAAATCCGGCCTTATTTCGAGTCACGCCATTTCGGTGACCATTCCACTTGACGCAGCAAACTCAGAGTCCCTCTCACATACCTATTGCTGAGAGAAGACTCCTCTTGAGGGGCTTGTGCAAAGTTGCCATTCCTCTTGAGTCGAAGCCAGGGAATCAGCTCGCATCTCAAGATGATTTGGGATACATGGAGCTTTTCTTGTGTTGCTGTGCTGAACTTGGTGTTCCTCTATACTTAAGACGGTGTTCTCGGGTAATCTCTGGAGTTGCCTAAAGGAAGGCAAGCCACTTGTCATGTTTGATGGGGAACGCGTGATTTCTCTGGAGACAATGCAGGGGAATCAGGCCTCATCTCGAGTTGATTTCAAGTACACGGTGCACTTTAATGTTGCTGTGGGGACCTCAGGGTTGCTCTAGACTTGTCATATTGTTCCTGGGGACTCTCTGGAGTTCCATCAAGGAAGTCAAGGCTCATTTCTTGTCTGATGGGGAACACGGACTTGCTCTGCACACAGTGCAGGGGAATCGGGCTCAACTCGAGTTGATTTGGAGTACATGGAGCCCTTTCATGTTGCTGCGGGGACCTCAGGGTCCCTCTAGACTTGTGACAGTGTTCCTTGGGTCTCTCAGGAGTTCCATCAATGAAGTCAAGGCTCCTTTAGTGTTTAACCTGGACACGGACTTGCTCTGCATGCAATGCAATGGAATCGGGCCTCATCTCACGGCTAGGGGTACGTTTCATGGTTTGTCTCTCGTTGTGGTGCATACCTGTTGTATGATCTCGAGTTACGGCGGAGATGGCCCTTCAAAACTCATATTTTTTCAGCGATGTGTGGACTCCTGTTTAGTTGTGATGGATACCTCGGCAATCTCCTCGAGGCTTGGCAGAGCAATAGGGATGCCTCTCGAGGTGAGGCGGGAGACCCAGTGTCCCTTTCCAGTTGCCACAGGGATATTGGGATTTCTATCAATTTTCAAGAGGAGTCAGTCATCTTCTACTTTAGAGGCATTGAACTACACGTGCCTCTCGTGTTGTCAAAGGCATGTAGGGTCTCCTGTCGAGATGAGGCAGGGATGTATGGCTTTCATTGTGGTCTCCACAGGGGTTTCAGCCAGTCCTTCTTCTTGTGAGATTAAAGACAAGACTGCATTCCAGTCACTGCAGGAAATCTGGCCTTATTTCGAGTCACGGCATCTCAGTGTCCATTCCACTTGAGACAGCAAACTGAGGGTCCCTCTCAAATACCTATAGCTGAGAGAGCCTCCTCTTAGGTGCTTGTGGAAATTTGGCATTTGGGTTGAGTCGATGTCTGGGAATCACCTCTCATCTCAAAATGAATTGGGGTACATGGAGCTTTTATCGAGTTGCTGTGCTGAACTTGGTGTTCCTCTAGACTAGAGACGGTATTCTCGGGTAAACTCTGGTGTTGCCTAAAGGAAGAAAAGCCACTTGTCATGTTTGATGGGGAATGTGGGATGGCTCTGGAGACCATGCAGGGGAATCGGGCCTCATCTCGAGTTGATTTCGAGTAAACGATGTGCTTTCATATTGCTACGGGGACCTCAGTGTCCCTCTAGACTTGTGAAAGGGTTCCTGGGGACTCTCGAGTTCCATCAAGGAAGTCAAGGCTCCTTTCGTGTTTGATGGGGAACAGGGACTTACTCTGCATGCAGTGTAGGGGAATCAGGCCTCATCTCGCGGCGAGGGGAAACTCTCATGGTTTTTCTCGAGTTGCGGCGGGAACGTGGGTTATGTTCTCGAGTTACGACGAGGATGGCCCTTCAAAACTCGTGTTGGATCAGAGATGTCAGGACTCCTGTCTAGTTGCGAGGGACACCTCGGAATTCTCCTCAAGGCTTGGCAGGTCAATAGGGACGCCTCTCGAAGTGAGGCGGGAAACCCAGGTTCCTTTTGCAGCTGCCACAGCGATATTGGTATTCCTATCAATTTTCAAGAGGAGTCAGGCCTCGTCTCCTTTTGAAGCATTGAAATTCGCGTGCCTCTCGAGTTTTCAAAGTGATGTGAGGCCTCATGTCGAGATGAGGCGGGGAACTAGGGCTTTCTCTAGGGTCTCCACAAGGGAATCAGACATCCCTTCTTCTTGTGAGATAAAAGACGAGCAAGCATTCAAGTCACTGGAGGGAAATCCGGCCTTCTTTCGAGTCAGGGCATCTTGGTGTCCATTCCACTTAAGGCAGAAAACTCAGGGTCCCTCTCACGTACCTATAGCTGAGAGAATCCTCCTCTTGACGTGCTTGTGGAAAGTTTGCATTCCTCTTGAGTCGAATCCAGTGAATCAGCTTTCATCTCCAGATGATTTGGGTTACAGGGAGCTTATCTCGAGTTGCTGTTCTGAACTTGGTGTTCCTCTAGATATGGGACGGTGCTCTCGGGGAATCTCTGGAGTTGCCTAAAGGATGTCAAACGACTTGCCCTGTTTGAGGGGAATGCGACATGGCTCAGGAGCCAATGCTGGGGAATCGGGCCTCATCTTGAATTGACTTGAATTACACGAGCTCTTTCGTGTTGCTGCGGAGACCTCAGGGTCCCTATAGGCCTGTGACAGTATTCTTGGGGACTATGTTGAGTATCATCTAGGAATTCAAGTCTCCTTTCATGTTTGAATGGGAACACGGACTTGCTCTGCACTCAATGCAGAGGAATCGGGTCTCACCTCGAGGAGAGGGGGAAGTCTCATGGTTTTTGTCATTTGCAGCACGAACCTAGGGTATGTTCTCGAGTTACAGAGAGGATGACCCTTCAAAACCCGTGTTGGTTGAGCGGTGACAGAACTCCTGTCTAGTTGCGGAGACACCTCGGGATTTTCCTCGAGGCTTGGCAGGAAAATAGGGACTCCTCTCGAGGTGAGACGGGAGACCCAGTTTCCCTTTGCAGTGGCGACAGGGATATTTGGATTCCTATCAATTTTCAAAAGGAGTCAGTCCTCTTCTCATTTTGAAGCATTGAACTCCACGTGCCTCTCGAGTTTTCAAAGGGATGTTAGGACTTATGTTGAGATGAGGCGGGGAACTAGGGCTTTCTTTAGGGTCTCCACAGGGGATTCAGACATCCCTTCATCTTGGGAGATGAAAGACGAGGCTGCATTCAAGTCACTGCAGGGAATTCCGGCCTTATTACGAGTCAGGGCATCTCGGTGTCCATTCCACTTGAGGCAGCAAACTCAGGGTCCCTGTCACATACCTATAGCTGAGAGAAGCCTCCTCGTGAGGTGCTTGTTGAAAGTTAGCATTCCTCTTGAGTCGAATCCAGGGAATCAACTCTCATCTCGATATGATTTGGGGTACATGGAGCTATTCTCGAGTTGCTGTGCCGAACTTGGTGTTCCTCTAGACTTGAGTAGGTATTCTCTGGTAATCTCTGTAGTTGCCTGAAGGAAGTCAAGCTACTTGTCATGTTTGATGGGGAATGAGTGATGGCTCTGGAGACAATGCAGGGGAATCGGGCCTCATCTCGAGTTGATTTCGAGTACATGGTGTGCTTTCGTGCTGCTGTGGGGCCTCAGGGTCACTCTAGACTTGGGACAGTGTTCCTGGGGACTCTCTGGAGTTCGGTCAAGGCTCCTTTCATGTTTGATGGGGAACATGGACTTGCTCTGCATGCAATGCAGGGGAAACAGGGCTCATCTCGTGGAGAGGGGAAAGTCTCATGGTTTTTCTGGAGTTTCGGCAGGAACCTGGGTTATGTTCTCGAGTTATGACGAGAATGGCCCCTCAAAACTCATGTTGGATCAGCGACGTCAGGACTCCTGTCTAGTTGTGAGTGACACCTCAGAATTCACCTCGAACCTTGGCAGGTCAATAGGGATGTGTCTCGAGATGGTGGAAACAGGTTCCCTTTGCAGTTGTCACAGGGATATTTGGATTCCTATCAATTTTCAAGAGGAGTCAGCCATCATCTCCTTTTGAAGTATTGAACTCTGCATGCCTCACGAGTTTTCAAAGAGATATGAGGCCTCATGTTGAGAAGAGGCGGGGAACTAGACCTTTCACTAGGGTCTCCACAGGGGATTCAGACATCCTTTCGTCTTGGGAGATGCAAGATGAGCCTGCATTCTATTCACTGCAGGGAAAATACGGCCTTATTTTGTGTCAGGGCATCTCGGTGTCCATTCCACTTGACGCCGCAAACTCAGGGTCCCTCTCACATTCCTAGAGCTGAGAGAATCCTCCTCTTGAGATGCCTGTGGAATGTTGGCATTCCTCTTGAGTCGAATCCAGCGAATCAGCTCTCATCTTGAGATGATTTGGGGTACATGGAGCTTTTCCCGAGGTGCTCTCCTGAAATTGGTGTTCCTCTAGACATGGGACGGTGCTCTCGGTGAATCTCTGGAGTTGCCTAAAGGAAGTCAAGCCACTTGTCCTGTTTGATGAGGAATGTGGGATGGCTCTGGAGCCAATGCAGGGGAATCGGGCCTCATCTTGAGTTGATTTGAGTTACACGAGCTCTTTCATGTTGCTGCGGTGACCTCAGGGTCCCTCCAGTCCTGAGACAGTGTTCTTGCCGACTATGTGGAGTTTCATCTAGGAAGTCAAGTCTCCTTTCGTGTTTGAAGGGAAACACGAAATTGCTCTGCACTCAATGCAGGGGAATCGGGCCTCACCTTGTGGCCAGGGGGAAGTCTCATTGTTTTTGTTAAGTTTCGGCGGGAACTTAGGGTATGTTCTCGAGTTACGTCGAGGATGAACCTTCAAAACCCGTGTTGGTTGAGCAGCGACAGGACTCCTGTCTAGTTGCGTGGGACACCTCGGGATTCTCCTCAAGGCTTGGCAGGGCAATAGGGATGCCTCTCGAGGTGAGGGGGTGACCCAGTTTCCCTTTGCAGTTGCCATAGGGATATTGTTATTCCTTTCAATTTTCAAGAGGTGTCAGGCATCGTCTCCTTTTGAAGCATTGAACTCCACGTTCCTCTCGAGTTGTCAAAGGGATGTAAGGCCTCCTGTCGAGGTGAGGCGGGGAACTAGGGCTTACCCTAGGGTCTCCACAGGGGATTCAGACATCTCTTCATCTTGTGAGATGAAAGACAAGCCTGCATTCAATTTACTGCAGGGAAATCCGGCCTTATTTTGAGTCAGGGCATCTTGGTGTCCATTCCAATTGAGGCACCAAACTCAAGGTCCCTCTCACATATCTCGAGCTGCAAAAAGCCTCTGCTTGAGCTGCTTGTGGAAAGTTCACATTCCTCTTGAGTCGAAGCCAGGGAAACAGCTCTCATCTTGAAATGTTTTGGGATACATGGAGCTTTCCTCGAGTTACTGTGCTAAACTTGGTGTTCCTCTAGACTTCGGCCGGTGTTCTTGGGGAATATCTGGAGTTGCGTAAAGGAAGTCAAGCCACTTGACCTGTTTGATGAGGTATGCGGGATTGCTCTGGAGACAATGCAGTGTAATCGGGCATCATCTCGAGTTGATTTGGGGTACTTGTAGCACTTTCTTGTTGTTGCAGTGACCTCTGGGTCCCTCTCGACCTGTGACAGTGTTCTTGGGGACAATGTGGAGTTTGATCTAGCAAGTCAAGGCTCCTTTCGTGTCTGATGGCGAACACGGACTTGCTCTGCACGCAATTCAGAGGAATCGCACCTCATCTCACGGCGAGGGGGACTTCTCATGGTTTTTCTCGAATTGCGGAGAGAACCTGGGGTATATTCTCGAGTTACAATGCGGATGGACCCTCAAAACTACAGTTTGTTCAGCGAAGTCAGGATGCCTGTCTAGTTGCGAGGGTCAACTCGGGATTCTCCTCGAGGCTTGGCTGGGCAATAGGGACGCCTCTCGAGGTGAGTAGGGAGACCCACTGTCACTTTCAAGATGCTACAGGGATACTGGGATTCCTGTCAATTTTCAAGATGAGTCAGTCATTGTCTACTTTTGAAGAATTGAACTCCGTGTTCTGCTTGCGTTGTCAAAGGGATGTGAGGGCTCTTGTCGAGATGAGGCGGGGAACTCGGGCTTTCTCTAGGGTCTCCACAGTGGAGTCAGACATCCCTTCATCTTGTGAGATGAAAGACGAGCCTGCATTCAATTCACTGCAGGGAAATCCGGCCTTATTTCGAGTCAGGGCATCTCGGTGTCCATTCCACTTGAGGCAGCAAACTCAGGGTCCCACTCACGTACCTATAGCTGAGGGAAGCCTCCTCTTTAAGTGTTGTTTAAAGCTGGCAATTCTCTTGAGTCAAAGTCAGGGAATCAGCTCTCATCTCGAGAAGATTTGAGGTACACGGAGCTGTTTTTTGTTGCTGTGCTGAACGTGGTGTACCTCTATACTTAGGACGGTGTTCTCGAGGAATCTCTGGAGTTGCCTAAAGAAGTCAAGCCACTTGTCGTGTTTGATGGGGAATGCCAGATTGCTCTGGAGCCATTGTCAGGGAATCTGGCCTCATTTCGAGTTGATTTGGGGTACACCGAGAACTTTCATGTTGCTGCGGTATCCTCAGTGTCCCTGTAGACTTATATCAGTGTTCTTAGGGACTCTCTGGAGTCCCATCAAGGAAGTCAAGGCTCCTTTCATTTCTGATGGGGAACACGGAATTGCTCTGCACACAATGCAGGGGAATCTGATCTCATCTCTCATCGAGCGGGAAGTCTCATGGATTTTCTCGAGTTGCAGTCGGAACCTGGGTTATATTCTCGAGTGACGATGGTGATGGCCCTTCAAAACTCGTGTTTTGCAGCGACATCAGGAGTCCTGTCTAGTTGCGAGGAACAACTCGGGATTCTCTTTGATGCTTGGCAGGGCAAATGGGATGCCTCTCGAGGTGAGGCGGGAGGCCCAGTGTCCTTTCAAGTTGCCAAAGGGATACTGGGATTCCTGTCAATTTTCAAGAGGAGTCAGTCATCGTCTACTTTTGAAGCATTGATCTCCGTGTTCCTCTCGAGTTGTCACAAGGATGTGAGGCCTCCTGTTGAGATGAGGCAGGGAACTAGGGCTTTCTCTAGGGTCTCCACAGGGTATTCAGATATCCCTTCATCTTTTGAGATGAAAGACAAGCCTGCATTCATGTCACTGCAGGGAAATCCGACCTTATTTCGAGTCACGGCATCTCGTTGACCATTCCACTTGAGGCAGAAAACCCAGGGTCCCTCTCACAGACCTAGAGCTAAGAAAAGACTACTCCTGAGCTGCTTGTGGAAAGTTGGCATTCCTCTTGATTCAAAGCCAGGGAATCAGCTCTCATCTCAAAATGTTTTGGGGTACATGGAGCTGTTCTTGAGGTGCTGTGCTGAACTTGGTGTTCCTCTAAACTTTGGATGGTGTTCTCGGGGAATCTCTGGAGTTGCCTAAAAGAAGTCAATCCACTTGTCCTGTTTGATGAGGAATGCAGGATTGCTCTGGAGCCAATGCAGGGGAATCGGGCCTCATCTCGATTTGATTTGCGGTACACGGGGCTCTTTCATTTTGATGCATTGATCTCAGGGTCCCTCTAGACTTGTGACAGAGTTTTTGGGTACTATGTGGAGTTTCATCTAGGAAGTCAAGGCTACTTTCGTGTTTGATGGGGAACACGGACTTGCTCTGCACGGCATGCAGGAGAATCGGGCCTCATCTCGCTGCGAGGGGATTCTCATGGTTTTCTCGAGTTGTGGCGGGAAACTGGAGTATATTCTGGAGTTACGGTGGGGATGACCCTTTAAAATTCGTGTTGCTTCAGCGATGTCAAGACTCCTTTCTAGTTGTGAGGGACACATGGGGATTATCCTCGCGGCTTGGCAGGACAATAGGGACGCCCCTCGAGGTGAGGTGAGAGACCCAGTGTCCTTTCCAGTTGCCATAGGAATTTTGGGATTCCTATCAATTTTCAAAAGGAGGCAGCCATCCTCTCCTTTTGAAGCATTTAACTCCGCATGCCACTCGAGGTTTCAAAAGGATGTGAGGCCTCCAGTCGAGATGAGCCAGGTAACTAGGGCTTTCTCTAGGGTCTCCACAGGGGATTCAGACATCCCTTTATCTTGTGAGCCTGCATTCAAGTCACTGCAGGGAAATCCAGCCTTATTTCGAGTCACAGCATCGCGGTGACCATTCCACTTGACACAGCAAACTCAGGGTCCCACTCACATACCTATAGCTGAGAGAAGCCACCTCTTGAGGGGCTTGTGGAAAGTTGGCATTCCTCTTGAGTCAAAGTAGGGAATCAGCTCTCATCTCCAGATGATTTGGGGTACACGGAGCTTTTCTCCAGTTGCTGTGCTGAACTTGGTGTTCCTCTAGACTTGTGACGGTATTCTTGTGGAATCTCTGGAGTTGCCTAAAGGAAGTCAAGCCACATGTCGTGTTTGATGTGGAATGCAGGATGGCTCTGGAGACAATGCAGGGTAATTGGGCCTCATGTCGAGATGATTTGAAGTAAACTGTGTGCTTTCAAGTTGCTTTGGTGACCTCAGGGTCCCTCTAGACTCCTGACAGTGTTCCTGGGGACTCTCTGGAGTTCCATCAAGGAAGTCAAGGCTCCTTTCATGTTTGATGGGGAACACGGGCTTGCTCTGCATGCAGTGCAGGGGAATCGGGCCTCATCTCGAGTTGATTTGGAGTACACGGAGGCCTTTCATGTTGCTGCTGGGACCTCAGGGTCCCTCTAGACTTGTGACAGTGTTCTTCTGGTCTCTCTAGTGTTCCATCAAGGAAGTCAAGGCTCCTTTCTTGTTTGATGGGGAACACGGACTTGTTCTGCACTCAGTGCAGGGGAATCAGGTCTCATCTCTCATCGAGGGGCAAGCCTCATGGTTTTTCTCGAATTGCGGAGGGAACTTGGGGTATATTCTCGAGTTACGACGGGGATGGTCCTTCAAAATTCCTGTTTGTTCAGCAACATCAGGACGCATTTCTAGTTGTGAGGGTCACCTAGGGATTCTCCTTGAGGCTTGGCTGGGCTATAGGGATGACATTCGAGGTGAGTAGGGAGACCAACTCTCACTTTCAGGTTGCTACAGGGATATTGGGATTCCTGTCAATTTTCAAGAGTAGTCAGTCATGTTCTACTTTTGAAGCTTTGAACTCCGTTTTCCTCTCGAGTTGTCAAAGGGATGTGAGGCCTCCTGTCGAGATGAGGCGGGGAACTAGGGCTTTCTCTAGGTTCTCCACAGGGGATTCAGACATCCGTTCATCTTGTGAGATGAAAGACGAGCCTGCATTCAAGTCACTGCAGGGAAATCTAGGCTTATTTCGAGTCACGGCATCTCGGTGACCATTCCACTTGACGCAGCAAACTCAGGGTCCCTCTCACAACCTATAGCTGAGAGAAGCCTGCTCTTGAGGGGCTTGTGGAAAGTTGGCATTCCTCTTGAGTCAAAGCCAGGGAATCAGCTCTCATCAAGATGATTTGGGGCACACGGAGCTTTTCTTGAGTTGCTGTGTTGAACTTGGTTTTCCTTTAGACTTGAGACGGTATTCTCGGGGAAACTCTGGAGTTGCCTAAAGGAAGTTAGCCCCTTGTTTTTAATGACGGGTAACGCATGATGTCTCTGGAAACAATGCAGGGGAATCGGGCCTCATCTCGAGTTGATTTTCAGACCACGGAGCCCTTTTATGTTGCTGCAGGGACCTCAGGTTCCCTCTAGACTTGTGACAGTGTTCTTGGGGTCTCTCTGGAGTTCCATCAAGGAAGTCAAGGCTCCTTTCATGTTTGATGGGGAACACGGACTTACTCTGCATGCATTGCAGGGGAATCTGGCCTCATTTCGTGGCGAGGGGAAAGTCTCATTGTTTTTCTGGAGTTGCGTTGGGAACCTGGGTTATGTTCTCAAGTTACGGCAGGGATGGCCCTTCAAAACTCGTGTTGGTTCAGCGACGTCAGCACTCCTGTCCAGTTGCAAGGGGCACCTTAGGATTCTCCTTGAGGCTTGGCAGGACAATAGGGATGCCTCTCGAGGTGAGGAGAGACCCAGGGTCCTTTCTAGTTGCCACAGGAATTTTGGGATTCCTATCAATTTTCAGGAGGAGGCAGCCATCCTCTCCTTTTGAAGAATTTAACTATGCGAGCCTCTCGTGGTTTCAAAAGGATGTGAGGCCTCCTGTTGAGATGAGCTGGGGGCCTAGGGCTTTCACTAGGTTCTCCACAGGGGATTTGACATCCCTTCATCTTGTGTGATGAAAGACGAGTCTGCATTCAAGTCACTGCAGGGAAATCTGGTCTTATGTCGAGTCATGGCATCTCAGTGACCATTCCACATGAAGCAGGAAACTCAGGGTCCCTCTCACATACCTATAGCTGAGAGAAGCCTCCTCTTGAGGGGCTTGTGGAAAATTGGCATTCCTCTTCATTCAAAGCCAGGGAATCACCTCTCATCTTGAGATGATTTGGTGTACATGGAGCTTTTCTCATGTTGAAGCGCTGAAAATGGTGTTCCTCTAGGCTTGACATGGTATTCTCGGGTAATCCCTGGAGTTGCCTAAAGGAAATCAAGCCACTTGTCGTGTTTGAGGGGGAACACTTGATGGCTCTGGAGACAATACAGGGTTATCGGGCCTCATCTCGAGTTGATTTCAAGTACACGGTACAGTTTCAAGTTGTTGCGGGAACCTCAAGGTCCCTCTAGACAAGTGACAGTGTTCCTGGGGACTCTCTGGAGTTCCATCAAGGAAGTCAAGGCTCCTTTCCTGTTTGATGGGGAACACGGACTTGCTCTGCGCTCAATGCAGGGGAATTGGGCCTCATCTCGAGTTGATTTGGAGTACATGGAACCCGTTCATGTTGCCTCGGGGACCTCAAGGTCCCTATAGGCATGTGAAAGTGTTCCTGGGGATTCTCTGGAGTTCCATCAAGGAAGTCAAGGCTCCTTTCGTGTTTGATGTGGAACACGGACTTACTCTGCATGCATTGCTGTGAAATCCGGCCTCATCTCGTGGCGAGGGGAAAGTCTCAATGTTTTTCTGGAGTTGTGGCGGGAACGGGAGTTATGTTCTCGAGTTATGGCGGGGATGGCCCTTCAAAACTCGTGTTCGTTCTGCGACGTCAGGACTCCTGTCTAGTTGCGAGGGACACCTTGGGATTCTCCTCGAGGCTTGGCAGGACAATAAGGACGCCTCTCGAGGTGAGGTGGGAGACCAAGTTTCCCTTTGCAGTTTCCAGAGCGATACTGTGACTCCAGTCAGTTTTCAAGAGGAGTCAGGTTTCGTTACCTTTTGAAGCATTGAACTCCGTGTGCCTCTTGAGTTTTCAAAGGCATGTGAGGCCTCATGTTGAAATGAGGCTGGGGACTATACTTCTCTCAGCCCTAGGTATGTGATAGGGACCTTGAGTTTGCTGCCTCAAGTTGAATGGACACTGAGATACCCTGAATGGAAATCAGGCCGGAATTCCCTGCAGTGACTTGAATGCAGGCTCGTCTTTCATTTCACAAGATGAAGCGATGTCTGAATCCCATGTGAAGACCCTAGAGAAAGCCCTAGTTCCCCGTCTCATCTCGACAAGAGGCCTCACATTCCTTTGACAAAACGAGTGGAATGCGAATTTCAGTGCTTCAAAAGTAGATGATGACTGACTTCTCTTAAAAATTGATAGGAATCCCAGTATCCCTGTGGCAACTGAACAGACACTGGGTCTCCAGCCTCATCTTGAGAGGCGTCCCTATTGCCCTGCCAAGCCTCGAAGAGAATCCCAAGTTGTCCCTCCCAGCTAGACAGGAGTCCTGACGTTGCTGAACAAACATGAGTTTTGAGTGGCCATCCCCGTCATCACTTGAGAATATAACCCAGGTTCCCTCCGCAACTCGAAAAAAGTCATGAGACTTCCCGCTCATGAGAGATGAGATCAGATTCCCCTGCATTGCGTGCAGAGCAATTCCGTGTTCCCCATCAAAAATGAAAGAAGCCTTGACTTCCTTGATGGAACCCAGAGAGTCCCCAAGCACACTGATACATGTCTAAAGGGACCCTGAGGTCACCACTGCAACAGGAACGAGCTCGGTGTACCCCAAATCAACTCGAGATGAGGCCAGATTCCCCTACACTGGCTCCAGAGACCTTGGGCGTTCCCCATCAACCACAAGTGGCTTGACTTCCTTTAGGCAACTCCAGAGATTCCCCAAGAACACCCTACTAAGTATAGAAGAACACCACGTTCAGCACAGCAACTAGAAAACAGCTCCGTGTACCTCAAATCATCTCGAGATGAGAGCTGATTCACTGGCTTTGACTCAAGAGGAATGTCAGCTTTAAACAACATATAAAGAAGAGACTTCTCTCAGCTATCGGTAGGTGAGAGGGACCATGAGTTTGCTGTCTCACGTGGAATGGACGCCGAGATGCCTGACTCGAAATAAGGCCGGGTTTCCCTGCAGTGACTTGAATGCAGGCTCGTCTTTCATCTCACAAGATGAAGGGATGTCTGAATCCCCTGTGGAGACACTAGATAAAGCCCTAGTTCCCCGGCTCATCTCGACAGGAGGCCTCACATCCATTTGACAATACGAGAGGCACACAGAGTTCAATGCTTCAAAAGGAGACGAAGCCTGACTCCTCTTCAAAACTGACAAGAGTCACAGTATCGCTCTGGCAACTGCAAAGGGAACCTTGGTCTCCTGCCTCACTTCAAGAGGCATCCCTATTGTCTTGCCAAGCCTTGAGGAGAATCCCAAGATGTCCCTTTCAACTAGACAGGAGTCCTGACTTCACTGAACAAACACGACTTTTGAAGAGCCATCCCCGTCGTAACTCGAGAACATAACCCAGGTTCCCGCCGCAACTCCAGAAAAACAATGAGACTTTTCCCTCGCCGCGAGATGAGGCCTGATTCCCCTGCAATGCATGCAGAGTAAGTCCGTGTTCCCCATCAAACAAGAAAGGAACCTTGACTTCCTTGATGGAACTGCAGAGAGACGCAAAGAACACTGTCAAAAGTCTAGAGGGACCCTGAGGTCCCCGCAGCATCATGAAAGGGCTCTGTGTACTCCATTTCAACTCGAGATGAGGCCTGATTCCCCTGCACTGTGTGCAGAGTAAGTCCGTGTTCCCCATCAAACAAGAAAGGAGCCTTGACTTCTTTGATGGAACTCCAGAGTGTCCCCAGGAACACTGTCAAAAGTCTAGAGGGACCCTGAGGTCCCAGCAGCAACATGAAAGCGCACCGTGTACTTGAAATCAACTCGAGATGAGGCACGATTCCCCTGCATTGTCTCCAGAGCCATCACGCGTTCCCCATCAAATACGACAAGTGGGTTGACTTCTTTAGGCAACTCCAGAGATTCCCCAAGAACACTGTCCAAAGTATAGAGGAACAATACGTTCAGCACAGCAACTAGAAAACAGCTCTGTGTAACTCAAATCATCTCGAGATGAGAGCTGATTCCCTGGCTTTGACTCAAGAGGATGCCAGCTTTAAACAACCCCAAAGAGGAGGCTTCTCGCAGCTATAGGTACGTGAGAGGGACCCTGAGTTTGCTGCATCAAGTAGAATGTTCACCAAGATGCCATGACTCGAAATCAAGCCGGATTTCCCTGAAGTGACTTGAATGCAGGCTCATCTTTCATCACTCAAGATGAAGGGATGTCTGAATACCCTGTGGAGACCCTAGATAAAGCCCTAGTTCCCAGGCTCATCTCAACAGGAGGAGTCACATCATTTTGAAACCTCGAGAGGCACACGGAGTTAAATGCTTCAAAAGGAGAGGATGGCTGCCTCTTCCTGAAAATTGACAGGAATCCCAAAATTCCTGTGGCAACTGGAAAAGACACTGGGTCTCCCCCCTCACCTCGAGAGGCATCCCTAATTCCCTGCCAAGCCTCGAGGATAATCCCCATGTGTCCCTCGCAACAAGAAAGGAGTCCTGATGTCGCTGAACCAACACGAGTTTTGAAGGGCCATACCCACCGTAACTAGAGAATAGACCCCAGCTTCCCGGCACCACTGGAGAAAACCATGAGAAATCCCCCTCGCCGCGAGATGAGGCCCAATTCCCCTGCATGCCATGCAGAGCAAGTCCGTGTTCCCCATCAAACACTAAAGCAGCCTTGACTTCCTAGATGAAACTCCACATAGTCCACAAGAACTCTGTCACAAGTCTAGCGGGACCCTGAGGTCAACGCAGCATCACGAAAGTGCCCTGTGTAATGCAAATCAACTCAAGATGAGGCCCGATTCCCCTGCATTAGCTCCAGAGCAATCCTGCATTCCTCATCAAATAGGACAAGTGGCTTGACTTCTTTTAGGCAACTCCAGAGATTTCCTGAGAACAAGGTCCGAAGTCTAGAGGAACATCAAGATCAGCACAGCAACTCGAGAAAAGCTCCGTGTACCCCAAATCATTTCAAGATGAGAGCTGATTCCCTGGCTTCAACTTAAGAGGAATGCCCACTTTCCACAAGCCCCTCATGAGGAGGCTTCTCTCAGCTATACATATGTGAGAGGGACCCTGAGTTTGCTGCGTCAAGTGGAATGGGCACAGAGATGCCGTGACTAGAAATAAGGCCGGAATTCCCTGCAGTGATTTGTATGCAAGCTCGTCTTTCATCACACAAGCTGAAGGGATATCTGAATCCCCTGTGGAGACCCTAGAGAAAGCCCTAGTTCCCCGGCTGATCTTGAAAGGAGGCCTCACATCCCTTTGACATCTCGAGAGGAACACGGAATTCAATTCTTCAAAGTAGAGGATGACTGACTATTCTTTAAAATTGACAGGAAACCCAGTATCCCTGTAGCAACTTGAAAGTGACAGTGGGTCTCCCTACTCACCTCGAGAGGCGTCCCGATTGCCCAGCCAAGCCTCGAGGAGAATCCCAAGGTGACCCTCGCAGCTAGACTGGCGTCCTGACATCATTGAACAAACAGGAGTTTTGAGGGACCATCCCAGTCGCACCTCGAGAATATACCACAAGTTCTGTCCGAAATTAGAGAAAAACCATGAGACTTCCCGCTCGATGACAGATGAGACCAGATTCCCCTGAATTGAATGCAGAGCAAGTCCGTGTTCCCCACCAAACATGAAAGGAGCCTTGACTTCCTTGATGGAACTACAGAGGATCCCCTAGAACACTACCACAAGTATAGAGGGACCCTGAGGTCCCCACAGCAACACGAAAGCACTCCGTGTACTCCAAATCATCTCAAGATGAGACCCAATTTGCTACATTGTCTCCAGAGCCATCCAGCGTTTCACATGAAACACGAAAAGTGGCTTGACTTTCTTTAGGCAACTCCAGAGATTCCACGAGAATAAGGTCACAAGTCTAGAGGACCACCAAGTTCAGCACAGCAACTCAAGAAATGCTCCGTGTACCCCAAATCATCTCGAGATGAGAGCTGATTCCCTGGCTTTGACTCAAGAGGAATACCAGCTTTCCACAAGCACCTCACGAGGAGGCTTCTCTCAGCTATATGTATGTGAGAGGGACCCCGAGTTTGCTGCCTCAAGCGGAATGGACACCGAGATGCCCTGACTTGAAATAAGGCTGGATTTCCCTGCAGTGACTTGAATGCAGGCTCATCTATCATCTCACAAGATGAAGGGATGCCTGAATCCCCTGTGGAGACCCTAGAGAATACCTTAGTTCCCACCTCATTTCCCAGGAGGCCTCACATCCCTTTGACAACATGAGAGGCATGCAGAGTTCAATGCTTCAAAAGGAGATGAAACCTGACTCCTCTTGAAAACTGACAGGAGTCACAGTATCGCTCTGGCAACTGCAAAGGGAACCTTGGTCTCCCGCTTCACATCGAGAGGCGTCCCTATTGTCCTGCAAAGCCTCGAGGAGAATTCCAAGATGTCCCTCACAACTAGACAGGAGTCCTGACTTCACTGAACAAACACGAGTTTTGAAGGGCCATCCCCGCCGTAACTCGTGAACATAACCCAGGATCCCACTGACACTCCAGAAAAACGTTGAGACTTTCCCCTCGCCACGAGATGAGGCCAGATTCCCCTGCAATGCATGCAGAGTAAGTCCATGTACTTCATCAAACATGAAAGGAGCCTTGACTTCCTTGATGGAACTCCAGAGAGTCCCCAAGAACACTGTCACAAGTCTAGAGGGACCCTGAGGTCCCCGCAGCAACATGAAAGGGCCCCGTGTTCTCCAAATCAACTCGAGATGAGGCCTGATTCCCCTGCATTGTCTCCAGAGCCATCCCGCCTCACCCATCATACAAGAAAAGGGGCTTACTTCCTTTAGGCAACTCCAGAGTTTCCCCGAGAATACAGTCTCAAGTGTAAAGGAACACAACATTCAACACAGCAATTCGAGAAAATCTCCGTGTGCCCCAAATCATCTCGAGATGAAAGCTGATTCCCAGGCTTTGACTCAAGATGCATGCCAACTTTCCACAAGCCCCCCAAGAGGAAGCTTCTCTCAGCTACAGGTATGTGAGAGGGACCCTGAGTTTGCTGCGTCAAGTGGAATGGTCACCGAGATGTCATGACTCGAAATAAGGCCAGATTTCCCTGCCGTGACATGAATGCAGGCTTGTCTTTCATCTGAAAAGATGGAGGGATGTCTGAATCCCCTATGGAGACGCTAGAGAAAGCCGTAGTTCACCGCCTCATCTCGACAGGAGGCCTCACATCCCTTTGACAACTCGAGAGGAACACGGAGTTCAATGTTTGAAAGTAGACGATGACTAACTATTATTGAAAATTGACAGGAATCCCAGTATCCCTGTAGCATCTTGAAAGTGATAGTAGGTCTCCTTACTCACCTGGAGAGGCGTCCCTATTGCCCAGCCAAACCTGGAGGAGAATCCTGAGGTGATCCTTGCAACTAGACAGGCTTCCTGACGTCACTGAACAAGCAGGAGTTTTGAGGGGCCATCCCCGTTGCAACTTGAGAAAATACCCCAGGTTCCTTCCGCAATTTGAGAAAAACCATGAGACTTCCCAGTCGATGATGATGAGACCAGATTCACCTGTATTGGGTACAGAGCAAGTCCGTGTACCACATCAAACACGAAAGGAGACTTGACTTCCTTTATGGAATTCCAGAGGGTCCCCAAGAACACTCTCACAAGTAGAGAGGGACCCTGAGGTCCCCACAGGAACATGAAAGCCCTCCGTGTACTCCAAATCAACTCGAGATGAGGCCCAAATCCCCTGCATTGTTTCCAGAGCCATCTGGCGTTCCCCATCAAATACGACATGTGGCTTGACTTCCTTTAGGCAACTCCAGAGATTCCACGAGAATAACGTCACAAGTCTAGAGGAACACCAAGTTCAGCACAGAAACTCAAGAAAGGCTCCATGTACCACAAATTTTCTCGAGATGGGAGCTGATTCCCTGGCTTTGACTCAAGTGGAATGCCAACTTTCCCCAAGCACATCATGAGGAGGCTTCTCTCAGCTATAGGTATGTGAGAGGGACCCTGAGTTTGCTGCGTCAAGTGGAATGGTCACCGAGATGCCCTGACTCGAAATAAGGCCATATTTCCATGCAGTGACATGAATGCAGGCCTGTCTTTCATCTCAAAAGATGAAGGGATGTCTGAATCCCCTGTGGAGACCCTAGAGAAAGCGCTAGTTCCCCGCCTCATCTCGAAAGGAGGCCTCACATCCCTTTGAAAACTCGAGAGGAACACTGAGTTCAATGCTTCAAAGTAGATGACGACTGACTATTCTTGAAAATTGACAGGAATCCCAGTATCCCTGTAGCAACTTGAAAGTGACTGTGGGTCTACCTACTCACCTCGAGAGGCGTCCGTATTGCCCAGCCAAGCCTCTAGGGGAATCCCGACTTGACCATCACAACTAGACACGAGTCCTGACGTCACTGAACAAACACGAGTTTTGAGGGGCCAT
Organism: Cervus elaphus; assembly: GCF_910594005.1. Classification (NCBI taxonomy): domain Eukaryota; kingdom Metazoa; phylum Chordata; class Mammalia; order Artiodactyla; family Cervidae; genus Cervus; species Cervus elaphus. The sequence continues at coordinate 1,778,047 of NC_057847.1, forward strand.
CCCCACGTCACTCGAGAAGATAACCCAGGGTCCCTCTGCAACTCGAGAAAAACCATGAGACTTCCTGCTCGATGAGAGTTGAGATCAGATTTTCCTGCATTGCGTGCAGAGCAATTTCATGTTCCCCTTCAAACATGAAAGGAGCCTTGACTTCCTTGATGGAACTCTGGGGAGTCTGCAAGAACACTGATACAAGTCTAGAGGGACCCTGAGGTCCCCGCAGCAAATTGAAAGAGATCGTTGTACCCCAAATCAACTCGAGATGATGGCAGATTCACCTACATTGGCTCCAGAGCCATCCGTATTTCCCCATCAAACACGACAAGTGGCTTGACTTCCTTTAGGCAACTCCAGAGATTCCCCGAGAACACCGTCCTACGTATAGAGGAACACCACTTTCAGCACAGCAACTAGAAAACAGCTCTGTGTACCTCAAATCATCTCGAGATGAGAGCTGATTCCCTGGCTTTGACTCAAGTGGAATGCCAGCTTTAAACAACTCCTAAAGAGGAGGCTTCTCTCAGCTATAGGTACGTGAGAGGGACCCTGAGTTTGCTGCCTCAAGTGGAATGAACACCAAGATGCCCTGACTCGAAATAAGGCTGGATTTCCCTGCAGTGACTTGAATGCAGGCTCGTTTTTCATCTCACAAGATGAAGAGATGTCTGAATCCCCTGTGGAGACCATAGAGAATACCCTAGTTCCCTGCCTCATCTCGGCAGGAGATCTCACATCCCTTTGACAACACGAGAGGCATGTGGATTTCAATGCTTCAGAAGGAGACAAAGCCTGTCTCTTCTTGAAAACTGACAGGAGTCACAGTATCGCTCTGGCAACTGCAAAGGGAAACTTAGTCTCCCGCCACACCTCGAGAGGTGTCCCTATTGTCCTGCCAAGCCTCGAGGAGAATCCCAATGTGTCCCTCGCAACTGGACATGAGTCCTGACGTCACTGAACCAAAACGAATTTTGAAGGGCCATCCCCGCCGTTACTCGAGAACATAACCCAGGTTTCTGCCACAACTCGACAAAACCATGAGAATTCCCCCACGAAGCGAGATGAGGCCCGATTCCCCTGCAATGCATGCAGAGTAAGTCCATGTTCCCCATCAAACACGAAAGGAGCCTTGACTTCCTTGATGGAACTGCAGAGAGACGCAAAGAACACTGTCACAAGTCTAGAGGGACCTGAGGTCCCCGCAGCAACATGAAAGGGCTCCATGTACTACAAAGCAACTCGAAATGAGGACCGATTCCCCTGCATTGTGTGCAGAGCAAGTCCGTGTTCCCCATCAAACAAGAAAGGAGCCTTGACTTCCTTGATGGAACTCCAGAGAGTCCCCAGGAACATTGTCACAAGTCTAGAGGGACCCTGAGTTCCCCGCAGCAACATGAGAGAGGACCGTGTACTTGAAATCAATTCGAGATGAGGCCTGATTCCCCTACATTGTCTCCAGAGCCATCATGCGTTCCCCATCAAAGATGACAAGTAGCTTGACTTCCTTTAGGCAACTCTAGAGATTCCCCGAGAACACCGTCCTACGTAGAGAGGAACACCATGTTCAGCACAGAAACTAGAAAACACGTCCGTGTATCTCAAATCATCTCGAGATGAGAGCTGGTTCCCTGGCATAGACCCAAGAGGTATGCGAGCTTTAAACAACACCTAAAGAGGAGGCTTCTCTAAGCTATAGGTACGTGAGAGGGACCCAGAGCTTGCTGCCTCAAGTGGAATGGACACCAAGATGCCCTGCCTCGAAATAAAGCTGGATTTCCCTGCAGTGACATGAATTCAGGTTTGTCTTTCATCTCAAAAGGAGAAGGGATGTCTGAATCCCCTGTGGAGATGCTAGAGAAAGCCCTAGCTCCCGCCTCATCTCGACTAGAGGCCTCACATCCCTTTCACAACTCATGAGGAACACGGAGTTCAATGCTTCAAAATTAGACGATGACTGACTCTTCTTGAAAATTCACGGGAATCCCAGTATCTCTGTGGCAACTTAAAAGGACACTGAGTCTCCCACCTCACCTCGAGAGGCCTCCCTGTTGCCCTGCCAAGCCTCGAAGAGAATCCCGAGTTGTCCCTCACAACTAGACAGGAGTCCTGACGTCGCTGAACAAACAGGAGTTCTGAGGGGCCATCCCCGTCGTCACTTGAGAATATTTACCAGATTCCCTCCGCAATTTGAGAAAAACCATGAGAGTTCCCGCTCGATGAGTGATGAGATCAGATTCCACTGCATTGAGTGCAGAGCAAGTCCGTGTTCCCCACGAAACCCAAAAGGAGCGTTGACTTCCTTGATGGAACTCCAGAGAGTCCCCAAGAACACTCTCACATATATAGAGGGACGCTGAGGTCCCCACAGCAACATGAATGCGACCTGTGTACTCCAAATCAACTCGAGATGACGCCCAATTCCCCTGCATTGTCTCCAGAGCCATCCGTCATTCCCCATCAAACATGACAAGTGGCTTGACTTCCTTTAGGCAACTCCAGAGATTCCCCGAGAACACCGTGTAAGTATAGAGGAACATGACATTCAGCACAGCAACTAGAAAACAGCTCTGTGTACCTCAAATCATCATGAGGGGAGAGCTGATTCCCTGCTTTGACTCAAGTGGGATGCCAGCTTTAAACAACACCTAAAGAGGAGGCTTCTCTCAGCTATAGGTACATGAGAGGGACCCTGAGTTTGCTGCCTCAAGTGGAATGGACACCGAGATGCCCTGACTCGAAATAAGGCTGGATTTCCCTGCAGTGACTTGAATGCAGGTTCGTCTTTCATCTCACAAGATGAAGGGATGTCTGAATCCCCTGTGGAGACCCTAGAGAATACCCTAGTTCCCTGCCTCATCTCGACAGGAGGCCTCACATCCCTTTGACAACACAAGAGGCACGTGGAGTTCAATGCTTCAGAAGGAGACAAAGCCTGTCTCTTCTTGAAAACTGACAGGAGTCACAGTATCACTCTGGCAACTGCAAAGGGAAACTTGGTCTCCTGCCACACCTCAAGAGGCATCCCTATTGTCCTGCCAAGCCTCGAGGAGAATCACGATGTGTCCCTCGCAACTAGACCGGAGTCCTGACAATACTGAACCAACACGAATTTTGAAGGGCCATCCCCACCATTACTCGAGAACATAACAGAGGTTTCCGCCACAACTCGAGAAAACCATGAGAATTCCCCCACGAAGCGAGATGAGGCCGAATTCACCTGCATTGCATGCAGAGTAAGTCCATGTTCCCCATCAAACACGAAAGGAGCCTTAACTTCCTTGATGGAACTGCAGAGAGACGCAAAGAACACTGTCACAAGTCTAGAGGGACCTGATGTCCCCACAGCAACATGAAAGGGCTCCGTGTACTCCAAATCAACTCAAGATGAGGCCCAATTCCCCTGCACTGCCTTCAGAGCAAGTCCGTGTTCCTCATCAAACAAGAAAGGAGCCTTGACTTCCTTGATGGAACTCCAGAGAGTCCCCAGGAACATTGTCACAAGTCTAGAGGGACCCTGAGTTCCCCGCAGCAACATGAAAGAGCACCATGTACTTGAAATCAACTCGAGATGAGGCGCGATTCCCCTACATTGTCTCCAGAGCCATCACGCATTCCCCATCAAAAACAACAAGTGCCTTGACTTCCTTTAGGCAACTCCAGAGATTCCCCGAGAACACCGTCCCGAGTCTAGAGGAACACCAAGTTCAGCACATCAAATCCAGAAAAACTCCATGTACCCCAAATCATCTCGAGATGAGAGCTGATTCCCTGACTTAGATTAAAGAGGAATGCCAACTTTCCACAAGCACCTCAAGAGGAGGCTTCTCTCAGCTATAGGTATGTGAGAGGGATCCTGAGTTTGTTGCCTGAATTGGAATGGACACCGAGATGCCCTGACTCTAAATAAGGCCGTATTTCCCTGCAGTGACATGAATTCAGGTTTGTCTTTCATCTCAAAAGGAGAAGGGATGTCTGAATCCCCTGTGGAGATGCTAGAGAAAGCCCCAGTTCTGGCCTCATCTGGACTAGAGGCCTCACATCCCTTTCACAACTCGTGAGGAACACGGAGTTCAATGCTTCAAAATTAGACGATGACTGATTCTTCTTAAAAATTGACAGGAATCCCAGTATCCCAGTGGCAGCTTGAAAGGACACTGAGTCTCCCACTTCACCTCAAGAGGCCTCCCTATTGCCCTGCCATGCCTCGAAGAGAATCCCGAGTTGTCCCTTACAACTAGACAGGAGTTCTGACGTCGCTGAACAAACAAGATTTCTGAGGGGCCATCCCCGTCATCACTCGAGAATATACACCAGGTTCCCTCTGCAATTCGAGAAAAACCATGAGACTTCCTGCTCGATGAGAGATGAGACCAGATTCCACAGCATTGTGTGCAGAGCAAGTCCGTGTTCCCCATCAAACACAAAAGGAGCGTTGACTTATTGATGGAACTCCAGAGAGTCCCCAAGAACACTCTCACAAGTATAGAGGGAACCTGAGGTCACCACAGCAACACGAAAGCACTCCATGTATTCCAAATCAACTCGAGATGAAGCCCAATTTTCCTGCATTGTCTCCAGAGCCACCCCCCGTTCGCCATCAAACACGACAAGAGGCTTGACATCCTTTAGGCAACTCCAGAGATTCCATGAGGATACCGTCACAACTCTAGAGGAACACCAAGATCAGCACAGCAACTCGAGAAAAGCTCCATGTACCCCAAATCATCTCGAGGTGAGAGCTGATTCCCTGGCTTTGACACAAGATGAATGCCAACTTTCCCCAAGCACCTCACGAGGAGGCTTCTCTCAGCTATATGTATGTGAGAGGGACCCTGATTTTGCTTCCTCAAGTGGAATGGACACCGAGACGCCTTGACTCAAAATAAGGCCTGAATTCCCTGCAGTGACTTAAATGCAGGCTCGTCTTTCATCTCACAAGATGAAGGGATGTCTGAATTCCCTGTGGAAACCCTAGAGAAAGCCCTAGTTCCCTGCCTCATCTCGACAGGAGGCCTCACATCCCTTTGACAACTCGAGAGGAACACGGAGTTCAATGCTTCAAAGTAGACGATGACTGAATATTCTTGAAAACTGACAGGAATCCCAGTATCCCTGTGGCAACTTGAAAGGACACTGGCTCTCCTGCCTCACCTCAAGAGGGGTCCCTATTGCCCTGCCAAGTCTCGAAGATAATCCTGAGTTGTCCTTCGCAACTAGACAGGAATCCTGACGTCGATGAAGAAACACAAGTTATGAGGGGTCCTTCCCGTCGTAACTCGGGAATGTAACCCAGGATCCCTCTGCAACTCGAGAAAAACAATGAGACTGCCGCTCAATGAGAGATGAGATCAGATTCCCCTTCATTGCCTGCAGAGCAATTCCGTGTTCCCCATTAAACATGAAAGGAGCCTTGACTTCCTTGATGGAACTCCAGAGAGTCCCCAAGAAGACTGATAAAGTCTAGAGGGACCCTGAGGTGACCACAGCAACATGAAAGGGCTCCGTGTACTCGAAATCAACTCGAGATGATGCCCAATTCCCCTGCATTGTCTCCAGAGACATCCTGCATTACACATCATACACGATAAGGGGATTACTTCCTTTAGGCAACTCCAGAGTTTCCCCGAGAATACCGTCTCAAGTCTAAAGGAACACCAAGTTCAACACAGCAACTTGAGAAAATCTCCGTGTGCCCCAAATCATCTCGAGATGTGAGCTGATTCCCTGTCTTCAAATCAAGAGGAATGCCAACTTCCCACAAGCCCCTCAAGAGGAGGTTTCTCTCAGCTATAGGTTGTGAGAGGGACCCTGAGTTTGCTGCGTTTAGTGGAACGGTCACCGAGATGCCATGACTCGAAATAAGGCCGGATTTCCCTGCAGTGTCATGAATTCAGGCTTGTCTTTCATCTCAAAAGAAGAAGGGATGTCTGAATCCCCTGTGGAGACCCTAGAGAAAGCCCTAGTTCCCCAGCTCATCTCAACAGGAGGCCTCACATCCCTTTGACAACTCGAGAGGAACACGGAGTTCAATGGTTCAAAAGTAGACGATGACTGACTCTTCTTGAAACCAGACAGGAATACCAGTATCCCTGTAGCAACTTGAAAGTGACAGTGGATCTCCCTAATCACCTCGAGATGCGTTCCTATTGCCCAGCCAAGCCTCGAGGAGAATCCCGAGGTGACCCTCACAACTAGACAGGAGTCCTGACGTCGCTGAACCAAAAGGAGTTCTGAGGGGCCATCCCCGTCGTCACTCGAGAATATATAGCAGGTTCCCTCCGCAATTAGAGAAAAACCATGAGACTTCCCGCTCGATGAGAGATGAGACCAGATTTTCCTGCATTGCGTGCAGAGCAGGTCCGTGTTCCCCATCAAAAACGAAAGGAGCGTTGACTTCCTTGATGGAACTCCAGAGAGTCCCCAAGAACACTCTCACAAATATAGAGAGATGCTGAGGTCCTAGAAGCAACACGAAAGCGCTCCATGTACTGCAAATCAACTCGAGATGATGCCCGATTCCCCTGCATTTTCTCCAGAGCCATCCCCCGTTCGCCATCTAACACAACAAGTGGCTTGACTTCCTTTTGACAACTACACAGATTCCACGAGAATACCGTCACAAGTCTACAGGAACACCAAGTTCAACACAGCAACTCGAGAAAAGCTCCATGTACCCCAAATCATCTCAGGATGAGAGTGAATTCCCTGGATTTGACTCCAGAGGAATGCCAACTTTCCACAAGCACCTCATGAGGAGGCTTCTCTCTGCTATATGTATGTGAGAGGGACCCTGATTTTGCTGCCTCAAATGGAATGGACACCAAGATGCCCTGACTCGAAATAAGGCCGGATTTCCCCTGCAGTGACTTGAATGCAGGGTCATCTTTCATCTCACAAGATGAAGGAATGTCTGAACCCCTGCTAAGACCCTAGAGAAAGTTCTAGTTCCCCGCCTCATCTCGACAGGAGGCCTCACATCCCTTTGACAACACGAGTGGAACGAGGAGTTCAATGCTTCAAAATTAGACGAAGACTGACTCCACTTGAAAATTGACAGGAATCCCAGTATCCCAGTGGCAACTTGAAAGGACACTTGGTCTCCCGCTTCACCTCGAGAGGAGTCCCTATTGCCCTGCCAAGCCTCAAAGAGAATCCCAAGCTGTCCCTCGCAATTAGACAGGAGTCCTGACATCGCTAAACAAACACGAGTTTTGAGGGGCTATTCCCGTCGTCACTTGAGAATATAACCCAGGTTCCCTCCGCAACTCGAGAAAAACCATGAGACTTCCCGCGTGATGAGAGATGAGATCAGATTCCCCTGCATTGCATGGAGAGCAATTCCGTGTTCCCCGTCAAACATAAAAGGAGACTTGACTTCCTTGATGGAACTCCAGAGAGTACCCAAGAACACTGATACAAGTCTAGAAGGACCCTGAGGTCACCACAGCAACACGAAAGAGCTCGGTGTACCCAAATGAACTCGAAATGAGGCCAGATTCCCCTACATTGGCTCCAGAGACATCGCGCTTTTCCCGTCAAACACGACAAGTGGCTTGACTTCCTTTAGGCAACTCCAGAGATTCCCCGAGAACACCGTCCCAAGTATAGAGGACCACCATGTCCAGCACAGGAACTCAAAAACAGCTCCGTGTACCCCAAATCATCTCAAGATGACAGCTGATTCCCTGGCTTTGACTCAAGAGGAATGCCAGCTTTAAACAACATTCAAAGAGGAGGCTTCTCTCAGTTATAGGTACCTGAGAGGTACCTTGAGTTTGCTGAGTCAAGTGGAATGGACTCCCTGTTGCAATGACTCGAAATAAGGCCAGATTTCCCTGCAGTGACTTGAATGCAAGCTCGTTGTTCATCTCACAAGATGAAGGGATATCTGAATCCCCTGTGGAGATCCTAGAGAAATTCCTAGTTTCCCGCCTCATCTTGACATGATTCCTCAAATCCCTTTGAAAATTCGAGAGGCATGCAGAGTTCAATGCTTCAAAATGAGACGAGGCCTGACTCCCCTTGAAAATTGATAGGAATCCAAATATCCCTGTGGCAACGTCAAAGGGAAACTGGGTCTCCCGCCTCACCTCGAGAGGCGTCCCTATTTTCTAGGCAAGTCTCAAGGAAGACCCGAAGGTGTCCCTCACAACTAGACAGGAGTCCTGACATCGCTGAACCAACATGAGTTTTGAAGGGCCATCCCTGCCGTAACTCGGGAATATAACCCAGGTTCCAGCCGCAACTCCAGAAAAATCATGAGACTTTCCCCTTGCCACGAGATGATGCCCGAAACCCCTGCACTGCATGCAGAGCAAGTCCGTGTTCCCCATCAAACACGAAAGGAGCCATGACTTTCTTGATGGAACTCCAGAGAGTCCCCAGGAACACTGTCACAAGTCTAGAGGGACCCTGAGGTCCCTGAAACAGCATGAAAGTGCGCCGTGTACATAAAATCAACTCAAGATGAGGCCCGATTCCCCTGCATTGTCTCCAGAGACATCCCGCTTTCCCCATCAAATACGACAATTGGCTTGACTTCCTTTAGGCAACTCCAGAGATTCCCCGAGAATACCGTCTCAAGTCTAAAGGAACACCAAGTTCAACACAGCAACTCGAGAAAATCTCCGTGTGCCCCAAATCATCTCGAGATGTGAGCTGATTCCCTGTCTTCAAATCAAGAGGAATGCCAACTTCCCACAAGCCCCTCAAGAGGAGGCTTCTCTCAGCTATAGGTTGTGAGAGGGACCCTGTGTTTGCTGCGTTTAGTGGAACGGTCACCGAGATGCCATGACTCGAAATAAGGCCGGATTTCCCTGCAGTGTCATGAATTCAGGCTTGTCTTTCATCTCAAAAGAAGAAGGGATGTCTGAATCCCCTGTGGAGACCCTAGAGAAAGCCCTAGTTCCCCGGCTCATCTCGACAGGAGGCCTCACATCCCTTTGACAACTCGAGAGGAACACAGAGTTCAATGCTTCAAAAGGAGACTATGCCTGACACCTCTTGAATATTGGTAGGAATAACAATATCCCTGTAGCAACTTGAAAGTGACAGTGGGTCTCCCTACTCACCTCAAGAGCGTCCCTATTGCCCAGTCAAGCCTCGAGGAGAATCCCGAGGTGACCTTCCCAACTAGACATGTGTCCTGATGTCACTGAACAAACAGGAGTTTTGAGGGGCCATCCCTGTGGTAACTCGAAAATATACCCCAGGTTCCCACTGCTATTCGAGAAAAACCATGAGACTTCCCGCTCGATGACAGATGAGACCAGATTCCCCTGCACTGAAAGCAGAGCAAGTCCGTGTTCCCCATCAAACACGAAAGGAGCATTGACTTCCTTGATGGAATTCCAGAGAATCCCCAAAAACACTGTCACAAGTCTAGAGGGACCCTGAGGTCCCAGCAGCAACACAAAAGCGCTCCGTGTACTCAAATCAACTTGAGATCAGGCCCGATTCCCCTGCATTGTCTCCTGAGCCATCCCGTGTTCCCCATCAAACACGACAAGTGGCTTGGCTTCCTTTAGGCAACACCAGAGATTGCACGAGAATACCGTCACAAGTCTAGAGTAACACCAAGTTCAGCAAAGCAACTCAAGTAAAGCTGCGTGTACCCCAAATCACCTCGAGATGAGAGCTAATTCCCTGGCTTTGACTCAAGAAGAATGCCCTCTTTGCACAAGCACCTCACGAGGAGGCCTGTCTCAGCTATATGTATGTGAGAGGGACCCTGAGTTTGCTGCCTCAAGTGGAATGGATAGGTCTTCAGGCTGGGGTCAAGGTGGGGCCTGGACTTGGGCCTTTGCTGGGTGTTCTGGCTCCCGTGCTCTGTCCCTTCCTGGGCTCTTCACTGCACACACTGCTTCCTGTGGGACTAGGGGACTTGGGCTTCCCTGGCTCACTTTCTTTTGGAAGCTGAAGGGGAGAAGGGCTATATAGTTGGAGAAGTCCTGAGACTACAGGAAGAATAAAACTGAAATCCAGAGGCAGGAGACTTAAGCCCAAAACCTGAGAACACCAGAAAACTCCTGACTACATGGAACTTTAAGTAATAAGAGACTGTCCAAAAGCCTTCATACCTACACTGAAACCAACCACCACCCAAGAGCCAATAAGTTTTAGAGCAAGACATACCATGCAAATTCTCGAGCAACGCAGGAACATAGCCCTGAACATCAACATACAGGCTGCCCAAGGTCACACCTAACACATAGACCCATCTCAAAACTCATTACTGGGCACTCCATTGCTCTCCAAAGAGAAGAAATCAAGTTCCACGCACCAGAACACTGACGCAAGCTTCCCTAACCAGGAAACCTTGACAAGCCAATCGTCTAACCCCACCCACTGGGTTAATCCTCCACAATAAAAAGGAACCACAGACCTCCAGAATACAGAAAGCCCACTCCAGATACAGCAATCTAACCAAGATGAAAAGGCAGAGAAATAGCCAACAGGTAAAGGAACATGAAAAATGCCCACCAAGTCAAACAAAAGAGGAGGAGATAGGGAATCTACCTGAAAAAGAATTTAGAATAATGATAATAAAAATGATCCAAAATCTTGAAAACAAAATGGAGTTACAGATAAATAGCCTGGAAACAAAGATTGAAAAGATACAAGAAATGTTTAATAAAGACCTAGAAGAAATAAAAAAGAGGCAATTAAAAATGAATAATGCAATGAATGAGATCAAAAACACTTTGGAGGGAACCAAGAGTAGAATAACGGAGGCAGAAGATAGGATAAGTGAGGTAGAAGATAAAATGGTGGAAATAAATGAAGCAGACAGGAAAAAAGAAAAAAGGATCAAAAGAAATGAGGACAACCTCAGGGACCTCTGGGACACTGTGAAACGCCCCAACATTCGAATCATAGGAGTTCCAGAAGAAGAAGACAAAAAGAAAGGCCATGAGAAAATACTCAAGGAGATAATAGCTGAAAACTTCCCTAAAATGGGGAAGGAAATAGCCACCCAGAGAGTCCCAAACAGGATAAACCCAAGGCGAAACACCCCAAGACACATATTAATCAAATTAACAAAGATCAAACACAAAGAACAAATATTAAAAGCAGAAAGGGACAAACAACAAATAACACACAAAGGGATTCCCATAAGGATAACAGCTGATCTATCAATAGAAACCCTCCAGGCCAGAAGGGAATGGCAGGACGTACTGAAAGTAATGAAAGAGAATAACCTACAACCTAGATTACTGTATCCAGCAAGGATCTCATTCAGATATGAAGGAGAATTCAAAAGCTTTACAGATAAGCAAAAGCTGAGAGAATTCAGCACCACCAAACCAGCTCTTCAACAAATGCTAAAGGATCTTCTCTAGACAGGAAATGCAGAAAGGTTGTATAAACGTGAACCCAAAACAACAAAGTAAATGGCAACGGGACCACACCTATCAATAATTACCCTAAATGTAAATGGGTTGAATGCCCCAACCAAAAGACAAAGATTGGCTGAATGGATACAAAAACAAGACCCCTATATATGCTGTCTACAAGAGACCCACCTCAAAACAAGAGACACATACAGACTAAAAGTGAAGGGCTGGAAAAAAATATTTCATGCAAACGGAGACCAAAAGAAAGCAGGAGTCACAATACTCATATCAGATAAAATAGACTTTCAAATAAAGGATGTGAAAAGAGACAAAGAAGGACACTACATAATGATCAAAGGATCAATCAAAGAAGAAGATATAACAATTATAAATATATATGCACCCAACATAGGAGCACCGCAATATGTGCGGCAAACACTAACGAGTATGAAAGAGGAAATTAATAGTAACACAATAATAGTGGGAGACTTTAATACCCCACTCACAACTATGGATAGATCAACTAAACAGAAAATTAACAAGGAAACACAAACCTTAAATGACACAATGGACCAGCTAGACCTAATTGATATCTATAGGACATTTCACCCCAAAACAATCAACTTCACTCTTTTCTCAAGTGCACACGGAACCTTCTCCAGAGTAGATCACATCCTGGGCCATAAATCTGGTCTTGGAAAATTCAAAAAAATTGAAATCATTCCAGTCATCTTTTCTGACCACAGTGCAGTAAGATTAGATCTCAATTACAGGAAAAAAATTGTTAAAACTTCAAACATATGGAGGCTAAATAACACGCTTCTGAATAACCAACAAATCATAGAAGAAATCAAAAAAGAAATCAAAATATGTATAGAAATGAAAGAAAATGAAAACACAACAACCCAAAACCTATGGGACACTGTAAAAGCAGTGCTAAGGGGAAGGTTCATAGCATTACAGGCTTACATCAAGAAACAAGAAAAAAACCAAATAAATAACCTAACTCTACACCTAAAGCAACTAGAGAAGGAAGAAGTGAAGAACCCCAGGGATAGCAGAAGGAAAGAAATCTTAAAAATCAGGGCAGAAATAAATGCAGAAGAAACTAAAGAGACCATAGCAAAAATCAACAAAGCTAAAAGCTGGTTTTTTGAAAAAATAAACAAAATTGACAAACCATTAGCAAGACTCATTAAGAAACAAAGAGAGAAGAACCAAATTAACAAAATTAGAAATGAAAATGGAGAGATCACAACAGACAACACTGAAATACAAAGGATCATAAGAGACTACTACCAGCAGCTCTATGCCAATAAAATGGACAACTTGGATGAAATGGACAAATTCTTAGAAAAGTATAACTTTCCAAAACTGAACCAGGAAGAAATAGAAGATCTTAACAGACCCAAAACAAGCAAGGAAATCGAAACTGTAATCAAAAATCTTCCAGCAAACAAAAGCCCAGGACCAGATGGCTTCACAGCTGAATTCTACCAAAAATTTAGAGAAGAGCTAACACCTATCTTACTCAAACTCTTCCAGAAAATTGCAGATGAAGGTAAGCTTCCAAACTCATTCTATGAGGCCACCATCACCCTAATTCCAAAACCTGACAAAGATGCCACAAAAAAAGAAAACTACAGGCCAATATCACTGATGAACATAGATGCAAAAATCCTTAACAAAATTCTAGCAAACAGAATCCAACAACATATTAAAAAAAATCATACACCATGACAAAGTGGGCTTTATCCCAGGAATGCAAGGATTCTTTACTATCCGCAAATCAATCAATGTAATACACCACATTAACAAATTGAAAGATAAAAACCATATGATTATCTCAATAGATGCAGAGAAAGCCTTTGACAAAATTCAACACTCATTTATGATTAAAACTCTCCAAAAAGGAGGAATAGAAGGAACATACCTCAACATAATAAAAGCTATATATGACAAACCCACAGCAAGCATCACCCTCAATGGTGAAAAATTGAAAGCATTTCCCCTGAAATCAGGAACAAGACAAGGGTGCCCACTCTCACCACTACTATTCAACATAGTGTTGGAAGTTCTGGCCATAGCAATCAGAGCAGAAAAAGAAGTAAAAGGAATCCAGATAGGAAAAGAAGAAGTGAAACTCTCACTGTTTGCAGATGACATGATCCTCTACATAGAAAACCCTAAAGACTCTACCAGAAAATTACTAGAGCTAATCAATGAATATAGTAAAGTTGCAGGATATAAAATTAACACACAGAAATCCCTTGCATTCCTATATACTAACAATGAAAAACAGAAAGAGAAATTAAGGAAACAATACCATTCACCATTGCAACAAAAAGAATAAAATACTTAGGAGTATATCTACCTAAAGAAACAAAAGACCTATACATAGAAAACTATAAAACACAAAGAAAGAAATCAAAGAGGACACAAACAGATGGAGAAACATACCGTGTTCATGGATTGGAAGAATCAATATTGTCAAAATGGCTATTCTACCCAAAGCAGTCTATAGATTCAATGCAATCCCTATCAAGCTACCAACGGTATTTTTCACAGAACTGGACCAAAGAATTTCACAATTTGTATGGAAATACAAAAAACCTCGAATAGCCAAAGTAATCTTGAGAAAGAAGAATGGAACTGGAAGAATCAATCTGCCTGACTTCAGACTCTACTACAAAGCCACAGTCATCAAGACAGTATGGTACTGGCACAAAGACAGAAATATGGATCAATGGAACAGAATAGAAAGCCCAGAGATAAATCCACGAACCTATGGACACTTTATCTTTGACAAAGGAGGCAAGGATATACAATGGAAAAAAGACCACCTCTTTAACAAGTGGTGCTGGGAAAACTGGTCAACCACTTGTAAAACAATGAAACTAGAACACTTTCTAACACCATACACAAAAATAAACTCAAAATGGATTAAAGATCTAAATGTAAGACCAGAAACTATAAAACTCCTAGAGGAGAACATAGGCAAAACACTCTCCGACATTAATCACAGCAAGATCCTCTATGACCCACCTCCCAGAATATTGGAAATAAAAGCAAAAATAAACAAATGGGACCTAATGAAACTTAAAAGCTTTTGCACTACAAAGGAAACTATAAGTAAGGTGAAAAGACAGCCGTCAGATTGGGAGAAAATAATAGCAAATGAAGAAACAGACAAAGGATTAATCTCAAAAATATACAAGCAACTCCTGCAGCTCAATTCCAGAAAAATAAATGACCCAATCAAAAAATGGGCCAAAGAACTAAACAGACATTTCTCCAAAGAAGACATACAGATGGCTAACAAACACATGAAAAGATGCTCAACATCACTCATTATTAGAGAAATGCAAATCAAAACCACAATGAGGTACCATTACATGCCAGTCAGGATGGCTGCTATCCAAAAGTCTACAAGCAATAAATGCTGGAGAGGGTGTGGAGAAAAGGGAACCCTCTTACACTGTTGGTGGGAATGCAAACTAGTACAGCCGCTATGGAAAACAGTGTGGAGATTTCTTAAAAACCTGGAAATAGAACTGCCATATGACCCAGCAATCCCACTTCTGGACATACACACTGAGGAAACCAGATCTGAAAGAGACACATGCACCCCAATGTTCATCGCAGCACTGTTTATAATAGCCAGGACATGGAAGCAACCTAGATGCCCATCAGCAGACGAATGCATAAGGAAGCTGTGGTACATATACACCATGGAATATTACTCAGCCATTAAAAAGAATTCATTTGAACCAGTCCTAATGAGATGGATGAAGCTGGAGCCCCTTATACAGAGTGAAGTAAGCCAGAAAGATAAAGAACATTACAGCACACTAACACATATATATGGAATTGAGAAAGATGGTAACGATAACCCTATGTGCAAAACAGAAAAAGAGACACAGAAATACAGAACAGACTTTTGAACCCCGAGGGAGAATGTGAGGGTGGGATATTTCAAAAGAACAGCATGTATACTATCTATAGTGAAACAGATCACCAGCCCAGGTGGGATGAATGAGACAAGTGCTCGGGCCTGGTGCACTGGGAAGACCCGGAGGAATCGGGTGGAGAGGGAGGTGGGAGCGGGGATCTGGATGGGGAATACATGTAAATCCATGGCTGATTCATATCAATGTATGACAAAACCCACTGAAATGTTGTGAAGTGATTGGCCTCCAACTAATAAAAAAATAAAATAAAATAAAAAAAAAAAAAAAAGATGAGACCCGATTCCCTTGCACTGGCTCCCGAGCAATCCCGTGTTCCCCATCAAGCACAACAAGTGGCTTCACTTCCTGTAGGCAAATCCAGAGATTCCCCGAGAACACCGTCCCAAGTCTAGAGGAACACCAAGTTCAGCACAGCAACTCAAAAAAAGCTCCGTGTAGCCGAAATCATCTCGAGATCAGAGTGGATTCCCTGGCATCGACTCAAGGGGAATGCCAACGTTCCACAAGCATCTCAAGAGGAGTCTTCTCTCAGCTATAGGTATGTGAGAGGGACCCTGAGTTTGCTGTCTCAAATGGAATGGACACCGAGATGCCCTGACTCGAAATAAGGCCAGATTTCCCTGCAGTGACTTGAATGCAGGCTCGTCTTTCATCTCCCAAGACGAAAGGATGTCTGAATCCCCTGTGGAGACCCTAGAGAAAGCCCTAGTTCCCTGCCTCATCTCGCCAGGAGGCCTCACATCCCTTTGACAACTCGAGAGGAGCGCAGTGTTCAAGGCGTCAAAAAGAGACGATGCCTGACTCAACTTGAAAATTGATAGGAATCCCAATATCCCTGTGGCAACTGGGAAGGGAACCTGGGTCTCCCGTCTCACCTCGAGAGGCGTCCCTATTGCCCTGCCAAGCCTCGAGGAGAATCCCGAGGTATCACTGGCAACTAGGCAGGAGTCCTGAAGTCGCTGAACCAACACGAGTTTTGAGGGCCATCCCCACCGTAACATGAGAACATACCCCAGATTCCCGCTGCAACTCAAGAAAAACCTTGAGACTTCCCCATCGCCGCGAGATGAAGCCCGATTGCAATGCTGCGTGCAGAGCAAGTCCGTGTTCCTCATCAAACATGAAAGGAGCCTTGACTTCCTTGATAGACCTCCAGAAAGTTCCCAAGAACACTGTCCAAGTCTAGCGGGACCCTGAGGTCCCCACAGCAACATGAAAGAGCTCCGTGTACCCTAAATCAACTCAAGATGAGGCCCGATTCCACTGCATTGCATGCAGACCACATCCGTGTTCCCCATCAAACACGAAAGAAGCCTTGACTTCCTAGATGAAATTCCACATAGTCCTCAAGAAGACTGTCACAAGTCTAGAGATGCAACATGAGATGCAACACGAAAACGCTCAAATCAACTCGAGATGAGGCCCGATTCCCCTGCAATGTCTCCAGAGCCATCCCACATTACCCATAATACATGACAAGGGGCTTACTTCCTTTAGGCAACTCCAGAGTTTCCCTGAGAACACCGTCTCAAGTCTAAAGGAACACCAAGTTCAACATGCCGTGTTTTTTCATGGTAGATATTTTGCTTTTCGTGGCTAAGATGTTGCCAAGTGAAAGGCATTTTTATAGAAATAACAGCAAGCCACAAAGAGAAAATCTTGAACATAGAAATGAAGACAGAAAGGAAACTTCTAGGAGAGAGTAGACCAGGCAGTAGCTTCAATAGCAGTTCTCTTCTCCCTGACAGCCTTTTATCTCTTCCCTCTTAGGAAAAGGGCTGTATTCACCAAGGATTTGGTCACATTCTCCTTTCCACATGAGGAGTATGAAGGAGGTCTGGCACTCTATTCTTATCATGACTCATTTTTTTTGCAGGAAGAAGATTCCTCACACCCAGTGGAACCACCCTTCTGTCAGATAGAGAAGGCTCTCTGCCTCCAGGGTTCTGCCAAACCATCCACAAGAGCAGTCAGTCGGTCATTTCCTCCCAAGCATGGCTTTCAATAAACTAACAAAACAAAACAAAAACAGAAAAACACAAAAAGCAACAAACTGATGCTGTTGTCTCCTAGTTTATATCAGTATTACCATGGGAGTGCTGCAGGTATGGAAGTCAGAAGCTGGAAGAAATTATTTGAGGAGCTTTAATATCTATGGTTTTTCCAGTGGTCATGTATGGATGTGAGAGTTGGACTGTGAAAAAAGCTGAGTGCCAAAAAATTGATGCTTTTGAACTGTGGTGTTGGAGAAGACTCTTGAGAGTCCCTTGGACTGCAAGGAGATCCAACCAGTCCATCGTAAAGGAGATCAGGCCTGGGTGTTCATTGGAAGGACTGATGCTGAAGCTGAAACTCCAATACTTTGGCCAGCTGATGCGAAGAGTTGACTCATTGGAAAAGACCCTGATGCTGGGAGGGATTGGGGACAGGAGGAGAAGGGGATGACAGAGGATGAGATGGCTGGATGGCATCACCAACTCAATGGACATGAGTTTGAGTAAACTCTGGGAATTGGTGATGGACAGGGAGGCCTGGCATGCTATGATTCATGGGGTTGCAAAGAGTTGGACACGACTGAGCGACTGAACTGAACTGAACTGAACATCTAGGACACACTTGTTCTGTGCTCTGGTCTCCACCCAGTGAACCTTGGATATTGGGGTTGGTTGATTGTAGTAATGTCTGAATTTTTTCCCACCACCTGTATCCAGGCCTTTCATAATGCCCCCCTGCACTGACTTTTGGCACAGTCACGTGTCTTGATTTGGCCAAGGGAGCAGCCTGAAAAGTGCCTGTATATTGGGGCTGGCCCTCTTGCTGGTCTTGCAACCACTGCTGCTGCCACCAAATGATCAAGCACAAGCTTGCTTCCTGGAGGAGATACCACATGATCAGAGATAAGCCATCCCACTCGAGCCATCATAGACTAGCCAGTTGCCAGTCAACTCTACAGCTGATCACAGATGTATGAGTGCCCAGCTGATATTAGCAGAGTGTGCTCCCAAGCTGCAAGAACCACTCAGGCACAAGAGGCCTACACTGCAACTTCTCAAATTGTAAGCCAAAGTAATGTCTTTTTTTTCCTTTTTTCTTTTTGTTGTTGTTGTAGGCCACCTGGTTTTGAACTGTTTTGTTATGTAGCAAAAGTTAACTGACACAGATATTTCCCTAAGTGTTCTCCTAGAGCCCAGTGCCACTGGTGGGATCACATGGCTGGGATTTTAGGGACATTTTCTACTGTGCCAAGTGTAATGTGGGTGAACTGAGCTAGCAGGTGGGCTGTTACCAGTCATGCTCTGTGCTGTTCGGGAGCACAGGCTTTGGAGTCAAATTGGCATTGATTCGAATCATGGCATTATGTCAGTGTGGAAGTAACAGCTATAAAATCTCAATGGTATAAAAACATCAAAATCTCAGTGGCTTGACACCAGAAAGGTGTATTTCTCTCCTATGTCACTGCTTATCTATATATTTATATATTTGGTGCCCTATACATATGCGATGGTATTTCCCTGGTGGCTCAGATGGCAAGGAATCTGCCTGCAATGCAGGAGATCAGGTTTGATCCCTGGGTCAGGAATATCCCCTGGAGAAGGAAGTGGCAACCCACTCCAGTTTTCATGCCTAGAGAACTCCATGGACAGAGGAGCCTGGTGGGCTACAGTCCATGGGATTGCAAAGAGTTGGACATGGTTGAACAACTAACACTCTTCACTCACATCTGTGATGATCTGCAGAGCTGGCTGGCTGCCAGGTCTAAGAGGGCTCAGTTGGGATGGTATCTTGTCCTCCAGCTGGCTAACTTGTGCATGATCACACTCATGTATATTCATGTAGAGATTCAGGGACCAAGGCTCCTTCCACCTAGTGTGTTCTCTGGGTCCTCCACTGGATCTTCTGCAACCAGCCAGGAGACGAGAAAAGAAAAAGAACATGGAGAATCTGGTGGGTTTAAGGGCCAGGGCTGTAAATGCCAGAAGTTAACTCATTCCATTGCTAGAACTAGTCACATGGTTCCACCTAGATGTAAAGGGACTGGGAACATGATCCAGTAGAGTGCCAAGGAAAGAGAGAAGGTACATATTGGTGAGATACAGAAATCTGTCTCATTTAGCAATTCATTAACTAGGTAATTAGGCAAGTTACTTGATTTCTTTGATAGTTAAATAGTGCTGTGTGGATTGTACAATCATGTAGAAGTGACCTCATGCCAATCTGTCTTTTCATTCTGGTCTGTGTCCATTCATACTAGGAATTGAGGCTGTTTAATGCCATATTGTTATGCTGTTTTTGAGAATCAGGCCCTATCTGGCATACCAAGGAAGAAGGATATGAATGGTTTTCCCTGGGTGCAGGAAATGAGTGGGTACATTTTTTGCAAGGAAATTTTTTAAATTATAAAACCATCTGTGAGTTGGTCTTTTTTTTATTATTGTCATATGCCAGTAAATAATAATAAAATATTCCTTCCTAAAAGAAAAACTGTTATCTAACTGTGGAAAATTCTGAAAGAGATGGGAATACCAGACCACCTGAACTGCCTCTTGAGAAATCTGTATGCAGATCAGGAAGCAACAGTTAGAACTGGACATGGAACAACAGACTGGTTCCAAATAGGAAAAGGAGTACATCAAGGCTGTATATTGTCACCCTGCTTATTTAACTTATATACAGTGTACATCATGAGAAACGCTGGGCTGGAGGAAGCACAAGCTGGAATCAAGATTGCCGGGAGAAATATCAATAACCTCAGATATGCAGATGACACCACCCTTATGGCAGAAAGTGAAGAGGAACTAAAGAGCCTCTTGATGAAAGTAAAAGAGGAGAGTGAAAAAGTTGGCTTAAAGCTCAACATTCAGAAAGCTAAGATCATGGCATCTGGTCCCATTACTTCATGGCAAATAGATGGGGAAATAGTGGAAACAGTGGCAGACTTAATTTTTTTCGGTTCCAAAATTACTGCAGATGTTTACTGTAGCCATGAAATTAAAAGACGCTTACTCCTTGGGAGGAAAGTTATGACCAACCAAGACAGCATATTAAAAAATAGAGACAACACTTTGCCAACAAAGGTCCGTCTAGTCAAAGCTATGGTTTTTCCAGTAGTCATGAATGGATGTGAGAGTTGGACTATAAAGAAAGCTGAGCACGGAAGAATTGATGCTTTTGAACTGTGGTGTTGGAGAAGACTCTTGAGAGTCCCTTGGACTGCAAGGAGATCCAACCAGTCCATCCTAAAGGAGATCAGTCCTGAATATTCATTGGAAGGACTGATGCTGAAGCTGAAACTCCAATACTTTGGCCACCTAATGTGAAGAACTGATTCATTTGAAAAGACCTTGATGCTGGGAAAGATTGAAGGCAGGAGGAGAGGGGGATGACAGAGGATAAACTGGTTGGATGGCATCACCAACTCAATGGAGATGAGTTTGAGGAAACTCTGGGAGTTGGTGATGGACAGCCTGGTGTGCTGCAGTCCATGGAGTTGCAAAGAGTTGGACACGACTGAGCGACTGAACTGAACTGAAGACCTAAACAGTTACTGCAATACTATTGAGATTTAATTGGATTATGTAGCTAGAATGGGCCCTTAACACACAAGGGCCCAACTGCACACTTGAGGAGTACATTACAGAGGTATTTGGATTTCAGTTTCATTTGAGCATGTTTTCAAATAATCACCCTGGTCACTCTGTTTCATTTATTTATTTAAATTGAGTAACTCACTTTAATTGGGGAATAACTACTTTACAATATTGTGATAGTTTTTGCCATGCATCAACATGAATCAGCCACAGGTATCCATGTTTCCCCCTCCCCCATTCTGAACGTCCTTCCCACCTTCCTCCCCACCCTCTCTCTCTCTCTGGTTGTCCCAGAGCAGGCTTTGGATTCCCTGCTTCATGCATTGAATTTGCGCTGGTCATCTATTTTACATATGGTAATGTACATGTTTTACTGCTATTCTTTCAAATCATCAGTGGGAGAAGGCAGGGTGGGATGTTTCATGTTCTAAACTTTTGAACACAAATAGGAAACATGTGGTCACATAGAATGTTAGAACTAAAGGAACTCAGCTTCTGTTCCATCATCTTCACAAGCATTGTTTATTTTTGCTTTACAGCTTAAATGCAAGAATATCTAGTGCCACAGGTGTTGGAGACACAAAGTGATCCCAAAGGGAGCTTTTGTTGTTTTTCAGTTGCCAAGTCATGTCCAACTCTTTGTGGCCCCATGAACAGCAGCATGTCAGGCTTCCTGTCTTTCACTATCTCCAGGAGTTTGCTCAAACTCATGCCCATTGAGTCGATGATGCCATCCAACCATCTCATCCTCCGTCACCCTCTTCTCCTCCTGCCCTCAGTCTTTCCCAGCATCAGGGTCTTTTCCAGTGAGTTGGCTCTGCACATCAGGTGCCTGAAGTTTTGGAGCTTCAGCTTCAACATCAGTCCTTCCAATGAGCATTCAGGGTTGATTTATTTTCGGATTGACTGGGTTGGTCTCCTAGCAGTTCAAGGGACTGTGAATTCTTTTCCATTTATGCTAAACCATTATGAACTTATTGGAAGTTCACCAAATTCACTTCCATATAGAATATAGTATCTACTTAAAGGATAAAGTGTTTTAGTCAGCATGGGCTGCTATAAAACATACCACATGCTGGCTGGCTTAAACCACAGACATTTGTTTCTCACAGTTCTGGAGGCTGGTAAGTCCAGGGTGAAGATGCTGGCCAGTTTGGTTCTTGGTAAGGGCTCTCTTCTTGGATTGCAAATGGCTGTCTTGTTGCTGTATCCTCACATGGTAGAGAAAGGAAACTGATGTCTACTCCTCTTCTTATAAGGGCACTAGTCCCACCATGGGGGCTCCACCTTTATGAAATCATCTAAATTTAATCACATCCCCAAAGCCCTACCTCCTGATGCTATACCTTAAGGTTAGGGCTTCAAGAAATAAATTTGAGGTGGGACACAAACATTCAGTCCAAGACAATCGGTAATGAAATTGTACCACTTTGAAGATAATTTGAGGGAGAAGTCAGAAAATGATATGCTCTGTGTTCAAATTTTGCTAGCTTAGCCACTGGCTGCTCCACAGAGATTTGGTCTTTGATATCTGCTCCTTGCTAGCACTCAGCCCTCCACTGTTTCCTGGATCCTCCCACATGCATTAGGATCTTCATTAGAAGCAGGATGACTGGATAGGTCTGCAGAATTCCAGGTCTCAGACCTAGACATTGTGGCCTAGACCACACGGTTCACTGGCTGGTGTGGCAAAGCCATGTTGAATCCAAGGGTGTAAGCATAGAAGCAGATCATCATCTCCTGAATCCTTATCCTTTCTCTCACTGTAGTTTGCTGCCCTAGTCTTTTTGCTTGTTTGTTTTGTTTTTAAGTTAACGAAATACCAGCTGCCTATCAGATAGCTCTGTTCAATTTTCCTCTTATCCAAATGATTAAATCCAAATCTGTACGGATCTGTTCTTCCCATTCATGACCTCTTTTTCCAAGTGTCCCACATTCTTCCTTTAGTTGTTGTTGTCACCATTATTCTCCCAGCTTCTGTAATCTTGGACATGTTCTCTTTTACTCTTTCAACAAAATTTCAAGATCTGTAATCAAGTTCTTTCCTCTTCCATTTACCCTGGTTTCAATCCAGATCAACTTGCATCTAAGATTTAGATGCAGAAAGCAAAACTGCCTCACTAACCTCACTAACCCTGCCACTAACCCTGTTTTCTACTGCCAAATGAACATTTCCAAATACCATTTCCATCATGTCACTGTTCCCCCAAGAGTTTGCAATAGTTTCCTGTTGCTAATGTATCGAAATTATCTCCCCTGAGGCCTGAGGATGCTGGAGCAAATGATAGATGAAAGTTTTTTTCAACTAAACATTCCAGTTTTCAATTAAAGATGTTTTTCCGTAAGCCTAAATCTTTCTTTTATACATAAGAAGGATGTGTTAACTGATGTAGGGGCTTAGTAAATATTTCTTGAATAGAGAAAAGAACTTTATGGTTAGTATGTGAAACTGTAACTCCCCTAAATAGGGTACTTTGTCCATATTCATTTATGTATACTGTTTTATTTATCTATAGCTGCATTAATAAGCTATTGAAAACCTTGGTGGCTTAAAACAATGATTTTATTACCTTTCATATTTCTGTGGGATGCCTAGGGTCATCGGGGCAGTTCTTCTGCTGATCACTCTTGAGTTCTGTCACACAGTTGTAGTTAGATGGAGGCTTGGCTGAGATGCCAGGATAGCTGCTCCTCTTTCCCACTTTAAGTGGCCTCCTCTGTCTCTCCGTGTGGCCTCTCTACGTTTTCTGTCAATGTGATCTTTCCAGAAGGAAAGCCAGACTTCTTATGTGAAGACTCAAGGTTTTCAAAACTAAAAAGTGGAAGCTGCCAGGTCTATAAAGCTTAGGCTCTAGCTGGTATAGTGTCAGTTCTGCCATATTCTGTTATTTAAATCAAGTCCCAGGAAAGCCCAGCTTCAATGACGGAGGGGTCTACACATGATGTAAATTCAAAGAGATGTGGTTCATTGGGAGCCATCTTTGGAGACCGGGGTGCCATCCTCTGGCTCTTACTGATTCATGGACCGGTCTTTGGAGACCGGGGTGCCATCCTCTGGCTCTTACTGATTCATGGACTTTCTACATGAAAAATGTGCTTACCTCTGCAAATCTCATCCTAAATATGGTATCAGTTTAAATTCCAGGATATTGTCAACAAAATCAAGTGCTGGTATGGATGTGACTGCTCGAAGGCATCTTCTCATATGCACTTTCTCAGGTGCAGAGACCAGTGAAGAAGAGCAGACTATCCACCCACCCCCAACCCATCTCTTTCATGTAATGGTGAAAGAGACAGCAAAACTTCAGCAGACTCCCATGTTCAAAAAGAGGAGAAAAGGGAGACATGAGCATTTCCTGATTTATAGCAATTCTAAAATCCAACCTGGTTCATATCCCAATTTCTCTAACTCAAGGCAGAGGATAGTCCTTGATTAAGGTACAGTTTTGCTTTTTAGGAATGGTTTCCCTCTGCTCTTGGTTTTATCCTCTGGGTTCTGGCTCTGAGTCATTCTTCCATTTTCATTAAAATGGCCTATGTTTGTAGCTGTATAACTCTAAACCTGTTTCCTATCTCTTTGGAAGTTAAGGGCCCAAAGTGAAGGCAAACTGGGGTGGCTAGTCTATGAACATGCCCCAATGAATCACACCTCCTGTTCATATTCTTCTGTGGTTCCCCTACTCGTTGAATCTGGGCTGGCCCAGTGATCTGTTTTAACCAATGGACAATGGCAGTTTTCTGATTTTGTACTTTGGGGATGCCTGAGCCACCACCATGTAAGAGGTCTGGTTTCCCTGCTGCAAAGACCACATGTAGAGTCTACATAGAGAGGAAGAAACTTGAGACTATGGAGAGGGAGGGAGACCATGTCAACCCAGTATCCTGGTTGAGCCTCCAGATGAACCCATGCTAAGCTGTTACCTGACTGCAAGCACACGAGAGAATCCAAGTGAAACCACCAGAAGAACTTCCCATTGAGCCTAGTCAACCTTTGGAACTGTAAAAGGTAAAGTCATTTTAAGCCATTAAATTAGGGTGGTTTGTTATGCAGCAGTAGAAAACCACACATAATCCATTCACTGAAAGTTACTGAACTGTCCATCTGTGCCTGACGCTGCATTAGGTGACGTGAATGTAAGACTAAATAAAGCATTGATTCTGAGCTCTACCTCATTTTTGTTAATGAAAGATTTTTGTAAAAGGAAATGTTTTACTCAACATTCTGCTAATGAGTTCACATTCCACTCTTGTCCATCCATGGATTGTTGCCCATGCGTTTGGAGACTTCCTTGCCATAATTATTGGGGGAAAAAAATCTCTTCTTGGTCTTTCCTTGCTAGACATTGCTGGCTCTGAGTTTCTAGCTCTTACCTCTGATGTGTCTTTGTTTTTCACATAAAGAGAGATCATAAAGCAAAGAGAAGCCCTGAAGACCATATAATTTTATGGATGATCAAACTTTGGCCAGACAGCCAAGTGACTTATTCAAAGAACTACAGTTAGTGGCAGAATCAGGGCCAGAATCCATATCTCCAAACTAAGAAGTTCTGGTTTCACTATAGTAATGAATTCACTCTCAGACCACATCAAACTAATGCAGGTAGGCTAACTGATGCTTGATCAACCCGTTCTATTTACAATTAATTAATAAATTTTCATTATATCTCAATTAGATTCTCAGTCTTGGACTACAACTGGGGGAAAATAAGAGAAAAAAGAGAAGTAGAGTGAGTTCATAAGCTGTGAGGTGTACAGCAGCAGTTCATAATATTTATTATTGCTTAGGGTTTTGATGATTGCTCTTGAGCCTCTCATTACTTTATTCAAGAAATATTTACTGAGTATCTACTCTGTGCATATCTGTGTGTATGTGTGAACACATACACACATAAACACAATTTCCTTAGATCTTCTTTTAGGGAGCCACTGTGTGAATGGTGTCAATATCCTCATAAATATCTTATAATACATACAAGTTTCATACCCATAGCAATATACCAAAAATTAGTTGCTTTTTTGGGGAAATGCACACTGTGATTCCTTATAGATAGTTTACCTTCATAATTATTCCCATGTCTCCAATTCTTAGAATCATCTAATTCTTGTATTTCATAGTGGAGGACCTCAGACTCAAACACCTTCAAAGGCCATGTAGTTATGGTAAATGAGTGAAGTAGGTGGAGACCTGGAGACAGAGGCAGTGTTGAGACTACAAGTCCTGTTTGAAGGGGCAGCTGCCACTCCATGTCAGGTGATTTTTGTCATGTGGGAAATCAAGGGCTAGTACTTCTAGAACTTCTGTATTTCTAAGAGAGGCTGGAAATCCTTCTTTATATGAAATCTCCTGATTTTTATAATGTTGGTGACTAATCAAAAACGTTTAAAACCTCTGCATTGGCCAAACGAAACATGTGTACCTAATTAAAATCCTGGACATATAGTTTGCCCTAGCACCCTTTGTGTGCCTTCTCCATTTGCAGAGACAAATTGCAAGATCCAAGCTTCCAAGCCACAGGACTCTCTCGTTTCTAAGAATTCTGGAAGTGAGGGCTCAAGGGAAATAGTCCTAACTCACTGACCTCTGGGGTGGTCAAACAACCCACCCACTGATTTGCTTGGTCAGTTCCCACTTAATGCCACTGAGAGAATAAAAATCCCTTTCTAGAGAAAATGCAGGGAAAAGTGTTGTTCCTTTTGCAGAGATCAAAATAAGGGCTATCTTGCTTTTATTCAAACTATAGTAATTATTCTAGAAATTAAAATGTAGTATTGGCATGCATGCTACCCAATGGGTGTGTTTGATGTTTGGCCCTACATGGGTCATGCGAACACAAATCTATACATGGCATCTTGAATCCTATTTCTCCAAACTCAATAATTAGTGTCTGATATTAGCTCCAACTTCTCAGTTCAAGGTCCTCACTAGTCTCCTAAACTTCAAATCTAATTGCCTGTCTTATTTCATTTTCTCATTTGTCAAATATTTATAGACTGCCTCCCAGGTGTCAGATATGTTTTAAACACTAAAGATATATGACAGTTAATCACATAGACATGGTCTATTCACCCACAAAGCTCACTCTCCGTGAAGCCTAGGGAGACAATAGTCATGTAAACAAATGAATAAATGACACAGTTTCAAGCACTGATAATTGTTATGAAGAAAGTAAAATAGGGAAATGGGATAGGAGTGATTGAGGAAAAGCTGTACTGCACAGTCATTTGGATTGAGACCTGAATGGTGAGAAGGTGACAGCAATGCAAAGATATGGGGGAAGAGGGTTGCAATCAAGGGAAACATCTGGTGCAAAAGCCTGTCACAGGACTGGACTTGAAGCATTTAAGGATCAGAAAGTCAACCTGTGGCTGGAAAGTCTAAGCTGATTTCTTTCCAGTATTTGCCCATTTATAATCCTAGTTTTGACAGAACTTGCCTAGTTCTATTTATCAGCTACCTTTGCTGGTTCTCTCCAAGGTCCTGATGAAAGATTGTGTCCTTCTTTGGAGAGTTTATCCACTACTAAAACCTTATTTATTACCTCAGTGCTGTCTTCACCTGAGTATATGTACTAATTTATGAATTCAGGTAAATTTTCTATGCATAGAAATGGCAAGAAGACTTGCCATATTTACAGATTTCTTCTCTCTGGAACCCAGAAACTATATGAAGTAGTCAAGAAAGATAATGTCCTGAACTAAAGCAGTGGCTGGGATAGAATCATCAGTACCTGATAGCCCACTAGACATGTCTGTGTGGATGTGGATCTATGTAATGCGAGTGAGGGGGCACACTAAGGGAGAATGACTCCAAAGTGTCAGACTTTAGTCAATGGTAGACAACAAGTGCTACTCACTGAGATTCAGAAAACAGGAGGAGAAGTAGGCTTTATTTGGATGAAGGTGGGTAGGTGAATACAGGTAATGGAAGGTAAGAAAGAGTGGAGAGTTAAGAAGGAATTCCTGAATCTGAACAGCAGGTAGTCTCTTTCTGCCATCTTAGACTGGAACTTCAAATAAATATTGCCAAGTAAGAATGATTACAATGGGAAAACAGGTCTGTAATATAATTGAATGCCATTAGTTTTCTATATTCTGATAAAATAATTTTACAAGGAGTACATCAAAGCTGTATATTGTCACCTGCTTATTTAGCTTATATGCAGAGTACATCATGCAAAATGCTGGGCTGGATGAAGCACAAGCTGGAATCAGGATTGTCGGAAGAAATTTCAATAACCTCAGATATGCAGATGGCACCACCCTTATGGCAGAAAGCGAAGAGAAACTAAAGAGCCTCCTGATGAAAATGAAAGAGAAGAGTAAAAAAGCAGGCTTAAAACTCAACATTAAAAAAACTAAGATCATGGCATCCAGTCCCATTACTTCATAGTAAGTAGATGGGGAAACAATGGAAACAGTGAGAAACCTAATTTTGCGGGGCTCCGAAATCACTGCAGATGGTGACTGCAGCCATGAAATTAAAAGACGCTTACTCCATGGGAGGGAAGTTATGACCAACCTAGACAGTATATTAAAAAGCAGAGACTTACTTTGCCAACAAAGGTCCATTTAGTCAAAGCTATGGTTTTTCCAGTAGTCATGTATGGATGTGAGAGTTGGATCATAATGAAAGCTGAGTGCCAAAGAATTGATGCTTTTGAACTGTGGTGTTGGAGAAGACCCTTGAGAGTCCCTTGGACTGCAAGGAGATCCAACCAGTCCATCCTGAAGGAAATCAGTCCTGAATATTCATTGGAAGGAGTGATGTTGAAGCTGAAACTCCAATTCTTTGGTCACCTGATGCAAAGAACTTACTTATTTGAAAAGACCCTGCTGCTGGGAAAAATTGAAGGCAAGAGGAGAAGGGGATGACAGAGAATGAGATGGTTGGATGGCATCACTGACTCTATGGGCATGAGTTTGAGCAAGCTCTGGGAGTTGGTGATGGACTGGGAGGCCTGGCGTGCTGCAGTCCATGGTGCTGCAAAGAGCTGGACATGACTGAATGACTGAACTAAATGACTGAATTTTACAAGCTGATCTAGAAACTCACCCATTAATAATGGAATTGCTTCCATTAAATCAGAATGCTACAAACCATGTAAGTTAAAAGTTGAGGCAATTCCCTAGGAAATTCAGGCTAGAGCTGTTTGATGTCAATCCAGTGTTACCTTCATCCAACTAAGTATATTTGATTAACATAATCCTAAAATATTCCTTGGTTTTAGAGAACTGGAGCAACGTGGCAGACATGGCATCATTATATCCTGGCTAATATTCACTAATCACTAAACAAAATTTATTGGGTACTAACAATGTGCCAGACATTATGCTGGGTGCTGGGGATGCAACGATGAGTAAGACATAGCTCTTGCACAAAAATTACAAACAAACCATACCTAGGCTGACCTTCGCACAGAGACTCTTTTTTGTAACTGATGGATACTGTCTTTTAAGTGGTATGTTATGAATCAAGGCTATATGGGGCCAATTTGTACTTACTCTTTTATTCTTAAAGCTAATTGCAAATTCTCATCTCAGCACAGAGCCCTGTGATGCCAAGAGACTCATTGTAGTTCACTGGGGAGAGGAAAGAATTCTACTAGTGGTCAAGATCTGCTGCGTTTATTATTTTAAGAGTTTGTTCCACCTGGAAATAGTTTTCCTAGTTATTATTTATGAGTCCTCTCACCTGGTCTTCCAATAAAGCTGCTTGCGGGCATACATTCTGGCATTTTGATGGAATGGGTTTATTTCCTTTACCCTGGACACCAGGTGCTGCTGGCTAAAAACAGCAGAGGACTGAATCTCTTCTCTTAAGGGTCCTGGCAGCTCTGTGGCAAATTCGGCCACCGAGCTATCTAGGCTCTATTATTTCCATTCTAATGGGCTTTCCTCCCTAATGGTGTGTGTATGTGTGTGTATGAGAGAGAAGTGGGAGCAGGGGAGAGAGAGAGAATATGTTTCATTGTCCCTATTCTCAAATGGAGTTGACTTTCTCAGTTGTCTCACAGCATTTTCTGGAAATAAAACAGGACAAAAATGTGACTGTACCTAGAAAAGATGAATTGTGATATTTAAAAATATCACTAATTGTGCAGTAGTTTGAGCATTCTTTGGCATTGCCTTTCTTTGGGATTGGAATGAAAATTGACCTTTTCCAGTCCTGTGGCCACTGTTGAATTTTCCAAATTTGCTGGCATATTGAGTGCAGCACTTTCACAGCATCATCTTTCAGGATTTGAAATAGCATATGAGAGATGAGATAATCTACTGGTTAAAACCCCCCCTTTTTTTGTTTGGCTTTTGCTGGTGTGATTTCAGGTGAATTACTAAATCTCTTTGAGCCACAATTTCTTTGTCTGTGAAAAGATAATAACTTAATCTGCTTCATATGTTGCTGTGAGGGTTGAATAACTTATGTAGGTAAAGCACTTAGCCTGGTGTCTGGCAAATGGAAAATGTTAACTTAATCAAGTATTTATTCTCCTTATCCCTTCCCTGCCCAAGAGGACCTTATAGCTCTTTACAAATGCAGTTATACAGAAATGACCACCTGCATCCTTCCATGACCCACTGAAATCAAAAACAGTTGCAAAATGGAGAGACCTCATGTGCCCAAGAAAACAAGCTGTTGAAGGACCAGGATGTTAATTCTGATGCTTTGCTCAGTTGGCTGGATGACCTTGGACAGACTCTTTGTTTACAGCTATATTAACATTTCTGCAATATTTGGATGGAGAAGCTAAGGACCTGACTCCCCCCCACCCCACCCCACCCCCGCCCCAGGTAATAGAAATGCTCATGTCTCCCCTATGCCCTTTAAAATCAACCAATCAATCAATATCCATCCAAACATTTCAATAAAAGACTTTCTCTTTTTGGTCCTAGTCAACCTCCTTAAAAGGTTATCTGCATTAATTTTTCTCCACCTTTCCACCTGCATTTTTTTCTTAGCAAGGCATGGCAATCTGCCCTTGGCCTCCTAACCATCATTACACCAGCTCTGGTTAAAACTACCTCTTCACTAACAAAAGCAAATGGTTATCTTTCAATCCTCATCTTGCTTAACTTTTGACAACAAAAAGAAGAAGGCAAATGACCTTAAGGTGTGGGAAATACATTTTGAAGTTTGAGTCCAGACAAACTGAGTCTCAATGCTGAAATCACAATTGCCATTTAAAGGGCCTTTGTTCTGCTGAAAACATCCCATATTCAGAATCAAAATGTGAATTATTCAAGTAATCAAGGAAACTGGGTCTACTAAAGTGCCTTACCGTGACATCAGACACCAAAAGTGAAATCTGATGACAGGGAAATGATTAGAGCACAAAGCAATCTGTTCCTTTGTTCTGATGTGAAATGATGATGGTAAAGTAGGCACCTGCTGCTATGTGTACCTGATGGGTCCTAATACATTTCAGACCACTGTCTAATCATTCTGCCATGTTCAATCACAATGTATTTGTCTGGTGTCATATACCATTAAGACCTTCTTCTTTGTTAAGGAGCCTCTCCAAAGATCCAAGCAAAATGTTAAAGATGATAATTTGCCTTACAGCAGACATTTTCAGTGGTTAATTTCAGGCACACAGGTATGTGGGTGCGGGCAATATTTTTGGTTAGGAAAAACTTTTCCAAGCCCTCTGGACCACCTCCCCCTTCCTTTTTTTTTCACCTCCCCTTGGAGTTGACTGCATTTTAATGGGGCATTTGGTGAAGCTGCTACCCTGAGCTGAGTCAGATTGTTGCAGAGAAAGTTCATCATTCTCAGGATTGCTGTCAGGATGATTAAATAGGGCTGTTGTGCAATAGGTCCTAACCCACAGCAGCAATGAAGGGGAGTAAACACTGGACTGGGAATTGGGAACTGGTCTAGTCTGGTTCGGTGACTCTGGGCAAGTCTCTTCCACTCTGTTAGCCTGGGTAGTGTCACCTATAAAAGGTGGGCTGACCTAGATAACTGACTCTAAAGTCACTTTTAAAAATTTCTCTCTCAACTCTATAGTTCTCCGAATTTCTTTAAACCAGTTTTACCTTGGTTGATTTTACCACTACTTTGCAAAGTGATTACTTCTTGTCTCTCACCTCTTCACTTACTTTTTGGCTAGTTCACTCAGAGATAACCACAGGAAATATGCATCTCACAAGCAAATAATTTTCTCCTTTGGAGACATCTATGCTGTGTTCACTGTGGAGCAATTACATGGTAAATCTGTGATGTGTCCAGAATATTCACTCTTATAAAACGAGGCTCTTCAGCCTGAATGTTGGTTGCTCACTGATACTTGTATGAAATGCCAGTTGGGTGGCAAGGTTTGAAACCAGACAACTCTACTAGATAACCAGGCTCTGTATGAAATAGGTTATAGTCATCTCATGCTTCCACTCTGATAATTACTCTAAAGATTTTCAAATCCTAAGACTGATGAAACTTTTTACATTTTTTTTTCTTGTTCCTGTTCCCCAGACTCAAGCTGATAGACAACCAGAGCCTGGAAGCAATAATGACTCATTATTTAAACATTATTATGTCAATAATAATCATACCCTCTTTCTTGGGGCTCAAGCACTAATATAAAGACTTTTTTTCTTTTAAAGACTCACAACCAGAAATACTGTGAAATTTCAGAATGTTAAGGATAAAAAGAATATCCCTAAAAATGTCCCAATAGTGTTAACATAAAATACAGGACAGCTAGTTAGCGTTGAAGTTCAAATAGACAATAAGTAATTTTTTAGAATAAGTATGTTTCTAGAATTTCCTTGTTTATCTGAAATGCAAACGTAGTTGTATATTCTATATTTTTACTTGCTAGATGTGGCAATGCTGTTTTTCAGAGTAAAACCAGATCACCCAAACATCCCATCAATTAGCAGTGGATGGTAATAGGCAATTTGACTGATGTTTTCAAAATTCGGAGACATTAAAATTTTCAACCTATAGTCCCAACCTACCTAAGATATCAATGAAGGGATAAATGAAAACTTTTTAAGACATACAAGGGCCTAGAAAAAATGACCTCTCAGAAAGTTATCTAGTATGCATCACAATAAAGCTGGCAAGAAAATCAAAGAAGTCAGAGTACATAAAACATGAAAATATATGAAATATATGAAAATATATGAAATATATGAAGAATATGAAAACGTGTGAAAAATATGAAGAATATGAAAATGTGTGGAAAATATGAATAATATGAAAATGTACCAAAAATATGAGGACTATGAAAATGTACGAAAAATATGAAGAATATGAAATGTCTGAAAGATATGAAGAATATGAAATTGTGTGGAAAATATGAAGAATATGAAAACATATGAAAATATTCCAAAAATATGAAGAATATGAAAAAGTGGAAAAATACGAAGAATATGAAAATATTCTAAAAATACGAAGAATATGAAAATGTGTGAAAAGTATGAAGAATATGAAAACATTCCAAAAATAGGAAGAATATGAAATTGTATCAAAAATATAAAGAATATGAAAATGTATCAAAAATATAAAGAATATGAAAATGTGTGAAAAATATGAAGAATATGAGAATGTGTGAAAAATATGAAGAATATGAAAATGAGTGGAAAATATGAAGAATATGAAAATGAGTGGAAAATATGAAGAATATGAAAATGTATCAAAAATGTAAAGAATATGAAAATGTATCAAAAATATAAAGAATATGAGAATGTGTGAAAAATATGAAGAATATGAGAATGTGTGAAAAATATGAAGAATATGAGAATGTGTGAAAAATATGAAGAATATGAGAATGTGTGAAAAATATGAAGAATATGAAAATGAGTGGAAAATATGAATAATATGAAAATGTGTGGACAATATGAAGAATATGAGAATGTGTGAAAAATATGAAGAATATGAAACTGAGTGGAAAATATGAAGAATATGAAAATGAGTGGACAATATGAAGAATATGAAAATGTGTGGAAAATATGAAGAATATGAAAATATTCTAAAAATATGAAGAATATGAAAATATTTGAAAATTATGAAGAATATGAAAATATTTGAAATATATGAAAAATATGAAATATATGAAATATATGTGGAAGATGAAAATATTAGAAATATATGAAACATTTGGAAATATATGAAATACATTATGAATATGAAAATGTATGAAAAGATGAAAAATATGAAAATATATGAAATATATGAAGAGTATGAAAATATGTGAAAATATGAAAAATATGAAAATATATGAAATATATGAAGAGTATGAAAATATGTGAAAATATGAAAAATATGAAAATATATGAAATATATGAAGAATCTGAAAATATATGAAAATTAAAAATATGAAATATATGAAATATATGAAAATATGAAAAATGTGAATATATGAAATATCTGAAAATATATGAAATATATGGAAATATATGAAAAATATGAAAATATAAAATATATGTGAAAAGAAACAGAAAATAAAGACAAATTTTCCTGCCTTCATGGAGCTGACATTCAGGTGAAGAGATGAAAAGCAACTATGCTATAAAGTGATATGTGTTGGTGTAATAAATAAAGCAGAGGAGGAAATAGGAAGTGCTGTAGACTGCTGGAACTTTAGGAATGGTGTTTGGAACATCCTCACTGAGGATGTCTCCTCAGTCTAATGAGGGGACATGACTGTCTCCTCAGTCATTGTCTGCGATGGAATGGATTTGGGGCATCAGTCAAACTGTCCACTGTACCTGCAGATCGTACAGTCCAGGTAAAACAGGAGGACAGGTGGCTCTGGGGGAGAGGTCTCCTGGGACAAAAGGAGACGTTGTAGAATATCTGTTGTCATGGAAAATTTAAAAATACTGTGAGAATTAGAAGAAATAAAAACAAGTATAAGGAGAAAGTTAACTTCACAGAATACCACTTGACTCTTCCATGAATAATGCTTACAAAGTCGCAATGATGTAAAACGTTGTTATTAGTTTACAAATTTTAAAATATACTGACAGAGAAAGCATGGAAGATGTAATTTTAATTATAAAACCAAATGTAAATGTTATCACCTGGAATGCTCTACGACTGGAATGCCAGGAAAGGAAGACAGCAGAGCTAAATATAAGTCTAAGAGCACCAGTGTTCTCTTTAAACCCAAGGGGATGTTAAGAGACCGACTATGTTTGGTGTATGTTTACTGCCTAAAATTTCAAAGATAGCCAAACAATAGAGAAACAAATATGTGTTATAATTACACAGGGAAATTGGGGAAGATAGATGTGAGGTGATATAAGTGAGCTGAATCTTATAGCAGCAACTTGAATATCTAAAATGGACAAATTCAGACATTGTATATAAACTCACATTTACTGTAGAATCATAGGAGAAATACAGAATTTTGATGTAGCTACAGAATAAACAAGTTATAGAGTTAGTGGGCTGATTTTGGGGAGTTAAGACAGGGTGAGAGTGAATAACAGAATATTATTTTCATTATTAGTCCTTTCAGACAAATTTGACTTTTGAACTATGTGTGTGCATTACACTGAATTTTAAAATATCTGGTTTCCACTCTACAAAAATTTCTTTCTGTACTCCTGAAAGTGATATGCTTTCACTATGGAAAATTTAGAAACTATATAAAACTTCTCCAGGATTTAGAGGTAACTATTAAAATATTGGTCCATTTTCTTCTAGTCTTTTGAGATCAATTACATTTACACACATTTGTGATTATGTGGAGTTAGGATACAACTTGATGTATTCAAATTTGTGAATCTAAACTGATTAACTTAGATTCCACAGATAATTTGTAACATTTAAAATCTCCCTTATGATTTCAAATGAAACCAAAATAAACATGATATTAAAATCTTTCTGCAAAGAGACCTTTGGCATTAAATAATAGCAGTAAAATTAGCCTATTTACCAATGTGACTAGACCCCAACAATCTAAGGGTAAGTTCATTCTGATGTTAATCAGGCAGTGAGAGCTATGACTTGCCAGACAAAATTAAATGACAGATTTGTTTCATAACTGGACAGTTACATCAGTTCAGTTCAGTTCACTCAGTCGTGTCTGACTCTTTGCGACCCCATGGACCACAGCATGCCAGGCCTCCCTGTCCATCACCAACTCTTGGAGTCTACCCAAACCCAAGTCCATTGAGTCGGTGATGCCATCCAACCATCTCATCCTCTGTCATCCCCCTGACCTCCTGCCCTCAATCTTTCCCAGCATCAGGGTCTTTTCAAATGAGTCAGCTCTTCGCATCAGATGGCCAAAGTATTGGAGTTTCAGCTTCAGCATCAGTCCTTCCAATGAATACTCAATGAACACTTCAATGAACACTTCAAATGATCTCCTTTAGGATGGACTGGTTAGATCTCCTTGCAGTCCAAGGGACTCCCAAGAGTCTTCTCCAACACCACAGTTCAAAAGCATCAATTCTTTGGCATTCAACTTTCTTTATAGTCCAACTCTGACATCCATACATGACTACTGGAAAAACCATAGCCTTGACTAGATGGACCTTTGTTGGTAAAGTGTTGTCTCTGCTTTTTAATATGCTCTCTAGGTTGGTCATAATTTTGCTTCCAAGAAGTAAGCATCTTTTAACTTCATGGCTGCAGTCACCATCTGCAGTGATTTTGGTGCCCCCACCAAAAAAGTCAGCCACTGTTTCCACTGTTTCCCCATCTATTTCCCATGAAGTGATGGGACCGGATGCCATGATCTTAGTTTTCTGAATGTTGAATTTTAAGCCAAATTTTTCACTCTCCTCTTTCACTTTCATCAGGAGGCTCTTTAGTTTCTCTTTGCTTTCTGCCATAAGGGTGGTGTCTCATCTGTGTATCTGAGGTTATTGATATTTCTCCCCAGCAGTCTTGATTCCAGCTTGTGCTTCTTCTAGCCCAGCGTTTCTCATGATGTACTCTGCATATAAGTTAAATAAGCAGGGTGACAATATACAGCCTTGATGTACTCCTTTTCCTATTTGGAACCAGTCTGTTGTTCCATGTCCAGTTCGAACTGTTGCTTCCTGATCTGCATACAGATTTCTCAAGAGGCAGTTCAGGTGGTCTAGTATTCTCATCTCTTTCAGAATTTCCCACAGTTTATTGTGATCCACACAGTCAAAGCTTTTGGCATAGTCAATAAAGCAGAAATAGATGTTTTTCTGGAACTCTCTTGCTTTTTCAATGATCCAGCAGATGTTGGCAATCTGATCTTTGATTCCTCTGCCTTTTCTAAAACCAGCTTGAACATCTGGAAGTTCACGGTTCACATATTGCTGTAGCCTGGCTTGGAGAATTTTGAGCATTATGTTATTAGCATGTGAGATGAGTGCAATTGTGCAGTAGTTTGAGCATTCTTTGGCATTGCCTTTCTTTGGAATTAGAATGAAATTTGACCTTTTCCAGTCCTGTGGCCACTGCTGAGTTTTCCAAATTTGCTAGCATATTAAGTGCAGCACTTTCACAGCATCATCTTTTAGGATTTGAAATAGCTCAACTGGAATTCCATCACCTCTGCTAGCTTTGTTTGTAGTGATGCTTCCTAAGGCCCACTTGACTTCACATTCCAGGATGTCTGGCTCTAGGTGAATGATCACACCATTGTGGTTATTTGGGCCATGAAGATCTTTTTTGTACAGTTCTTCTGTGTATTCCTGCCACCTCTTCTTAATGTCTTCTGCTTCTGTTAGATCCATACCATTTCTGTCCTTTATTGAGCTCATCTATGCATGAAATGTTCCCTTTGTATGTCTAATTTTCTTGAAGAGATCTCTAGTCTTTCCCATTCTATTGTTTTCCTCTATTTCTTTGCACTGATCACTGAGGAAGGCTTTCTTTTTTTTTTTTTTTTCCATTTATTTTTATTAGTTGGAGGCTAATTACTTTACAATATTGTAGTGGGTTTTGCCATACATTGATGTGAATCAGCCATGGATTTACATGTATTCCCCATCCCGATCCCCCCTCCCACCTCCTTCCCCACCCCATCGCTCTGGGTCTTCCCAGTGCATCAGGCCCAAGCACTTGTCTCATGCATCCAACCTGGGCTGGTGATGTGTTTCACCCTTGATAATATACAAGTTTCAATGCTGTTCTCTCAAAACATCCCACCCTTGCCTTCTCCCACAGAGGCCAAAAGTCTGTTCTGTACATCTGTGTCTCTTTTTCTGTTTTGCATATAGGGTTATCGTTACCATCTTTATAAATTCCATATATATGAGTTAGTATGCTGTATTGGTCTTTATCTTTCTGGCTTACTTCACTCTGTATAATGGGCTCCAGTTTCATCCATCTCATTAGAACTGATTCAAATGAATTCTTTTTAATGGCTGAGTAATATCCCATGGTGTATATGTACCACAGCTTCCTTATCCATTCGTCTGCTGATGGGCATCTAGGTTGCTTCCATGTCCTGGCTATTATAAACAGTGCTGCGATGAACATTGGGGTACACGTGTCTCTTTCAGATCTGGTTTTGAGGAAGGTTTTCTTATCTGTCCTTGCTATTCTTTGGAACTCTGCATTCAAATGGGTATATCTTTCCTTTTCTCCTTTGCTTTTCACTTCCCTTCTTTTCACAGCTATTTGTAAGGCCTCCTCAGACAGCCATTTTGCCTTTTTGCATTTCTTTTTCTGGGGGATGATCTTAATCCCTGTCTCCTGTATAATGTCATGAACCTCCTTCCATAGTTCATCAGGCACTCTGTCTATCAGATCTAGTCCCTTAAATCTATTTCTCACTTCCACTGTATAGTCATAAGGGATTTGATTTAGGTCATACCGGAATGGTCTAGTGGTTTTCCCCACTCTCTTCAATTTATGTCTGAATTTGGCAATAAGGAGTTCATGATCTGAGCCACAGTCAGCTCCCAATCTTGTTTTTGCTGACTGTATAAAACTTCTCCATCTTTGGCTGCAAAGAATATAATCAATCTGATTTCAGTGTTGGTCATCTGGTGATGTACATGTGTAGAGTCTTCTCTTGTGTTCTTGGAAGAGGGTGTTTGCTATGACCAGTGCGTTCTCTTGGCAGAACTCTATTAGCCTTTGCCCTGCTTCATTATGTACCCCAAGGCCTAATTTGCCTGTTACTCTGGGTGTTTTCTTTTCTTCCTACTTTTGCATTCAAGTCCCCTATAATGAAAAGGACACCTTTTTTGGGTGTTAGTTCTAAACGATCTTGTAGGTCTTCATAGAACCATTCACCTTCAGCTTCTTCAGCATTACTAGTCAGGACGTAGACTTGGATTACCGTGATATTGAATGGTTTGCCTTGGAAACGAACAGAGATCATTCTGTGTTTTTTGAGATTGCATCCAAGTACTGCATTTCAGACTCTTTTGCTGACTATGATGGCTACTCCATTTCTTCTAAGGGATTCTTGCCCACAGTAGTAGATATAATGGTCATTTGAGTTAAATTCACCCATTCCAGTCCATTTTAGTTCACTGATTCCTAACTGTCAATGTTCACTCTTGCCATCTCCTGTTTGACCACTTCCAATTCATGGACCTAACATCCCAGGTTCCTATGCAATACTGCTCTTTACAGCATTGGACCTTGCTTCTATCACCAGTCACATCCACAACTGGGTGTTATTTTTGCTTTGGCTCCATCCCTTCATTCTTTCTGGAGTTATTTCTCCACTGATCTGCAGTAGCATACTGGACACCTCCCAACCTGGGCAGCTCATCTTTCAGTGTCCTATCTTTTTGCCTTTTCATACTGCTCATGGGATTCTCAAGGCAAGAATACTGAAGTGGTTTGTCATTCCCTTCTCCAGTGAGCCACATTTTGTCAAAATGCTCCACCATGACCCGTCTGTCTTGGGTGGCCCAACACGGCATGGCTTACTTTCATTGAGTTAGACAAGGCTGTGGTCCATGTGATTAGATTGGTTAGTTTTCTGTGATTGTGGTTTCAGTCTGTCTGCCCTCTGACCCCCTCTCTTAGCGCCTACCATCTTCCTGGGGTTTCTCTTACCTTGGACATGGGGTGTCTCCTCTCGGCCACTCGCCGCTCCAGCACCATTGCCACTTGCTGCTCATCGATACCTTATATAATAAGGCATGGTATTCAGATCCTGCCTTCCTCACTGGCCTTGCCTTCCATTCTCCCCAGTCTTTGCTCAGTGCCCAAGCTCCTGGGATCTAGCTCTCCATCATAGAATGTACCAGGCTTCTCTCCCTGCTTTGGGCTTGCTGCATGCATTCCCTGATGCATGCACTTGGGATGCTCTTTGCAAGCTATTGAGCCTGAACAAGTATTACACGTCCATTAGGTCTCAGCCTAGATCCTCTCTCCCCTGTGATGCTTACCTAATTCCTTCATGGATATCGTACAGCCTCTTCCCTTGGGCAACCACCAAGCTTTCTCCATATGCTATGACTAGTGCATATGAAG
The DNA here is from genome assembly GCF_910594005.1 of Cervus elaphus. Classification (NCBI taxonomy): domain Eukaryota; kingdom Metazoa; phylum Chordata; class Mammalia; order Artiodactyla; family Cervidae; genus Cervus; species Cervus elaphus. The sequence goes on from NC_057847.1 coordinate 1,818,320, forward strand.
TATGAGTTACAGAGCTAAAAGAATGTGTTATGGGGTCAGACTGCCTGAGCTTGGCTCTCAGCTCCATATCTAACTGGAAAAGTCACTAAAATAATGGGAGCCTCAGTTTGTTGTTGTTGTTAAGTTGCTAAGTCATATCTGACTCTTTGTGGAGTCATATCTGACTCATGGACTGGAGCATGTGAGGCTCTTCTGTCCTACACTATGTACTGGAGTTTGCTCAAAGTCATATCGTGATACCTTACCATCTCATCCTCTGCTGCCTCCTTCTCCTTTTGCCTTCAATTTTCCCCAGCATTGGAGTCTTTCCCAGTGAGGTGGCTCTTTGCAAAAGGTGGCCAAAGAATTGGAGCTATAGCTTTAGCATCAGTCCTTCCAATGAATGTTCAGGGTTGATTTCCTTTAGGATTGATTGGTTGGATCTCCTTGCAGTCCAAGGGACTCTCAAGAGTCTTCTCCAACACCAGAGTTCAAAAGCATCAGTTCTTTGATGCTTAGTGTTTTTAATGGACCAACTCTCACATCCATACCTGACTACTGGAAAAACTATAACTTTGACTAGGTGGACCTTTGCCAGCAAAGTGATGTCTCTTTTTAATACCTGTCTAGGTTTGTCATAGCTTTCCTTCCAAGTGGCAAGAATCTTTTAATTTCATGGCTGCAGTCACCATCCACAGTGATTTTGGAGCCCAAGAAAATAAAGTCTGTCACTGCTTCTACTTTTTCACTTCTCAGGGCTGTTTACTCATCTGTAAAATGGTATTATTAATAATATCTACCTCATTGGCTATGGGAAAGATTACAAACTACAGAGAAGGCACTTGGCACAGTGCCTGGACTATGGTAAGTGCTCAGAAACATCTGGCATTATTTGTTGCTACTGTTGTAATGATTGACTTGCATGGCTAGCCACTGAATTAAGGGACTATAACTTTTCATCTTTACATACTCTGCACCACTGTAGAACTTGGCATCATTTCCTTGAAAGTTTATTGACTAAATGAATGGATAAATGAATGCTTTAGAGAGTAAATTCAGTTACCTTTTTATAATGATCATTTTTCAGGATAGTAGCTCCAAGAATGGGCCTCAAAGTCATGCAAAAAGCCAATAAGTATTATTAATTCAAGGAGCCAATATTTTTCTTATTAAAATAAAGAGTCACTTCCTGAATACATTAATTGTATTATCAGCCCTGAGAAAGATTAATCTAAAAGCTATGAGGTCTCTCAGCAATGCAGGACCTTGTCTGTTTCCTATAAGATTTCTCACCATCATAGAGATGACAGTACTTCTGATCTACAGAGATTGAGGACTAATGGGATAATGCATTTCATGAAGGATTCCTAACCACAATATGAGTGGGAGCAACATTAAAGCACGTTTTTATTATCTTGTGAAATATTATCTTGTGAATTCATGTTTTCTATTTGATTGCTTTTCTCCCCCTCGAGAGAATTGTGGTTCCACTCAAGCCCAAGCACATGCAATGCGTTTGGAGTTGTGTGGTGCTGACTTGTGTCCTCGGGGGCTGTAAGTACTAAGGGTGATGCTGTCCTGTGCATCACCCCGGAACCAAGACTCCGCCATCAGAATGAGACGATGCCTTACTCCACCTGCAAGAGAATGGGATTCTATTGGCATTTTGCAAGTCTGAGTCCAAGCCAGACACTCTGGCAGTTATTTGGGAGAATAATATTTGTCCTGCTTATCTGCAAAGGCTGCTGGAAGACTCTAGTGAGCGATTTTATAGAGTACAAATTGATCTACAAATACAAGCATTTTTATTATGATTAAAAACACATCTCATCTTCTACTGGAACTTCTAGATAAAGGAATGTTGGTATGATAAAGAGCTAGAGCTAAAGGGGGAAAAGTGCTAAAAACCTAATTACCAAATATGGCATTAAGAGAGTAATTACTTGATTAATTAATGATAGGGGCCTTATGTTTAAAGTCTTTCAGTTATACTGACATCAACCATCTTTGCCTATCAGGATTGGCTTATTTCTGCCGACGAAAAACTACCAAACCACTGAGGCCTAACTGACATGTGATTAATATGGACTCTGTTAATTGTATGGTTGAGTTTTATGCATGAAGCTGTATCCCTGATTTTTCTCCCTTAATTTCCTTCTGTTTAACTGTTGGTTGTAAAACAGTTTTAAATATATCTGCTGAGAGTGAGTGCAAGTTTTGCAACTTGAAAAGTGCCTGAGTCAGTTTGGGCATTTCATGTAGTAAAACAGACTTGGGGGAACGCATAGGCTGTGAGATGGATTGCTGCTTGGCTTCCACTCCCAACCCTGCTGGCTCTTTCCTGCAGCTGCTCACTGGCACTGAATCTCATCTGTTATCATTAAGCACATGCATAGCATCAATAGTGGCAAAAGGCTTAATCACTTTCTTTTTGCCAGCCCATCTGATGGCCCTCTTCAACCTCTTTCTGGACAGATGAAGATGATGACAGCTGCCAGTCTGGTCTTCTCAGCAATCATTTACCCTTTCTGTTAGTGGCACCTGATTTCCTTTTGGGACCCTACCCTTCCTCCTACACTTTGCCTGCTCATATTCTCTGTGGTTCAAGTAGAGCTGATCTCATTTCTCTTGCTCCAGGGCAGGTCTTACACAAATAGAATCTCAATGATTGGTTTAAGGATGGGCATGTGACCCAAGCTGAGCCAGTGAGAGGCACCCCTGGGACCCAGGTGGCACTAGTGGTGAAGAACCCCCCTGCCAAAGCAGGAGATGCGAGACACAGGCCGCAGGTTCTGTCCGTGGGTTGGACAGATCCCCTGGAGGAGGGAATGGCAGCCCACTCCAGTATTCTTGCCTGGAAGATCCCACAGACAGAGGAGCCTGGCTGGCCATAGTCCATCGGGTCACAAAAAGTCGGGCACGACTGAGGCGGCTTAACACACACGCACGTGGGGAAAGAACAGCTCTCTCTTTCCATTAAGCCTAGAGTTTCTGGTCTCTTTGTCACAAACAAAGGAGAGTTCAGCCAAGAATGCAGACGGAGGAAAGGAGAGCCAAGAGATGGAGAGAGATAAACTCTGTGGGCCTTGTTTGAATATGTGGGTTTGATCATACCTGAAGGCAAACCTGATCCTGTGCTTTGCCATTATATGAGCCAGTTTGAATAGATTTTTGTCACTTGTAACATAGAGTCTTGACTCAAATGATGCTGCTGATCACCATACCTTCTGCCTCAGCATTTATGTTCAGATCCTTAAGAGAAATGGGAACAAGACAGAAAGAAGTCAGTCTGCAGGAAATAAGATTCAGTGTTTTAGAAATACTTATACTTTTTTTTTTTTTTTTTTTTTGTCAAGCTGCGAGGCATGTGAGATCTTAGTTCTCCATCCAGAGATTGAAACTGTGCCCCCCTGCAGTGGAGTGCAGAGTCCTGACCACTGCACCACCACAACAGTCCCAGAGATACATATACATTAAAAAAAAATATATTTCCTCCCCTAGAAAAAGTGCTTGGGTCCATCAGACACTTTCCCTTATTTTATTGGAGTGGTCTGATTAAAGTGATTCTGTGACATCTTGCTGGTTGGAGAATGGCTTCATTCACTGGAGGAGACCCTGCAGTTCATTCATTCATTCAATGATGGGTGTCTACTTGTGTGAGGCGATAAAGATGTGTCAGGTAAACAAGATCTCTGTTTACCTAGCAGAGATTACAATCTAATAGATTTTAGTGAATCAAGAATCCAGGATACGTAGATATAGAGAAAAATTAACAGATTTTCATAATACCCTTTATTGATGGGTAGGACCACCTGAGGATAGATCCTATGACTTTGAAGGTATGTTCATAATATTATTACAGAAATATTCATGCTTTGATATTTGTTTTACTCTATAATGACCCTCAGGTCTTTTAGTTTTCATTCTTAAAAAGGAAAAATTTTATTAAAAAGGAAATTGAGGCAGCTCAACAATAAGAAGATTGGAAGGACTGAAAAATACGCCCCCCACCCCCCAAGACCCATTAATCCTATTATTATAAAACAACTGACTTTCTTTGGGGCTACTAAGATTTTTGCAGATTTTGGGCACCTTTACCCCAGTGAGTTACAAACACTTTATATGGTTGAGTGCATTTTATTTTCCCCAGCTCTGCTGATTGTATCAGAGGCCAGAGTTATATTCCCAATTCACAGAGGGGATAACCAACGGAGAGAAGGCTAGAGTTGTCTGAGGTATCACAGTTGGAGGTTGAGACAGATATTGATCCACTCTGGTCCTTATGAGGTCTTTCAATGACCCTCTCTCCACTCTCAACCTTGATTCACCATTCCCCAAATACAGAATCCCCAAAGGCATTCCATGCCTTTATCACCACTGTTCTTTATCCTGGACTGTTTGTACCTCTGTGTCCCTTCCTCTCCTGAATTTTCACCTCTAGCTGTCCTTCCAGACCTCAAGAAAAAGCCTTCTCTTTTCATAAAGCTCTCTGAGATCTTTCCTAGATAGAAGCAATTTCCTTATATTCTCTTCTCATTATATTTGATTTATTCCTGCAGCTTTTTTTCAAACTTAGTCTAATATTTATTTACATACCTCTCTCTCCTGATGGCATGTAAACTCATTTAGACAAGGAAAGCTGCCTGGCTCCTCCTTGTGACTCTGACTGGGTGTGCTGCTTTGAAAGAGAATTAAATAAGTATTTGCTGAATGAATGATGTGTGGGTTCTTTCACAGATTAAAAATGAGGCTAAATACCTCCTGCTTTCCCTCAGCTGCGTCTTGCAGAGGCTGTTCCCTCTCTAGGAAGTGTGCTTCCATCCCCCTTACTTCTGCCACTGGCTAGTTTACAGCCCACACTAAGAAATACATTTTATAGTTAACTCATTATAAACATATCATGAAATATTAACCTTTGCTACCTGAAATATGTTCTGACCTATACTCTATTCCTCTATTCTGTTTCCTTCTATCCTTTTCTTTTCTACTGTGCTATTGTCCAGTCTATTATTTCATTTCAAAAGACATTGGTTGTGGCACACTATTTAATTTCCTTAACCTAATTAGAGTTTACAAGAAGCATTGGCCTAGTTGATTCCTACTTATCTTTCAGATCTCTGTTCACAAGTTGCTTCTTCAGGAAAGACTCCTGACCTCCCAGGCTAGATTGAGCCTCTGCTGGAGACCCCTCTTCTTCAGAGAATTTAACCATGTCTTCTTGTGTAATTGTTTGGCTGTCTTTTTTCCCCATTAAACTCCAAGTTTCATGAGGGTGGGGCTTCTTTATTATTTAATCATCATATTCTCAGTGCCTAGTACAGTGCCTGGGACCCACCTATGCACATTAAAACTTTGTTGAATAAATTACCTGGGTATTTTTAAATTGATGGATGAGAGGCTGTCATAGTCACATTTGCGCTTTAAGTAGATCTCCTTCAATGAACTTCAATGAACACTTCAAATGATCTCCTTTAGGATGGACTGGTTAGATCTTCTTGCAGTCCAAGGGACTCCCAAGAGTCTTCTCCAACACCACAGTTCAAAAGCATCAATTCTTTGGCATTCAACTTTCTTTATAGTCCAACTCTGACATCCATACATGACTACTGGAAAAACCATAGCCTTGACTAGATGGACCTTTGTTGGTAAAGTGTTGTCTCTGCTTTTTAATATGCTCTCTAGGTTGGTCATAACTTTGCTTCCAAGAAGTAAGCATCTTTTAACTTCATGGCTGCAGTCACCATCTGCAGTGATTTTGGTGCCCCCACCAAAAAAGTCAGCCACTGTTTCCACTGTTTCCCCATCTATTTCCCATGAAGTGATGGGACCGGATGCCATGATCTTAGTTTTCTGAATGTTGAATTTGTTTGTGTGTGTAATAAAGTTTTATTAAAGTATAAAGGAGATAGAGAAAGCTTCTGACATAGGCATCAGAAGGGGGCAAAAGAGTACCCCCTTTGCTAGTATTAGCAATGGAGTTATATACTCTCCAATGAATCCAAAGAATGTCTGGAGGCTGCAAAGACCTCACCAGACCCACTCCCATAATTTACATTTTAAGATAACAGAGTTGGCTAGAAGGTTTAATCCAAAGATTGTCCTCAGGCAGGATACATCCTTGTAAAGACCAGACCTACTCCCATAATTTATGTTTTAAAATAACAGAATTAGCCAGAGGGTTTAATCCAAAGACTGTCCTCAGGCAGGATACATTATTGTTATATAATCCTAAGGAATGTAGAGGAAAAAAAGTTAAAAAAAAGTTTGTCCTTTCTTCCTCCTTGAATATCCCAGACCTCTCTCTCCTTGGGGACCCCTAGACTTCTTATCAACCTGCCTAGGAAATGACTCTCATTCCCCCCTTTTCTTTTAGGAGAATTATGTTGCCTAGGGAAAAGGGGCGTCGTTCTCATTCCACAACTGCTTCCGAGCTGACAAGGGGCGTTGTCCATAAATTGGTGAGGCAACATATTCTCCTAATCCTCAAAGTGAGGATGTCTGATCCAGGGGCCCCAAGTAATAGTTGGAGGAGGCTGTGGCACTCATAGGAGCTCAGACAACTATTTGTAAATTAAAAGCAGTTAGAAAACCCCATTATACAGTTACAGATGTAAGGCAAAATAGTCATTAAACCAAGTTAAAATCAAAATGAAAAGTCACATTATGTCCATGGTTACATCAGTCCATCTTAAGGTTGTTAGATGTCATCAGTTTAAGAAGAGGCATCACATGCGATTGTTGAAGGTATTTGCAGACTTGGAGAAAGTCCTTTCCTTGAAGTGGAGATGTCCACCATGAGACGCCTTCCACTGATGAAGAGGGGAGTGCTCTGCAGACCCAGCAGTTTGAGTGATTGTGGAATGCAGCATAGGAGTGAGCCCAGGACAGGAAGGCATTGTCTTGAGGATCAAACGGCAGGCTCAGGATTTCTGGAGTCAGCAGAAGTAGGCTCACATGGATTATCAGGCCCATCTTGTCCTGAAGGATCCCGGACGAGCCCCCAAGATGAAAGGTTGTCGCTGAACGATGAGAAGAGGATTCTTGGCCTCTGGAGGAGATGAATTCAATCCAGGGCCAAAGACGAGGCTGGATCGCTCAGAGCTTTTGTGTAATAAAGTTTTATTAAAGTATAAAGGAGATAGAGAAAGCTTCTGACATAGGCATCAGAAGGGGGCAAAAGAGTACCCTGAATGTTGAATTTTAAGCCAAATTTTTTACTCTCCTCTTTCACTTTCATCAGGAGGCTCTTTAGTTTCTCTTTGCTTTCTACCATAAGGGTGGTGTCTCATCTGTGTATCTGAGGTTATTGATATTTCTCCCCAGCAGTCTTGATTCCAGCTTGTGCTTCTTCTAGCCCAGAGTTTCTCATGATGTACTCTGCATATAAGTTAAATAAGCAGGGTGACAATATACAGCCTTGATGTACTCCTTTTCCTATTTGGAACCAGTCTGTTGTTCCATGTCCAGTTCGAACTGTTGCTTCCTGATCTGCCTACAGATTTCTCAAGAGGCAGTTCAGGTGGTCTAGTATTCTCATCTCTTTCAGAATTTCCCACAGTTTATTGCGATCCACACAATCAAAGGCTTTGGCATAGTCAATAAAGCAGAAATAGATGTTTTTCTGGAACTCTCTTGCTTTTTCAATGATCCAGCAGATGTTGGCAATCTGATCTTTGATTCCTCTGCCTTTTCTAAAACCAGCTTGAACATCTGGAAGTTCACGGTTCACATATTGCTGTAGCCTGGCTTGGAGAATTTTGAGCATTACGTTATTACCGTGTGAGATGAGTGCAATTGTGCAGTAGTTTGAGCATTCTTTGGCATTGCCTTTCTTTGGAATTAGAATGAAATTTGACCTTTTCCAGTCCTGTGGCCACTGCTGAGTTTTCCAAATTTGCTAGCATATTAAGTGCAGCACTTTCACAGCATCATCTTTTAGGATTTGAAATAGCTCAACTGGAATTCCATCACCTCTGCTAGCTTTGTTTGTAGTGATGCTTCCTAAGGCCCACTTGACTTCACATTCCAGGATGTCTGGCTCTAGGTGAATGATCACACCATTGTGGTTATTTGGGCCATGAAGATCTTTTTTGTACAGCTCTTCTGTGTATTCCTGCCACCTCTTCTTAATGTCTTCTGCTTCTGTTAGATCCATACCATTTCTGTCCTTTATTGAGCTCATCTATGCATGAAATGTTCCCTTTGTATGTCTAATTTTCTTGAGGAGATCTCTAGTCTTTCCCATTCTATTGTTTTCCTCTATTTCTTTGCACTGATTACTGAGGAAGGCTTTCTTTTTTTTTTTTTTTTCCATTTATTTTTATTAGTTGGAGGCTAATTACTTTACAATATTGTAGTGGGTTTTGCCATACATTGATGTGAATCAGCCATGGATTTACATGTATTCCCCATCCCGATCCCCCCTCCCACCTCCCTCCCCACCCCATCGCTCTGGGTCTTCCCAGTGCACCAGGCCCGAGCACTTGTCTCATGCATCCAACCTGGGTTGGTGATCTGTTTCACCCTTGATAATATACAAGTTTCAATGCTGTTCTCTCAAAACATCCCACCCTTGCCTTCTCCCACAGAGGCCAAAAGTCTGTTCTGTACATCTGTGTCTCTTTTTCTGTTTTGCATATAGGGTTATCATTACCATCTTTCTAAATTTCATATATATGTGTTAGTATGCTGTATTGGTCTTTATCTTTCTGGCTTACTTCACTCTGTATAATGGGCTCCAGTTTCATCCATCTCATTAGAACTGATTCAAATGAATTCTTTTTAATGGCTGAGTAATATCCCATGGTGTATATGTACCACAGCTTCCTTATCCATTCGTCTGCTGATGGGCATCTAGGTTGCTTCCATGTCCTGGCTATTATAAACAGTGCTGAGATGAACATTGGGGTACACGTGTCTCTTTCAGATCTGGTTTTGAGGAAGGCTTTCTTATCTGTCCTTGCTATTCTTTGGAACTCTGCATTCAAATGGGTATATCTTTCCTTTCTCCTTTGCTTTTCACTTCCCTTCTTTTCACAGCTATTTGTAAGGCCTCCTCAGACAGCCATTTTGCCTTTTTGCATTTCTTTTTCTGGGGGATGATCTTTTTTTTTTTTTTTTTAATTATTATTATTTATTTATTTTTTTCCAGTGGGTTTGTCATACATTGATATGAATCAGCCATGGATTTACATGTTCTGGGGGATGATCTTAATCCCTGTCTCCTGTATAATGTCATGAACCTCCTTCCATAGTTCATCAGGCACTCTGTCTATCAGATCTAGTCCCTTAAATCTATTTCTCACTTCCACTGTATAGTCATAAGGGATTTGATTTAGGTCATACCGGAATGGTCTAGTGGTTTTCCCCACTCTCTTCAATTTATGTCTGAATTTGGCAATAAGGAGTTCATGATCTGAGCCACAGTCAGCTCCCAATCTTGTTTTTGCTGACTGTATAAAACTTCTCCATCTTTGGCTGCAAAGAATATAATCAATCTGATTTCAGTGTTGGTCATCTGGTGATGTACATGTGTAGAGTCTTCTCTTGTGTTCTTGGAAGAGGGTGTTTGCTATGACCAGTGCGTTCTCTTGGCAGAACTCTATTAGCCTTTGCCCTGCTTCATTATGTACCCCAAGGCCTAATTTGCCTGTTACTCTGGGTGTTTTCTTTTCTTCCTACTTTTGCATTCAAGTCCCCTATAATGAAAAGGACATCTTTTTTGGGTGTTAGTTCTAAATGATCTTGTAGGTCTTTATAGAACCATTCACCTTCAGCTTCTTCAGCATTACTAGTCAGGACGTAGACTTGGATTACCGTGATATTGAATGGTTTGCCTTGGAAACGAACAGAGATCATTCTGTGTTTTTTGAGATTGCATCCAAGTACTGCATTTCAGACTCTTTTGCTGACTATGATGGCTACTCCATTTCTTCTAAGGGATTCTTGCCCACAGTAGTAGATATAATGGTCATTTGAGTTAAATTCACCCATTCCAGTCCATTTTAGTTCACTGATTCCTGTCAATGTTCACTCTTGCCATCTCCTGTTTGACCACTTCCAATTCATGGACCTAACATCCCAGGTTCCTATGCAATACTGCTCTTTACAGCATTGGACCTTGCTTCTATCACCAGTCACATCCACAACTGGGTGTTATTTTTGCTTTGGCTCCATCCCTTCATTCTTTCTGGAGTTATTTCTCCACTGATCTGCAGTAGCATACTGGACACCTCCCAACCTGGGCAGCTCATCTTTCAGTGTCCTATCTTTTTGCCTTTTCATACTGCTCATGGGATTCTCAAGGCAAGAATACTGAAGTGGTTTGTCATTCCCTTCTCCAGTGAGCCACATTTTGTCAAAACGCTCCACCATGACCCGTCTGTCTTGGGTGGCCCAACACGGCATGGCTTACTTTCATTGAGTTAGACAAGGCTGTGGTCCATGTGATTAGATTGGTTAGTTTTCTGTGATTGTGGTTTCAGTCTGTCTGCCCTCTGACCCCCTCTCTTAGCGCCTACCATCTTCCTGGGGTTTCTCTTACCTTGGACATGGGGTGTCTCCTCTCGGCCACTCGCCGCTCCAGCACCATCGCCACTTGCTGCTCATCGATACCTTATATAATAAGGCATGGTATTCAGATCCTGCCTTCCTCACTGGCCTTGCCTTCCATTCTCCCCAGTCTTTGCTCAGTGCCCAAGCTCCTGGGATCTAGCTCTCCATCATAGAATGTACCAGGCTTCTCTCCCTGCTTTGGGCTTGCTGCATGCATTCCCTGATGCATGCACTTGGGATGCTCTTTGCAAGCTATTGAGCCTGAACAAGTATTACACGTCCATTAGGTCTCAGCCTAGATCCTCTCTCCCCTGTGATGCTTACCTAATTCCTTCATGGATATCGTACAGCCTCTTCCCTTGGGCAACCACCAAGCTTTCTCCATATGCTATGACTAGTGCATATGAAGTATGAGTTACAGAGCTAAAAGAATGTGTTATGGGGTCAGACTGCCTGAGCTTGGCTCTCAGCTCCATATCTAACTGGAAAAGTCACTAAAATAATGGGAGCCTCAGTTTGTTGTTGTTGTTAAGTTGCTAAGTCATATCTGACTCTTTGTGGAGTCATATCTGACTCATGGACTGGAGCATGTGAGGCTCTTCTGTCCTACACTATGTACTGGAGTTTGCTCAAAGTCATATCGTGATACCTTACCATCTCATCCTCTGCTGCCTCCTTCTCCTTTTGCCTTCAATTTTCCCCAGCATTGGAGTCTTTCCCAGTGAGGTGGCTCTTTGCAAAAGGTGGCCAAAGAATTGGAGCTATAGCTTTAGCATCAGTCCTTCCAATGAATGTTCAGGGTTGATTTCCTTTAGGATTGATTGGTTGGATCTCCTTGCAGTCCAAGGGACTCTCAAGAGTCTTCTCCAACACCAGAGTTCAAAAGCATCAGTTCTTTGATGCTTAGTGTTTTTAATGGACCAACTCTCACATCCATACCTGACTACTGGAAAAACTATAACTTTGACTAGGTGGACCTTTGCCAGCAAAGTGATGTCTCTTTTTAATACCTGTCTAGGTTTGTCATAGCTTTCCTTCCAAGTGGCAAGAATCTTTTAATTTCATGGCTGCAGTCACCATCCACAGTGATTTTGGAGCCCAAGAAAATAAAGTCTGTCACTGCTTCTACTTTTTCACTTCTCAGGGCTGTTTACTCATCTGTAAAATGGTATTATTAATAATATCTACCTCATTGGCTATGGGAAAGATTACAAACTACAGAGAAGGCACTTGGCACAGTGCCTGGACTATGGTAAGTGCTCAGAAACATCTGGCATTATTTGTTGCTACTGTTGTAATGATTGACTTGCATGGCTAGCCACTGAATTAAGGGACTATAACTTTTCATCTTTACATACTCTGCACCACTGTAGAACTTGGCATCATGTCCTTGAAAGTTTATTGACTAAATGAATGGATAAATGAATGATTTAGAGAGTAAATTCAGTTACCTTTTTATAATGATCATTTTTCAGGATAGTAGTTCCAAGAATGGGCCTCAAAGTCATGCAAAAAGCCAATAAGTATTATTAATTCAAGGAGCCAATATTTTTCTTATTAAAATAAAGAGTCACTTCCTGAATACATTAATTGTATTATCAGCCCTGAGAAAGATTAATCTAAAAGCTATGAGGTCTCTCAGCAATGCAGGACCTTGTCTGTTTCCTATAAGATTTCTCACCATCATAGAGATGACAGTACTTCTGATCTACAGAGATTAAGGACTAATGGGATAATGCATTTCATGAAGGATTCCTAACCACAATATGAGTGGGAGCAACATTAAAGCACGTTTTTATTATCTTGTGAAATATTATCTTGTGAATTCATGTTTTCTATTTGATTGCTTTTCTCCCCCTCGAGAGAATTGTGGTTCCACTCAAGCCCAAGCACATGCAATGCGTTTGGAGTTGTGTGGTGCTGACTTGTGTCCTCGGGGGCTGTAAGTACTAAGGGTGATGCTGTCCTGTGCATCACCCCGGAACCAAGACTCCGCCATCAGAATGAGACGATGCCTTACTCCACCTGCAAGAGAATGGGATTCTATTGGCATTTTGCAAGTCTGAGTCCAAGCCAGACACTCTGGCAGTTATTTGGGAGAATAATATTTGTCCTGCTTATCTGCAAAGGCTGCTGGAAGACTCTAGTGAGCGATTTTATAGAGTACAAATTGATCTACAAATACAAGCATTTTTATTATGATTAAAAACACATCTCATCTTCTACTGGAACCTCTAGATAAAGGAATGTTGGTATGATAAAGAGCTAGAGCTAAAGGGGGAAAAGTGCTAAAAACCTAATTACCAAATATGGCATTAAGAGAGTAATTACTTGATTAATTAATGATAGGGGCCTTATGTTTAAATTCTTTCAGTTATACTGACATCAACCATCTTTGCCTATCAGGATTGGCTTATTTCTGCCGACGAAAAACTACCAAACCACTGAGGCCTAACTGACATGTGATTAATATGGACTCTGTTAATTGTATGGTTGAGTTTTATGCATGAAGCTGTATCCCTGATTTTTCTCCCTTAATTTCCTTCTGTTTAACTGTTGGTTGTAAAACAGTTTTAAATATATCTGCTGAGAGTGAGTGCAAGTTTTGCAACTTGAAAAGTGCCTGAGTCAGTTTGGGCATTTCATGTAGTAAAACAGACTTGGGAGAACGCATAGGCTGTGAGATGGATTGCCGCTTGGCTTCCACTCCCAACCCTGCTGGCTCTTTCCTACAGCTGCTCACTGGCACTGAATCTCATCTGTTATCATTAAGCACATGCATAGCATCAATAGTGGCAAAAGGCTTAATCACTTTCTTTTTGCCAGCCCATCTGATGGCCCTCTTCAACCTCTTTCTGGACAGATGAAGATGATGACAGCTGCCAGTCTGGTCTTCTCAGCAATCATTTACCCTTTCTGTTAGTGGCACCTGATTTCCTTTTGGGACCCTACCCTTCCTCCTACACTTTGCCTGCTCATATTCTCTGTGGTTCAAGTAGAGCTGATCTCATTTCCCTTGCTCCAGGGCAGGTCTTACACAAATAGAATCTCAATGATTGGTTTAAGGATGGGCATGTGACCCAAGCTGAGCCAGTGAGAGGCACCCCTGGGACCCAGGTGGCACTAGTGGTGAAGAACCCCCCTGCCAAAGCAGGAGATGCGAGACACAGGCCGCAGGTTCTGTCCGTGGGTTGGACAGATCCCCTGGAGGAGGGAATGGCAGCTCACTCCAGTATTCTTGCCTGGAAGATCCCACAGACAGAGGAGCCTGGCTGGCCATAGTCCATCGGGTCACAAAAAGTCGGGCACGACTGAGGCGGCTTAACACACACACACGTGGGGAAAGAACAGCTCTCTCTTTCCATTAAGCCTAGAGTTTCTGGTCTCTTTGTCACAAACAAAGGAGAGTTCAGCCAAGAATGCAGACGGAGGAAAGGAGAGTCAAGAGATGGAGAAAGATAAACTCTGCGGGCCTTGTTTGAATATGTGGGTTTGGTCATACCTGAAGGCAAACCTGATCCTGTGCTTTGCCATTATATGAGCCAGTTTGAATAGATTTTTGTCACTTGTAACATAGAGTCTTGACTCAAATGATGCTGCTGATCACCATACCTTCTGCCTCAGCATTTATGTTCAGATCCTTAAGAGAAATGGGAACAAGACAGAAAGAAGTCAGTCTGCAGGAAATAAGAGTCAGTGTTTTAGAAATACTTATACTTTTTTTTTTTTTTTTTTTTGTCAAGCTGCGAGGCATGTGAGATCTTAGTTCTCCATCCAGAGATTGAAACTGTGCCCCCCTGCAGTGGAGTGCAGAGTCCTGACCACTGCACCACCACAACAGTCCCAGAGATACATATACATTAAAGAAAATATATTTCCTCCCCTAGAAAAAGTGCTTGGGTCCATCAGACACTTTCCCTTATTTTATTGGAGTGGTCTGATTAAAGTGATTCTGTGACATCTTGCTGGTTGGAGAATGGCTTCATTCACTGGAGGAGACCCTGCAGTTCATTCATTCATTCAATGATGGGTGTCTACTTGTGTGAGGCGATAAAGATGTGTCAGGTAAACAAGATCTCTGTTTACCTAGCAGAGATTACAATCTAATAGATTTTAGTGAATCAAGAATCCAGGATACGTAGATATAGAGAAAAATTAACAGATTTTCATAATACCCTTTATTGATGGGTAGGACCACCTGAGGATAGATCCTATGACTTTGAAGGTATGTTCATAATATTATTACAGAAATATTCATGCTTTGGTATTTGTTTTACTCTATAATGACCCTCAGGTCTTTTAGTTTTTATTCTTAAAAAGGAAAAATTTTATTAAAAAGGAAATTGAGGCAGCTCAACAATAAGAAGATTGGAAGGACTGAAAAATACGCCCCCCACCCCCCAAGACCCATTAATCCTATTACTATAAGACAACTGACTTTCTTTGGGGCTACTAAGATTTTTGCAGATTTTGGGCACCTTTACTCCAGTGAGTTACAAACACTTTATATGGTTGAGTACATTTTATTTTCCCCAGCTCTGCTGATTGTATCAGAGGCCAGAGTTATATTTCCCAATTCACAGAGGGGATAACCAATGGAGAGAAGGCTAGAGTTGTCTGAGGTATCACAGTTGGAGGTTGAGACAGATACTGATCCACTCTGGTCCTTATGAGGTCTTTCAATGACCCTCTCTCCACTTTCAACCTTGATTCACCATTCCCCAAATATGGAATCCCCAAAGGCATTCCATGCCTTTATCACCACTGTTCTTTATCCTGGACTGTTTGTACCTCTGTGTCCCTTCCTCTCCTGAATTTTCACCTCTAGTTGTCCTTCCAGACCTCAAGAAAAAGCCTTCTCTTTTCATAAAGCTCTCTGAGATCTTTCCTAGATAGAAGCAATTTCCTTATATTATCTTCTCATTATATTTGATTTATTCTTGCAGCTTTTTTTCAAGCTTAGTCTAATATTTATTTACATACCTCTCTCTCCTGATGGCATGTAAACTCATTTAGACAAGGAAAGCTGCCTGGCTCCTCCTTGTGACTCTGACTGGGTGTGCTGCTTTGAAAGAGAATTAAATAAGTATTTGCTGAATGAATGATGTGTGGGTTCTTTCACAGATTAAAAATGAGGCTAAATACCTCCTGCTTTCCCTCAGCTGAGTCTTGCAGGGGCTGTTCCCTTTCTAGGGTGTGCGCTTCCATCCCCCTTACTTCTGCCACTGGCTAGTTTACAGCCCACACTAAGAAATACATTTTATAGTTAACTCATTATAAACATATCATGAAATATTAACCTTTGCTACCTGAAATATGTTCTGACCTATACTCTATTCCTCTATTCTGTTTCCTTCTATCCTTTTCTTTTCTACTGTGCTATTGTCCAGTCTATTATTTCATTTCAAAAGACATTGGTTGTGGCACACTATTTAATTTCCTTAACCTAATTAGAGTTTACAAGAAGCATTGGCCTAGTTGATTCCTACTTATCTTTCAGATCTCTGTTCACAAGTTGCTTCTTCAAGAAAGTCTCCTGATCTCCCAGGCTAGATTGAGCCTCTGCTAGAGCCCCCCTCTTCTTCAGAGAATTTAACCATGTCTTCTTGTGTAATTGTTTGGCTGTATTTTTTCCCCATTAAACTCCAAGCTTCATGAGGGTAGGGCTTCTTTATTTTTTAATCATCATATTCTCAGTGTCTAGTACAGTGCCTGGGACCCACCTATGCACATTAAAACTTTGTTGAATAAATTACCTGGGTATTTTTAAATTGATGGATGAGAGGCTGTCATAGTCACATTTGCGCTCTAAGTAGATCTCCAAGGCTACATGCATTTCATTGTTCAAAGGACAGATGAAGTTGGGGAGGTGCTGAAGGGGAAGGCCTCAATGCCAAGAGGCAGGGAGATCAGTTTGGGAGCCAATATAGAGGGGATCTGAACTAAGGGACCATCAGTGGTGTTGAAGAACTAAGGACAGGTCCCTGAGATTGTTTGAAGGGAAAACTGAGGGAACATAATGATCTGTTTGGGGGGTGAATCCAGTTCTTGCGAATTCTTTTCCATCATGGTCAGACAGCAGGAAGTCACCCTTCTGGCTCTGGGTGCCTCCCAGGTTGAAGGTCTTCCTCGTCCTGGGGTTTTGCCCCTGGAGGGATGCAATAAAGGTATCACAGCCTCTGTTGGGTCTACTGCCTCACAGCACCATTCCAGGGGCTAATTATACCCTGGCTCTTTTTGTTTTCTCCATTGATGTTAGTTTTAAACCAATTAAGATGGGGAGGGATTTCAAGTAAGATTGTGTCTTTATTGATCAGTTTTACACTAACGTCTTAGTTCTTAGTTAAGGGAGTCCAATGCTCTTGTCTACAGACACAAAGCCTCCTGAGCTGACCTAACCCACAGCAGAGGAAAGGCAGGCTCCCATGGCACCCAGTTTAGAGATGCAATGGCAGCACGATCCCTCGGTTCCCAGCACCAGCTCTGGACTGGACTGTGTTTTCTGGCAATAGCTCTGGAACCCAGGGCTGTGTCTATGCAGTGTGACTGAGAGTTCTCTCGGTACTAGATTTGGTATCTGTGCTCGTCATGAGGGCACATTGCCCAGCTATGGTTCAGACTGTCTGTGATTGTTCTAATTTGGTTATTCAAACAGCCAAAATAATGACTAATGCAACTGACAAAAATATTTTTGGTGCACAGTGACATCAACCACTTGACCACTGACCTCTGTTAGAGTTGGAAATCTTAAATCAAGCACAAAAGGAGCAGTCCATAGGATGAGGAGATATTTATCAGAGGCCATCCCATCTCCTTTTCCTAGGGTCATGCTATATAGAACAGGGGCCCTCTGGCTGTATTTCTGCCAGTGCCCTTTCCTCTGTTCATTATCTCTACCTCTCTGAGATACACCCTTTCCCCCTTCTGGTTGACTATGCATTGAACTGTTTCTTCTTAGATAAACTATTTTTCTCCCAAGATAAATCTCATTTTATTATGTGCTGTCCATATTTCTAATCCACTAAGTCCATTTATATTATCACTTGGCCTTGCCCGATACTTGGCCTACTTCTCATTTCAGTGTTGCCATGACTCCAGAGTTGCCACAGAACAAGCAAGGAGCACACTTCCTTCCACTACAGAAAAAGGAGGGGAGAAGAGGAAGAAAAACCAATGAGGAGAAAAATGATCCTCTGTTTACTTTCTGTACAGGACCAGCTGTGGTTTCATACAAAATGTACGGAAAGGACCAGCCATATAGAGAGTAATTATAACAAGTAACATTTGACTGTTTTATATATATTAACTTTCTCAGTTCTTACAGCCACTCTCTGGAGAATGTGCTGTGATCATCTCCTTTCAGCTGAGGAAACTGAGGCACAGAGAGTTTACACATAATATGCCCCAAATAAGTGTGCTAATGTAACTACTAAGTGATTGAGTGAAGCTAACATATAAATTATACAGATTCTAAATTTTAGTAGCTTTCAAATTTTCCCTTTTTAAAAAATATTTATGATTTATTTATTTGGGTTTCCCAGGTGGCTCACTTATAAAAAATCTGCCTGCCAAAGAAGGACAGATCCCATGGACAGAGAAGCGTGGCAGGCTACAGCCCGTGGAGTCACAAAGAGCCGGACGTGACTGAGCATGCGCTCACACTCACGCTGTAATTTGTTTATTTGGCTGTGCCGGCTGTTAGTGGCAACATGCAAACTCTTAGTTGCAACATGTGGGATCTAGTTCCCTGACCAGGTATCAAACCTGCCCCCATGCCGCACCCACCCCCTGCAATGGGGGCACAATCTTAATTCCTGGACCATGGGAAAAGTCCCTAAAATTCTCAGTTTTTAAGCTCAGGTGTCAGACATAAGTGATCTCAACTGTTACACAGTCATTATTTAAAAATGGGCGAGAGAGCGTGACCACACCATCTTGGCTCATTTGCTCTCTCCCCACAAATAGACTCACAGATATAGAGAACAAACTTGTGGTTACCAATAGGGAGGGAGGTGGGATGGATTGGAAGTTTGGATGCAAGCTATTATATACGGAATGGGTAAGCAACAAGATCCTACTATGTAGCACAGGGAACTATATTCAATATCCTATGATAAACCATAATGGAAAAGAAATTTTAAAAGAATATATATATACATATATATGTATAACTGAATCATTTTTCTGTAAAGCAGAAATTCACACAACATGGTAAATCAATTATCCTTCAATAAAATAAATCTTTTAAAAGCAAAATAATTATGATGCACATGAATTTGAGTCCCTGTTTTCAATTCTGCTTCTCTAGAGAAAAACCTGACTAATATATATACTATATTAATCAAGAAGGTATTTCTAATTTCTAAAAGTTAAGATTTTCTTTTGATTACTTTTAAATTATTCATTTCTTTTTTATTGGCTGAAAAACTTTCTTTTTTTAATTGACTATTAATTTAACCCTTAATTTTTTCCAAATAATATATTCTTTGTGGACAAATGCATAGCTGGTTTTCATAAATATTCCAGGGACATAAGAAAAAAACAAGTAGTTCTTGTTTGGTGGATTTAGGATTGAAATATACCTATAATTTTATTATTCATTTCCTCACTCTCCAATGAGACAGTTAATTTAGGTAGGTTGATAAGGAGTCCAGAGTCTTCAAGGAGGAAGTAGTCCAGGCCCTCGAGAAGGAGAAAAGTGTCCTGGGCTCTCAAGGAGGAGAAAGGGACAAACATTTTTTTCCTACGTTTTTTTCCTACATTCCTTGTCTTAGTCACATAAAAAGCTTTTTCTTTAAGACCAGAACTAATGTCTCAAGGCTATGTTTTCCCTTAAACTCTGTACCAATGATAATATAAAAACAATGTATCCTGCTTGAGGACTTGTTTCTCCTTCTTAAGAACCTTCTGACTAATCCTGTCATCTTAAAATGTATGATGTGGGAGTGGGTCTGGTAAGACCTTTCTATTGTCAGTTCTCAGTTCAGTTCAGTTCAGTCTCTCAGTCGTGTCCAACTCTTTGTGAACCCAGGGACTGCAGCACACCAGGCTTCCCTGTCCTTCATCAACTCCCGGAGTTTGCTCAAACTCATGTCCATCGAGTCAGTGATGCCATCTAACCATCTAATCCTTTGTGGTCCCCTTCTCCTGCCTTCAATCTTTCCCAGTATCAGGGTCTTTTCAAATGAGTCACTTCTTTGCATCAGGTGGCCAAAGTTTTGGAGTTTCAGCTTCAACATCAGTCCTTCCAATGAATATGCAGGACTGATTCCTTTAGGATGGACTGGTTGGATCTGCTTGCAGTCCAAGGGACTCTCAAGAGTCTCCTCCAACACCACAGTTCAAAAACATCAGTTCTTTGGTGCTCAGCTTTCTTTATGGTCCAACTCTCACATCCATACCTGATTACTGGAAAAACCATAGCTTTGACAAGATGGAACTTTGTTGGCAATGTCTCTGCTTTTTAATATGCTCTCTAGGTTGGTCATAGATAGCTTTTCTTCCAAGGAGCAAGTGTCTTTTAATTTCGTGGCTGCAGTCACCATCTGCAGTGATTTTGGAGCTCCCCAAAATAAAATCTACCTTTAAAATAATGAATTGAAAAGTGTTCTTTTTGTATTCTGGATACATGTCATTTATCAGATACATGAATTGTGGATACTTTCTTCCTTTTTATGGGTTGTCTTTTTATTTTCTTGATGGTGTCATTTTAACCACAAACATTTTAAATTTCAAAGAGTCCAATATTTCTAATATTTTCATCTGTTGCTTGTGATTTCAGTGACATTGCTTAGAAATCATTGCTTTACCCAGTCATGAAGATCTACTCCTATGTTTTCTTCTAGGAGTTTTAGGTATTATATTTATGTCTGTGTTCCACTTTTCTTAAGTAGGAATCCCACTTTGTTGTTTTGCATATGGATATCCTCCCTAGATTCTTTTCCTAAGGGGTTGACTTCCAGCATGTTCCTATGCATTTTCCATTCATTCTAATAAGGGAATAATCTTGGCTGGGAGTAGAATCTTGGTTGCAATCTCACAGTGTCTGTGGCTGCTATTTTACCGTTTTTCAGCTTCTATGGTGGCAGTAAAGAAATCTGATGCCATTCTGATTATTTTTCCCTTACAGAGCTTGTGTTCTTTTATTTTAGTTTTTTAAATTTATTTTTAATTGAAGGATAATTGCTTTACAATATTGTGTTAGTTCCTGCCATATAGCAGCATGGATCAGCCATAGGTATAAGCATGTCCCCTTCCTCTTGAACCTCTCTCCCACCTCACACCCCACCCC
Organism: Cervus elaphus; assembly: GCF_910594005.1. NCBI lineage: Eukaryota > Metazoa > Chordata > Mammalia > Artiodactyla > Cervidae > Cervus > Cervus elaphus. Next base: position 1,839,144 of record NC_057847.1, read on the forward strand.
TCTAGGTTGTCAGAGCACATGATTTGAGTCCCCTGCACCATACAGGAAACTCCCACTGGCTATTTAATTCTACATATGGTAATGTTTCAATGCTATTCTCTCAATTTGTCCCACCCTCTCCTTCCCGCATTGTCTCTGCAAGTCTGAGCTTACATTCTTTTTATTTGAATGCTTTTCTTTTCACCCAAAGTTTGGAATATTACCAAGATGTTTCTTCACGTGTCTCTTTACTCTATAGTCCTGACAAAACTCAAAGAGTCTTATGTGTTATAACTCTTCTTTGCTTCTCCTGGAGCACCCATGTTTCACATACTGGGCCTTCTGGATATATTCTCCATGGCTCTTAAGTTTTCCTTCATGATTTCCATCTCTTCACATTTTTCCTTTGTGTTTTGAAATATTTCTTATAATTTGATCTTCCAGGCCATTAATTTGGATCTCAACAATGACCACGCTCTATTTTGATTTCTTTCCTGAATCTCTTAGTTGAGATTTTTTGACTCCAGTAAGGCTATCTTGCTGTTGTGTGTTTTGTATGTGAGTCTCCATAACTACTTGTTATTTTTTATTTTGTTTTATTTTTAATTTATCTTTTCAGATCATGCTTTGCAGCATGTGGGATCTTATTTCCCCAACCAGGGATCGAGCACATGTCCCCTGCATTGGGAGAATGGAGTGTTAACCAGTGGACCACCAGGGAAGTCCCCAGGTACTCATTATTTTTATTTAAAAAAATTATTAATTTAATTTAATTTAATAAATTAAATTAGAAATTTATTTTAAAAGTGTTGACATTCTTCTTCAGCAGCTCTATTTCACTGTACATGCATTCTGTGTCTTCTTATGGATATTTCCATGTCAGCAGAAACTCACATTACCCACATCTTCACTAGAGCCTGCTGTCCAAAGACCCCAGAAGCCCTTAGAAGTGGGAGAGGTAGAGAGATTGAATGCGTGCCTGAGAGAGTGAGGGAGTTTGGATCATTATCTTCCAAGGACGTTTGCAACAGGTTACACCACTTCAGTTTCAGTTTCTGATCTAATTCTCTGCCTCTTCAAGCAGAATGTGTTCTCTTAGGCCTGGGCCTGAATCCTATGTGTTTTTGCACACTTAACACTTGGTCCAGGGCGTGGGGCATAAAGGACTTTCACCAGCTATACTTGGAACGCATGACTGCAAATGTGAAACTCCAATGAATAATTTGATCAGGACTCAGGAAACTCATCTAGAATCTTGCATTGCCCACAGAGTCTTTGACTCTTGTAATTTAAACAAAGGAGATTTTATTGGAATGATTTTGAGATAGTCCAAGGATTGAGAAAGTAGAGAACTAGGCCTGGAAATGGGCAGGAGGCAAGGCAGCCCTTGAGGGCCAGGAAACTAGAAGTCAGGACTAACCAAGCTGTAGAAACACTATGATCAGTGTTACATTACTGAGGGAATGTCCCCCAGTCTTTTTTAAAAAATTGCTCACTCAATATTTAAAGCCCTGGAGAGACTCTATCAGCTCTACAACAACCATGGCAGGAAGGATTTGATCTATTGGCTTCTGGAGTGGGAGTCAGGCATCTGGATTTCCCACCTCAAAAAGGCAAACCCACAAAAGAAAGGTAACTCCTCCTAAGGGCAGGGTGTGTTAGGGAGGGGGGCATGGTGCCCGGCGACCACAAAACAGCATGTTTCCAACAAAGGAGGCTTTTAGAAAAGAGGTGTCTGATTTCCAAAGTAGTGCAAATGTTCCCTCTCTGAAGCCTACCTTTTCTCCCTGCTGTTGGAGCCCCTAAGAGTACTGCCAATGCTGGAGTGAGGGAGGGGAGAGGAAAGGGTAAATGAAATGCTATCAGACTCATACCGGCCCCCTTCATCTTCCAAGCCCTGCTCTTCTGAAGTGGGACCTGTTCTCTTGGGAGCCAGGGGAATTCTCAAAACTGGTTTTATGGAGAGGCAGGTGGGCTCCTGGAGTCCTACAATCAACCCATCTCTCATAAAAGCAGTGTAGGTATGACATTTATGTTCTTAGATTAAACAGACTTTTGTGGGTTGGATTGAGATGTTAGTCACTGAACAGTGTTACTAATTTCCAAACAACCTTCCTTTCCCCCTCTCTTCTTTTCTCTGCAAATGTTTATTGAATGTCAGTCATTGAAAACCAAAACAGCCCCTTTTTAAGCTCCAGTACTTTGACCACCTGATGTGAAGAATCATTGGAAAAGACCTTAATGCTGGGAAAGATTGAAGGCAAAAGGAGAAGGTGGCAGAGGATGAGATGGTTAGATAGCATCACTGATTCAATAGACATGAATTTGAGCAAATCCTGGGAGATAGTGGAGGACAGGGGAGCCTGGCATGCTGCAGTACATGGGGTCAAAAAGAGTCAGACGTGGCTTAACGACTGAACAGCAACAACATGGAACTTCCAGTCTAGTGGGAGAAAACAGATATGAAACAAAAAAACCACACAACTGAGCACGTATTTGTAAACTGGTTCTGTACTATATGCAATAAGTAGTGTCATGACAGAGACCTACTTCAGATGGGGGAGATATGAAAAGGTCTCTGAGGAAATGACACATTGACTGAAGACTTGAATGCCTTAGGCAATTGCTTCATTCCTCGATTTCCATCTCATCACAAAAAGTTCTGTCTTGCAGTTCTCAACCCTGGGTAGTGTTCAGGTGTATCATTCTGTTGCTGTTGTTGTCATCACAATGATTCAGGGGGTGTAAATGAAAGTTTGTGTACAGAAGCGTGAACACTAAAGGCTAACGAGGGTTCTGCATAATAATGAAGAATCCTGCTTGAAATGCTAACAACATCATCTGAGAAGCCCTATAGGCAGCCAGCCTCATCAGGAGAGCTGCTCCTCAGCGTTTGTTGCTCTGGAAGTGATGGGATGGAATCAGATTGGCACAGCTTGAGTCCCCCTGTCCACTCCTGAACCAAGCACAGTGACTCAGAGTGGGAAGGGGTGAAACTGCCAAGGCAGATAGTGGTGCTGAATTTCTGCTGGGCTGGTGGAGAAGCTGATGGCCATTACGTGGGTGAGAAGGGCAGTTGTGCAAGATGAGGCTGGATAGGGAGGCAGGGCTGATCACTCGGGGCCTTGTCAAAGATTCTGGATTCCTCCTGAGTGCCCTGGGAAACCACAGACAGGTTTCAAGCAGGGGAAGAGGATGGCATAATTTGTGCCAAGCTTCAGAGAGTGTACACTAAATTTTAGTGGGGACATGACTGAGTGACTGAGCACATATGGGCTTCTTGCCTAGACCTTCCTCCGTGGAAGAAAGACTGTATCTCCTCTGCTTCTTTTACCTTCTCCTTTCTTCTGTCTTTTTAATGAATAGATTCCATTGTCGTCTACCTAGAGATAAAGGACAAAGGCAGAATTGTGCTCTGGGAAAGCACTATTCTTTCATAGGCCTTTATCAAGTGTGGTTTTCTGATCTGCATCACATGACAAAATCTGCTTTCTGCTCTGGAGATGAGAGTTGGAAATGAGCAAGTGTTCTTATCCCAGGAAGTCATTCTTTTAATCCAATTAATTACCTAGTGGAAAATCTCTCCATCCCAGCAATGCTTATGCTGTGATGGCCAAGTCCAGGGCATCGCCAACATATCTTTGCAAATTTCATTAGCAGTGGCTATTTCCGTTTTCTTCTAGGTCATTAATGAGTTTGTTAAATGAGGTCAGTTCCAGCACCAGCCTCTGACATGCCCTAGTGGACCTTTTGCTTCCAACCAGGTGTACTTCCCATTTATCCCTGATTACGTAGTATTTTCACCCTGCCAGCAATCCATTTAGATGAGAGCCTTCAAAAACAGGCCAATTTAATTTGAAGCACAACTTTTATGGAAGTAGTTGTCAAATGCATTTCTGATGCCCACATAATGTTACTGTACTCTTGTCACCTGCTCACTCTCCTGTTCTCTTTTATACTTCTTCCTATTGCTTTTTGCCAAACAAGTTTTTTTCAATTGTAATAAAATGCACATAACATAAAATTTACTACCTTAGCCATTTTAAGTATACAGTTCAGTAATGTTAAGTATATTCATACTGTTGTGCAAGTAATCCCCAGGACAATTTTATCTTGGAAAATTAAACTCTATACCCATTGAACAACCATTCTCATTTTCTCTTCCTCTAAGCCCCTGGAACCTACCACTCTACTTTCTGCTTTTACAAATTTGGTTACTCTAGATACCCTGTGTGAGTAGAATCATAGAGTATTTATCTTTTTGTGACTTACTTATTTCACTTAGCATAATGCCCTCAAGGTTCATTCACATCGAAGCATGTGCCAGAATTTCTTTCCCTTTAAGACTAAATGATATTCCATTATATATATATATATATATATATTCCATCATATACATATATTCCATTATATGTATCTACATATGTCTACACTAAATTTTGATTGTCCATACATCTGTTAATGGACACTTGGGTTGCTTTTCCCTTTCAGTTAATGTGGATATTGCTGCTACGAACATGGGTGTACATTTCTTTCAATTCTTTTATTTATAGACCCAGAAGTGAAATTGCAGAATCATATGGAAATTCTATTTCTAATAGAATTTTTTAGAGACTGTTATACTATTTTCCACAGGGGGTCACCATTTAACATTCCTACTAACAGTGCGCCAAATTTTCAGTTTCTCTATACCTTTCCCAGCATTTGTTATTCCTGTCTTTTTGACTCTACCCAACCTAATGGGTATAAAGTGACATTTCATGGTGGTTTTGGTCTTCCCAGTGGCTCAGATGGTGAAGAATCTGCCTGCAGTGCAGGAGACCTGGGCTCGATGCTAGGTTGGGCAGGTCTCCTGCAGGACGGCGTGGCAGCCCACTCCAGTATTCTTGCCTGGAGAGTCCCCATGGACAGGGGAGCCTGGTGGGATGCAGTCCTTGGGGTCGCAGTCAGACGCGACTGAGTGACTAAGCACACAGCATGGTCCCTGGTGGTGCATCTCTACAATGACTAGTGATGCTGAGCACCTCTTCATAGCTTGTTAACCACTTGAATATCTTGTTTGGGGAAATATCTAAGTTCTTTGCTCATTTTTTAGTTAAGTTTTTTGTGTTGTCATAGGAGTTCTTTATATATTCTAGATATTAATCTTTTTATCAGATATATGACTTGCATTTCCCTTATTCCATAAGCCACTTTTTCATTCTGTTGATTGTGTTTTTTGATGTATAGAAGTTTTAAATTCTGGCTTAATCTCCTAATGAGTTTTATGATTTTAGAAATTATCATTTTTCTTGTAGAAATTACCATTCTGTGTATTTGCCACACTTTTTTTCTCTATTATCCAATTCTGATACTTCACCTTCTTTAGGGTTAGCATTTCTGAATCATAACTGTTGGCATCAATTTCCACAATATGAAAGAAATCTTAGTAATGGCTTGAAATAAGAAAAATGAGAAGGTGGGATAGGTAGTTTGTTGCTTCATTTGGAAAAATTAAGAAGTGACCGGGGTGAGTGAACATTAACTCTAATAATGATCTTTAACACTGCATAACATTCTATGGCCAATCTTGTCTTTTCTCCAATGATCCTGCATAGAAGAAATTGTAATTCCCACTTACAGGTGAGAAAACTGAGATTAAAGAGAGGTATCTTGTTCAGTTTCACAAACATTACAAACATTCTTCTGTTCTGTGCAACACCTCCAAGGAGATGTTTGGAAACCCTTCTGAAAACAAGTGAATAACCTCTTACCTCATTCCTCTCGTTTGAGCCCGCCCTGTGCTACAAAATTGAGACTTGCTTACCTGTCAGAGCAGGCATTGCGCTGTGAACTTCACATGCCTTAGTTCATTGATCCACCTCACTGTGCAAGGCAGTCTGAGGCTCAGAGAAGTTAAAGAATTTTGCCCAAGATCACACTTCCAAAAAGTGGTAGAGCAAGAATTTGTACCCAAGCCAGCCTGATTCCAAAGCTGCTTCATCCCAAGTTTAGATCACAAAAGAGACCTTGAGTCAGAACATACTCTGCTTGCTGCTGCTGCTAAGTCTCTTCAGTCGTGTCCGACTCTGTGCAACCCCATAGACGGAAGCCCACCAGGCGCCCCAGTCCCCGGGATTCTCCAGGCAAGAACAGTGGAGTGGGTTGCCATTTCCTTCTCCAATGCATGAAAGTGAAAATGAGAGAAGCCGCTCAGTCGTGTGCGACTCTTAGCGACCCTATGGACTACAGCCTACCAGGCTCCTCCTTCCATGGGATTTTCCAGGCAAGAGTACTGGAGTGGGGTGCCATTGCCTTCTCCGATACTCTGCTTAAACTATCCTTATTATAAAGTACCTCAAAAGACCCTTTGTTGATCAAATTATTTTGCTTAGACTTTCAGTCCCCTTTCATTTGTTGTTTGTTTTAGAAAGGAGTTATAGTCTCAGATCTCTGCTCTGCATTGAACTAGCTGTAAAACTGTAGATAAGTAGCAAACTCCTCTTGGCCTTAATTTTTTCATCTGAAAACTATCCATTATATCACGTACTTCATGTGGTTGACTTGAGTAGTAAATGAAATAATATATGCACAAATGCTTAGCAGATAGCCTAGCCCATGGTAAGCACTCAGTAAATTTTAGCTATTTTATTAATTTATCAAATTTAAAATACATTTTATAAACAAATTTGACCCATATAGTATATAGCATATACTATATGTCCTTCTCTTAGTCCTTCATGATTTTTCCTTGTTAAACAGAGTACATAAAAGGAGACTCACAGTGAAATCTTTTGCTGGAAAAGTTAACTACAGGTAGGTTCTGCATCAGGACTTGATATTGCTGTAAATTATTAAAAAGCCTAAGCAATGTTATAGACACACAGTACTTATTCTCTCACATAAAAAAATCCAGAGATAGGAAATTCAGAGCTGGTATGGCAACACCATGAAGTCTTTCAGACACAGGTTCTATCTCTTTGGTTTCACTAGCGCTAGAGCATAGTCTTTAACTTCGAAGTGACCTAACGGTTCAGCGTGGTTGCAGAAGCTCAGCCATCATGCCCATATTTGAGAAAGCAGAAAGGAGGAAAAACAGAAGAACAGACAAGGCACAGCTTTCAGTTCTAAGGAGTCTTTTGGGAATCTCATATAGCACTCTCATTTGTATATCATTGGCCAGTCTTTAATCAGTACTGGCTTACTGGCTTTATGTAGCAGCAAGACAGGCTTGGAAATGTCATCTTTTAATTGGTTTCATTTCCACCCTTATTAGAATCTGGTTACAAAGAAAGAAGGGGAAAGGGATCCTGGGATGGTAATTTGCAGTCTCTGCCTCAGAGGCAAAAATTGGTGTGCATTGAGGTTTTAGAGCAACTGTATCTAGAGTTGCTCCTGAGGCTGGAGAGAGTCTGGGGAAAGGACAGACTCAGGGATCTCTGTCTATGTGTATTAGATATTGAAGTTGCATAGAAGTTTATTTTGCTAAAACTGTTCTACTGCCTACAGTAATTCTACAAACTACTATTAGAAAGCAAGGGGCTATTACCATTCACTCCAGTCTACCAGTCCAGTCCACCAGTTATACCACCAGTCCACTCAAAATAAGACTGAAGGCAGGAATATTGCATAAAGGGATAGAGAGAGGCTATACCAGGATATTTGAGGTAATAAAAAGTTACCTATGTGCATGTCCCTATAGCAAATTAGAGGAGCAATCACCTTGAGTTGTTGTGTTGTGCTGTGGAAGCTGTGTGAAGAAAGGTGAGATCTCTTTCCCTTATGCACATGGCTGTACCCATTTTGATGTTGGATCTGAACTCATGTTATGATTACATTGGATTTAACCTCATGTGTGCAGAACCAATTAAATGTTTTAATCAATGATTCCACTGGCCTTTCAAGTCTTATTTTGGGTAAGCAAATGTTTTGGTTTTTTAGAGGTAGATCTGTATTCAAATTTCCTGTTCCAGCAGACTCACGGGGATCGTTCTGCTGTCAGATCATGTGTTCTGATTTCTGGTACTCTGTGCTCTGCCAAAGGATTGATTCACTCTTGCCCACATGTTCCTCGGGCCTAGTGCATCAGTAGATATTTGATAAATGTTTGTTGACAGTAATTGCTACTAATTATGCAATGCAATCGAGTTTTAAAAAGGCACAGGCCCTCACTTTAAAACTGTCTTCAGAATCTGTTTGGTAAGATCATGTAATAATGAGGTCAGGGTTTTTTTCCTTCAGTGGCTAAAGTTTTTTTGAAGGATGTAATATTGAGCCTTCAGATGTTGAAGTCAATTCCAAAGAAAACAGGACTTGGAGGAGGACCCAGGAGAGGGAAGCCCGCAGTGAGCACTTGCTTAACAAAATACTTGTCCTCATGCTGGGACTGGCCTTCCCACCCTCTTGATGGGTTGCTCCTCATGGGGGCCCAGGTGCTGCTGCCAGAATGATCTGAGGTCGGGACCTTCCTCCTCTCCATCAAGGTGCCTCTCTCTTAAGCCCAGTGAACATATTTGCCCTGTCTCAGTTCAGAGTTCTGACACTGCAAAAGAAACCACTGCCTGGGCCCTCTGCATGAAGATACTCCTTTTTGCATCCCTACCTCATTGGTGGCCTACTCCTTGTTTCTTTGGAGGGTCCCCTTTCTGACATCTTTCTCAGTAGCTACCAGACCTCTGAGCTTCCTTTGTCACCATATAGGACTTCCTTTGTCTTCCCCTCCTGCCACCAGACCCCCAGAAAGGAGGCTAGGCTCTTATTGCCTGACCTCAGGGAGAAGTTGGAAGTCCCAGTTTCCTCAACCTCCCCCTCCTGCCACCAGACCCCCAGAAAGGAGGTTAAGCTCTTATTGCCTGACCTCAGGGAGAAACTGGAAGCCCCAATTTCTAGTGGGCTTCCTCCCACTGGAAGCCCCAGTGGGAACTGTTGTATATACTTTCTCACAAAATCACCTTGCAAAGACCTACAGGTCTTTGGAGCACTCTGAGCCCACATGGATCTCTAGTGCCTATTCTTTGGGGAAAGCTGCACCCTGCCTCTGACTAACGTATTTTTGAAACCCACAGGGTTCAGAAGTTGAGGATTGCTTGTGTTTCTGGGACACCGTGTTATCAGGAAGGCAAGACAGTAGAAAGGGGATTAGGAAAATGGTCCTGACCATGGGCACGACTCTGTAGCTTAATTCTAAAGCCTTTGTGGTGTAAAGCAGTGCTTTGAAACCTGACTACAGGTTAGAATCTCCTGGGAGACTTCTTAAAAATGTGGCCTCTTGGTTCTCACCCTAGGATACTCTGATTCAGAGAAACTGACATGCAGACCAGACATCTGTGCTTTTGACGAGCTCCTTAGGTGATCCTGGGGCAGTCACTGGTTAGAGGATGTACACACAGAGAGCAGCCTTGTGTGAAGAGTGGTGTGCATCCATCGCAGTGTAGTGGGGGGCGTGCACTCTGGGCTGGAGGGGACACCGAGGGCCGTTGCCGTCTGCACTTGCAGAGTGTGCCTGGCTCATCAAGGGGAAAACTGGAGGCCCCGGGGGCCGAACTTCCAAGCTAACTTAGGTTATGCAGGGAATGAGACCATCCCCAAAGGACAGAGTAGATCTGAAAGGGGTAAGCTAGAATGGACAGGAGGAAGGAGTTTTGCTAGAGCACTTGGGACGATGGAGCTGGGGATCTTTGTGGGGCTGTTGGAGGATTTTAGGACGAAAAATGGGTAAAAGGAGTTTCTGTTGTATGTTTTTCCATGTGACTGTCCCTTTAGCCATATCTTCCAGGACTTCATGAAAGACCTACTTAATTTTCAGGTTGTTTGGTTTGGGTTTATTTTGGATGTGACACCATGCTGGCATGTAGGCAGCCTTGTTTTTTATTCAGGTTATAGACATAAAAATACTGCCCTTGAAGGATTATGATGAGGAGTTGAGATACCCTATTTAATATCTCAGTCAAATAGTAGATGCAAAAACAAACAAACAAAAACCACAGCACAATTATTGAATTACCAGCAGTTACTGAGAGCATACATATGCCACATGGTGTGCTGGGCACCATGGAAAAGCAGAGAAATGAGGAGCCTACAGTCTGAATCAATTAACTTTTATCATAAATTTGTGCTCCAGAAAGATCTCTGACTCAGACATCATCAGACCTGACTGCATAAGCTTTGCAGAAAGTCTGTGAGAATTAGAACCACATATTTAAGAATCTGGCCAGATTCAAGAGTGTCTGAGCTGGAAAGGGCCATAAGAGCATCCATTTCATTTTCCACATTTTCCTGATGAAGACCTCAGGCCTGCAGAGAGGGAGAACTTATAACAGAGATAAATTGTTATAACTTTTATTAAGTATTTAAAGATGTGGTTATTATTTATAGAGCAACTCTAAAAGTTATGCCAATATAACCTTCTTAATAGACAGAGCATGAAGTATAAAATGTCAGTGCTAAAATTTTCCTAAGGGTCCCCTGGTTCAGATTGCTTATTTTACTAATGAGGAAACTAGGGATATACTTTACTGTGTTACTGCTGAGTCACAGCCTGTGGGTGAGTGTATCTCAGCAATGTTTGAGGTAGGAGACTGGCAAATGATAGTGCAGCAGTCTTGAGTATTTTTTTCCAGAACGGTGTTGATAAACTGCTGCTCAAATACATTTCCTTTCCTTCCTTGACTGCCTGGTTTTATTTGACCACATAGCTACAAGTCAAGTGAAATAAAGAAAGGCAAAAAATGTATAGACATAACATATGTCTATACATGGACAAAGAATATGTGTATAAGTTAGGATGCATTTAAAGGCAAAGTGACACAATGCCTTACAATGGCTTAAGCAATAAAGATGTATAACTATCCTTGCAGCAAGAAATCTAGAGATAGAGGAGTCCAGATTTGATGCATTGGCTCCATTTGTCATTAGAAACTCAGGTGTGTGTGTGTTTTGTTTTTTTTTTTAATTTTCTATCCTGCCAACCTCAGTACATTGGTTTTTCTGTCCAAAGGCTGATGAGCCTAAAATAATTGTCTCAACGTTCAGCGCTAGGTTTTGTGTGCTTGGTCGCTCAGTTGTGTTTGACTCTGCAACCCCATGGACTGGCCCGCCAGGGTCTTCTGTCCATGGGGATTCTTCCGGTAAGAATATTGGAGTGGACTGCCTTGCCCTCCTCCAGGAGCATCAGGTTTTATACATATTCAAAAAATGAGAGATATACAGGACTCTCAATTTATCTGTTTATCATGAACCAAAACTTTCCCTAGACAGGATTTCCCAAAATCCTCTGACAGGATTTTTCTGGGTCTCATGACTGGATCTGTGTCACATGTCCTCTAATTTCCAGCAAAGAAAACCGAAATTGTTCTGCCTGCCCAAACCAATCATAATTCCCCTCCTAGGTCTGAAGAAAGATCCTTCTTTCTTTGAGATGTTTCTTCTTTGACAATGCAAAATTCCATAAACTACAGACAAGGATAACACTGGGAAAGGAAAAAAGGTATAGCCAATTTTACACATCAAGAGATTCGTAGATCTTGAATTTTTTTTTTTTTTTTTGGAATAATACTTTGTAAGGTTACTTTCTGGATAGATTAGTAGCTATACTCTTGAGTTTAATTTTTCTATTAATTTATTTTAATTGGAGAATAGTTGCTTTACTATATTGTGATTGCTTTTGTCATACCACAATATGAATCAGTCACAGGTATACATATGCCCCCCCCCATCCTGAACCCCCTCCCACCTCTCCCCCCGCCATCCTATCCCTCTGGGTTGTCCCAGAGCACCAGCTTTGGGTGCCTTGCTTCATGCATTGCACTGGTCATCTATTTTACATATGGTATTGTACATGTTTCACTGATATTCTCTTAAATCATCCCACCCTCACCTTCTCTAGATGAGTCCAACATCTGTTCTTTACATCTCTGTCTCCTTCACTGCCCTAAGATCATTGGTACCATCTTTCTAAATTCCATATATATGTGTTAATATACAGTATTTGTCTTTCTCTCTCTGACTTACTTCACTGTCTATAATAAGTTCCAGGTTCATCCACCTCATTAGAACTGACTCAAACGAGTTCCTTTTTATAGCTGAGTAATATTCCATCATGTATATGTACCATAATTTCCTTATTCATTCATCTGCTGATGGACATCTAGATTGCTTCCATGTCCGAGCTATTGTAAATAGTGCTGCAGTGAACACTGGGGTACATGTATCTCTTTCAATTCTGTTTTCTCTGAGGTGTATGCCCAGCAGTAGGATTGCTAGGTCATATGGCAGTTCTAGGGCTTCCCTGGTAGCTCAGTCGGTAAAGAATCTGCCTGCAATGCAGGAGACCTTGGTTCAATTCCTGGGTTGGGAAGATCTCCTGGAGAAGGGATAGGCTACCCACTTGGGTTTCCCTGGTGGCTCAGATGTTAAAGAATCCTCCTGCAATGTGGGAAACCTGGGTTCAATCCTTGAATTGGGAAGATCCTCTGGAAGAGGGGATGGCCACCCACTCCAGTATTCTTGCCTGGAGAATTCCTTGGACAGGGAAAGCTGGCAAGCTGCAGTCCATGGGGTCACAAAGAGTTGGACACAACTGAGTGACTAAGCACACACGCTCATGGCAGTTCAATTTCCAGTTTTTGAAGGAATCTCCACGATGTTCTCCCTTGTGACTGTACCAGTTTGCATCCCCACCAACAGTGCAAGAGGGTTCCCTTTCCTCCACACCCTCTCCAGCATTTATTGTTTGTAGACTTTCTGATGATGGCCATTGACCAGTGTGAGATGATACCTCATGTTTTGATTTGCATTAATTTAATAATGAATGATGTTGAGCATCTTTTCATGTGTTTATTAGCCATCTGTATATCTTCCTTGGAGAAATGTCTGTTTAGTTCCTTTGCCCACTTTTTGATTGGGTTGTTTACTTTTCTGGTATTGAGCTGCTTGTATATTTTGGAGATTAATTCTTTGTCAGTTCTTTCACTTGCTATTATTTTCTCCCATTCTGAAGGCTCTCTTTTCACCTTGCTTATAGTTTCCTTTGTTGTGCAAAAGCTTTTAAGTTTAAATAGGTCTCATTTGTTTATTTTTGTTTTTATTTCCATTACTCTGGGAGGTGGGTCATAGAGGATCTTGCTATGATTTATGTCAGAGAGTGTTCTGCTTATGTTTTCCTCTGAGAGTTTTATAGTTTCTGGTCTTACATTTAGGTATTTAATCCATTTTGAGTTCATTTTTGCAAGTGGTGTTAGAGAGTATTCTAGTTTCTTTTTTTTTTTACACATAGTTGACCAGTTTTCCGAAAACAATTTGTTGAAGAGACTGGAGTCAGAAATCCGAGATTTAAATCTTGGCACTAGCACATATAAGCTGTCATTCAGTTGTCTCATCTGTAAATTAGGAATAGTAATACTACCTATTTCATAGTTTTGGGGGATTGTTATTATTATTATTTTGCAAATAAAGACTTGGTAATATTGTATAGTTGTTAAGTACTTGAAACTCTGTCAAGCACCTAGGAAGTTCTCAATAAACCTTGGCGGCTTTTATTTTAGAAACATTGGTTCTATACATTTAAATTATGTTTGAGTGAAAGTCACTCCGTTGTGTCCAACTCTTTGTGACCCCATGGACTATACAGTCCATGGATTCTCCAGGCCAGAATACTGGAGGGGATAACCTTTCTCTTTTCCAGGGAATCTTCCCAACCCAGGGATCTAACCCAGGTATCCCACTTTGCAGGCAGATTCTTTAGCATCTGAGCCACCAGCGAAGCCCAAGAATACTGGAGTGGGTAGTCTATCTCTTCTCCAGTGCATCTTTCTGATGCAGGAATTGAGCCAGGGTCTCCTGCATTGTAGGTGGATTCTTTATCAGCTGAGTTTGTCTTCTTTCAAATCAAAATTGTATAAGACTCTCCCCTATTCCCTAAGCCTGTGGCTGTATTTTTCTAAATGTAAAACAATATCTAGTATGGATGTGTCCTCTTGTTGGGTGGGGTGGGAGTGGGGCTTCTCTTCTTCAGCCAAGGAAGTTCAGGCAGAATGTTGCTGGTGCATCTTTCTGATCTTCAGATCCCAGATATGCAGTTGACACCACTCTTGTGGCAGAAAGCGAAGAAGAACTAAAGAGCCTCTTGATGAAAGTAAAAGAGGAGAGTGAAAAAGCTGGCTTTTTCAACATTCAGAAAACTAAGATCATGGCATCTGGTCCCATCACTTGATGGCGAATAGATGGGGAAACACTGGAAAGTGACAGACTATTTTCCTGGGCTCCAAACTCACTGCAGATGGTGACCGCAGTCATGAAATTAAAAGACACTTGCTCCTTGGAAGAAAAGTTATGACCAACCTAGACAGCATATTTAAAAGCAGAGACATTACTTTGCCAACAAAGGTCCATATAGTCAAAGTACAGTTTTCCAGTAGTCATGTATGGATGCAAAGAAGGCAATGGCACCCCACTCCAGTATTCTTGCCTGCAGAATCCCAGGGCCAGGGGAGCCTGGTGGGCTGCCATCTCTGGGGTCGCATAGCATTGGACACGACTGAAGTGACTTAGCAGCAGCAGCATGTTTGGATGTGAGAGTTGGACTATAAAGAAAGCTGAGTACCAAAGAATTGATACTTTTGAACTGTGGTGTTGGAGAAGACTCTGGAGAGTTCCTTGGACAGCAAGGAGATCCAACCAGTCCATCCTAAAGGAGATCAGTCCTGAATATTCATTGGAAGGACTGATACTGAAGCTGAAGCTCCAGTACTTTGGCCACCTATTGTGAAGAACTGACTCATCAGCAAAGGCTCTGATGCTGGGAAGGATTGAAGGGAGGAGGAGAAGTGGACAACAGAGGATGAGATTATTGGACAGCATCACTGGCTCAATGGACATGAGTTTGAGCAATCTCTGGGAGTTAGTGATGGACAGGGAAGCCTGGCATGCTGCAGTCCACAGTGTCAGAAAGAGTCAGACACAACTGAACTGAGCTAGAGTGAATCTTACTTAAAAAGCTTACTCAGGTCTAGAATCCATTTATTTGATTTCCAGTTGAATGTTTGCCTCTCAGGTCCAAACCAAAACAGCAATGCAATTTACCTTATCTACATTATATTTCTGGCTGCCAGGGTGAGATCTGGCAGTACCTCAGCTCACAGGAGGCCAGGGCACACAGCCCATTGAGCTTTCTTTCCTAGGTCCAGGAAACTGAGCAGATCTGGAAAATTTGGAAATTTTCAGAGGACTAGCAGATCATTGCCCCCATTCAGTTAGAATATTGACAGGAGGGTGTATTTATTCAGAATCCAATCACCACTGTTATATTTGTGTCCGACAGGAAGTGGAGTTGGTGTCAGAGGAAGGGCTATTGTCACTCTCATTGTTTACAAGACAATAGTTGGGAAGATCTGCTCAAGGTTCTCTTGACCATGGTGCCATTTACAATCTTTGGCATAATTGACTGGATTTTACTGCTACTCCTCTGTTTATTCCTGAGAGTCTCCCTGAGAATTCTATAAATATCCAAGATGTCCCCTGTAAGGGACTCAGTGCTAGAAATTGATGGTCTGAAGGTAAACACTTCCTGTGCTGTGGGCTTTAGACTATAATGAGCAAATATTTGGCTTCCCACTGGTGGGAAAAGGAAGACTTGCCTCTCCTCACATACAGATTCCAACATGAACTCTGCTGTGTCTTATATATAGGTGTTTTTACTGACCTTGAGAAAGGTCAGAAAACTGGCAAACTTGGGTGTTGGGTGATCATTTTAGAAAATGGGAAAACCCAGGAAATACCTTTAAAATTTTTTCCTGTATATTCTTCCTTGATTTCTCCTCTTTTTAGTTTAATTTTTCTACTATTTATCTTTTTCCTTTCTGTTCAGATCAGTTCAGTTGCATAGTTGTGTTCAACTCTTTGTGATCCCGTGAATTGCAGCACATCAGGTTTCCCTGTCCACCACCAACTCCTGAAGCTTGCTCAAACTCATGTCCATTGAGTCAGTGATGCCATCCAACCATCTCATCCTCTGTTGTCCCCTTCTCCTTCCACCTTCAATCTTTCCCAGCATCAGGGTCTTTTCAAATGAATCAGTTTCATTTCACATAAGGTGGCCAAAGTATTGGAGTTTCAGCTTCAACATCAGTCCTTCCAATGAATATTCAGGAATGATTCCCTTTACGATGGACTGGTTGGATCTCCTTGCAGTCCAAGGGACTCTCAAGAGTCTTCTCCAACACCACAGTTCAAAAGCATCAATTATTCAGCACTCAGCTTTCTTTATAGTCCAACTCTCACATCCATTCATGACTACTGGGAAAACCATAGCTTTGACTAAACAGACCTTTGTTGGCAAAGTAATGTCTCTGCTTTTTATATGCTTTCTAGGTTGGTCATAACTTTTCTTCCAAGGAGCAAGTGTCTTTTAATTTCATGGCTGCAGTCACTATCTGCAGTGATTTTGAAGCCCCCCAAAATAAAGTCTCTGACTGTTTCCACTGTTTCCCCATCTATTTGTTTTGAAGTGATGGAACCATGACCTTAGTTTTCTGAATGTTGAGTTTTAAGCCAACTTTTTCACTCTCCTCTTTCACTTTCATCAAGAGGCTCTTTAATTCTTTGCTTTCTGCCATAAAGGTGGTATCATCTGCATACCTGAGGTTATTGATATTTCTCCTGGCAATCTTGATTCCAGCTTGTGCTTCATCCAGCTCAGTATTTCTCATGATGTACTCTGCATATAAGTTAAATAAGCAGGGTGGCAATATACAGCCCTGACATACTCCTTTTCCTGTTTGGAAATAGTCTGTTGTTGCATGTCTGGTTCTAACTGTTGCTTCTTGACCTGCATACAGATATCTCAAGAGGCAGGTCAGGTGGTCTGGCAGTCCTATCTCTTGATGAATTTTCCACTGTTTGTTGTGATCCACACAGTCAAAGGCTTTGGAGTAGCCGATAAATCAGAAGTAAATGTTTTTCTGCTGGTTAGGAAAATAGAAATTATATTTGTGCCCTTTTGGTGGTTATTCATGAAAGATGGCTGTGGCCTTGTCTTGCTATGCTACTGTTTCATTTATGGCCTCTGATCACAGAACCTTGCATATGCCGTAACCCCCAGAAACAATTTGTGGTAGCTTTTCTCAGTTTTCTTTCAAGGGTAGTTAAACCTGGGTTCAAGAAGTGACCTCAGTTCTGGTTGCTCTGCTTCACATGAGGAACTTTACCTTTTAGGAGCTGACACTGGGTCACCTCTGCCTCCTTCTGGCCCTGCCCCAGTAGGCATGCTTTAAGTTTCCTTCATCACCTTGAATTTATTTTCTATATCTGGCACAAATAAATGTTCTTCTTCTCCACCCTCCCCTTTCCCTTTTCTACCTCTCTTTCTTTTTCTCTCTCAGTCTGTTCTTGCTACATGTTCATGACTAAAAATATGGTCTTCCAGTGTCATCCTTACTGAAAGTCCTTGACTTGTAATAGAAGATATAAGTCACAGCCCATCACTCACATCAATAAACAAGACTGCCAGCCTGCTAGGGAAGATGTCAGGGCAAGCCATCAGATACTGATTCACTTTATCAGATGCAGTGGTCTCAAACTAGAATTCCCTCACAATCCAGATGTGCAGAGTGGGGGACTGATTGAAAAGCACTCACCCCACCTAAAACTGCTACTCAGCATGAGCTGATTATTTCAATGAAGGAAAACACAAACAAACAAACACTGTATGGTGGAAATATCCAATTTTCATATTTTTAACATTTAGAGAAACTATGTGGACTCTGAATTGAAATCCCCTGAATTCTGAATGCCGCCCACTGATTCTCTGTAAACAGATGAGAACAACGTGGCGGTCGGTGGGGCCCATGTGCCGCTGATGTGCCCCACCAGCTGCTGCGCTGTTGTGCCTTTGTCTACTGCGGTCGCATCTGGACTCCCAAGCTGTGTGGTGCTTGCCTTATACAACTAACTGACAGTTTCCATCCTGTATGGTCTTTTTGAAAGAAGGACAGTATAACTTGTGAACCACAAATAAAAAATCATGTGCTCTTCTGTTTGCATTGTTGGCAAGCATTTATGTGTTCTAGCCTATGGAGCACGGTCAAGGGGGAGGAAGCATACTCGGTATGGACCTGGCCACTGAGCATCACGCTCACGGCCAGACAGCCTTGGGTTTAAATGCTGGCTCCTCTATTTGCTAGACATTTGACCTTAGGCAAATTACTCAGCCTCTCTGAATCTCATCTATCATATGTGGAAAACAGTGCCTCCTTCCCATGGCCCCCTGTGGGTACCTGAGATGACCTGCACAGGCAGAGGGCCCAGCACAGAGGAGGTTTCAGTAGTGGCAGCTGTCATTAGTCGTTCACTTCCATGCTTCTAAGATACTGAGCTTATTTGTGGCAAAGTAAACCTGAGCTAATAAAGATGATTATAATCTGTATGTATCCCACTTGGTGTGAATTTTCACAAGTTTCACTGAAAAAATGTGTTTGATTATAGGTGCTACCCAGAACCTCTATTATTTTTCTACAATTTGAAAAGTTTTGAATTCTACAATACATTTGATTTTACAGGGTTTGGATAAAAGTCAAAGACTCTGTAGTTGCAGTAACATAGCAACAAGTGGAGATCGACATCATGAAAACCAAACACATAACCCACAATATTGCTAGAAGGTGACAGAGTAATATAAATGATTAGAGCTAGGAGAGTGGGGAGGTAAGTTTGGGAGAGCTTCCTGAAGGCAGTGGTCTTTTGAGCCTGATCCCAGGAGAAATGAAGGAATTGCATTTGGTGACGAGGCGGCAAGTTCCAGGGAGAATGCATAAGATTCTTGGCTGTCTTTCAAATGTCCTCAGCAATCCAAACTGCTTTCAGGTCTGTGCATTGTCATGGAGAGTACATAATCACCTTTAGAAAGATGCAGCTGGGGAACTGACAGGGAAAAACGTTGCTGGTAGGGAGGAGTGTAAAGAATGGGATGAGAAGACCCACTTTATGATGAAGCGCTGTTGGAGAGAAAGCGTGTTTTGAATGGCCCCTGAGGAGCCCTTTGCCTTTCTAGGCTGAGGACCTGGTTTTGCACACTGGCAGCTCTCTTTGTATGACTTCTGCATATGGCAGCAAGCTATTGCTGCATTTAGGGAAACTCTCCTGGAGCTGGGACCATGGCAAGCCAACATTTCTAAATTGCACACCCCAAGTCATTCCCCACTTGGCTTGTCTTTTTTTAATGACCCAAAGATGATGCTGAGGAGATGATCTGGCTGAGCAGGGGAGTGATGAAACTTGGTTATGTTTCAGGAAAAGCACTCTTCCACTATGTGGGTTAGAGATGGGCAATACAAGACAGAGAAAAAAATACATAAGTCTTGTTCATCACTCTCTTCCCGGCACTTAGGACAGGGCCTGACACAGACTTGTTCAACTAAGTTAGTAACAAACATAATGCCCATCTTGGCACAGTCTCCTCCTCGGCCTGGAAACCAGAACATGTGATGACCCCCTGAAAGGTGGCCCTGGACCAACACTCCGTTTGTTCTGTGTGAACAGCAATGGTTGGAAGACAAGGAGTCTCTTCAATAATGTTTTGTAACAGGAACAACTGACCTACTCACATGGTACTTCTGTTGTCTACAAGTGTAAGAAGAGGACTAAGAGGAACCTCGGGGAACAGAGAAACACTCAGCACCTCCTGGAACACAGTGTGAGGGATCAGCTTCTACTACTGGCAGCAGCTCTGGCCTCTGAGTCTAGTACAGAATCCCTAGGTCTCTCTACTGAGATGGTACTTTTGTTTTTCCCAAAGTCTTCTACTTCCTGATGGGGACTGTGATGCCAAGCATATGTAGTGATGGCATGAGTTGTATATGGACTGAGAGGCTGAATCTGTGGGTTGGACAGGATGCAGTAAAGGCACATTGTGAAGGAGCCCCGGGAGAATTCTGTAGACTTTGGAGAGGGAGGGGCAGAGTCACTTGCCTACTTAGAAGTTGTGATTTGCTGACTGGAAATCACTGATTTGGAAAACATATTAAATTATTCTGGTTTATCTATTATGTATCTGAACTTCACATCTGCAGGACTAGGGATCACAATTCTTCCCAAATACACGTGTGTTGGAGAGGGCTGCCTTCCTGCCAAGTGAGGCATATGACTGCCCAGTGCTCTACATTTCCCAGTCTCCTTGTCTTGGTCTTGCACTTCTAGCCTCCAAAACCATGAGAAATAAATGTTTATTTATTTTACAGGCCCTCAGTCTGTAAAATTCTGTTATAGCAGCCCAAACTGACTAAGACACTCTGACTCCTAATTCTTGGCCTCTTGGATCTATGCATGTTCCTACTTCACAGCCTTTGTCTGAAGAGCCCTCTAGAATCACTGTCTGAGGCTTTTCTGATAGACTGAAGGTCACAGGAATCCTGGCCTGGGGGCCAAGTGTTAGTGAATAACTGTCCTGGCTTTCCCAGGACCGAGGGGTTTCTGAGGCTTTGGATCCTCGTGCTAATACTGGGAGTGTCCTAGATAATTAGGACAGTCAGTCATGCTACTGACAGGACATGTGCAGAACCATAATGTTCCTGCTCCAAGAAATGGCCCAGGGTAATTGAAGAAATTATTCTGGGGAATTATAATCACAGGAGCAAAGCGAGATTACCAGGCTAAATTGAGTTTTCCCTGGATCTCATGTTTTTGTTTCTTGAATGTAGAGCGGAAGGTAAGAAAGCTGAAATGATTATTGACACAGCTGTGAGCCTCACAATTGCCCTCTCTATTCATTCCTCTACACAAATTCCTAAAGTCTAGTCTCTTAAATGAACGCATATAATCCAGAGATATCCAAGTGTAGGCTATCAACTCATTTATTTCCAGCAGTACTTGAGACAATGAAATTCTAACATAATCAGCAAACCTGGGCTGTCCCTTAGGAGGAAATGACCTAGGACTTGACCTGTTTCACCAAGTTCAGCCAAGATCAATTTATTTCCTTCTTGGGAATGATTCCATGCTTTGCCTGGGGGAGAAATCCGCTGTAATTGCTGGATAAGTTTTTATGCCATTCTTTCTTTCTTTGGGACCAGGAAAGAGTACCTAATAGTGGAAGGAAGAATTACAGGTATATAGGCCTGATATGTACTGGAGTTAGCTTGTACTGGCTCAAAAGAGCAAATTTGTAAATTTCCAGGAGACTTGAGAGCCTATTGTTGAAAATTAAATCCAGCAATTAGTAAAACTACATTATGCATAGTTATAATTATGTTACCTTAAAAGGAAGGTATCTTCAACTTAGGCTTCAGCAAATACTTAAAACTCATCACTTCCTAATTGTTTTCCTATTACCTATATTCTCAAGATTATATGTATTTATCATATCTGTATGGCAGCCTATGCCTGTATTCAGACAAAGCCTTCTAATTCTCTTTACTAGAATGTTCCTGGGTACCTCTTCCCAAATCTGTCTTCACTGGTGTCAGGTTGGTGGCTGAAATCAGCCACGATGGAGATACCACAACACATGACACATCCATCTCCCGCCTTCTGAGAATCAGTCATTAAACGTATACCAGTGTGCCTCTCAGTAAAGTTGTCATTCATTGAAGGCTTGCTATGTGCTAGGCATAATTCCAAGAATTTTGTAAATATTTATTATTTATTCAGCCAATACTGAGTCATTGCCTGCAGTATACCAGGCTCCATTATCATTAGTAGTAGTTTTTATCAAATACCTACTGTGTGCCTTGCATTCTTCTAAGTGTAATAATTCAAGGAGGGAGGTTCTATTATTTTTTTCTCAATATATATATTTTATTGAAGTTAACTTACAATGCTTCAAGTGCACAGCAGTGTGATTCAGTTATACATATACACACATATTATTTTTGAAATTATTTTCTATTATGGCCTTGGAGTACAGAATGAAGCAGGACAAAGGCTAATAGAGTTTTGCCAAGAGAACACACTGGTCATAGCAACCACCCTCTTCCAACAACACAGGAGAAGACTCTACACATGGACATCATCAGATGGTCAACACTGAAATCAGATTGATTATATTCTTTGCAGCCAAAGATGGAGAAGCGCTATACAGTCAGCAAAACAAGACTGGGACCTGACTGTGGCTCAGGTCATGAACTCCTTATTGCCAAATTCAGACTGAAATTGAAGAAAGTGGAGAAAACCACTAGACCATTCAGGTATGACCTAAATCAAATCCCTTATGACTAAACAGTGGAAGTGAGAAATAGATTTAAGGGACTAGTCCTGATAGACAGAGTGCCTGATGAACTATGGACGGAGGTTCATGACATTGTACAGGAGACAGGGATCAAGACCACGCCCAAGAAAAAGAAATGCGAAAAAGCAAAATGGTTGTCTGAGGAGGCCTTACAAACAGCTGTGAAAAGAAGGGAAGCAAAAAGCAAAGGAGAAAAGGAAAGATATACCCATCTAAATGCAGAGTTCCAAAGAAAAACCAGGAGAGATAAGGAAGCTTTCCTCAGCGATAAATGCAAAGAAATAAAGGAAAACAATAGAATGGGAAAGACTAGAGATCTCTTCAAGAAAATTAGAGATATCAAGGGAACATTTCATGCAAAGATGGGCACAATAAAGGACAGAAATGGTATGGATATAACAGAAGCAGAAGATATTAAGAAGAGGTGGCAAGAATACATGGAAGAACTATACAAAAAAAGATGTTCATGACCCAGATTATCACAATGGTGTTGTGATCACTCACCTAGAGCCAGACATCCTGGAATGTGAAGTCAAGTGAGCCTTAGGAAGCATCACTATTAACAAAGCTAGTGGAGGTGATGGAATTCCAGCTGAGCTTATTTCAAAACCTGAAAGATGATGCTGTGAAAGTGCTGCACTTAATATGCCAGCAAATTTGGAAAACTCAGCAGTGGCCACAGGACTGGAAAAGATCAGTTTTCATTCCAATCCCAAAGAAAGTCAATGCCAAAGAATGCTTGAACTCCCGCACAATTGCACTCATCTCGCACACTAGTAAAGTAATGCTCAAAATTCTCCAAGCCAGGCTTCAGCAATACGTGAACCATGAACTTCCAGATGTTCAGGCTTGTTTTAGAAAAGGCAAAGAAGCCAGAGATCAAATTGCCAACATCAGCTGGATCATCAACATCTATTTCTGCTTTATTGACTATGCCAAAGCCTTTGACTGTATGGATCACAATAAACTGTGGGAAATTCTGAAAGAGATGGGAATACCAGACCACCTGACCTGCCTCTTGAGAAACCTGTATGTAGGTCAGGAAGCAACAGTTCGAACTGGACATGGAACAACAGACTGGTTCCAAATAGGAAAAGGAGTATGTCAAGGCTGTATATTGTCACCCTGCTTATTTAACTTATATGTAGAGTACATCATGAGAAACGCTGGGCTGGAAGAAGCACAAGCTGGAATCAAGATTGCCGGGAGAAATATCAATAGCCTCAGATATGCAGATGACAGCACCCTTATGACAGAAAGTGAAGGGGAACTAAAGAGCCTCCTGATGAAAGTGAAAGACGAGAGTGAAAAGGTTGGCTTAAAGTTCAACATTCAGAAAACTAAGATCATGGCATCTGGTCCCATCACTTCATGGCAAATAGATGGGGAAACAGTGGAAACAGTGACTGACTGTATTTTTCTGGGCTCCAAAATCACTGCAGATGGTGATTGCAGCCATGAAATTAAAGATGCTTACTTCTTGGAAGAAAAGCTATTACCAACCTAGACAGCATATGAAACAGCAGAGACATTTCTTTGCCAACAAAGGTCTGTCTAGTCAAGGCTATGGTTTTTCCAGTGGTCATGTATGGATGTGAGAGTTGGACTATAAAGAAAACTGAGTGCCAAAGAATTGATGCTTTTGAACTGTGGTGTTGGAGAAGAATCTTGAGAGTCTCTTGGGCTGCAAGGAGATCCAACCAGTCCATCCTAAAGGAGATCAGTCCTGTGTGTTCATTGGAAGGACTGATGTTGAAGCTGAAATTCCAATACTTTGACTCACTGGGAAAGACCCTGATGCTGGGAAAGATTGAGGGCAGGAGGAGAAGGGGTCAACAGAGGATGAGATGGTTGGATGGCATCACCGACTCAATGGACATGGGTTTGGGTGGACTCCAGGAGTTGGTGATGGACAGGGAGGCCTGGCGTGCTGCGGTTCATGGGATCACAAGGATTTGGACATGACTGAGCAACTGAACCGAACTGAACTGAAAGGTTGTTACAAGATATTGACTGTAGTTCCCTGGCTATACAATAAACCTTTGCTGCTTGTTGCATATTTATTTTTTTAAAATAGAAATCTAAGTCAAACAAGTGGAATCAAAATAAATTTCATAAATTTTTTAGTTGGTCAAAGATTCATAAGTTTTCTAAAACACACACATTATGTGTATTATTTATACATATGTATACAAAAGCTTTTCTACTATACTTGAGAAAGGCTTGAGAAATAACATCAAAAAAAAAAGATGGAGAAATTGGAAAACATAAAATAAATGTAATGGGAGCACTGAATATGAAATAAAAAAAGTGAAACAAACTAGTTAAAAGTAAAGGATCATCATATAGTTCACTTGTTTTTAAACACTACTGCTCATTAGAAATTTATCTGGAGCTCTGGAGAAAAAGAAAGCAGTACCTAGGCATTTACATTTTTCAAAATATTTCAAGATAATTCTGATGTGCATCTGGATTTTAAAAAGTGATTGTAGCGTTTTCTATTAAATCATAGTTTTGGTGATATAGAGTTCTATTATTCTTCTGTTGACCAATCGTGATACAATGGTATTAAGGGAATAATAGTTACATAATCACAATAGTAAAAGATGTTTATTGATTTTTACAGAAAATAGCCAGACAAAAAACAAAAGATAATTACAATTGCAAGCCATAATTGGAACATTATTAATGTAACAATATAAAATAGTTACATACAGTTTGAGGGGTCAAGCAGTGTTAAGTGGCAGAGCATACATGCACATGTTTTCATCCACCCAGCCAGTCTATGTCTTTCCTTTGGTGAATTTAATCCATTTACATTTAAGGTAATTATTGGCATGTGTGGTTCTATTACCATTTTCTTAATTGTTTTTGGTTTATTTTCTGTAGGTCTTTTCATTCTCTTGTGTTTCCTGCTTAGAGAAGTTCCTTTAGCATTTGTTGTAAAGCTGGTTTGGTGGTGCTGAATTCTCTTAACTTTTCCTTGTCTAGAGAGCTTTTGATTTCTCCATCAAATCTGAATGAGAGTCTTGCTGGGCAGAGTATTCTTGGTTGTATGTTCTTCCCTTTCATCACTTTAAATACATGCTGCCATTCCCTTCTGGCTTGTAGAGTTTCTGTTGAGAAATGATTCTGATACCCTGATGGGAGTTTCCTGGTAAGTTATTTATTTTTCTCTTGTTGTTTTTAATATTTTATCTTTGTCTTTAATTTTTGTCAGTTTGATTACTATGTGTCTTGGTGTGTTCCTCCTTGAATTTATCCTGCCTGGAACTTTCTGTGCTTCCTGGACTTGGTTGGCTATTTCCTTTCCCATGTTAGGGAAATTTTCAGTTATCTCTTCAAATATTTGCTAAGGTCCTTTTTCCTCTCTCTTTTCCTTCTGGGAGCCCTATAATGCAAATGTTAGTGCTTTTAATACTGTCCCAGAGATCTCTCAGGGTGACTTCATTTCTTTTCATTCTTTTTTCTATATCCTGTTCTGTGGCAGTGATTTCCACCATTCTGTTCTCCAGGTCATTTATCTGTTCTTCTGCCTCAATTATTCTGCTATTGATTCCTTCTAGTGTATTGTTCACCTCTGATTGTTTGTTCCTTAGTTCTTCTAGGTCGTTGCTAAACATTTCTTGCATTTTCTTCATTGTGTTTCCAAGATCCTGGATTATTTTCACTATCATTATTCTGAATTCTTTTTCTGGAAGTTTGCCTATCTCCACTTCATTTCACTGTTTTTCTCGGGTTTTATCTTGTCTCTTCATCTGGGACACAACTTTCTGCTTTTTCAACCTGATTAACTTTCTGTAATATGATTTTTGTTTTAGCACTTTGCCATTGTGCTTCTTCTTGCTTTCTCTGTCTGCCCTCTGATGGAGAAGGCTAAGAGGCTTGTGTAAGTTTCCTGGTGGGCGGGACTGGTGGGCAGGACCTTGCTCAGTAAAACTTTAATCCAATTTTCTGCTGGTGTGTGGGGTTGAATTTCCTCCTGGTTTGGGTTCATTGTATGGTATGAGGAGACCCATCCCTGGGGTTTACAGGCTCTGTGGTAGGGTTAATGGTGAACCCCAAGAGAATTTACACCAAGGGGGACCTTCCTGGCCTGCTGTTGCCAGTGCCCCGTCCCTGTGGTGAGCCCCTGCCAACCAACGCCTCCACAGGAGGCCCCCCAACACCAGCAGGTGGTAATGTTCAGTATCCTGTGAGGTCACTACTCCTCTCCTCTGGGTCTTGGTGCACAAAGGTTTTGTTTGTGCCTCCAAGACCAGAGTTTCTGTTTCCCCTAGTCCTGTGGAAATCCTATAATCAAATCCAGCCGGCTTTCAAGGTCAGATTCCCTGGGGATTCCCACCCTTTGTTGGATCCCCAGGCTGGGGAGCCTGATGTGGGTTCAGAACCTTCACAACAGTATGAGAATTTCTGTGGTGTTATTGTTGTCAAGTTTGTGGGTCACCCACCCAGCAGGTATGGGATTTGATTTTACCGTGGTTACGCCCCTCTTACTTTTTCACTGCAGTTTCTTTGTTTTTGGACGTGGGGTCTCTTTTTTTTTTTTTTTTTTTGGTGGGTTCCAGCATCCTCCTGTTAATGGTTGTTCAATAGTTGCAATTTTGGTGTTCTCACAGGAGGAGATGAACGTATGTCCTTCTACTCTGCCATCTTGAACTGGAAGTCCTCTCTATTATTATTTTTTTTAATTGGAGGAAAATTTCTCTACGATGCTGTGTTGATTTCTGCTTCACAACAACATGAATCAGTCATAATTATATATATATATATATGTATATATATATATATATATACACACACATCCCTTTCCTCTTGAGTCTCCCTCCCCTCTCCCGTCCCACCCCTTTAGGTTGTCACAGAGCACCAAGCTGGGTTCCCTGTGTTACACAGCAGCTTCCTACTAGTTTTCTATCATACACATGACTGTGTATATAGGTTAATGCTGCTTTATCAGTTCGTCCTACCCTCTCCTTCCCCCACTGTGTGCACAAGTTCATTCTTTATATTTGCATCTCCATACCTTCCATGTAAATAGGTTCATCAGTATATTTTTCTAGATTCCATATACATGAGTTAATATATGATATTTATTTTTCTCTTTTCTCATCAGTCAGAAAAATAAGTGAAGTTATACTTCACTCTATATAACAGGTTCTAGGTTCATCCATCTCACTACAACTGACTCAAATTCATTCCTTTTTATGGCTGAGTAATATGCTATTGTATAAATGTGCTATATATTCTTTATCCATTCACTTATCAATGAATATCTAGCTTGCTTCCACATCCTTGCTATTGTAAATAGTGCTGCAATGAACATTAGTGTATATATGTCTTTTAGATTTGTGGTTTTCTCAGAGTATGCCCAGTAGTGGGGTTGCTGGGTCATATGGTAGTTTTAGGGGCTTCCCAGCTGGCACTAGTGGTAAAGAACCTGCCTGCCAATGCAGGAGACATAAGAGACATAGGTCCATTCCCTGGGTCAGGGAGATCCTCTGGAGGAGGGCACGGCAACCTACTCCAGTATTCTTGCCTGGAGAATCCCATGGACAGAGGAACCTGGTGGGATGCAGTCCATAGGATCACAAAGAGTGGGACATGACTGAAGCAACTTGGCATACATGCAAGCAAGGTAGATTATTCCTAGTTTGTTAAGGAATCTCCACACTGTTATCCATAGTAGCTGTATCAATTTACATTCCCACAAACAAGGCAGTAGAATTCCCTTGGAAAGTTTTATTACTGTCATTTTAAATATAGGAAAACTGAGGAATTGAGAAGTTGAGTAATTGTCCCAGGCTCACACAGCAGTCCATATTGAAACCTCAGAAACCTGGTTCTGAAGCCATTGCTCTTAACCACTAAGCTCTCCTGCCTCTTGTTGCCTCTAAGTTAGTCACTTAGCCATGTCCAACACTTTGTGACCCAGTGGACTGTAGCCCACCAGGCCCACCCATGGAATTCTCCAGGCGAGAATATGGGAGTGGGTTGCCATTTCCTTCTCCACCAGATCTTCCTGACCCAGGGATTGAACCCAGGTCTCCCACATTCTGGGCGAACACTTTATCGACTGAGTCACCAGGGAAGATTATTGCCTTGTTGCCTCTAGGCCAACCAAAGTAAACAAACAAAGTTCCTGACATCATGGAACTTACATTCTGGTTGATAGGGAGATAGATACTAAATAATAAACAAGAGCATCGAAACATGTATATTATCAAGGGTGAAATAGATCACCAGCCCGGGGTGGATGCATGAGACAAGTGCTCGGGGCTGGTGCACTGGGAAGACCCAGAGGGAGCAGGTGGAGAGGGAGGTGGGAGAGGGGATCAGGATGGGGAATACATGTAAATCCATGGCTGATTCATGTCAACGTATGGCAAAAACCACTACAATATTGTAAAGTAATTAGCCTCCAACTAATAAAAATAAATGGGGGAAAAAAAGAGTAACAAGTAAAATGTACAAATAAAAAGTAAGAATAATAGAAAACAATGAAGTAGGGGAATGTTCATTTCTTCAATTATCTTACTTTTAATCTAATACTATCTCATTTTCAGTTCAGTTCAGTTCAGTTCAGTCTCTCAGTCGTGTTAGACTCTTTGTGACCCCATGTATTGCAGCAGGCCAGGCTTCCCTGTCCGTCACCAACTCCCGGAGTTTACTCAAACTCTTGTTCATTGAGTTGGTGATGCCATCCAACCATCTCATCATCTGTTGTCTCCTTCTCCTCCTGCCTTCAATCTTTCCCAGTCTTTTCAAATGAATCAGTTCTTCACATCAGATGGCCAAAGTATTGGACTTTCAGCTTCATCGTCAGTCCTTCCAATGAATATTCAAGACTGATTTCCTTTAAGATGGACTGGTTGGATCTCCTTGAAGTCCAAGGAACTCTCAAGAGTCTTCTCCAACACCGCAGTTCAAAAGCATCAATTTTTCGGTGTTCAGCTTTCTTTATAGTCCACTCTCACATTCAAACATGACTACTGGAAAAACCATAGCTTTGACTAGATGGACCTTTGTTTGTAAAGTAATGTCTCTGCTTTTTAATATGTTGTCTAGGTTGGTCATAGCTTTTCTTTCAAGGAGTAAGCATCTTTTAATTTCATGGCTTCAGTCACCATCTGCAGTAATTTTTGAGCCCCTGAAAATAAAGTCTCTGACTGTTTCCACTGTTTCCCCATCTATTTGCCATGAAGTGATGGGACCAGATGCCATGATCTTAGTTTTCTGAATGTTGAGTTTTAAGCCAACTTTTTCCACTCTCCTCTTTCACTTTCATTAAGAGGCTCTTTAGTTCTTTTGCTTTCTGCCATAAGGTTGGTGTCATCTGCGTATCTGAGGTTATTGATATTTCTCCCAGCAATCTTGATTCCAGCTTGTGCTTCATCCAGTCCAGCATTTCTCATGATGGACTCTACAGATAAGTTAAATAAGCAGGGTGACAATATACAGCTTTGACGTACTCCTTTACCAATTTGGAACCAGTCAGTTGTTCCATGTTCGGTTCTAACTGTTGCTTCTTGACCTGCATACAGATATCTCAGGAGGCAGGTCAGGTGGTCTGGTATTCCCATCTCTTTAAGAATTTTCCACAGTTTGTTGTGATCCACACAGTCAAAGTCAAAGTAGTCAATGAAAGAGAAGTAGATGTTTTTCTGGAACTGTCTCGCTTTTTTGATGATCCAATGGATGTTGGCAATTTGATCTCTGGGTCCTCGGCCTTTTCTAAAACCAGCTTGAACATCTGGAAGTTCATGGTTCACGTACTGTTGAAGCCTGACATGAAAAATTGTGGGCATTACTTTGCTAGCATGTGAGATGAGTGCAATTGTGTGGTAGTTTGAGCATTCTTTGGCACTGCCTTTCTTTGGGATTGGAATGAAAACTGATCTTTTCCAGTCCTGTGGCCACGGCTGAGTTTTTCAGATTTGCTGGCATATTGAGTGCAGCACTCTTCACAGCATCATCTTTGAGGACTTGAAATAGCTCAGCTGGAATTCCATCACCTCCCCCAGCTTCTTTCATAGTGATGCTTCCTAAGGCCCACTTGACTTCACATTCCAGGATGTCTGGCTCTAGGTGAGTGATCACATCATTGTGATTTTCTGGGTCGTGAAGATTTTTTGGTATAGTTCTTCCGTGTATTCTTGCCACCTCTTCTTAATATCTTCTGCTTCTGCTCAGTTCAGTTCAGTTCAGTCGCTCCATCATGTCTGACTGTTTGCAACCCCATGAATCACAGCACGCCAGGCCTCCCTGTCCATCACCAACTCCCAGAGTTTACTCAAACGCATGTCCATTGAGTCGGTGATGCCATCCAGCCATCTCATCCTCTGTCGTCCCCTTCTCCTCCTGCCCCCAATCCCTCCCAGCATCAGGGTCTTCTCCAATGAGTCAACTCTTTGAATCAGGTGGCCAAAGTATTGGAGTTTCAGCTTCAGCATCAGTCCTTCCAATGAACACCCAGGACTGATCTCCTTCACGATGGACTGGTTAGGTCTCCTTGCAGTCCAAGGGACTCTCAAGATTCTTCTCCAACACCACAGTTCAAAAGCATCAATTTTTCGGCACTCAGCTTTCTTCACAGTCCAACTCTCACATCCATACATGACCACTGGAAAAACCATAGCCTTGACCAGATGGACCTTTGTTGGCAAAGTAATGTCTCTGCTTATTAATATCTATCTAAGTTGGTCATAGCTTTCCTTCCAAGGAGTAAGCGTCTTTTAATTTCATGGCTCCAATCACCATCTGCAGTGATTTTCGAGCTCCCAAAAATAAAGTCTGACACCGTTTCCACTGTTTCCCCATCTATTTTCCATGAAGTGATGGGACCAGATGCCATGATCTTAGTTTTCTGAATGTTGAGCTTTAAGCCAACTTTTTCACTCTCCCCTTTCACTTTCATCAAGAGGCTTTTTAGTTCTTCTTCACTTTCTGCCATAAGGGTGGTGTCATCTGCATATCTGTTTCTGTTAGGTCCACACCATTTCTGTCCTTTATTGTGCCCATCTTTGCATGAAATATTCCCTTGATATCTCTAATTTTCTTGAAGAGATCTCTAGTCTTTCCCCTTCTATTATTTTCCTCTATTTCTTCGCATTTATCACTGAGGAAGGCTGTCTTATCTCTCCTTGCTATTCTTTGGAACTCTGCATTCAGATGGGTATCTTTCCTTTTCTCCTTTGCCTTTCGCTTCTCTTCTTTTCAAGGCAAGTATATTGAAGTGGTTTGCTATTCCCTTCTCCAGTGGACCACATTTTGTCAGAACCCTCCACCATGAGCCATCCATCTTGGGTGGCCCTACACAGCATGGCTCATAGTTTCATTGAGTTAGACAAGGCTGTGGTCCATGTGATCAGATAGGTTAGTTTTCTGTGATTGTGATTTTCAGTCTGTCTGGCCTCTGATGGAGAAGGATAAGAGACTTATGGATGCTTCCTGATGGGAGAGACTGACTGAGGGGGAAACTGGGTCTTATTCTGATGGGCAGGGCCATGCTCAATAAATCTTTAATCCAATTTTTGTTGATGGGTGGGGCTGTGTTCCCTCCATGTTATTTGACCTGGGGCCAAACTATGGAGGAGCTAATGAAGATAATGGCGACCTCCTTCAAAAGGCCCCATGCATGCACTGCTACACTCAGTGTCCCCAACCCTGCAGCAGGCCACACTGATGCATGCCTCTGCCAAAGACTCCTGGACCCTCATGGACAAGTCTGGGTCAGTCTCTTGTGGGGTCACTGCTCCTTTCTCCTGGGTCCTGGTGCATACAAGATTCTGTTTGTGCCCTCCCAGAGTCTGTTTTCCCAGTCCTGTATAAGTTCTGGCAGTTCTTTGGTAGGGCTAATGGCAATCTCCTCCAAGAGTATTTATGCCATACCCAGGTCTACTGCATCCAGAGCCCCTGCCCCTGCAGCAGTCCACTGTTGACCTGTACCTCCTCAGGAGGTACTGAAACACAGTTCTGTCTCAGTCTCTGTAGGGTCTCTGGGCCCTTGAGCCCTCTGAGCATCTCTGGTGGGTATGGGGTTTGATTCTAAATGTGATTTCACCCTTCCTACCATCTTGCTGGGGCTTCACCTTTGCCTTGGGTGTGGAGTATCTCCTCATTATTTTACAGATGAGGAAATTGAGGATCAAAGTGGTTAAAACCATATCTAAGGATGAATTCGTGCCAAGTCACTTCAGTTGTGTCCTACTCTTTGCGACATTATAGACCAGAGCCTCCCAGGATTCTCTGTCCGAGGGATTCTCCAGGCAATAATGTCAGAGTAGGTTGCCATGTCCTCCTCCAGAGGATCTTCCCAACCCAGTGATCGAACCTGTGTCTTTTGGGTCTCCCCCATTGGCAGGCAGGTTCTTTACCACTAGTGCCACCTGGGAAGCCCACATCTAAGGATGTTAGTCATTCGTTCATGTCCAACTCTTTGCAATCCCATGGACTGTGGCCCACCAGGCTCCTCTCTCCATGGGATTCTCCAGGCAAGAATACTGGGATGAGTTGCCATTCCCTCCTTCAGGGGATCTTCCCAACCCAGGGACTGAACTCGTGTCTTCTGCATTGCAGGCAGATTCTTTATCGTCTGAGACACCAGACTAAGGATACACAGCTATTAAGTGGTGGATCTGGGATTCATACCTATAGCAGTCTGGTTCCCAAGTCTGTGTGTATTTTCTGTATAAGCTTTCCTCCCTCTGCTTCTTGAAGCTCCCAGGATACCAGGCCCTTAATTCAAGCTTGAGTTTCCTGTGCAAACTCAACTCAGCTGTAATCTGCCCTGTGTCCATGCTCCTTTATTTCTCTGTCCTCCAAAGCCACATGAGGGGATAAATCAGTGTTGAGTTCACAGTGATCCTGAAAGCTGGCAGTGCCAGGGGCCCTGAGAAGCCTGCATGGATGAATGCAACATCTGCAATGTGGAATCAGCCACACGGTTCTTCTCCACGTTGGTCGCCAAGGGCACTTTGTCTGTGAAAACAGACTTGTGGCTAATATATGTCACAAGTGGAAAGGCCGGGGATGGACAGAGTTTTACTGGATTCCATTAGCACTCATAACAAGCTCAGAGAATAGGCATTGTAGGGACTTGGAACTGTTCTTTCAAGCACCCCACACTGCCCCACTGGAAATACTGTATTTAATGTCAACTTAGTTTGACCTTTAGTTTTGCTGGCATTTACTAATTCTATGAAAACCACCATTTCTCACTTCCCCTGAAGCTTAATAGAAAATCGAACTATTAGTTAGACATAGCCCAGTTTATGCAAAGGGGACAATCTCTCTCAAATGTTTCCCCCACAACCTGAAAAAAGATATAGAACAACCTCTATTATTTTGGTTAATTTAAATTTCTAACACCAGGGGAATTGAAAATGGTATCCTAACCATAGTTGAAAGCATCAGTTTGTTGTCTTTGGGAAGTCAAGAGAAGCCAGATCTCTCAAAGTGGGCCTGATTCTTGGGTTGGACAAAAGCATACTTGTTCCAAAGATTTCAGGGTCCCTGATCATTCAGTGATAGATAACTACTGCATGTATTAGTTTTTCATTGCTGTCATAACAAATTATCACAAACTTAGCAGCTTAAAATAACACCCATTTATTATCTCACAGCTCAAGGAAGCTCAGCTGGGTTCTCTACTCAAGGGCTCACAGTGCCAAAATCAAGGTGGTATTGGCTGGGCTCTTGTGGGACACTCTGAGGGGGAATCTGCTTCCAGGCCTACTCAGATCATTGGCAGAATTTAGTTTCCCAGTGTTCTTCCTGACTCATAGACGGAAGTTACTCTCACTTCTAGAGACCACCTGTATGCCCTGACTCATGGGTGTCTGTCCCCACATGCTCATCACAGCATCGCTCACAGTGGCCAACGTACAGAAAGAGCCTGGGTGTCTGTCAGCAGACAAGTGGATAAACAGGTAGGGGATATATATATACACACACATATATATATACACACACATACACACACACACACACACACATATACACATAGACATACACAATGGAATATTACTCAGCCATGTTAAAAAATCTTGCCATTTGCAACAATATGGATGGATCTAGAGGGTGTTATACTCAGTGAAACAAGTCACACAATAAAGAAATATGGGGTGATCTCATTTACATGTTGTTGTTGTTTAGTTACTAAGTCATGTCCAATTCTTTGCAACCCTTTACCAGGCTCCTCTGTCCATGGGATTTCCCAGGAAAGAATACTGAAGTGGGTTGCCATTCCCTTCTCCAGGGGATCTTCCCCACCCAGGGGTCAAACCCATATCTCCTGCATTACAGGCAGATTCTTTACTGCTGAGCCACCAAGGAAACCCCACTTACATGCAGCTTTTTAAAAAGTTGAATACATAGTGACAGAGAGTAGAAGAATGGCTACCAGGGCCCAGGGGGAGGATAGGAGAAATGGGGAGGTGTTGGTCAAAGAATACGAACTTCAAGGTATAAGATGAATAAGTTCTGGGCATCTAATGCATAGCATGGTGATTATAGTTAACAGCACTGAATTAAATACTTGAAGTAGTTAAGACAGTATATCTTCAATGTTCCTATCACATAATGCAGTAGTAAGTATATGACATGATGGAGGTGTTAGCTACTGCTAAGGTGGTGATTATTTTCAAGGTATAACAAATCAACACGTTGTGCACCTTAAACTTACACAAATTTTTGTGTCAGTCATATCAGTAAAACTTGGGTGAAAGCCAACAAAGGCAGGTTGAGAGTCTTTCTCACATTTCAAATCTTGTGATCCTTCTGCCAAATCTCTTCTGCTTCTAGCTGGAAGAAGTCCTCTGTCTTTAAGTGCTCCTGTGATTAGATTGGGTCTAGTTGAATAATTAGGCTAACCTCCCTTAATTACACCTGCAAAGTCCCTTTTGCTGAACATTGTAACATATTCACAGGTTTGGGGGATTAGGATGTAGACTTCTTCAGTGGTACATTTTATTTGTCATACAAGGTATCCCCTTGACTTCTGTGGGACTCAAATACCTGGCTTAGAGGATCCTGGAGGCAACACAGTGAAGGTGTTTTGGGAGCTGACTGTACCATACAGCTTTGAGGCTTGAGGCCTCAGGGGTGCAAATAAACAGATGTGCAACTAAAAATCAAGTTCACCTATTTGTGTGAAAATAGGTATTTCCAATTATGATTTTCTGCCCCTTAATTTTATGGTAGCTCCTGTGAGGACATTCATGCATTCATTTTCACGAGTCTTCCTTGAGCGCTTACTATGTGCTTGGTTCAATTCCAAGTTTGGAGAATCCAGCTGTACAGACTGATAAAAACCCCTGCACTCAGGAATCCTATGTTGCAGTATTGAAGAGCACAAAATAAACCCAGTAAATAAAGTGTATGAGGTACTAGAAGGTAAAAAAATTATAAAGAAAAAGGAAAGTAAGGGAGAGGAATGGGGAGCAGTCTCGTGAGATGAGGGTAGGTTCCAGATTTAAATAAAGGTGGTTGGGTGAGGCCTCACTGGGAAGGTGACATTTGAGCAGATACTTGCAGGAGCATGTAGAAGAAGTGCAGAAGAAAACGCCAAGGGGGTTTAGAAATGTGGGAATTGTGTGTGTGTTCTTACACAGCTTGTGGATTTTTTTTTTTTTTTTGAGTCATGAAGCTAAATGAGTTCTCTGTAGGAGTAAATGTAGACAGAGGACAGAAGAGAGCTGAGGAATGCATCCTGGAGCACTCCACTGTTAGAGGTCAAGAAGATGAGGAGGAACAAGCAATGGATGTGAGAGTGAGCAGCTGGTGAGGCACGGGGGTGATCAGATGAGGATAATGTTCTAAGAAAGAGTTTTGAGGTGAAGGGCTTGTTTATCTCTGTCAAATTTATGGATGGGTCATGTAAGATGAGAATGAACAATTGACAGAGTTAACAATTTGGAGGTCCCTGGTTTCTGTGCCTTGGGAACAACATCCTGATTGAAGAATCTCAGTAGAAAATGAGAGGAGAGGACTCAGAGAAAGCAATAAGTAGCGCAGACCACTTGGGAGTTCTGAAGAGGGGCAAGAAAGTGGGCAAATATCAGGCAGGGCATGTGGGATCAAGAGATTAAAAAACAAAACAGATTGCATGTTTGTATGCTGGTGAGGATGAGGAAGTAGAGAGGGAAAAAATTGATGACATAGGAGAGAGAAGGGTCATTTCCTTGAGTGTGAGGGTGTAGAGTCTTGAGAAGGGTTTGGCCTTGAATACAGGAAAGACAACATGTTCTTGGTAACAGAAGGCAAGGCAGAACATACTGGCAAAGATACAGGTAGGTGGAAGGTATAGATGTGTTCTTCTGGTGGCTTCTGTTTTCTCTAGGAAATAGGAAGATCAGTGGGGTGGGTGAGGGAAGGGAAAGAGATGAAAGGAATGACCCTCTCTTGGTGTAGCCATTGGTGAATAGGAGGGATTGGCCTTGAATATAGGACAGACTCACTTCTCTGATAAATCTAAGGACTTCCAGGTTCTGCTCCTGTTTCTGGTCAGCA
Organism: Cervus elaphus; assembly: GCF_910594005.1. NCBI lineage: Eukaryota > Metazoa > Chordata > Mammalia > Artiodactyla > Cervidae > Cervus > Cervus elaphus. Next base: position 1,875,823 of record NC_057847.1, read on the forward strand.
AATATATGTTAAAATATATACATATATATTTACGTATATATATATATATATAAATATATTTGCATGCTAGACCAGAAAATATCTATCTATCTATCTATCTATCTATAGATAGATATAGATATATCTTTGGGGCTTCCCTCGTGGCTCAGCTGGTAAAGAATCCACTTGCAATGTGGGAGACCTGGGTTCGATCCCTGGGTTGGGAAGATCCCCTAGATAAGGGCATGGCAATCCACTGCAGTATTCTTGCCTGGAGGATCCCCATGGACAGAGGAGGTCCATGGGGTCGCAAAGAGTTGGACATGACTGAGCAACTCAGCACAGCATATAGCATGTATATATATATATATATATTCATTGCAGTCCCTATATGTATATACAGGTTGTTCAGCATTTGTTTGTTGTTAGGAAACTTCTTAAGTGACAACTTCCAAGCTCTTTACTTGCTGCACCAGAAACTGGAAGTCCCTATGACTTTTTCATGTAATCCTCACCACAATGCTACAATATAGACATGACTAACTCAGTTTCAAAGATAAAGGAAAACATGAGAAAAGTTAAGGGACCTGTGTAAGCCACACCGCTTGAAGTGGCAGAACCAGAATCAAACTCAGATCTCCCTGCTCTAGGGTGACCATTATCCTTCCATAGTGCCTATTGTCTCTGCTCATACAAAGCATCACAGGTTTATACTTCATTTGGCCAGATTTGTTTTGGTGCTTACCTTGAAGCTCTTTAAATTAGAACTTGAGTATTTTGACCTGGTTTTGCAAATGTGTGGGTCTTCTAGGGAAATCCAGCTTTTCATCATACAGTGGTTTATTACCTAATTCCTTTTTAACCTATGATTTTGCTTCTACTTGGGGAGAGAAAAAGAGTGAAAAGTGAAATATGCTCATTTTATAACTTGATATTAGCTCAAGTAAAATGATTTAGGATGGCATAATTTGAAAGGAAGAGCCAAAATGTAGCTGTAGGAATACATGTGATCACTGTTAATTTGTGCAGAAATGAAAAATGGACTTATAATCATCAGGCCAGAGTTTCAGTTGAGTCCTGGCTCTGCCCTCAATCTGCAAAGGAATCTGAGTCTCAGTTTCCTCATCTATAAATAACTACTTTCTTATATTTGCATCATGATTGATTTAAAAAATACCTATCAACATTTATGGACTATCTCTGTGCCAAGCAGTATGCAAATAGACAGGAGTAATATAAAAGATATATAATGATGCTTGTCTTGATGGGGGTGTTTGTGGAGAGTGGAGAGCTGTGTGCTTCAGGAGACAGGTTGCAAACTATCAGACCTTGTACTGGAATCATTTCTGTCCTGCAAAATCAGTTGAGACATCTCATACCTTCTGCTTTGGCTCCTAAATTCCGAGTTTTTTGTTTAATTTCCTCATGTCCTTGCCTACTGCTCAGCTGACTGCATCTTTCTGTTGGTCCAGTAGTCTATCTAATCTATTTAGTTACAAAACAACTCTAGTTTCATTTAGTACAGCATCCTTCAGCAGACTTTGCCACTTTCCACCTATAGACCAGTTCTGACTCAAATGCTCAGGGATCCTTTTCCCCATTAATTCCGTGATTCACCTCATTTGTACTTCCTTTACCTTTAAAGAAAGCCAACACCAAAAGAGTGTCTTCCCAACATCTCAGTGGTAACCAGTATAAAATAAGTAATGCTTATAATTGAAGTAAAAGGCAAAGGAGAAAAGGAAAGATATACCCATCTGAATCCAGAGTTCCAAAGAATAGCAAGGAGTGATAAGAAAGCCTTCCTAAATGAATAATGCAAAAAAAATAGAAGAAAACAATAGAATGGGGAAGATTAGAGACCTCTTCAAGAAAATTAGAGATACCAAGGGAAAATTTCATGCACAGATGAGCACAAAAAAGGACAGAAATGGTATGGACCTAACAGAAGCAGAAGATATTTAGAAGAGGTGGCAAGAATACACAGAAGAGTTATGCAGAAAATACCTCAATGACCCAGATAACCATGATGGTGTGATCACTCACCTAGAGCCAGATATCTTGGAGTGTGAAGTCAAGTGGGCCTTAGGAAGCATCACTATGAACAAAGTAGTGGAGGTGAAGGAATTCCAGCTGAGCTATTTAAAATCTTCAAAGATGATGCTGTGAAAGTGCTACATTTAATATGCCAGCAAATCTGGAAAACTCAGCAGTGGCCACAGGACTGGAAAAGGTCAGTTTTCATTGCAGTCCCAAAGAAGGGCCATGCCAAAGAATTTTCAAACTACCACACAACTGCACTCATTTCACAAGCTAACAAAGTAATGGTCAAAATTCTCCAAGCCAGGCTTCAACAGTATGTGAACCAAAAACTTCCAGATGTTCAAGCTGGATTTAGAAAAGGTAGAGGAACCAGAGATCAAATTGCCAACTTCTACTGGATCATAGAAAAAGCAAGAGAATCCCAGAAAAGCATCTGCTTCTCCTTCATTGACTACACTAAAGACTTTGACTGTGTGGGTCACAACAAACTGTGCAAAATTCTTAAAGAGATGGGAATATCAGACCACCTTACCTACCTCCTGAGAAACCTCCATGTATGTCAAGAAGCAACAGTTAGAACCAGACATGAAACAATGGATTGGTCCAAAATTGGGAAAGGAGTATGTCAAAGCTGTATATTGTCACCCTGCTGTTTAACTTATATGCAGAATACATCATGTGAAATGCCAGACTGAATGAAGCACAAGCTAGAATCAAGATTGCCAGGAGAAATATCAATAACTTCAGATATCAGATGACACCACCCTTAAGCAAGACAGCAAAGAGGAACTAAAGAGCCTCTTGATGAAAGTGAAAGAGGAGAGTGAAAAAGTTCTCTTAAAACTCAACACTCAAAAAACTAAGATCATGGTATACAATCCCATCACTTCATGGCAAATAGATGGGGAAACCATGGACACAGTGACAGACTATTTTCTTGGGCTCCAAAATCACTGTAGCCATGAAGTTAGAAGACACTTGCTTCTTGGAAGAAAAGCTATGACAAATCTAGACAGCATATTAAAAAGCAGAGACATTACTTTGACAGCAAATGTCCACCTAGTCAAATCTATGGTTTTCCCAATAGTCAGGTATGGATGTGACAGTTGGACCATAAAGGAGGCTGAATGCTGAAGACTGATGCTTTTGAGCTGTGGTGTTGGAAAAGCATCTTGGGAGTCTCTTGGCCTGCAAGATCAAACCAGTCAATGCTAAAGGAAATCAATCCTGAATATTCATTGGAAGAACTGATGCTGCAGCTGAATCTCTAATACTTTGGCCACCTGATGTGAAGAGCTGAGTCATTAGAAAAGACCCTGATGCTGGGAAAGATTGAGGACAGCAGAAGAAGGGAATGACAGAGGACAAGTTGGTTGTATGGCATCACTGACTCAATGGACAACAGTTTGAGTAAGCTCCAGGGGTTGGTGAAGGACAGGGAAGCCTGGCATGCTTCAGTCCATGAGGTTGCAAAGAGCTGGACATGACTGAGTGACTGAATGACAACAACAATAATTGAGCACATTTAATGTAAGACCTCCCACCCCCACATCCAAAAGTGGACACAAGACAGTCTGCATAAATTGTGCCTGGCAGAGTTGAGTGCATTTGTCATTCTGAATCCTGCTCTGTTCAGGTTCAGCTCAGGAATAGAAAGTTGGAGTATGCAATGAGTTGCTTCAAGAATGTGGCAGATGAGGTCATCATCCAAGAGACAAACCAGGAAGACTCAGCAAACAGTGGATACACTTGGCCATGTCAGGCAGAGTCTACCCTGAGAAGAGCTTTGTAAACATGCTGCTGATGGAAACTTAGGAAATATTCAAGTGCAGCTGAGGATATGACCTCAGGCTTGGATTTCACTGCAGGAAATATTTGTTGAATAATCCTTTGGAACAGTGGTTTGGCAAAATGACCAGGCTGCATTGGATCTTGGAAGAAGGAATTGGGCTGTGCAATCTCACCAAAACCAACCTTATAGCCATGAGAATGTGGGTCCTCAGAAAGGTTTTACTTTGATACAGATTCCTCATAGCGCAACAAGAGCATTCCCTCACTTGAGAATCTTGAATGGTTCTCATGTGGGGGTGATTTTTCCCCAGGAAATACTTTTCAATCTTCTCTAGTATCCAGTCAGTGGATACTATCCAGTATAGTGATAGCAGCAAAATTGGGGGATCTAGGAGGCTTTCATAATAGTCCAAGTGAGAGATGGCAGGGCTAAACCAGAACATAGTACTGGGGACAGAAGTTAAGGACTTCAAACTCCTTTCCACTCTTCTCAAACACTTTGCTTGGTCACTGTTCCCAAGTAAATCCCAGTGCAGCCTCAGCTAATTACTGGGCCAAAAACAGCTCTCTCAGGAGCCTTTAAACCTTCATGTCACCGTTCCCAACCTCTTCTTCTTGTGGGAGTGCTTTTGAGTCCCTAGGCATCCTTGCTTGTCAGTTTGACCTTGATCAGAATCACTATACAGTATCCAGTCCAGTGTTCTGGAAGAGTGCATTTTGACCTGAGAAAGAGTAGAACATATTCTTGGCACATTTCCTCTTAAACTTCCTAAGTTCCTGACCCCTCCATTTGTGTTGTTGGAGTGCCATGGTCAGAAAGAAACAACAAAACCTTTAGCAAGGAATGAATAAAGGGTGATGGGGGTGGGTACAAAAGTGATACAAAGAAAGCAGCCAAAGATAAATAAATCTTTTAAAAAAAATGGTACACATTTCCCTGCTCTAGTTTTGGAGACAAGAAGTCTGAAATCAGTTTCACTGGGTCAACATCAAAGTGCCAAGAGGGTGGTTTATTCCAGAGACTCTAGAATAGGATCCATTTCTTTGCCTTTCCTAGCCTCTGGAGGCCACTTGCACTTCTTGATTCATGACCTCTTCCTTGCATCATTCTTACCTCTGGCTTTTGTTGCACATCTCCTCATTCTTCTTTTGTAGTCAAATTGTCTCTGCCTTTCTTTTATAAGAAGTCTTGTGATGACATTTAAGGTTCACCTCATCTAGAATAGTCTCCCCATTTCAAGATCCTTAACTCAGTCATATCCACAAAGTCCCCTTTTTCGCCATATAAAGTGAAAGTGAAGTGAAGTCGCTCAGTTGTGTCCAGCTCTTTGCAATCCCATGGACTGTAGCCTACCAGGCTCCTCCATCTATGGGATTCTCCAGGCAAGAATACTGGAGTGGGTTGCCATTTCCTTCTCCAGGGGATCTTCCTGAACCAGGGATAGAACCCGAGTCTCCTGCATTGCAGGCAGATCCTTTACCCTCTGAGCCACCAGGGAAGCCAGAGGCTTTTAAGGTAACACGGTAAAAGATTCCAGGAATTATAACTTGGATATCATTGGGAGTCATTATAAAGTCTATTACAATTATAGAATGAAGAAAAGGGCATTGGGACTGGACCTTGAGGAATGAATGAGTTCTGGCATTATTCTAGCTGAAGGGATATAATATGGAAAGCCTCACCTGCTTAGGAAATACGAAAATCTGTCAAGTAACTAGAATATAAGCTGTATGATGAAGGAAGACAGAAGTTGGAGATGGTGGGGAGAACAAGGCCAACTCACAAAGAGCCTTGAATACTAAACCAAGAAGCTTGGATCTGGCCTTCCTAAAAACAGAGCTGTTAAACAACAGATGGAATGGGCTGTTGACACAATCAAGTGCAAAGATGATGAGTTCTGAGTGAAGGCAGACACTGCGTTCATCAACTACTAAATAACAAAGCTGTTCCTGCTGGAGGTGGGTAGGAATGCTGAATATTCTTAACTTCTGTCCCCAGTACTATGTTCTGGTTTAGCCCTGCCATCTCTCACTTGAACTATTATGAAAGCCTCCTAGATCCCCCAATTTTGCTGCTATCACTATCTAATCAATTTCTCAGTCTGTAGTCAGAGTGAGGAGAAGGCAATGGCACCCCACTTCAGTACTCTTGCCTGGAAAATCCCATGGACGGAGAAGCCTGGTAGGCTGCAGTCCATGGGGTCGCTAGGAGTCGGACACGACTGAGCGAGTTCACTTTCACTTTTTACTTTCATGCATTGGAGAAGGAAATGGCAACCCACTCCAGTGTTCTTGCCTGAAGAATCCCAAGGATGGGGTAGCCTGGTGGGCTGCCATCTATGGGGTCGCACAGAGTCAGACACGACTGAAGCGACTTAGCAGCAGCAGCAACAGTCAGAGTGATCTTCTAGAACATAAGGCTGACCACACCACTGTTCACCTAGTTAAAATGGCATCCAGTTGCCTTTAGGGCACACAATCCTTCAGCATCTGGGTTCTTCTCACCTTTCCACTCTTCTCATACACTTTGCTTGGTTACTGTTCCCAAGTACATCCCAGTGCAGCCTCAGCTAATTACTGGGCCAAAAACAGCTCTCCCAGGAGACTTTAAACCTTCATGTCACCGTTCCCAACCTCTTCTTCTTGTGGGAGTGCTTTTGAGTCCCTAGGCATCCTTGCTTGTCAGTTTGACCTTGATCAGAATCACTTGAATCCTCTTCAATATGATTTAATAAATTTGCATCTCAGGGTGGAGATTCTAGGAAGGATGGAGTTCTAGGAAGAATCCCAAGGTGTCTCTCAAGCTTCACCTTTCTGAGTCTCAACCACCTCATGCCCAACCCTGGGTAGATGCCTTGAATAATCCTCTCTCCTTTGTGGGGGGGAGGGGAATCTGTGGATGTGATAAAGTATCACTTTCATGACTAGTGATCGAAAGTTCAACAAAAGACAGATTTCCCTGAGTGGGTCTGACCTCATCAGAAGAGCCTTTAAAAGAAGTTAGAAACCTGTGGTCCTGCTGACCTTAGGGAAGAGGAAGATATACTAAATGTGAGAGGGTCAGTGGAGCTGAGTGCAGGTGGGGGTGCTATGGCAAGGACTGCAGTAAAATTCTGGAAGCTGAGAGCAGCCCAAGTCACCAACCAGCAAGAGGATAGGGGCCTCAGTCCTAGAATCTCAACAAATTGAATTCTTCCTACAACTGCCTGTGTTTGGAAGAGGACTCGGAGCTCTAAGAAGGAACACAGCCTGGTGAACTCCTTGACTTCAGCCCCTCAGGCAGAAAATCTTGCTCAGCAGAGCACAGATTTCTCTGCAGAAACCAGATAATCAGTGGATGTTATTTGTCACTAAATTTGAGTTCCTTCCCACCCAGCAGACCCCCCGGACTCCTTACACAAAAGCATTCATTCCCTTCCCAGGGCTCTGCACAGCAAGAGGACCCAGGAAGACATCAGGCTACAAAGTCCTTTTCCATCTTTCTCTCCTGGATGCCTTCTGGTTTTAGAGTTACATAGCCGAGAGTGTTATCACAAAGATTCTTCTCTAATAAAGTTCTGTGTTCAAAGGACTTGCTGGCTCTACCTACACAGAGAAGCAATGCTGAGCTGTCCGCTTGGGACTGTATCATGCATGGCTAAGAGTGAGGAAAGGAGTAGAAGGAGGCATTCTAAGGAGATGGTGTAAGTGGTTTGCCCAGCGTGGCCCTTAAAGCAGCACCAGAAGCAGCGTCTGGGAACTTGCTAGAAATGTGAATTCTCAGGCCTCATCTGGATCTTCTGAATCAGAAACTATTTTATCAAGCCCTCCAGGTGATTCTGACGCACAGTAAACTGAATCACTGGCTTAGATAAGTCATTCTTGATTGCATTAATGACATATAGCAGCATTTCCTTTTTTTAAGTCAATTTTTATCAGAGTACAGTTGATTTACAATGTTGTATTAGTTTCTGTTGTACAACAAAATGATTCAGTCATGTATATAAATATATTCACTCCTTTTCTTAGATTCTTTTCCTATATAGGCCATTCAGAGTACTGAGTAGAGTTCCCTGTGCTGTATAGTAGGTTATCAGCTATTTATTTTATACGTTAGTAATGTGTGTATGTCATTTCAATTTCCCATGATATCCCTCCCCATCTTTATCCTCTGGTAACCATAAGTTTGCCTTCTACATCTGTGCCTCTATTTCTGTTTTGTAAATAGGTTTATTTGTAGCATTTTTTAAGATTCCACATGTAAGCGATATCATATGATATTTGTCTATAGCAGCATTTTTTAAGAAACCCCCTCTAAAGACTACCAGAGTAACAAAAGATGTAGAGGGTGGCCAAGGCTCAAACATGCCCACACTGGCCACAAAGTGACCAGCCAGTCTCAGTTTCTCATAGACTCTGATAACAGGACAGAGAGAGAATCTGTGATGTTAGGTGTCAGGGTCAGCTTAGTATTTAACCCCTGTCTGCAATTTAATCTTTGTCCTCATGAAGCCTGCCACATAGTTGATGTTCAATAAACAGATGTAAGATGCATAAATAAAATAATCCTTTCTGGTGGGAACAGAGAGACCAAATCCCTTACTCAGGCCCTGGGATTGGAGTCCTCCTCCCAGTTAACTCAGGGATAAATTCACCCTCATTAAGAGAGAAGACAGTCCCCTAACCTGGCCTCCTTTTAGAATCTTTCTGGAAAACCAGGAGTGTGGTACATGGTGAATAGTGCCTTGGCATTCAGAAAGAAGCCAAAGAGCAGAAGGAAGTACCATTCAAGAGCCTGCAGAGCCCACCTCTGCCCCGTTTGACCTCCAGTTCAGGTTATTGGAGTGGGTCCAGCAACTGTGTTCACAGTCAAAGCCCTTGACTGCTGTTCCTTCACAGGGTGCCTTAGACAGAAAACCCTGCACCTCTTCTTGTCATATTGAAATGAAGAAGAAACCAATTTGCATTAATGTAGACAACTAATAGATGGGAAATTGAATGACTCTCTCTGGGTAGCAACGGTGTTCCCAGGACATTCAAGAGCAGAAGGTACTTTTTTAGTTTGGTCAGTTCAGTTCAGTCACTCAGTCGTGTCTGACTCTTTGTGACCCCATGGACCATAGCACGCCAGGCCTCCCTGTCCATCACCAACTCCCAGAGTTTACCCAAGCTTGTTTTGAGTTTGTTTTGATATTGAGTTTGTGATGCCATCTAACCATCTCACCCTCTGTCATCCCCTTCTCCTCCTGCTCTCAATCTTTCCCAGCATCAGGGTCTTGTCAAATGAGTCAGCTCTTTGCATTAGGTGGCCAAAGTATTGGAGTTTCAATTTCAACATCAATGAACACTTGGGACTGATCTGTTTTAGGATGGACTGGTTGGATCTCCTTGCAGTCAATTCTTCGGCACTCAGTTTTCTTTATAGTCCAACTCTCACATCCATACATGACCACTGGAAAAACCATAGCCTTGACTAGATAGACCTTTGTTGGCAAAGTAATGTCTCTGCTTTTTAATATCTATCTAGGTTGCTCATAACTTTCCTTCCAAGGAGTGAGCGTCTTTTAATTTCATGGCTCCAATCACCATCTGCAGTGATTTTGGAGCCCCCCAAAATAAAGTCTTACACTGTTTCCACTGTTTCCCCATCTCCTTGCCATGAAGTGATGGGACTAGATGCCATGATATTAGTTTTCTGAATGTTGAACTTTAAGCCAAATTTTTCACTCTCCTCTTTCACTTTCATCAAGAGGCTCTTTAGTTCTTCACTTTCTGCCATAAGGGTGGTGTTATCTGCATATCTGAGGTTATTGATATTTCTCCCGGCAATCTTGATCCCAGCTTGTGCTTCATCCAGCCCATCATTTCTCATGATGTACTCTGCATACAAGTTAAATAAGCAGGGTGACAATATACAGCCTTGACATACTCCTTACCAGACTTTAATTCCTTCTGGACCATGTATTATTATGTGATTCCTGTTGCCTTGGAAAGCTCAGATGATTAAAAGAGTTTATATTTGCCACTTCCAAGAACTCCTCTTGCAATTTAAATGATTCATGTATCTAAGTTTTACAAAGAGGAAAACAATCTCATTGTTATTTGCTCTATTAAAGCCCTCAAGGGTTCATCTTATTATTTTGTTATCTGGTAAAAAGGGGGAGTTTAATTCTCTAATCTTTTCCATGGGAAATTCTTAACAGCATAATAAAAATCCCTTACTTAACTAGCAGAGAAATAGCTACTGCTCTCATCTTTTCTCCTTTTTTGGGGAGGGTGGAAGAGCGACACTGTTGGTTACATGCTAATATTCTCATGCCATGTGGCAAATTTCAGAAGAAGAGACGGGCAGAAGCGAGGTCAGAGTGATAGGAGTATCCCTCTGTCTCTGGTCTTTGCACCAGAGCACTAACAGTTATGGAGACTGCTTACCGTCCCCTGGCAATCGCCTCCTTCTTCCTTTGCACAGATGGAGTTTCACTTGTCCTCGCTGGTGGGCTTGTTATTTTATCACCCGTGTAGGTCTTTGTGGCCATCATCACAGTCAAGGTGGAGAGTGATTCTGTTATCACAGTGGTCCCTAGTGTTGCCTTTTTATAAACACATCTATCTTCCTTCTGTTTCTCCCCTTCTCACCTGCCCAACCCCTGGCCCTCCACTTGTGTCTTTATCCCTGGAAACCATGATCTATTCCATTTCTATAATTTTGGCACTTCAAAGATGTGTAATGGAATCCTACAGTATACACCATGTTGGGATCGACTTTTTTTTCCCCCAGCATAATTCCCTTGAGATTCATACAAGTTGTTTCATGTTATCAGTAATTGGTTTTTAAAAGACATAGAGACACAGCTGTAGAGAATAAATGTATGAACACCAAGGGGAAAAGGAGAAAGTGGGATAAATTGGGCAAGCCACCTGATGCAAAGAGCTGACTCATTTGAAAAGACCCTGATGCTGGGAAAGATTGAAGGCAGGAGGAGAAGGGGACGACAGAGGATGAGATGGTTGGATGGCATCACCAACTCGATGGACATGGGTTTGGGCAAACTCCAGGAGTTGGTGATGGACAGGGAGGCCTGGCGTGCTACAGTCCACGGGGTCGCAAAGAGTCAGACACAACTGAGCAACTGAACTGAACTGAACTGGACCTGAGCTATACAGTAGGCTCTCATTATTATCTATTTTTTACATAATATCAATAATGATACATAGACAGGGAACTCTCCTCAGTGCTCTGTAGTGACCTAAATGGGACAGGGAAGCCTGGCGTGCTGCAGTCCGTGAAGTCGCAAAGAGCTGGACACGACTGAGTGACTGAACAACAAATGGGAAGGGAATGCAAAAAAGAAAGGGGAGCTGATTCACTTTGCTATACAGTAGAGACTAACACAACATCGTAAAACAACTATACATAAATGAAAATTAGTTAAAAATTATTTTTCTATTGTCGAGTAATATTCAAGGTGTGGGTGCATCAGTTTTCTAACCATTCAGCCATTTAGGAATATGTAATTGTTTTCAGTTTTCGGCTATGAACATCTGATAACAGTTTTTTAATCAACAGTGTCACTCCTCTGGGATAAATGTCCAAGAGTGCAATTGTTAGGATGTATGGTAGTGGCATGTTTAGTTTTATAAGAAACTCCCAAGTGCCTTGTACCATTTTTACATTCCTACCAACTGTGTATGAATGATCCAATTTCTCCACATCCTCACCAGCATTTGGTATCACTATTTTTGTTTTAGTCATTTTGATAGATATGTAGTATCTCCTTGAGGTTTTAATTTGCATTTTTCCAACGGTTAATGATGTGGAATATTTTTGTGGGCTTGTTTGCCATCTTGTATATCTTCTTCACTGAAATGTCTGTTCATATCTTTTGCTCATTTTCTAATTAGATTGCTCATTTGAGAATAATTAAACATTATTTAAGTTTTGAGAGTCTTTTGTATGTTCCAGATACTGATCCCCTATTAGATATGTGGTTTGCAGTCCTTTCTCTTAGTACTAAACTTCTGGGGTTTAAGCTGGGCATCTGGCTACTTTTCCCAACCTCTCTTGCAGCTAGGTGTGGCCATCTGGCAAAGTTCAGAGCAATGAGATAAAAGCAGAAATCCTACATGCTATGCCTGAATCATCTCCAAGGAAAACAAAAACTGTGTGTTCTGAATTTCCATCTTCTCCCTCTTCACGCAACACGCTCTTGCAACTACCCAGCTTCAGCCATGTATATGAAAACTGTGCCTTAGGGCAAGATGGGCAGACTTTTTGTTGAGGGACAGATAGTTTGGGCTTGTGGGCCTTACGGTCTCCACACATGCTCTTCATCTCTGCTGTTGTAAGAAAAGCAGCTGTTGTCACGGAAGCAGCTGTGACAGTATGCAGTCAAGTAGGCATGGCTGTGTTTACATAAAATTCATTTTGAAAAACAGGTGGTCTGCTCATGAACTTCAGTTTGCTGACTCTCCCTTAGGAGTCTATATTAACACAAAACCACACACAGCAGGAATGGGATGTCTGAAGTCACATGGAACCATTCCATCAGCCTGGATTGCTACCCTTTAGATTAATTCCTGACAAAGAAATAAGCTTGTCTTATTTAAGTCACTTTCTTTTATAGGCTCTTTGGTAGCATCTCAGCCTATGCCTATCTAAGAGCAATAAACATGGCTTTCACAAGGCACTTGCTCTGCTTGATGTACAAAGATGATTCAAAGGTGTATACCTATATTCATTGCCTAGAGAGAGTTTGCAGTGTGGTGTGAGAAAGTATCCCAGTACTGTAGATTGAGCTATAACCTAAATATAAAAAAAAAAAAAATGTGCTCTGTAAACAGCATGGGGATGACTGGGGAGAAGGGAAGAAACACTGAGTGCCTAACATATGGCAGGCATTTTAGTGTTATTATATGGCTGAAGTTTCAGAGACATCTATGAAATATGTTGCATTTCCATTTTAGGGAGAAAAAAAATGAGTCTCCAAAAAATTATTGAACTTTCCCTGTAGCAGAGATGAACCTTTGAAAAGTGTCCACGTCCATCATGGATTTACTCCTTGCTGACATTCACAGACTGACCTGAGTCCCCTCCTTGGGCAGCACAGCACCTTTCTCTCCAAGTCCTCTCTGGCAGGCAGAGCTCTCATCATCATATTCTGTTAAAGTTAGCTCAGCAAGCATTTACTATGCACCTTCTATCTGCCTGCAACCAAAACCAGGAAATATAAAGGAATGTAGTAAAAGGCCTGAAAACTGTTTCATTTTTTTTTCTTCACTTTTTGGCTCTGGGGTCTTTGTTGCTACTCACGGGCTTTCTTTAGCTGTAGCGAGTTGGGGCTACCCTCTGGTTGTGGCGAGAGTGTTTCTCACTGCAGTGGCTTCTCTAGCCATCGAGCACAGGCTCTGCAGCAGTTGTGACTTGCGGGCTCTAGAATGTGGGTTGAGTAGTTGTGGTGCAGGGGCTTTGTTGCCCCGCAGCATGTGGAATCTTCTCTGACCAGGAATGGCATCTGTGTCCCCTGCATTGACAAGTGGATTCTCAACCACTGGACCACCAGGGAAGTCCAGGAGTTCATCTTTGAAAGAACAAATCTTTGGACAGTGTTGCATTTTATATGAGACCTGCACTCCTGGAAGCTTTTGTGTTCCTGGACTTGCTAACAACAAAGGAGGTCCTTGTATATTCTGAGATAAGATCTGTCTCCATCCTTATCCAGGACTCCCATGAGACTCCTAATAAGTTGTTTGCTTACCTGCCTCTATAAATCCCAGGTCCCCTTATTTTTCTGTGAGACATTCCTCATTAATTACCATTTTCCTTATTGCAATAGTATAAGTAAAATCATATCCTTAATTGTCCAATGCATTTTGTCTTTCACAGTTTCGGTGCTGTGACTTAAATAAGATTGGACCTCATCTTTGAATCCACATTTACTCTATCTACATACTGAAGCTTCTCAGAGTCAGCTGTGCTCCCTCCTTGACTTCTAACTTGGGACCCCCATGGTGCCCCTGACTCCTGGCTGGTATTCTGGGCTCTTGTCTGTTAGTAGCTGAGTAAGGATTTGGTGCTGATTCTGCGTACTCACTTGACTTCCAGTCCTGGCTTTTCTTGGTTTTATTGTCTGACAAATTGGTGTTCTCTGTAAATAGACTAATGTAAATGTAACAGATGTTACATCATGAAAAAGTTCTTTTCTCTATTGGATGGAAGATAGCACAGAATCAGAATTGTTAGTCTTTCCTGTTTGTCTTTTGTTTGTTTTGAATTTGAATTAACTAAGAATTTGTAACCATGAGGAAGGGAAAAATTCCTTGATACAGACCAGCGAGTCTTGTATTTCTGTTTTTATGCTTGACCCATAGCTGAAATTTTAAACTTAAAGCTATTTCTCTCTGTGTGTGTTTGTGTGTTTTTATATATATGATTCAGAAAGACCTTCACCTTTCCTTTGTGTGACTGTGTAATGTTTTCCTGTTTCTGAATTGTATTACTAAATTAGATTATAAATCTCTTTATAGGAGCTCTATTCTGATTATCTTAGAGGTAAATAAGTGCTTATGTAAATGGAATATTCCTAAAATTCCAAGAAATTAAGGAAATTAAACCCCAAATATTTTCAATGTGAAAAAGAGATATTCCTATGTAAATGAACTCAGAAATTATTTAAGAATTCAAGTTAACATAATTTAGGTAAATCTTTCACAAAGAAGACTTGTATAATTTTGGTTTAATAAAAACAGCTGTTTTTCTGAGTTATTGACAGTAAGTATAAAAATAGCATATATTTTGTTGTACTTTATGGGTTTTCTAAACATACACATGTTCACTTATTAGATAATTTACATTACTTTTACTTAATGCTTAAGGTTATGAAAGACATACATTTATATTTTCCCAAATTGAATCACTATTCTGAAAACGTTATTTCAACAGTAATTATCTTTTGTAATATGTAAGCTTGAAGGTAATTTCCCAGAATATTAGGTGATTTAAAACTTTAGACTTCTACTAAATTGAGTTTACATACATCACCTCCAAGTAAGATAGAGTACTAAAACATTAATTACTAATCATAATTTAAAGTTTGAATACACAGCCTTTTTATACGCTGCCGAGAGGTTTTCTACTTTGGGTTGTTAATGAGCATGTTTAATTTTTGCCACTTTGAGACACTGTATTGTAAGGGACATGTATGGTTACAGGAAGTTGTGAGCTCTGCTAATCTGCTGCAAAATGCTGGTGTGTGGCAGATTGTTCAGTTATCAGCCTCTTAATTTTCCCTGTGGAATAGAAGTTGCTGTGGTTAAAAGTTATAATCAATATATGTGAAGGAGATGCCAGAGAGGACTAACTCCATATGCAAGGTAGGTAGGATGTGCTTTTGTTAATGAAGCAAGAGAGTAGTTTGGTTCTAAGCTATCACTGGTTGCTGCAGAATGAGAAAGAGAAAAGAGGAAGGCCGAACCTAAATGGATGTAAAACCTAATAGAAAATTTGTGAAAAGGAAATTTTATTTGTTGTGGTCAGTGCTATCTCAAGTTTGATAGGTTTCTTATAAGATTTCAGAAAGGGCTTTTAGTGTCAAATATTGGTGGTAGTGGTTTAGTTACTAAGTCATGTTTGACTCTTGCAACCCCAAGGACTGTAAACTGCCAGGCTCCTCTGTCCCTGGGATTTCCAGAATACTGGAGGCGGTTGCCATTTCCTTCTCCAGGATCAGGAGAAGGGATCCTGATCTTCCTGGATCAGGGATCAAACCTCAGTATCCTGCATTGAAGGCAGATTCTATACCATCAAAGCCACCAGAGAGGCCCTAGTGTCAAATATTATGCTGATGCAAAATTGAGATTGTTTTTATCTCTGTTAAAATGGCAAAATTTTCTGTCCATTTAGCATGAAGTTTTAAAATATTATTCTTTGCCTTCTGCATAATGTTTTAGTTCATAAAGATTTTGTGTCTTAACAGAGTAACCCTCTATGGTTTAATGTTGGTTTTAATGTATCTTTGAAGATTTAAGAAAATAAAAGCTTATCACTTAGGAAAAAGCACATTACCTTCAGTGTTTATATTTGGATGTTTCATTGTCACTTTGAAACAAGAAGCAAAATGTCTCAGGCACTCATGATGCAATTCTATCTTAGATGTTCAAATTTCCTAACAACTTTTGAGTTTTGTATTTCCAAAATACAGTTATAAATGATATCTTTACACCTAAAACTGCCTTTGAGATTTCCCAGAGGGCCCCTAGAAACTCACAGAGAATTTGTTCTTTCACCTTGTAAAAAGAGAGGTGCTAGAAATAATAAAATTTATTTCCTATGTTACTATTGAGGAAAAGCAAAGAGTTGTCAAATCAGAAGAGATGCTTAGCCTTCCCTAGGTAAATTTGTATGGGTGATATTATTAATACAAATATTTTAAATTGTATGTCATAGAGGAAGTTCCTAGAGATCTGTCGGTGCCCTTGCTTTCTACAGTATGTTTCTATTTATCAGATTCCTGGTTCTTCATTGCCTTATATTAGATAACATCAGTATAGTATTAGTCATATTTTCAGTATTTAAAAAAAATTTAACTTTGTTGCAACTTTATTTCTTTACTTTAAATCTGGTAACTTCTAGAACTGAAACCTGACTGCCTAGATCCCTATTAGGATACTAGATTGCCTTGTAGCTGGTCCTATTTCCCAAGATCTGAAGAGGCCCTGCAAGCTGAAGCCCAACAACTTGTCATAAACTTCCAAGGGCTCACCACTGCAGCAGAATTCTCCCTGTACAAGCTGTGTTTGGATCACTAAGTGAGTGCAGTGAAAAGTTCAGGTCATACATGCTCTTTTACAAGATGTAACCAAGACAGTGGACAACATCACCAAGAACAACAACGTCCCAACTGGAGAACTTTAAGAAATAGAGTACTGCCGAACAAGCTTCTCCAACCTCTTGGAGTCCATTGGACTAGCTGCCCTTAGAATTCAGCTTCTGGTTCTTTACCTTAATATAACATTCAGTGCTAATATTTACCTTTCTAACTTTTGGTATCCCTCTTTCAAGATGCCTGATCTCCAGAACCCTAAAACGACTGTTCTTTGCTACCACTTCTCAACAGATGGTTCAACTGGTTTTACAGGAAGAGCATTAACAAGAATGCTTGCATTGCAGGAAGAGGGACCCTGAGAGTGGATTCTTGTCTAACACTTGGAAATGAATTGGCACCTCCTTTTGACTTTCCCAAGTTCTTCTATTAATCATTGTTGGTGGCTTGTTAGTTTCATGTTCCTTACCGGGATCACTTGTCATCAAATAACTCACACAAATTGTTACTGTGGTGGCTGGCCAGGATAGGCAGTTTCAGTCAGTGTTTTCTCTAACAACTACCTTCCTGCAACACCTGGGAGACTATTTCTTAGATTCTACTTTGCCCTCTCAAGAGGCTTATAATTACCTCTGAGTTGTTCAGCAATGAATGATGCTTGTCTGGGAAAAAGGGGTTCTGACAATGTTGAATTATTTTCTGAAACTTGTGCTCTCAGAAAGTTGCAACAGTTAAGAAATCCCTACACTACTGTATATAAAATAAACAAGGTCCTACTGTGTAGCATAGGGAACTATATTCAACACCTTGTGATAGCCTATAATGGAAAAGAATTTGAAAAGAAAATCAGTTGTGCATATGTGTGTGTGTGTGTAACTTTGCTGTACACCAGAAAATAACACAGCACTGTAAACCAACTATACTTCAAAAAGTAAAGTAAAAATGAATGCCAAAAGTCAAAAATCCAAAACCAACCAACCAAACAAAAAAGAAACCTTCCCCCTAATCCTTCCTTTGTATACTCCAAGATCCATTCCCATCCTTTCTCCTGACTTCCATAAGACTTGTAGATTACTTCCTTATTTATCTGCTCTACAAAACCCAGGTTCTCTTCCTTTTTATGAGATGCTCTTCATTAATGAATGTTGTCCTTGTTGCAATAGCCTGAACAAAATCATATCCTTAATTATCTGATACAATCTGTCACACTCTCATTTCTACAGTTGAGTTCTCTCAATTTCTTCATTTCTCTGAGCCTCAATTTCCCCATCTATAAAGGACCATTATGTCCACCTCCAAAAGATGTGAAGGTTGAGGCAATACACAAGATAGAACAAGCTAGTCTAATAGCAAGTGGTCAATAAGTAATAGTCCTTCTCCCTAGAGGAAAACAATCTCAATGCAATTGGTAGCCAGAGTGGGAACTGTGGTGACTCAAGATTGAAATAGCAGATGAAACCAAGGAGGGGTTTGGAATGCAGGAACAGAAAAGCCAGACCCTTATTGTCCTTCCCTCCCCCATGTTGTAACTATTAATGGATTTCAGGTCCTCCTGGGCAGTGTAACCTGTCTCCCCTCCTACCCCACAGGGAGAAGGTATTTGCCTTACTCTTCCCCCCACCCACTATATGTGCCTTATCCAATCAGCAAATGACCCACAAGACCCCTATCCCACTCCTTGTACCCTGGGTATAAAAGTGGACTAAGGACCCCTGTTCAACATCCCTTCTCTCTTGAGCTGGCCAGCTGTTCTAACAGCGCCTCCCACTCTAATAAACTGTATTTCCCTCTCATTCTGTCTCATGTCTGGAAATTCTTTTCCTACTCGTGCCTGGACCACGACCTTTTTAGGGGCCTGTATGGGGACTTGGGGTCTCTTCCCCACCGCCTCAATTCTCCTTTCTCAAAGGGACCCTCTGCGAACACACAAGTGCTGTGGAGCAACTGAGGCACTCTGGCCAGGGTTATCCTCTGGTGTGTTCCAAAGGGCCCGCTGCTCGCTGCGCCCCAGTAGCTGCCGCCAGAACGGGTGAGGGTCTTTCCTTTGTCTTCTTTCCAATTGAGGACTAGGCCAACCAATATCGTGTGAGCACAGGTTAGGCACTTAAAAGCCACATGAAGACTCCCATGTGAGGATAAGGGGCACACGGAACAGATCAGGCCACAAGGGCCTGCACCCACAACTTCCGTGCACCGTGTCAGGCTCATGGTGGCTAAAGCAAAGCAGAGCCCACTGTCCCCTGGCCACCGCCTCCCCAGGAGGCTCGGAAGGCAGATTCCTCAGCCTTCTTCCCTGTCGCTCTCCCTTCTTTCCCTTTCAGTCCGGATTCGGTTACAGGAGCCTCGGTGTTGCCTCTGGGCCATGCCAAGAGTGCCCTCCGCGTTTCAGGGAGTCTCCCAGCCGTGCGTCACCCTGTTGCTCCCGGGAAGCTGTCTTTCTCTGCCCGGGTCACACGGTGCCCTAGCTGCACGGCTCTCAGGGGTCGCCTCTCACTGTCGGACACGGCTGTGGGGAAGGGCAGCCATTTTTATGCCGTTAGTGGCACAGAGAGATCCCTGGGACAAAGGGACGCCTTTCTGTCAGCCGGTGACTCTCAGGACCCACGTTCTATGGCAGGTAGGCTAAGAGTGGGTTCTGGGTGTCCTGGGAGCCCTCTCAGACTCACCCCCTGGCTACATTCTCAGAGACGGGAAAATTCTGACCTTGTGAAAGGTCTGGCCTCAATACAAACTGGGGGACGGCCCCAAAATGGCCTCTGAATGGCACACTAGCTCTTGCCAAGAGCAGGGAAACGACCCAGAATCTCCTCACATTCAGTCCTTCATGGCCCTCAGTCAGAATTCGGATTTCAGGACTCATGCCTCACGTGTCTGTCTGTTGCCTCCTTATCTCCCGTCCCCCTCTGACTCTCTCCACCAGATTTCCTAGGCGACCCCTACTCGACCTTTCATATCCGCATGATTTCTAGGAAAGGATTCTGAGGTTCCCTTTGGTCCAAGTCTTTCTCCTATATTCAAAAGCCTGAAGGATTAAAACCTCTCCTAACATTCTAAAGAATGTTCTAACTACACTCATCTCACGGGTGTGGAGGGAACCAAGCTTTCCCCACTCCTGAACATCCTAAAGAATTCCCTTCTAACTACTTCTGTTTCTCAGGGTAGAGAAAGACCAAGCTTCCCCCACTCCTGCAAACTCCCTTAACCCTTCAGATTCTTCTGATGTGACGAAGACCTCCCTTCCCACCAGAGATTTTTATCAGCTGATATCGCCTGATATCAGAGTCAGTTTGAGCACTATTTGGTCTATATTTTAGCTATAGAACTATGACTACAGAAAGGAAAGATGACTTTTTGACACAGGATGGCCATGATATTCTTTAGACTCTGGAGAAATCTGGTTAAAATGAAATTTTTTTTTCTTGGAAATTGCAAGACCAATTCTTTTTGCATATGCAATTTAAAAAAAACTAGCTTGTCAAAAGGCCTGCCTAGGGAAAAGCTTGAAGTTAACCCCTTCCATGTCCTTGAAACACACAACCAACTTTGAGACCTCAACCTTGGCCAAATTAGAACTGCAAGCCAAAAAAGAGGGTGGGGGCCGGGGAGGTGGTGTCAAAGTGATATTTTAAAGCTCAAGCAGAAAATTATGAGATCTCGCAGAAAACTGAGATCTCTGTCTGTCTGTCTGGATTTATGCATGTCTCAGTGTGTGTCTTTTGTGTTTTGTTTTTTTGATAATATTGCTGAAGTTGTAAATGAGTTCTAAATTGGCCTAAAGAAAAGTAAGCACTTACAAATGAGATAATTCTAAATACAAGAGAAATTAACCTAAATGAATTTAAGATTCACATGAACTGGGAAATATTCAGTATTAGATATCTAGTATTAATGTTTGCTTGTTAATCTAATATAGGCATGTCCAAGAGTTATTAACATTAAGCATACTATTTTCACTGTCCCTAGGTTTATTATAAGTTATGTGTTATTATATTGTTATTATCTATTACAAGTTTATCCACAAGGAAAGAACCTCAAGAGAAGAAACTTCCAAAAAATATGTAAATGAGATATGAGCTTTTAGATAAACTCTGTTAAGAATAACCATACTTTAGAAATGTCTGTCTAAAACAGTCTCTCTAGATTTTGGTAACCTGAATTTCTAGGGTTGTGCTAAACTAAGTAACAGAAGTTTATTGAATAGATAGGTCATTTCCAAATAAAATAAGATTCTGAAACATTCATTACTGAATACTAACTTCCTCTTACAGAGAAACTAGAGATTTTGGACTATTAATGAATAATGTTTGATGGCATCCTGAGATGTTCTATAGAATTTTTTTTTTGAGAAATTGTCTATGTTCACCAATCTATAGAATGCTAATATAAAAGTCACTTCTTGGTTGCTTGAGGAAGGTAGGATGTGTGTTTTCAGTAAAGAAGGTATGAGGAATGAAATTCCATTTTATAAATGGAAACATAAGTAGGTCTGACTTATAGGTGGCTGCTTCAGGATGGGTGAGGAAAGTAATGGGTACAGATAGTGATAAGAAGATTTTATGGAAAGTGGACCCCAAGGGAAGAGTTTTTTGCATAAATACAAGTTTTCTTGAGATGTTGAACTGCCTTTGATAATAGATTTTAAGTTTCTTTACCTCTGAAGTGATATGTTCTATGTTTACCTTTGAAATCTTCCTTAATACTTTGGTTAAATGAATATATTGTTTTACAGTGATCTATATGATTCTATCTGACTGTTATAAACCCTTTTGATATTTATCGACAAAACTTCTTAAATAACTTAACTTCTAGCTAACTTTGGGATGCTTCAGAGGGCCCCTGAGACATCCCAAGGAGCTATTAAACTACCTGGGTTCATTGGACATGTTAAAGTACATGGGAAGTACTATTGAAGGGGTGACAAATCTTCTCAGGTTATACTGAATGGTTGATGTTATTAATATAGATATCCTAAAGTTATATGGAATTCATATAGATCTGATATACCCTGAGAAAATGTGGTTAACTATAATGCTAGTTAGCATATTGAAGTGTTACATCTCACAGCAATGACCAGGCTATTTTGTCAATTGGAATTTAATCAGATTTTAAACATGCCTTCTATGGTTTCACTCTGATAAATGCAAGAATACTGCTACTTCAAGATTTATGGAAAAGACTTATCTAAGATTAACCAATAAACAAATTTTCTTTGTTTCTTATCTGGTAAACTGGTAACAGACTGGAATTTATTCTACTCTCTTTGTTAAGAGAACAAAGTTTTCTTAGAATGAAACTTTTGTTAATGGATTATGAATTTCTTTGCCTTTAAGTGATTTATATTTGTTTTTAAAATCTTTTGTTACTTTGATAAAGTAAATAAGTATTATTTAAGATTATGGTACATATAGGCAAAGCTCATTCTGCTTCTACAAAAAATAAGTCCTCACTGTTAGACCTTTGCTATCCTGATGTCCTTAAAACATGGCAACAGTCTACTCCTAAATCGGGGAATTAGAAATAGGTGAACAATAGCTGTAAATCAAAGAGTCAGGGCTGTGGGAAATCCAAGGTGGCCGCTTGGCTTTCCTTGCTCCCTGACAAACCTCATTTTCATTTGATGAGTTAAAGCCTTCCCTGGCTACAGGGTTAATGTCCTCACAATGACAAAAAATTATATTTCACTTAATATTAAGTTCTAGTTTTGCTAATTAAGGTCTGGTTTAGTACGATTCATTTCTGAGATAGTTCCTTGTTGTTATGTTATATTGCTAAAAGGTTTAATTAATTAAGTTATTAGAAAGGACATTCTAAGTTTGTTTCTAAAGCTTATCTCAACGACTAATCTTTGGATAAAGGTCAGAGGCTCCATGATGTACACCAGGAGATTAACACATGGCTATAGTCATTTAACTAAGTCAGATGACCTGGGGTATACTGGGCTATACCTAATGAAAGTTCTTGACTTAAATTCTTGCTTAAAGTGAAGTCGCTCAGTCGTGTCCGACTCTATGACCCCATGGACTGTAGCCTACCAGGCTTCTCCGTCCATGGGATTTTCCAGGCAAGAATACTGGAGTGGGTTGCCATTTCCTTCTCCAAAATTCTTGCTTATGACCTTACTAATACCTGCTAGCTATATTATTTTCTGTGTCACTTGTTTCAGAACTGTTTCTTATGTTACTAAATGTGTGCCTGAGCCTGTGATAAAATGCTGATATGCAGTTTCATATGAGATCAATGATTGTAATAATGTAACTCTAGAATTGGGAAGAAGCAACAAGAGGGAATACTTTCCTGGACCAAGAGGCTAGTAAGACAGGTATGGTCCAGAGACTTTTGCTACTCTCAAGGTCTGGTCCAATAACAGCACACTGAGTGGCCTCTCAATGGGATCTTCCCAAGACCTGGGAATGAGCCTTCCCAGCACCGTGGGACACAATGGCCATGAAATGCCCCCCAAACATGGTCAAATATGTGACTATGAAGGGATCCTGCTGACTGGAAATTGGTGCTTGCCAGCTATCTCTACAAAGATTACATCATGACCATTGCAAGCTGTTGACCTTCAACACCCCTTGAAAGAAATTCAGGGTGGAGATCAGAAATAAGGCACTCTGTGCTCTGGGAAAAACTCAAAAGAACTGGCCTTCAGAGGGTCAGATGCTTTCAGGTAAAGGTTTTTATGGGCCCAAATTCTTGCATCTTCTCTTACCTGGAAAAACACTAATGTCACAAACCAAAGTCTAGTCCTGGTTCTCCTGGCTAGCTCCTCAGAATCTTTTCTACTTCTATTAGTCTTTAGGCCATATATCTTTAAATTTCTCATTAAGCTGATTTCTTCTAGAAAACAAAAAATCTCTGAGTGATAGTTTGACAAGAATATTCCCGACCAACACCTAGACAATGCTGAAACAAGCCACTTTATTATTCCATGGACTCTCATCTCCCTCCATAAATGCACCCTGACAGAGAGCAGGCAAAGGGAACTGAAACCCAGAGCCCCAGTATGCCCCTACAGCCTGAAGAAACCAGAGTGGTCATCGCCCCTTTTCCTTTGAGACTGGGTTCCCAAATGCTTGAAAAGGAAAATAGGTAGATAGTTAGACGTGAGCAGAGTATCAACAGGGGCCAAAAATTTGGTCCTAAAAGTAAAGAGAGGGAGGAATGTGGTGACCCAAGGACGAATGAGCAGATGAAACCAAGGAGGGTCCTGGAATTCAGGAACAGAAAACAGACCCTTATTGTCCTTCCTTCCCCCACATTGTAACTATTAATGGATTTCAGGTTCTCCTGAGAAGTATAACCTGTCTCCCTCCTACCCAATAGTGAGAAGGTATTTGCCTTACTCTTCCTCCCACACCATATATGTGCCTAGTCCAATCAGCAAGTGACCCGCAAGTCCCCTATCACACTCATTGTACCCTGGGTATAAAAGTGAGCTAAGGACCCCTTTTCAACATCCCTTCTCTCTTGGGCTGGCCAGCTGTTCTAACAGCCTCTTCCACTCTAATAAACTTTATTTCCCTCTCATTCTGTCTCATGTCTGGAAATCCTTTTCCAACCCGCACACAGACCATGACATAGATGATATAGATGTAGAATAGACTTATTAATAGATGGTATAGATATAGTGCAACTGAGTAGGATTCTAGGGGGCTTTTTCAGACAAGCCTTCCTCGATGCCGTATGCTTCTCTCTAAAGTACCTAGATTTGATGCACATTTCCCGAGTTGTTTTGCAGATGTGAAAATCCCTCCACAGATTCAGTGCAGTGCAGTTCAGTTCATTCGCTCAGTCGTGTCTGACTCTTTGTGACTCCATGAATCGCAGCACGCCAGGCCTCCCTGTCTATCATCGACTCCTGGAGTTTACTCAAACTCATGCCCGTTGAGTCGGTGATGCCATCCAACCATCTCATCTTCTGTCGTCCCCTTCTCTTCCTGCCCCCAATCCCTCCCAGGATCAGGATCTTTTCCAATGAGTCAACTCTTCGCATGAGGTGGCCAAAGTATTGGAGTTTCAGCTTCAGCATCAGTCCTTCCAATGAACACCCAGGACTGATTTCCTTTAGGATGGACTGGTTCAATCTCCTTACAGTCCAAGGGACTCTCAAGAGTCTTCTCCAGCACCACAGTTCAAAAGCAATTTTTCAGCGCTCAGCTTTCTTCACAGTCCAATTCTCACATCCATACATGACCACTGGTAAAATCATAGCCTTGACTAGATGGACCTTTGTTGGCAAAGTAATGTCTCTGCTTTTTAATATGCTATCTAGGTTGGTCATAACTTTCCTTCTAAGGAGTAAACATCTTTTAATTTCATGGCTCCACAGAATAGAAGACACTAATTACTTGACAACTAAAAGCACACACCCTCAGGCCTCCTGGAGCCTAAGGACTGATAATGTGACACCACCCTGTTCCCTCCCCAAATCAGAGAATTGTATACCAGCTCACCCCTCCCCCCTCACCTGGCTTTTAAAAGTGCTTTGCTAAACTCTTAAGGGAGTTTGGGCTTTTAGGGTGTGAGCCACCTGTCTCCTTGCATAGCCCTGCAATAAACCTTTCTCTGCTTCAAACTCTGATGTTTCAGTTTGTTTGACCCCAGTGTGCATGCACAGGAATATGTGCTAACAGTAGAATAAGTGTAGTTGATATAGATATAGAATAGATGGAAATAATAGAGACATAGAATAGATGTAGTTCATATAGATGTAGACGTAGAATAGATGGAGATGATACAGATATAGAATCTGTGAAGAGCACCCTGGGGTGACAGTGGGGATGATACTGGGCTGGTGGAGGGACCAGATCCAGGGCTGGCTTACAAGCAGTGGCAGTGACACCAACGAACCCAAGGTGCGGCCCGCACCATCATTGTGAGGCCGGCCGTTTCCTCCGACCTCAGCAGCCAAGAACACATGCCTCCCACCAGCCCTGAAGTGTCCATGCTTATTCCCGACTGGCTTTGGGATACCATTCAGCAGCAGGAGAACCAGGAGTCAAGGAGAAGACCAGAGAGCCTCCCACTCCCTCACCCTGCCCGGAGGCGAGGACCGTCACCCCCAGCTCAGCCCCCTCCACTCGCAACACCCGTGAGGACAGCAGCGCCCGAGCCACCGATCACGCCGGTGACCGCCACGACACGTGCGGCGCCACGGCCGCGGGGGACCACGCCGAGGCAAGCGCTGCGCTCACGGGCAGGACCGGGCCCCCCGGCCCAGCCGCCGCCGCCGCCGCCGCCTACCACAAGCAGGTGTCCCTGTCGCACGTGTAGGAGGAGGCGGCCAAGGGACCAGGAGCCGGGCGGGAGTTGAGGGAGCTAGGTTGTTTTCCGTTGGTAGCTTTGCCAAGGTCACTTCCGTTTTACCTTAATGGTGCTGACGCCCGCTCCTGGGGCAACTTGGAGAGGAGGGGAAGGGGCTGTTTCCAGGGGGGCACCTGTCCCAGGACTTCTCAGAGGGGCTCAGCTGACGTCTGCTCTATCTTCCTGCCTTTTTGAGGGGAACCATGTTTTTAATTTATATGTCGTTTTCTTAATTTTTAACTTTGTTGCATTTTGGCAACAAAACTTACCTTTGCTTTGGGGGGGCGGTTACAATCCTGAGGTTGGCATTATAATGAAGGTCCACTTGGTTCAGGGTTCTGTGAACTGTGTGGTCTCAATTGGGAAAATGTATTTCCTATACTTGTGTCTTTAAAAATAATGTGAACAGTGAAAGTTTAGGTTGCTGTGAGCGGGAAGTTTCCCGTGGGCTTCTCCAGCTTACTTCTCCTTCCACTGCTTAAAGTGTCCCAGATGCTTTAAGATGAGCTGCTTGGCCCTTTCCCTAACTTTGGGGACACCCTAAGTCATACTGAGGAGGGGGAGCATAATGGGTTTACACCTCCGGAAAGTGACAAGGTTAGGAAATGTTGAGAGTTTCTGTGTGCGTCCTAGCTTTGTTTAGCAAGCTTGAGTTTCTTTTCTGTAGTCCTTGTAATCATTCTCATTCTTAACAGTGCCAGCTTTGCTTGAATGACTTAGAGGTAGCATTGTAAGTGTCCAGAATAAATGTTTGGAATAGTGCTAACCTAAGGGATGGCGATTGGTTGAACTTCAATTCCAGACTGTTAAGATGGCAGCTTTGTGCTGGAGGAGTGGGTGGTTCTTAATAGACTCTAGTGATCTTACTTAAAAAAAAACAAACAAAAAACTTGTGTTATATTTTGGTAAAAATGAGCCCACTTCCTTCTTCTGAAAGTACTTAGTGATAGAGCTGAAGGGGTCTCCTTTTTACATTTAAGGACTAAACTGGATATACCTCCTGTAATTAAGTAAATTTCCAACACTTCTCTTATCTGCTCCTCCCCTATCCCACCTCCTTTATCATGTTAAACAGTCCTTTTGCTTTTCTTATTCCTCCTCTCCTGGAGAGCTGTGATTAGAAACCACACCCATCCTTGAATGAGGTGCTTGAAAGGGAGGCTGGCTACCTGTGAACAAACATTGGCAGCAATGAGGGAAAATGACTGTCCCTGGACATTGGACTAGATTACAGCCAGATATTTCAAAAGCAGCGAGACACTGCTCTCTGCAGCCTCTGACAACAAATGAGACCCATAACACACTTGCTTAAGCTTTTGAAACGTGAATCAGTGTAGCAAAAGGAAAGCCGTTTTCCCCACCCCACCTCAATATATTTTTCTTTTCCTCCTCTTCTGAGAAAGCTTGTATATTGGTGAGCACACCCTCACAAACTTTACTGTTAGAGAATTCTGTTTGCTTTTCTAATCTGTTGAACCATTCCCTCATTCTTATATGAAAGCCTGCGTATTGTTGAATACACACGTACACACACTACACACACACACTTTACTATTGAAAATGCTGTTTGCTTTTCTAATCTGTTTAACCATTCATTCAAGAAGAGTGTGAGGCTATAGTTGGGGAAGGGAGTGACAGTGCATTTTCCGGTAAAATACTGGGGACTAGATTTAAGAAGCTAAAATGGCAAATGCAATTAAAATTTGGGAAGGCCTCTCTAGAAAAATGACAAGTATAACGATTTGCACTTCATTTATACCAAAGTTGGAAAAGTAAGATTTAAGCCCAGGGCAGCTTTTACTTTATGGATATTAAGTAAACAAGTGTGTATTTTCCACAATGGATTTAAGCACTATGCTGATGGAAAGAAGCATGATGTTAATAGTCTTCATGAACTTTCAAAGGCTGTTCATGTTTATAAAAATGCACTGCTCTTAAACACTCATCTAAATCAAAATTAAATTTCAGTATATTTGACAAAACCTGGTACACCGAGCTACAGAACTTTCTGCACATCTAATTCGTCTGCTTTTTCTGCAGCTGCTTAGAACCTTGAAATAGATCCCCTGCCTGAGGGCCAGTTCCTCTCCTGTTTTTCAAATGAGGACCTTTTCTGATCACCTTGACCTCTTCCCAGAAAGTACATAGATTATTCTGCTGCCTTCAGTCATTGTGTCTAATTTGGGTTGTTCCTTTTCCTTTTTTTTTTTTTTTTTTTTTTGTGGAAGAGTGTAAAGATGATGCAGAATTTATCTAAAAGTTGTGAGAGGATGTGGTTGAAGTGATTTAATTCTTACTTTTAAAACAGTTATTTTTTTATTTCGGCAACATAGCAAACCTAAAAAGAACAACCAATTTACTTTAAAAACAATTTAAGACAGTTAAGAGAAAGGATACTAAGGCAAAGAGCAGTAATAGAGGTAATGCACCGGAGGTTTTTTGGTTCATCCCAGTTGTTAGCGTTGCCTGTTTTCAGTCTCTCTCTCTCTCTCACCCCTGCTCTCCCTTCCCTCAAAGATTAAGCCCACTGCTTCCTGAAGTCTTGCATCAGCCACCCCTCCCCCTACCCAGGCAGAGAAACCCATCTATTTATGCTCACCCCCTGTTTCCATCTCATACTCAATTCTCTCCTGATTTTTATTTTCATTAGGCAGACCATCCATACTCATGAAAGCAATTATAAAATGAAAGGA
The DNA here is from genome assembly GCF_910594005.1 of Cervus elaphus. Taxonomy (NCBI): domain Eukaryota; kingdom Metazoa; phylum Chordata; class Mammalia; order Artiodactyla; family Cervidae; genus Cervus; species Cervus elaphus. The sequence continues at coordinate 1,904,432 of NC_057847.1, forward strand.
TGTGAGGTAGTTTAGCAACTTCTTTACAGCTAGCTCTGATTTTAGTGAGGATTTAAGGCCCAGTTTAGTCTCATACACAGCTTTTGGGCTGTCCCTTTCGTGGTTCAATTTTAAGCAATGTCTCTCAGCATAGATAGGAGGGTGAAGATTTAGAAGGAACTAATATGCGACCTATCAGTGAATCAGCTGACAAGAGCCTTAGGAAGTCTTTTTACTATGTATTATTAACCTCACATTCTGAAGCTGTCTAAATTGACTGGAAGAAAGTTCTCTTGGTGCCTTATTGGTTTATCCTTGCAAACCTTTGTCATACTTTCTTGCCGTCGCTTCCAACGACGGGCCCATGTGTGTGTTGTGTGTCACTGTGCGCATGTACAGGCTTAAATAATGTGCCAGCAGCCCTGTTTCCAAGTTGGTATTCATTAGGCCCTTTCCTCCTGGGCTAGGGCTGCACTAATCTTGACACCGGCTGCCAGGAGAAAACCTCACGGATCCCACACCGAACCTTAGTAACGGCATCCGTGACCTGCAGTCTCAAGTACAGAATGGGAAGAACCCCAGAGCTAGGAGACGTAGTTGTATATTTTAATGAACTGCCACCCCTGCTAAAGAGGCTTCTTTCACTTTTGTGCTCTACAGAAAGACCAAGGCGGGTAGGAGGGACAAAGCTTTGAATCACTGCTTTCTAACACTGAATGGGGCCAACAGGACAGAGAACATCACAAATCTAGGCAGGTGTGAGGTACAGTGGCTGAGAATTGCCTGCTCCCTCAGCGTGCCCTTTCTTGCCTCCAAAGTCCAATCAAGTGATCCTGGGAAAGAAATCTGCCTGGGTTGAGGAGGGTGGTTCTGAAAGAAAAAGCTACCAGGACATGAAAGCAGGGTGAAGGGTAGGCAGGATGAAAGTAACTAAGTAACCCGACTCAGAACTCTCAAAAGCTTCTAGCAGCTTGATGACAATTACAGGATTTATTTCAGCCAGGATAATGTCTGTGGTACATCATTTGAAGACAATATTACTTCATGTTGTTAAAAACTGTATGCATAGTATGTATGTGTTGTGGGTGTATATAAATAATTTTTATATATGGGAGATTTAGTGACTTTTGATACGGGTTTGGTGCAGGTGAATTTATTACTGAGCCAAATGAGGCACATACTGAGTCAGTAGTTTGAGCCCAGGGCATTCACTACTTTTTCTGATTTCCACATATGTGTATTGCCTGTCCCATGAGGTATTGTCGATGTCATGTCAAATCCAGAACTCATAAAGCAATGCCAGTGGTATTTTATTTGTAGACAATCAACTCAAATCTATAAATTATTACTGGCAGATGATTATAATATTGAATCTCTTAACACTAACAAAAGGAAATCCAGAGCATCTTGATAAAAAGTTTTTTGTTTTGTTCCTGGAAGTCAGTAGAACAGCAGTTGCATGTGGTTATGTTAGTTTCAAGGTACTTAATTTGCTGACACTATTTCAGATAAAAAATCTGTATGTATTATATTTGTGGGAAGCTAAAATAATGGTTTGAGATTTTTATCAAATATGGAGAGTAGCTATTTATGAAAAACAAAGAAATGTCTGTTTTTGTTTCTTTGTTCCCAATATAGATAAATTTTAAAGTGCATTAAAGCAATGGTAAAGTAAGTAAAAAGATGCTACACAAGTATTTTTCTCCTCATGCTTTTTACAAAGAGACACACTGCTTTCTAAGGGATTCCCTGGAGTAGGAAATGGCAAACCACTCCAGTATTCTTGCCTGAAAAATTCCAAGGACAGAGGAGCCTGGTGGGCTACAGTTCACGGCATCTCACAGAGTTGGACATGAATGAGCATGTGCTGGCTGAAGGCGCTATGTGGATTCTAACTTAATTATCAGATTTTTCAGATATGAGTGGCAACCTTTTTATTGATAATGAAATTAAGCAAACTCCAATCACAGAAGCAGAACTAATGAAAACATGTTTTACTTGAATATACTTCTTAGGTTTCTCCTGCCAATCCTGTGATTGTTTTATGATTCACTGGAAGAAGGGAAATACACAAGAACAGAGGCACTGCCTGACATTGTGTTGTTTCGTCAGCTCTGTCTAGACTGCTGAAGCAATTTGGATGGAAGCGGTGCTGTTCTGTGTGTCTGCTTGGCAGTCATGAACTCCCCAAACTTGATCATTCAATTTACAACTTGGTATGAAGGCCTCCCAGGTGGCTGAGACGGTAAATTATGTGCCTGCAATGCTGGAGACCTGGGTTCAATCCCTGGGTCTGGAAGATCCCCTGGAGAAGGAAATGGCAACCTACTCCAGTATTCTTGCCTGGAGAATTCCATGGACAGAGGAGCCTGGTGGGCTATAGTCCATGGGGTCACAAAGAGTTGGACATGACTGAGCAACTAACACCTTCACTTTCATTAAGGTCTAAACACCAGTCAAGGAGCCCAGATAAGGAGATATATATTCTCCCTCTATATTTGTGGAGAACTGGTTCCAGGAACTTTCCCTCCTGCAAATACCAAAATCCACAGATGCTCAAGTCCTTTATGTAAAATGGTGCAATATTTCCATATAACCTACACACAGTCCTTCCGTCTTCCCCCTGCATCCTCCCATATACTTTAAATCATGTCTAGATTACTTCTAATGTCTAATACAAATCCTCAGTAAGGAGTTGTTTTAAGTATAATGCAAATGGTTGGTAGTATGCAGCAAATTAAAGTTTTGTTTTTCAGAAATTTCTTAAATTTTTTCCCCAAGTATTTCCAACCCATGGTGATTGAATCCACTGATCAGAATCTGTGGGTACAGAGGACCTATTGTAAGTTGATTTAAAGTTGCCACTTCCCTGACAATATGGACAGATGCTTAGCAAACCTGAGAGAATGTAGTGTCAAAGTAAGATGAGCATTGTTAGACTGGTACACATTAGGGCATTTGAGAGAATAGAAAATACAGCAGCTGAGCTGGATCCTGGTAGAAGAGCCACTGTGCCTTCCCCATACAGGTCTCCATAGTTGACACATCTTCCTGATGCTTTCTAAGACATTGCTTATTCCCCACCAGTAGAAAAGGGGCCTGTTAGACTTGGGTGGCTAGAGAAGTAGGTCATAATGCATTTTTAGTGGCTTAGTTGCACAGCTCTTTAATTGGTCACATCCAGCAGAAGGAGAGGCAGTATAAGCGTTCTATGCATAGATTTGGGAGCTAGACTGACGAGGGACTCAGATTCCAGCTCCATCAATCATGGGCTGCTTGATCCTAGACAGATGGCTTAACCTTTTAGTACCCTCATCTTAGCACTTTCTCATCTGTGAAAGGGCGATAATAATAGTATTTATATTTTAGAGTTGAGAGGACCTGAAGGATTAAACCAGGTTAAGGTAAGTATCAATAAAATGAGGAGGAAGCGGCCATTCAGGCATGGGATGGGAGAGAACTGAAAGACTAGTTTTCAAGTTTGTGTCTGTGTAAGAATCATTGGGGTTCCTATTAGAAATGTAGATTTCCTGGCTTCGCTCCAGGAACTGAGATTCATTTAGTCTAGGGTCCAGGAAGTGGTTCTTTTTGTTTTGTTTGCTTGTTTAAACTTTTAGAATTATTTTAGGTTTACACAGAAGTTGCAAATATATATACATCTTGCCCTAATATTAACATATTATCATAGCACTTTTGTTAAACTGAAGTCAAGATTATCATATTACTATTAACTCCAGACTTCATTTGGATCTCACCAGATTTTCTACTAATGTTTCTTTATCTGTTCCAGGATTCCACTCATTTCTTACAGGTTTTCAGCCCATGAGAGGCAAGATGGTCTAGGGACCACATCTTGTGAAATACTGGGACACGTAAAGGACCAAGCAAGGTCAAACTGCCCTATCCTCATGTTGGGAAGATGAATGCAATTTTGAAGCAGAAGGGAATAAACTGGTGAGGTTCTGGAGGGGATGGGGGTGGATATAGCAGTTTGATTTTAAGCCTTGGGATGGAATTGCCTCCGTTGGATGAGAGGGGTTACCTTAAGAGTGAGGCATCTGTTCCTAACGCCAGGTGAAACAAGTTGTGGAGTCTGCACGTGGGGTTGCTGCTTAGCCTGAGGTGATACGTCTAGAATTGTGGGCAGGTCAGGGGACTGAGTGCAGCAGATGGGGAACAAGCACCTTGAGGAGGGCCCAAGTAGTTGATTAAAGGGGATCACAGGGACCAGTTAGCCTGTGAGCCATATAAATCCTGTACTTTCTGGAACCTGCTAAGGCTTTGGAAGTGGATCACAGTAGTAACCAGCATCAAGCACTGCCACATTTGGCACTAGCAGAAAGTCAGAGGGTGAAGCTGAGATGATCCTGAGAGAGGCCAGTGGGAGGTGACCGAACACTGAACCTTTGCCCTTGGAAGGGTCAGTTCCCACAGGGAGGTAATACAGGGCCACCATCTGGGGAGCCAGAAGTAAAGGTTGGAAATGAGAATGCTAGGATGAAGGAATAGATGTTTTAAGAAAAAGTCAGAACAATCTGAGTAGATATGGACACATTCTTGAGTACCTTAGGTTCTGAGGCTGTCGCTGAATTTTTCTAATATTCAAATTACTAGCTCCCTTCACATTTACCTGGGCCTTTTTTAAAGAATGTTAACCACTTTTCATTTGACTCTGGATTCCTCTTAATTTCTATTTCACTTTCCTAGTTCTTTCTGCATCCTAGAGTTCCCTAAACCACAAACTGGTATTCTTAAAATTTGTTTCACATTAAATTGTTCTCTCATCTGCCAAACCCATTTAAAATAGACTAAATTGCCTCCGAAACCAGACTGCACCTGTGTACAAGGGACCAGACTTTGCTGAAGGGCTCCTGGATTTTATTTTTGCTGGCAGTGTCAGGCCGGCCAGGGTGATAAGTGGCCAACAGTTGAGATCTTAGGTGATCTAATCCTTGGTAGATGCTAGGGATAATCGACAGATTCTGCACAGAAACTAGCGCTTGCCTGAGAGAGGCTCTGCCAGCCATCAGGTACTTTACCTAGTAGCTCTGAACTCACAGACCACGGCTTCTGGGAGAGGAACAGTCCTAGTCACTCTACACGTGGTAGAAGGCTTGTGTGATCAAAGAGTTCAGGTAACCTACATGCTGTATGGAAACACTTCCCAAAACACTGCATAACCTGAAATATAGAGTGAATGATTTTCCAGTAAATACTGACTTCATCAGCACTTTTAAAAAATCAAGTAATGGTATATCTTATAAAATGGGAAAACTAACAAATGAAACATGAGTTGTTATAAAACCAGGACTTAGTAAGGTTGAATTTCAATAATGGGCATACAGGGTACTTTAGATGTGATAGAATAGGGTCATGATAGAATCTGATACAGAATGGAAAAAACTTCTCAGAAACACTGGGCCCTAAGTTGTCTTAGGGTGAACCACGTGAATTTAATGTAGAAAAATGACAATTTCATTTGGTTCATACATAGATTTGAAACCTTTGTCTTGTCCTTATAAAGTTCAGTTCACAGTATTCCAGTTAAAATTGCACCGTCAGTATATTCCAAAAACTAAAAATGAAAATAAATTTGAGTTGAGGTATTCTTTTATAGTCTTAGTACTTTAGGGAATAAACTCTTCCTAGGTATAAAATCTCAACACTACCCTATTGCCCCTACTAGGAACTAGTTTTCATGCCCTATAGTACTTATGAGAATCTTTAAGTTTTCCATTTATCAAAATGGCTGTAATTGTCTCTAGAATTAACACTGAAAGAGCAATGTTTAGTGATTCTAACTTGTCTTCAAACTACAGTCGTGTCCAAGCAGTGTTCCTACCCCCACTTTTTTTTAACCTTTGACCACTCAAGATGTGACAGCATTTCTGCTTAGTAACTGGCATATTATTACATGGTACAAACTATCTTAGTGATTTGTCATAGTTTTTCTCTCCTTCTGCACTAATTCAGATTATTTATCCTAATCAACAACTTACCAAGAACAAAGTTAAAAGATCTGACCTTAGGTAGTGAATTAAGGTGGATGAAGACACAACAATACTATCGGGAGTGATGGAATACTGCGTGAGTGCAGTGACCAGGGTCTTAGAGAAACCTGATGGTGATCTGGTTCATCACATGGCTTGTTTAACATCACCCTCTTTACAACAACCGCAGTTCTACTTCCTCTTATTCCATTTTCTTTCCTGTTCAGTGGCTTGAAATCCTCAAGTAACTCATGTTCTGATTCAACAGTATTTCTGTAACTCCTTTCTGTGTTTTACCTTTTATCTTCCAATGTGCTTTTTTCCCCTGTTGGTACAATAACACACAATTCCAAAGTGCCATCTAATGCACTATGCCACTGAGCACCACAGCCAGTGATTTTAAGTGTACTAAATTATCTTCTGGTTGAAAACAACATAAGCCGAAGAAATAAATGCCTCTTAACTAAAGGCAACGGTCAAAGAAACTTTTGAATGGGTAGTCGGAAAATGCTTTCAGGCCTGCCTATCAGAGCGGATTGAGAACATTTGCGCTAAGCAGAGCCGTGATGTTACGTGAGCAGTGAGAAGGTGCACAACAGCCACGTATTTTAATTAAAATACCTTTATTCTTTTCTTTTAATATAAACATGAGGAAGAAAAACCACACAAGTTGTAGCATCCTTTTCAAAATAAAACTGCAATCGATACTTGAATCTCCAAGCTCCATAAACAACATTTTTTGAGGTGGTAGACTGTAATATTTTATATCCATTATTTATCGTTTATGTCTCTGTCCTTTAAAAATGATGGAACCTGTGGCACTCAATATAATGTGAAGCCTTGCTATAAAGAGAGAAAGTATTTCTAGCCCAGAAATGCTTTGTTTACAGGCAAAATTCCTAGGATTATGTTTGAGAAGGTAGGAGAAAGATTTTACATAGTTGAGAACACTTTTTTTTTTAATGTTTCAAGTTTAGGTGACATCATTACCAATTTCCTAAAAGACTGATTACTGGACCTCCCTGTCTTTTAATGGGCTTCCTGGTGGCTAAGTGGTACCCTGTGTTTTAAAAAGCCTGAGGTAAGGGTTCCTAAGATTTATCTTTCCTCAAGTAACAACTTGAACTGACACACCTACAGCCAGGTTAACACGCAGAACAGAAAAGCTGTTTCATGTCGCTTACTTCCCTGTCACTACTACTAGGGTCCAGTTCCTTTCAGTTTATTATCGATAACTAATGCTATTGTTCGTAATTCCTTTACCAAACCTATAAAAAAGAAACTTCCGTGCTCAAGCAGATCAACAGCCCAGCCAGGCAAAGGACTATTTTAAAAAGAGGAGGCCAGGTCTATAAAGATACAAGATATCCTCCTGAAGTCTTTGTGCAATTTGAAGCTTTGATACTTGTAGAAATATAAATGCTACAAACTTACAAAACATCACCTGAGAGTTTACTTGAATTTCTTCTAAACTCATTTAGTTTTGTAAATTTTAAACATTAAGCTCTTAATTTTAATCTTTTGTTTTAGCCTATTGTTTGCCATCTTCAAGAGGGACCGAAACAAAAAATTCAAATTAAAAGCTTAACATCTAAGATTTACAAAACCAAATGAGTTTAGAAGAAATTCAAGTAAACTTTCAAGTCACATTTTGCGTCTGTAGCATTTATACTTCTGCGGCAGTGTCCTGGAGTGTCCAAGCACACTGTATTAAAGCTTAAAATTGCACCAAGACTTTTGGGACACCTTCTATTTCACTATCTGCTTATTCCTGGACTAACAGGTTGGCTGCAATTATGAAAATATCCTTTAATACAAGTATTTAACAAAGAGGAAAATCATCAGAAAATGAGAAGCACCATTCGAGTTAACAAGAAACGCAGCACGGACCCAACAGAAGTAGGTAACAACATACTTTCTCTGCTTATGATCCCAAACATGCTAATATGCTAATAAGTAGTGCTTGCAAAAAAACTGAATGACAAGTGTTATTCAGCAGCTTTTTGGTTTAAACTGATTGCCAAAAATGACTAGCAGCTTCAATGAAATAGGGAGGAAGAATCCTTCAAAACCTAACAATGCTACAGCAGTCTGTTCCTAAGTGGCTATATGAGTTGTCAGGAGTCCCATGTTTGAACGGCAATACTGCACTGATTCTAAAGGAATATGCAGCAATATGGGCGAGAAAAATAGGAAAAAGTAAAAGTTATACAGTTAGTGTCTTTAAAGTCTAAAAATTTAAACTATTAAAAAAACCTCACATAGTTCACAGTTATCGGCCTACACAGTAAGCAAATATCTGTGGGTGGGTTGGGAGCTTTTAGCTTTGGAGTGGTTTTTGTAACTCTGTTTACATTAAAAAGGACAGAAGAGTGTGTTGTCTTGACAAGGTCCAGTTTTTTCCTATGACCATAACCTTTGCTGTCTGCAAGTCTCTTGAATTCAGTGTCTTTCTTCTAGGTGAAATACTAACTTTGCTGGTTTCTGAGCAGGAGAGGTGGTATTTCTCCAGTCCTTGTTACGAGGGGTTCATGATGTTACAACCCCTCACCTCTCTCTGTTCATGAGAGGATGGCATTGGAGCGCTGAATACCAATGAAATTATCAGCGCTGAAAGACCTTCTCACAGCAACTCTGCCCAAGTCTTTGTATTTGTCTTCACACAGTCTGGAGATGGCCTAAGAAAGTCAATCAGATAGAACATAAGTATAATTGGGGGAAAAAAGTTCCAACCTTAAAGAAAGCAGCATTGATAAGCCACACATCTGCATTCATTTAGGTTGACAGTTGCTGCTACTTTGGATAGCTCATATCTACACTGCTGATTCCCTAAGATAATATTCTTCAAGGGCTATGATGAGATTGCTGGGGCAGGGAGGAACATATTTAAAAACTGGGTTCCCAAAATAGGCCCCATCTAACAGCAATATGATGTTACCTACATACTAGGTCCTTAAGCATAATGAACAGACCTGAGCAAAATCAGTGTTTACCCAGCTATTCAACTTCTATTCAGTCTTCATTATTTACTACACACTACGAACATTTTAATGAGGGTAGGTGTGTGTTGAAGGCAAGAAAGGTCTAGTGATGAAGCACTACAAGGTGCTATTTCACATGCATGTAAATTATTGTAGAAAAATGTCTTATTTCTAAAGTACCAAAGTACCAGAAAAAGTGTCAACTTTATATGTATTCATTTCAGTTGTAAATTTTGCTGTATACCCACCAGAAATCACAAACTACTTCAAATTACTCTTCAAATCACTACTACAAATTACTTCATCCCATGTATGTTACCACTTCCATTAAAAACCCACCTACTTTCTACATCCAGTTTCTGAACCCACATTCTAATTTCCAAGTATAGGTCTCACAGCTTAGCCCCTGATGCTTCTGGTCTAATAAACTCATGGGGCTGAACTGTGATACACAAACACACACTACAAGCTCAGGCAGTTAAGAGTGGTAAGTAATTATCAATGTACATATGATTAGGGACACAATTATAAGAATTATTCCTGTATGGTTATATGTAAGTGTGGAGGTTCAAATGGAAAACCATTAAGAACAATTAAATCTGATTTAAAATATTCTGAATTATGGTTACATAAGAGATATCTGTAATTTTTTAAAAAAAAATAATGTGATATCTCTGTCTAACCCATAAAAGACACAGGGAATAAGATGCCAGTGGGTTAATAAGCTCTTCAAACTGTCAGTCACTGCGGAGTGTAAGTCAGCCACAGATGCTGGCTTTGGTGGCTGACAGAAAACCCAGTTAGTGAATCCCCAGTCTTACCTCTAGGCTCTGTGCTCTTTCTTTGCTAAGAGGAGCAATTGGAAAACTCAGGTTGTCGTCATCTGCTAAGGAGCAAAGGTCAAAGTAGTATTTGGCATAAACACTGGCGGGAACATGAGTATTAAACTGAAGGAGCTCCAGAAAGTGCCTTTCCATCTCATTCCTGGGGGAGGAGAAGACAAAACCAACATAGGACAATTTTAGTCAACTGGGCTATCTTCAGAAACCCCATTCTGTGCCACAACAGCTCTAAATAGTTTGGAAACAAACAACGGCTCCCCAGCTGGATTAATACACTCATGTTCAAACAAGGTACAGCTCTTTGTGGTTCTTCCTGCGTCCTGGCACTTGGAGTTTGGGACAAGGGGGGGAGGTTATGGCCCTCTTATGCACCCATGCTGCTGACTCGGGGGCTCATTCCTCAGAGTTCCATTAGTGCAGCTGCGCATTCATGCTCCACGCTCGCTCACACGGCCCCGCTATAGTCATCAGATGAAAGGAATGATGTATGCTGTTTATTAGCTCTGGCGAACTTGCAGACATTTTCACAGATAACAGGAAGGGGCTTACTGAAGTAGAGACACGCCAACAAAAGGAGTAGGCACATCACCACGGCAACAAATGGGGCCATGGAGAGCCACTGCTATTATCTCTGAGGGGAGAAGACTCTTGAGGCAACAAGGATTCATCTCAGATAAATAAATAAATAAGCTACACTCGATGCGAAAGGGAATCCCCTCCCCCCGCTCCAGTGCAGGGGACTATGGCAAAGGGCAGAATGCAAGTTTCTGTTCCTCTTAATCCCAGTAGGACCAGAAGGTGTTCCTGGGACAGGATGGGATACACTTTTCAAGCTATGGGAGGCAGTAGGATTAAGGGGAGACGTCTTGGCTAGACTAAATGCACCTGAGCAATGACCCCGATGGAGCAGTTCCCCCTGCGCTCCGTCCGCTGGCCCTGACTAGGACAGAAGGTGCATAGGCACGCAGGGGGCGAATTCAATGAAGTGGGAAAGTAGGGTCCTGGGAGCAGGTCTTTCCTGTGGGACCATACACAGTCATTAGCTTGTCTAATGTTTAAGTAAATAAAATCAGAGTAAGTCTTACCACTTTCACAGCAATCACTTTAAAGAGTTAATTATATACAAATGATAAATACCCAGACAAATGAAAGTGACTTATTTTTCAAAATATTTGTTTCCTGGTTTTAAAGTGTTAATATTTTATCCATTGGTAAGTCATCAAATGTTTGATGTTCTCCTGCATGGAGAGCAGAGTGTGAGCAGAAATGAGGTTTCTCATTTGCTGAACTTTAAACCTAACTGAACCTACCTCCAAAATTAATTTCCTGTTCATATGGCCATAAGTCTATAGAAATGTAAAACAGATAATGTTTTGATAATCAGCTAATGAGGACTTAATTTACTACGGGAATAAATGCACTTCACTATCCCTTTTATATTCTCTTCCACTAATACATTTTAATTGTGTGGAAATACAGTACTTCATAGGATTAACATGTCTATTAACAGAGCTTTACTTACTGAAGAAAAAGGCATTAGGACTACAGAATACGCTTCTGCGTTTTTGTTTTTTTTTAAATGACTAGATGACTGAAGATCATGCCATTTATAGGTGCAGCAAATTTTCTGAACAGCAGCTGCTCAATATATTCAAACAAGATACACGAATGTTAGAAAACTTTTAAGGAAAAGCTGATAGATGCCAATTTTTCAATTTAGACTCAAAATGAGACCATTACAAATAGCAGCCAACAGCAGGGGGATGTGACTTGAACACTTGGCTGTAATGCTTTCCAGTTTCCAAAGATCATAAACAAAAGCAACCTATTACGAACATAGCTCCTGGTGATTCTGTTGTACACAGAAAAGGGCTGTTTACAATTAGCTTCTTCCTGTAGCTAGACACTGCCATCAGTGCTATTGGGCTCACATCTATGAACATCCACACACTTCCCTGCATGTTCTCTGATGCTGTAACTGGACCCAGAGCCCCCGTCAGCTTAGCTGCAGGTTCTGAGAAAATTTCAGCTGCCATCATGGCAGACCTGGTGTTTATGATTACACATTTTCCTTCCTTCAAGGAACCAGTTTAAAGATGGATGATAGTGGTGCTCAACGTCACCTTAGTTTCTACAAATTCCAAAAGTACTTCTACTTATCTCGAATTATCTGCCGTAACACTAAGGCGGCTACCAGCAATATCACCATGACACTTTCTATCATCAAAGTGGACATTTTCACCAAAGGCCACTTTGACAGCTACCAACAATCACTGGTCCCTTCTCTTAGTCACAAGCTTCTTTGCTTCAGTTGTAAATATGCACTTTGGTAAATCTGAATTAAGAGTCAGGGGCAAAGGGAACAAACTCTTGCCACTGCCTGCCATGACCTTGATCGTCCTCTGCTGTTCAATATAATAAAGAGGTGCCCCTTTACGTTTTCCTAAATGCCACCCACAAGGACATTTTTCCTGTCAAGTGAGCACTTCTAGAGTCTGCTGCAAATACCTCTCTGGTTCCTGCTGCCTCCCACCCTCGAGGCCCTTCCCTGCAGCCAGACAGCAAGCCTGATGTTTCACGCCCATGGGAGCATGCCATCTGTGAGGAACCCCCCAAGTTAACTCGAGGCCCCACCAAGTACCACTGTGGTTGCTGAGTGCCCCGGGTGAGGCCCCACTGACACTTCCTGGGCTATCTGAGACAAAGGAGTTTCCTAACTCAGCAGACCTACTTCTAAACATGGGGAACACTCCTGACAGTGGAGGAGACAGAACACAGAGATCTGAAACCTTTCTATTTGGTCATCTGTACATCATGGTTTCCGTAACAACAGAACCTTAGAGACAACCTCAGATTACAAAAGAAAAGACCTGCAAAAACAAACATACAATGTGTGACTCAAGTTGAAGTTATAACCTCAGTAGTCTGGAGGTGCTAAGACCTCAGCAGTGACCACTTAACTTCCAAGGCCAGACATGTGTCTCTTAAAAACAGACTGGACCTGGTAGACAGCTTTAAGAAAGACGTGAAGTTATTTACTGCATCATGTTGTTCTGGTAGTGAGCTTGTAAAATGGCAAAAACCACCAGAAAAGTAATTTCAATTTATCAAGCAGAATATTACAACAGTAACACACCAAGATTTAACTAATTAATGATGGGAAATACAAATGGTTATACTACAGCTAGACAGAAAGAAGTCTAATTTTATATTTATACCTAATTCAGCTCTCTGCGCAATGTAACCTTTCTTAAAATGTAACATTTCTTAAGCTGTAAACTTTATGGGAGCAAATAAGGTATTGGAAAATGGTTAGACAGTTCACCGTAACCTTACAAACTCACATGTCCTCAACTGTAACGTCCTTTAGGATCTGGCAGTAGTCCACATTCCAAACAGCCTGATCGTCCCAAACCTTGGAGGCAAGAAGAGTGGCTCCCAAAACAATTCTTCTCCAGTTAGTGGGGCAAATGTCGATCTCAGCATAAGTTAAAAGCCTTTCTAAGTAAACCTGCAAAAGTAGAGGACTGACCTTTGATTTTAATTCAGTTTAAGGGCTGTGATAGAATTGTTAGGAATGATAGGTTTCATCTGTTTTTAACATGTCTTTTATTCTTTGGTTCTACAGAGACTTTTGCTCGGCCAGCCAAGGCCAAAGGCCAGGTCACAGTTGTAAGGCAAATATTTCTGTCAGTCTGGTATTTCTACTCTGCCCATGTGAATTTCCAACCCAATTTTGGTCACAGGAATGAAAGGACATCTCAGCATTCTAAAGACAGGCATTGTGTTATTACCTTCCCACTTGTAAAAGGCAGCACATATAGCCCAGCATCGATTCAACCGTTCAGTAAATGCTTGAGTGCCTACCGTGTGCAATGTATCTACCATACTGGTGGTGGGTACGTGGCAATTTTACATAAAGCTTGAGTATGTAAAACTCTGGTAAGACTGAGCATTTCTTTATCTTCTCTTCAGAGGGTGAACTTGAAGATAATAACTGGTGGTCAAGGAGCCTCCCAGGTCAAGGAGCCTCCTTGCTGCGCCCCGCAGGGCAGGCAGCACGGAGCAGCTGTGCTTTACACTCAGGGCCTCTTCAGGGAAGATTCACGCACAAAGAGCTCTTTGTTCACACCCCGATTTTTCACATCTCCATTATTTCATAACTCATTGGTCTTACATATTCTGCAACTTAGTCAATTTGTTTGGTTCTAAGGTGGTTAAGAGCTGCCGATGTCTGAATCCCTGGGGCTCCTCTAAATCTGCCAGGTAGTTTGTGGGATGACTTCATGGCTTCTTTTATATGTGTCAAACGGCTATTCTATAAAGAACCAGACCAAGTTAACAGCTGAGTAAAGACTAAAGACATAAGTTGTGATGGTGTTACCTCTGCAGAAGAAAATACATGCCATTTGACAAAAAGAAAAATGTCCCGTTATCAGACTGACAGCTCCGATCTGCCAAAGCTCTCCAAACTCAATTGTGTTTCAAACACGGTTACTGAGATTATATACCCTTAGTGAACTTCTGCCCCCCACTCCCCAGAGAACTCCGCACGCGCCAGTACTCTCCAAGAACGAGTCTCCCGCAGGGTCCGCCCCTCTGCTGTAGTATGGCACTGACAGAGGCAGTTCAGCCGTAGGGGCAGTCCCTCAGCTTCCTCTCAGCTTCACTAAAGGCAAACCTGGTCTCCTTTACACCACTTGCCCTCCTGTCTCAGTGGAAGTGACATCTCTTTCTTTTCCCTGAAGCTAACTCTTCTATGAATGAAGTCAGTCCCACCTCTCATTTCTGCAGAACACTGTTCCCACAATTCATCTCTTCTTGAACAACCCCCCTTCTCTGTCAGAGATTTTCTCCAATGTTCTCTTACATGTTCTCAGCCCATCCGTCACCACCCCTTAGAACACTTCCTTCAGGAAATGTTCTGACACTGGCTCCTCATGACCCATCCTCTCCTTAGCCCATCTAGTCTGTCCCTGGCCGCCACTGCCCCCCTGAAACTACTGAGGCATGGTCACTGCTGCCTTCATGACAAACAGCCAGCACTCGTCATCACAGCGCCCCACTCCCCAGGCCTGCCCTCAGAGCTGAGAGACACTGCCACACGCCTGGCTGCCGGGACCAAAGACCTCCACTTGAGTTATCTCACTACCATCTGTTGGGAATTCTTATCTCCACTTTCACTGGTCACCTGCCGGCTCTGCTCTTCTGTCCGTCACTTCTGGCTTCTATCACTGCCATTGCCTCCTAACTTCTCTGCTTCCACTGAAAGCCAACCACAGTCTGTTCTCCCCAGAGCAGCCAGGAGAGCCTCTCAGATTAAGTGCACTTCACGGGCCTGCTCAACATCTGCCAGGGCTCTCCCATCAAACAGGTCACTTCTGTGGCCTGCTAGTTACGAGGCCCTGGGTGAGATGCCATCGTCCTTCTGTGCCCTCATCGCCTGTGCCTTCCCTCATTCCCGACTCTGATCACAGCGGCACCCTGCTGACCCCTCAGCACAGAACCCGCTCCTGTCTGCGCCTCGTGCTCTGCCCCCTGCCTGTGCTCTCAGGCCCCTCATCTTCCTCAGTCCAGCCAGGTCCTGGTTCAGATCTCACCTCTGTAAAGAGGCTCTTCCTGGTCTTTCTAGCGTGCATGTGTTAAGTCACTCAGTCGTGTCTGACTCTGTGACCCCATGGACCCGTCTGGCTCCTCTGTCCATGGGGAATTCTCCAGGCAAGAATACTGCAGTGGGTTGCCACTCCCTTCTCCAGGGGATCTTCCCAAACCAGGGATGGAACCCAGGTCTCCTGCAATGCAGGCAGACTGCCTCCTGTCTGAGCCACCAGGGAAGCCCCTCGAATCTCTCCATCCCTTTACCTTGCTTTCTCTTTCTAGCTTTCACTACTACTTCAAACAGTCATCTTTTTAAAAATACTCATTTTAAAAAGTCTTACACTCTGTGGTACACCCGATTCTTACACACACTGTAAATGAACCATACTCCATAAAAACTAGAGAAAAACAAAACCCTTATGTCTGCTATACTTACCTCAGAAAGGCAAGAACTCTCCTCTATGCCCAGCACTTAGAACCGTGACACGGGCAGGCATTTGGTGCCTATTTATGCCCTAAGGAGCTCCTTGGCAGCACTCAGCACGTGCACCATGCTCTCCTTCTTCAAGCTCTCCTGGCAGCTCTTCTGATTCTGTCCTGGGTTTCCTACCACTCCGGCCACTCCTCTGGGGATGTGTCCTGTAAGTGCGGACAGTCCCCACAGATCTATCTTCTCCTCAACTTTTATTTAACGTACTCTCTCTGCATTTGAACAGCTACACGTAATTCCCTGCCTCTTGCTCAGCTTCGGGCTCCAATCCCATACAGTCAAATGACTGCTAGACACTGTCACTCTGCTGTCTCACAGGTCCATCGGGCTTAACTTGTCTACAAAGAAATGCCCCTCTTCCAACCCACATACTCTCTCCTGCCTGCATTTCCCAGCTCTCCACGTGCCAGCGCCACTCCTGCCTCTCTCAAGCACATGCCAACTGAGCACTGTAACTGGCTCGCAGCTCCAAGAAAAGGCCTGCGTCTGACCCGGGCCCACTGAGGGGAAGCCTCCTCTCCTACACTCTGCCTGCAGGGGCGCAGGCAGCGGTGACGCAGGCCCTCCCTTCAGACCATGCAGCTGACCTTCCCCTATAGGTTTGCTATAGGGAGGAGTTAGGCAATCCCAACTACCTCTCAGCTGAATATGATGTATTAGTCAAATGATAAAATCTTACCATAGGAATTCAGTATGGATGACAGAAAGGTCCTCACATAGCTGGAGCTCGGCAGGCTAACTTGAGTAAAGCCTTTCCAAGCACTGCTGACACCCCAGTCCTGGGTACCTTCACACGCCGGCACCAGGGGACAGTAGAGATGGTTAACACTGTCGTCCAAGGTCAGGGAGGTGAAGGCAGTCGGTCTCAATCAAGACACACATCACACTGCCTAGGCAACACAGCCTGAGACTCAGAAACACACTGAATCTACACCTGCCGTGGGCCAGGAAGTTCAGTGATCGCCTCCATCCTACCACCCAGCACACTTTGCCGGTGTGCGCCTGTGTGCACTGTGTGTGCATGCATCCTGAGGTGTGGAAGGAGAAACCAGAAGTCTCTCCTGCTGCCTTTAACATCAACTGTTTTGTGATGAGAAAAGCAGTGGCAACATTTTAAATCATGATGATTACTAAAGCTCAAATCTGTATGTTTTAATTCCTTTTGATACATTTCTCTTTAATAAAGTTCTGATGATCATTTCAGGAACCTACTTTCATTTGAAAAACAGGCCCATACCTTCTGTACAAGAAAAAAATTTCTAGAGATGCTTCTATTAAGAGAAAAATATATTACCAAAGTCACTATTGCACAGTCAGCAGTCAGCTGGGCGGCACTGAAAAGAGTATGAACAAATCTGTAAATGAATCTGTGTTCAGGATCATGCTTAAAGTACTCCTCCGGAACCCTTTCTCGCTGAAAGAAGAAAAAACACAATGTTAAGTATCCACTGAAGAAAAATACTTAAAAGTACCCTCAAGATAGCAATCTTCACACGTGGGCCCACGTGCTACTTAAAATAATTTTGACTAGGTGACATATCTTGTAGTCTTTTAAATATAAATAATTGGATCCTAAAGTACCGTAGTGATTCAATACTCACTACCATTCATTAAAGAAAAATGCAAGCACAACCTCAGAAAATGTATTTTCACCTTCTTCCCCAAAGAATTCTAACCAAATGCAAACTATTTTTAGGCTCAAAGTCTTGCTGATCATTGTACGTCATCATACTTTTCTGCAGTCAACTATGAAAACACCTTTCCAGTGTCCTGTAACCAGAGGCTCTAAGAGTGTGCTCTCTTACACAGCGGTCACCAGTCACATGTGTCTACTGAGCACCTGAAGAAGTGAGTTTTTAAACCCTGTCATTTTAATTAGTTTAAAATTTAAACAGTTTTTAAATTTTCTCCTTAGAGGTCTTACATATGTGTTAGGAAATGTTTATATTGTGTGATGCTATGGAAAATCATCCTTTAAAAACCTACATTTTCTGTTACTTGGGTATGTTTACTTACCTGCTCATTCGTCATACAAAGCGTAACTTGGTTCTTATCAGTCACACCCCTGACACAACATGCTTTTGGTAAAATTACTTGACATAATATGGGGTGGGGGAAGAAGACTTAAAGGAAGACAATCTTGGCTTTGAGCTGGAGGCAATAATTTTCTTCTAGTAATTAATTTCAAAGCAAATCAGCATGAAATAAACACAACTGTAATAAGAGAAAAATACACCTTCAATAAAAGTGACACTTACTGTGAGTGGATGTGATCTCTCATCAAAAATGTCCAAGGACCTATTGGCATCTCTATAAAATAAGAATGTGTATTTTAAAAATTAATTCAGGAGTTACTAGCTTAGTAAAATATCTGCTAAAAGTAGAGAGAGGAGTAGAGGAAGCTTAACCTTAATAAAGCAAACAGTTTTACATATTCTCCTGGATTCTGCCCTTAGAAAGGTTTTCTGACCTATTTTATACTCAGCACACCAAGTTGCATGAAATCTCTTCTATAATCAGCCAGAGCTGCCTTTACCCACACAGACCCCTTCTAACAGGCAATGTTCGTAGACCAATACATTTCCACTTCACTAACCTCACAATGGAATATACAAGAACATTTTATAAAGTGGTAGTAGTAGGCAATAAAGTCTTCTAACTTCAATGAATGTAAATATGAGATTCATGATTTTTTCTTGTCTCCACCCCCTTTTGTTCTTCATATTATATTCTTATTGTTTATTTCTTCTTGTCTCTTTTAAATAGTTTGAGTTAAAAATTTTAATTGTCTTTTAAGAGAGACCAGGCTTTTTCTTTTAAATTCCACCACACTACTACACTGTGCCCATTTAAACAGTAGTTCTGCAAATGTGGTCTATAGGCCTCTATAGGAATCTCCCCTGGCCCCTCTTCAGAAATCCTGTAAGTCCAAGAGGTCAAAACGTTTTTTATAAGAATACCAAGACATCACCTGCCTTTACCCTGTTTGACACTTAACTATGATTGTATAAAAGCAAAAGTGGGTAAAACTGCTCATTTCTGAGTGTGAATCAAGGCAGTGGTATGAAACTAAATTAGAAGTCATTCACTTATTCCTGGCCAAATGAATGTAAAAAATCTGCTTCACTTAAGAACATCCATGATGAAAGAGTAAAAATTAAGTGTTCTTAAACCTTTACTCTTCTT
The DNA here is from genome assembly GCF_910594005.1 of Cervus elaphus. Taxonomy (NCBI): domain Eukaryota; kingdom Metazoa; phylum Chordata; class Mammalia; order Artiodactyla; family Cervidae; genus Cervus; species Cervus elaphus. Next base: position 1,923,498 of record NC_057847.1, read on the forward strand.
CATATTCTGAGTAAGCGGACAGTATGCATTAAGCACTTGTATGTACTGAAATATGGCTGTGCTAAGGAAGAGCACTTGTAACTTACTGGTAACCAAGTCACTTTTTTCCCCCTAGAACATCATATTTAAACCACTTTTTTCATGAAACACCAATTGACAGTCATTTCTTCAAAAATGAACAAAGTGAGCCTGTCACTTCAAAGAAAACTCTAAACTATTTGTTGCCAATGATAAAATTCAAACCATCAAGCTAAAAATATTAGGATTTTTGGAAAATTTGTACCTTCCAGTGTGTTATTTATGGTGAGCTTGATTTATCAATACTTAAAGACTTTCCCGATAAGACTGGTAGTGATACTAACAAGAGTGAGTTTTTGACACTGTCTGAAGACATGTGAACCAATACTTTGCAAATGACAATGTATAATATTATAAAATCATGTACAGATAAAAAGATCCACTCAGTATGCATGACAGATCAATGGGCATTAATTTAACATAGTATCTACCTCAAGTTCACTGATAATGACTTGGAACTCCATCTTAACTAATTTAATAAACTGGCACATGTGGATTTTGGGGACAGTATCAAAGAATATGTCCAATTATCTCAAGGCTTTAAAAATTCACCTTTTCCCAACTATATGTCTGCATGTAGCTGGATCTTCATATTGCTTCTTCAAAGCAAATGACTGAAGACAATGTTGACATGAGAATCAACTGTCTCCTATTAATGAGATACTATCCTCTCCACTATTTTGTTGTGGAAAATGGTTATTTTTCATTAAAAAAATGACTTATGTTAAACACTGGGGTCCCCAGTCAGATGGTGATCTCATCCCTCAGGAGACAGTTTTCCTGTCCTAATGTGGAGAGAAGCAGAACACCTTACTTGCACCTACAGAGCAGAGGCCGGGGTGCTGCTAAATACTCTGTGACACACAGGGTGGCACCCCACGCCAAAGCCTCATCCGGCTCAGAACTTCAGCAGTGCTGAGGAAAGCCTGTTTTCACATACAGTGGATTTAATTTTTTGAATTTTAAATTTCAATTTCTAATACAGTAAATATCCATGTAAACCACATAAAACTTAAAGAATTAAGAGTCCCAAAATAAAAATAAATGATTCACTACAATACTGTAATGAAAGCACTCTAACAGTAAAAGCTTACTCTAATACTGTCTATTGTTATTAACACTAAACTTGATACTGCGTAAATTAATTAGCTGGAATAACAAGACAGGTTTTAAAAGAGCTCACCTGTTCTTTATGTGGTAATATGTTGCTAAGATCACACTGTGGAGGAGAAAAAAATATTGTAATAATTGGTTTTTATCACATTAGGCCTGAAGACATTTTAAAGGGTTGGCAGAGAGGTAAGACCATCCAGATGCCCGGTGGCCCCCACACCCCCTAATTCAGAGCAGTACCCATAGGTGGTACCCCCCATGTTTTAGGTTCTTTGGCTTTTAGCAAAATTAGGAGACCCAAAATATAGATGTGCTCTTAGAAGACATGTTTAGGTTGATAATATATAAATTCTTATATATTTCCCCGGTCATTTGTCCTTCTATGCACAGAATCTTTCATCTCATACAAGTTACATCATCTATCCACATGGTTAAATTTAAGCCATACAGATTTTGTGTGTGTGGCTTTTTGTTAGGCACTGCATTTCAGTTGATTCCGTTCGGTAGTCCCCCTAACACATCTATTTTCCATTATTTCTCTAAAAGTAAGTAATACAAGTGCTCCATATCAAGTAAAATGGATTTAAAATCACTTTCACACATAATTATTAGAAAATTTAATAGCAAAATTTTATAGTCACAAAATTGATGATAGGCCTAGTTATCCTGAAATAAGCACTGCTAATAAGGCAGCACAATACAGCACAGTACACTATTAATGACAGGTATTTCCACATTATTTTAAATAAAGTATTAACTAACCAACAGGTACAAGTCCTCAGATAGTTTTTACATTACTATAGCCCTAAGTTATTCACAGATGCTGTGTATTAGGCAATTAAGGGGTTCTCTGGTTAAGTTATTTGCTTCCCTTTGTTCTCAGTATCTAAAATGAAACTCAAAATAACAGAGAGAAGGCAAATCTGAATTTTGTAACTCCTCTATAGAATCTTAGCATTTGCAGAAAGGCCTGTAACACTGTTAGCATCAAAGATGGATACTTCTATAGTGCTTCAAAGTTTCTTCAAATTGATTTTAAAGTCACAGAATTAAAAGTTACACGATAAAAAGGGCAACTGAACCTAATATGATACTTAACCCATTTTACAAATAAGAGAATCAAGGCTTAAAATTGACTTACTCAAGGTCCCACCAATTATCAGAAGTAGTTCTCTTTCTCCTACCCTCAAAGCAGAGAGTGGTTCCCAAGGTCAGCTGCACACTGGATTACCCGGGACGCTTTAAACACTGCCTGGCTTCTGCTTCAAAATGTTCTGATTTAACTGCATTAGGTACGACCTGGGCAACAGGATTGTATTTAAAGCTCCCCAGGTGACTGCAATGTGCAGCCAAGTCTAGGAATGAATGAGTCAGGGTTAAGATCAGAATCTCTCAGGATGGTTTTTTCTATGAAATCATGCCTCACACATCATTCCTCAGCTTGTCAAAAGGGGAGTGTGTGTGAGAGAAAGAGACACAGGGACAGAGAGGCAGATAGACTCACAGACTGTGTCTTGAGGGCAGGGAGGAAAGGTGGAATTCATGTATGTGTCCAGAGACATACATCTTGAAAAAGTTGCATAAGTGATTCTAATAAGGCTCACCTACCCCAAATGAAAACTAATCCCATCGTATTTTTCAAAATCATTCCTAAAAGCCAATTTGCCCTATTAATTTTCTCAGTAAACCTTTATTTCATCAATAATGAATGTGAATGGTCATTTTTAAAACTTAATGAGAAAAAAATTTACTGTATTGCCAAACACTAAGACTAGGTTGAGAATAAAAAGCATGAAACCTACTTGTCTGAGCAAGGTTAATCTTTAAAACTACTTCTGAATTATATACTGGAACATCAGGCTCTTTTGAATTCAAAAGAAGCTTGAGTCTAGCCACAGTGAGAGTAGTTTTTAACCCACAGATTTAGAGTCTTGGCTGAATAAAAACACTCAGTGATTACGAGAGAAGTGCCAAAGCTCAGGACTTTAAAGAGCAATGGGGCTCAGTTTTTGTTGAAATACGATTTGACCGAAACTAATATTATAAGAAAGTTACATTATTATGATTGTGAACTGGTTGTTTTTAATTAAAGTTAGAAGTTACTGATCATTTAAATAGCTAAAAAATAAAAAGCCTTGCACATTAAAAATTAAATTAAATTTATAAGCTAATTATATTTTTAAGACAGGAAAGTAAAATTAATGATAAGGATACTAATATTTTCAAGTAGCATTTCCCAAACTGTCCTGGAAAGTCAACACTCATATGCTAAGAAGACATTAGTTAATGTTCCATGGACAACCCCAAGGGAGGTAGGAAGGTCTGCATCCTGTTTGGTTTTTAATTCTCTCTCTTAAATAAACTTGAACACTCCCATGATTAGGGCGTTTTGAACTGTGCATCTCCAATTGTGGACTAGGGGCGTCCAGAAGTTGAGGAATAGTTTTCGTCATCGTAACACTGTTCGTGTCTTCTTAAGTATAAGCCTGGCCACAGCCTTGTTTCTGAAACTTCATCTCTTTTTTTGTTCTCTGCTTTGATTGATACAGTGTGTTAGAGATACACATATATAAACAAAAATTTTAAAAAAACAAAAACAAAAATTAAATGTGTCTATTAAGTTAAAATCTCAGTTGAACAAATTTCATCTATGGAGAAATTAAGCTTGAGAGTACGCCCCTTAAAACGGTTTTGATATATTTTCCCCCTCTTTGGGGGAGAGGAAGGAGAAGTAAAATTTCCTACAGAAATATTGCAGGAAAAAAATGCACGGTGGGATAAATCTGACCAAGTCCAGTTAAATTTAACTGCAGATTCACTTCAGTGCCAGTAGGGGACAAGCTGCTCCTTCTTCTAATGGTAGCTTCCAAACTAGTATACATAGTTGTAGGACTCTCCCAACTCATAAAGAAATAATTTTTTTCTAGAAACATACAATAAACAGGTACCTCTGTTTCTCATTATGTTCAACATTGTCTTAACAATAGAAATGAATCAAATGAGGTTTACATTTTTCCTGGGATTTCTCACTTGCTAACTGACTTTCCCTTCTATCATGTACTCTATGATTAACATGGAAACTGAAGACTCATATTGAGGTCCTTGAAACCAACATAGAGTTGACACCAGTTTCTTAACCTGATCACTGAAAAGGACAAACCAAACGAATGAAATTATGTATGGCGAGGATGCTTTCAGCATGAAGGCGGTCTGCCACTCAGCCTTGGCAACCTAGTTGTACTCACCATTTTATTATGGTTCTAAGATTAGGCTGGCTGACTGTGCTGTCATCTAGAAATATGGCTGGGCATGAGCTATACTCTTTAGTAAGCTGCCCTGGAGATACCTGAAGGGGAAGGGAGATAGAAGAAAATGTCACAGTAAGTTAAACCTATAAAAGTGCGTTTTTTCCTTGGTTAAAATGTCAAACGATGAAGCATTAAGATTTTCCTTATACTCCATGAACTGCTGAGTGTTGCATCACGTGCAGCTCCATGGGAAACCTCTGTACTCTAACTTCCACAGGCAAGACCTGAGAAATGTGGTATAAACTGCTGCTCTTGAAAAAGGACCCACAAGTGAACCTGGAAAGCACCTATTATAAACTGCCTTTATAGTAATGAGAAAGCTTTAAGTAAGACTTCAGTGTTTCTTCCCTAAGCAATGAAATGCAGCGGAGATTTCTATTTCTATTCATTTACTACAATAAAATGCAATGCTTTATATAATATCGATGTGAGAGCATTTCATTGCAGTAAATGAACGCCCATCATAAATGTATTCGTTTGGGAGACGGTGTGAGGAAACAAGCGTTTTTGAATCAGAGGCTGGGCATGCCAGGGCTGCTCTATCACTAGTGACCTGAAGGCCATAGATCTCTTTGAGCCTCAGTTTCCTTATCTGGAGGATGAAAGGGTATAGCTTTAAGATTCTCTCACAGCCAAGAAACAGACAAAGCAGCTCTGAGAATTTCACGGTTAAGTAAGACTGCCATTACACAAGGGAGAGCCTCAGAGAATACTTTCCACTCATCTCACAGTTTTATTAATTCTACTCTACATGTTATCTGCCACTCATCATGGCACTCTGCTGCCTTGCGCATGCTGCTCTCTGCCTGCAGTGGCTTCTTCCTCCTCCTTGTCCCAGCAAGCTTGACCCCATCGACCTCCAGCAAACCTCAGCCAGCAGCCACACCACCAAACTTCTACCTTTCTGCACACTTACACCTCTGTTTCACCACCTGTTACATGGTCTCAACTGCTTGCCTGGTGTCCCCCTCCTAAGTAAGCAAACAAGCTCCTCCAGGTGACAGATTCTTACTGCTCCTCCTCCAGCTGCTGAGAACAGATTCTGGGACAAATTAGGAATCAAGAAGCATTTGACCAATTATTTAAGATCGATTACAACTGGAAGGTAAATCATGCTAATGATACACATTCAAACTATCTGCAGTGGTGCTGGGTAGGTGACAAAGAGCTTTGTCAGACCCTCTAGAGAACAAGCTATCTTTAAAACACTTTAGAAGTATCCATTTATTTGTGAAGAGCCCAAAACACAGCCATAGTCAAATACTAAAACAGCCTGAACTATGTGAGGACAATTCTCTTCCTTTAAGTAAAGGCCAATAATCAAATCCCAGTCACTGTCAGTAGCTCTGAGTAATAGCATTCTTTAATACCACAGAACACAAACAGTTTTAACACTTGGTTTTCTTGGGTTTTGTTTACTAATTCAGATGAGCCTTCCTTCCTTCTATTAAAATAGTTTTCACCACGCTGTCACACTCTATCCGTGTCCTCCACAAACGCATCAAAGGTGAAACAAGGAGAAAATCTAGTCAATGTTTTTTTTAAAATACAGAGCATTTAAATAAACATTGCCAGTAGCCAATAATAAGAACTATCCAAATGGGTGTATAAGCCACCGTTTTGCTTGTTTCAGGTATTTTATGGCAAGGCCACTTACTCCTTATTAACAAAAAGTTCTACACATAACATACCTGAAAAGTACCACTATTTGGAAGAATTTCTCCTTCAAGCTAGAAATGATTTCAACTGAAACTCATATATTCCTTAAGCCATCTGGTTAATATGTAATTTTAGAATCTCAAAAGAGACACAGCATGAAAACTGTTCATTCAAATAGTTATATTCTAAATGAAGTTATCTTTTAAAAGGTCACCACTATTAAGAGTATGACACATTACACACAGTAAAAGTCAGTTCTGACTATAAAATCTACCTATGAGGGGAATAAAAATAGTAAGAAAATGCACCAAAATATAGACTAGTTTGTAGAGCTTTGGCTTTGGGTAACATTTATCCCGTTTTTCTCTATTAAAACTTTTTCTTTATTATGAATTATATCTGTTTATCTTTGGAAATATTAGTGCTGAAACGTTTAAGAAGTTTAATCAGACGTAGCCCTACAGACTATGGGCGCTCATTTAGTCTATCAGTAACCTACAGACTACTGGCTAGATCCTACCAAAGAAATAGTGAACACTTCTCCAGGCCTACTCCTGAAGCGATTCAAACTTTTGGCATCTACTATTCACTAAAGGATGGCAGAATTAAAGCCTCTGAGCAAAGCCTGGATGTATTAGCTGCCAACAGGTTACTTTCCCCTCTTCTCACTTTAAAATTTAAGGTAACTGTCCTTTATGATTAAAGCCTTATCATCACTGGCTCAAAACCTCAATAAACTACACTGACAAAGATTAATGATATAAAATGCAAATACAAAAATCAAACAGCAGAACCCACTCACTGATAGTTTAATGTTCAATGAAGAAGAGTATTTACCTTCATTCAGAGCTAAGGACAGAACAGATGGACTTCTACAATCTTTACAAGAAGGGAAAAGGCTTACTTAGTAGACTTCAGTTTTAATGGCAAAGACTAGAAAATCATCATACTGGAAGACTAATAAGTAACAATCCCCCCAAAACTTATCATTAAAAGTCAAGCACCTGTTGAAATTCTGCCTCCACCCAAGTGAATCTTCCCATCCTGCCTACTGCCTCTGAGTTTAACCCATCAAAAAAATTAAGCTGAAATTCACTTTTTTCTTCCCCTTTCCACAAGCTTTAGATGTGTTTATTAATAATTATTAAGACTTTAACTTAAAATTTTGTAATATTCTATGCATTAGCGTGGGGCTTCCCTGGTGGCTCAGTGGGTGAAGAATCCACCTGCCAATGCAGGAGACGCAGGTTTGATCCCTCAATCAGGAAGATCCCCTGAAGAAGGAAATAGCAACCCACTCCAGTATTCTTGCCTGGAAAAGTCCATGAACAGGGGAGCCTGGTGGGATACAGTCCCTGGGGTTGCAGAAGAGTCATGTCTGACTTAGCAACAATAACAAGAAGTGCATTAGTGTAAACTACTCCATCCACATTACTGCACGTTAATGGCCAATGTGGCAGGATGAGTAGTCTGAACAGGATGCTTATCAAGGCCTTAGTAGAAATGTGCAGTATTCTAATTGTAGGTATAATAGAAAGTATTGTCTGAGTCAGTATCATTAACTATACTGAATTAAAACTTTTAAACTGAGAATTTACATTCAAAGTATAAATCCAACTTTGAGTGGACCAACCACAAATCTACTTCTTTTCCCACCTTCTTTCAGAGATATCATCTCATTAGAATTAAAAGTATTTTTTCAAAAAAGCTGTACCCAAGACAGGATAAACTGCAGATGATTTTTGATGTTTGAAAGATGAAAAAATGAGATAAAGGAGTAGTAACTGACATGGCATAACAGAGGAAGCACAACCTTGGAACTACAGAGTGACTGGGCCAGGAACAACAAAACCAATCTGGCTTACAGAACCCAAGGCAGGTTCAAAATTCAGAGACATGGTCGCCAAATCCGTGCAGTGAGGTCTATCAGTTAGCAAAGTGATGCTTCCAATTAGATCTTAACAGACAGCGAGGGACCATCACATGTTTGAGGGAAACCTCCAAGAAGTCACAGATCAAAGCAGGGAGAAGGAACTGATGGGAATGATAAAAATCCAGGAGCAAATAAAAACTTAAAAAAAAATCTTCAACATCTACAGAAAGATGAGAAATTGCATCAGTGAAAAAAAGAATGAAAGGATGGAAGAGAACTCTAAAAAATAAGGTAGACAAAACAATATATTCAACAGAAGGATTAGAGCAGAGTCAAGGAAACCTCCATGAAGTAGGACAAGAAGACAAAATGGAAAACAGAAGGGGAAAAAAATCTGTGCAGAAATATTGCTCTAAAATTTTCAACATCTAACAGGAATCCAAAAGAAAAAAATAGAAAATACCAAAGCAGCACACAAAAAAATTCACTAGAAGAAAAGATGTTCTGCATGTTTAAATGCCCCAATAGCGTGACAAGGTCTATACCAAACCATGTTATGAAATTTCAAAACCCCACAAAGACAGAGGGTACTACAAAGTTCCACAGGAGGAAGGAATGGAGAAAAGACTAACTTGGTAATATACAATGTATCAAATTCAATAGATTTAAGAGCAACACTGTAAATGAGAAGACAAGAGGGAAATGTCTCTAAAACTGCAAAAATTAGTTTCGACCTAGAATTCTACACTTTATCAAACAGAAGGAGTTTCACAGAGGCTAGGTCTTTGTAAAATTTTTGCTCATGTGCCTTTTTCCAGGAAAATGTGCTGCAGTAAAACAGGACAGAGGGAAACAGAATCTAGGACATAGGCGATCCAACACGAGAGAGCAGTGATGTGAGATCCCAGGTGACTTCACAGAGATATCCCAGGAAAACAGGCACAGAGCTAGTCCAGGAATCATTAGTATGTAGGGGGTAGGAAGACAAAAGGTTGGCGAAGAGTGTCTCCAAGAAGAAATGGAACAGATGTGGTTTTGTGGATGGTAAATATTTTTGATAGGCATGTGACAAATGTTACAACATTTGGGGGAAAAAATAGCTGTTAGAGTGAATATAGTCAGGAAATTAATTCCACAGAACAAAAATGAAGAATGTGAAAACAGGGAGACTGGCCAGGGAGCTACTCAACTATGTTGGGCTGTGTGAGATCATGTTTGCTAGAAAAAACAGAACTGGATTATCCTGAGAAGTGTAGAAGTGCTCAGATTTCATTAATATTGAAGAAAAAGAATGAAAGGTGTATAAGGAGGTGGCACAGAGAACTATATGGCTCAGCAATGAACAATACTTGCTTAGTCATAATAAAGTAAACAGTGATTCCGATTTAACAAAAACTGATGCATGTAAAGGGACCAGAAGGAGGGAAATAAAATCACGGTGGACGAGGAGGTTAAGCTTTCACCTATTGTGCCAAGAAGTCAATGGACGGTGCTAAAAATTAAATTACCTATTACACTTTTATTACTTTGGTTAAAAACTAAGATAAAAAATTTAAGGCAAAAGAATTTAAGGTAGATCTTTATGCTATAACCATATTATTGAAATTTAACTTAAATGTCAGGACCCTTAAAAAAAAAAGGGTACTACTAAGTCAAAAACCTTTCTGAATATACTTGATAATTAGGAACTAGAGATTCAGAAATTTTATAAATAAGAGGTTAATGCTAACAGTATTGGATCCATCATACTTTTTAGGAATCATGGCAGACATACTTTTAATTAATCAAACTATTGATTTCTTAACTTTTCAACTATTTACTTACATGGTTTAAATGGTTGCTCTTCCTCTTTTCTCACACTAAGAATAAAAAAAAACTAACTGATGAATTCTGATAAAACTACCATAGAAAAATAAGTCACTAATTATCTGATGGATTACCAATATACACAATGAGTTAAAATTTCATTCTGTTTTTTAAAATAATTTCCAACAAAATATATAATTTAAACCACCCAGCAAAATGAATCCTATAAATAATATCTAAAAACTTAGTTTTACTATTTGACTAATACTAACAGATACTCTGTATTAGGTACAAATCAAAGACTCTCCATTTACAAAAGAAAAGGACAAAGCAAATTAGGCCAGGTGAGATATTTAGCTGATAAAAAAATTTACCAGCTGCACAGTATGTAGTATTTTCTAGTTCTACATGTACTTTAGTCACCAGGATTAACAGATGACAACTCCAAGTTCCAGTTTCTGGTCAAGCACCCGTGTCTCTGGAAGCATCCCGAACCACTTATTGGTCACCTACTCAAACACCCAACTTAAAAAATACAGGTTCTTTACACACTGGAAAGTAATCTATAAATTTTAACATACGTGCTGACCTCACTGAACATACATCGACAGCACATAGAACTGTTTTGCTCCAACAAAGGCCGGAAGAATATAAGCTCAAAGAGGGTCTTAGGCCATACACTTTCCCACGGCATCACAAGCACGAATTCCTTTAGACTGAGGAGAGACAGGGGCATGGGAGAGTGTTTCTTTTACTCTCTCCACCGTCTCTCTACAGTGTGAGCAGCTCAGGAGTCTGGAAAAGACTGAGAAATACAGTAATCCTAACGAAAAATAATTGCCTCAAGGCAAAGTACACACACTTTAAGAAAATGCAAACTAGAAACCCCAGGAGCTCCCAGGTTGGAGAACATGTGGTACACTCTGGGCCCTGCCCCCATGCCTGGCCCTCTTCCATCTGGCTGTTCCTGAGACAGACCCTTTGATAAAAACCAGTAATCTAATGAAAATAAAAGAGGAAAAGAACCCTCTATTTTTTACTGTGCTGCATTACCTCAAATATTATAGAACGTTCACTTCTGGTATTCCTGCTCTCATAAACAACCGAAAAACCTGATCATATATGGCTTTTTAGCAAATAAACTAGGATTTAACATATATTAAGGAAGACAAGCAGGCAAGACAAGCAGGAGTGCAAAAACTTCTGATTCTCATCTTAAAACAAGCAGGACACTGGAAATTCACACAAGGTTTCCCATACTGAGGATAACCTTCTGGAAAATCCCATATGGCAGGCACATTGGTCTGATTACCCTGACCCAGCACTACATCAGGATGAAAGAACTTTGAAGAGCTAAAAGTTCTTATAAGAACTTTTAAAAGAACTTAAAAATTCACATGAATCTGGATGTGAGAGAGGTTCACCCGGTTGAGCACTGTGCAAAATGGTGCCGAAATCACAAGCCTCGACTCCCATACATAACAACTGATTATGAAAACCTAACTGTGACCTAAACCGTGTCATTCATCTTTAACTCATGTGCTCTTGGAGCGAAAGGAAAAGGACAAAGTAGCATGGAAAAACAGACCACAACTAAATCATGTGGCAAGCTGACTGCTGATAAAGAAATAGCAAAGTGTATAAACAGATGGTCTGGGTGTTTTTCCTCATTAAAACAGTGACACCTAAATGAAAAATGTATCATCACATATTAAAATAAAACATCACATATTAAAATATTATCACATATGAAAAAAAAATATTTAAACCATTCTAAGTGCTTTTCTGTATCTTCCTATAATACACAAAACAAAAAGAGTTTTCAATCTTTTTCTCAGGGGGGGAAAACACTGTCTTACCGTCCATTTGAGATTTGCTCAGGAAAATTGTGCTTGCCCTTGGGTGGTCAAAAGGGTTTGATTCCAAAGCTAAGTCTGCACAGGAAAAAGAAAAAGGTGTGACAATTTAGTTGAGTAGAAAAAGACATGACTTTTAAAACAGCTACACGCTGATTTTAATCAAGTTTAATAGTCTTAAGAAGAGCGTTTAGTAATGACAAGAAGGAAACTGTAGTAAAGGCAACAATACAAAAATTCTATTGGGAAACAGAAAAATTGTAGAAATTCTCCATATATGTGGAATAAAACCAGGGCTATGTCTTAGGCTTTTTTTTTTTTTTAACTTGCACCTAATCTATGCCACTTTTAGGCAAATCATGTATGTGATTCCCCTCCTACATATTGATTAAAAATTCAGTCACCTCTCTTTAAGCTGATATTACTAGCACATTTCAAGAAGTCTCAAGAAGCAAGTTATGCTGTAGTCACTATCAGATACCAGATCAATCAAATATGCTATAACCAAATGAGCTGCTTTTGGCAAACGTTCTTCAGACAATCTAATGGCTAATTCCAACTACACTCAACAAACCAACTCATTTAGTTGGCTGCCGTTTATCTAGGGGCTATTCATCATGGCAGATTTAAGAGGATTACATAAGAGTTCAATGTTCTGATCCATAGGAACACTTCCAGGATAGTGAGTTTTAACTTTGCCCTCTATTTCCAAAGCTAAACTCTCACTTCTTCCTTTCATGCTGCATGATTAATAGAGGGCTTCAGTAACAGTATTTCCTGGAGCACATCAAAGGGCTGCTTGAAAAAAATTTTGCCCATACCTACATAAAAAAGGTGGGTCTGCTGGCAGTTCACCTTGCACCAAGGTGGGACAGTCTTCTATTTAGGCAGAAATATCAAGCAAGCACAAGCTGCCATGCTGGACAGTAAGGTTGTTGTTTAAAACAAACGTAAAAGCCCTATGGGCAGTTACTTAGTGAAGTCCACCTCAAACCAATTAAACAATCTTTTAAGAAACTGGACCAAGATTTTTAAAGAGCAACAGTTAAGGCAGCATTTCCCAAACCACATAATAATTGGCCTATTTTTAAAGGGGACTTTGGTGGTCAACGTGATTTACACATTATCGCTGAGAATCAAAAGAATATATACATTGATATATTAAAAACTAACCATGTGTTCCCCATCCCGTATGGCAAAAACTACTACAATATTGTAAAGTAATTACCCTCCAACTAATAAAAATAAATGAAAAAATAAATAAAAACTAACCAGTCCCATAGTGAATTCTGTCTGACCCAACATTTAACAAATGTTATCTACCTAGAAGCCTTTTCTTCCCCAAAGAAAGAATTTTGCATGAACAGTAATTTGGGACTTCCTGGTTTAATGGGAATTTAATTGTTACTGCCAGCACTAGAAATTTACATAGCTAAACCGACTGCTTTGTTCTTCGTGAAAATTCCTTCACTGCATTTGGAGTTTATTAAGCTGTTTTTGGAGAAAATATTCTACTCAACAGTTTTATGTAAAAGACCCATAAAATTATTTTAAAGTTTTTTCCCCCCTACAGATTTGAAAAGTGGGACACTGGGAAAATAAATTATTTCAGTTATACACAAAGTTGACAGGCACAGACTTTCGACCTAAGGCTTCTGAAAGGATTCATGACTACTTACTTGTACCAGAAAGTAAACAGACTACACTGGAATCTAAAAAATAAGCAGAAATGCTTGCAAAGTAGCCATATTTTTCATCAGGGTTTATGGAATGGTAAAATTTAACAAGAGTCAATGGAAGTCCAGGAAAAATAAGTGTCAGGATCAAAGAGAAGCAAGCTTTAACATACACACACACACACACACACCCCCCTGCCAAACACACACACACACACACACCCCTGCCAAACCAGGGTGTGTTACAGGTATGCTATGATATGCTACTACGGATCTATATATAGAAATCAAGAAGGCTGGGATAAAAGAAATGACAACATGCAGGGAAAAAGTAAACTTGCCCAAGTGATCAGAAAAGAGCTGGCACTCCCCCTACCCTACCCTAGAGGTTTCAAGGGTGGGCACATGACCCAGAACTGACTGACAGATCACAGCTTTCCTGGAACTTCCCAAGAAGCAGAAGAAGGCAGAGGGGTGCCCTAGGACCCTTAGCTAGTCTGGGGCTGCTGGACACTCCTCTTGCCATTATGAGGGGAAAGGCTTTTCAGGAGAGATCAATAGAGGACAGCAGAACTGAGATAGGCTGTGAGGTCATTGAACTCCTGGGTCAAGTACTGCTTAATTTACTCATTCAACTCCAGTTATATAAAAGTCAATATATATATTTTTTAATTTAAGCTATTCTGAGACATTTTCTCAAACTTGCAACTGAAAGAGACCTGGTTAACCAGCAGTACTGCTGATCACCATGAAGGAGGGGAAAGGTAAAAGTCACTTGCTCACTCCTTTAACAAATGTCATGAACAAAAATTTGCATGAGCCAAAATGACCCTATTTAAAAATTAACCCACAGACTTACAACCCTTACTTTTAGTTCTTTTCCTTATACATTAGAAAAAGCTCTAATTAGTGTATAATTTATGTCTTCTTGTTACTAACAACCCTTCTACATCTCACTGTTGCATATTTACTGTTTAATGAATACACAACAGTCCATCAAGCGTTATTCCTGTGCTGGACTTAGCCAATCCCCTATTGCTGGGGTTTAGGTACTTACAACGTTCTATTCTTTGATGAGGAAACTTTTCATCTATAGTTATACAGCTTTTTAAATAAATAATGGTTTTATCTCCTTAGCAAAGATCTTCAAAAGTGGGATGTCTAAGCCAAAAGGTTAGATCATTTTCATGGCTCAAGGTACAGTGCTAAACTGCTTCCTGAAGAAGGTGGGGCCACATTAATGTATAATACTACCAATCATGACAGTTTTAGTTCCGACCCCTGCTCTGTACAGTTGAGAGGCGGGGGGGAAGTTCTACTAATATAAATAAGGAACAGCACTGTAGATCTAATCTGTATTTCTTTCGATTACACAGTTTTTACTACTTTCCCATAATTATCAGCATCATTTCCACTTTGGTGAGCTGCCTATCATTCATACATACTAAACATACCAGGGCCTTACTGCTGTCAATTTGCATGAGGTTTTCAGAAAATATTAATCTTCTGTTTACAGCCTATATAACAATTTTCTATACAACGTGCACTTTTTGCCAGTGAAAACTACATCACTATTTTATAATAGACTTGACAGGTAAGCCATTAGACAGTAAACTCATACATACACACAATATTTCTGCACACTCCATTAACTGTTTTGCCAAGAGTCAAAGGAGACGATGAAAAAAACCTACCGTACTCTTCACTGTCACAAAGGTAAGACTGTCAACTCTGAAGCAAAGCATTACCACCCACACTTCCCCTCATCCCCTCTCCCACAAGCACACACAGTAATGTTAGAGGTATTTTGAGAAATTACTGTGCATTTTATATGTGAATTCTTCCTAAAATTACTTCTCTAGCAATCTTTAAGAATGTTTTAACCCAGGAGAAATATTCTTGAGCTTATGATTAGGGGTTATCATTAAAGTTATATTTTAAGACCCATCACTTTTATATTACCAATTTAAATTGCAACTTATTTGACAGCATGATAGACTTATGTGGAAAAAGGATGGCTAAAAAAATTTAAGTTCGGGTCTTAATATAAACACTCCCAGGAGGAAACCTGTAAAATACCAGGTCACTGAACATTACTTTTCCTCCAACCTAACATTCTATCAATCGTGAGATCCATCTCAATTGCAGATGTTAAAAATATGAAAATAAAGGCCACTTAGGACAAACAAGATGCATTACTGAAGCCTAAAAGTGTTAAAATTATGCTGTCAAACTGTCAATAAATGATTTTTCCCTGTCAAAATATCAGAGAGAGGGTAGTGACCAAGAAATCATCTGACAGGAGGAGACTAATGCCAACATACTGACTTCAGTTCAGTTCAGTTCAGTCGAGTCCGACTCTTTGCGACCCCATGAATCGCAGCATGCCAGGCCTCCCTGTCCATCACCAACTCCCGGAGTCCACCCAAACCCATGTCCATTGTGCCGGTGATTCCATCCAACCATCTCATCCGCTGTCGTCCCCTTCTCTGCCTGCCCTCAATCTTTCCCAGCATCAGGGTCTTTTCAAATGAGTCAGCTCTCTGCATCAGGTGGCCAGAGTATTGGAGTTTCACCTTCAACATCAGTCCTTCCAATGAACATCCAGGACTCATCTCCTTTAGGATGGACTGGTTGGATCTCCTTGCAGTTCAAGGGACTCTCAGGAGTCTTCTCCAACACCACAGTTCAAAAGCATCAATTCTTTGGCGCTCAGCTTTCTGTATAGTCCAACTCTCACATCCATACATGACCACTGAAAAACCATGGCCTTGACTAGATGGACCTTTTGTCTCTGCTTTTTAGTATGCTGTCTAGGTTGGTCATAACTTTTCTTCTAAGGAGCAAGCGTCTTTTAATTTCATGGCTGCAATCACCATCCACAGTGATTTTGGAGCCCAGAAAAATAAAGTCAGCCACTGTTTCCACATCTATTTGCCATGAAGTGATGGGACTGTATGCAATGATCTTGGTTTTCTGAATGTTGAGCTTTAAGCCAACTTTTTCACTCTCCTCTTTCACTTTCACCTTCATCAAGAGGCTCTTTAGTTCTTCTTCACTTAATATATTGCAATTAAACAGGACTGTCAGCATTTTCTGGGCCAACTTCTGGGCTCCAGTTTACTTAAAGGTTTACTCCATTTACTGAACTGCCCTATCACCCCTAGTAGTACAGTATATTAGTTTTATGGCTAATATTACATTTCATGTCTTACAGTCATCCGGTGATTTCATCTGAGTCCACACTTCACACCCTAGCCAAGCGGTTCTTGCCAGCAGATGCTGACCTGGGCTGTCTCACCGGAGGGCACACAGCATGCTCCTGCAACCCCCTCAACTGACCTGCTTCCCCAGTTTCTGACCAACCTGGCTTCCAAACTGCTTCTCAACTTGCCTCTAACTTGGTTCTCAGTCCTGCCTTACCTTAATCCTCAATCAAATGCTGTAATGATGATGACCAAGAGATGATATACAGGTAAGTATACCTGGCTTTATGTATTTCTAAAGAGTACTTAGCTCGGGCTTCTTGGACTTTTAAGAACCTTTCTGGGTTGCAAGCTATGGTGATTTCATTTCACATCATACAATGTTACTGTTTTAACTCTTCAAGTTTTATTACTTTAATACCCTAAAAATAAACAATTTTTCTAAAAGGGGCGAGAAAAAAGGTAGTATTTCAAAGCAGAGCACAAAATGACATCAATAAATTTTATCCCTATATGTCATGTATATGGAATTTACAGTCCTGATCTATCAAGGTTTTAAAAATGAGTAAAACCTTGGACAATTCTATACCTCAGAGAAGAATCCCTACACTGCCTAACTCAGAACATGATAAGAATCAAATGAAATTCAAGAGCAATCCATACACTATAGCTTCACTGAGTTACACAAGCCCCTTCACCATGACAAGGCTGCAATCCATGAGGGGATATACTATATAAAGCATAATAAATGACACATCACAGCTTTCACAAATTAACTCAAAAGCCAAAAGTGAACATTTAGCATTTCATAGGAAAATTGATGTCCACTTATCACCCTCAGCCAAATAACATCTTAAATAAATAGTGCTTTGTTGTTGTTCAGTCACTAAGTTGTGTCTGACTTTGCAACTCCCTGGACTGCAGCACGCCAGGCTGCCCAGTCCTACACGATTCTGTTTGTGCAAACTCATGTCATTGAGTCAGGCCACCCACTAAAGGAAAGAGGATAAGAGTACCCAAGGGCAAGCATTTCTCCTAGTGTTCTTCCTTTTTCTTCTTTAATAAGCAAATACATATCATTTCTCCTGCTTCTGTCATGGAGATTAGTGTATATTTTCTCCCCATTTTTCTTCAGGTTAACATCCCCTGGAGATGAAGTCATTAACAGTGGAGAGAGTTCCTTCACAGCTCCCTAATTCTTCAGTGTCTGGATGTGCTAGTTTACCAGTCCCTTACTGGACATCTGAATTATTTCCAGTATTTTGCTACTGAAGATAATGCAACATATGCAGCCTATACCTTCAGAATAAATTCCTTTAGTAGGATCTCTGGATTAAGTGAGACTGTGCAAACTTCCCCTTCAAGGGTTGACCAATTTCCCATTTTTACCAGCAATATATGAATGTAACTTTCCTCAGTATCACCAAAGAATGCAGTGCCAAGTTTCTGAATTTTCTCCCAACACAAGCTACAGTAGTTGTATTTTCATTTCTCTTATGCGTGAGGATATGCTTAAAAGCCATCTGCATTTCTTTTTCTGTGACTTATCCCATTCATATTGTTGTTAGCCTACTTTTAGATTCGCTCAATTTCTTCAAGTCAGCCTATTTTAGGCCGTTATTAATGTTGCTTTTTTGTTCAAACCACTGTTGGCTCTCAGCTGAGTGACTACACCAGCCTCCTAGCTTGTCTCCCTGCTTCATTCTGCCCCTGCCCACGTGAGAGTAGCTCGTCTGATCTCCCTCCCCTCTCCCCACGTCTCCTTCCCCTTCTTTAAGAATTATCACCATTCCCTTGCATATAACCTTTCAATGGTTTCCCATTACAATTAGACTAAAATCCGTATTTTTTCTTGTCAAGGTCTACTAGACACAAGGCCTTAACCCCCTGATATTCCTCCTGGCATTCTTTCACTCAGCTGCAGCCACCCTCTTTCTGTCCTCTGCCTACACCGAGCATATTTCCTTCTGAGGACCTCACACGGCTCCCCCTCACTCCTAGGATGCTCACTGTCACTTAAGGAGACCACCCCCAGTAACACTGCCCCCTCCCCAGTCCATGACCATCATTTTCTTTCTTCTCAGTGTCTCGCTACTTGACATTATTCCTGTGTCAACAGGCCCCAGGTACCTCTAGGAAGTAAAGACCAGAGTTAGGGTTTGGGTTTTGTCAGTATAACCTCTGTTTGTCCTGCCCCTAAATCGTGCCCAATAATCATCCATTTCAGTGTACCCCAAATCATTTATGCTTCTCCCAATTTTCCTTCATCATCTAAGATTTCTTCTAATGCTGTCCTTTGATGTGTCTGTCACCCAAGACCAGCATTAATTTCAGATCTCTTCGAGTGGTAGTTTAGTTACTCAGACTCAAAGACACCGACAGGTTACCAAAACCCACAAAAACCTAAGAGAGGAAATCTACTGTTCAGTGAAAAATCAATGGTAACTTTAATTTGGGGAAAGAACATTTAATGTTAAAATACCTTAACTACAAAATGACTCACCCTATGAATTTAATTAAGTCATAAGACAAAGCCACAAGACCAGAATTCTACAGGGAAGTACGATACATCACTTTTTATGTCTGTGCCCAGATTAAAGCAATATGATGAGATTATAAAAGACAACCATAAAGGGTGGGTAAATGAATGATGCTCCAACCATTAAACAGGTGGTAAAAAGCAGACTGCACAGCTATATGCAGCTGCGTGGAAATACATCCTGGGGCACTCTTCAGGTGTCAGCACGGTTCCAGGAGCTTCCCATCTTCACTTTACAAGAGAAAGTTACAACGTGGCACACAAAGAACAATCTCATACAATAAACACAACATTCTGTTTATTCGTATACAAAAGGTTCAGGAAGAACCAACACCAAAATATTAATGAAAATTCTGGATATTCTGAGTATGAGTGAATGACTTTTTAGTATTTTGCAAATCTTTTACCTCAAATGTTTACTGTTATCAAAAAAGTAAAAAAAAAAAAAGTGTTTATAATAGCTACTGAAAGGAGGAAAAACCTGTTGCTCAGAGGTTTTCCCCCATTACGTTGTCAATTCCTTCCCTACCCACTCCTTGGAGGATGGAAGGAAGGAATCACTTGAGAGAGCAGCTTGCACCAGAGAATGAGCAAAGTTCCTAAGAGGAGAATATAAAGGCTGTTTGAAAAGCTGATGCATAATAATAAAATCAGATAATAGGACCTTAGCGTCTTATTTTCTATTATTGACACTAACATCAGTTACATTAGATACACTGTTAAAGGCAAGATAGCGACAAAATTCTTTTGAGTCTATCTGATATTTATACTAGGTTCGTAGGAGTTAACTGAAACAGCTTGAAGAACTCATGTTCTTCTCAAAGGTTTCTGAAGAAAAACACACAGCATCATTTATGTTTGGTTTTGTCTAAGTAACCAAATAATTCTTCATTGCAGAAAAGCCAAAATGTTTTATATCAATGCAGGTATTTCTCAGTTTCCAGGGAAACTGATATAAAATTGTCTGAAATAAAAACATTAAGAGCAAACTTCCAATGTGCTTGCACTTTACATTCGTGTTCTGACCTCGTATCTATGGAAACTTAATAATAGGCAAATGCTGAAATTGAGGTTTCTCTCATCACTTTATTGAATGCCAAAAAAGAGAGACAAATTTAAGTAAAATTTTAACAATCATGTCAAACATAAAAAGGTAAATTCTGTGCTCATGAACCCTCTTTTTCTAGTTCCCGACTCAGCACTCCCCCTCACTAAATGCTTCGTACCTTACCTGCCCGCTTACCGGTTTCTCCTAATGTCCCTCTGTCCAGGGCATTCTCGGCTTCAATTCGAGTCAGCAGAACAAACTCTTTAAAATATACCAACATGTTTACCTGACTGGTAAATTGAGGCTATTTCACGACTTCTTTTATTCCTATCCATTGTAATAAATGTACAGACACAGAATGGAGAGGTATGTGTTGCTTCTGAGTTGTGAACAATAAACTCAAATGGAAATAACCAAACTGAAGTTGAGTTAGGCCTATCTTATGGATAAATTATAAAATAAAAAGTGCATTCCAAACTTTTTCTAAGCACCCAACAACTGAATTTGGTGTATCTACCACTCTCAAGTCTGTCTCTTCTGTTCAGTAGCTATGTTACACAGTTATTTCAGAGC
This sequence comes from Cervus elaphus, assembly GCF_910594005.1. Taxonomy (NCBI): domain Eukaryota; kingdom Metazoa; phylum Chordata; class Mammalia; order Artiodactyla; family Cervidae; genus Cervus; species Cervus elaphus. Next base: position 1,944,233 of record NC_057847.1, read on the forward strand.
TCTAAGTCTTGGCTTCTTCATTGGCATCACAGGGAGAATATTCACAGGCCTTATTTATAGATGGAAGGGTCAGGTGAAATACACCCGAAGACACGTTGTAAATCGTAAAAGAATCATACAGAAGTCCAACTTTGGTCTCCCTACACTAGCCTACTACTGTTTTTTAAAATCACTTAGAGGCTTACCTTATAGCAACAAGCTGAGCAGTTTTCACAGGTATGCACAACCTTTGTTTTTAAAGCTACCATTAATTTACATAATTTGTTCTTTCACAGTATCTGACTATTCTGAAAAGGGAGTACTTTCCTCTTACAAAGCCATGTCCATCACATGGGTGAGTTCACAGGCTTACCTATTCTAACTTTGAAAGAAATTAAGTAAACCCAAATAAAATTTAAATAGAAGAGCTATAAGACATTTCCTCTATGAAATAAAGAAATACTCTCTGGCATTTAAATGAAACAAGTGGGCCAGTGGGGCTTTAACATCTTCACGGCACAATGTTTTCTACTTTAAAGAACACAGTCTTTATTAATGAGCCACAGTGTTATCCAGAATCTTTTTTTTTTTAAACCTAGAGCCGTCCAGTTTCAAAATTCTAGAGGAAAAAAAAATCAAACATTTCCTCTCCTCTCTCTCCTCTTCCCCATGACACCCCACCCCCACCCCCAGCCACTTCGTCTTCAGAATTTTACCCGAACATTCTAAAAGTTGAATAGGATTCCACTGGCAGGAGGGGGTTGGAAGGAGAGGTAGCCATGGAGACAGCTTTCCTGCAGGATCTGCCATCTTAACTGCCAAATCTTTGTATTACAAATTAAAGTCTGAATTTCTTTTTTCTCCTTTGAAACTTTTGACCAACAGTCTCAGGAACCACCCCCAATCCTCCCTTAGAAGAGGCAACATGCAAGTGAAGTTGGTTAAAGCTGGGGAGCTGAAGACATTTTTGTGTCAAAGTGGGAATCTTAATCAGAGCTCCGTGGGATCGTCTTTGGGTAAAAACAACAACAACAACAAAACTATTCCCTGCAGCCGTTGCAGTAACGTTTCACACCGTTCAGTTATTTTAAGACCCCCTCTAACCTTTTTCGTTCTTATCATTTTCAGATTATAGTTAGAATAAGGTCGCTTCAATCAGGACAACTCTAGACAGAATATTACTTAACGCCACACTAACTCTGTCGATATCAGTTTTGATTTTAAATAACAAACCCTAAAATCTGTCTTAATTGTCCCGAGTATCAACTATCCTAACGAGTGGAAGTGTATCTAGATGCTTACCTCGTTCCTTCTCTTAGGTACCATCTGAATAGGTAAGGATTGGAAGATGGGATGGATATCGCCGAAGTTGGGAGTATTTAAGTTTTCATTGAGAAAAGAGAGAATACATCAGAAAGTCTTTACAAAGTCCCACGAGATGTTAAATAGAATCACGAACAGGAGCCACAGACTTGAGGGTCTTGGGTCAGGTTGCGAAAAGGGAATGAGGAAGAATTGGGCGTTCGGGTAGAGAAGAGGGAGAAAGACTGGCCGGACGCGACGGAGAAAGAATAAGGGGTGGGGACGCCAGGCAGGGCCAGCCTCCGTCCTTGGTGCCCAGCCCCGAGAGAGCCAACTCCAGGCAGGAAGGAGCCCTAGGCGGCGGCTTCCTCCCGGGGGACCTGGGGGGCGGCGGAGGCCAGAGGTAAGCCCGAGAGCAGACGGGGCCGGCCCCGCGAGGGGCGAGGCGCGCCGGCCGCTTCCTTACCTTCGGGCATCTCCCGGTCGCTGACGTGCTGCAGGTGGTGGCCTTCACCCGCTCGGAAATCCAACTCGGTGGGTTCCACGGCGGCCGGCGCCGGTGCTACGGCCACCGGGTCTCCGGCCGCCGCCTCGTAGACCTCAGACTCGGAGTCTGGCGCAGGCCCCACGCGCCGGTTGGCACTGAGGCACACGCAACAGCTCAACGTGTTCCCCATGGGGCGCCTCCGCTCGGCCCCGGACTCCGCCAAGCTCAGAGACCGCCCCCTCCCCCAACAATGGAGCGGCGGGCACCGGCAGACCCGGGCTATGCCGGGGCTGCGCCGCACAGGTAGACGCGGCCTCGCCTGCCTCTCTCCTGTCCGCCACGCCGCCGGGGCCGGAGCAGGGCTCCGGCCCGGCCGCACCCCCGCTGTCTCGCCGCCGCCGCCTCCCCGGAGTCAACTAGTCTGTGAAGGCGGCGACCAGCCCGGCTTATTTAAAAGGGGTGGGGACCCGACAAGCGCTGAGACGCACAGCCATTGCCGGGAGAGAGCGCGGTTGGAGCTCCTCCTCCTTCCGCCGCCGCCTCCCGACTGAAAGCCGCTCGCCTGGCTGGTCCTTGCCAACCGGAACGCGTCCTTCGGTCACCTGGTTACGACGGACCAATCACACACAGAGTTTCCTCCCAGCGCCCGCCTCAGAGAGCAGGCACGTGACTCACAATGCCCCGCCCCCACCCCGCGACTGCTCCGCCCCTCGAGTGGCGCGCCCCGGACTCCTGTTTCCATTCCTCCTGAGGCACTCAGAGCTTTCCGTGTCCTTCGGGAAGCATTGCGGGAGTTTGTGAATCGAAGTTATAGAGTCAGTGGACTCTATAGAAGGCTTGTTAGTAAAGAGTCAGTTCCGTTAAGCAACTCGGTTTCACCGGGTCTGACAGCTGACTCATTTGATGCATTCCTCAACGAACTTAGTTACACCCGAATTGTTGACAGTTTTTGGTAACTAAATGCTCCTCTCAAATTGACTTCCAAAGAGTGTTAGTTTCCGCCTTCAGTTTAACCATAGCAATCCCCCGGGTCCTCAATAAAGAGCTGTGTCCCTGTCTTGAATGAGTCTCGAGGACACGTCACCCCTCCGCTTCCTCATCGGTAGATTAGGGACCGAACTCCTCCCTCCCAACTCTGAAACGCTGGGATTCAGCAACTCGATTTTCTCGCTGTTTCTCTCTTCCACGGCACGAGTCTCCAGGTTTCCCTACTTTCACCGGTCACATAAAGCATAAAGCACGATTTTCTCATACAAAACTGAAGAGTCGCAAAGTGAAGTACCACGGTTTTGATTTAATGAAGGTGATGGTAAAGATATGTTCCCAAGGTCACATGATTGCTCAGGGGTAGGGCCAGGATTTGGTCTCCGATTGTTTGGATCCGCAAAGGCACCTTATTGTGATTATCAGAAAATAAAGGTAGAAGTCAAATTTGATTGGAAGTGGCATAGGATTTTCTCTAAGGGAGAACAATTTTTTGAAGTGGATTTTAAAATTCTTCCCCTTCTTTCAACATTGGTTAGTCCCTCCTACTTTCTAGGCACTGTGTTCCTGCAATAGCCCTGCCCTCGATGAGCTCCGTCAGGCACATGAGAAAACAAAGGCTTAGAAAGTCCAGTTGTCTGAGGTCACTCACACTGCTGCCAAGTACTTGAACCTGAAATTCAAACCTAGATCTGTCTAACCCCAAAGTAGGTTCTGGGGTAAAGAGCTTGATTTTTTTCCCCCCAGAAACATGAAAGCCTTTGAATGTTGTGACGTTAAGGAGTCACAATCAGGTGGTTTCTAGTGAGGTCACTCTGGACAATAAGGAGGATTGATGGAAGAAACAAGAGCAATGAAGAGACTTTATATTCATCTAAGAGCGGAGTGAGAGTTTAAACTGAAGGCAGTGGCAGAGACTGGTGTGGTGGGAAAGGATTTGAGGTCATTTGGTGACTAGATACGGAGCAAGAGGGGGAAAAGAGAGGCAAAAATAGCTGCTAGGGTTCTGACTGAGGGAACTAGGGAGAGCACAGTGACTTTTTCCTAGACAGTGCAGAAAGAGGAAGAGGTTTGAGGAGGAAGATCATCTGGGGCTCTGTTAATGACAGCATGGAATTAGAGCTCTCCAGTTGAAAGTTAGATGTAAACTTCTGTAGGCCAAGTCCATTTTGTGATATCCCATCTTATGTTTTTGAAAATAACACATACTAAATCAATTTTAAAATGTAGTTGGGGAAATCCCCTAACGCTGTGCTGACAATTAAGACTATAATATTTTTCATGGAGCAAATTGGAATCTATGGTTTTAGTAAATGACATGTCCTATGTAAACTAAAACTGTTAAATGAGAACAATATTAAAATTGTCATTGGAGTCCATACAAAGTAGTTGAAGCCATGGGTGTAGAAGTAATTGCCTCGAGAAGACATGTATAATAAGGAAAGGAAGGGAGGGAGGGAGAGAGGGAACTTCAAAAATAGGGAAATTTAAATGGCATTTAAGTAAACCTGCCAAAGGAAGAAGTGGAAATCAAGGGACCTGTGTATTAATCAGAAATGGCTGATCAGCTAAGTTCCATGAGGGTAGAAATCACATCTGCTCTTTTCTGGAACAGAGCACCTAGCACAATACCTGGCCAGTAGAAGCTCTAATTTGTAATTCCCTAAACAGAGTCCAGTGTTGTCCAGAGGGCAGGAAAGTTACAAATACCACTGACCGTGGTACATGGGTAACTGAGGATGGGTGCAAACTGGAAGGCAAGCAGTGAGTAAAAGAAATAAATAGGAGGTGATAAAGTGGAGACAAGGATTTTCTTCCCAAACATTTGACTGAGAAGAGAGATGTGCCAGTCATTAGAAGGAAATGTGCAGTTAATAATTTTTTAAGATGGAAAAAAAATGTGAGTATATTTATATGTTAAAGGGTATGAGCCGATGGAGAAAAAAGGAGTTTGAGGTTAGAGGAGATGGGAAAATTGACAGAGCAAGGTCCTCAAGAAGGCAGAAGTGGATGTCCTCCAGGGCAGACATAGATTAGCTTTGGATTGAGAGAAAAGCAAGGAAGGAAACAGGACCTGGGTGACAGATGCCTGTTCTGGGTCTGTCAGAATAGAGACATTTCTGATAGAGAAGATGATTAAGAAGAGCTCATCTGATGACCTCTATTTTTCTCTGTTATAATAGGCTTCTGTTTGGAAAACTACTCCAGGAAAGTGAGGATAATGTGTAAAGTAGTTTAAACATTAGAAAAGCTTGATATACCTAATAAAAAGAAAATGATAGCTTCCCTCAAAATCAGAAAAGTTGAAAATAAATTTGAGCAAAAAACCAAGGAGCTAGGGTATAAAACAGGTATGTCACAAAAGTGAATGATGGGAACATTTGTTCCTCCAAATAGTAAAAAGAAATAGCAACAACTTCCAACGGGGAAGAGTTTTTAAAAAATTAAGGAATTACATGTAATTGCCAAAAATGTGAACTTTTACAAACCTTTTCATCACACATAAGACCAAAAGGAGAGGAAAAAAACCCAGAGGGAGTATTCTCCTTTGTTAAAAGGATACCAGGATGGAAAGGTCACCTCAAAAATCAAGGAAGCAAAGATGATTAATATTTAATTGTTTAAAAGATATAAGTAAGGTTTGGATACAAAAACAGGCAATATATTGAAATGTGGGAAACCATGGTAGAATGGGAAAGGATTCAAGGAAGTTCAGTTTCAGTGAACAACTTCTCGTTAAATCCTTAGGACCTAGTGACTACATTCCATGACAATAATAATATTGTCTGAAGTCCTAGGAATGTCAATAGCTACCATTTTGGATGATTCTTATAGACTTGGGACAATGCCTAAGATTAAGTTTCACAACACTGCCTGCATTTAACATCAGGCACATACAAAAATAGATAGGCATGACCTTGAAAATTAAAGAATTTTAAACTTGCTAAGCATAAAAATTATTCAGAAGCACCATTATGAAAGTATTAATAGATTTGAAAATATTTTGTTTTAGAAGAACATTGGAGGGCAGTGAGAAAAAACCTTATCCTGTTATGACTGTGGCAAATCTGGGAGAGAAAAGGGAAGCAGAGCAGTAATGACGTTTGAATTAAGCTAGAGGCTGATTCTGTGATAGAACCTGATATTTGCATATGCCAACTGATGTATGAACATTCCCTGTTTTACATGGATCTGGAGTAAACGCATTCATTAATTCAACTTATTCATGTAATGGCTGTTCAATACCCTGATGACTCAGAAGGTAAAGAATCTGCCTGCAATGTGGGAGACCTAGGCTTGATCCCTGGGGTGGGGCAAAGAACCCATTCCAGTATTCTTGCCTGGAGAATCCTCATGGACAGAAGAGCCTGGCAAGCTATAGTCCATGGAGTGGCAGAGTCAGGCATGACTGAGCAATTAAGCACAGCATCCGAACTCTTGGGCTTCCCAGGTGGCGCTAGAGGTGAAAACCTGCCTGCCAATGCAGAAGATGCAGGTTCAATCCCTGGGTCAGGAAGATCCCCTGGAGGAGGGCATGACAACCCGCTCCAGTATTCTTGCCTGGAGAATCCCATGGACAGAGGAGCCTGGCAGGCTACAGTCCATATGGTCCCACAGAGTGGGATACAACTGAAGAGATAGCATGCACGCTCCCGAGCTCTTACTATAAGCCACACTTTTTAGGTTCAGGTTTAGGTTGCTTTGACCAAGAAAAACAAGGTCCCTGTTCTCATGAAATTTATCTTCTGATAAGGGAGTCCACAAACCAGTCTTATCCATCACCCCTCAAGCTCATGGCCCAGGATGTCTATTTATCTCCAGCTATTGTGTCTTCATTCTAGACGGTAGGGTGGAGGAGTAGAAGGGAGATTTTTTCAGAAATCCACATAGCACAGTGCTTACATATCATTGGCTTAAAGCTTAGTCCCATGGGCATACATAGCTGCAAGGGAGGCTCAGAAAATGTAATTATATAGCTGAGTAACTAATGCAGAAGGGAGAACTAGACATTGAAACTAGATAGTGAAAGCACGCTTTGTAAGGAACAATCTGTAAGGAAAGATTAGAGAAATTTCAACTTAAAGCAAGAATGATCATGATAAAATTTCATAGCCTTTTGCAAGCATATTTGAAAAAGTTATACAAGGAGTTCTATAATGATCTTTTCTTAAGTTAAAAGGACAAAAAAATGGAGAAAGACAAACTGTAGAATGAAACTAGGTCAGATGCAAGAAAGAGTCCACAATGGTCAAGTAAACAGGATTATATATTATATGTGTGTGTTGTGAGTAATTGGATTCTATCCTGAGTATTACAACTTGTTGGTCTTATAAAAGAGGATTTTGTGTGTAATAGGTACATTTTTTTCTGGATGTAGAGTCTACCCTTATCATCATATTCTCAGTGGCATGTGTGAACAAAAAAGTTGAGAATTACTATTATACCTGATTTCATGTGGAACAACTTGACTTCTCTCATTCCCGACTTCAGAACATTATAATCCAGATTTTGGAGTAAGTGAGGGCATTAGGCAATACTGGGAGTCATATTGTAATAAACTACCCCATGTCTGTTCCAGCTTTCTTCCTTCCCTACTCCTTCTGAACTGTTCTCCCACCTTCTTTCTCTTCTCACACCATCTAGGTTTCCTTCTGCCAAGTGAGTCTGTTGAGATGAGAATGCAAATTTAGCTGAAATGATGCTCTAAAAAAATGAAAAAGTCGTTAGTTTACCATACCATCAGGGCAATGAATGCTCACTGGACAAGTCACTGTCCCAAATATTGAAGCATTTTGTCAGACAAGTTCTAGGAAAAGTCTGCAGTTCTAGAAGAATCAAGGGGTTTCCTTTTGCCTTCTTGGGGCCATTACTTTCCTCTGCCATTTAATGGTTTATTTACTTCTAGTTCCATTTGTCTAAGTATGATAGGAAATCTCAAATCTTTCTCAGCCCACCAGTGCTTCCTCTGATCACCTCCAAGTGAAGGTAGAGGAGCCGTTCTCTTCTGGAAGTGCCTTGTTCAGGCTGCTGGTTTCCTAAAGCAGATGCCAGCTGCTCCTAGCTCCAAAGACTGTAACAGTATGTGGTCTGTACTTAACTGGTCTCATAAGAGAGCTCCTCCCCTCTATAGTTACCCAGGAAATAATTCACTGCCAAATCCACTTAGAACAAGGCAGAGTGATTTTTAAAAACATTCACAGTAGATGCTTTCAGTTGTTTGTTCTTAATCATGCCAACGCTCTTTTCCCCCAGCATTTCCAAATTTCACTATTTCCACTTGTTTCCCTTGTGTGTTATCTTGGGATGTTTAAGACGTTTATTCTCTGCACTTCCATTTAATTTTATACACTTAAAACGGAATCCTTGGCCAAGTTGCCTTATTGAAGTTAGAACCATTTTCTTGCAGTGGTTCACCATGTTCCCCTCAGTTTCTCCTAGCCTTTTTGACAACGGCCTCCTGAAACAAAGTTGATGTTAGAAACACTGCAGAAAAAGGAGTTTCATTAAACTTGGCAGTAGGGAAAAGTTTGAAGATGTCCTTTTCACCAAGTTTGTCTCCTAGAAACAAAGCTCACGGATTTTTAGGACATGAAATGTTTCTCATATGAATCTATTGCCCTTTTCTGGAGACAAATCAATTTTTATCCTCATAGCATGGCATTCACCCTGAAATACTTCTAGAACTTTTCTATCAAAAGGGATTAAGACAGCAAACTGGAAGGAGGTAGGGGCCAGGGAACTTGTCTGAAGAGTCAGATTTGAATAGACAGCACACTTGGAAAACAAACAAACCAACCAATAACACAGGTTACATTAGGGGTGGGGGTGTAGGGGGTGGGGAGGGCTAAGGCCTTGTCCCCTGTGTTGAGTAAGTTTAGCTTATGTAGGGCACTTGTTTGACAAGCCTAGGTTGAGTAAGGCCATACACCCCATGACCTGTGTTTTTCCAGTCATAATTATCATGCAGATAAAACCAAATACTCATCTGAAAGTAATTCTCTGGTTATGCAATCAATGCTTTGCCCAGGAGACACAAGGAAAAATCGAGACCACAGGAGCAGCTGAAGCTACTGTCCCAAAAATGAATTCACTGTTCTTTGTAGTCATACAATTTGCCCTGTCCCACCTTGGCCATCTGGTAAACCTCTACTCATTCTTTTGAGGCTTATCTCAAGCAGAACCTTCTCTGCAGTGCTCTCTGACTATTAAAGCTAGGAAACCTCTGCATCTTCAGGGCAATCAGTTCCTTCTCTAGAGCAGCCTTGTATCCCATTGTATGGTAATAGCTTGACATCCTCATTAAACTAGCCATTCCCCTGAGGACAGAGCTATTTTATTCAGCTTTTTGGTATCCCCAGCACAAAGTATAATGCCTGGCTTGCAGCAGGCTCAATATGTTTTTTCTTGAATGACTAAATGAATGATAAAAGTTGGAAAAATGAAAAAGTTGGACTAAATGTACCAGCAATCACAGTTTGAGAACTGATACAATCATTCTTTACTTTTCAGCCTTCTCTATTTTTGTGTGTGTGTGTGTGCCTCTCCTTCTAGTTTCTGTTCCTCTAGAGCATTTTTTAAAAACAATCGTCATTGTCTAATGGTATAGACGACTATATTTACAAGGCAAAAATAGAGACACAGACATAGAGCACAGATATGGGGACGCCAAGGGGGAAAGGGAGGTGGTGGGATGGGTTGGGAGATTGGGGTTGATATATATACACTACTGTGTATAAAATAGGTAACTAATGAGAACCGACTGTGTAGCACAGGGAAACCTACTCAGTGCTCTGTGGAGCCTAAATGGGACAGCAGTCCAAAGGTGAGGGGACATATGTGTGCATATAACTGATTCACTTTGCTGTACAATAGAAACTAACATGACATTGTAAAGCAACTGTACACCAATGAAAATCTATGTAAACAACAGTCGTTTTCTAATGCTCACAATTTTGTGGGTCCTCACGGGCAGGGCACGGTGGGGACCACTCCTCTCTGACCCAGAAGAGTTCGGGCCTCCTTTGGAATGGATCTAGCTGCTGGACACGGTTCATGCAGGGCCACGCAGCTGGAGGGTCTGTTCTGGCTGTCAGCTGGGTTCCTCACTCTCCCGTCAGATGCCTAGTCTCTGAAGGCTGGGACATCTGGGACTAGCCAGACAGCCATCACCACGTGGTGGTCTCAGGAGAGTCAGACTTCTTACTGGACGCAGGTATGTAATCCCGCTGTATTTTGCTTCCCTAGTAAGTGTATTAATCTAAAAATACGGAGGAGGAAGGGAGAGGTATGGTGAGCAACATTCCTTAAATCAGAAAAAAACAAAAACAAAAAACCTCAAAGTTAACTTATTCACCGAAGTTCATCAACCTCTGAAGATCATCCAGGCCATCACCTTATAATGTATTATGCTAAACTTATACTGTAACCAAATCTAAGGCTTATGCACTATCTGCCATTCAAACAATTCCTTTCCCCGCTTGGTCTCTGAGTTTTTTGGTAGCTAGAAAAAAACACAGATTTGTGCAGAAACAAATTTGCCATAGGTTATGTTCATTTTGTGATGTCTCCACTTATGTGTTTGAAAACAACATGATGATAGTTGTTAGTTGCTCGGTCGTGTCCAACTCTTGCAACCCCCATGGACTGTAGCCCGCCAGGCTCCTCTGTCCATGGGATTCTTCAGGCAAGAATACTGGAGTGGGTACCCATTTCCTTCTCCAGGGGATCTTTCCCTCCCAAGAATCGAATCTGGATCTCCTGCACCGCAGGCAGACTGTTTCTTGAAAACAACATATAATACATTAAATGGAGAAGAGTAGTAGGAGAAATTTCCTAAAGTTTATATGCTAAGAATAGCTTATTTTTCTAGCGATTACCTTGACAGAGCAACTTAGAATCTATGGTTTCAGCACAAAAAAAAAAAAAAAAAGTGTCCTGTAAAACGAAACCACTGATGAAAACAAAACTCCAAACATTATTATTGCTGCTACTTTTTTCCCCTTTATTTACTTCTGACTGTGCTGGATCTTTATTGCTGCACAGGCCATTCCATAATTGTGGCTAAGAGGGCTACTCTTCATTGTGGTGCATGGGCTTCTCCTTGTGGTGGCTTCTCTTGTCATGGAGCACAGCCTCCAGGCACACGGGCTTCAGTAGTTGCGGCTCCCCTGCTGTAGGGTACAGACGCAATAGCTGGGGCATGCAGGCCTAGTTGCCCCATGGCATGTGATATCCTCTGGGGCCAGGGATCAAACTCCTGTCTCTTGCTTTGGCAGATGGATTCTTTACCACTGAGCCACCGGGGAAGCTCTACAGCTGCTACATTTAACTAGCGATTTCCATGTGAATGTATACTGTGAAGTGTTTGATGTGCAGAAGAAATATCCACAAACCACCCCCATAATACAGTAATATGAAAGCCCTTCAGGGAAACTCTCCACTTGGGACCAATGGCCCATCTGATCCCATCTCACAAGGATCTTCCCTTCTCCAGGGAAGTAGGTGGAATGAACACGCTGTTTGCTATTGCCTGTTTCTGAAACAAGGTATATGCCAAGGTCTGTGTGCCCTTCCCCAGAAGCATCAGGGTTTACTTGACACTAAGCAACGCCCCATGCAGGCCCTGGGTGCCAACTCGCAAGGTCACACCCACCCCCAGCATCCCTGTGCCAGGCCAGCATGTCCCGAGGGGCGACAGGGGGCTACACCCTGTCCTACACCCTGGCTCCTCAGCGTGGGGCCCAGGGCTCAAGCAGGTTTGTGAAAGTTTGGCTTAATTGTTAAACATGCAATGGGATGCCACATGACACCCTTTAGGATGGCCAGAATCAAACACCAGATGCTAAGTGCTGGGCAGGAAGTGAAAGTGGACCCTCACACACAGCTGGTCGGGGTGGAAAATGATGCAGCCGCTTTGGGAAAGCCTGGTGAGTCCTCCGAAAGGTAAAGTGGGGTCACCATGTGACCAGCAGTGTCACTCCAAGGTGTGTACCCAAGAGAAACGAACGCACACATCCACACAAACACGTGTACACAGATGTCCACGGCAGCCGCATCCGCAGCAGACAAAGGTGCAAACGGCCCGAAGGCCCGTCTCCTGGCGCTGGTGAAGACGGGTCCATCCACACGGCAGGATGTGATTTGGCCTCAAAAAAAGGATGAAGCCCTGACCTAGGCTCCCACGTGGATGGGCCTTGACAACAAGAGGTTCAGTAAGAGGAGAGTCCACAGGAGACCACACGTGTGTGATTCCATTTGTAGGAAACGCCCAGAACAGGAAATGCTCAGAGCCGAGGGCAGACTCGTGGCTGCGAAGGAAATGGGGTGCGGACTGAGGGGTGGCGGTGTTGAAGTTTCTTTGTGAAGTGATGAAAATGTTCCAAAAATGACAGCACACCTGTGAATATACTTAAAACCATGAATTGTACATTGCAAGTGGACAGATTGTATCGTATGTGAATTATGAAAGTGAAAGTCGCTCAGTCGTGTCCAACTCTTTGCAATCCCATGGACTATACAGTCCATGGAATTCTCCAGGCCAGAATACTGGAGTGGGTAGCTTTTCCCTTCTCCAGGGGATCTTCCCAACCCAGGAATCGAACCAGGGTCTCCCACATTGCAGATGGATTCTTTACCAGCTCAGCCACCAGGGAAGCCCATAAACTATATATCATTGTGAACTATATCTCCATAAGTTATTTTGGGGCTAAAAGTTTTCTTCAGAGTTAACTGGTTTTCCTCACGGGGATCCCTCTGGCCGTCTACGTGACCCACTGTGACTCTGAAGTGGCGACCCAGTGGGCCCCTCACATTTGACCTGCCCCTTCCACACCCAGGCATATATAGAACCACTTCCTGAAGCTCAGAAATGGGCTCCAGGCTCCTCAAACAACTCAGTGGGTCTGCCCCTGAGAACAGCCCCCTCTGGGAGGTACCAAGGCCCTCATGGGGTATGGGGTCAGCGTGCAAATAGCCACATCCCTGCCACATCTTCCACCAAAAAGAAGAGAATTTCCAGGTGCCCCGCGTGTCGACAAGGTCTTCTTGGAGACAGTGATGGGTGAGCTGCATTTGCTTTCACTTGCTCACAGGTGTCATTCAGTCTTTCCTGGTTGAATTAGTCCAAAAAATAAAATAGTATAATTTTAAAAGAGGAAAGAAAAAGAACTCTATGGCTCTGCCCCTTTAAGATATTTTTACCATTTTATGATGCTAGTGCTAAGCATGCTAAGTCGCTTCAGTTGTGTCCAACTCTTTGTGACCCCATGGACTGTAGCTCACCAGGCTCCTCTGTCCATGAGATCCTCTAGCAAGAATACTGGAGTGGGTTGCCATGCCCTCCTTCTGGGGATCTTCCCCACCCAGGGATCAAGCCCATGTCTCTGAAGTCTCCTGCTTTGGCAGTCGAGTTCTTCACCATTAGGGACACCTGGGAAACCCTTGTGAGGCTAGGAGGCAAAATTTGTAGAATTTTGTTTTTTGGCAGACCCTAGGTGGGGGATGAGAACCCCTGGGGCCCTCACTGGGGGCAGGGAGGGGCCAGGCCATCAGAGCCAGAACCACTTTGATGACAGCATCCCGGGGCCCGACCCGGAGGAGAAGGCAGAGCGGTGGTTGGGGGTAGGGGCACTTCCTAGCTGATCTCCTTTCCTCCCCCTTGCACGACTAATTTCCGCCTCAATTTGGGTAATTAGTCTCCACTCAGCATCATTTCTTTCCTTCATTCAAGGAGGGAAAAAAAACACACTCAAATCTCTCTGGGGGCAGGACGCTGTTTCAGACTCTGGCAGCTGCTCTCCACACCGGTGGGGGTGGTGGGGAGGGGGTTTCTTCAAAGTTAGGCTGACTTTCATGTCCCCTGAAAGAAGCCCTGTCCCTTCTCACCTGTCCGGAGCTCTTCAGAAGCCCCAGCCTCAGATCAGAGTGACGTCTGATCCCAGATGCAGGCTGGCTGGTGGGAGGGGATGGTCACGGTCAGGCCTCCGCCCGCCAGGCAGTAGATGACGGACAGGGAGGCCTGGCGCGTGCTGCAGTCCAGGGGGTCGCAGTCAGACACGACTGAGCAACTGAACTGAACTGACCTGGGATAGGGGACAGGCGCACGGCCCAGGCCCCACAGCTGCTCAGCACTGCCCAAGGCCTCCCCACGACCACGTCAGCCCTGAGGCACGTGAGGCCCTGGAGGGGAGGCGGATTCCACAAAGCCCAGGGCTCAGACTTGGGGAGAGCCAGGCTGGCACCCAAGGGTTCCCTGGGCTCCCGCACCCCCCCCCAGGTAGAGGGGCCCCGTCGGAGAGTCTCCAACCTTTGCCAGGCACTTGTGGGAGGGGGACAGGCAGGGGACACGGTGTGGAGTGAGGCCCCGAGGAGCTTCAGGTCTGGTGGGGGAAGGAAGCAGGAGCACCAGCCCCGTGGTGAAGGGTGGAGTAGAGGGCTGGGTGCCCAGAGGGCCTCCCAGGACCACGGCCAGGGCCACAGGCAGGGCCACGGGCGGGGTCCCCAGGTGGACTCGGACGTCCAAGGGGGGAGTCAGTGGAAGTGCAACCAGGTCACAAGGTGGCAGAGGCAGAGGTGTGGGGCTGGGGCACTGTGCAGAGACAGCCAGCCTGAGCCCCCAGCTGACTGCCAGCACCCAGCCTCAGCCCAGCCTCCCCTCCTCCTTGACCCCCAGGCTGGAGCAGGCAGCCTGCACTCCTCCGCCCACCCCAGGAGACTCCTGATGCTTCCCGGAGTATTGACAATCTGTCTGTCTGTCTCCCGCTCCAGACAGGGAACTCTGCAGAGCTGTGTTGCTTTCCTAGGACAGTCTGGGTGAGTTCATGTAACAGAAACTCATCCCCACCCGGGCTGGAGACACAAATCTGGAAACTTGGTGTTAGAAGGTGGATCTCTGAAGCCCTAGGGTAGGGAGGGCCCGTTCCTTCTTCCAGCCTCCTTGGCGTGAGGTCCTGGCTTGAGTCTCCACCTCTTCCCGCAGACTCTGTGTCTCCACGGGGCGCTGACCCTCCTCGGTGTCTGTCTCCAGCCCTCCCTCTTCTGAGAGGATGCAGTCCATCAATCGGTGGTCACCCCACTCCGCTATGACCTCGTCTTGATTCCATCTGCCGAGACTAAAAAGTTCACACCCACAGGTCATATGGAGCAGGGGTCCCCAAACCCCGGGGCCGCAGACCGATCCATCAGTGGCCTGTTCGGAACCGGGCCACACGGCAGGAAGTGAGCTGCAGGCAAGCAAAGCTTCACCAGCCGCTCCCCATCGCTCCGCACCCTCACATTACCACCTTAACCATACTCCGCCCCCCACCCCAGCCGTGAAAAGGTTGTCCTCCACGAAGCCAGTCCCTGGGGCCAAAAAGGCCGGGACCACTGATCCAGAGCACAGTTCTCCAAGTGTCTGATGACTGACTGTCACACCAACTTCACGGCTCCCACCCAGGACAACGCGTAATATTTTATGCCAGTCTCCAGTCAACAGGCAGCCTGTTTGACCATCTGAGTCTCCGTTTCCTCGGGGTAAAGCGACAGTTGAGCGGGGTCCTCGACACAGCCCTGGAGGGAAATCTCCAGCCCAGGGGCCGGGACGTCCTGTCCCATGCCTCTTGGCTGCTCCTCCCCTCGGGGGCCCCCCAGACGTGGATCCTGCAGGGAGGCGACTGGAGGTGCAGTCACCAAACAGACTCAAACTTCCCCCAAACCATGCCAAACGCCGAGCAGTTGCTGTGATTTATTAATCTGCCAGGATCTTTGCAAGATTTTAATGTGGTATTTGGAGTCTATTTAACTGGGTAACAAAAATACCCAACACCAGGAACCGTAAATAATTATCACATCCATCGGGCCTTTCATATGAAGACTGGTACTGGCTTCCCCTCCAAGCTGCTCAATTTCCTCTCTCTGTTTGGAACAAGCTCCCACTCATCAAAGAAGGCGCCAACCCGGGGGTTTCGGGGAGCACCAAAGAGGAACCCTGCAAGTCTGTGATTAGAATGCAAGAGGGAGGATCAAGGTAATTAATTTTTTTAACTTAAAAAAATTTTTTTTTTAAGTTTCCCCATCAGCTTCTGCAAAGCCATGTGAATTATATCTGCTTATGTAAATAAAGCTAACGGGTGATAACATTAATTAGCAGACTAAAACTTTTGCTCATCCGGCTGGAGATAGCAGGTAGTTGGGGGAGAGGATTAATTTCTGTTTTAATTGGAAATTTACATGTGCGGCAGCTTGGCCTCCATCGGCGAACAATCAGATTCCAGGTCCCTTCAAACATGCACTGGGCTTGACCTCCGCTCTCCTGATGCCCAGGGTCCACTCTGCCACATCCAGAAGGACCCCAGGGGCCAGTGTCGCCATCCATTCCCACACTGTCCACCTTGGCTGGTGAGGATGGTGCCCTCTCCTCTGACGCCAGGCCCACCTGGTCCAGCCCTGCCTCAGCCCACCTCACAACCACACCTGGCCAGGCCCATGGGGTGGGAGCCAAGCAGGAGGAACCGGCTGACCTGCATAAAGAGGGAAGATGTCCCCCAGCCCCACTCACAGTGCTCTTGGCACTGAACCGGCTCCTAACAGGCATTTTTAGAAAAAAGGAAAAATACAGAAACAGGTCCAGAAAAGGAATCCTCAGCTAAATGCACAGGGCAGAGCAGGTCTTCTGGCTCCCAGGGCCCTTTGCATCCTGCACGAGTTTCTCCCAAGGCTCTCTCCTCGCTGTGCTGAGGCCTTGGAGGCTCCACTGTGCAGGCGTGTGGTTGTGTGTGTATGCATGATGCATGTGTGACTGTGATGCCAGCATGCAATGCATGTGTGTGTGTGTGACGTGTGTGTGCACAGGTAGTGCAGAGAGAAGGGGTCAGGGGTGCATTTGCATCTGAACAGTCAGAAGTCCCCTGCAGAGATGATTTAAGGGGGTGGCAGTGCCAGGGCTCAGCTAAACAAAGGGCTGGCGGATAGTTCCGTGTTCCATCTGAATGCCTACTGAGCTATGAAATTAAGTCAAACGCTTCTACTCAGCTGGACTGATTACTGGCACTGAGGCTGCGGGGGACAGGGCTTGCTCACTTCACTGCCCCCGCCCCCCACCCTAGTGAGGTGAACTTCGTTGCTGGGAGCCTCCATTGCTCTCCAAGGGTCTGATGACCATCTTGGCTGGGGAATTCACACTGTTGACAATTTCTGATGTGATGGGGCCCAGAGCCAACCTGTACATAATTTCCATTTCTGTCTGACTATGTGGACCCTGTGCTGGGGATTTGAGACACACAGAGGAGAAAACCCAGTCTGCAGCCTCAGGGACCCATGCTCAGCCCATCTCCGAGTGGCCAAGGTACGGGTGTGGCCGTGGAGCCAAAAGAGAGGGCAACCGTGGTCCTGGCAGAGCGGCGGAGCTGAGGTGGTGAACAAACCCAGAGCGGCAATCACATCATACGTGTTATAATAACATGTCTGCAGTGGGGATGGCGTGTCATCGGTGAGCTCGGGGACTCTGGGTTTCTCCGGCCACCGTGACCGATGTGAGTTTTCCCCCTCCACAAACCTTAGTGCCTACGAAGGGCCCCAAGTTATGCTGGGATGGGGGTGTGCTGGGGGCGTGGTCCAGAAGTACGGGGATGTGGATGAGAACGATGGTGACAGTGGGGGTGGACATGGCCTTGCTGATGCTGGCAGTGCTGCCCACAGGTGCGGCAGTTCTGAGACAATCGCACCGTGAGGGCAATGCTGACTGTCGTTGCATTAGGAACGGTGGTGGAGAGGCGTGAGCATGGGGACAGCGAAGCTGGAGGGGGCGACCGTGATGGTGGTGAAGGTGGTCATGGTGGTCATGGTGATAGCAGAGGAAGCCTTGGGTTCTCAGCACTATGGCCCTGTCCTCTACCTTTCACTGCAGGCCCCGTTAACAATAGGGCATCTGTCATCCCAACAAGTTTAAAAGCTGAGGAAGTCTCAGTCGGTGGTCCTCCATCTTCACCTCCCATGCCTGGCATGCCCTAGTGGAACCCAGGAGCCACCGTGGTAGAAATTTTAAATTTCCCCCCAGATTACACTGCTCTGTGCTCAGGCACTCTGCTGTTGCGTTTATCATCAGCAGGGTGTTTGAGGGACAAAAAGAGCCACGGTGGTGTGACTGGGGACAAATCTGATTATGATGATGAAGTCTTGGTTGCTGTTTAGGGATCTCTGTATTCTATCTAGACATTGTCGTGTCCCGCCGGTGGCACGTCCACACCGCATGGGGGACTCCTGTCCTACACAGGATCAAACCGCAACATCTGTGTGACGCATCTCACTTTGTGCCAAGAGGCAAACACTCTGCAAAGTTGACATTTGTGATAATACATTATGTCAGGTGAAATAGGCAAGAAGTTAATTAAAGTCAGGGAGTTAATTAATGAGATCCCGTGCACATTAACGATCACTACCTCGTGTGAGAAGAGTGATTAGTGGCGTGGCTGGGGTTTCCCTGTCCTCCTGGGCGCTGTGTTGACATGTCACACGAGTTACTCACAGCTGGAGGGGTACCTCCTCGTGCGGCAGCTGGGACGGCCGAACATATCAACCCCCGGCTCGCAAAGCTGCGTGACCCTCTAGAGCTCAGTGTTTGGTGGAGTCAGACACCCGGGGAGCCACGGGAGTCAGGGGTGACCACAGCCAGCCAGCTTCGACCAGTGCTGCCTCCCACGGAGCCTCGGTCCCCTCCTCTGAAACGGGGGCTGATCACAGCCACCTTGTGGGACTGAGCTGACGTTCAGCACAAAAATGAAGTGATACATGGGTGATAGGAAAGGCTCGATAAATTCACCCCAGAGTGGGAACGGGCTCTGGTTCATCCTTACGCCCCCAGGGCCCCCACATCGTGCAAGAGCTCTGCTCTGACCCTGCGAGGGGCCGGCGGTGGACTGGGGCCCAGCCAGGCTGGAAGCCATAGCCACTCGGGGCTTGAGGAGCACCCGGGTGGAGTGGGGGAATCTGAGCTGGGGCCCAAGGTGGGTTTGGTGAGACTCAGGCCTGGACAGACCCTTGGGGTTTGGAGAATGGGGGAGTCACGACCCCTGGCCCCACTCAGCTGCTGGCCCGCTGATGGAGACATCTTGATGGTCCCAGAGCTTGGGCAGAGATGCTGTCCTCCACTGGGGCTCCTTGGTTGTGAAGGGGGGCTCTCCTCCCTGAATGGTGGGCACACAGGACCAAGGCAGACTCCTGCATCCGACAGGTGCCCCGCTCTGCAGGAGGGGCTGGGCGGCCCAGGGCCCCAGCCTGCTCTGTCTCAGGGGCCAATGGTGTCCACATGGGATGGGGTGGTGCCCACCGGGCACCCCAACCCCTCACCAGCTTGGGGTCAGAGTAGTGGTGGGGACTTGGGCGGGTGGCCACTTGTTTCCACACAATGTCTTTGAGTTCTATTGGCAAGCAGGACTCACTCGACCTTCATGTGACCCAACACGTCTTTGCTGACTGGGTACAGTCTGCCCTGCGTGTCACAGACAGCCGCCTTCCTCCGGGCCCTGCCTTATAATACAGGGGCTGTTCAGTGACTGTCAGGCAGGCAGGGGCAAGGACAGCAGTGGTCAAGTCCACCTCACTGTGGCTGAGGGAACAGCACTCAGGCAGAGGGAACAGAAGCACTGGAGCCCCGAGGCCGGGCACCTGTAAGAGCCAGGAGGCGGCCCCGCCGGCTGGGTGCTGTCCCCACGGCCCAGACCACCCAGCCTGGCTCCACTACTGCACCTTCTGGGGGCCTGCCCGCATGGGGAGGGAGGCTGATCCCTGGGCTCCGAGCAAGGCTCGTAGGATTCACGGAAACTGGTGGGGCCCTGCCGCTCTAGCAGGTGCAGACCCAACTCAGAGGGCCCGAGGCGCAGTAAGCCTGGCTTAAATTGATGGCTGCGTAATGAACGATATCTGTCCCTGAGCCTCACAAGAAGCATGACTACAGAATTCTCACCAACAGTGGGAGATATGCACCCACACCCATAAACACTGGGGCCGCATGTTCTTGGGAAACATGGGCACATGCACACACACATACACGCACACACACCCAATGCACATACATGCACACACGCGCGCACATGTGCACGCACACAGACACACAGGCACACACACGCACGCGCGCACGCACATGCGCACACACATTCGCACGCACGCACGTGCACACGCACACATGCACACACGCACACACACAGGCACACATGCACGCACACATGCACGTGCACACACGCACACACACAGGCACACATGCGCGCACACACGCACACACAGGGGCTGCACGCTCTCCCAGCACCTCAGAGGCCCCTGTCGTCCTGGTGGAGCCCCAGCCCCTTCCCTGCTCCCTCCATGGTCCAGTCCATGGGGCCTTCCGCTCCACCCTTGACCTTGCGCCCTGCCTCCTGGACGAACGCGCCCTCCAGGCCCAGCCACACCTCTGGGGCCTTGCTTCTCCTGCTGCTGGCCTCAGTAGCTGCAGGACAGGGCTCCTCCGCCAGCCTAGGGCCAGTCACCTAGGGGCCTGCCCCGCTGACCCTCTGACCAGAATCCACCCTGCTTCTGCCAGCCACTCCCAACCAGCCCAGGTCTCAGCCCGGGTGTCACCTCCCCTGTGAAGCCCTCCTGGCCTGGCTCCCATAATGGGCCATATGCCCCATCGAGCTCTTCCCAGGACTGGAAAGGGCCGTGTCCGCCTCTGCATCCTGCCTCGTGCCGGGTGACCAGCCGTGGGGCTGTGGGCTCGTCACCCGATGTCCAGGCTCGGGTCTGGCCAGGCCCACAGCACCCCGCCCCACAGTGGACAGTCTTCCCTGCACCCTCTCCGTCGATGAACAGACAGTATGATGTGTGCCCAGGCCACTGCCCCTGGTGTCTGCGCCTTTGTTTCTATGGGTCACCCTAATCCAGACTGACCTTAGCTCGGGAGCTTCACCTTGATTTCGCCTGCGACCCCACGGACTGCAGTCCACCAGGCTCCTCTGCCCATGGGAGTCTCCAGAATACTGGAGTGGGCAGCCATTCCCTTCTCCAGGGGATCTTCGTGACCCAGGGATTGAAACTGGGTCTCCCGCATTGCAGGCAGTCTTTACCATCTGAGTCACGAGGAAGCCTGTAATTACATCTGCAAAGGCCCTTAGTCCAAGTAAGTTTGCATTCCAAGGTTTTGAGTGGATGCGAATTTGCGGGGACACCATTCAACCCACTCAAGCCCCAACAAGGGGAGGACACGGGCAGGGGCAAGTCAGGTCCCAGGCTGGCCTGGGCGGCGGAATCAGGCTGGCAGTGTCCCCTCCACACACCCCAGCACCAGGCGCCCCTGCCCCTGCCCTCAGAGTCCCCAGCGCTGGCCTCCGCTGCCCTAGCTGAGTAGCAACTGTCCATGCCCCATGCCCTCCTCCTGCCTGGATCTGCTCTGACCCCCCGGCAGCCCAGGTGCAGCAAGGGGGCAGCCGGGAGGTAGGCCGATCGGGAGTTGCTGCTGCCACCACTGCCAAACCCCGCCGGGCACAGGAGGACGCCTGGGATGCAGGGAGCGCAGCTTCCCTCTGGCTGCTGGAGCCGGGGGTGCGGGCGGGCGGCCTGGGCCCCTTTAGTCCTCACCTCTCAGAAGGAGCATTCTGATCAAAGGCCAGAAACCCAGCTTGGCAGCGAGCTGTGGCCCGCCTCTCACTCTCGCTGTAGCGGGATGGCCTCTCAGCCACCTTCTGAGGGTCCCAGGGAGTTTGGTTCTGTGAGGCCAGAGGGTCCTTGTCCTCACTAACCCCTGATTCTCCCCTTTCCTCCTTGCCAGACCCTCCCGAGCCCACCTGGGTCAGGATCCTCCACTCCAGCTCACACAAGTATCTCCTGGGCACTTCTTAACAGCACAGACACGGTGCTGCCCTGGAGTCTGATTCAACTGGTCTGGGCAGAGCCTGGGGTGGGGGTGTAAGGTTCCCCAGGCCTGAGCCGTGGGTCTAAACTGTGAGCCAACCTGGGTGGGTGCGTGCCCTGCCCACGGGGAGACAGGCGGGCCAGTGCCCACAGGTGTGTGTGGCTCACCCCAGAAGCAAAGCAGGCAAGTAGCCACCTGGCCAATCTGCGTGCCCATCACACCCGCAAAGTGTTTACGAAGCGTCCTGCTAGGAACTCCGGCTATTTCTGTCCCTCACACTGGAGAACGGAACATGGAGAGAGAACACAAACGCGAACAAGTGGAGAGGCCGAGTCAGGGGCCTGGCTCCGGGCGCCAAGGACCCCGGGGCCCCTGCGGCTCACCTGCACGCCCAGGCCCGGCCTGCCCGCCCCCAGCCAGGGCATACTCAGGAGGGGGGCAGCTGCAGCCGGGAAGGGGATTTTAAATTCTCTGCTGCAGCGTGAAACAGGCAGCTCAGCCCCAGATCGTGTTTATTCTTTGCTTCTCTAGGACACACTCATGCATAGCCAAGAAGATTTAAAATGTTTATGCATTATGCGGGCCGGCATAAAACAAGCCAAAGCTCTGCTATCACCGGGTGCTCAGACTCATAATAAGCTGCTCCTCAAGGAAGTAACAAAGAGAGAGAAGCTCACCGATGCCGCGGGCACTTCGGGGAGGAGTGGAAGGGGAGAGGCGGCCTGGGCCCGCGTCCACGGGACTCCCCGTCCAGAGCTGACCTCCAGGCCAGAGGCTGCAGCCTGCCCCTCTGCCCCTTCACACCCGGGCTCTGGGATGGCAGAGAAGCCCCGCGTTAGCCACTGCTTTCCCAGACAGCATCTTGTCTGAGACCTACCCCGCCTGCACTCTATTTTATAGACAAATAGCTGAGGCTCCAGGGGCAGAGGAGGCCTCCCCAAGGTCACATCCCGAGTGTCAGGGCCAGTCACACCAGCAACTCAAGCCCTGCCCTTCTGCTCCCCAGCCACCTCCGAGCCTCCTTTGTAAGGTTGATGCCTAGATGGCAGACTGGACCCCTGGGAACCAGGCAGGAAACCCGAGAGGGGAGATCTGACCCTCATCACTCAGAGAAGAAGCAGTCTGGGTGTGCAATGCCCCAGATGGCAACATCAGACAGGAACAG
The DNA here is from genome assembly GCF_910594005.1 of Cervus elaphus. NCBI lineage: Eukaryota > Metazoa > Chordata > Mammalia > Artiodactyla > Cervidae > Cervus > Cervus elaphus. The sequence continues at coordinate 1,967,006 of NC_057847.1, forward strand.
GCTGGAGAGGTAGTGAGGTCCCCATCATCGTCAGGGTCCAAGGAAGCAGTAGAGTGCAGACTCTGATGTCAGATAGAACCCCGAGGACCAGCTCTGCACCCACTGGGAGACCTTCCTGGAGGACCCTCACCCATCCCTGCCTCACCTTCCTTGGCTGTGAAATGGGTATAGATATATGACAGCTACCAGATAAAGAATGGGAGGATTGGGTGAGCTAATAGCTTTGTGGTTGTGGACACCCATCACAGCCTGGCCCTGGGCAGCCCTCCCTCATCAATCCTCCCCTCCCCACAAGCCCCTGCTGAGGAGGCCTCTCCACATCAGAGGTGATGATGGAAGCCGAAATTTAACTCAATGCCCTAAACCAACAGAGGAGATGCTGTCATTCCTGGTTTCGTGAATGCTGTTGTTTGGTTCTGCACTGTGGAATGCACAGGTGCGGAGCTCAGAGGCTTTCCTGGGGACCTGGCGGGCTTGGACAGGAGGTGGTCACAGGAGAAAGGAGACTTGGCCGGGCCCTCGGGGGTCAGATCCCAGCCCTGCAGCCTCTGGAGCTGGGCTCCTCGTCATCCACACCCGCCTGGCCCCTGTCCACCCCTCCCGCCTCCTGGAGGGAAGGGGCCAGCTATGCCGTGGGTGGTCCCCGTGGCCTGGAGTCCAGAAGGGGGATGCCTTCCTAGAGGCCGCACCTCTGTCACCATGGTCTCCCCAGGGCCTCTTCCCTGCCTCTCAGGTCTCTCAAAAGTGGTTGAAAGGGTTAGTCCAGGAGGCTGAATCTAGGAAAGAGCGTGGTCCTGCCTCATCCACCCTACCTTGCTCCTCCAAGTCCCCAGCTCTGGCAAACAGTAAGCACCAATGCTGGAATATTTAGGATGCTGCTTTGGGGTTACTGTAGGTGTGTTGGAGCCTACCAGATGCTGTCGGGGTGACGATGGAGGCAGGAGGGGACGCCTGTACTCACAGCCTACAGGACGGGCTGGGCACTAGACGGCGGGAGAAACAGGGGCCCCTAGGACCGTGGAACTCTGCTACTCACATCCTCCCGTGCAGATAGGATGCTAAAGCACATGACTCCTGGTTAAATTTGAGTTTCAAGCAAACAAGGGGTACTTTCTCAGGATGAGTATGTCTGATGTGATATTGGCTGCATCTCCTGTCTCCCCCAGCTCCAGAGGGTAGGGGGTGGCTCTGACTGAGTCTCCGCCAAGGACCACAGCCTCTGTCCTTCTCCTATGGTCTTCCTCCCCTTCCTCCTCCTCCTCCTCCCCCTCCCCACCGGCCAGTGTTGGCAGAACCCACCAGAAGGAGGGGGACGCAGTTCCTTGATGCATTCCATAAAGGTCAGGCTCCTAAGACACAGGATCAGAGGAGAGTGGACCTGAAGGGCCAGATGGAGAACATCCAGCCCAGGGGTGGGGTGGTGGCCACCATGGTGACGGCAGAGGTTGCAGTAACCATGGTGATGGACCTGGTAGTGACAGTAACCATGGTGATGGTGGGGGTGGTGTTGGTAACCATGGTGACAGTGATAGTGACAGTGGCTCTGGAGATGCCCCCAGGATTGACAGTACTCATGACAACCATCAAGAGATATTGGTGGCCTTTGCCATGATGGAGATGCTGTCCTGTCTTTCTTGATCCCCAAAACATGGCCGGCAGTGAATGGGCCCTCTCCTGTCCACCTAGGGATCCCCGAGCACCACTCCCCCGACAGCCTGCTCAGAGGCAAGCTGAACAGTTTATCAAGACGGGTCTTCAGCTTGGGCAAGTGCTCATAGCAAGAGACCGTGGGGAGGAGGCAGACAGTGCATCTGGTGGAGGGGCCAGCCTGGCTGCCACACGAATTAAGTCCCCACTCCCCCCCCCCCCCCGCCCCGGGAAGAACTGTCCTTTCCACTGGCAGCTGGCTAATTAGAGCCAATTTGCTTTGGATCCAAACAGTGTTTACTGTGACACACAGGCAGGCAGGGGACAGGGGGGAGCACTCCACATGCTCCCACGGGGAGAGAGTGGACGGTATGCCGCCAAACGGGGGTGCCCGGACACCTGGGGCCCTCGTGGGGGTGCAGAGAACAGGAAAGGCTCAGCCTGGGACACACGCCCAGCAGGTCCGAGCCCTGGCCCCCCACCCCAGGGTCTGGGGTGATCCCAGGAAAGTCCCTTCACTCCAGAGCTCCCAAGTCCCCACACCTGGCAGGGACCCCAAGGGCCCCCACCGGCCCACTGTGCCCATGGAGTGGGGTGGCGCTGCTGCTGGGGGGCTGCAGAGCCTGCACGTGGGCCCGCCTCATCCCCCCCGGAAGAGACAGTATTTGCACCCCAGATAAAAACCACCCTGCCGCCGTGGTCCACTCATCCGGTGAGCCCGGCCTGCCCCTAGCAAGGGTTGTGGCCGCCCTGAAAGACTGAGGCAGGGCCTTGGGCTCTAGGCCCCGCCCGGCAGTGCTCTGGGCCTGCAGTCAACGGATGAGCAGGACTGCTTGCAGGGGCTCTGACCGACCCGGGACTGGGGCGGAAATAGCACGGCAGACTTATCTCCTGCTTCGTCTCCCCAGGATTTGCAGCCCATGTGGGGAGACCCTCCTCTGTCACCTCTTGAAGGATGTGAGTCAGGACATAAACCTTGACTCAGAAAAGCAATGAAGCAGTCAGAGCAGGCTGCCTGGAGGAGGTGGCAATTCAGACTGATCCTCACAGAGACGGGATCTGTGGTCCAGGGGAGAGGGCACAGCTTCAGAGGTGGAGGCTGGAGCTCAAGCTGGGCTCTGCCACTTGCCTGCCGTGGGATTTGTTCTTCCCAAGCCTCCGTCAGTCCATCTGTGAGGAGGAAGCGGCAGTGTTTAAGCAGAGTGTGGATGTAGCACAGTGCAGGACCATGTCTGCAGCAGAGGGCCCAGAGACGGAGGTGTCACCATGGCGTGACGGAGTGCAGGCCGGGGGGGGGGGGGGGGGCGGGGACAGTGACCGTGGTCGGTGCCTGGAGTCAGCCTCTCGTGACTGTCATCCCAGCCTCTGGCCTCTCCCCTGGGTGTAAGCCTCCCCTTGCCAGCGGTCCGCCACCAGCCTCCGCCTCCATCCACGCATCAGGCTGGCTCAAATCACACCACACAGCTGGTCCGCTGTCTGACTCACTACGACTGAGGTCACATCAGCTGGACTCAGGCTGGTCTGAATTCACGCCATGCAGTGCCTGTGTTCTCAGCTCCAGCACTGGACGGCCTGCCCTTGGGGGCTCCGGCTCAGGGGTGACCATGGTGGGGCCCTGGGAAACCACGGAGGCATCACACAGCAGCAGTGAATCAGGGGGATTGGGGGGGCATCTATGGCCCGCCCGCGGTGGCCTGACTGCCCCCCGGGATGGCTGGAGGCCTTGGCTCTGGGCCACAGGAATGGGGACTGAGCGGGCTTCTGCTGGAGCCTCGGGGTCTCTTCCCTAGTGGGCCTCCCGGGCCTGGACCGCTCTGGGCAGGAAGAGGTGCCATCAGTGGGGGCAGGGCTGGGGTGGGCAGACTCCCTGCAGAAGTCCCCAGCCTTAAGGCGGGCGGCCGCTCTCCTGGGTGTCTGGAGTGCATTTGGCCCCCAGGGCAGAGGGCCAGGCTGGAGGTGCCTGAATATTGGGACGCTCGGTCCCTCTTTCAAGTGGGGCACCTGGAAATAATTTCATGGGGGTCAGGGCCAGGTGAGGGGAGAGCACTTAGGAAGCAGAAATTACAAAATTCTGACTAATCGCCTCTTAAAAGCACTCTAAGGCCCCAGAGGTGAGAGGCCCTTGGGTTTGATAGATCCTCGGGCACTGGCGGCCAGTGAGGGGCCTTGGCCCTGGCTCCCCAGTCCTGTGCCTCCAGCTCGCGGGGTCAGGGGGACATGGAGCGCTCTGGGGACAGAGACCGAGCCCGGTGAGGACCCCTCCCATGCAGCAGCCGGCACAACTGCATGCCCGGGGAACTATGGGCACAGCGGTCACTCCCCTGCAGAGCAGCATGGCCAGCGCTCCCTGCAGCCAGACCCCCAGGGCCACGTGCGGCCCTCGGTCCCCTTCCCCTCCAAGACGGGGCCCAGACCTCAGCGAGCGGCCTCCCGCTGTCACCCAGCAGCCGCAGCAAGGGGCAAGGAGCGCCCTGAAACGAGCCTGTGTGTGGGTGGGAGCTGCAGCCGTGGGCGTCCCGGCCCCAGCACCTGCAGGAAGGACGCGGGCTGCACAGACCCGAGCTCGGTGGGACGGGTTGGACTTGGCCGCACAGGGTGGAGCCAGCCCTGCCCCCTGCGCCCCCGCTGCCTCCCCAGCTTGAAGGAGGGTGAGGCCTCGGGCAAGAGTGTCCCCGTGGGCTCTGGGGGTCTCCAGGCTGCCCTGTTTGATCATTACAATTGAAAACTGGTGATGACATCAAAGACAATGATTGCACACCTAATCAGGGTCTCCGTGAGCTGCGGGAAGGAGGTCAGATTCTGGTCCGACTGAAGGGACTGGGGCCAGAGGGTGTGGGGGGGGGGGGCCACACGAGGCAGAGCGCCGCAAGGGTGAGCGGTCCCTCCTCGCCCTGCGAGCCCTGGCGGCTCACGGGCTGTGGCAACTGAGGCTGGCTTGCCGCAAGGAAGGGGGCGACCTCCAGGGTCCCCGCCGGGACATGCAGACAAAGATCAAGGAGAGGGCTCTCACTGTGACGACACCAGGGCCTTTCTCCCTCCTGACCCTCCGCAGTCTGCGGGCAGGGTCTCTGCAGAGGTGGGAACGGAGGACCGGGGAGTGGGGGGCCAGCAGGCTGCAGGCAGGGTCTCTGCAGAGGCGGGAACGGAGGACCGGGGAGTGGGGGGCCAGCAGGCTGCAGGCAGGGTGGACCAGGCTGTCTCCCTCCTGCCCCGCTGGAGCCCTGGGCCCATCACTCGCAACGCCTGTGAAATCACACTGGTTGGAGCCCTGGGGGGCGATGGTCAGGATCTGAGTCCTGTCTGAGCACGGAGGCCACTCTTGGCCCATGAAGTCGGGGGTGGCTGGTTCGGGAAAGGCTCACCCATCCTGGCAGGAAAGTCAGGGAGCAGTGACTGAGGACGCAGCCCCACCATCTCCATCCCCACCCTGCCAGCCTTAGCATCTGCTGCTGGAAATGGGGACGAGGGACAGGCATTCACATCAGGGGGTACACGGATCTCGGGCCTCATGGCACTCCCAGGGTGACCCTTGGGAGGACCCTGAGGTCCCGAGACAAAGAGCCCTGGGAGGAGGGCCTGCAGCTGCCCGCGCAGCTCTCCCAGGGGCGGCCCCGTGGCCTGTTTCGTCTGGCATCCGCCAGGCTTCAGGCGCCGGCGTCATGCTCTCTGCCGTCCGGGGGCAGCGGAACAACAGAGCTGGCTTCCCTATCCTCCTGTTCGCAGCAGATGCTATCATTCCCTGGGTGTCATTCCCTCATGGATCAGGCAACACAAATGTGCTGGTCTTCCCTTTGCTTTATTTCTTTATTTTGTTATGGTTTAAGTTAATGCTATTAAGCAGTCAGACGCTGGCCCACCCTGGGTCTCCGGGGAGCAGGGTCCTCCCAGCTGCAGGAGAAGGGCCGAGCCACAGCCCGGCTGGTGCCCACCCAGGGCTCAGGCACGCAGGAGCCCGCCGTGACGGGCTCACAGCCGCGGGGGCCTGAGGAGCGCCCTCAGTCGCTGCAATCTTCGCACGTGTGAGGACGTGGCCGCCGCAAGTCACATGCCAGGTCCTAGGCACAGGCAGACGTGAGAGCCTGGGAGCCCCAGGCGGAGACCAGGGTGGGGGTGAGGGGCTGGGGCGCGGAGGGAGCCGGAGAAGTGCAGGCCATGGCCAGCAAGGCAGGTCCTGCAGTCTCTCTGGGACACTGAGCCCCCAAGGGCGGGAGCTGAGCCTTGTCCACCTCTCTGCCCAGCACCCAGCCCGCAAGAAGCCAGCAACAAGACAGCTATCGTGAGGGTGAGCCACGCTCAAGGTCGCCCAGCCCCACAAGGTCACCTCCTCCCAGAAGCGCCACCCTGGGCTCCTTCTGCTTCTCGGGGTTGGTACATCGAGGGGGACCCCCTGGATTCCTGCCTCCCCCAGAGGAGCAGCGGGTACTGATGCGGGAGCCACATGCCTGCCCCAGCCTCCTGTCTCCACACGGTCCGCTCGGGGAGGCGACAGAAGCTCAGAGGCAAATGGCCTGTGGACGCACTCAGACGCTGACAGCACGTGCTCCCAAGGGTGCAGCCAGCAGACCTCTGCACCCCCACCCTACTCGGCCTGGGACCACCACACACGACCCTCAGCCCAGGGCTGCATCCTCCCAGGGCCTCTCCCTGCCCCGCCCCAGCTGCACTGTCCCTGCCTGGAGACAACAGGCGTATCTTGTCCCCTTTCATCTTCCAGGTTACGGGGAGGAGAAAAGAGATCATCAAACATCTGATGATTTAAGAAATTATGGACAAGTGAACGAATAATATGCTTTCTTGTCTCAAGCATTTTCCCACATTCTTATTCACAACAACAAAAGTCAAACACCAAGAGGCAGAATGGATAGTTGTGCTAGCAGTTTGGGGCTTTTTTCCTAGGCATTGCTTTTTCTTAAAAAATAAAAATAAATCTTGCAATTATATTTAATTAAATCCCTTGGTGACTTTAATTAAATCCTTCCCGAGAGAATGTTTTCTGGAAGGAATCTATGTGTCCAGTGTCAGGATTACATGGAAACCAGGGCTGCCCAGGAGAGGCTCCACCCAGCACTGGGCCACATTCACACACCCAGGAGAATCGGGGGGCTTCGTCCCGAGTTGAGGACTTGGATGCCGGACTGACCGTGGGTCCCACTGCCTCTCCTGGGTCCTTCCTTTTTCTCCCAGCAGTGACCGTGGCCCTGGCACTGCCCCTGAGGCCCTGCTGACCAGGGTCGGTCACTGGGCACACGGGACACCTGCGTGTCTGACCTCAAACTCCAGCCCCTCCGGAGGCAGAGCTGAGACCGCGTGGCTCAGGTGCCCCCAAAATCACCTCACCAGCACAGAGCAGCCCCATGGCCCAAGGCCCCCTGGGAACAGAGATACTCTCATCAGGCAGGACATTCAAGGGCTCAGAGGTCACCTCCAAGGAGCTGGCAAAGGCCAAACCTTTTGGCAGGGGGCAAGTTTAATCCTTTGTTGCATAAATAACAAGTAAGATTTATTTCCCAAATATTGCATGGGTCATTCTTTTTCTTTTTCTTTTCTTTTTGGCTGCACTGGGTCTTTTTTGCGGGCTAACACGTGGGCTAACTGCGGTGAGCAGGGTGACTCTTCTCGGGGTATGCGGGCTTCTCATTGCGGTGGTTTCTCTTGTTGCAGAGCTTGGGTTCTAGACACACGAGCTCAGCAGTCGCGGCTCCCGGGTCTGAGAGCACAGGCTTCAGGAGCTGCAGTGCACAGGCTTTGTTGCCCCACGGCATGTGAAGTCTTTCTGGACCAAGGATCGAAACTATGTCCCCTGCATTGGCAGGTGGTTAAGAATCCACTGCACCACCAGGGAGTCCATGCATGGGACATTCTTACTCTGAAAAATTGCCTGTCACTGATCTGAAGTTCCAGTCTGCCTGCGTGTCCTGTGTGTGAATTGCTCCCAGCATCCACCGCACAGCTCGTCCCTGTAGACCCCCGGCCGCTGGCTGGGGACAAGCCACCCCCAGGGCACACAGAAGGAGGCACATCGATGCCAGTCCTGTAACGTGGCAAACCTGCCCACCCCCAAGCCAAACTGCGCGTGGGAATGACTGTATAAGCCGGGAATCGACGCGGGAGAGGACAGAAAGAAGTGACTAAAAACAACACATAAAATACTTTCAACAAGATTGGAGAAACCAAACACCAGGATGCCACCGCCGTGGCCCTCCCAAACACCACCACTGTCAAACTTCAACATTCTGTCCTCTGCCTCCAACCTCTTCTCCTTTAAGCAATAAAATCTTAGGGACGAGCCCCCCTGGCTCCCTCCCTCTCTCCTCCCCCGCAGTCCTTTCCCAGAAGGAGCCGAGCAGCGAGAGCTTCAGTCACCTTTCATGCCGACACACATGCCGGTGCGTTGGTCACAAGAGCGATTTCCTTCACATCAAACACGCAGGGCGTCTGGGTAATCCTCAGCATTTCAGCTTCTTTGTGAAACGTCCAGACACGGAATACTCACTCATCGTGAAAATGATGATACCTAGCTACAGCCTCAGACATGTGAGGCGGCCTTCCTGACGAGATCAGAAGATTCAAACAGAGGTAAGTCAGGACCCACGTTGCCAACACACGCATTGTTTGCCCTCAAGAATGGGAGAGGAAGTCACCCTGGGGGTGGGCCATGGTGCTTTTCCTGCCTGTTTCACCTGCCTCTATTATAGGTTGACAAACTATTAATTTGGAGATGAAAAGTGAAGAGCTGGAGACCTCAGGGGTCTCCAGGACCCGCTGGGTGAGGGTCCTGTGTGTCTGGCCAGGATTCCGAGTGCCCGGAGGGAAGCCCGCAGGCGGGGCTGCTCAGGAAGCCCTAGGGCCGGGTCCCTGCAGACGCGAGCATCTCTGGGTCAGCGTGCTCTCAGCACCCCAGCCCGCCCCCACCCCAGCCCCAGCAGGCAGGGAACCGGCAATGATGGCTCGGCCCCCAGAAGCTCACAGTCCAGGCCAGGTAGGGGGAATTGGGCTGTGGGGCCCGGCCTGGGGGGACGTGGGGAGGACAGGTCATGCGCGTGGTCACCCTCCTGGGGGCCGCTCTGCCAGCAGGGCTGCTGGGCAGTGGGTGCCCCTGATCCTTTGAGCACTTGGAGAGCCCACAGGGCCTGCACAGGCTGCTGCCCCCCCAAACCCGGCCATAAGATAGGAAATGACTGCAATCTTTTTTACACTACAGATTTTATTGTGGAAATTACCTCATGGCAAAAATGTTGAAGGGGCTGCAGAACAATAAAGAGAGATGTGCATTCCTCTTTTACAATAAAGGCCAATGTTCCAAATTTGCTGACCTTCTCTGTAATGAGAAGTGATTGTCGGTAGCCAGCAGAAACGTTTGTAAAAATAAACCCACTCGATCTGTCCCTGTGAGGTAGGAGTGGCATTTCACAGTGAAAGAACTGCTCCCAAGGGAAAATCATATTATGAAGAGAGCATTTGGAAAATATGTATTTGAAAATGTTTATATTATTATGTGATTTATTTATTTATTGGATCAAAAAAAAAAATAGCCTAATTGGGCTATCTCTAGTTTATCTCTTAAAACACACATCAGGCATGATGCTGTAATTAGTCTCCTCTGGCCATCCCATGAGTTAGATTACCCTTTCCCTGGCCCCTCTTCTTCTGTGCACTGTACGCTTGCTAGTATTGTCTTTACAACATGGTAGTAGAGTATGTTACTTCTGTGTGCATCTCCTCCACTAAATTCTGAGTTTATTGAAATCAGCAAAAAAGCTATTGTCCTACCAAGATGAGAACAGAATCCCTCAAAGATGCTCTGTAAATATTTGGCAATTGGATTAAAAAAACAAACATACAATGTACCAACGGACTGAAATAATTGGCCAATATTAGTACTGCCAATATCAGTAATGATTATCACAGTGATTAATGCTTGAACTAATTTGCTATGTGACAGGCACTGATCAAATCTTGTACACATTTTCTGATTTAATGTTCACTACAAGCTTAATGGAATGTACTGTTAGTTTCCCTAATTTATAGATGTGGGTGAAGGAACTTGTCCCAAATCATGCAGCTAATTGCCTGAGATACAATACAGGTGGTCTGTTCACAGATCTCAGATCCTATAAAATGGGGAAAAGCAAAGCTCAGCACCTGGTTTCAAAAAGAGAATTGGAAATGGATAGATTGTGTAAAATAAATAATCATAATGCTAGATTGACAGTTACATATCAAGGAATCTTGATATAATACAAATTATTCTACCTTAAACATATAGGAATTTGTGTCCTACAAGGTTACAGGTTCTACTTCTCATTCTGTATTCTCAATAACATGTAGTATTGGCTCCTTAAACTCTCTGTAGAATAGTCTTTATTCTATCGTTGTAGAATGAATAAATGAATGTATGAATGAATATTATGTTCAGGGGCTTCACATAATTGATTATGTCATATCTTATCACAGACATTCTAGCAGTCCTCGTGCAAAGCCTAGAATACATCGGCTCAGAAAGGTCCATCCTTTCCCCAGTGTCAGACAGCTAAGTAGATGGATGACTCCCTCCCTTCCCAAAGCTCTTTGTCCGTCCAGGTTGGTACTCTCAGCCCTGTTTATCTCAAATGAAGAGGGGCATGGCTGACTGGAAAGTACCCTCAACAGTGTGGCAGGAATGCTTAGTGACTTCATCGCCACATGGCATGAGGAACAGCTGAAGGGACTGAGAGCATCTGGCCTGGAGTGAAGGGGACTCGGGGACAGGGAATCACAACCTTAAAGCATTTAAATGGCATCAAGTGGAAAAGGGATTAAACTGAGGGAATGTGGCCCAGGAGGGTGAATCCAGGATTGCTGGGAGGAAGTGAAAGGGAGACAGGTTTCAGACAGAGGAAAGAACTTCCTGGTGTTTGGAGACATGCTCTAGTGGGAAAGATCATCTTGGAAGGTTCAGATGACCAGTTGCCAAGGGCAGTTCCTACACAAGGTGCTTGGTGGAACCTGCCCACTTTCTGTTTCATAGACTTTATATGATTAAATACGATCATGCAAGACCAAGGGAGGGTCCTTTATCATCTATGGAATGACATTATAATAATTAATTATATGTAACTAATAATTAATATGGAGAAGGCAATGGCACCCCACTCCAGTACTCTTGCCTGGAAAATCCCATGGACGGAGGAGCCTGGTGGGCTGCAGTCCATGGGGTCGCTAAGAGTCAGACATGACTGAGCGACTTCACTTTCACTTTTCACTTTCATGCATTGGAGAAGGAAATGGCAACCCACTCCAGTGTTCTTGCCAGGAGAATCCCAGGGATGGGGGAGCCTGGTGGGCTGCCATCTATGAGGTCGCATAGAGTCAGACATGACTGTAGTGACTTAGCAGCAATAACTAATAATGGCAGATTATTACTATTTTTTTACTTTTTATTCCAAATCATCACCATTAATATTATTTGCTCAACTATGAAATGATGATAATAATAGTACTTTCCTCAAGGTGCATGTTGAGAGGATTCAATGATTAGAAATCTGTAAAGTACTGAGAATGCTGCCTAACACAGAGTAAGCGTAAGATTTTTATGATAATGCTACTACTAACAATTGTCATTGTTCAGTGGCTAAGTTGTGTCCAGATCCTTGTGACCCCATGGACTGCAGCACACCAGGCTCCCCTGTCTTCCACTATCACCCACTCTCTCTATTCATCTCATCCTCTTTATATGAGGATGACTTTAAAGAGTCATTTCCAATGAGTCACCTCTTCGCATCAGGTAGGCAAAGTATTGGAGTTTCAGGTTTACTACCAGTTCTTCCAATGAATATCTCAGGGTTGATTTCCTTTAGGATTGACTGGTTTGATCTCCTTGCTGTCCAAGGGACTCTCAAGTGTCTTCTCCAACACCACAGATCAAAAGCATCAGTTCTTCAGCACTCAGCCTTCTTTATGATCCTACTCTCACGGCTACTGGAAAAACCATAGCTTTGACTATACAGACATTCATTGGCAAAGTGATATCTATGCTTTTTAATACACTGTCTAGGTTTGTCATAGCTTTTCTTTCAAGGAGCAGCATCTTTTAATTCCAAGGCTGCAGTCACCATCCACAGTGATTTTGGAGCCCAAGAAAATAAAATCTGTCACTGTTTCCGCTTTTTCCTCTTCTATTTGCCATGAAGTGATGGGACTGGATGTCATGATCTTAGTTTTTTAATGTTGAGTTAAAAACCAGGTGGGTGCTGGTATAGCTGCCCCCCAGGTAACCTTAAGCCTTTGCAGAGGAGAGAGAGGTTAATACCAGCCAGCATTAACCAGGATGGATGGAGTTCCTTGGACCTGCTTTCTAATCACAATCCTACCCCTTAGGCAGGTCATTTAGCCTCTTTCAGCTCATTTTATTCATTAATAAAATGGGGACAGTAATGTTCACTTGTCAGGGATGCAGAGGAATTGAAGGACGTGATGTGTAATTAAGCACTGTTGTGATGTCTGTCAGGGGCCCCGATAAAGTCAGCCCTCTTTCTGCTTTCCTCTGCTCATTGTGGTTTTCTCTCATCACCTCTTCCATCAAACCCACCTCATTCCCTCGCCTCACCTTCAATACCAAAGAGCAGAGGAAATCCTCACCTCAAGTTATTATTTGAAGCCTTAACACTATACAAGCACTGTTGAGGTCTCTATAAACTTCCTAGAAAATAGAGGGTTTGAATGGGGAGAGAAAAACTTCCTAGACAGTCAGTGCATAATTTAATAGGGTCATCACAGAAGCCAAGAAAGGATAAAACATAGCTATACTTGAAACTTTACCATGGCAGCTCCTCTCCTTTATTTCAAAGTTCAGAATGCCTATTAAATGATGATTTTATGCCTGGTTGAAACATCAAGAACTTCAGCCTTTCCTGGAGGGTAAGATTTGGTCAAGGGACGTGGTAATGCCATAAAGACTTGGAAATTTGAGAAGGTCGGGTCATAGAACTTACTCAAAACACAGAAGCACAGCATAGATAAATTAACCATTGCAGAACTCTATGCAGGATGGTCTAAGACAGAAGATTTTAATTTGCATTGCCACCAGAATTTAACACAAGGTGGAGCCTTGGAAAACAAATATCACAAATTCTCATTAAATTGTCGAAACACTTTTCCAGCATTTCCTCTATTATACCTGATTATCATGATACACACACACACACACACACACCCCTTGATAAGTTATTAGGAAATGTGGAAAAATGTATGAGTATCTAATGAGATTTAGGGAAAAGAAAAACATGTATTTTAATGTTTTTCCAGCAGTAGAAATAATTCATCAAATTTCTTAAGATTCTCTCAGCTTCATTTCTTAAAATGTCTTCTTAAATTCTGAAGAACAAATATTACTGGACTCTTAAAAAATTACAAATATTACAGATCAGTCCTCTCACCTCCAATCACTTATCTCAGCATTTGTGCACCTGGATTATATATCCAATCATAAAAATACTAAATACTGCGCCCCATCCCTGGCGTTACTCAATTTTAGATGTTGTCTTCACACATCATTTTGGCTTTAAGGTACGTTAGGATGACAGCTGGTGGCTTGTAGAGTGGTGATTGTAGTAAGTCATATTCAAAGATACCTGAGGAAGTGTGGATCAATTCATTGATGGGTTATAGTGTAGGGAGAGGACTTCTTGACAACAGTGATGCTAAAGTAGAAAGAGTTCCTAGTGAGAGACTGGATAAATCAATTTGCAGGTGACTTTTAGAGAAAAGACACTGAATAAATAAATTGTAATAAATAACTTCTAAGGACAGTTTGGGCTTCCCAGGTGGCTCAGTGGTAAAGAATCCACTTGCCTAGCAGGAGACTCAGGTTCTGTCTCTGGGTCAGGAAGATCCCCTGGAGAAGAAAATGGCAGCCCACTGTAGTATTCTTGCCTGGGAAATCCCATGGACAGAAGAACCTAGGAGGCTACAGTCCATGAGGGTTGCAAAAGAGTTGGATATGAGCTTAGAGACTAAACAACAAGAAGGACATTTTAAGTACTGAGATGGTAGGATTCTATGGGGAAGAAAGAAAGAAAATGTTTTGAAGTGTGAGTTGTTCCCAGCCCTAAAGTGATAGTTACAAAGAGCAATTTCTACTTTGAATACAGCGCATGTGCTTAAGAAATATCTTTAGCATGTATTTAAGGATGTGATACAATTAAAATATGAAGTTCAGTTCAGTTCAGTCGGTCAGTCGTGTCCGACTCTGCGACCCCATGAACTGCAGCACATCAAGCCTCTCTGTCCATCACCAACTCCTGGAGTCCACCCAAACCCATGTCCATTGAGTCGGTGATGCCATCCAACCATCTCATCCTCTGTCGTCCCCTTTTCCTCCTGCCCTCAATCTTTCCCAGCATCAGGGTCTTTTCAAATGAGTCAGCTCTTCACATCAGGTGGCCAAAGTATTGGAGTTTCAGCTTCAATGTCAGTACTTCCAATGAACACCCAGGACTGATCTAAAACATGAAGTAGGAAATAAATTAATCTATATCAGAGGAGGCTGAGGATCAAGGGCTGAATAATAATTTCAAACCACTCAGCTCATGAATTTCAAAGTTAGGATAGCTCACTGGACTCCAAATCCTGGAATCTTCCTATTGATTTTTCCTGGAGCAAATAGGAAGGCAAAACATCAACAGACCTATGACAGACTGGACACAAGACAACATTGAAAAGGACCAAAGACCCCCACCTCCAAAGTTCTGAGCAGATTTAAAAGGGAGCATGAGGACACTGTTGCTTTAAATAGGAAAGGTAGTGAAGGAGCTTGTTTTGTCTGCAAATTTTGGTTAATATTGGGGTTAATTATATTTAAAGAGGACTGTGGTCATTGGGAGAACAGAATCCAAAACCAAATATGATAATAATAGTAACAGCCAACATTCAGTACTTACCAGGCAATTGTCATAAGTGCTTTTCATATATTAACTCATTTAGTATTCATAGCAACTCTAAGAATCTTTGCTGCTAATGGGGAAAGTGAGGCACAGAGAGATAAAATAAGTGATCTGAGGCAAAACACTCAGTAAGTGGAAGAACCAAGAACTATACCTAGGAGGCTGGCTCCAGAGTCCACATTTTTAAATAGCACAGTCTTGTACAGGGAGATTTGGAAGATCTTCACAGAAATCCACAGGCACACAGGTTAGGGGCACCTGCCATACTCCTGGGTGAGTTAGGGAAGCCTTCTTCCCTAAGAAGAGGTGAAGCTTGAAAGAGAAAGTACACAAACTATTTTTCACATATTTTTGTGTGAACTTGACCATTGCATATTTTCTCAAGGAAAGGTAAGATGGAAGAGAAGGGAAATGAGAACTAATTCTGTAAAAGTTTGTGATAGAGTTAAGGTCCCAGGAGATTGTCTTGGTAGTATTAATTTTTGTTTATAGGGCTGGCTTGATTATTTGGGGCTTACGGACCAATCAGTTCAACCATGTAACACAACAGCCGTGTATGTTTGTTCTTTTCATCCTTCAAATTAGTTTCCTAACTGCACACAAAGTATATTTAACAGAAGGAAGCGATCAGCAAAGACCCAAGCCAAGCTGGTTGTGTTTGCAGACATAATCAGGTCTAAGGTAGATGGAGAATATTCCAGTTTCATTTTAATCCATATTCAACCCAGAATTATGTACAATAAGATTCTTAACGATGTTTACTAAAGATGATGTATTGGGGCATTTGCTGCAGAAATGTGAAACAATGACTTACAACAGGGAGAGCTGGATTGAGACAGTTATGTGGATGGAAGTTTCCTGAAAGCATTGTGGGAAACATCATTTGGATAAGATACTTGGACGAGGAGTTGATTTATTAGTATTGGAAGGGTGCATGAGAGAGAGGAAGTAAGAGGTTATGAGAGAATGACCCTCCTGTAATGGTGGGTGGGAGAATTCTTACAGTGTATATGTTAGCACTGCTGTGTAGGGAAGGTCTTTGTACTTCCTGGGTCTGCACTGTCCAACACGGTAGCCACTGGTCACATGTGACTATTGAGCGCTTGAAGTGTGGCCAGTCTGAATTGAGATATGCTGTTAGCGTAAAATACAAACTGAATTTCAGAGTTAGTATTAAAACATAAAATACCTGATAAATAATTTATATTTAATTGAATATTGAGATAGTAAAAGCTTTGATACTGATTTAAATAAACTACATCATTAACATTAATTTTTACCTAGATTATTTTGCTTTAAAGATTTTTTCACTTATTTGTCTTTGGCTGTACTGGGTCCTCAGAGCTGTGTGTGGGCTTTCTCTAGTTGAGATGAGCAGGGACTACTCTCTAGTTGCTGTGTGAAGGCTTCCCATCTCAGTGGCTTCTCTTGTTGTGGGAGTTGTGGCTCTTGGACACTAGAGCACAGGCTTCATAGTTGTGTTACATGAGCCTAGTTGCCCTGCGGCATGTGGGATCATCTGAGAACAGGAATCAAACATGTGTTCCTGCATTAGCAGGAGAATTCTTAACCGCCGGACTACCAGGGAAGGCCTCATCATTTTACCTTTTTTAAGGTGATGTCCAAAAAATTTAAATTTTAAATGTGACTCACATTATAATTTCTCTTGGGGTGCACCTTCCTTAGCCTTTCAGTGGCCTGGACACATCTCTGTTGGGATGGAAACGTCTAGCACAGTTATTGGTTTGAGAGTGATTGGGGCTGGCAGTGTAGGTGGGGAGGGTCATTAGAACTCAATGAATGTCTGACAGAATTGCTCCCTGACTCTAGAGGACCCAGGCTGGATTCATGGAAGGAAAAGTCATTTGCATCTTGCTAGAGACAAGGCAAAAGAGACAATGGTTAGCTTCATGGAAGCCAGAGAAGTGAGAGGGAGCCAGGGATTAGAGATCTCTGAGAAATGAGGCCAAGAGTTGGACAAAGTGCTGATTTCCAGACTAGGGCTTGAGAGGAGAGGATTTCTTTCTATACAGTAATCTGCTTCTGGAAAAGATATCTAACTAGACACTGCTTGTATGTTCAATTCTGCTGTGTTCTTTCTTAGTAAATATTTTTCTTAAGTTCACTGCACCTCATGTTTGCCCTGGGAACACAGAGAAATTTTGCACAAGCTTAGCCAAGCTTTTAAAGGGAGTGTGGCATGACCCCAAGAAAGAGACGTGCTGATATGTACTGAGGAATGTTTTAAATGTTGATAGGATGGAGCGTGCCTGAGACCAGGGATCACATCTTTATTCTCTGAACCCCTCACACCGAGCTCAGTGCCTGGAACATGGTAGGCACCCAGTAGCTGCTTGATGAATGAATTAATGGCTGAAGAGCAAAGTGATACTTAAGAGGATAAAGTCGGATCAGCTCTCTCTCCCGATCAGAAGCTGCTTGGTATAATTCTTGGAGAATTTTGACTTACCAAAATAAAAGTACATACCGAAGTGAAAATAAATATGGAAGAAGTGAGTCCAATAAAACAACAATCATAGCTACCATCAATAGAGGAGTTCTCATGAGCCAGGACTAAGGCCTTTACATGTATTATCTTATTCTATCTATATCAAAGAATCAACTATGATCTATATAACATTAAATCTCATTTTATAGATGAGACGACTGAATTGTAAAGAAGTCAAAGAATCAGCTGAAATTTATAAGGTTAGCAAAAGTGAAGCTGGAATTTGAATTCAAACAGTCTGACTCCAGAGTAAGTTTTCCTGATCATTATTCCATAATTATATTTCATTTAAATATTATCCATAAAGTGAAATATGATACATATATCTCTTTTGTGGAGGTTTCGCTCACTGTGTAGGTGAGTGTGTGTATGTGTAACTATGCACAGATGTGTTAGCACCAGGATAGACGACGTCTTCCTCTGTTTTGGTCCATCCTAGCAAGAGATGAATATTTAATTGGTCTCAGTGGTTAGAGTATTTCTTAATAAATTTACCTGTTTGTTAAAATTACATTAAAAATTAGCTACTTTCAGTATATTTGCATGTGTAATTGTTATTGTTCAGCTTAGCAGATTCTCTAACCAAATCTAACTTTTCTGGTTCTAAATTATAGATGTATTACTCTTCCTCCTACTACTATTATTGCACATATACACACACATGTACATATATATGTGTATGCATCTTTAAGCTCTAAGACTGTTCTCAGCATTACCTCTTGTAGGTCATCCAGAAGTCAATCCTATTTGAGTATCAGCAAATAGAGATACTAGGCTCTGCCTTTAACCTTTTTGTTATATGCAAAGCTGTTTCTTGCAGTGTAACATATTTGTTTTTAAAAGATGTTAAAATAACTTAAATGTCAAATGAGAGGGTTGGGCAAATTACAATAATTCCGTAAGACAGAACATTACATGCTTTTAAAATTATAAATGCAAAGAGGTTCTTCGTAAGTACAAAGAAGCTGTGATTAAAAGTTAAGTGGAAAAAAAGGACATAACTATAATTGAATTCAGTGGTGGTGTGGTGCTAAAAGAATCTACCTGCAATGCAGGAGACCCAGGTTTGATCCCTGGGTGGAGAAGATCCCCTGGAGAAGAAAGTGGCAACCCACTCCAGAATTCTTGCCTGGGATAACCCATGGACAGAGGAGCCTGGTGAGCTACAGTCATGGGGTCCCGAAAGATTTGGACACAACTTAGCTACCAAACAACAACTCTGTATGCAATATATGTAGAAGGAAGGATATATACCAAAATAGTAGCAATGTATTCTGATACACAGTTTGCTCTTTATATATTTTCCAAGTTGTCTACTATATGCATATGTACACATAAGCTTATTTATATGCATATATATATGTGTGTGTGTATATATCTATATCTTATCTCTCTATATATATATGTGTATATATTTTACATAGGAAGCAACAGTTAGAACTGGACATGGAACAACAAACTGGTTCCAAACTGGGAAAGGAGTACGTCAAGGCTGTATATTGTCATCCTGCTTGTTTAACTTATATGCAGAGTATACATCATGAGAAACGCTGAACTGGATGAAGCACAAGCTGGAATAAAGATTTCCGGGAGAAATATCAATAACCTCAGATATGCAGATGACACCACCCTTATGGCAGAAAGCGAAGAAGAACTAAAGAACCTCTTGATGAAAGGGAGGGGGCGAGTGAAAAAGTTGGCTTAAAGCTCAACATTCAGAAAACTAAGATCATGGCATCCAGTCCCATCAGTTCAGTTAAGTTCAGTCTCAGTCGTGTCCGACTCTTTGCGACCCCGTGAATGGCAGCATGCCAGGCCTCCCTGTCCATCACCAACTCCTGGAGCTTACTCAAACTCATGTCCATCGAGTCGGTGATGCCATCCAGCCATCTCATCCTCTGTCATCCCCTTTTCCTTCTGCCCCCCATCCCTCGTAGCATCAGGGTCTTTTCCAATGAGTCAGCTCTTCCCATCAGGTGGCCAAAGTATTGGAGTTTCAGCTTCAGCATCAGTCCTTCCAATGAACACCCAGGACTGATCTCCTTTAGGATGGACTGGTTGGATCTCCTGGCAGTCCAAGGGACTCTCAGGAGTCTTCTCCAACACCGCAGTTCAAAAGCATCAATTCTTTGGCACTGCAGTGATTTTGGAGCCCCCCAAAAATAAAGCCTGACACTGCTTCCACTGTTTCCCCATCTATTTCCCATGAAGTCCCAGTTCCATCACTTCATGGCAAATAGATGGGGAAACAATGGAAACAGTGACAGACTTTGTTTTTTTGGGGCTCCCAGATTATTGTAGATGGTGACTGCAGCCATGAAATTAAAAGACGCTTGCTCCTTGGAAGGAAAGTTATGACCAAACTAGACGGCATATTATAAAGCAGAGACATTACTTTGCCAACAAAGGTCCATCTAGTCAAGTCTATGGTTTTTCCAGTAGTCATGTATAAATGTAAGAGTTGGACTATAAAGAAAGCTGAGTCCTGAAGAATTGATGCTTTTGAACTGTGGTATTGGAGAAGACTCTTGAGAGTCCCTTGGACTGCAAGGAGATCCAACCAGACCATCCTAAAGGAGATTAATCTGAGTGTTCATTGGAAGGACTGATGATGAAGGTGAAACTCCAATACTTGGGCCACCTGATGCAAAGAACTGATGCATTGGAAAAGATCCTGATGCTGGAAAAGATTGAGGTTGAGAGGAGAAGGGGATGACAGACGATGAGATGGTTGGATGGCATCACTGACTCAATGGATATGAGTTTGAGTAAAATCTGGGAGTTGGTGATGGACAGGGAGGCCTGGCATACTGCAGTCCAAAGAGTTGGACACAACTGAGCAACTGAACCGAACCGAACTGATATTTGGACCAGGAATAGAAACTTCCTAAGTCTCATGTTTTCTATAGTCATGTCTACCACTGGGTCACTGTTGGAGTCAAAGAACCATCATAAGTGAGGCACTCAAGCCAGTGCCAGTCATGTAGAGATGCTAAAAATTTTGTTTTTCTCCCTTCCCTATGTCTTTCTTCTAATCCTGGCTCTTCAAAAGTCATGCTAACTACCTTCTTAGAGTTTGGCCTTTTTCTCTTCACCATAACCTGTAGTTATAGACAGTTGAGAATGATAAAGGGATTTATGACAGTCGGCATCTCTTCAGCTCTCCCCTTAGCTTTCTCTCCTTAGCTTTCTGGGGCCTCTGACTAGATGACATGCTACTAAGGAATCCCTCTCTCAACCTCACACATACAGCAAAAAGGGTCGTTTTTATACCATATGCTGTTAAAGAATTCAATCCATTCTCAAAGCATGTTTGGCCTTTTGAACTTACATAATCTTGATTTTTCCTCCAAGGCATAGGAATTTGTCTAATGGGAAAAAATACAATAATGCCTTGAATCATTATGTGTGTATCCATGTTTCCAAACATACACAAACATTTTACTTTTACTTTTAAAAAATTCTGGAATACGGTTTCATTTGGGTAACTTCAGGATTCATTTTGATAGCAGCTCAAATGTGCTTCTACCAGAATCACCAACCACCCAGACTTGCTTAATCTTCTAAAAGTGATCGATGTTGCTACCCCTCCAAGGGAGCACACTATTGATTGTTGTTGTTTAGTCGCTAAGTCACATCCAATTCTTTTGTGACTCCAAGGACTATAGCCCACCAGCTCTCTTAATTCCATTTGAGAAAAACTAACTTCTCATGGACACAGCTTGATGCTTCATTAGACACCTTTATCTTCATACTATTGTAACAGAGTTATTAACACATGCTTGGGTCAGGCTATTAAAACAGTTACTTGGGTAGGTTTTTTTTTTAGTATTTCTTCTCCAATAAGGAATTTATTTCATCACTATCATTTATAAACTTCTAAAAATAAGTCAAGTAACATCAGTGGCTCATGGTAAAGAATCCACCTGCCAAAGCAGGAGATGTAATAGATGTAGGTTCAATCCCTGGGAAAGATCCCTTGGAGGAGTAAATGGCAAACCACTCCAGTATTCTTGCCTGAAAAATCCCAAGGACAGAGGATTCTAGTGGACTACAGTACATAGGATCACAACGAGCTGGACACAGCTGAGCGGTCCACTCCATCATCAGTGTACCGACTCACTGACTGAGTTAGGAGCTTCTTCTCGGTCTTCTCTCATTAAGGCTCCCATCACACCCTCTATTACCTCTTGGGTAGCAATTATCACATTGTCCCATGACAAGGATGACCATATAGTTTTATCATTCAAATCCGGACAGTTTGAGAGTGAAAGGGACTGTGGTTAATAACTAAACCAGGGCAATGGGAATAAACCAAGACTGTCCTGAGAAAAAAATAGGTCACTCTAATTTCAACTCTTAGTTCATTTGTCTGTGTCTTCCTCTAGATATTAAGCTCCCCGACATATTTAGCTTATTCTCTGCTCTAACTCCAGCACCCCACATAGTACCTGACATGGAAAAGACATTCTACTTCAATCATGGTCCTGTATCATGGCAAGTGCATGGTAAAGTCTTCTCTCCCAATCTACATTCCTTTAGGTGTAACAGCTAATTT
Source organism: Cervus elaphus (assembly GCF_910594005.1). Taxonomy (NCBI): domain Eukaryota; kingdom Metazoa; phylum Chordata; class Mammalia; order Artiodactyla; family Cervidae; genus Cervus; species Cervus elaphus. The sequence goes on from NC_057847.1 coordinate 1,988,640, forward strand.
ATAACATATGTTCATTTTACATAGTGCAGCAATTTTCCAACTTTCTTTTGCCCAGTTAATTACTTGTCCTTCTAGATATCTGAACCCAAGTGGATTAGGGGACATTCCTGTTTTTACAGACAGCATCCTGTCTTTACATCTTTTGTTTAACCGCACTCTATCCCAATTGTCAGTTTATAGTAGGTATCAGTCCTTGAGCCTCTGGGCTCTCTTTTGTGTCTACAGCAGCATTTAGCACAGATCCTGTCTCAGAGTAAGGGAATGATACATGCCATCTGAAAGAATCGAAGGATGGATTCATGGGTGAACAAATGAAATATTCAGATTGAAAATGAGAAAATCCCATACACTAACTTGTCCTTCTGTTTGCTTAATATTAATTATTTAGATGCTTGGTAATATACGTAGAGGTAGCATCATGGATCTTCAGACTAATACAAACCTAGAGGTAATTCCATACAGTAGTTAGGTAGAATAGTATTCTAGTGTATAATAAAAGGCTAGATCTGACACTGTGGTCACCCAGGATGTGATGTACCTAAAGGTGAAGTATAGCTAATGTTCACGTAAAAATCATCCTATGATATTTGTTGCTAGTTAACATTTTTATTGAATCTCATGGGAGAACAAAGAGAATGATTAAGAGCCTAGAAAATAGAATTCATGAGAAAAGGTTAGAGGAACTGGAGTTATTTAGCCCAGGGGAAAAAAATATGTAGCCATTCAGTGAAATCTCATTATCCAATATCAATTTACTCAAACGAGGGCATAATTTAAACTGACAGCTATGTTTCCAATGAACAAATGACCTACTCTCCTTTAAAAAAAAGAAAAGATCATGAGAAACTATTAATTCAAATATCATTTTTTTCTTTTTGACCTCTTCTATTTTAGATTATCAGGGATTTATTTTATATGGAAACTTCTGGGCTACATTCTTCATGGTAGTGCAGGTATCAGTTTATCAAATATAATCAAAAGAAATCACCCCCCACCCATTTCTAACACTTAATTTTCTCATTTTAAAAATTAAAATGAGGGTATTGGTTCATTTATTCAATAATCATTTATTGAGGACCAACTGCATGCCAGATTCTGTGCTAAGCCCTAGGAAAAGAGAAGTTATATAACAGATGATTTTCATTATTGTGAGCTATTTTCATCTAAGCCCCTCCCATACTAACCTTAAAGGTCCCTGGCAAAGGTCCCTAGGTTGAGACATCTCCAAAGTACAAATATTTCACCTTTGGGAGAAGGAAGACAACAAATTAAGACATTATCTGATTTCCTTTCACCCAGTTGCTTTTCAGATGAGCACCTGCCCAAAAGAAAATAGGATACAGAACAAAAGAGTATTGAAAAACAAAAAAGAGTAGATATTTTAAGAGCTGAAAATTAAAAAAAAAAAAAATGTTAGCACCAATAAGTACCTAAGAGTTAGCTGAGAAATATGAAGCTGACAGAGGTTAAGTTGTATACTCATGGTAACACAGTAAGTTAGTAGCAAATTGAAAGCTACAATTCTAGTCTCCTAGTTATCTTGACTTCTGTCTAGAATTCTTTCCTCGTCAGTACTAGTCAGACACTACTGAATGAGTGAACTGACTGACTATTAATAATAGGAACTATTAGTATGTGACTGCTAATATACCATTATACTGCAAAACCCAATATAATGACATAAACACCTAAAGATTTATCCATTCATATATAACTTGGAGATAAGGCGTCCGTATTGCTATCAGGGACCCCGACTCTTTCTGTCCCTCTAGTCTACCTTTTTTCGTGTGAGCTTTCAGTCACAAAAGGGCTGCTGGAGCTCCAGCTCTCACAGTCTTCAATTAGGCACATTTCTGTCTGATATATATTTAGGGTCTTTTACTAAGTGGAAGAAAATGAATATTAAATAGGAACTTTATATTCTATACCATATCATCATTCAGAGACAATTTTCCATGGGTCTTTTGCATTTCTGCACGTCTTACAAGCAAAAACTCTGCTTTGCTTTGTTCTAGGCTTTTTCCTGAATGTTTGCATAGCAGACAACCATGGAAGCTAGAGATAGAAGATAGAAGGCAGGCTAATTTACTGTCTAATACGATACAGTCAAATGTTGAGGCAAAGATTTGACAATGCTTGCTGCTCATTGTAAAAAAGATCCAGACTCCCTGAACTCAGTACTCCTCCCCTGTGACACTTCTTACTGTGCACACTCAGTTGCTTCAGTTGTGTCCAACTCTTTGAAACCCCATGGACCCTAGCCCCCAGGCTCCTCCGTCCATGGGATTCTCCAGGCAAGAATACTGGAGGGGTTGCCATGCCCTCCTCCAGGTGACCTTCCCGAGCCAAGGACTGAATTATGTCTCCTGCATCTCCTGCATTCCAGGAAAACTCTTTATATCACATGACCTTATTTGTGTCACCTACCCTATGTGAACTGAGGCTGAAGAACCGGGTTTAAGAAAATGGTGTTACCCTGGTTACTGTTCTTGCTATAAATAATCAACTGTCCTCTTTCTCTGACCCTGGAGTCTCCTGTCTTAAGCCAGCCTCCACGAAACTGTGGAAGGCTAACTTATTAGCTTGCAAGCAGAGTGAAATCTTAGACTGTTCTTGACAGTTATCCATACCTTGCTTTGTATGATGCAATATCTAAAGGGTCTAACTCCCATGCATCTAGAATAGAGTCGGTGACCAATACACACTTGGATAAATAAATAAATGACTAAGTGAAAATGCTCAAAGGACATTTTAATACATCAGGGCACTTGGTCTGATGTCCTGGCTCCAACCCTTATGAGCCTTGTGACTTTCAGCAATGTCACTTACCCTGTCTAACCTCAGCTTCTTAAACGAGTCATCCACATTTACTGCCCTCTCTTGCTTACAGCTCCGTTTACTCCCTAACCTACTACTGCTGTTTGGCTTTGGGCCTCATCAACGCCACAAAACTTCCCTTCCAAGGTCTCTGGTGACCTACTAACTGCCACAGCCAACTGACCCTTCTTCACTCCCTATCTTATTCCTTGTTGCTCAGTTGACATTTAACTCTTTCAAATTCTTTTGTCCTTTGTCTCTGTGAATTCTTTCTGATTTCCTTTAATCATCCAGTAATTGAACTCTGTCTCTTCTTCCTTTCTTCACCCTTAAATGCTGACATGCCATGAGTTTCCATCCTCTGCCTAGCTTTGTTCTCACACTATAGAATAAAGTCTACTTTAAAAAAAGAAAATCAAAACACCTCTATTTACCATTTGTGTGCTGATAATTTTCAAATCTCTATCTCTAGCCCAAACTGTTCTTCTAAACTCCAGACCTACATTTTTTATATATTTTTATTGGTTTAATTAGAAGATAATTCACAATATTGTGATGGCTTTTGCCATATATCAACATGAATTGGCATCAGGCATGCATATGTCTGCCTGAATCCCCCTCCAACCTCCCTCTCATCCCACCTCCTCTAAGTTGTCACAGAGCACTGGCTTTGGCTTCCTTGGGTCATATACATCAAACTCTCAGAGGCTGTTTCACATATGGCAGTGTATACGTTTCAATGTTATTCACTCATATCATCCCACCCTCTCCTTCCCCCACTGGGTCCAAAATGTCTGTCTCTTTTCTGCCCTGCAACTACCATCATCAGTACTGTCTTTATAGATTCCATATATAATGAGGTGGATGAACCTAGAGCCTATTACATTAGTGAAGTCAGAAAGAGAAAGACAGACCTGTATTTTTAATTGCTCATTCACTGTCTCTACCTGCATGTCCAATGAACTTTAAATTAAAACACATTCAAAAGTCAAACTTAGTTATTTTCACCCTTTTTGGGACCCTGTGGGACCTGGAATTCCTCTCTTGCTGAATGGTATCACCATCCATTTCTGGGGACTAGGACCCACACCAGGAAACTTTTAAATGAAGGACCTTCAGATAATGAAAATCTGCCCTCACGTGTCCAGAATCTTATCTTCCTCAGGTTCAACAAATCTCCTTAATCCATGTCCTTGCTCTTCATGTCACCCAGTTCTGCAATCCTTCACCATCCTGCTGATTCTCCTTTGAATATGTTGAGGGTGCCTGGTCTCTCTCTCTGCCTATAATTTGACAGAACAATTAGTGAACAAAGGGCAGCCTTTACAACTGAGTGGACAACAAAGGAACTCAGCCATACATACACACGTATCCATTCTTTCCCAAACTACCCTCCCATCTAGGCTGCCACATATCATTGAGCAGAGTTCTCTGTGCTATACAGTAGGTCCTTGCTAGTTATCCATTTTAATTACAGCAGTGTAGCACTAGCTTTTCTAATCATCCATTTACCTCCTTTTACCAGAGATCTTGACCTCTTCATGAAGCTTAGAGTCCCTGCTGAGGACCTTTCATTCCAACCTGAAGGACTCCCTGGCTCAGGAAGACCGGGTGGTTGAGAATTCTCTCAACTCTCCTGAACTGGGAATGCCTTAATCACTGTTTAATTTTCGAAGGACAGTTTTGCTAAACATAGGATTCTTGGTCAACATTTCCTTCTTTCCTTCAACATTTCAAAGACACTGACCCATGTCATCTGACTTCTGAGGCTCCCCATGAGAAATCTGCTCTTGATCCTCCTGGCAAATCTTCTCTCAGCTTCATAAACATTAATAATGTGCTTTACCAGTGTCTCACACAATAGAACATTTTCCTATAGTTTCATCAAGTCAGTTAAATCATCACACTGCGACCAGAGTTTGAGGAAAAAGAACTGAATATTTCAAGTGGAGACATTATGAGGTCTTTAGAATTATTACTAACTTTCAAACTAGAAATGAAAAAGTTGCTGAAGCCTTCTACAGATTTTAATTTCTAACAAAGTGAATACCAGTCTCTAATATATTTAAAGAAAAATCTCTTTGGGACCTTTTACCTAAGTGTAAAGGGGCCTTGAAGCTGAAAAGGGAGAAAAACCACTGGGTTTATCCCAGCCACGATTGGTCCATTTCTTGCTCTGACCTCACAGGGCATCACTGTCGTGAAACTCACCAAAACCCTTTATAAGACCTCAGCTGGTCTTGTCCGCAAAGCCCTGGAAGCTGATTTTGGTGACCTGACGGCTGGACCTATAGTTAGTGAGCGTTTTTCCGTGTTTTTGCCATTTTGTTGATTTTTTTTTTCCTTTTTCCCTTTTTTCTTTCTCTTTTTCTCATTTTTTTAATTTGTGTCTTATCATTTTTTTCTTTCAGTTTTAGTTTCTCCTCCCCATTTTTTGTTTTTCCCCATTTTCCCCCTTCTTTTTCTCATTTTATCTTATTATTTGTTTTTAGTTAGTGTTGCTAGTGTTAGCATAGAGACCATCATTGATATAGTTATAGCAGAGTTGGTATAGCTACTAGTTTGCTAGCGTAGATAGTATAGTTAGTGTCAGCACTGTTAGTCTTCTCCATAGTTAGTGTGGTGGGTATAGTTAACAGGTTCCTAGCATAGTTAGTATCTGCACTGTTACCATAGTTGTTAGCATTAGAATAGCTGTATAGCACGGTTAGCATACGCAGTATTGTTAGAACAGTTAGCATTCTTAGTGAGGGCTTAGTGGTAGAGTTAGTATAGTTAGGTCATTAGTATAGCTTAGTGGTAGTTAGTGTAGTTAGGGATGCAGGACTTCACAGCCATCTCGACCAACAAGATGGCTCGTATCACGGAGTACGACATCCTTCACACCCTTGGTGAGGGCCAATCTGCCCAGGTGAAATTGGCCCGGCATCGTCTCACCAAGGGACTGGTAGCCATCAAGATCATCAAAAAGACAGATCACACCAACCTCCGGCAACTCTCTCAGGAGGTCAGCGCCTTGAGAAGCATGACCAACCACCGGAACATTGTCCAACTCGTCGAGATCATAAACACCGAGGAGACTCTCTTTTTAATCATGGAGTACCTCAGTGGGGGAGACTTAGCCACCTACCTGGACGCCCAAGGCTGCCTGACCGAAGGGGAGGCCCGAGGCGTGTTCCGCCAGCTGGTCTCAGCCCTGCGGCACTGCCATCGGCGGGGCGTGGTGCACCGGGACGTGAAGCCAGGCAACATTCTCCTGGAGGCGAACAAGATCAAACTCTCAGACTTTGGCCTCAGCGACCAGTGGCACCCCGGAAAAAAACTGAACACCTTCTGCGGCACCCCTGTGTACATGGCCCCAGAACTCTTCCTGGGGCTGCCCTACACAGGCCCAGAGCTGGACGTGTGGAGCCTCGGCGTGGTGCTGTACACCCTGGTAACGGGATCCGTCCCCTTCACGGGACGAGATTTCCGGGAGCTGCGGGAGTGCACCTGCACAGGGCACTACCGTGTGCCCGAAGGCCTATCAGGTGAGATGAAAGACTTGATACGCCGTATGTTAAGGCTCAACCCGGCCAACAGGGCGACTTTAGATGATGTTCGGCATCATCCTTGGCTGAACGTGGGCCTGGAAAGGCCACTCCCGCCAGCCTATGGAGATTACCCTGGGGTGACAATGGGGATGACACTGGGCTGGTCGAGGGACCAGATCCAGGGCAGGCATACAAGCAGTGGCAGAGACTCGAATGTACCCAAGGTGTGGGCCCGCACCATCTTTGTGAGGCCGGCTGTTTCCTCCGACCTCAGCAGCCAAGAACATACGCCTCCCGCCAGCCCTGAAGTGTCCACGCTTATTCCCGACTGGCTTTGGGAGACCATGGAGCAGGAGAACCAGGAGTCAAGGGAGAAGACCAGAGAGCCTGCCACTCCCTCACCCTGCCCGGAGGCGAGGACCGTCACCCCCAGCTCAGCCCCCTCCACTCGCAACACCCGTGATGGCCGCAGCGCCCGAGCCACCGATCACGCCGGTGACCGCCACGACACGTGCGGGACCAGGCTCACCTGTGACGCCTGCGGCGGGCGTGACAGCAGCCACACCCGTGATACCAGCTTCACGCAGGACACCAGAGACGCCTGCGATACCAGCCTCACCCACGACGCCCTAAGCACCCAGGACACCACTGGGGCCTGCGACATAGAAGACGCCCGTGGCGCCCGCGATACCTACGGCGCCAGTGTCCCCAGGGACACCAGAGGCGCCCGTGACACCGGTGGTGCCCACGGCACCCACGATCCTCATGCCACCGTCACCCGGGACACCAGGGGCACCTGTGACATGAGCGGTAAAACCCACTGCCCCCCAGATGTGCCTGATGCGGGAAGCTCCACCCTTGTTGGGCAGCCCCAGAATTTGTCTCCAGTCACTCCCCCTGGCCTCACCCAGAAGAAGAAGGGGGTGGCTGGGAGAATATGGAGAGGTCTCCTTAAACATCTTTGCTGTGGGCTGCCCAGCAAGAGGGGTAAAAAAGTGAGCCCAGAAACACCTAGGGGATGACCTGCCAAGCCCCCTGGGACCTGGGCATGTTCCCACCTGGATGATGGGACTCAAACCCAGCACCTCCACCCCTTCAGACGAGATCGGGCGCGTTCAGGGTGGTATGGCCGTAGACACCTCCACCCCTTCAGGAAGCCTCCTGTCCAAAACCCTGACCAGCACAGAGGATGCTCTGCAGGGACCTGGGCGACCAGAAGAGGCACCACCCTGGCCTGGCTGCCCCTCCTCCCCTGCTGGGTGAAACTTCAGAGACTGGACTGTCCCCTGGGGCATGTCCCCATCCCCCACACTTCTGTCTTCCATGTGGTGGGGGAGAGGATAGTTATTGCCAACTCCTTGGTTCTTCCCTTGGTTCAATCTTATTAAACTTCAATGCTCCAGAAAGATGTATCACACTCTCTTTTGCATTCTCTCTGGTTAGAGTAGTGTGTAGGCATGTAGTACTTGGCGTTAATGAGCTAAGAATTAGCACAATCATCCCCAAGAGCAACAGTTGCTGCACTGCAGGGTATAAACGCAGAAAGAGTGTATTATTCCCCTGCACTGACATTATCTAATATTTTCAGAAGGGGCAGAGGAAACTTTCGGTCCCTGCAGCTAGGGCTAATAGGACCGGGACGTCTAGGATAGGATAATAAGTCCTGTGAACCAGCCAGTGTGCGGTGCGCTCAGGTCCCTGTGTGGATGCCTTTCCTGAATATGCTGCAGGAGCTGGGCGCGCTCCTTCCCCCATGGGCAGGCACCCTGAGGCGTGGCGTTTTTTACATTTTCTGACGTGAATTATTTTTAAAGTCTATTGAACTAAATAAAATGACAGGTGCTGCTGCTGCTGCTGCTAAGTCACTTCAGACGTGTCCGACTCTGTGCGACCCCATAGACAGCAGCCCACCAGGCTCCCCCGTCCCTGGGATTCTCCAGGCAAGAACCCTGGAGTGGGTTGCCATTTCCTTCTCCAATGCATGAAAGTGAAATGTGAAAGTGAAGTCACTCAGTCGTGTCCGACTCTTAGCGACCCCCTGGGCTGCAGCCTACCAGGCTCCTCCGTCCGTGGGATTTTCCAGGCAAGAGTACTGCAGTGGGTTGCCATTGCCTTCTCTGCATAAAATCTGAGGCCTGTGTTTTAACTGATTTTATGAATTATGCTTCCTAAATTGATGTAGAGTTAAATAGGATGTAATTAACTCTTCTTGACACACCCGAGTCACTGGGTGCATGCACAGGGGCCCCTGGTTATCTGAGGACTGTGCTCCAGCCAGGCGACTCCCCAGGTCACATCTCACCCTGCCTGCGTTATGTTATATGCAACTGACATGTAACATATATGCTCACAGACAGTAGAGAAGAGTGAACACTATCCATCCTGTGTGGCAGGTGAAAACGTTTGGAGACTCGCTGTTTTAAGTATGCCTTCTAAATATATAACATAAAATACAGGACCTCAAATTAGTACTTTGAAATAATTTTAGTGAAGACTACAAGTCAGGTTGGGGAGTGGGAGGGAGGCCCCGCAGGGAGGGGCTGGATGTGTACTCACAGCCGGTTCGCGGATGTTGTACAGCAGAGACCAACACAGCATTGTAAAGCAATTATTCTCCAGTTAAAAATAAATTTTAAAATAATATTTAGTATTCACTGGACAAAAAAAGAACACAGGTTTAATGAGAACGCATCCATCCTTAGTTTTAATGCAGAGAAGAAGAGGGGAATGGAACCTTGCATGAACTCTGGTCTTGTTTGAACCCACAGACTCGGAGAAATGTATGTGGTTCTCATTTCAGCATTTTATTTAATATTGTTATTTAATAGGCCACTTGTTATTCATAAGGGCCTGCATCAGAATTTCTGAATGAATCACCTAATTTTAGACAAGGACAGAACCCTGAAATTCATTTTTAATCCAACATCGTACTCTTTAACTAAATGGTGGAGTCCGAGACAGGTCCAGGGGGGCTCACGGAGCACAATCCCCTAGGCCTGGACTCTGGGCCCAGAGTGAGGATCACACAGGTCCCCATCTACACTATTAGAGAACTGCTGAGTTGGTTTCCAAAGGTTAGACTGGATCATTGAGGTGTCAACAGACTCTTGCAAAAAATCTCTACTAATGAGCGGTGTGCAACATTTGATGTGGTGTCTGGTGTGATCTTCCAGGGTAGATGAGATCAACTGAAACATTTTCCTTTGACTTTCCTAGTGGTCCAGTGGTTAAGAATCCACCTGCCAATGCAGGGGACATGGGTTTTCAACCCCTGGTCTGGGAAGATCCCACGTGCCATGGGGCAACGAAGCCCATGTGCTGCAACCACGAGCCTGGAGCCCGAGTTCCACTAGAGAAGCCGTAGCAATGAGAAGCCCACACACCACAACGAAGAGTAGCCCCCACTCGACACAACCAGAGAGAGCCCACGTGTAGCAATGAAGACCTAGCACAACCAAGAATAACTGGATAAAAATTTTAAAAAATAACAACATTATCCTTATTTGACCCTTCATTACTCATAAATCTCTTCCAAGGTAGGGGGAAGAAAATGTAAAGAGATGTGTACTGAAGGATGAAGAAGTAAGTGGAAATGAAGATTTCATGGGACTTCCCAATTTCCCTGGAGTAAGGGAATGGTATGGCTCCTGGTAGTAATACTGAACTTCTAACTCACAGACTTCCTCTAAGTACTATTCCTTGTGCCTTTGCCCATGCTGTTCCCTCTGCTACAAACATCCTTCCCACCCCTCTCATGCTTCCTGTCCAAACTACTCACCAAGACTCCGGTCAGGCATCTCTATGGATATTGGATACAGATTCCCACATCAATTAGTTTCTGTTTTTACCTCACAGTAACACATGATGTTGGAAAAGACTCTTGAGAGTCCCCTGGACTGCAAGGAGATCCAACCAGTCCATCCTAAAGGAGATCAGTCCTGGGTGTTCATTGGAAGGACTGATGCTGAAGCTGAAACTCCAATACTCTGGCCACCTCATGCGAAGAGTTGACTCATTGGAAGAGACCCTGACGCTGGGAGGGATTTGGGGCAGGAGGAGAAGGGAACGACAGAGGATGAGATGGCTGAATGGCATCACCGACTCGATGGACATGAGTTTGGGTAAACTCTGGGAGTTGGTGATGGACAGGGAGGCCTGGCGTGCTGCGATTCATGGGGTCGCAAAGAGTCGGACACGACTGAGCGACTGAACTGAACACATAACCCTACCTGACCTGACAGTCCTAGGATGTGTCAAAAAGACCAGCTGTGGCATAAGGTTTGTATTAGCACCATGTATTCCATTGAGAAAAGTGCTGTGCAAACACAAGGTTATGTTTTATTAATTTATTACACCTGATTCCTTGGATTGATTTTGAAGGATGAATCAACCAGTCCAATATTAATAGCCTGGTTTACTACACTCATTTCTCTTTCCAAGCCACAAGCCAAAATAAATTCACCCTCAATTTATCACCTTGCAACGTGTTCTTTTGCATATCGACTTCTAAATCCACTGTGGTTATTAAAAAGGATGGTTGCATCCATCAGGACGGGCCATGTCATGCTGCGGTAACAAACAAGCCCTAAATCTCAGCCCCAACAATGACCACAGTGGTCCCTCTGGGATCAACAAAAGGAGCCCAACAACTCCATCTTTCTAGACTTCACCTGACATTTTGGATTAAGCAACTCTGTAGCTGACATCAGTTACAAACACATGACCTCCTCCTTTCCTTATTCAACCACCTATAAAGCTATCTTGCAGGGTTGCCATGCAGATTAGATGTGATCCTGCTTTTTAGATACTCAGGACACTGCCTGCCTTATAGGCAGCAGTTGGTAAATGATAAATGGTGGCTAGTAACACTGTCATTACCATTATCTCTTCTTCTTCTTGTTCAGTCACTAAGTCTGATCCAAATCTTTTGTGACCCCATGAACTGTAGCCTGCCAGGCTCCTTGCCTCTCTGTCCATGGGATTTTCCAGGCAAGAATACGGGACGGGTTGCCATTTCCTTCTCCAGGGGATCTTCCTGATCCAGGGGTCAAACCTGTGTCTCCTACATTGGCAGATGGACTCTTTACCACTGAGCCACCAGGGAAGCCCACCATTATCCCTACTCATCTTCAAATGATAATAATGATATTGTTACTATAATTCGCATATGCCAAGGGTTCCTAAACTTGTCTACAAATTGGAATCACCTGGAGATCTTTATACCTACCAGTGCTTGTGTCCCAGCCCAGAATCAGTGAATTAACTCATCTTGTGTGTAGCCCTGGCTTTGAAATTTTAAAAGATCCCCAGGTGATTCTACTGTACAGACAAGTTTGAGAACCACTGTCACAGAGGCAGCAAGATGCACATCTATACAGACACATACAGGTGCACACACACTCACCCACACACATATAAGCTGGTCTACTCCCAGGTTCCATGAATCCTGCCACTTTTATGACAATGGTGTTCATATCATTTGGGTGAGCGAGGTTATATGAGGCAACAAACAACCCCTAAATATCAGTCCTAATAACAACCACAGTGGGCCCCCCCTCCAGGGTCAACTAGATGAGCCCAGCAATCTGGTTTTTCTGGTCTTTACTTGATGCTAAAAGTTATGCATTTTACCCTCAGAACTCACTTCCTCTTTCGTAAGTTTGCCAGGCCCACAGTAAATCAGAACCAAAAATATGATACTAGTGTGAACAGACTGGGAGGAGATTTGGTCAGAGGAGAGCCACCAAAGGCTACCAGTAACTGAGACTATTTCTTTGTTCAGCTCTCCATCCCCAAGATCCAAAACATAGTAGCTAACTTAATAGAAATGTGAATAGGCATTAATAAATGATTTATCATCACTAATAATCTGAAAAAGAAGTGAAAAGCAGACACAGGATCTCAAAAACACAGCATCTCAGTTGAAAACTTTATGGGTCAGGTTGTCACCAACCATCATGTTGATTTCTCTCTTTTCGTTCATTTCTCTCAGGTTGGAATTACACCTGCAGAGGTGGAAATAAATGAGATCAGGAGATCTATGAACAAAAACAAGGACCTTGAGTAGTAAAGAATCTGCCTTGCAATGCAGGGGAATCAGGTATGATCCTTGGTCAGGGAACTAAGATCCCACATACGGCGGAGCAACTAAGCCCGCGTGCCTCAACTACTGAGCTCACACACTGTAATTAGAGAATCCATGTGAACCATGGAAAAGATCCCACATGATGCAACAAAGATCCTGCATGCCACAATCAAGACCCTGAGGTGGCCACATCCATAATCAATTAATTTAAAAGAATATACACAAATTTTAAAAAAAAAACAAAAAACAAGGACCTTTCTCCTGGCAGCAAAGCACCTGTACGCTAGGTGCAGGCAAGAGAATGAAAACATGTATCTTACCACCAGCACACAAGTGATTTTCAACAAATCATCTCTTGCTCCGTTGGATGCTAAGTCGTGGCAGAGTCCAGAGAAAACCAGAAAATCCAGCTTGTTTGCCCTAGTTTTGGCAGCTTAATTTAGGAATCACACTGGGCTTTCCATAAACACTTTACCAAACAAATGTATCCTGTGCTGTGAACATGAGAGTTAACTTGGGGCCCAGGGGGAGGAGGCATTGTGTATGATTCCATAATAGTTATTCTACTATTTTAAAACCAAATGGAAGCCTCAGGCAGCAAAGTCAAAGAGAGAAAAATCATTTCGTAAAAGTATCTGAATGCAACCATCTCTCCTGAAGCATTGTGAGCGGTCAATGGTTCTGCTTTTCTCAGAAGCTCATTCAATTATCTCTTACTTATCTGGACCAGGGAGAGGCATTTTCCTTCCATCTAGAGTTAAAGGAAAAAAAAAAGGAGGCATGATCCTCTAACAAAAGCCTGAAATGAAAAGCAGTAACTACTCCCAAGGCCCTGCTTATTGTGGAGGAGTCGTTAGGCAAAACTTTGAAGGGTCTCTGTTAGCGATCTATTTTCTCCATGACTATCCCATATTGTGGAAATACGGGATCCACAGCATCAAAACACCTTGCTCCTCTCCTAGGTGTGCAACTGCGGCAAGCCACTTCATCTCTCTGAACTTGTTTCCTCTCTGTAAAACAGAAACGCCTATGTGACAAGGACACTCTAAGAATGAAGAAAATTATGTGACGCATTTTTACACTCAACAACGTAAATAGCCCTTCCTCTGATCACTGCCAAACTCTCAGGAACGCAGTAGAACGTGAACTTTTAAAAAGCAGGTACAATGCCTTACTTATCTTTCTATGGCCAGATCCTAAACACTTAGAGATAGCAGTTTCCTCTTCAGCATCTAGTCCATTTCTCTCCGGCTAAGCAGCATCCCTCACTCATTCAGACCTTATCTACAATTCCAGGGGTGGGTCCAGAATGGTCTAAGCCAATCAGTGTTATCCTATCTCTTCTGTCACCATGATTGGTTGAGAGGCAGAGGTGTGTCCTGTGATCATCCAATCCGAGGGAAGCTCCGAAATTTTGTTCAATGTCTCTGGGAGGAGATAGGAGCTCATTCTTCCCTGAATGTGAATGCTATCCACTGGGCTACCTCCAGCACCCACAAAGCACCCAATGAAATATTTCCCGAGTATATGAATAAAGATGAGTCTGTGGATAAACAAAAAGTGATGAAATCAAGATTCTCAGAACAGAACTGCAGTAAAACCCTATTAGTACACAGACTGCTGGTTATGCAGCAGGTAAATCAAAGACCAGGGAATGAGAGAGGGCTTCTGAGGCTGACAGATGTGGACCAAATTCTGGTCCTAGAATTCTAGTGCCTATGCCTGGGACCTCAGGCAACTGCCTAAGCCACAATTTCTGTCTAAGCCACAATTTCTCCCTGACAAACACAACTATCACAATTAAATAAGAATTTTTTAATGCATCTATAAATAGGGAGAAAAGATTGAGAGAATATACCCCAAAATATTAATAGCAATTAGTCCTAGGTAGTTAATGGAAGGACTTTTATTTTTCTCTTTTTTTGTGTGTACATTGTTGGATTTTCTATAATGAACATAAATTGGTGGTCTAATAAAAATAAAATGAAAATAAAAGCAGGACGATGGCAATTAAAGCATCTAGCTCAGCACCCAAGACACAAAGTAGGAAGCCAGCAAATGTTCTGTCCCTATGAACACCCTTCAAATGTTTGGGAACAGCTATCATATGTCTATTTCTTGTTAAATATCTCAGCTAATTTAATGTCATCCTTACATGACTTGATTTCAAGGCTCTCTGCAAAGGCTCCATCTGTTAAAACCCCACTCCGGATATCATAGAACCCGCTCACAGAATCAGCCTGCAGAACTTGTTTGCTCATTCATGTTAATTCATTCACTGAGTAAACACTGATTAAAAACTTACTATATTGGACATCTTGCTTCTGCCTACCCCCCATTCACAAATGGTTTCCAGGTTTCCCCGGGGAACATCTGCCTGCCTTCATTCTCAGTTCCTGGACTCTGGGGAGAGCAGACCCTACCCCAGCTCCTTCGGGGGCTGGCATTTGATCCAAGATGGCCAATCAGAGCATCGCATTCACCTGGCCACCACGGTGGGTTAGGAACAGGCATGTTACCCAGAGAAGACCAATCAGAGACATTGAAGAAGAAATCTCTCTTTCCTGAGATTTCTGCTCAACTGTTGGAAAGCGGCATTATTTTTTCCCTGCTGCTAGAACTGCTGACATATTTTGCCACCACAATCCAAAAAGAAATCAGAGGCAGTGCTGAGAGATGAGGAAAACCTGTGTAAGCCTTAGCTACACAGTCTAAGGCTCTGTGCCTTCAGTTCCACCCCTACACTTTGCAGCTACGAAAACCAGCGAACCCCTTTTCTGTGGAAGGCAGTTCAACTTGGGGCTCAAAAGAAACCTAACTCGTGAAATTTGAAGTGCTCTGATATCAGCTGCATGCCAGCTATGCACAGATGAAGCAAGATGATCCACACCATCTTTCTTGGCACTTGGTCTGATGTGGAGATAGCTACAAACAACTACAATTATTTAAAGTCAGTAAGGTAATTGCTTTAATTAAACACTACGCAGAGCAAGAGGAGCACAGGGAGGTGGGGTCAGGACAGGCGTCAGCTAAGAAATAGCATTTCAACCTCCTCTGTACCTGCATTCAGGCAGTGAAGATAGAATTACTGGTTGGGGGAGTCAAGATAACACTGTTGACATACAGTCACCTCACAGTAAACCAAAATCACTACAGCCCACGTTGCACGACTAGAAATGATGCTTACAAGCTCTGAAGAGTGCTCTCTGGTTGAGCCCACAAAATAGAAACAGCTACCAGCAAACAGCCCTCCCTTGCAAGAATTTCACCCCAATGTTACAGATGATGCTACACTCTTAAATAATACCCAGGTTGTTTTTTTTTTTTATTTTGAATCCATGATCTTGAGTCTTCACTCCAGTTTTCCTGCCCATTTGGATTATGTTGATATAATCACAAAAACATCACGACAGCCCGCTGAAGATGAATAACCTATTTACTACCAAATGATAAAAGAGAGAGAGCAAGAGTAAACCTCTGGTTCCGTAAGACATTTCATGACAAGTTAGAAATGTGACTGATCTCAGAAAACAACAAGGGCAACAACAGAAGCACCTCTGGGAACATCTACTTTGCTAAGAAAGGCCCTGAAGGTCACTCTTTTTAAGTGAACAGAGCTAGTGTCTCTTAGATCTTTGATGATGCAAAACTAAGTCAGAAAAGGAGGACAGCGCAGGACAAATTCTCCTTGCCTTTGTGGTTTCCAAACACATCAGCGATTCATCTGGTCCGGGAACACAGCTCCAACTTTCCAGAGCAAAGAATCTTAGAGGTGGAAAAATTAATATCAATGGAACACATCCACGTGGTCTCAAGAGAGGTGCTGGGGATGGGGCAGGAGGGACAGATGCCTACCAGATAACGGGGACTGCTAAGAAGCAGCTGGGTTCTCTCTGTTCCCAAAGCACTTTTAAGAGTTCTTCAAGTGTCACGTGAATTTCACTTCCCCTTCTTGCCTGACACGTAACTTTCCACAAAGACTTTGCCGCCCTTCTTCCTGAAAATGGGATTATTGTTTTTCACACACTGACCAGGCCACTACTGGAGTCCAGGCAGAGTCAGGGAATGGAGAGACCCACAGCGTGTGACACCGCAGGCAAGTGCCTGGTGCTGGGCAGGTGCTCCGTAAATGCTGGGCATCAGCAACCCCAGCAAAGTCTATGCAAATTCATCAAGCTTTTGTATGTGTGTGGGTGGCTTTGCATAAGCACTAATCCCTCCTCTTTTTTTTTCCCCCAAACATGGGAGGGAGCATACCACACACACTTTTCTGCATACAGCTGTTTTGTTCTGTTTTGTTTTAACCTAAGAATGTATCCTGGAAAGACTGGATAAAGAAAGTGTGATCTATTATATATATATATATATATATATAAATATATATATATATATATAAATATATATATAATGCACCATTACTCAGCAGTAAACAAAGAAGGAAATCTTGCCATCTGCCACAACAGAGATGGACCCTGAGGGCATTATGATAAGTGAAATAAGTCAGAGAAAGAAAAAACACTGCATTATCTCACTTTTACGTGGAATCTACATGTACAGCATGGTGACTATAGTTAATAATACTGCATTCTGGGACTTCCTTGGTGGTCCCGTGGTTAAGAATGCACCTGCCCATGCAGGGGACATGGGTTCGATCCCTGGTCCGGGAAGATTCCACATGTCACGGGGTAACTAAGCCTGTGAGTCACAGCTACTGAGCCCAGGCTCTGCAACGAGAAGCCACCGCAGAGAGAAGCCCAGGCACGGAAACAAGAGAGCAGCTCCCACTGGCCACAGCTGGAAAAAGCCTATGCGCAGCAATGAGACTCAGCACAGCCGTTAAATAAATACCTAAATCTTTAAAAAAAAAAAAAATACGGAATTCCATATTTGAAAGTTGCTAAAGAGTGGATCTTCATAAGAGAGTGGATCTTCAAAGTTTGTATCACAAGAAAAAATTGTGTAGCTATGCATGGTAATGCATATTAACCAGATTTAGTGTGGTGACCATGTCACAATATACCCAAATATGGAATCATTATATTGTATCCCTGAAGCTCATAATGTAGTATGCGAACTATAAAAAGGAAAACAATTAAAAGAAAAAAAAGGAATGCATCCTGGAGCTGATTCCTTCTTGGTATATATGATATATATATGACATATATATACAGTGGCCCCGTAGTCTCCTATAAGGATATGCCATAATCTCTTCCATCAGTCCTTTTCTGACACAGATTTATTTCAGTTGCTTCCAGGGTCTTGCTATTTCAAACAATGCTGCAAGGAACTTACGTTACACACATCTTCACACTATAGGTAAGATATGTTACTATAGGAAAGGTGGGATTTATAAGATAAAATCCTTGGAAACTATAGGGCTTCCCTTGTGGCTCAGTTGGTAAGAATCTGCCTGTAGTGCAGGAGACCCCGGTTTAACCCCTGGGTTGGGAAGATCCCCTGGAGAAAGGAAAGGCTACCCACTCCAGTATTCTGACCTGGAGAATTCCATGGACTACAAAGTCCATGGGGTCGCAAAGAGTGGGACACGACTGAGCAACTTTCACTTTCGTGTGTGTGTGTGTGTGTGTGTGTGTGTGTGCATTTATATATATAAAAGATGGGATTTATAAGATAAAATCCTTGAAGTTGCAAGAGTCAAAAGGTACAAGCACTTAAAATGCTGGAATGGCCTTCAAAGAGTTTGGACTCACTTTTACTCTCACAAACAGGGTCATAAGCATGCCAGTCTGTCCAACTACAGTCACAGAATGGTTTGTTTATCAAAGTCAAGGGAAGAAAGGGGGGCGGAGCTTCACTCTTGTCCCACGGTCTCTTCCCGCCCCCGTGATATCACACATGATCCTACTAATGCCTGAAAATTCTGCCCCTCGGACGCACAACCTGGAGATTAGAGCTTAAAACAGAATGAACGTCAGCACTGGTGTGCTGAGCTGGCTCGGGCTGGCTCGAAAGAGCCGACTGAGCACATCTCTTCCCAAACCCGTATTCAGTGACATCATGTCGGTAGCTTGAAATTGGTCATGGTGGAAGTATTGATACCATGGAGATGGGCAAATGCTAGTCAGGGCTTCTCTTTTTTCCCCCCGAGACCTCTGTCTAACACCAGCCCACTGATGCATACTACAGTAGGAACTGAGGCTCTGCTGCCCTTTTTTGCAATATGCCTGCTCTCAGTAGGGTCGCAAATTCTTGGAACCTAAGAACCGGAGGAGATCTGAAGGGACAGCTGATCATTCTGTCTTCTCATGCTGCCTCTCCCCTATTCCCTGTTGCTGAGACATAAGCAGACCCTCTCCTCCGCTCCTCTATGCCTCTCCACTGCATTCCCATCTCTTTATTGCTTAGTGCTTATTCTTAATGATACCCTACAGCGCAGTAATCGCATACACAGACTCTAGGCTACACTAGAAGACAGCCAGGGTCAAATCCCAACTCCGCCATTAGCAGCTCTGTGACCTTGGGCAAGTGGTTTAAACTACTACACCTTAGTTTCTTTGTAAAGCACAGATGATAATGATAATGCCTTCCTTAGATGTTTGTTCTGAGGATTAAATGAGTTAATACAAGGACACAGAACAGCGGCTGGCACATACTAAGGACTAAACAGACATAAACTGTTATTACTGTCTTCCAGTTCACTAAGTATCTTTCACAACATCTAGTCTGTCAGTTAACGCTTTTGTTGGATTTTAGTTTAAATGACTATTTTTCACTTCTATGTGGCAGCTTTTCAAATCAACTTATTCGTTTTCCACCTTTCATTGCATTTTTGTATCCTCTTTAGTTTTTAATCATTTAAAAATATACTGTCTATTAGTCTCTTTTAGATGGCTTTTTACTTTCAACTCAAAGTCACTCCTTTCCTGAATAGTCCATATGATTTAATTACGCACTCATCTTCAGAGTTCTTTCTGCAGGAGTCTGTCAGGTCTGGGTTGTTGAAATAACCCAGTGGAGTGACTGTGTAAACACACAACACAATCCCTAGAGTTGTGCTAGACAGTCCCACAGTAGACAGCCAGTTTTTCTGTTAATTTCCCAACTCAAGTTCTCACATCTTGTGATAATAACAATATAGATTTCACAACCACATATGGTATAGCCCCAGATTTTTCATTTCTTCCTGGTGACTTTCTTTCCACTCAAAAAAAGCTTCCTCTCTGTTTCTCCAGACAGTGGGGCTTTTCCAGTCCTTTCTCATGAAGACATGTAATGTTTAAGGCTCCTGGAAATTCATGTCTACCTTGGGCCCAAGTCTCATTTCTAGGCCCACTGTGGTCTCAAAACCTTAACCCCCAGACTCTACAGTGGCCTTGTGGGTGCAAAAGCCCCATAAGTTATTGTGCCTTCAGCTCATACAACCATTTGGCTTAGATTTCTCTCCGTTTTTGACACTTGGGGACTTCCCTTTCTGATGAGCTCCCCTAGATATAGTTATTATTTTTCAGTCAACTCTGAAAGGGCCTGTTGGCATCCCCTTTCCAAATTTGTATGTTGGAACCTAACCCCCAACATGAGGGTATTCAGGAGTGATTAGGTCACGAGGGTAGGGCCTTCATGGATGGGATTAGTGCCCGTAGAAAAGAGACCTCAGAAAGTTCTCTTGCCTCTTCCACCATGTGAGGGTATAGCACAAAGAAACTGGAAGTGGGCCTTCACCAGACACTGAATCTGCCAGCATCTTGATCTTGAACTTGCCAACCTCCAGAATTGTGAGAATTAAATTTCTGTTGTTTACATGCAACCCCGTCTATGGCACCCTGCTCCAGCGGCCTGAACAGATTCAGACAACCCCTTACCAGGGAAAAGAACTTGGGAAAGTTACTTCTCTGAACCTCAGCTCTTGAGGGCTATTGTGAGGCTCAAGACAATTCAAATGAAGCTCTTAGTTCTGAAGCCAGGGGGCCACAATCAAATCCGGTTCTGTCACTTACCAACTTGGTAACCTTGAACAAATCACTCAAACTCCAGGGTTCAGTTTCTTCTCCTGCAAAACAGAGATATAGCAAGGATTAGGCAAGTCACAAGTCCCCAGCACACAAAAGCCTCCAGTAAATCCTAATCACTACTGTTTTTCTCCTGTACCAAGAGTAACAACCCAATAAAACATTTCTGTCCAGTAGTATTTCAAGCCAAATAATATTCCTCCAGACCATTATATTTCATAGATGATGTTTTACAAATGTTTTTCTCATTTAACGTTCAAAACAGTCTGGTATATGACAAATAAAGAAATGAAGATTTTTTTTAAAAAAAAGGAAATGGAGATTCAGAGATGTCAAATTGTAAGAGTTCTTCATATATTCAAGTCAAGTAAACTGCTGGAGGTTGCAGAGCAAGTAAAGAGCAAGCCCAAGTCAAACTCCTCTGATGGAGGGGCACAGTTTGGCTGGACTGCATTGTCCCCGGGACACAGAGGGTGGAGCGTGGCTGTCCTTTCAGACTCATAATTCTATGATAAAGGATGCTGGGACTCTGGGCTACCTCAGCAAGTCCGGGTTTCAGAAGAACACTCAGCTCAACTTGAATTTGAACTGGTCTCAGTCATTCCATCCCTGACTCGCTTCCCGCTTTAGGTGTCTACACCACAGAGAAAGGGAAACAAACGTACATCACACCATCGTTGTCACCCTCAAAATCTCTTACAAAAGAGATTCACAAAAACTTATGAATCAAAGGGAGTTTTCACAAAACCCAAGTTAAACAATATCCCATTCGAACCCATTCATCAGCATCAAGTGTGAAGATCAGAGCAAGGTCTGCAGTGTCTAGACACTCATTACTGCCTGCAAGAGAAAGAGAATGCTTTTTTTCTGGCTCTCATTTTGATTAAATCTTTAGCTGCCTGAGGTGTCTTCTTTTTCCTTGTCATCCGGGACTGAGACTACCGGAAGCCACTTAACCAGCCTCCCTTTATTCACAAAAGATTTGGGGGCCCTGCCTAATTGTCATGGGGGAACATTATCAGCTGATCACGTCAACCACTCTGGCTGCGTTGCCACCAATCCTCTCATTCGCCAGTACCAGTTTCCTTTCTGCTGTCGCCTGAATGTGGTTTAAAATTCCCTTTTCAAGAAGAATCACAAAACTGCTCAGTGGCCAAAGAAAAGAGCCACTCCATTTAGAACAACATAGGCATACCAAGTTTCCCTGGTGGCTCAGTGATAAAGAACCTGCCTGCCAATGCAGGAGACGCAGGTTCAATCCCTGGGTCGTGCGGATCCCCTAGAGGAGGGCATGGCAACCCACTCCAGTATTCTCGCCTGAGAAATCCCACGGACAGAGGAGCCTGGCGGGCTGCAGTCCACTGGGCCGCAAAAGAGGCAGATGTGACTTACCGATTAAACAACAACCAAGCATACGCACAAGTTCAGACCTCACAGGTAAGCACAAGGTCCACACTCTGTGTGCGTGTTGTGTGTATGCACTTGCCAGATTCACAAAGCAGAAAATAAGACAAGCTGTTTACTTGGGAACAATTTTTTTAAGGTCCTGGGCAAAAGTCCTAGAAATTAGAAAAAAGTATACTAACTCGCTCTCACAAAAGTCTTTAAGAACATGAAGATGAAGCTGGTCTTCCCATCACTTAGAGACAAACCAGGAAACAGAGTATGTCTCCCGTAGAAGGGAAGTCATCTCAAAACAAGGGTGACTTCCCCTCACTTCCTCTCTGTGGACAGAGAAAAGCTGGACTGTGACTCTAGAAACCAGTCTACCGCCATACCACTCTGAACACGCCTGGTCTCATCTGATCTCAGAAACTAAGCAGCGTCAGGCCTGGTTAGTACTCGGATGGGAGACTCTAGAAACTGGACCTGATCTTTTTTCCTCCTTAGACTCACAGCATGGGCTCCAGCCCTTCTTGGTCTTTCAGAGCTGTGTGACTTTGGGTAAGTCACTGAACCTTTCTGAGTTTCTGTAGCCACTGCGGTCAAGTGAGGACACTCATTCACTCACGATCCATCTGCTGAGCACCTACAACGTGCCAAGCATGTGGCCATGGGATTAATTCCAGGAATTAAACTGTCCCAGCCACAAAGGGCTTTCATTGATTAGTGGAATAAAGACTTCCTTGGCAGTTCAATGGTTAAGATGCTGTGCTTCCGATGAGTACAGGTGCTGGGCAACCACAGAAGAGGGTATTTAATTAATTCCACAGGGGAGGGAAAGTGCTGGGTGCAAGGAAGACATCCCCCAAGGAAGTGTTATCTAAGCTGCGAACAAAAAGACAAGTTAGAATTTGCCCAGCTGAGAGGGATCCAAGCAAAACTGGCAGCATATGGGAAGGCCCATAGTCAGGATGGCTGGTTCACAATGTCAAGCACAAGAGGCAGGAAGAAGGACATCGGGTACGGAGACCTGGACTCGCAAGCAGGTGGGCTTGCCAGGGCAACTTGCCTGGACTAGGAGACCTCTCAGGGTCAAGCATTCACAGAATCCCAGCCACATCAATTACAAGACCCTTGGACCAAATTCCAGGACCTTGACCTAGGGTTTGGAGAGGGAAATGGCAACCCAATCCAGTATTCGTGCCCAGAAAATCCCACGGACACAGGAGCCTGGTGGGCTATAGTCCATGGGACGGCAAAGACTCAGACACGACTGAGCGACTAACACTTTCAAACACGTCCAGGGTCCCTCCCAGTCCTGAGGGCTGACCCTGTGGTCTTCTGAGAACCCAGATCCTCCCCTTGGCCTGACAGCCCTTGCACCAGCACAGCCACGTCCCTGAGTCCACTCGGAGAAGTGCCAAGCCTCCCACGTGGGCCCTGTCCTTCCTCTTTCCTTTCCCTTTGGGAGTGACTAGCCAGTGACTCAAGGAGGGAGCTGTCCCCTACTTGTCATTTGTTTCTTAAAAAAAAAAAAGCACCCAGGACTCTCTCACACAGTCATTTGCCCAACCTCTTTCTCCCACCCAGCCCCTGACCTAGCTGAAGAAATGCTGAATTATCCGTGTAGACTGTCGCCTCCAGGACACTTGAAGCTACCTGAGGGTGTACACTCGTTTTGGTGATTCTGCTGTCCCCCACCCTGGTATTGACCCTTGGTTCATACCAGGTCCTCAAAAATGCATGCAGACATGAATGGATTTAATGTCTCTGCAAAGAAGCACCCATTCAGAGCTGCCCTCAGACAGAAACCCAGAGAGGTGTCAGCTCAACACCCCTCCCCCAGGGCTCCCTAAGCCACTGTAGACGCTCAGCAAAGCCCCATTGGAAAACTAACGCCCCCGCCACTCATGATACCAGCGAAGAGCCTCAGGTCCAAAAGGATGATATGACTTGCCCAGGGTCTCTTAGCTAACGCAATAAAATGTTTTTAAAAGGGGGACAACAGGGACTTTCCTGGCGGTCCAGTGGATAAGACTCTGAGCTCCCAATGCAGGCGGCCTGGGTTCGATCCCTGATCAGGGAACTAGATTCTGCATGCCACTACTAAAGATCCCACATGCTATATCTAAGACCCAGCACAGCCAAATAAATAAATATTAAAAAAAAAAAAAAAAAGTGGGACAACAGTCTTAAACGGAAGGCAATCTAGTTGCCCCTACCAGAAACATTGCTTGTTTTAGGGGAAAATACTTGGCAGGTCTAATGAAATCTTCCCTTTACCTGACCACCAATTACGTCACACTTTCACGAGCCCTGGGATTCTCTAGGCAGGACTAGAGCTCCCACTGAAGCACACCTATTTTGGAAGATGACTAAAAAAACTTTTTTAGGGACTGGGTATGTTCTTGGATTATGGATCACTTTTTAATTCTCTATAATGTGATCTCAGGCTATAACAATTTTTAAAGGAAAGCTGAGCTCCCTGAACACTCTTGTTTTTTTTAATGTTTTGATATTAACTTTACTGTGACAGCAAACACAATTTTTAAGGAGGGCATTGTGACCTATATAACCCTTCCACCAAAAGAATTCCTTATAATTCCTGTGTCCTCTTATTAAAGTTTTTATTCACAGATCGATACTCTGTACCAATGTATGTATTTCACTTTTAAAGGAGCCCAGCTGGCACTAGTGGGAATGGGTCCGCTTGCCAATGCAGGGGACATAAGAGATGTGGGTTTGATCCTGGATTGGGAAGACCCCCTGGAGGAGGGCATGGCAACCCACTCCACTATGCTCGCCTGGAGAATCCCATGGACAGAGAAGCCTAGTGGGCTACAGTCCGTGGGGTCACAACTGACACCACTGAAGCGACTTAACATGCACGCACCTTTTAGAGTAGAAGTTGCTTAAACAAAACAAAAACAAAACGAACAAACTTATTATGCAAGTCACTGGCATGATGTTTCTGAAACCACCACAGAGCAAAACGCAGGTGACACATTAAGTGCACCTGGAAATTCTGGGTCTGAGACATTGAGGGTGACATCTTCCAGCCTGCTTCACTCAATCATTATTCTGACACTTTTTCCATATCCCATTTCATAGGAAACAGACAAAGGAAAACAGATGTTTTACTTACACCCACCTAAGCACAGCAAACCCCCAAGCTTGCAATGGCTGCTCATCACTGAGGAGTTTAAAGCAATACTTTCGTGCCAATGAAATAACAGCTCAAACGGCCCAGCACAGCGGTTCTCACTCCGGCTCAACCAAAATTCACAAGGGCAGGAGGAAAATCTTTAAAAATACCACTGCTGGGTCCCCAGCCTGCACAATTAAAACAGAATCTCTAAGGACGAAACCTCAGCACTATAGTTTTCCCAAGATCCCTAGGTGACTGTACGGCCCAAACAGGACTGCAAACCACGGGCCAGCTTAACTCATTAGTCAGAGAAAGCCCATGGGAGACCTTATCTGCGAGAGACGAAGGCACTGTAATGAAATAAAACAGTAGATGTAAAAGTACCTAACAGGGCCTGTTACCCAGAAGACACTTAATAAATGTTAATTAGGCAAAAAAATAATAATTCAAGCAATTACTCCTCCTCAGTGAATTCACCTTGTAATTTTATTGGTTTGTTTATCACTTGCTGTTTTTTCTTAGCCTTGATTCATTCTATCCCTAGGTTAATAATAATAAAAATATCTATATGTTAATAAAATTATATACATATACCCATAATCCTATTCAATTACAAGAGCTCTGTACTATTTCCAACAACTCCTAATCACTTATTTAATAAAACTTTTCTCTAGAACAGTGGCTAATATGTACTAAATACTCAACAAATGTTATTTATAATAAGTATTATTATTCAGGATTCATGATAATCTGCATAACTTAGGCTGAAATTTTATTTAAAGGACTTAGAATGTAAAAATATTAGCAGGGCAATATTTTTTTAACTTTTTATTTTATATTGGAGAATAGCCAATTAACAATGTTGTGATAGTTTCAGGTGGACAGAAAAGGGATTCAACCATCTCTCTCTCTCTCTCTCTCTCTCTCTCTCTCTCTCCCCCTCTCCCCATTCTCTCCCAAACTCCCCTCCCATCCAGGCCACCACATAACACTGAGCAGAACTCCTGTGCTATATAATAGGACTTCGTTGGTTATCCATTTTAAATATAGCAGTATATACATACAGATCCCAAACTCCCCACAGCAATATTTAACAAACTTAAAAAAAATTGTTTTAAGCACATTCACTCTTTTTATAAATTTGTGAAAAAATATTAAATGTGGTCACTGCACAGGTAGCTAGCTTATCTTGCACATTCAAGGGGGCCCGACAAAAACTACTTGTGAACACTCAGCAGTTTCCACAGTCACTTGGAAAAGCTAACACTGCAATTAGTTCAAAGTGCCCTCTTAATCCAACTTTTCCCTACCACTGCCTCCCTGAGCCTGTATTAGGAAGGCAATTTTTCTATATGTTCACATTACCCCTCAGTTCTAACTAAGAGAACAAATATCTGTGTAAAAAAATGTATCTATATATAATTTATTAATCAAGATGAGAAAGTTTTACTAAGAACATTTCCAAACCTCCTGTTGCCCTGCTTGGATGAATTAAGCCAGTCAGCATCTGTCTCCTGTTGCGCTAAGCAGAGGAGGCATTCAACAGCCAGACTGGAAGATCTACTCTATTTGGTTCAGGATTACATTGTGAGCAGGAGACCCTTCCATGGTTCACACCTGAGCATACCACTGTTTGCTTCCTTTATCCTTCGAACTCCAAACAGCTGCCATTTCATGTTTCAAATCAATAGACACGCAAAAATAATCATGATGTGCACTTTTCTAGATGTGCTGTTGTTGTTCGGTCACTAAAACGTGTCTGATTCTTTGCGACCCCATGGACTGCAGCATGCCAGGCTGCCCTGTCCACCACTATCTCCTGGAGTTCGCTCAAATTCATGTCCATTGAGTCGGTGACACCACCCAACCATCTCATCCTTTGTTGTCTCCTTCTCCTCCTGCCTTCAATCTTTCCATCATCAGGGAGTTTTCCAATGAGTCTGCTCTTGGCATCAGGGGGTCAAAGTACTGGAGCTTCAGCATCATTTATATGCATATTATACATATCATAACAAGTATTACTGGTCTGAATGTTTGTGTCCCCCCCTTCCAAATTCCCATGTTGGAATCCTAACTCCCCAGTGTGATGGTTGTAGGAGGTTGGGCCTTTGAGAGGTCATGAGGGTGGAGCCCTCATGAATGGGATTAGTGCCCTCGTAAGTGAGGCCTCAGACAGCTCCCTCACTCCTCCCATCACGTGAGCACACAATGAGAGAAGAGCCCCTGCCCAAGCATGCTGGTGCCTGGATCTCAGATGTTCAGCCTCTGGAACAGTGAGAACTATACGGCTATTGTTTATAAGCTCCCAGTCTGTAGCATTTTATAACAGTAGCCCTGACAACCACAACAAAGTCAAAAGTGACCACGCATGGGCCTTTGGCAAGTAATAGCTTGGGTTACTCAATAAGAATATCTTGATTGACTATCACATGCCAGACAGCTCCAGAGGCACAGGGAGATGGAGAGGAGGACAGAGCTCCCATCTTCAAGGATTTCAGGCTCCAAGGACAGTGTGCAGATTGGCTACTGTGACGCAGTGTGACTCTGACCAGGGGTGACAAGGAAATGCAAAGGATAGGGTCACAGGAGCAACCCGAAATCAGAAATTAGGAAATGAAAATAAATAAGCACACAGGAGATAAATGGTTGTGGATAACAATGTTAAGACAACTACTGCAGCTTTCATCAATTGCACTGCCCTCTCAACTCCCATCACCTAATCTTGACAGTCATATGCCACTTTGGGGACCTCCCTGGTGGTCCAGTGGCTAAGCAAGTCTCCATGCTTCTAAAGCACGGGGTGCATGTCTGACCCCTGGTCAGGGAACTAGACTCCACATGCCGCAGCTAAAGATCCTGTGTGCTGCAGCTGAGACCCAGCACAGCTAAACAAATAAATATTAAATATATATATATATATATATATATATATATATATATCCTGTGATAAACCATAACAGAAAAAGAATATATGTATGTATAACGAACCACTTTGCTGTAGAGCAGAAATTAACACAACATTGTAAGCCCACTATACTTCAATTAAAAACATAAATTATGTGAAAGAGGAAGAGAAGACTTCTTGGAGACTGAACAGCCAGACTCAGTACCATCTCAGCAAAACTGCAACCCTGTGGGTCAGCCCTAGTCCTACCCTTTTCAAACTGTGCCACCATTAAAGACATATCACGATTTACTTGAAAGTGTGACATAGGTGAAGGCAGAGAATGTTATTGGGGGTGTCTGGTCTAAATGCCTGGTTTTATAAACGGGAGAATCTGACACGTAGAAGGAAAGGAACTTGCCTCAGTGAAGACAGCACGATCACAGTGGAGTCAGAACCAGCTCCCAAGATTTCCGACTCCTAACTACCCAGGGCTGACTACTGAGCTTCCAAACTCCTTCACCTGATTAACTGCGTCTAGGTGTCTGCTCTCAGCTCAGCCGCATCCCCTTTAGGGGAAGGCTTCTGGGGACATCCTACCTGATACTCCCCTTTCTCAGAGCACTCCTCCCAGATTATGCTGCCACTTCATCAGCTAGCTTCCCCCGACCCTTGACCTTGGAGCAACTCTGTTCAACTCTTGTGTCCTGGACCTCAGTACAAGCAGGAGGTCTACGTGGACACAGTGCAGTGAACTGAGTGACCGAGGTCTCAGGTTCCTGGGAATTTCCCAGCATTAACCAAGCAAGTCCCAAGTCCCTGAAAATCCCTCGGCAAACCAGGACAGCTGGTCGCTCTATTAGTGGACACTGACAAAGTGACGTGGGGCTTCCCAGGTGGTGCTAGAGGTAAAAAGCCTGCCTGCCAATGGAGGAGATGGATGCTTGATCCTTGTGTCGGGAAGATCCCCTGGAGGAGGGCATGGCAACCCACTCCAGTATTCTTGCCTGGAGAATCCCACGGACAGAGGAGCCTGGTGGGCTACAGTCCACAGGGTCGCAAAGGGTTGGATATAGGTGAAGCAACTTAGCACGCACACAACAAAGTGAGACAGCTGGCTCACCACGTCCCCGCCTCTAACCGTCCTCAGCCACTGTGCAAGCCGGGCCCAGAGCTGTGTCTCCGCCATGTGGTCACTCTAGCTCAGCACTGACAGAACTTTCTGCACTGCTGGAGATGTTCCTTATCTACACTGTCCAAAACAGAAGTACCAGACCCAGGTGACTACAGAGCAGCTGAACTCTGGCTGGTGTAACCCAGTTTTTAATTATATTTAATTTTTATTAATTTCTATTTAAATAGCCCCGTGTGGCTAGTAGCCACCACATAGAACAGTCTGTCTCTGGTTTTACATAATTGGAACTACGGTCCACCTCTGTGCACAGGATGAGCTTTGGAGTCAGAATGATCATGGTTCGAATCCTGATTCAGTCATGTGCAAACATGTCACAAGTCCCTGGGGAAGCTTGTTTCTCCCTCTGTGATCTTGACAAGTTGACTACGAGACAGTGTTCAGAAAGTGGTTGGTTACTGGGAGAACTTACACAAAAAGGATTTCTCTGGAAGCCAGTGAACCATGTAAAATGTAAAAAATGTAAAATGCTATGTAAAAATGCTAGAAAACTGTGATTCTGAACCCAAAAGAGTGCAAGGGCATCATCTCAACCAGACTTCCAGCATCCCTGGCAGGATCAAGTTCAGATTCTAAACTGCCAGGGCTGGGCTGCTCGACTGGTCCCAGGCCTGTGACTGGTTGTCTCCAAGTCCCACTGGGGCAGCGGGCACTGGGTCCTGGGAGATGCTGAGACTCTGAGGCCATCTGAAGATGGCCCTACATGGTCCAGGGGCAGGGACCCAGGCCCTGCCCAGAGCAGTGAGGAGGCAGCACCCAGAGGAAGCCCAGGCGCCCCACAGGGCTCAGGCGCACCCCGGGCCGGCCACCTCGTGCCCCGGGGTACAGGACAGGGGGCCCAGCCCACATCCGGCGCATGTAAGGAGAACACCACCCCCGTTGCCTCTCCCAAGGGCCGGGGACACAGTAATGAGCTGGCAACCAGGAGCAGCTGCGACGCCCCAGAGGCATCTGGTCTCTGGAACCTGTCCCTGGCCCTAATGAATCCACCCCCTCGGCAGGAATGGGCGGCAGGTCCCCAGAGGGGCAGGCTGCGGATCACAATCACCTGGGGAGCTTTTTAGCAACACTGTTCCCCAGACTGGGCACCGGTATTTGCAGAAACTCCCAGGTGACTGCGGCACGGCTGGGACCCGGTGTCTGTCATCCGAGGGCTTGGGAAGCTGGTTCTGATGAGGACTATCTAGGCAGCGCTAGGGGGTTTCCCAGGTGGTTCGGTGGTAAAGAATCCGCCTGCCAAGCAGGAGACATGGCTTTGATCCCTGGGTCAGGAAGATCCCCTGGAGAAGGGAACGGCAACCCAGTCCAGTATTCCTGTCTGGAGAATCCCACGGACAGAGGAGCCTGGCGGGCTACAGACCATGGGGTTGCAAAGAGTCGGACGTGACTGAACACATATGAGTATGAGGCAGAACCAGGGCTGGGGAGAGAAGTCCCCTTGTTAACAAGTCCCTCCCTCTGGCTGCAGGGACAACAGCCAGATGACTGGGGGACGCTGACACCAGAGCCAGGCCACAAGTTGCTCGCTTCCCTCCAGGCCCAACTGGCAGAGACCCTTCCGGTTCTCCAGGCCTGACCTGTCCCGTGTCTCATGTGCAGCCTCGGTGGGGAGGGTCCTCCTTCCCTGCTATCCCCAAGCACCCCAAGCAGAAGCCCTAATCTGTACACCTCTCCATCCTGGTGTCCCACGGCTGCACCCAGCACCGAGGAAGCCCAGGACAGATGCTATTACTGTGGCTGTTACTCTCATTTCACTGAAAAGGAAACCAGAAGCTAGCAACAGTATGACTCACCCAAGGCCCCATGATGCTGGGGCAGGGCTGGGACAGGAACTCTGGGTGCCTGGGTTCACTCCCTCCCTGATACCCCAGGCTGAGGCTCACTGCCTCTGTGTCTATGCTCACCCTCACGTTTTCTCCTCCCTCTTACAAGTCAGTATGCAGGCTCTGACCATCAGAATAAATGCTTGTTAGTAACCTCAGGCTCTGATTTATAGGATGCCACTTATCCTCAAAGGTTTCCCTGGTGGCTCAGTGGTAAAGAATCCGCCTGCCAAGGCAGGAAATGTGGGTTCTCCTGGGTTGAGAAGATTCCCCTGGAGAAGCAAATGGCAACCCACTCCAGAATTCTTGCCTGGAGAATCCATGGACAGAGGAGCCTGGCGGGCTACAGTCCATGGCGTCACAAAGTTGGACATGACTTACCTACAAAACAACAAGTTATCCCCCAAACAGCCCATGGCGTCTATGAACACCCCTTGGGCAGTATACAGGGGCAGAGCCTTGGAGCCTGACATACTCGAATCACCACTGAGTCGCTGGGTGATCCTGGACACATTTCTTAACCTCTTGGGGCTCGGCTTCCTCAGCTGTAAATGGGGATGATGGTATCCACCACTCAGGTTTGTGGAGAAGATTCCTGAGATCAAAGGGATCAGATGGGCTCCATGGCTGGCCAGCAGGAAGTACCAACAGCTGGTAGCTAGTATTCAGGTGGCAGGCACCACCCTTCTCATCTTCTGCTCCACGCTCTGTTTCAGACCCACAGAAGCCTCCAAACTATGTACCCTCTTGTGTCCCTTCTCTTCACACAGGTCACCCAGCCCACTGCCCCGGGCTTGGCCTGTCCTCTTGGGAGCACTGCCTTGCAGGACCAGGTGGTTGGAGTCCTCACATCATCCCCACCCCGTCCCCGCCGCGTCCCCCAGAAAAAAATAAACGAGAAGACTTCCTGAATTTAAATCAAATATTTGCACACTCTCCAAAGCCTATAAACCTGAATTGCTCACAGGAAAAAAAAAAGAAAACTTAGGTGCAAAAAGAGAGTAAGTGTGGGCGGTCGTGGCTTCAATGAACCTCACAGGAAAGGGCATTTGATCTGAATAACCACACAGCCCAGCTGAGGGAGCGGGGTGAGCAGGAGAAAGCTGCCACTTACAGGGCCATCTCCCTGGCCTCTCTCCGTCGACCTGCACAAAAATCAACAGTGGATCCCCTCTGCAGGCCGTCCGCGGAAGACCTGGGGTGGGGGCCAGGGGGCGGTGAGTGTGAGGAGGGCTGCGGGAGATGGGCAAGTGAGCACCAGCTCCCCAGTGCCACCCCGAGAGCGCTCAAACAGGAAGTTGGGCTGCTTCACACCAGCACGGCTGCCCAGTTGTTAAAATCCCGAAGGACTTGACACAGGCTGGGAAAGAGGTGCTGTCCGGAGCCCCTCTCCCCAGCTGCCACACCCCCCACCCAGAGCCCCCAGACGGGCCCCGGCTGGGAAAGGATGAATGTCCAGCACTGTGGAAACTTCCAGAAAGGACTCTGGTGGCTGCCCAGTGTTAAACGTTCAGAGCATCAACCCTGGGCACAGTTCAGAGGCATGAAGAAGGCAAATGACACTCTGAGGGATTCAGAAGAACAGGCCTTCAACACACGTTTGCGGGAGGAAGAGAAGGAACGACTGACGCACGGGGCAGCGGCCACGGACCCACAGCGCCTCCCTCCCTCTGGGCCACTCACTCCACCCAAGCTCAGGCGCCAGAGCCTCAGAAGCCTCCCCGGCCAAACGAAAGGGAAGTCTGCCCTGACCTCCCATCCTAACCCACCCTAACCCTCACCAGGCAAAAGGGAACTTTGGGGCTCCTCCCTGCCCAGCCTCCAGCCCCTCTGGGGCACCCCCTGACCCTCCCACCATGTCACCCAGGGGAGGGCTGTCAAAGCAGGGAATCTTCCAGAACCGATGCTGCTTCAAGAATAAGCATGTGGCCAAAACTGGCCAGTAAGAGTCCTCTCAAGGCTCAAGAATGGTCATGTGACCCTAACTGGCCAATAAGGACCTTCCCGAGCACTTTGGCTGAAGTCACCAGGAAAGCGTATTCCTCTCCCATCACCCAGGGCGGTTCACATGAAAGGCTGAAAGCCTGAATCTATCTCACAGGGAGAGACCCCTGAGAAACAAGGTGGGAGGAAGGCAAGGCCAAGAGACAGCGGGAGACAAAGCCCGGCCAGCGTGGCCTGGGCCCGTATCAGCCACCCCTGACCGTTTCACAACTGATGATCTTTTTCAAACCTAAGCCAGCTTGAGTTTGGTTTCTGTCACTTGGAACCCAGAGAATGGACTGATACATTTCTCAGTGGGTGTAGGAGAAGATGCTGGTTGCTACCAGACCCCGCTTCCTGCCTTGGCTGCCAGTTCATGTGACTTGGTGGCTTACTGATGGCATCTGGGAGGCTGGCTCTGAGCCCCACGCCCTCTGCTTCATGCAAAGAGGGCATCTCTCTCCCACTGAACCCCCAGACTCTGGCCTCTTGCCCGCCATCTCACAAGCTATGAACACCACCTGTTACCTGTTCTAATACATGAATCTTTCAGTGGCCCCATATGGCCCGAAGGTCACAATGCAAGTCCCTCTAATGCAGCTCATAAAGCTGCCACCCCAGGACCTGATGACATGAGTTCTCCACACAAACCCTCCAGTCCAACCATGCACACCTACGCCGAGATCGCTCTCAACTCCAGGTTCCCAACCCCAAGACAGGAAGTGTTTCCAACCCATGCCAGCTGATTCCAAAAGCTCTTGCAGTACAAGGGTGACCCCTCATGTTCTGAAACCCACATCCTGCCCACTGAGGTCACAGCCCCACTCCTCACAGGGGTGAAGGCAATGTTGAAAGAACCTCATCAGCACAGCCTCGTCCCCACAAAACCCCTATCAGGACTCCCCAAGAGCTTTCTAACACCCACCAAAGCCATACAATGGCTCTGAGTCAAGCTCCGTCATGTAAATTAAAGCTCCCCACCACCGCCCCAAGTTTTCACTGAAAAACCGGCCAGCTGTGTACATTTCTTCCAAAGTCACAGAAAAAAATCTACAGATAAGGCTTCTCTTGGCATGGAACACAAACTGACAGCATTTATAATTACAGAGAGGTCACTGCAAGAAAGATTTCAGAGGACTTCCGGTGCAATCTTCCCATTTAACAGCAAGTGGAAACTGAGATTCCAAGAAGGGAAATGACACCCCGGGGTCACACAGGCAGGAAGCAGAGGAGCCAGGACAAAACACCAGGTCCTCTGCTTTTTTCCCCTCCAACAGTTTATAAATAATAACCTTACCTCCATTTACTCTATTACAATACTAATTCATACACACTCACTTAAAACTGTGAGTCATGCAGAAGTGCTGTATGTTTTGATATTTTCTGCTCCTTGCATCGCATCTCGCTGAGTATCTGAAAACGGGGTCTCTGCTTCCTGGCAGAGGGGCTGGAGCCCTCCAGGCCTGAGACTTGGTGCGGTTTCTCACCCTCTCCGCTGCCCGTAAACAACACCAACAGGGGCAACACAGACAGTAACAGCTGCTGGTTGTGCAATGAGAGGCGATCTCTACTTCCTAACGTGGGCCTGGGTGGGGAGGTAGGGGTGGGCTCTGTAAAAGTGTCTCCCCTCCCCTGGACCCAGCAACTTGGCCGAGGACCTCTGTTCATCACTCAGTGAGGCTTGTTTTCTTTGTACATCCCATTCATCGCCTCTTGCAGGGTAACAGAGATTTCAGAAACAGCCTGGAGCTCGAATTTCTGGCAGCTCCTTTCACTCACTGTGTGGCCTTAGGCAGGTCGCTTCACCTGTCTGGGCCTCAGCTGCCTTGTCTTCAAAAAACGGCAGAAACATCATCCACGGAACAGAGTTGGTGGAATCCCTGGAGCTCTACTTGAGGCCGTGGCCAGTCAGCGGGCCCAGGTCATCACCCTGAATTCCCAGGGCCTTTCTCCTCCCGCTGCCCATCAACTGCTCAACACACAGGCCACGATCATGCTCTAACTCAGCCCCGCCAACGCCACGGCATCCGCACCTGCCTCTCGCGCAGGGTCAGGCCCTAGGTGTCTGCCTTCCTGTCTGGGGACTGACCACTCCTTGGTCCGACTCCCCTAACGTCCTGCTGGCTCCAGGGCCCAAACTCGACAACCTGCTCACCCCGGGCTGGCCAAGAAGCCCCAGTGTCAAGTTTCTCCTCAAAGGCCTGAAAACCTCTCCCAGTCGCCATAAAATTACTCAATTTTTCCCTTATGGGATCAGATGGAATTTAAAGTAAGTTACTGAAGTCTATACAGCCCTTCCCGCACAGAACATGTAATGCCTGTGAGATTTCCTCCCCATCTCTGCCCCCAAATGAAGCCGGTGTTCTATTCACTGATGTCACTGAGGAAGCAAGAGGGGTCCACTCGCCCAGCAAACCCAGACTGAATGATCAGGCTTTCCATCTGGCTCTCATCGGTCAGTCCTGCCCTCCCCCACGACAGGGTCAGGGCCTCTCACCGCCCAACTCCCTCTGGGCAGACATTTATCTATAGACGGAACCCTGTGTCTGTTCCCCAGCCCCCAATTCCATCCACAGAGTCTGGGAAGTCTAGACAGGCTCCGATGAGAAGGGAGGAAGCAGAACTTCCAAGCAGAAGCTGGAACGGAGTAGGTGGGGGTGCAGGGGCAAGTATGTGCTACTGTGTGGCCAGTCTGCTTGGGGGGGAAAAGAAAGGCAGGGATCCACCTGCCAGTGCAGGGGACACAGGTTCGATCCCCGGCCCGGGAATATCGCACTTGCTGCAGGGCACCTAAGCCCACGTGCCACCACTATTTGAGGCCATGCTCGAGAGCCCGGGAGCCACAACTACGGAAGCCCACGCGCCCGAGAGCCCGCGCGCCGCAACGAGAGAGGCCACTGGGACGAGAAGCCCGTGCGTGGCAACGAAGAGCAGCCCCCCCCCTTGCCACAATTAGAGAAAACACGTGTTTAGCAGTGAAGACCCAGCACAGCCGAAATAAACAAGTAAAAGAGAGACAGGGACCTGCAGCAACCTGACGGACCCAGCGATTATCATACTAAGTGAAAGAGGCCAGAGAGAGAAACACAAATATCACACGATATTGCTTATATACGGACTCCAAGACAGTGATACAGAAATAGACGCCCACACACAGAAAACAAACTACGGTTACCAAAGGGGAAAGCAGGGGAGGAACAAATTAGGTGTTTGAGATTAACACAGAACACTGCTACATGCAAAATAGATAACCAACAAGGACCCACTATATCATGCAGGGAACTGGATTCAACATTTTCTAATAACCTATAAGGAGAAAGAATCTGAAAACGAATACATACAACTGAACCACTGCTGTAGCCTTGAAACTAACACAACACTGTAAATCAACTATACTTCAATTTAAAAAATAATGATAAAATAAGAAGAAAGGATATCGAGTTAACCCTTCAATTCACTCAGGGTCTCAATGACCTGAACCTTCTGCCTCACTGTTTATATCAAAATATAAATATCATCAGGTCTCATCCAATGCCAAATCCCCAAATTTTTACAAATGCCCAAAACAAACCTGGTGATATGAGAATGTAGGAGGGATCAAGGATCAGGAATCTAGAACCTCAACAGACTGTTAATAATAATTTCTTGAGTAGTGGGGCTTATACTGGGAGTGGGTGGAGGGGAGCCATCATGAACTGTTGGTGGGAATGAAAGACAGTGAAATCCCTTTGGAAACCTGTTTGTCAGCTTCTCAAAAAGCTAAATACAGAAATCCACACAATCCAGCAAATTCCACTCCTAGGCATCTACCCAGGAGAAACGAAAACCCACGTTCACAGAGGCTAGCACACGAATGCTCATAGCAGCATTAATCCTAACAGCCCCAAACTGAAAACAACACAGATGTTCATCCACTGGTGAGTGCAGAAGTGATGTGATATAATGCACAACAAAATAGTTTTTCTACAATCAAGAGGACCGAAGTACTAGCATCAACAATGTGGATGAACCTCAAAAACTTCACACCCAGTAAAAGAAGCCAGACACAAGACATTACATCTTCCACTTACACTTGCCGTTGTTCACTGACTAAATCATGTCTGACTCTTTGCAACCCATGGAAGGCAGCAAGCCAGGCTTCCCTGTCCTTCACTCTCTCTTGGAGCTTGCTCACATTCATGTCCATTGAGTTGGTGGTGCTATCTAACCATCTCATCCTCTGCCGCTCCCTTCTTCTTTTGCCGTCAATCTTTCCCTGCATCACGGTCTACTCCAATGAGTCGGCTCTTTTACTTATATTAAGTGACCCAAAGGCAAGTTTATAGACATTCATACAGAAGTACAGATACAAAATCTGCCTGCAATGCAGGAGACCCCAGTTCCATTCCTGGGTCGGGAAGATCTGCTGGAGAAGGGATAGGCTACCCACTCCAGTATTCTTGGGTTTCCCTGGTGGCTCAGATGGTCAAGACTCCCTGCAATGTGGGAGACCTGGGTTCAATCCCTAGATTGGGAAGATCCCCTGGAAAAGGGAACGGATACCCACTCCAGTATTCTGGCCTGGAGAATTCCATGGACTGTATAGTCCATGGGGTCGCAAGGAGTCGGACACGACTGAATGACTTTCACAGGTGCAAAAGTAGATCAGTGGTTACCTGGGGCTGAGGATAAAGATTGTTTGTAAAGGGACATGAAGGATCTCATCAGGGTGATGAAACTGTTTTAAAAGCTATATTATGGCCATGGCTGCACCCTTCAGTAAAATAACTAAAAAAATCACTGCAATGGGTAGACTTTAGATACATAAAGTAACCAAGCATTGGCTTCCTATAGCTGCTCTAACAAATTATCACAAATGTAGTGGCTTAAAATACAAACGTAGTCTTGTAATTCTGGAGATCAGAAATCCAGAATGGGCTTCACCAGGCTGAAATCAGAACCAGGCTTTCTCCAAAAGTTCCAGGGGATTGTTTGTTCTCCCTCTCCTGGTGGCTGCAGGTACCCCATGGTTTGTAGCTTCAAACTGCTTCAAAGCCAGCAGTGTCAGTATCTTCAAATCTCTGATTCTGACCCTCTGGTTCCATCATCAAACCTCCTTCTCTGACCCTCACCCTCCACTTTCCTCTGATTAAGCCCCACCTGGATAATCCGGAAAGAGCTTCCCATCTTGAGATCCTTGGTCCCATCAGCAAAGTCCCTTTGTAAGGTAAGTATTCACAGGTCCTGGAGATGAGGACCTGGGCATCTCTGGGAGGACATGATTCTGTCTACCACATACCTCAGTAAAGCTGTCACGAAAACAAATAAAAATAGCCCATGCAGGATGTGGCCAGCATGTAGGCCTCGTACAGGTGACCTTCCTAGAAACCCCACTGCTGCAGAAGCCCTCAAGCGCCCTGTCCTAAGGCAGCTCATAGGAACTGAAAGGGTCCTCACTTTGGCCTCAAATCTAAGAGGGAACAGGGCAAGAGGACAATAAAGCCTGGCGAGAGGACCCGGATCACTGGTCAAGTTCTAGATGAACGAGAGGATGAAGAGGGGAGAGTAGGAGAAAACGCCTGGAGTTTTCACTGACTTGACCCCCGCCCTAGTCCTCCCCCGTCACTGTTGATTCTAAAGAAAAAGTTTCATGTCTGCACAGATGTGAGCGTTTTGGTGTTCTGAAATTTCCATCTCACTGATTATTTTAAGAGAACCTGAATTAAGTTAGTCTCCGACAATCTCTGGTTTTGACAAGCACTTAAATCAATACGTATGGAGCCATCGGAGTTGCGCCCTCAGCAAATACCTGGACCAGACCGTCCTTATCAAGGTAACAGAGGGCAGCGACCAGCACGGACCCTGTGGAAGCAGGTGGCAGCCTGATGCCTCATCTCCCCTCACGCCTTACGGCGGCCACCTCTCTGCCCAGTCTTCGTCAAGGTTATGGCCCTTCCCAGCATCTGAAAACAGCTTTTTCTCCCCTGTCTCTTCTACTAGGCTGTGTGCTGCAGTGCGTCCGGCAGTGCGGGTGCACACACACACACACACACACACACATGAATGAAAAAACAGGCAAATAAGACATGCTTAAAGAAATGACAGGCTCAAGAGCTGAAATGGAAACTCCAGAAGCACAAACATTGCCTCTTTTGGTTCTGCACCCTCCGCCCTAGCACAGTGCCTGCCGGCACTCAGCAGGTGCTCAGTAAACACAGGTTAAAGGGATGAACGGCCAGGAAGCCCCTGGTCGCCAGGGTTAGGGACTCTTGGTCTCAGCACTCCTGTGTCTGTGAGCACAACGCCTGACACACAGCAGGTGCCCAATGTTTATACCCCTGAACTGCAGCAGACTGGGTCTTCGAGGAATGGGATCGGGCTGGGTGGTGTCGACACCACAAAAAGGGAGGCAGGAGATGGGGAGCCTCCAGAGCAAGCTCACCCACCTCCCATAATAGGGGTGAGGTGCCCCACTCGGCCTCGGTGGTACCTGTCAGTCAGGGTTACTGGTTAGAGACAACAGAAAAGAAAAAAAGGAATTTGATGAGAAAATTAGGGGAAGCCACCAGAATTCCAGGTAGGCTGGAGAACCAGTCTGGGATAAAGGAGCAGGGGGGACTGGGCCAAGGACATGCCAAGGGGTGTCTACTGAAGGTATTCCTGACCTTGAGGAACCTCTAACTCACCTGCATCACTGCCACACTCAACCTGGAATCTAAGCCACGTGGCCACTCGGAGGCCACATGCCACAGCCCAAGCAGCTAGATGTGGGAAAAAAGAACACCTAGTCCACCTTGGTTTCTGTACTGGGAGTCAAAGCTCCACACCCCTGCAACATTTACATCCTGGGGGTTCCCCCAGACAGGAAGGTGGGAAGGATGCTGAAATACAGAAAATGCCCATAAGACACACCAATTCACTGAACTACTCCAGACCCATGAGCCCTGTCTCACCATAACTGGTCCACAGAGTGGACCCAGGGGCTCCCAGGGTGGAGGAAGTGAGAGAGGCCGCTGACTGTCTATCCAGCCTCAAAGCCAAGTGTGAACAAAGGAAGTGTTTCTTCATCCCTCACCACAGAGAGCAAGTGTCAAGCAGAATTTCAAGCATGTGCTACTGCAAAACCCCTAACAGAGCAGCATAAGGTCACTTCCAGAAACACCCCTCTCTGCCCCGTAAAGACCTTCAGCTTCAGCTACATCCTGGGTAACTTCATGGGCATAAACTGAGGTTCATTCGTTCATTTGTTTGTTCATTTATTCAGCAAACTGTTTCAAGATCCAGATGTGCCAGGCCTCCTGCTGGGTTCTAGGGTTACAGAGATGAATCACTTTTCATCCTTGGCTTCCAGAGGTTCAGCTGGCTAAAGGAAAGGATAAAAAGCAAGCAAGTTCTGCACTGGGGAACGCAAATATAGTGCAGAGTTAGTGATCTGAATATAAGCTGCAGACATTTTTTTTTAGAAATTGCTGGGCATCACTCCATTTATAAACACACACACACACACACACACAAAACGAGCTACCTCCTGAGTCAGTCACTAGCCCTAGGACCTAGCCCAAGAACAAGGTCTGTATGTCCAACTTCAGATCCCATTAGGAAGAGCTGCTGGCCACTGAGTTGGCCTTAAATGTCCAGCCTCAGACAGTCTCCCTCCCTGAGTAGCGGGACAAAAGACAGAGGCTGACACCATTACCCAGACAGCTATGCTCTAAGGG
Source organism: Cervus elaphus (assembly GCF_910594005.1). NCBI lineage: Eukaryota > Metazoa > Chordata > Mammalia > Artiodactyla > Cervidae > Cervus > Cervus elaphus. The sequence continues at coordinate 2,029,152 of NC_057847.1, forward strand.
AGATCCTAGCTCTTGGCGACAGGTGGGTCTCAGGAAGCTGGGAGATAAAGGTTGCCCTAAGTGCCCCTGCTCAACCCTCCACAAATCATAACACCAACACCTGCCCCTTGTTCTACACTTTCTGGTTATAAGACACTGTTACACTTATTTGCTCATCCATCATTCATTCTCCAAATACCTATTATATGTGAGCTACTCTGCTTAGAGCTAGGAATCTAAACAGTAAGAAAACACAGCTCCTGCCCCTTAGGATGCCACTTCCTCCAGGAAGCCCTCCTTGATCTCTTCAGCTGGGTTGCACATCCCCCACCCCAACTCCCTGTATCACTGCTGGCTCTCTCTCTATTTCAATTCCCCGGCTTAGATGAAAAAAGGACTCATTTGCCTCCGACACCACCGTCCCCTGCCCCCCTCCAGGGCCTCGAATGGTGTCTGACACAGTGGAGGCAGAATAAACACCTTGAGGAAGCCCCAGTGGGAACAGCTAAGAAGACAGAGGAGAAACTGAAACCCAGGGAACAGGGCAAGTAAGACTCTTTAGGTAAGAGTCTGGCATTACCCTCCCGCCCTTTGGTATCTAGATCAGGAAGTCTGTCTCAGAGGGCCTGGGTGACCTGCCCAAGATTCCTGTTCATACAACTAGCAGAGCCTCTGATCCCACTCTTCATATCAGCTTCCAGAACGACTGGATATCCCAGCCAGCTGCTGGCTCACTTTCTCCCCAGCAGTCACAGAGTTTCATCTGCCCTCCTGTGACCAGCTTGTTGTTGGCACCCACTGTATTCTTCACCCTCCCCCAGAGCACTGTTCTAAGATACAAGGAGATAGAAGCCTGTGATTAAAACAAAGAAACGGATTCAGGTACTCATTTATTCATTACACAAATATTTACTGAACACCCACGGGATGTTCTATTCTAGAGGTGAAGAAGCAGGAGTGAACAGAGGCAAACATCGCTGCTGCCCGCTAAGGTCCGATCATAAGATGGTGTTACAGAAAGGTGGTGTCCCTCTGGTGAATAAATGAATGAATCAAAGGTAACCTCAGGCGAACTACTGCAGGTAATGTCGATGTGATGTAAGCTGATTCAGAGCACCTGATCTGCTGGGGGGCAGGGAGACCACATAATTCTTCATCCCCAGGTCTTTTTCTACTAGCTTCTAGGAGATCCCCTGTCTTACTCTTTCAACAGTCACAGTACAAGAGAAATAGAATGAGCCCCCTTTTCTGGCCATTGCTGGCTTCCTAATTAAAGTCAAGGATGTGTGTTTACTCAAGGTCTATAAACACAGACCCCCAAAGAAGTGTTTAAGAGAAAGCAGATGAAATGTGGGTAAGGACTAGCTAATAAAATCAGAGGGGAAAATGCTGGGAGTTTTCAACCATGACCGTGATTAAACAAAACTTGCGGGGAGGATGCTCTGAGGGCCAAGGTCCAGAAATGTGTGCAGAGCCTGAGTTTCCAGGGCAAAATGTAAACCATAACTTCCTGCTGAATTAATTGGTCTCTGGTGGGAGAGTCAGGCTAAGTTGCTCTGGACCACGCAGCTCTTCCTGCCTCACCCCTCCCCGCCTTCTGCCACTAGGTTGTCACACAGCTTGTCAAGACTGCATTTAAAATCCCGTGGACCTGCAGCTTCGCTGGGGACTGTGTGTGCTCAATCGTGTCTGACTCTCTGCGACCCCATGGACTGCAGCCCACCAGGCTTCTCTGTCCATGGAATTCTCCAGGCAATGCTGGAGTGGGTGCCATTTCCTTCTCCAGAGGATCTTCCCGATCCAGGAATCAAACCTGCATCTCTTGCGTCTCCAGCATTGGGAGGAGGATTCTTTTATCACCAAGTCACCTGGGAAGCCCCAGTCTCTGGTAAATTAAAAGAGGCACCTAATGAAGCTCTGCAAGGAGATCAAACCAGTCAAACCTAAAGGAAATCAGTGCTGAATATTCACTGGAAGGACTGATGCTGAAGCTGAAACTCCAATACTTTGGCCACCTGAGGCGAAGAACTGATTCACTGGAAAAGACCCTGACGCTGGGAAAAACTGAAGGCAGGAGAAGGGGACAACAGAGGATGAGATGGTTGGATGGCATCACTGCCTTGATGGACATGAGTTTGAGCAACTTCTGGGAGCTCGTGATGGACAGGGGAGCCGGGCGTGCTGCAGTCCATGGGGTCACAAAGAGTTGGACAGAGCTGAGCAACCGAACTGAACGAAGCTCAGAAGCCGAGACCATCAGAACGTTCACTGTCATCAGGGGGCTTCAGTCTCCTCATCTAGTCACTGCACCAGACACTGGCTAAGGTCCCTTCCAATGACAGCTGCCCACAAACCATTCTCCTCAACCCAGGCAGGAACCAGGGGTGTGGAGAAGGACCTCTCATCTGAAATCCGGGTGCAAGTCAGGCCTGAATTTGAACGTGAGTGGCAGAGATGTCCAGGAGCCCCAAGGATCCCCCTAGAAAGTCGATGACATCCCAGAGATCAAAGTGGGCAAACTAAGGCTGACACCCTGGGCCAGCCTGAATAAAATGCTAATGAACACATTTCCACAATTAAAGTCAACAATGGGAGAGTCACCAGTGAAGCCCAGAAAAGAGTCAATGTCTTTGATTAAGCGCTGATGAAATTCCCCATCGCTGCTTTAATCTGGCTCCCCAGGGAGTTTCCTTGGCTTTGCAATGTTTTCAAAGAAAATGATCTTGAATATATTAATACATGATTCCCCAAGCTACTCAACAGAAAGATGGGCCCTTCTGCCTCCACCCCTTCCCCAGGGCATGCAGCAGTTTCCCAGATGAGTCCTTAGCGTCAGTCAATGGCAACCTTGGCTCTTTGTCTATAGAAGATGATCTTTCTCACCAGTGATTACTCTCTGCTGGTCCAGCTCCTCTATCAGAGTCTCCATTTACCAGTGACTTTCTGCATTTGAAGCTGGAGCCAATCTCCTTGGGCTGGGACCAACCTCTCTTAAAGCTAAGGTCCTGATAAACATCAAAGTGCTCTTAGCAAACTGACTTGGTTTCCATACCAGAGCAGAGGCCATCCCAAGTCAGCTCTACACCAACCTGGATTCTCAGCCATTCTGAGTACAAATTCACTGTTTAGTTGCTAAGTCATGTCTGATACTTTGTGACCTCATGAACTGCAGCACGCCAGGCTTCCCTGCCCTTTACTCTCTTCTGGAGTTTGCTCAAACTCACATCCACTGAGTCAGTGATGCCATCCAAACATCTCATTCTCTGTTGCCCCTTTCTCCTCTTACCTTCTATCTTTCCCAGCATCAGGATTCTAAGCCACTCTGAGTATAAATGATCAAGAGGAAAACACACTGAACAATGCTCCTAAGCTGAGCCAATCCACCCTTTTGCCTATAGTTCCTTGAGTGCTGCTGCCTTTTGCACATGCTGTTCCCTTTATCTGAAATGCTTTTCCCAGCAGAGGCCTTTAAAATTCAGACTGTCACCTTGTCTATAAAGCCTGGCTCAGACCATCCAGGTAGTTCAGTTCAGCATGTCGTGAGTGTGTGAGCCTGGTCCATATATGGCTAGATGCACAGAGAAGAGGAACTTCCCCTCAACTGGCTGCAGATCCTCCCAAGACAGCGTCTTCAAATCACCTCTGGCTTGAAACTTTACTTTAAAAGCTTTAATCTGCATTATTTCACATGTTAAAAAAAAAAAAAGAATAAAACCACCTCTTGTGTCCATCACTCAGCTTAAGGAGCAAAATGTGTGTGTGTGTGTGTGTGTGTGTGTGTGTGTGTGTGTCTTGTGTCCATCACTCAGCTTAAGGAGCAAAATGTGTGTGTGTGTGTGTGTGTGTGTGTGTGTGTCTTGTGTCCATCACTCAGCTTAAGGAGCAAAATGTGTGTGTGTGTGTGTGTGTGTGTGTGTGTGTGTGTGTGTGCGTGCGCGTGCGTGCGCGCGCGCGCGCGCTCAGTCATGTCTGACTCTTTGCAACTCCATGGACTGTAGCCCGCCAGGCTCCTCTGTCCATGGGATTCTCCAGGCAAGAATACTGGAGTGGGTCGCCATTTCCTTCTCCAGGGGATCTTCCCCACCCAGGGTTTAGAGCCTGCATCTCTCGCATCTCCTGCATTGGCAGGTGGGTTCTTTACCACTGCACCACCTGGTAAGCCTTAAGGAACAAAATAGAGTGACTACAAGCTAAACCCCCAGGTACCCCACCCCCAAATTATTCATCTTCCCAGTTCCTCAGTAAAAGTGAAACTGTTAAGTCGCTCAGTCGTTTCTGATTCTTTGTGACCCCATGGACTGTAGCCCGCCAGTCTCCTCTGTCCATGGAATTCTTCAGGCAAGAATACTGGAGTGGGTTGCCATTTCCTACTTCAGGGGATCTTTCCGACCCAGGGATCGAACTCATGTCTCCTGTATCTCTTGAACTGGTAGGCGGATTCTTTACTACTCAGCCACCTGGGAAGCCCTAAAGGAGGGATGGGCCCTCAGTAAATGCTCTTTTCATTCATTAGGTGTGTCTTCTGACTTCTGAATTCCCTGCTAGCCTGAAGTGCATCTGTGAGGAGGCCACCAACTGGAGCTTGAGAAGAGCCAGGACTAAGGCTGAGTTCCAAACCTGGCCCTTCCCAGCTGCACAGCCCCAGGCAAATCACTCAACCTCTCTGGGCTTCTATTCTCTGAAAAACAAATTATGCACTCATTCTACAAACACTTTTGGATAGAGGGATACAGTGAAGCCTGACCCGCAGACCTCAAAGAGGAGAGGGCCCAGTTCTCGGGCTCAGCGATGCTCGGCGGCCACAATGTGGACTCAAAACACTGCACCGCCATAAGTACTGCTATTAGCCTTTAGCCTTTATTTTGTCACAACAGCCCCTTTCTGACTTCTTTCCCTGCCTTGCTTTTTTTTCTTTTAAGGTTCAAGACACAGTGTCTGGTCAATGCAAAGTAGAACAGAGAGCCAGGAGGCTCATCTTTAATTCAGCGCCAACAGCACTCAGCTGGGCTCACACTTGGACAAAGGCTTTTCTTCCCAGTGCATCTACTCACAGAGGCCGGTTCCTCCAGTCAGCTCTCAAGTATTCTCCCAGGGAGGGCTTGACCCAGGCTGGGAGGCTTGGGTGGGGCATGGGGTGTGGACGGGAAAGGGAGATGGGCGGGGAGAGCAGGCAGACCTGGGGCAGAGCCCTCCCCGCGGTCCGAGAGCAGCCAGGGCCTCCTGGGAGGGAGGGGGGCCGGCACCCCAGAGTGCGGCCCTGCCGGCTTGCTCCTCCTGGGAGGACGCTCCGTGACACCTCCGCCACAGAGAAGGGGAGCGGCGGGAAAAAAAAAAAAAAGGAAAAAAAAAAAAAAGGGGAGCAGCGGGAAGCGACGGGCAGGGCTGCTCCCGCAGCGGAGGCAAAGCCCTGCGTCCAGGCAGCAGCTTCCCCGTGCCTCCCGCCCTCTCGGCGGCAGACACCCTCAGGGAACGAAAACCTTGGCGTGGCCATAAGCTTCAGCTTTGCCCAAGGACGAAACCTTTTACTAAACCCGAGTTTGGATAGACTCCGGGAGGTGGTGATGGACAGGGAGGCCTCGCGTGCTGCGGTCCATGAGGCCGCAAAGAGTCGGACACGACTGAGCGACTGAACTGAACTAACACCCGATAGGCCCCCTGTTAGGAGTTGAACTACATCCCGTGGCTGATGAGGATTAAATGAGGTGACGGGCCCAGGCAAAAACCTCTCCCACCAGCAGCTTTTTAAGCGTTATGTTCTAGTCCTGACCCTCGAAAGGGCGAGCATGAGGAACCGGCGTGACTCGGCTCTGCGGCTCAGGGCTCAGCCAGCAGCTGGAGCGCCTGCCACCTGGCCAGAGCAGCGGAACTGCCTGGTTCACCTGTCGCTTCCTCCGGAAGGTGGACTGGGAGCAGAGGGCCTGGCACCGGGCCCATCAGGAGAAGAGAGGAGGACGGGAATGGAAAAAAACAAGGCCTTCTCTGGACACTCCACAAATAGCTGTTGGGCTTCCCTGGTGGCTCAGTGATAAAGAATCCGCCTGCCAATATGGGGGACACGGGTTCGATCCCTGATCTGGGAAGATCCCACAGGCCGTGGGGCAGCTAAGCCCATGAGCCACAACAAGAGAAGCCACGACATTCAGAAGCCCAAGCACTGTACCTAGAGAATAGCCCCCAATCGCGACAAGTAGAGAAAAGCCCGCGTAGCAACAAAGACTCAGCAAACCAATAAATAAAATTACATAAAAAATAAAAATAAATTGCCATGATTGCCCAGGAAGGTTGATTAAAGGAAGCACCCAGCTGGCCACTAGCAAGCAGATACACCTGCCTTCCCAGGATGACACGACTCCCAGGCATCCAGGCGGGGAGACGGGACACCCACTGGGTTCTCCCCTGAGCAAGCTCTTAGGAACATTCCAGTCTCTGCACATCAGCAGGTGCATCTCAGGTGCTATTCAACTTGCCCACCCCCACTCTGATTGAGTGACAGCCCCGTAACACACAGGAGAATAAGCTCGAAGGTGGAATCAAACCCTCCCTCCCTCCTGCCCCACTTAATATGATCGGGAACAAGACATCAGGTTCCTTTCCTTTGCATTTTAAGTGTCTGAGGTCTTGAGATGAAGATCAGTTTAGCTGGAGAGAAGCATTTTCCAATCCCATCCCCAGCCATGACCTGGAAGGGGGGGGGGGGGGTCCCTGGGGGAAGGGGGTGGCGGGACATTCAAAAGGTCACGCACCTCGACTATTCCTCACTTACTTCTGAGAGGGAGAGGGCAAGGGTGAAGTCAGAAGTATGCAAATTCACACCACCGAAACTTTGAGAAACACCGCTTGGGAAAGAGAGTTCCACTAGGGGGAGGGAGAAGGGCCTCAAGGTGGTGGGGTCATCTCTAAAGGTCGGAACCTCCTAGGGCCCAGGACACCCTGTCAGATCAACTCCAGGACGGGGCACTCAACCAGAGACGTGGGCTTCCCCGGTGGCTCAGTGGACAAGAACTCACCTGCCAATGCAGGGGACACAGGTTCGATCCCTGCCCCGGGAAGATTCCACATGCCGTGAAGCAACTAAACCTATGAGCCACAACTACAGAGCCCGAGTGTTGCAACTACTGAAGCCCGAGTGCCTAGAGCCTGTGCTCAGCAACAAGAGAAGTCACCGCAATGAGAAGTCCGTGCACCGCAAGTAGAAGAGTACCCCCTGCTCACTGCTAACAGAGAAAAGGCCTTGCAGTAACAAAATAACACTGATTCAGGCTCCACTAGGCCAGAAGTTGTATCCTTCTCATCTACTGGGTCTCCCACACTGCAGCTGGACCCCCTAAAACTCTCCAAAGTTAACAGCACTCAAGCAGGCGAGACCCCCGGAATCATTAATTATTAACACACATACGTGTAACACGTGGAGTGCCACTGGGTCAGGACAACTACACATTCTCACGACGTCCTCAGTCTATCACAAGGTACAATGGAAGTATATCTCATGTTCATTTAATTTAGCCATATTCAACTATACTCAACAGTATATCCAACTATGCTCAAGGAGCCACATTTTTTTTTTTTTTTAAGAAACTTGAATGAAAGTGTGCTTTGCCTCTTGAATTTATGTGTATTTATTTTTTGGGATACTGAACACTGTGGTTTACTGTATAACTGTACACTACTGTTTGTGCGATACGTTTACACACACAGGCTACTGCACAGCATCACATATACAAAACCACACGTGTGCAAACGATCCTTCAGGGGCAAATTCTCCTGAGACTGTCTCCTAATTTACCACGCAATTCTGCCTGCTAGGTTGACTCCTGGACTTCATGGCTGAGATGTGACTCATGTTTTTTTCTCCTTTGGTGCTTTTGAGTCTTGAAGGGTGTGTCTGTCTGATAGGAACTAGCAGAAAATCAGTTAGAAAATCGGGTTAGAACAGGAAACTGGGCCTCCAAGGCTGGTAAGCACTGGGAAGGCCACCGTGGCCCAGCACCATGGCCACCTGCCAAGGACAGGCTGTCTGGTCACAAGAACTCCTTGCTGGGCCATGAGGGGCTTTTACCTCCCTGGTCTGATGGCTCATTCTTTCAGTGAGTGGTGCAGATGACTTCCAAGTTCCTGTGTGACTCTGGGCAACGCATATCGTCTCTCTGAGCCTTCATGGGCAGTCTGAACAAGTTCCCACCTTGGATGAGAATCAGAGCTTCCTAGACGAGGTTACACTGTGTTGAGACAGTGACCTCCTCAGCATTTCGGGCGGGTGGCCCTGGGGTCTGCCACCTCCAGCCAGCAGATGCTTCCTCTTTCACTGCCCAACCCAGGCTTACAAATTCTGTTTTCCTGCATGGGTGGTGGCCTGAAAAAGCCTGAGAAGGATGGGACTAGGTGATCTCCAATGTCCTTTCCATTTTACACCAACTGCCCCACCCCTAGCAGTTAGAATCAGGTAGTATAAAGGCAAAAGATTCTGCTACGTGGGGTTTCCTCTAACTGGGTGACAAGGCATCAGAATTATCTGAGAGTGCTTGCTAAAAATGTGGATTCCTGGACTTCCCTGGTGGTACAGTGGATAAGAATCCGCCTGCCAATGCAGGAGACACAGGTTCGATCCCTGGTCCGGGAAGATTCCACATGCCTCAGGGCAACTGAGCCCACGTACCACAACTACTGAGATCGCGTGCCACAAGTACTGAAGCCCGAGTGCCTAGAGCCTGCGCTTGCAACAAGAGAAGCCACCTCAACAAGAAGCCCAGGCACTGCATCGAAGAGTAGCCCTCACTCGCTGCAGCTAGAGAAAGCCCACACACAGCAACAAAGACCCAGAACAGCCAAAAATAAATAAACATAATTTAAAACAAAAAGAAAATGTGAACTCTTGATTCTCCCACCCAGGAAGCTTAAACATGCCCAATTTGTAGTTAGATAAAGAAATACTGGGGAAGAGGAAACACAGGCATAGCATGTTCTGGCAAATTCACACACTGAAAATGGATGGGAGGGTGGGACTACCATGGCAGGCAATTCATCCTGTATCCACCTTATTGTCTCAAGTCTACAAGGACCCAGGCTCCAAAACCGGGGCTTTCCTTTCCTATTCAACCATCCGACCCAAAGCCTGAACCCACAGCACACTTCCTTCACCCAGATCTTTGTCTTGTGGGGGTGCGTGTGGGCAGAGGAATGTGCTACACATCCCAACAGCAAATGCAACAAGAGGTGTGTTAACAGCACAAGTCAGTTTCAAACTGAAATTTACCAAAAACCTCACTACTCAAATTAGCCCAAGTAACCTACCTGCAGGAGTCATTTATAAATCCTCAACTTCCTGGGCTGACAAGTTCCCAGAAGGTAGCTCTCACCAGTGATGGTTGGCAGGATGCCTCGCATAAGGGGACGTTCCCTTAGAAAACCACCTCTGTCTTCTAGCAACACCGAGCGGCATCCAGCCACAGCAGTCTGCTCCCTAGAAGACAACTCCCTTCGTGGGCCTTTCGTTATGCTCGAGGCACACTCAGAAGAGGTAGTAAAAACAGTAGGTGGGGACTTCCCTGGTGGTCCAGTGGTTAAGAATCCCCCTGCCAATGCAGGAGACATAGGTTCAATCCCAGGTCCGGGAAGATTTCACACGCCGAGCGACAACTAAGGCTGTGTGCCATGACTGCTGAGCCCACCCACTATAACTACTGAAGCCCGCTCACCCTAGAGCCTGTGCCCCACAACAAGAGAAGCCAGCGCAATGAGAAGCCTGTGCACAGAGACTAAAGCATAGCCCCACTCGCTGGAACCAGAGAAAGCCCTCAAACAGCAATGAAGATCCACCACAGCCAAAAATAATAAACAAATAAAACTTAAAAAAAAAAACCAGCAGGTGACATTGAAGCTGGCAGAGACAGTACTTAGAATTCCAGCTCTGCTTTTTATTAACCTCTAAGTTGTTCTCTGTGTCCTCCTCTAGAAGGTGGCGATAATATGACCTAACTCGCAGAGTTACTGTGAAGGTAAGAAGCACCCGGAAAGTACACATTGTCCATGCTCGATAAGGGAAAGCTGTTGTCATTACAAGGGAGACCAAAAAAACCCAAAAGCCCCAAATCACCAAACCCACCATGTGACATTTACGGGAGCCCTGTCATCAGGAAGGCCCTTTCCTGGGCCATAAATGCCACACAAAGTGTCGGAGATGCTGTCTCCCGCCCCACCTCCTGCTCCCCTCCCCGCCCCTGCAATCACCCCACTGCTCCGTCCTCTGACGCCCACCCCCAAACCCAGCCAGAGAGCCTCTCCAATTCCTGAAGGACAGGGTGGGCTTGGAGGGGCTGGGTTCTGGTGAGCCCAAGGAAACAATCCAAACCCTGCCTTCTTAAGCTCCTCAGGCCCTCAGGGACTTGTGTGGGGTGGCCAGGGGACACAGAGCATTTATTCCCCCGATGGACCCATCCCCGGGCTCACTGCATAGTAGGTATTCACTTAGTGACCCCTGATGAAGAGCAGGATGGATCTGCTTTCTCCACAGTGAACTGAACACCCGATAGCTATGAAAGCATGTTTGGAAAAGACTATGAAATACCCCTCTGCTTTGGTTCACGGCCTGCTTGATCTACATGCACCCACTGGTGGTCCCTGGGGCCCCCAGAGCTCAGGGAAGTACGCAGAGATGTTAGGATGTTATTGGCCGGTGTCACTTCCTCGCTGTCTTCTGTGTTTGACTTCACTGTGAGACATGACAGGCAGCCTAGATTAGGAGTAGGCCTGGTTTTCCAGGGTAACATGATTATCAGGCCACCTGGAGCCAGCCAATCAACATGCGCCTAGCAAGAAAAAGGGAACCTATCAGGGGAAAGCTGAAAAGCCCACGAACGCCCAAGTTTGAACAAAAGCCCGCGAAAGTTTGTACCAATAAAATTGCTTTGCAAACATGTAACCAATCCGCTTAAGCCAGCTACTAACCGCTTATGCATACCTTATAAATCTGGGTAACCGCCTCTGCTCAGGGCTTTCTGACCCTGCACCACTGTGTTGGTTGCGGCAGTAAGCCCTGACTCAAGTCAGCAATAAACTTCCCTTTTTTTGCGAGTTGCATTGTCTTGGAAGCCTTCTCTCTTCCCGCTCGGGGATTCGGACATCGGGCATAACATACGCAGAGCTAGAGTTCAGGGGAGCAGGGCAGACATGTTAGGATGTTATTGGCCGGGTGTCACTTCCTCGCTGTCTTCCGTGTTTGATTTCACCTCTGGTTTTGAGCAAAGCGGGGGCCAGGCCAGCGCACACGCTGGCAGCGGAGGCCCCCGCCGGGCGGCTCGCTCCTCCTCCCTGAGGCTGAGCGCAGACAGGGGACTCGATTCCTGAGCACCAGTGAGGTGCCAGGCCCTATGCCAGGCAGAGGCAGCCGGGCCCCCACTGCGGGGCCGCAGCAAGCTGCACATCGGCACCGGGATGCCGGGGCACGAGAGGCAGTCTGCAAACGACCCCGCGCTCAGGGAGTCGTGACTGAGCCAAGAGGTACCAGGCCGTGAGGTCCACGGCCCTTCCCCCTTCCAAAGGAGAACCCCAGAGGCGCCAAGCCCCTCGGTTTTGCATGAAGGCACTACGGCAGTTTGAAAGGATCTTACAGAAATACCTGCCCTTGGGACTTCCCCGGCAAGTCCACTGGCTAAGACTCCGTGCTTCCAGTGCAGGGGGTGAGGGTTCAATCCCTGGTCAGGGAATAAGATCCCACATGCTGCACGGTACAGCCAAAAGAGTAAACAAAACAAAAAGAAATACTTGTCCTCCTATCAAATCCATATCCTGAGGATATGCAGAAAGACACAGCCTGGACCTGAAGTCAGCACTGGACAAAGCAGCTCCTGCCCAGCTGTGACTACGTCCTTGCGGGGAGGGGTGCCTTTTTGGAGTGTTTCTATTGATGCGAGGCGCTAGGCTAGCAGCTTGTCCAGACATCATCATGCAGCCCTCCAAACAATCCAGAGAGGAGGTGTCATCAGCCCAGCGCTTTCCCAAGCAGTTCTGGCTCAGCAAGGTGCTCTGATTGGCCCAAGGTCACACAGCTACTGCGAGCAGGGCCAGGGCACGTCAGCTCCACAGTCCAACAGTATTTGCCGAGTGGGCACTGGGTTTAAATTCCAGAGAACTCCAAGTGGCCAGACGGGCCCGTCCCCGTAGACTCCTTGAGCAAGTGAGCCAAGGATGGAGCTTTCCTGCCTCTTGCTGCCCAAGCCTCTTCCCATCCTCACCTCCTCTGCAGGACTTCCCATCCTCACCTCCTCTGCATGACTTCCCCTCACCTCCTCTGCAGGACTGTAGCACTGTCCCTCCCCATCCTCGTCTGAGGATGCTGACCGAGGAGGGGAGAGGGGGCCATGTGTCTCTGACACATGTGTGCGACTTCAAAGCCGTCACTTTTCCCGTGTTGGATCTTCTTTTCCACTGTGGGTTTAAGGGCTTGGTCCCCTGCCCAAGGAAGGTCAGGGGCAGAGCTATCTTTCGCGCCAGGGAAGGATGTCCAACCCCTAGCCCCGCCTTGGCCTCAGAGCCCGGCACTAAGGCAGCCCCAAGGTACTCACGGGCAGATGCTCGGGAGCCAGGAGACCTCGGTTCCAGTCCTGCATTTGCCTCTTGGGCAAGAGGCTTCCCCCTCCAAAACCCAGTTCCCTCATCGGTTTAATTAAGAGTACGGGACGCCTGCAACTCTGAGCATGCGGTCAGTCCTTCCCAACAGCATCACGTGTGAAGGCTGCCGCACTCGCCCTGCCTCCCTCTCTTCCCTCCCCGACTCCCTGCTGGGCCGCAGAGCACCTCCGCTGGGTAGAGGAGGGCTCTTCTCCACCCTCCCTTCAGGTCCCCACCATCTTCTTATCCTGTGATTTGAGGCACATCTGCTTCCTCCACTAACTAAGCCGTCAGCTGCCGGGAGCCTCCAGGGTCATATTCCAATTCGCACCCTCAGTGTCGGCTGGGTCCCACGTGAATGAGAGGGCAGGGACCTCCAAGCTCACCCTACTGGACGCGTGGCCCACAACGCGGAGCACCACGGGGGGGAGCGTCAGAAATGCAGGCTCTCTGCCCATCCCAGCCTCTGCCTCTGCCTCTGCAAGGGACTCCTGAGTGGATTTGGGGGACTCATGCACTCCCGTATGGGATGTGTGACAAGGTTCCCCCCAGCTCTGACATGCCCCTTCTCCACAGCCCTTGATTTGACCACCTAGACGCCTCCAGACTTGTGGGCCTTAGCAGGGCTCCCTAAAATGGAGCTCACTAAATGTACCAAGGGTTTCCCTGGTGGGGCCGGGGATAAACAACCCACCTGCCAATACAGGAGATCCGGGTTCCATTCCTGGGTCGGGAAGGTCCCCTGGAGGAGGAAATGGCAACCCACTCCAGTATTCTTGCCTGGAGAATCTCACGGACACAAAGGAGCCTGGCAGCCACAATCCAGAGGATCACAAAGAGGTGGACGCGACTGAGCACGCATGCAGTAACCAAAGGTCATTCACCTTAGGAGCCTTCAAGAAGCCTGCCGCTGGCTCACAAGCTGGATTCTGAACCGTGCAGCCCCCCAGTGTGACTCTGGCCAGGTGTGACCCACTGGCCTGCTGAGTCTCAAGGAAGCCCAGTGGCTTCAAAATGTTGCAGCCTCTCCCTCAGTTCTGTGGATGAGGCCACCCCCATGCTCCCCGCCCCCTCAACCCCCAAAAGCAGATGACTGCACAGCAGCCAATATTTAACAGCAGAGACAAACAGACCAGCACCCCCTGCCCCCCTCACGGGCCCTGCGTCCACGCTCAGAAAACGCTCTTCCTTTATTTTCTACTCTTGACATTTACTCAACTTCAAAAGAAAACGAATCCTTCCAAAACACGCTTTCAGGTTTTATTTTTAACAAACCCTGCCATTCCTCTAATGGCTTCATATTATCCTAAATATTTATAAAAAATCAGTCTCAGCATCAATTCTTTAAACAAATCTCCTCGTCAACTTCGATTATTTATGAATTTATGAACACAATGTCTCCTTCCCCTGGGGCAGATGGTAAACGTGTAGGCCTTTGGAAAGGAGTGGGGGTGGAGGGAGGAAAAATCAACGGGACAGAACGTAAACTCAATGAGTCCTCAGTTTATTCTCCTTGACCAGCTCTGGTACAAAGATCTCTTCGTTCAGGGAAACACCATACTGTGGCCAGTCAACAAGTGGTTTGGGAATGCATGGAGACTTGAATCTAGGAAAAAGCTGTAAGCCAAGGACTTGATCCCCAGTGGGAGCTGGAGCCCTGTTAACAGAGGGACAGGACAATGGGACTGGGGTCCAGAGAGAAAGAGCCCAGAGATAGTGGGAAAGTAATGGATATTTGCTGAACACCTACCATGTGCTGGGAGACTCCCCAGACCACTTCTGCATTGATCGTCACAACAACCTTTCCAGGTGGCGATTATAATTCCTCATTTGAAAGATGAAGAAGGCCTAGGGAAAGAGGAAGTGTTGTGCCCAAGGTCACAGAGCTAGCAAGCAGCAGAAGAACCAGGATGGACAGCCAGACACTCAGGCCTCCAAACCTAAATCCACACTGCCTTTGAAGTAGAAAAGGATGAGAGAGAATAGAGAATGGAGTTAACCTTGTCCATCCTTGGTTACAAATTATCTTTCTTTCAGCATGATGAGGCCAATCACCCCTTTCAAGACTATCAAAGATTTAACTCCCAAAGTTCCACAATGCAACAGAACTTTGCCCACTGAGAATCCAGGGGGATCAAGTCTCAGATGAAATCTGGAAGGAGTGGATGTAAAGGTTATAAGAAGATATGAAATGAGAGTCATAGGCAACACAGAGAGCTCACTTTATGAGAAAGAGAGGACAAAAGAACTTTATCCTCAGGGATGGATGAAAAAGAGGAGCCTTTACCAAGTGCCCCAGAGGAGGAGAAAAAGAATAAAATCCACCCTTCCTCCACCCCTCCCTCAATTTACTTCTCTCCAGAAGCTCCAATTCAAGTTAAAAAAGGAGAGACGGGTCTGGCCTTTGTGATGCTTATGCTCTCTCTAGTGAAGGATCATTACTGCTGCTGTTGATAATAACAATCCCTGATGCTGATGGCCATTTACTGGGGGCCTGGGCTGAGAGCTTCATGCACACGACTACAAGAAGCAAAACCACCCCATTTTACAAATGAGAACACTGAGGCTCTGAGCAGGGAAGAGACGTGGTGATGTGCACGGGGGCAGTAAGAGGGGACGCCGAGGTGTGGCTCTGGATCCTGTTCAGGAGGCCAGTGAACGAGATGAGACGGGGCGAAATGCGGAAAAGAGAGTTCCAAGGAGGTCGTGATCTGTCTAAGGCTTCAAGCCAGCGCCTAGCTAAAGTGAGTCAGTTTTAAAGCTGAATTTTTCACTGACACAACACCATCTCCACAATGCTAGTTGGAAGATGGTTTTGCTGGAGACGGCCAAGTCCCAGGACAGCGGTCTCTTCAGGTGTTCCTCCTGTCACAGGCTCTGGGTCCTGAAGTAAGAACAGAGACTGGGGTTCCATGATGGGGAACCAAGACGCACTGGGGAGGAACGGCCAAAGAACAATGTCAAGGTCACCTACAGGCCAGTGCGTTGACCTTAAGGTGGAGACAGGCTGAACTTCCACAAAGAGCAAAGGGGAAACCATCACTCTTTTGTTCATTCTGTCAAAAACAAAAACAAAAAAATACTGGACATCAGCATATGCCAGGCAGCCTGCCAGGCACCAGGGGAACCACAAAGGCCCTTCAGGTGGGAGCACGGGCCACGGGAAAGAGAGGGAGAGCTCAGCGGATGGAAGACTGGAGTGATGACCTTGAAGCTGTGGCTTCATTGGATGACGGTCTCGGGCCAAGTCCTATACTTTCTCTGAGTCGTAAGATGAGAATAAAATCTCTACTTCACAGGTAACTGTGGCCACTCTACATCTTCAAAATGAACCTGTGTGAGCTTAAACTGTAGCTGGCCACTGCACAGAGGTGCCTGCACTTGACTCTTAAAATAAGAGCCGCACTCGGGTTCATCTCCTGCCCTCCAGAAGTTGGGAAAAAGAAAAAAAAAAAAAAAAAGCACAGCTAAGGATCCTATGAGAGGTGCACACAGGCCTGTGGGAGCTGAGAAACAGAGAGAAGGAATGGCTGTCAGAGAAAGCAAAATTATCTGAAAATCTCCCAAAGGACATGCAGCAACACATCCTGACTCTCTATCTGAAGGCCATTTCCAAGTACCCCTGTGGATGAGAACAACCTAGCCCCCTTCAGCACACATGCTTTGCCCCTCCCCATGCCTGAAGTTTAGCAAGCATCCAGATAACGTAAACTACAACCTGCCTGCCCAAGAAAACTCAGGCCAGCTGACCACTTCTGCATGCCCCACCTAGGAGAAAACCCACCACGTTTACAGGAACCCCCAGGCCTGGGAAGTCAGCCCAGCTGTCAGCCCTGGCAGCTCACCCCAGCCAGTCATCTGGCAGTGGCAATCAAAATGACGATTCCTTTTCATTTCCACCAAATGCAATCTTCCAAGAAGAGGAGAGGCTCAAAGTCAGAGTTTAAGCTCCTTTTCATAAGGAGTCAATATTTTCACAGGATAATCCTTCTTGGGAAGGGGGTGGATTACAAATATCCCAGGTGGCAAAACGTGGCTCTCTGGGGACTGTGGAGAGGCCGTTATAGGGCAAGAAGGCCAAAACGTGGAACCACACCTGGCCACTCACTCACTTCTCAAAATTCACCATCCACCTATTCACTGCACAGACATCTATGTGCCCCAGGCCCCCCTTTCAGGCAGTGGGGATGCAAAAATGAAAGGTGACTGACAATGACACTTCCCATCCCTGCGCCCTCTCCAAGCCAAGAAATTCAGGCTCACGTGCTGGAGGCCCAACTCAGAGCAGCCAGCTTCAGAGACCGGCGCCTGAGGCTCAGAGAGGGCAAACGACTTGCCCAAGGTCACACTGCTAGCAAGTGGCCGAGCAAGGAATTAAACCCAGGTACAAAGTCCTCGTGACACTTCCCGGCAGGGCCTCCTTCCCGCGCAAGCCCTCCCCCACCAGCTCCATTTCTGCGGCAGGGTGAGGATCAAAGCACGCCCCCCTGGGCTCCAGTAAGGGAAGTCCTCGGCTCCTCTTTCCTCCCCACTCCCCCGCCCCCACCTCCCCACCACACAGGACAAACAGGTTCGAGACCCACGGTGTGTGTGCGCAGCCCTAGGAAAGCGCTGTTGGCTGCAAGGGCATCCACCCGTTAACTTCCATTTAAAAAAAAAAAAAAAGGGTGATTAAAAGATAAAGAGCACAGAAGAAGCCCTCTTTAAACACGGGCCGGTGGTTACCCCAGGAGGAAGTCTTGAAGCCAATGGAGATTTTGTTCACCACCTCCAGTTCCTCAACTCTAAAAGACTGGCCTTACAAGCCTGCAGTGGAAGTTAGCTGGGGGAGGGGGTGCAAGGCACCCGGGGTCAGACCCTGCGCCCTCACCTGGCTCTCAGAAGGGGTCCGCCGCGGAGCAGTCACCCCGGGTACCCCCTCCCTCCGGGCGCCGCCGCGCGCTCCCCGCAACTGGGTGGACTCGGGCGGCGGCCCCGCGGCGTGCACTCCTCGCGTCCGCCCTCCGCAGCCCACCCGATGCGCAACCTCCGGGCGCCCTGTCCCCGCCCCGCGCCGAGCCCCCCACCCTCGCGGCGCCCCTACTCCAAACGGCAGGACGCCCGGCGCGGCCCGGATCGCATCCCTTCCCCTCCCCGCAGCCATCACGCGCGCGCCCCGCACCCCACGCCCTCCCCGGGGGCAGGTCGGCTCGCAGGGCGCGCGCGGACCAGCCGGGCGGCCCGGGCGGCGGCGCCGGCGGAGCCCAGGGCACGTACCTGGCGGCCCGGGCGAGCGGCGAGGGGAGCGCGGGCGCGAGCGCGCAGGAGCCTCGGGCGCCGCCGCCGCCGTCGTTTCCAGGTTGGCGGGTCTCGCGTCACCGCCGCAGGTTTGCGAGCGGCCCCCGCCGCGCCGGCACGGCAGCAGCTGCGGCCCTGGCGAGTGCCAGGCGAGAAATATAAAAGGAAGAGACGCGTCGAGGAGGAAGAGGAAATGCCGCTTACCTTCGAGAAGCCGAGCCGCCGGCGCTCGCACAAAAGGAGGACGCCCGCCGACGCCGCCCCGTCCCCGCCGCATCACGGCGCCCGGCGTCAGCGTGCGCGGCGCCCCGGGACCGCCGCGCCGGCCCCCACCCCAAAACCCGGCGGCGGGGGCGGGGGTCCGGGCCGGGGCCGGGGTGACCTTGGACATGTCGCGGCAGGTGGCCGAGCGGCCGCGTGGGGGCGCTGGCGGGTGGGGCGCCCTCCCGGCGGCTTAGACGCGGAAACTCCTGCTCCGGGAGGCGCGGGGATGGCCCAAGTTCACAGCCCGTGCGGCAGGGCTCCCGTTCGAACCCTGAGTGCCCCCGACCTGCAGGCCAGCCCGGTTCCTAGCCCAGGGTCCGCTCCCCGCTCACCTGTCCGTGGAGAAGGATGCTGGCCTGCCCGGCCCACCTGGCATTGGGGCGGTGAAAGCTGGTGCATTCAATATACTCATTCAGCGCACAAGGCATATTCACTGAGGGCCTACTATGTGCAGCCAGGAATCCAAACAGAATACCTGCCTTGGGGGGTGTCTGGCAATACATATCTGATGTGTCGTGCATATCTAAGTGCTAGGGGGGAAAATAAAGCGGGCCGGGGGCGAAAAAGTGGGCGCCTCTGGTGCTCTCCTAAGAGGCTCTCCAGGGACTAATGCACAGAAATTCCTAGAGAAAATGCTCCTCATTGAAATTCTAGTTTTGGGTATTATGAAAGATGCTCATGAAAAGATACACATGAAAAGATGCTCAACATCACTCATTATTAGAGAAATGCAAATCAAAACCACAATGAGGTACCATTACACGCCAGTCAGGATGGCTGCTATCCAAAAGTCTACAAGCAATAAATGCTGGAGAGGGTGTGGAGAAAAGGGACCCCTCTTACACTGTTGGTGGGAATGCAAACTAGTACA
This sequence comes from Cervus elaphus, assembly GCF_910594005.1. NCBI lineage: Eukaryota > Metazoa > Chordata > Mammalia > Artiodactyla > Cervidae > Cervus > Cervus elaphus. The sequence goes on from NC_057847.1 coordinate 2,048,146, forward strand.
GCCACTATGGAAAACAGTGTGGAGATTTCTTAAAAAACTGGAAATGGAACTGCCATATGACCCAGCAATACCACTTCTGGGCATACACACTGAGGAAACCAGATCTGAAAGAGACACATGCACCTCAATGTTCATCGCAGCACTGTTTATAATAGCCAGGACATGGAAGCAACCTAGATGCCCATCAGCAGATGAATGGATAAGGAAGCTGTGGTACATATAGAACCATGGAATATTACTCAGCCGTTAAAAAGAATTCATTTGAATCAGTTCTAATGAGATGGATGAAACTGGAGCCCATTATACAGAGTGAAGTAAGCCAGAAAGATAAAGAACATTACAGCATACTAACACATATATATGGAATTTAGAAAGATGGTAACGATAACCCTATATGCAAAACAGAAAAAGAGACACAGAAATACAGAACAGACTTTTGAACTCTGTTGGAGAAGGTGAGGGTGGGATGTTTTGAAAGAACAGCATGTATATTATCTATGGTGAAACAGATCACCAGCCCAGGTGGGATGCATGAGACAAGTGCTTGGGCCTGGTGCACTGGGAAGACCCAGAGGAGTCGGGTGGAGAGGGAGGTGGGAGGGGGGATCAGGATGGGGAATACGTGTAACTCTATGGCTGATTCATGTCAATGTATGACAAAACCCACTGAAATGTTGTGAAGCAATTAGCCTCCAACTAATTAAAAAAAAATTAAAAAAAAGAAAAAGAAATTCTAGTTTTGGGTATTATGAGAGACCCCGTCTTTTCCCTCCTCTGTAATGGCATACAGTGATTTTTCTCCATGTAGCAGGACATGCCTAGGAAATTGAAATGCTTCTCTGTTCCCCCAGCCCTCAAACCCTATCACCATCTTGAAATTCAGCCACATTTCCTGGGAATACAGACAATATTCATCTCTTTCCTCTGACCTCTAGCAGGACACCAGGAGTCACTCCAAAAGCTTCCACTGTCTTTTCCACCTCCAGCTGTCTTGGAGGTGCTGCAGGCAGGGGGATGTGACCAGTCACCAGATAGTAATAGTGAGAGCTGACTTACCTGATTATCACTGGTTTATTTACGGCACCCCTTTTAAAGCCCTGTGCAGGGAGCTGGGGGGTGCTGAGATGTTAGGACTTCAGCAGGACTTCCTAGAGGCTCCTGGTCCTGGGGTGAGATGGAGGACCATGTGCATCCACACCTGCAGGAAAGCATGACAGTGTATAGAGGAGACGGGGCAGGGGTGTTTACCCAGCTTGGAAGGGAGGGAACCAAAGAGGACAGCAGGAGGAGATCAGAAAGCCCTTCCTAGAAGTTGTGAGAGGCATTAGAAACCCCTGGAAGATTGCCTGAACACCCGCACTCTCATCCTTGCAAAAGGGGAACAGATGCCTCGCCTGTGGTGCTGGAGGGTGGTGTGGGGCGGGGTGGAACTCTGGGTCTTGAACTATGAAAGTGAGAAGCAGCAGGGGAAGGGTTTGGACTTAGACACAGCTGAGCTGAGTTTCTTTCTTGGCTGCCTACAAAGTGGGCATCAATTATGCTGAACGTTTTGGAAATGCTGACCAGCTGCCAAAGGCTGTGCCCATCGAATTCTCACAAGAGACACCTGCGGTAGGTTCATCACGCTCAGTGTTTTGCAAGATACTGGAGCCAGGAGAGAGAGGGAATTTGCTCAAGGTCAGACTAATTGGATAGTGGTGGAGCTAGGCATGAATCCAGATTGCTTGGCTCAAAACCCACACTTAGCCACTCTGAGCCTGTTTGCTCATCTGTGAAATGGGATTGACCATAACTACTTCACTAGGGTTGGGGGGGGGGGCAGTGGTGAAATGACATAGTACATGTGTACTATGAACCTAGCAGATTAATAGGAGAGAGCTATCACCATTGTAGTTGTCATCGTAATTGTTAAAAGCATGGGGGTAGGAACTTTGTGGCACACTTGGGAACTGCAAAAAGCTTGGTGTGATTGTAACGTAGAATGTAAATGTGGTGGCCAAGGCAGGGCAGTGGCGGCGGGTGGCAGTTAGGAAACAGGGAAGAGTAGGTGAGGGCCTGGGCAGCGGCTGGATCGCACCTAGCCTGCACTCCACTGAACTAAGAGATGCCTGAGATGAGGGATCCAACTTCTATGCATGTGTCACTGGATACAGGGAGGCTGAGGGGATGATTCTCGCCTTTGACCTTGGCTCATTCAATCAGGCCCTGATAGATATGACAAATTCAAGCAAATGGAAACCTGGGGATAATACCTGGGAAGAGCTCTAGCAACTCACACTGCAGTGAGCCGCTGTGTCTCTGTGGGTATCACCCCTGACAACGGCAGGTAGAAGCCTGTGTCTGTCTGTGTGGGCTGCAGTAACCAAAAACCTCAGACTTCTCAGGGTTTCAGAGGCTGGGAAGTTCAAGATAAAGATGCTGGCAGATTTGGTGTCTGGTGAGGGCCTGCTTCCTGGTTCACAGGCGGCCTTCGTCACTGTGTCCTCACATGACAGAAGAGGGGAGGGAGCCTGGGACTCCCTGCTCGGTTCCCCCACTCGCCCACGTGGCCCAGCACCCGGAACCCCACCCCAGGAGTGGGCCAGTCACCAGAACGTCTGGGGCCGGCTCCAGCGGCGGCAGGCTGGACTTCAGCATTTCCACGGGGGGGAGGTTGTACAAGCTCTGCAGGCAGGTCTGCAAGATTCTGGACTTGACTGTGGGTTTGAGCCGGGGCCGTAGGTGGCTGGAAGAGATGGCCGGCAGAGGCTGACACAGTCCAAAGTGAGGGAAGGGACTCTGGCTGGGTGGGGGTGGGGGTGGGGAGCCGTGGGGAGCATGGAGCTCAATCGGACCGGAAGGGCCATCCCAACTCATTCATTCACTTCTCTTGGGCTCAGTGACGTTTGCTGTGAGAAAACTGAGGGATGATCCCGGGGTCAGTATCAACACTGTGAATAGGATCTGGGTCAATTTTTGAGAAGGGTGGGGTTCAGAGTGTGACCAGAGGTCAGTGTGACCAGGGTCAGGGCTAAACATGTAACATGTGTGACCAGGGTCGGGGCTCAGCATTGAGAACAGCCAGGCCTCAGTCTGTGCCGACGTTATCAACCTTGACCTTGACGAGAAGCAAAGGAAACCTAACTGTCCCTGACCCGGTGGCCCCTGGGCTCCGCTCAGCCTCTGGTGCTAAGCCCAGGGGCTCCTGCCCTCCATCACATCTTTATCGTCTCCTCACACACTGACCCCCACCCGAACTCAGAGGTCTGACTGTCCTCGCTCCTGGACCCCTTGAGACATTACCTCAGCTCCATGATGACCAGTATGATCTTCTGCCGGAAGAGGTTGGCTAGGAAATTGGGCTCCTTCTCCAGGATGCCCTGGGGGGCGGGTGGGAGCCAGCATGGGGGAGGTGCCCACCTGCCTGCCCGGCCTTCCATCCCCGCACAGGCCCCGGGGGTCACTGACCAGGAGACACTGGATCAACTCCGGGGTCTGCGTGAATTTGTAGCTCCGGGCACTGCTCTCCTGACTGAGAGCCTTCACCAGCATGATGGAGGCCGAGAGGAAGCTCAAGGTCAGACTAATTGGTCAGACCGGAGCCCCGCCGGGGGCCCAGGGTGAGCAGGCGCTCAACCTGCCTGGCCGTGTACAGGCAGCACCCACACAGCGAGCATGCCCACAGCGCACACAGCAGCTCCACACAGACACGATACAGAGGACGCACCCTCAGCACACACACGTGCAGTGCACACACAGCACACGCAGATAGCACACACAATAGAGCTCTCAGCACACACACCACACGTGCAATGCACACACAGCACACGCAGATAGCACACGCAACACAGCTCTCAGCACACACACCAAACGTGCAATGCACACACACCACACGTGCAAGCACACACAGCACATGCAGGTAGCACACACAAAAGGCCCTCAGCACACACACCACACGTGCAAGGCACACACACCACATGTGCAAGACACACACAGCACACGCAGATACCACACACAACACAGCTCTCAGCACACACACCACACGTGCAAGGCACACACAGCACATGTGCAAGACACACACAGCACACGCAGATACCACACACAACACAGCTCTCAGCACACACACCACACGTGCAATGCACACACACCACATGTGCAAGACACACACAGCACACGCAGATACCACACACAACACAGCTCTCAGCACACACACCACACGTGCAAGGCACACACAGCACATGCAGATAGCACACACAACAGAGCTTTCAGCACACACAACACAGCTCTCAGCACACACACCACACGTGCAATGTACACACAGCACACGCAGATAGCACACACAACAGAGCTCTTAGCACATCTGCACACCCAATGTAGACACACACTGCACACACAGCATATCCAGTGCCACACACACCCACACATAACACATGCACGCAAAACGCACACATGTACAAAAACTGGCCACATGCACGCATAACACACACAACACATGCAACGCTGACAGCTTGCAAAACATGTAACATGCAGCATGCACTAGTGCACGTACATGAATACAAACTGTGCATATGGCACACACGACACACAGACTACAGGCACACTCACATACAACATACACACAACACACTCGCGCACACACCACCTGGCTTACAAGGCCTGGAACCCTCCGTGGGAAGTCTGCACTGGCCCGTCCTCACTCTCACTCACTGACATTTTTGAGAAAAAGAAGTGATGATCTGAAAGTCATTTTGAGGTCGAGGTCAGCACTCAGTGTGCAACCAGGGTCAGGGTTCAGAGTGGGCTGGGGTCAGAGGTCAGCTGCTGGTAAGGAAAGGACACAAAGCCCCTGCCACCACACCTCACACTCAGCCCCTGCTCCCCTGTTTTCAGAACTGACTCCCCACCAGGCCCTGCTTTCCAGGCGCCATCAGTGCAACCACCTGATGGGCACGGGGGTGGACACAAGGACTGGACGTTGGAAGGGGTGGCTTGCTTGGCACTCGTGCACACGCACGCACAGTACACGCATGTGCACACACGCTCACACCCCCCCGCCCTGCCACCCCAGGCCCGGCGGGGCTCACGAGGCTGCTGCAGGAGAAGTAGTACGCCATTCTGGAAGTGATGTTGTCCACCCAGGGCAGGACCTGCTTCCCGGCGTGCACGGCCATCTGCCCGTAGCACAGCAGGGCGGTGCTGCTCACCCACCTCCAGTGCAGGTCTGACTCCAGCTGTCACGGCAGGGAGCACGGTCGGGAGCGGGGCCGCGGGCGCTGGGAAGGGCCCGCCAAGCCCTCTGCTCCCCGACCCACCCTGGCAGGACCCTGGCTCCTTGGAGCAGCCCGTCTTTTCTGGGCAGACGCACCGGGGCAGGGTAGGCAGGTAACTTGCAGCCACTCAGCGTGGCTCCCAGGCCTGGCGCCCTAGCGAGGGCATGGCCGGGGCCATACACACTGCCTGAGGTCAGGGCAGGCCCCTCGGCCCCTGACCTTTAGCCCGACCCAGGTTCTGGAGCTCCCTGTGTGGGGCCCCCGGGGCAAGGCTCATATCTGCTTGGCCTGCCAGGATAGGAAGGCCTGAGTCCCTACCTCCAGCCCCTCAGGAAGGTGGCTGGGTGGGACCACTTACCTCCCCAGGTTCCATGAGCAAACTGATGCTCAGACAGCACCAGTGACCAGGGACACGCTCCAGGCACCCACCCTCCCCACCCCGGCGCCACGGTTCCTACCTGGCTGTCCGGGGACAGCGGCGCAGACCTCAGGAACCTGGTGCGGCCCAGGTGCTCCAGCCTGCCCCACACCTGCTCCAGGTGAGAGGTGGACGCTATGCCCACGGCCAGCGAGATGCCCTGGGGGCCAGAGGACCCCTTCACGAGCCCGTCCCCGAGGGCAGCGCCCTGCAGCCCACCCGCCCCTCCCAAGGACGCAGCCCGTGCCTCTGAGATAACCTGCACCCTTAGGGCTGCCCGGCCAGGATGGAGCACGGACACGCCCTGGGCAGTCCCCACTCTCACAGTCAGCGCCTGCACTGGGGACCCCTGTTTACTGCAAAAGGGCTGGGGTGCTGTTAAGAGTCACAGAGTCCCCATGGGGAGGGTGGCGTGGACCTTGGTCACAAAGCATCCAGGTGAGCGGGAGGGGGGCCCGGCCCACGGGCCTGAGGGAGCCCGAGGGGCTGGGGTGCCTGGGGCCTCCGACCCACCTCCCGGTCACTGGACGACTGGTGGGACAGCTCGAGGAGCTGGACCAGGTGCTTCCTCACCATGTTGCTGTCAGCACTCTCCCTGAGGATCATGCCATACAAGTGGAAGAGAAAGCACTAGGTCGGGGGGAGAGAGCACTTTCTGTGCGGGGCTGGTGGGCGCCCGCTCCGAGCTCCGTGCTGAGCCTCCCGGCCTGCTCATCCCAGGGACCCCTGGCAGAGCCAGGCCCCTCTGCCCCCCACTCCCCCTCAGGTGAGGTGGAGGCTGCACTCAGAATCTTCTAGAAGCCCCTTCATTTTTCTCTTGGAAATTAATACATGCTGCACTAGGCAGCATGACTTAAATGGACCAGCATCACCGGGTGCCCCCCTCGCTGTGAGAGTGCAGGGCCCGGGAGGGGCAGGCAAGGCAGACCCAGGCCTGGACGGGCCGGGCCCACATGCAGCGGCTGCACACTCAGGGGCACTGACGCCCCGAGGCACATGTCCCTGAGGCCTGGCCGCCTCTCCTGCCCTGGGGTCAGGTCCTGCAGCAGCCAAGGTGTGAGCAGGGCCGCCCCTTGCCTTCCCAGTACTTCCCAGGCTGGGTCGGCCTTTGAGGAGGGGGGGGTCTGCAGGTGACCGTGGCACTGACCTTCTCCAGAGGTGAGCTGAAGTCCAGGTCCAAGGGCTCCAGGACCTCCCGGATCCTGGCATCTGACACCTGCACCTTCTCCACGAGCTGCAGGCAGAGCAGAGTGCTCACCAACTCCCCCCAGCCCCCCGAGACCAGAGAGCACAGGACAGACGGGCCCAGCAGGCCTGCCACCAGGAGTCCTCAGGGACTGCGGTGACCTCACGGGTGGGCAGAGAACACACAGCCCATCCAAGAAAGAGGAAGCCGAGTGTGGGGGCTGCTAGCCCTCCCACAACCCTCCAAGGGACTCATTCCAGGTGGATTTTAGCCACACCCACCCTAGCGTGGGCCCTGGTGGCCAGCTACCCACAGGACGGAGGCTAAACCCTTATCACAGCTGGTGAGTGGGGCTGGCCTCGTGCTGTCTCCAGGCATCAGGGCCTCTGCACAGGCTGTTCCCCTGGCTGGATGCTCTACCCACTCCCGAGCCAGGCTCCTGTGCGTGGGTCAGCCGCCAGCCAGGAGGCTGGGCTGAGCTGTGCTGCTCCCCCCCGCTCTGTCAGCCCAGGCCTCCAGGCCTTCACACTGGACAAAGGGCTGGAGCAAGGGGCGTGTCAGGGAAGCGCTGGTTCCGCCCCCCAGGTCAGCCTGAGACCCTCGAGGGAGGCCTGAGCACAGCGTCTCCTGTGTCCTCAGAGGGGCACCATCAAAGCTCAGTCCTCAGGAGCCCCCAGGGGCCCAGGGGCAGCAGCGAATGGATCCAGGTCACTGAGGGGGCCGGGCCCTCGTTCAGCTGAAAGGCACCCACCTGCCCTCACGTGTGCCCATCACGACTCCCTCCTGCCTCTGGAAACCTTCCCCTGAACATGCCCCGGGGGTCAGGGATGTCAGGACTGCAGCGGGCGGAGTGGACTCTGAGGCCCCAGGGCAGAGTGGGGAGGGGCTGCCCCCCGGGGCAGAGGGTGGAGATGGAGCCCCCCAGGGCGGAGGGTACAGAGCCCCTCGGGGCGGAGGGTACAGAGTGAGCACCCCCCTGGGGTGGAGGGTACAGAGGCAGCCCCCCAGGGAGGAGGGTACAGAGCCCCCCGGGGTGGAGAGTGGAGTGGGAAACCCCCAGGGTGGAGGGTACAGAGCCCCCCGGGGCGGAGAGTACAGAGTGAGCCCCACCCCCCCGGGGCGGAGGGTGGATAGGGAGCCCCCCCAGGCCACAGGGTACAGAGGGAGCCCCTTCCGGGGGGCAGAGGGTACACAGGGAGCCCCCCCAGGGCAGAGGGTGGAGAGGGAGCCCCCCACCCCGGGAAAGAGGGTGGAACTCAGCGCCCACCTGGCCGTCCTGCTGGAGGCAGCCGAGGATGGACTGCAGCATGCGGCACCTCTCTGAGACTGTCATGGTCCTGATCTTGCTGACAATGGCCTCCTCCCAGGGCGGGCTGTGGCACGGGGGCTTCTCCGCCACCATCCTGCCTGAGAGGTCTGCAGAACGCGGAGATGCAGAGAGGCAGTGGTGCGGGGACACAGAGGAGCCCAGGCCTCGGGGCCCCTGCTCCGGCTGGATCCCAAAGTCACAGCAGCCCAACCACCTGGTGCAAAAGGCACCTGCGGGACAGATGAGTGAGCACAGCCAGGAGGCTCTGAAAACCCGCTCAGAGGGCAGACACCTCCCCCGAGGCTGAGACTCCACCTGGAGGCGGGGGAAGAGCCAGAGCCCAGTCCAGGAGAGGGGCCCATGGCGCACCCCTCTACAGGAGAGGTGGGGGCGACGAGTACCAACCGTGCGGGGCCAAAACCTAACTTGGACCCTGACCCTGCTCCTTGCGCCCGCCCGAGGAAAGGGCAGCCCGTCCTGATAGCTGCATTTCCAAACTACAACCCTAAACATACAGAGGAGACTGAGGAGTTGGGGCCTCGGAACCCTGGGACCTGAGAAGGCTTTCTACACACGGCGCGAAGGCAGAAACCAGAGGGAGGGGGCTTTCAGAGTCAGGGACAAGGACTCGGGGCCCCGGGCAGCATCACAACCCACCAGTAAACGCTGAAAACACACTTGTGACCTCTGTAACCAAGGTCACTCTCCATACACCTGTCAGTCAGTCGGTAAGGATTTGCACCATCGTTTCGAATACGGACATAGAGGATGGAGCTGCTGGCCAATAAGTGAAGCCCAAGGCAGCCCCAGCCACCTCACCAGGGATAAAAGGACCGCAGACTGAAACCAGGGAAGAGGGTCTTTCCTGTCATCGAGACAGAGATAACCAGAGTGTGCAGAGAGACGCCCTCCTACTGCAGGGGTGGGGGCGGCAATTTGTTCTCCTGGAAAGTGATCTAGCAACTCTTCTCAAGTGCAAATGACAAGTACGTTCAGACCACGAAGAGACAGGAGTGCTTCTCTCATGGGCACAAGAAGGCTTTGTGATAGCAGTGAAGACCAGTTTCCAAATGGCCACAGATAATCAAGACTTCTTCCATCAGAAAAGCAGAGGGCTGCGAAGCCAGTGTTTGCGGGAAATGAAACAGGTCGCGTGCCTGGGTCAGGTGGTCATGGGCGGCATGGGCCCCACGGTGCCCGCGTCCCCTGCCTCCTGCAGGCCCCCACATTCCCCAGCCTGCTCTGAGAAGCCGCCAGCTGGCACCCACCGCCGGGGCCCCGCCTCACTGAGTGCTCCTGTTGCGGGGGGCGTGCACCGCTGGCTCTGACCAGCACGGGGGAGCTGCCTGCCCGCCCGCAGGCTCACCGACTCACTCACTGAACGCTTGCTGAGGGTCTGCACCCGCCAGGCACCGGAACCCCAGACTGACACAAAACGGTTGTGTTCATTTGGCTCTCGGGCCAGCTCTGCGCCCCCAGACCCTGACGGGCAACGGCGAGGGGTGACGCCACCCTGTGCCTCCCTCGAAGGGGCGAGACCCCAGGACCTCAGGACAGGCAGCACGGATCGGGGACCGGGCGGCCTCGGGGGACGGGGAGAGCAGGATGTGGGGTGAGCTCCGCAAGTCGGCCCAGCCCCTGGTAGACTGCTGAAGCCCTTCCAGAAGTTTCCATCTGCTGCCCACCCACACAGTGTCAGGAGGGAACCCCCGAGGGGAGGGGCTGTATGGGGCTGACACTTGGCCGTGGGGACGGGAACCAAGGCCCGGGAGGGACAGCTCAGCAGGCCTCCCAAGGCCCCGCTCAGCCCTGCTCACCTACGTCCAGCTCTTGCGCCTCAGGCGAGAGGCGGTTGGACCGCCAGGAGGGGCGGTGGAAGCCATCGCTAGGTGCGACTGCCATGGCGCTCCGGGAGGACGGGTCCTGGGAGGGCAGAGGGCAGCCTCTCTCACACCTGCAGGAACAGGGCCAGCGCGGCCAGCTCCTCGTCTGTCAGATACCCCAGCCCGGGCCAGGCCCCCCACGCCCCGTCAGCAGCTCCGAGGCCTCCACGGGACCTGGGGAGGAGGAGGGGCTGGTTCCTAACTTGGGCCAACATTTGAGGCTCCCCCCCAACTCTACCGGTCCTCCAGGACCCCTGGGCCCCAGCCTGCCCCCCAGGCCCCCACCCCAGAGGCTCCGTGATTCCAAGTGCAGAGTCCATGTGGCAGGGACCACCTGACCCCCGCCCTTACATGCACAGCACCGGCGTGGCCCCCACAGGGGCAGTCAGGCGTGCGGGCCTCAAGGACGGGCCGCAGGAGCTCAGCGGGACTTTCCTGGGGTCCACTGCGCCCAGACCGGCCACCACCGGACCTTGACCCCCTTCTCTGGGCCTAGGCGGGCAGACCACACGCTTTGGGAGGCAGTGCCGACCCCGGGGGACTCCATCCCTGCCTGTACTTCCAGGGGCGCCCAGCGTGAGGGGCAGCCAGGGCCTGTGGGCGCTAGGACAGCAGAATCTGCGTTTCTGACACGCCTCCGTCTCTAACCACAGGCTGCCACCTTGGCTCCTGGCCTCCTGGAGGCCCCCGGGGCCCCCACTGGCCTGGACCCAAGTAGTGACTGCAGAGTGGGCGGGTGTTCCTCCCTCCAAATGTGTAGCCCCGCCCTGGGAGGCGGGACCTCCGTGACCAGCACCCAACCAGGCCCCTGCTCCCTTCGCCTCCAGCCTCTTTCCTAAGGACTCCCCAAAAGTGTCCCTGGCTCCTCTGTCCCCAGGCACCCAGCCGTCACGCACAGCCGGATGCCCCTCTACTATTCGTGGCCTGACCTCAGGCTCTGGCCGCCCCCTGCCCTTCTCCTCAACCTCCTACCAGTTCGGTCCCCGCCCACCAGCTCGGTCCCCGCCTACCAGCCGGTCCCCGCCCACCAGCTCGGTCCCCGCCCACCAGCTCGGTCCCACCCACCAGCTCGGTCTCCGCCCACGAGCTAGTCCCTGCAGCGCAGGGCCGGCATGGGGGCGGCTCAAGTGTTTTCCTAAGGTCCACGACCCAACCCCCTCCCTGGTCACAAAGTTGGGGGCTGCAACCGGACTCCCAGCAGAACGCCAGGCGTCCAGCCCCCGACCCCCCCACCCAGCCCCTGGGATGGGCGCGGGCAGCCCTGATTCCCAGGGCCTGCAGTTTGCTGCACCTGGCCTGTGGCTCAGAACCTCCTCCTGCCAGCCTCAGGGTCTCCTCTGCCTCCCACCTCTCCCCTGCTCCAGCCCACCCTCCATGCCAGCCCCCCCGCCAGGAACCACACCTGACCTGCCCTTCCAGTCCAGACCCTCCTGGCCCCATCCCCTCACCGGTCACTCCCCCGAGCCCCCCACAGGCCGGGCTCTGTCCCCGCTCCCCTGCGCCCCAGCCATGCCCTTCAGGGCCCCCTCCCTAGTGGTCCAGCAGTCACTGCTCTCCTGTGACCCTTAGTGTTCCCCCTCAGCCCCCCTCCCCCGCAGAAGCGCTTGCTACACAAAGACCCTCCTGACCAGCACACCAGCTACTGGCTTTGGCTGGGCTGGGGGGGCTGTTGCTGTTTAGAGGAGACAGTTTTTCTCTGGGCGGTTGAACCCCTCATCTGCAAGCTGGTCCCCAAAACCACTTTCACGGAGGATGGAAAGGCCACTGTGGCCCCTTCCATGCAGGAAGTGACACTGGGAGAGAGTCTGGGGCCTCCTGGGGAGGTAAGACCAGACCAAAGTCAGCGAACGGGACAGTGCCCCAAGGAGGTAAAGCTAGAGGGCCCAGGGTGACTAGCCCCAGAGGGGACAATTTGGCCAGAGGGCAGGATTACGCCCCTCTTTGCCACCTTGTCCACTGCGGGCCCCCAGCGCCCTCCCCCAAAGGGCCACAAAGGCCAGGGCAGTTCCTGGCCCCGTCACAGCACTGCCACCCACCTTTGTACAAGGGCGCTGCTGCATGGGGCATTCCTGCCCCCCAGCCCTGTGTTCCCACTCCCTCACCCCTCTGCCCTCCCCATCTCCAAGCCTGGGCCTCCCTTTCTTCCCTGTTCCGATCTGCCTTCAATCTGTCTCCCCGATGCTTTAGGTTCCTGGAAGGGAAGAGCCTCCCCAGACACACAGGGTCAGGTGCGGGGAGGACCCCACCCTAGGCTCAGATATGAGCTCCCGGCAGCCAATGGAATAGCATCCAGAAGCTGATATTCACACGGAGAGATCACTTGAAACATTGATGACAGCCCCCGAGAGGGGAGTCTCTGATAAGACCCCAGGAGCACACAGAGGATCCCATTTCTGGGAGTTTAATCAATGGAACGAATGAGAAATGCATAGCAAATTCTCTACTCAAGGAATCTTCTCCCACTTAAAATAGCCACAGATGTTCAAAACCACAGGAAGAACGGGCAGTGATTAAAAATCATCTTTCTGAAGACGATTTAATGACGCGGGAAATTGCTCAGGGTCCCGTGTGCAATGAAAAAGCCATATGATTCTAATTTAAAATTAACCATTACCTCTGGGTGTTGGAGTTTGGGTGGTTTTTCCCCTGTACTCTTTTCAAATTCCGACTTGTCTGCAATGAGAATGATTACCCTTACAAAAAAAAAAAAAAAAAAGGAGTGCCTATTTTAAAACCAAAGGTGACCTGAGGTTTAAGAATTAAAGAAAAAGACGAGTCAGCGGACATTACCACCGGAGGAGAGACTTGGCCAGCTCTGGGGGTCCAGGGACTTGACCTCCCGGCGCTCCCTGAGAACACGACGGAGGACTCAGGCCTCAGGCCTCGATGGGGGCTGGCTGGGGACAAACTCGCTGCCCACCCTGTGGATGTCTGAGGGGCAGAGGTGGTGCCCATGGTCACTCAGGACCCCACAGGGCAGCCTGGGTCCACGTGGTCCGGACTTCCGCCTGCTGGTGGCTGGCAGAGCAGTGAGGAACGTGTTCGCTAAGGGCTTGAGGACTTTATGAATTCACAGGGTGGGGGCAGAGCCTGGCCACATGACCGCAGGACCCGCCAGCCCTGGCCAGGAGCAGTGCGTGCAGGGCCTCCAGGTTGTCCGGAGGTCTGGAGGGCCCACTGAGGACAGTCAACGTGGGGTCACTGTGCACATCGCCCCTGCTGGCAGGTGGGCATCACTCTCTGAGCAAAACAGCCCAAAGGACAGCAGGCGGTGGGAGGTCCGGCAATGCTGGGAGCCCCAAAGGGGACGGGTAGGGCTGACGTGGGGGTGGGTACCTCCTGAGAGATGCCTCTGAGTCCAGTCCTGTCCCAGGGCTCCCAAAGCCACGGTTCCTTCTTCCCCAACAGCCACCCCACCTAACAATTCCGTCCTCCAACTGCTGCCAGTGGCAGTTAGGGGACTTCCATGGCCCTGAGTTTGCTTCTCTGGGGACCAGGAGGACCTGATCCAGACACGGACAGGTCCTGGAGATGGTGGCGAACCCAGGACAGGCCCTGCCACCCCCGGGTGCCTCTTCCTGGAGCCCTGCGCCCTCTCCCACTGGCTGCAGACAGGACTGGGTGCCCGTCCCCATTGCCGGCACTGGGTGCTGCCCAACTGCATTCATTCCATGGATTTGGGCTCGCTGGGTCCTTCCAGAACGTGCAGTCCCTCCCTTGCCTCCCCAACCCTCGGCCTTGGCTCTCAGCCCCCAAGAGAGCAGGAACCCATCCAGGCCCAGGTCGGGGCCCCCTCTCAAGACTAGCGGCATCTCCACTGCTCACACCAGGAGGGCAGCTGCGGGCATGGCCACACCAACTGCCGCCTCCGGGGCATGGCCGGGGCCTCTGGGAGCAGCCTGTTCCCCCTGGTGTGTCCCCAGCCCCTTCAGAGGTTGGAAGACTGGTGGAAGCCCCTACCCTGCCCTGCACCCCAGGACAGGGCAGCTCCGCAACAGGGTCTGCTGTGACAGTCTAAGGGGCTCGCTCCCCCGGGGGCCCTCTGCCCATTCAGAGAGGGCATCGCAGGCTTCCAGGGGGCATTTGGGAGGCTTTGGAGGGAATCGCTGCCCAGCAGCGTGGCTCCGATTCTTGGGGCTGAGGGAACCTCAGAGCTGCGCACCCCACCCACCCACGGATAGAGGGCTGGGCTGGGCAGGCCTGCGGGTGGCTTAAGGCTGGGGGAAGCAGGAGGGTGAATAAGAGCACCGGAAAGAGTGACCTGGGCCCTTGGAGCCCTGCAGGTGCCCGCAAGGGCCGTGAGGAACTCGGGGGTAACCCCACAGGGCGGTCACTTGGGGGTTTTCTACCGCGTGTCCCCCAGCCAACAGCACCCTGGAGAGGTGGGCCCCAGGGCTTGTGGGGAGGGGAGGGAGTTGTGTGCAGTTGGCCCCAGACCTCGATCTGTGGGCCAGTCTCCTAGCCCAGAGAGGCGGGCTAGAGGAGCAGCCTCCCAGGACGCAGCTCCCGAGTGTGGAAGGCTGCAACCCTGGGGGATGGGCCGTGTCCTCTGTCCACTCTCTCCACGCGTGCCCGCTGCTCCCAACCAGGGCCTGCGGGGCCTCTGACCTCTGCTTGTTCGGGGGGACAGATGACCCTGACGGAGCCCAGCCCAGGCTCTGGGGCTGGAGGGACACACAGGGGTCTTGCTGTCCCTGCCAACCCTTCAGACTTTCAGCAGAACTGTCTGCTACTGGACGAAGCACCAGAACGGGCCCTGGGGATGTGTCACAGGGGGGCTTGTGAGCACCCTGATAGCCCTCAGGCCCCATGGGGGAGCGCTGAGCCCCTGGCCACATGGAGGGCACTGACCCTGGAGGACGCATGGTCCTCGGAGACCCCAGATCTGAATCAGTGCCTCCGTCCCGGGGGCTCCTGGAGGCTGGTGCCAGTTCCATGGCGACGAGGCCGCTTGGGGAGGGGCTGAGCTGAGGACTCGGGCCATACGTGGGCACCGAAGCCTCTGCTTCGAAGCTATGGAGGCGATGGCAGGTGGGAGTGGGGGCAGCCCCTTCTAGGACAAAGCAAGTTTCCCAGGGGCCGATCAGAGCCAGGGTTCCCCATCAAGGGGGGCAGCCTTAATGCTGAGTCCAGGGGTTATTGGGACAAAAGCAGCACAGCCCTTCCCGGAGGAGAATCAGGAAGCGGCCCCTGCCCGGCCATCCCTTTGGAAGGCCCCCCTCCTGCTCCAGGCCAGGGAGAAGGCTGCAGCTGCCCTCCCCCAGACACCTCTGCCGCATGCCCCCAACCAGCCTGCAGACACAGGTCCCAGGGGGAGGGGGGTGGGCTGGGATGCAGAGGCTTGCGGGGTGGGAAATGGAGGCTCAGGGACTTTGGAGTGGAGGGGGCTGGATCTGTCACCATTAGGGTCAGACACTACAGGGTGCCCAGGGCTTAGTGAAGAGCTCAGTACCTGTGGTGTTGCCTGTGTGCTCTGCTGTGGGGACCAAAGATGAAGGGTCCAGAGGTACGGGCAAGCTGGGGTGGCCCTTGCCACGGGGCTGGCGCAGCCTGGGAGGGCTTCCTGGGGAGGCGGCAGAGGGACGGAGGACCCTGGGTGCTCTTGGGGAAATGGTGTGAGAGGGGCTATGGGAGTGGCCAGAGGGTAGAGGCAGAGGGTGGGGCTGGATGGGGGGCAGTGGGCTCGGGGCGGAGGGGGTAGGTAGCACGCAGGCTGCGCTGGCAGAACCCAGGGATGGACACAGCAGCAGCGGGACGAGTAGGCCGAGGAGGGGACAGCCCCGCTGTGGCCGCCTGAGTCCAAGCACTCATGAGCGACCCAGGCAGGAGGCATGGGCACCCCTGTCAGAGCAAAGCTGGGGTGGCCCGACTCTGCCTGCGGAAGCGGCTCCTCCGAGGGGCACCACTGTGTGGCAGCAGGCCCGCGGAGGGGAGAAGGCAGGCTGCAGGGTGCGGGGGCAGAGGGGGCTTTGCCCGCTGTGTGTGGTGCTCCCTGGACCCGGCTCTGACCCCTGGGCGTGCACCTGTCACCCCCAGAGCCGGAAAACCCAGAGTCAGGCAGGTAGATCGAGACGACTGCTGTGGAGCGCAGCTCGGGGCACGGCCACCCGCACAGGGGCCGGGCGCCTGGGGGTCCACAGGGCGCCCCTCTCAAGGGGCCGGCTCTGCCCGAGGCTCACGCTGCTCTGCGTGACTGCTTGGCCTCCTGCTGCCCACGGTCACGTGGGGAGGGGCCCGGGGCCAGGCAGGATGGTGGAGGCTGCACAGAACTCGAGTTTCAGCTGGAGCCTGTCTTGCTGGGAAGACAGGATGGAACGACATGGACTCCTGAATCCTGTGCAGCCCACGCCCCCCCTCCCCATGACAGGCTGTCTCCATCTGACTCATTCATTTATTCAGCATATGATAACCGAGCACCCAGAATGTACTGTCCCCCATTAGCTTGAGAAAGGGAGAGAAAGATGTGACCGAGGCAGCTGGATGGCATCGCTGACTCAGTGGACATGAGCAAACTCCCGGACATGGTGAAGGACAGGGAAGCTGGCCTGCTGCGATCCATGGGGTCGTAAACAGTCGGCATGACCGAGTGACTGAACGACCATGAGGCAGTCTGTGCCCCTAGGGCTCACAGCCTGGCAGGGAGATGGTCATAAACAGACAGCCACTCGAGAAGACAGGTGCCCAGTGGCAACAGCCCATTTCCACCTGCGGTATTCAGTCAGGCCTTGCAGAGGAAGGGGCATAGGAGTTGGGGCTTGGCACATAGATAGGAGTTTGCTGGACATGGAGCAAAGAAGAGGTGTCCCAGCGGAGGGACTGACACGCAGAGGTGTGGAGCTGGGAACCCTCCAGTCTCAGGGCAAGTGAGAGAGGGGGAACAGCCAGTCCGGAGGTGGGAGGTGTGTGCAGGGAGGTGCTGTGGGGGCACGTGGCCCCCGTGGCAGTGGGAGGGGCTTGGGTTTGAGAAAGGTCACATGGTCCAACCAAGGGCAAGCCGCACGGGGGAGGCCAGCCAACGGGAGGCGAGACCGGGGTCAGGCCAGACAGGAGCTTCTGGGCCCCCTTGGGTCCTTCCACTCCGAGCATCCAGGTGGCCAAGGCCAGCAGAGTACACGAGGCATCCAGGGGCCCCGCCAGGCTCCCAGACCCTGCCACCTCTCAGGCTGTGCTCCTAGCAGGCTTCGTCCGGCTTGGCTCCTGCCCACACCGGACCTGCTGCTCTTACGTCTGTCTCCTCAGAGCCCCCCAAGCAGAAGCGCCTCCCCACCCCACGCACCTCCTGCTATCTCCCTCCTTCCCACCCTTTTCCTCCTGACTCTCCTCTCAGACGCCCAAGGGCAGGCATGGGGCTTGGAGGAGAGGCTGGGCTGGCAGGGACACTCCTGTGGATGCTGGGAAGGGGCATGGGACGGGGGAGTGGGGACAGCAAGGTGCTCACGGCTGGGCGGCCCCAGGCCCAGGCTGCTCCTCCTGTGGCCAGCCTGACAGTGGCCAGTCCCACGGGCCCCCCTGCTCTGAGCTCCGCAGAGCGCTGTGTGGCCTTGGGCAGATCACTGAGCCAGTCTGGGCCTCTGTTTCCCCACCTGTAAAACAGCACCTGCTGCCTATAGTTGTTATGAAGATTAACCAAGTTCTGGGACAGCCAGGGCCCAGAAATGCCAGAGACAGAAGTAGGATAGAAATAGGAAACCAGAAAAGGAACACAGCCCTGAGCCACTTCAGGTTTGGCAGTGGGGAAGGAGGGAGGGAGGAGCTGGGCAAGACGCAGGCCCTGTCCTTGGGTTGGATAAATGGGGAACGGGGTCCGGGATGGTGGTGTTTGGGACGAGGAAGGAGCAGGCCAAGCCCAGGTTGCAGGGCCCGGAGCAGAGCCCTGGGGGCCTGGGGGCCTGGGGCCTCCCAGAAGCCACGCCAAGCCCCAGCCCCGGTTCAGGAGGATGCAGTGAGGTCTGTGCAGGGGAGCCGCCTGGCCAGAGTGAGGTTGGCTCTGGAGAAGGCTTTCCCCTCATCCACTCCTATCTCCCTCCCTCCCTTCACTTGATAAACATCAAATGAGTGCCCAGCACAGGCCAGGTGCTGGGGTACCACCACCCCCACCCCCGCCCAGCACAATGAGGGAGGGACACTGACTTGAGAGGCTCCGGGTCTAGCTGTCAAACAGTCCAGGACAGCCTGCCCCCTGCGGTCACCACCGCCTGCCTCTACAGCCAGCCTCCCAGACCTGGGAGAGGTCAAATCAGCCACGGCCCACGGAGCCCGCTGACCTGCGGCTGTGCTGCTGAGGAGGCCCTGAGGACGGACCAGAGGGCCAGCCTGTTCTTGCCTCCCCCTCCCACCTGCAGGTCCCAGCGGGACCCCACACAGGCCGGCCGACAGAAGCCTTGTAGGAAAAAGCAGCATTCAGGCCAAGCTGCGGAGAGGAGAAGCAAGGCATAAGTGGGTGTCAGATGGAGAAGGGTGGCGACCTGGACCCCTGCTTGGGCCTCGCTTGACCCCAGTCCACTGGAGAGAGCCCCACCAGGTTTCCGCTCTAAAGCTGACCGCTGGGGCCACCACGGCCGGCCCTGTGTTTCTCTAGCTGGGTGCTGCTTCCCAGGAAACAGGGTGCCCTGGTGGGGCAGAGGTTGGGGCCGAAGGGCACGCAGCCTCGGTTCTCTGCCCAACAGTAAAATGCACACGTGTCAGAGTCATTGTTTCCCTCACCGAGGAGGGACCCAGGAAAACGTTTCGACCAGTTCAGAGGTAAATCCAGGGAATGCACAGAAACAGGGAGGAAGACAATCTACAGTGAACCGAAACAGAGACGCAGCAGGAGTCCCGTGCCTCCCGAGGCCAGGCCCGTCCGCGAGACGGTGGTCGCCTACAGCCACTGAACCCTAAGCAGCTCCAGGTCAGGGGAGACAGAGCCACCCGGGGCGGAGCGCTGCCCGCTCCAGTCCCTGCAGAGGGGGGCGGGGCGGGGCCCTGGGCACAGGGGCGGGGCAGCCAAGGCCTGGGTCTGTGAGCAGCTGGCATTTTGGAGGCAGCCGTCTGGACCTGGAAATCCCCCAAAGGACGGGAGGCAGAGCCTCCACACCAGGCCTGGAGTCCAAGGCCCTGGGCGGAGGGGGCCATGAGCAAGGGTCCCCTGTGTGGGCCGGGCCCAGAGATCCCTGCCAGGACCCCGTCTTCCGGTTGGATCTGTTAGGTAGTTAGAATAGGGAAAAGGAGTCCAAACTGGTGGTGGCTAACAGACAAGGAAGGGAAAAGCCCACGAAAATAGGACAAAGGAAGGTCAAAGAAAGATCCGAGAACTGGAGTGAGGACTTCGGGTAGAACAGCTCTCCTGGCTGAGCCCAATTTGCATGGGGCATGCCCAGGGGGGAGAAAACATATAAAAGGAGGAGCCAGGGCACGTGCTCTCTCTCTCTCTCTCTCCCCAGCCGCCACCCCACCACCTGCGTTCGCTCTTTCTTTCTCTTTCTCTCTACCCCCCCACATGTGTATGCTCTCTCTCTCTCTCTCTCCACACCCCACCACCCCG
This sequence comes from Cervus elaphus, assembly GCF_910594005.1. Taxonomy (NCBI): domain Eukaryota; kingdom Metazoa; phylum Chordata; class Mammalia; order Artiodactyla; family Cervidae; genus Cervus; species Cervus elaphus. The sequence goes on from NC_057847.1 coordinate 2,067,714, forward strand.
CACTGGCGCACTCCTCCACTCTCTTCTCCTTCGAGGATGGATTCTCCTTCTATCTTCTAACTAAAATAGAGCTGTAACACTGATTTGTCTAAGAGCTATGACATGGTTTGTCCAGACCCAAGAGCTGTGACTGGCCGAGGGCTTTAATGTCGGTGGCGCCAAATCACTTTTGTGACGAAACAAGAACCTAGGAGCATCCCCTCGCCTGACATCTATGGTGCCGTGATTCGGATTTAATCTGGCAGAGACAACCTCCACACAGAAGAGGCCAGGCACAGCAGGAGCCCAACTCAGCGAAGCTCCCACGGTAAAACCCGGAACGTGAAGAAAACCCAGCGCAGGGGAAGGCCCATCGTGCTGGAAACCGGGACAGCGAAAAACGAACTCGGCAGAAAGCCCACGCGGCTCAGCCTCAGGTTCCAGAAGACCTCTGGTTAAGATAGGTCTTCGCTCCTGTGGCTGGAGGAACATGCCTAACGAAATCTTAATTCCTTTACAATCTCTCGTTTCTTGTTTCCTCGAACTCCCCGCAAACAGGCGGGCAGCAGTGGGCGCAATTGAGGGGCTCTGGAGAGGCTACTCTTTGGTATGTCCCAAAGGCGCTATCTGCTGGGCCCCAGTAGCTGTTACCCAAGCCGGTGGGGGTTCTTCTGTCCTTACTCTTGTCTGTGCCAAGAATCAGGCCAATGAAAACTGTGAGCACAGGTCAGGTATTTAGCAGATTTTCCAGCAGGCTATGAAGGGGATCCCTTGGCATGTTTTTCCCACTGCTTTTTGCTCCTGTCCTTCAGGTCTCTCCCGGGACTCGAGCCCAGCCAAAACCCAGAATGTCTGGTTTCAGGACCTACTAAAGCTCAGGCTCTGAGGTCTTATTGCAAAAATTCAGTGAGAGACAAAGCCAAAGGTAAGAGGTGGATTTGTTAGGATTCAGAGGGAATCTTCAGGGTGTGGGCCATTGCCCACACAGGGCAGTGTGGTCTGGATAGGTTTTGCGAGTGAATTCATATGCTAATGAGTGGGACGATCCCAGCCCTGGGGGAGCCACCCACTCCTCCCTCTTTGACAGTGCCTTGGAGCTGTCCTGTCACCTCTGGGCATGTCTGTGGTTTATAGATTGGGGATTAAGGTTTACTTGAATTTGACTTGTCTTCTTGGACCCAATTGATTTTAATTGGTTTACTTTATGCTCTTGTGCTATGTCATTCTTTCAAAGGTTGTGCTCTACCTCCTTCCTTCCTGTCTCATGCTCCTTTCCTCAGCCCCATCCAGGCGCACAATGTTGCCTCTACAATCTTCTAGAGGGACAATCAGAAAATAGCTGGACTTGGGAGGGAAATACTGTATAATATCCAACCCCTTAATCCTACCTAGCACTGGTCACACTGGAGATCTTGGGGATGCCCAACTCCAGTCCGGGGGTCCCAGGAGGTCATCACACCTTGACCTGCCTAGGGATCTGGTCCTCGAAAGCTTGTCATGCCTCAACCTGCTTGGGGATCTGCCAGTCCCAGGGGTCCCATGAGGTCATCACGCCTCAACCTGCCCAGGGACCCAATTCTCGGGAGGTTGTCATGCCTCAACCTGCCCGGGGATTCAGTCTCTAGGAGGCTGTCATGCCTCAACCTGCCTGGGGATCTGCACCCTGGCCCGGGGACGCCTGGCTCTCAGGTTGCAACAGTTCTGGGTAGGAGAAGCTTCAGAAAGACTCAGCCCTAAGAAAGCCCACCCATGGAAACAGAAAGAAGCCTATTACTTGTGGGACGGTGCCCAGTCTCAGCAATAACTCAGGAGCCCAATGAGAACCCCATTGCCTTTCTGGAAAGGCTAAAAGAGGCCCTCCAAAAGTTTACCAATCTGGACTTAGACTATTACGAGGGACAGGTGTAAGGCATAGTTCCGGCGAGGCAGAAAAGGAAAGACGACCTCAACAGAAGTAGGTTACCTTTATTCAGGCAAGGAGGGGCGACAGTCGGCCTAATGACCAGGCTGAGCGCCGAAAGGCATCAGGGAGGCTTCATACTTATAGGGAGGTTTGTGGAAGCGATAAGGGAAACGTCAATCAAGTGGGATATTTTGAGTATTCTTTTGTTGAGATGACACTTGTAGTTGGGCAGGGGGTGATAAGTCTTTTGGGCGGGTGTAGGGGGTGGTAGGTTTCCGGACAAGGGGTGATAAGTCCCAGATAGATGCAGCTGGCCTGGAGCATCAGGATGGAACTAAAGTTATGCTTTGTTTTTTCCGAAGTTAGATGATTCAGCAAGGGGCCTTTGAGACTATTGTTCTCTTTTCTAGGCTCAAAAGACTCCTTCAATTCTACTAATCCGATTTCCTTCTTAATGCCCTGATCCATTTGCAACTTGGAGGACAGCTTTACTGTGGATGAAATGGGGGACAGCCATAATCCAGAACAAATTTTCCAGAATGTATGGTGAGCACAGAGAAAAAGAGAGAGCAGGGCATTCAGGGAGAGAAAGATTTATTACAGGAAGAAAGAAAGCGACTGGCTTTAGAGAGAACCCAGTGCTCTCCCTTTACAGCCAACCCTTCTTACACCCTGTCGATGGGAGACTGTGCCCCGAAGGGAGAGGATCTTAGTTTATCTTTAGCCTGAAGCTGGGGTCTTGTGTCACATAGTCGGAGGGAGTCTCACAGTCGGGTGGTCACATAGTCTTGAGAGACTGGCACCAGCAGGGAAAAACGGGACATTGCCTTAAGGAAAAACAGGATGCCACCAGGGCAATGTGACCACTGTGACTTCATCTCTTGTTTGTCAGGTCACCACAATGGGCCATTTTTAAATAATATGCTACGAGCCCCTTGTGGACCCTAACACAGAACATACATGTTCCAGAAAGATCTCATGGCAAACATTCGCTGCCGACCCTGGACCATAGGGCAGAAGTTGAGGGCACTGAGGTAATGGCCTCAACAGAGCCAATTGGTTATTGCAAGTGTATATGTGAGGGCTAAGTGCTTCAGTCCTGTCGGACTCTTCGACCCCATGGGCTATAACCCACCAGGCTCCTCTGTCCGTGGAGTTCTCCAGGCAAGAATACTGGAGTGGATTGCCATGCTCTCCTCCAGGGAATCTTCCCGACCCAGGGATCGAACCCACATCTCTCATGTTTCCTGCATTGGCAGGTGTGTTCTTTACCACTCGTGCCACCTGGGAAGCCCCATATAAGTGTTATCATATGGTATTTGTCTTTCCCTGTCTCACTGACTTCACTTAGTATGATCATCTCTAGGTCCATCCATGTTGCTGCAAGTGGCATTAAAGTAAAGTAAAAAAGTCACTCAGTCGTGTCTGACTCTTTGCAACCCCATGAACTATATAGTCCGTGGAATTCTCCAGGCCAGAATACTGGAGTGGGTAGCCTTGCCTTTCTCCAGGGGGTCTTCCCAATCCAGGATCGAACCCAGATCTCCTGCATTGCAGGCGGATTCTTTACCAGCTGAGCCACAAGAGAAGCAAGTGGCATTAGTTCATTCTTTTTATGGCTGAGTAATATTCTGTTGTATGTATGTACCACATCTTCTTCACACATTCCTCTGTTCATGGACATTTAGGTTACATCCACGTTCTGGCTATTGTAACTAGTGCTGCATTGAACATGGGGTCCATGTATCTTTTCGAATTAGAGTTTTCTGTGACTTCTGAATGACACTAAGGAAAACAAAACAACCTAATTGGTCACCTTTGGAGAATAATTATTTTGAACTTTGGTAAATAACAGAAAAGACTGAACCAATTCAGCCTCCATTTCCCACCATCAGTCTGCTGAAGCATGGAGGACAGGGGACAGTGTTCTCCTCTGTTGCAGGGACTGTCCTCAAAATCTCAGTCAAGGGGAATTCTCTCCAACAAATGATTCAGTGTCTTCAGTGAGTAAACTGCAAGGGTAAATAGAGAAGTAGAAGCCAATGAATTGAATGTGATGTACTCAATGTTGACGGCTGGGTGCTCAATGGAAAATGGTTAAGGAGAGGTGAGGCCATGATGAACACACAATCCAGATGGTCAGGGTGCACGTGGCAGGGTCTTGGTCTCCGAAAAGCACTGGAGAGGCCTCAGGGGAGGCCGGCTCAGTCTATCTTCTTATCTGACTGGGGTTGCCAGCGTGTTTAATATTCGTGTCTCAGGGCTTCCCAGGTGGTGCTAGTGGTAAAGAACCTGCCCGCCAGTGCAGGAGACATGAGACATGAGTTCAGTCACTGGGTTGGGAAGATCCTCTGGAGAAGGGCATGGCAACCCACTGAACCGAGGAGCCTGGTGGTCTATGGTTCATGGGGTCACAAAAGAGTCAGACATGACTGAAGTGACATGGCATATTTGGCTAAATTATTTCCTTATGCTGTTGTTTTTTTGCTTGAGGGTTATTTTGACAATTTAAAAAAAAATTAAAAGAAGTTCAGGAAGTCTTGAGGGTGAGCAGCCAGCCTGGTCCTAGGGCTGTAAACTTCTCTCCTTCCTGTGAAGGTAGTCACTGTCTCTCATATTTTCTTAGAACTTCCATTGTAAATTTACCCATAAATATACTTGTGTATTTGGTTCTGTGCTTTCTAAAGGGTATATTGAAGGGTTTTTTTTTTTGGGGGGGGGTGATTTTTATTCTGTTTTCTTTCCTGTAAGGAACTGTGTTAGGTTAGGTCCTCTGAGAAGCAGATCTAAGGCAGGATTAAATATGTGTGGACTTTGTTGAGGGAGCAGCCCGCAAGGAAACTGGGGAGGGAGAGTGTCAGATGGGAGGAAGGGGGTGGGAGGAGGCATCAGCTGCAGCCCATGGAAGGCAGAGGCTGAGATGTTTGCATGGCATCACCGACTCAATGAACATGAGTCTGAGCAAAGTCTGGGAGATAGAGAAGGACAGGGAAGCCTGGCATGCAGCAGTCCTTAGGGTTGCAAAGAGTTGGACTCGACAGAGTGACTGAACAATAACAATAAGGAAGGCAGAGCTACCTGAAGGTTCCCACGCAGGGCCTGTGGGCTTACAGCAATATGGATGGACCTAGAGATTATCATACTAAGTGAAGTAAGTCAGACAGAATTTGACAAATGCCATATGATATCACTTATATGTGAAATCTTTAATGTGATACAAATGAACCTATGTACAATACAGAAATGGACTCAACAGACACAGAGAACACAGTTGTGGTTGCCGAGGAGGGTGGGGGGGAAGGACTGCGAGTTTGGGGTTAGCAGATGTAAACTATGATATCTAGGATGGATAAACAACAAGGTTCTACAGAATAGCCCAGGGAACTATATTCAATATCCTGTGATAAACTGTAATGGAAAAGATTATGAAAAAATATATGTAGACCTTAAATCACTTTACTGTGCAGCAGAAAGCAATACAATATTGTAAATCAAGTATATTTCAATTCTATGTATAAGCAGAGACCTTTAACATGTTTCTCTACAGCCCCCACCATAGGGGCAGTGAACACTCTCCTGGCCCCACACCTCCAGGCCTTTTCTGAGGACCTGGACATTGGATTGAAAAAAAAAAGACGTTTTAAAGGGTCCTGGGTAAAGCTGTAGAGAGTGAAGAAAGGTCCAGAGCATATCCTTAGGGAAATACCAAGACACTATTTATTACACAAAAATAAGACACAGTTCATGTATTTAATAGGGGAAGAGTCAGATAACATTTATTGGGACAGGAAACATTATGTAGCCATTAAATAATACTTAATAGTGGGTTTCTACTGCATTCTCTTTCTTCATGTTTCACTTAAAATGCTTCCCAGGACTTCCCTGGCAGCCCAGTGGTTAAGACTGTGTGCTGTCAATGCAGGGGGCATGAGTTCAATCCCTGGTCAGGGAAATAAGATCCCATATGCCATGTGGTGTGGCCAAAAGATTTTTTAAAAGTTTCTCCACTCCTTATATATAGTAGGGAAAAAAGCATTCATGGGAGTGAGGCCAGCGTGGGTTGCTCTCCTGTTCAACCCACTTCAAGCCCAGCAGTCAGGACCATCATTTCCAATTTCCCAGGATGGGAAGGCCATCCATTCATTAAATATCTTGCTCAGGGCCTGACAGTGAATGGAAGACTGAATTGAAACACGGACCTCCTGTCTTCATCTTTAATAGGAGACTCTATCTCTTACACCACAAGTGTGCTATAAGTTAATTCTGCAGACCTTCAACAATGTGACTTCTGTCCTGGGTGACCAACCTGTGTCCTTCCATTTGTATCCACAGACAAGAGAATGGTTTGCACCATCAAGTGCTGGAAAAGCCAACAACAGCACTGTATTTAATGGGGAAAACTTTTCTAATTTTGGCTGCACTAGGTCTTTGTTGCCTCCTGTGGGCTTTCTCTAGATGTGGGGCATGGGCTTAGTTGCCCCTCAGCATGTGAGAGCTTATTAATAGTTCCCTGGCCAGGAATCAAACCCTAGTCTCCTTCATTGGAAGGTCGGTTCTTCTTTTTTTATATATAATTTCATTTAGTTAGTTATTTACAGCTGTCTTCATTGCTGCTTGGACTTTTCTCTCATTGTAGCGAGCAGGGGCTACTCTCTAGTATAGTGTGAGGGCTCCTTATTGCAAGTGCTTCTCTTGTTTTGGAGCACAGGCTTTAGTACATGCGAGCTTCAGTAGTTGCAGTTCCCAGATTTAGTTGCTCCACAGCATGTGAAATCTTCACAGATCAGGGATCGAGCCTGTGTCTCCTGCATTGTGCAGGTGGATTCTTTACCACTGAGCCACCAGGGAAGTCTGTAATGGGGAAAACTTGAAAAAAAAAATAGGATCATTCACAGAGGCCAACCAAGCCCTATTGGAGCCTGAGCCCCCCAAAAACAGATCAGTAATAATCAATCTTGTCTTTAACATTTTAATATCTTGTTCATAATGGATTTTTTTGCATTAATTTTTATTTTTTTAAGTCTTGCATTAAAATTATATCTATTTTGATTCCTGAGTTTTTGGAACCCTGTCAAATCTTGCGCCTGAGGCAAGCGTCATGCCTACCTCACCCTGGGCCAGCCCTGCCTTTAAAAAGTAAAGACATTTTCCTTAATATATGATATTTGCTTTTTTCTTTCTGACTTACTGCACTCTGTGTGTGTGTGTGCTCAGTTGTTTCAGTTGTGTTCGATTCTGTGACCGTGTGGACTGCACTTGCCAGGCTCCTCTGTCCATGAGATTTTGCAGGCGAGAATACTGGAGTAGGCTGCTATGCCTTTCTCCAGGGATCTTCTTGACCCAGGGATCAAACCCGCATCTTTTATATCTCCTGCATTGAGAGGTGGGTTCTTTACCACTAGCACCACCTGGGAAGCCTGTATGACAGTCCCATGCTCTGTGGTGACCTAAATGGGAAGGAAATCCAAAAAAGAGGGGATATGTGTATACGTGTAGCTGATTCACTTTGCTGTACCGCAGATACTAACAGCACTGTAAAGCAACGAGACTCCAATAAAAAATAATTTTAAAAAAGGAAAGGCATTTTCATTACAATTGGGAATAAGTCAGGGATGCCCCAGTACCTCCATCATGTAAATGGAAGGGCAATGCAGACAGACAGAATGCTGGAAAAAAGAATCAAACGATCAACTAAAAGTATTGAAATGTCAAAATGGGCTTTTCGGGCTTCCCTGGTGGCCCAGCGGTAAAGAATCATGCCTCCTACTGCAGTTCGATCCCTGATCCAGGAAGATCCCACATGCTGCGGAGCAACTAAGCCTTTGTTCTTCAGCTATTGAGCCTGAGCTCTAGAGCCTGGAAGCCAAAACTAATGAGCCCACGTGCCTCATTACTAAAGCCCATGCTCCCCTACAAGGGAAGCCACTGCAATGAGAAGCCCATACACAAGGAGAGAGCAGCCCCTACTCGTTCTGACTAGAGAAAAGCTCGAGCAGAAAGATGCAACACAGCCAAAAATAAACAAACAAAATAAAAAGGCTTTTACGAGATCAGTAGAGATTGTTTTTTATGTACCAACAACAGGTATATGATAGAGAAAATCTATTCCCCATGGCTACAAAAACTAAAACGTCTTAGAATGAGCTTCCTGTGTCTATAGCTATGAAGAAACCCAGAGAGCTGTTGACATTTAAGGCTCGAATAAACGGGGAGACATATCTTGAGTGAAAAAACCTGATGTCATGTATATAAAATTCCATTGCTGTTGGGCAGTATGAAGTAGGATGCAAGCTGATTTTTCAGCCTACTTGCTGCAGTGGCTTGGCCACCTGGATTTCTTTGTTGAGGCAAGAGAAGGAAGAAGCCTCTATTTTTTAACTGTGTATAGAAATGGGCTATCCTTGGCCACATCTGTTTGTTTCAGGGGACAATATGCATGCCACCTGGGGGGCAAAAAATGTGTTCACTTCCCCAGACTGTGAGCTGCGGCCCCACCCCAGCTGCCAGGAATGCAAATTCCCCATGAGAGGGACTAGACATCTCCCCTTGAAGCGGGCATATCCAGCCATCATCTGTAACCTTGATTTGTTTTGTTTTTTTACACAAATGCATTTATTTAATATAAATATATATTTTCATAAATGAGTATAATATTTTATAACCTGTGCATTTAACTTAACATATTGTATCTTCCATGAAATGGTTGTAATAATATCATTTTTAATGACTGCAATACACATCAAACTATTTTATCATAATGTACAAATTGCATATTATTGGACATTTAAGTAATATGTGATTTGTACATTAACAAATAAATTTTCTTTATTTCAAACAATGTAATGGTGAAATGGACATCCTTTTTAGGCTATACCTTTGTACATATGGGCTTCCCTGGTGGCTCAGCTGGTAAAGCATCCACCTGCAATGTAGGAGACCTGGGTTGGATCCCTGGGTTGGGAAGATCCCCTGGAGAAGGGAATGGCTACCCACTCCAGTATTTTGGCCTGGAGAATTCCATGGACTGTATAGTCCATGGGGTCGCAAAGAGTCGGATATGACTGAGTGACTTTCACTTCCACTTTGTACATATACATCATTGTTTATCTAGTGTACGTTCCTAGATTTGGAATTGCCAGGCCAGTCTTTTGAAAGGTTTTTGATTCCCAGTTGCAAGTTAGCTTCCAGAAAGGTTATGCTTTTTAAAAATTGAAATTATTGCCACTTTTATTTTTCTCCTCTACCATCTTTTTATCAGACTATGATTGCATTATGAGGTTGTGTTAGTCCCTGCTGTACAGCAAAGTGAACATGGGGAGTCTGCTGTAAAATGATGCTTGGTGCTCTGGGTGCATCCTCTGCGGTCACCCATGTTCTAGGAAACACTGGACACCTTGCCTCTGCCTGGGAGCAGGTCTCTGAAATGGGCCCATCAGTTTCAGGTTTGGGGTTGGGGTGACACAGAAGGATGCTGAGACCCTGCAGGGTCCATCTCAGTGAGTTTTCCTGCTGTGGGACCATATCTAGCGTGTGGGCTGCTCTGGGGAAGCGCTGTTGATCTGCTGGAGTCTGGTGATGCTACAGAGACACAGCCACACATGAGCCATTCAGGTTCCCTAGAGGACAGGAAGGAGATTTCCACTGACCTCCCTTCCCCCACTGTCTACCCAAGGGGCTGAAAGGGAAATCCTGTGAGTCAACGTGCCTGTTGAGAGTTGCCCAGGGACTCTGTATGTTTTGTGGGATAAAACGTAGGGTTCTGGATGGTGGGGTTCAGGACCTCCCTGGTTTGGGCCCATGGGATCTTTGCAGTGCCCTGCGGTATCATGACCTGTACCCCTGAAATGGCAGCCACATCCCTTGTACTCTTCTGGGTGCCCCCTTCTCTTGGTGGCTGTCCTCCCTCTGGTTTTCCCCCCTCATCCGTCCTGAGGCCCCGCCCCATCAAGCCTGCGAGGCTGGGGCTCCTGTCCAGTGTCTCTGTGTGGCATTCAGCCTGGACTGTTCCTGGCAAATCCGGTCAGTGGTTTTGTTTGGAGTGAGGAGGAAGCAGAAGCTTGTGTGTGCTGGGAGTTGGAGGCAGGCAGTGGGAAGATTGGAGATGGGCTTCAGGGGCAGCAGATTAGATTTGGAAGGGGTAGGGCACCTCCTCTTTGGCGTCATAATATCTTTGGAATGAAAGCGTCTCTTTTTCTTTTTGAGAACAAATAACCTGATTTTATGACCCGTTGTCTCAGTCACCTGGGCTCCTCAACCCAGGAACCATCTTCACAAAGTCATGAGTGTGATGGTCAGCAGGCAAATGAAAAGATGCTCAGCATCACTTATTATGAGGGATATGCAAATCAGAACTACAGTGGGGTGACATCTCACACTAGCCAGAGAGGCCATTGTTAGACAGTCTACAAATAATAAATGCTGGAGAGGGTGTGGTAAAAAGGGAACCCTCCTACACTGATGCTGGGAATGTCAATTGGTGCCGCCACCATGGAGAACAATGTGGAGGTTCCTTAAAATATTACAAATAGAGCTACTATATGATCCAGCAACCCCATTCCTGGGCACATATCCAAAAAAAGATACATGCACCCCAATGTTCAGTGCAGCATTATTTACAATAGCCAAAACATAAAAACAACCTCAGTGTCTATCCACAGATGAATGAATGAAGATGATGTGGTACATATGTACTATGGAATATTACTCTGCCATAAAGAATGAAAGAATGCCATTTGCAGCAGTGGATGGATCTAGAGATGATCATATTAAGTGAAGTAAATAAATCACAAACAAATATCATATAGTATCATCATATCTAAAAAAGATATAAATGAACTTATTTACAAAACAGAAACAGATACACAGACATAGAAAATAAACCATGGTTACCAAAGAGAAAGGCTGGGGAGAGGAATAAATAGGGAGTTTGGTATTAACAGATACATACTACTATATATAAATTAGACAGTCAACAAAGACCTACAGTACAGCACAGGGCACTATATTAAAAAAGGATCTGGAAAAGAATATGTATATATGTGTATATATACATATGTATATATACGTATATATACATATGTATATATACATATATATGTATACACATACACACACATAGATGTATATAACTGAAGCACTTTGCTGTACACCGGAAATGAACACAGCACTGTAAGTTAACTATAAGCTAATCAAGTCAAAGAGAGAATTCATGAATGAGCAGGGAGTTGGGGGGAAGTAGCAGGTGCCCTGGGAAGTCCCCAGGGTCCCCTTTTCCTCCTCGAGCCCTGATGCCTTTCCTCCTCAAGCCCTGGTGCCGTCCTGTCTCTTTGGCAGAACATGTGCTCGTCCTGACACCAGAGTCAGCTGAGGAGGGGTATCCTGTCATTTGAATGACACGAGTTACTTCTCCTGGGTGTGCTCCTTGTGTTGGCTGTTTGGGGCCGGGTTCTGATTCTCCTGTCCCCCTTCCTGTCTGCAGTTGCTGCCTCCTGGTGACGACAGCAGTATGAGCCCTGCCATGGCCCACCTGAAGCGTCAGAGTGCTGTGATGAGCCTACTGGACCACAAGGCAAGAGGGCCTGGATCCTGAGAGTGAGGACCCGGAGCTGACCCTGGAGCAGCACGTGCCCACCGGCCTGGAGCTGGCAGCCCTGAGGCCCGAGAGCATGTGTCCCGACAGGGACTCCAGTTCTGACTGCATGAACAACACCTCGGAGGAGAAGGACTACGACTTGGGGCTGCCCGAAGAGGAGGAGGGCACCTGCTACATCTGCTACTGCCCCGAGGATGACAGCTACCTGCAGGGCACGGACTGCGAGGGGCAGGGCTACGTGGCCCATGACGTGCACCACCTGGAGATGGACGAGTGCCAGGAGGCTGTGGAAGAGTGGACGGAGCCGGGGCCGAGACTCCCCCAAGGCCTGCCCACCCGCCGAGGCCGGCCGCGGCCCCAGCAGACACAGGTGCAGACCCAAACACAAGGGCAGGCCCGTCTCTGAACCTCCCTCCCGAGGCCAAGCACCCTGCCGATGCCCAGAGGAGCTTCACGACCAAGACCAGGACCTCGGAGGAGAGACCCAAGTGGCCCCAAGAGGAGGTAGGATTCTGGCTGGCCCTGGGGAAGCAGAGTGAGGGGCCGAGATCAAAGGCATCTGTGCAGCCCCCAAGTCAGCATGTGAGTCAGTTCTCCATTCGTTCAGTTATGCATGGAAGTCCTGGCCACTCCTGTTCACACATCAGATGCCGTAGTAAATGCTGAGGAAATCTTGTTGAGGCTGATTGGCAGCCAGGGCTCCCAGTAGACACCCAGCCCCCCAGCAGAGCTTGGGTCCTTCACCGGCTTGCTCTGGATCTGCTTGCGTTGGGGTGGTCCCTGAGACTGTCGCCTCTCCCCGGGTGGTTTCAGTCAGTCATAGGGATCTGGTACTGCTGGCAAGTGTAGACAGCTGCAGCCAGTGGTTGGGACAGCCCAGCGGTGAGGGGCAGTGACCCAAGTGCATTTCACAGGGGCGGTTGAATCTGGTGACACTTCTCTGAAAGACCTGGGGCCTTGGTATGATTGACCATTCACTGTAAATAACCATTTTGCAAATAATTATTGGAAAGTTTGACAGTCTTGGAGAAGAAATGCATGCTAATGAGGCTAGTAGTTTTAAGCATAACTGTATTTTCTTTTACTTATAGCAAAGTAATGTGCATTCTAATAAACACTTTTGAAAAGTTGCCTTTCAAAAAGAAAAACTTACATATATATAGAAAGAAGATGCATGTGAAGGAACTTCTATTTGACTAATTCTATGGAAAGTGAGAATGAACTGCTTTCTTATTTTTTTTTTTTAACTGGAGTATAGTTGCTTTACAATGTTGTATTAGTGTCTGCATTTCCCTCTTCCTATGTTACTGTAAAGCCATTTCTAGACCTTATGTAATTTAATACATAAATTGTTCAGTTGTATGTGTGTGTTTATTGAATTTTTTACATATTTATACAAAATCATAATGGCTCCTAAGACAAAATTAATGGTAATCCTTTAATATCATGAAATATCTGGTAGATATTCAAATTTGTTCTACAGTAGTTTTTATAGGGTCTTTCTTTGAAGGAAAATTCTGATAATAGGCACATATTGCCTTTGCTTGTTATATCTCCTTTGAGCCTTTTTGTTGTCATTTAGTTGTGTGGAGGGGGGTGGTGTAAGCAGGGGTCTTTTTTTTCATGATATTATTTATCTGGGAAACTCAAAATATCTCACAAATTATACTCATGGTTTCCATATGACGTCAAGAAAATCACTCTGTGCATCAGACTCTACATCTTTAAAATGAGAATAATTAGACATCAATACAATTAGTAATCATTTATTGTATCCCCATAAGATTAATGACATTATTTAAATATTTTTAAAAATAAAGTTTTAAAGGCATTTTACAGTTATACAGAGCATACAAGTAAGCATATTGAAGATGGACTTGAGATCAGGTACACATATGAACAACATGAAGTGATACACAAATATTTGGTTGGCCCAGCTCAAGCTATCCACTGGTCATGTACAGATGTGAGAACTGGACCATAAGGAAGGCTGAGCACCAAAGGTTGATCTTTCAAAGTGTGGTGCTGGAGAAGACTCTTGAGAGTTCCTGGGACAGCAAGGAGATCAAACCTATCAATCCTAAAAGAAATCAACCCTGAATGTTCATTGGAAGTATTGAGACTGAAGTTGAAGCTCAAATACTTTGGCCACCTGATGCAAAGAGCTGACTCATTGGAAAAGACCCTGATGCTAGGAAAGATTGGAAGCAGGAGGAGAAGGGGGAAACAGAGGATGAGATGGTTGGGTGGCATCACTGACTCAATGGACATGAGTTTGAGCAAACTCCAGGAGATAGTGAAGTACAGGGAAGCCTGGCATGCTGCAGTCCATGGTGTTGAAAAGAGTCGGACACAAATGAACGACTGAACAACTAGCTCACATTATATTTTGTCATCAGCATTTGGGAAAATGTATGGTGTTGGAGAAGACTCTTGAGAGTCCCTTGGACTGCAAGGAGATCCAACCAGTTCATCCTAAAGGAGATCAGTCCTGGGTATTCATTGGAAGGACTGATGCTGAAGCTGAAACTCCAATACTTTGGCCACCTCATGCGAAGAGTTGACTCATTGGAAAAACCCTGATGCTGGGAGGGATTGGGGGCAGGAGGAGAAAGGGACGACAGAGGATGAGATGGCTGGATGGCATCACCAACTCGATGGACATGTGTTTGAGTAAACTCTGGGAGTTTGTGATGGACAGGGAGGCATGGTGTGCTGCGATTCATGGGGTCGCAGAGAGTCAGACACGACTGAGTGACTGAACTGACTGACTGACTGATGCTTTAAATACAGTTGTTTTTTTTCTTATTTTAATTGGAATGCAATTGCTTTACAATGCTCTGTTAATCTCTGCTGTACAACAGTGCGAATCAGCTGTATGCATATGTATACCCCCTCCCTCTTGAGCCTCTCTCTCACCCTCCACACCCATCCCACCCCTCTAGATTGTCACCCCTCTAGAGCACCAAGCTAGCTCTTTTTATACAGCAGCTTCACACTAGCTATTCACTTTACACATAGTAGTGTGTATATGTCAATACTACTCTCTCAGTTTGTCCCCCTCCCCTCCCCCAACTGTGTCCACAAGCCCGTTCTCTACGTCTGTGCCTCTGTTCCTGCCTTGCAAAGTTCTTAAAATAGTCTTTGTGTCATTGATGTTACTAGGTTTCTCTATTACGTGTATTGGTATTGGTTTATCTTTATCCTGCTTCATTCTCAAGTGCACTTTTAATTTGAGAACTCGTCTCTCTCTTCAATTATGTAGAATTATCAGATATCTCTTCAAATATTTCTACTCTTACTCCAGCTGGTCTCTTTTTCTTTAGCTCTGGTTTGTTAGCATATAGGAAGCTGTCCTCCATATCTTTTAGTTTCACTCTAGAATATTTATACCTGTCTCTGCCTGTCCCTGCTATGTGCATGTGGCCTCAGATGCCAGTGGAGTGGTGTCCACAAACTTACACCAAACTCTTTTGTTCTACAGGCAACACCAGGGATGCATAGTTTATTACCAAACCATTGAGAAGAGCCTACTTCCCTTCTTATAGTCCAAGTGTTTATTACTACTGGAATGATTAGATCATCTTTTGTATTTCTATGAAATAATTATTAGGATACTATGTAGTAGGTTAAAAGTTGTTGACCTTTATGTACTGACATGGAAAAATTGCTAAGACAAATTAAAAAGCAAATACAAGTAATGCATACAGTTGACATCATGTGCACCTATACATACACACCATGTATGTGTATGTGTATATATACATATGTGGAGGAGGGCATGGCAAACCACTCTAGTACTCTTGCCTGGAGAATCCCATGGACTGAGGAGCCTGGCAGGCTACAGCCCATAGGGTCACAAAGACCGGGACACGAGTGAAGTGACTTAGCATGCATATATATATATATATATATATATGTATATATAAACTTTAATTGATAGGCCTATTAGTCAGACTGCAAAGTTTAGAGCCAGCCATCACCAGAGAACTGATGTTTTCAAATTGTGGTGCTGAAGAAGATTCTTGAGAATCCATTGAACTGAAAGGAGATCAAACCAGTCAATCTTAAAAGGAAATCAACCCTGAATATTCACTGGAAGGACTGATGCTGAAGCTGAAGTTCCAATACATTGGCAACCTGATGTCAAGAGCTGACTTGCTGAAAAAGACCCTGATGCTGGGAAAGATTGAAGGTAGGAGGAGAAGCGACAGCAAAGATGAGGTGGTTGGATGGCATCATTGACTCAGTGGATATGAGTTTGAGTAAACCCTGGAAGACAGTGAAGGACAGAGAAGTCTGGCTTGTTGCAGTCCATGGGGTCACAAAGAGTTGGACACGACTGAGTGACTAAGCACAGAACAGCACAAACCCACCCTCATGCTCGGTAACTCCCTGGAAATGCTCACAGTTCCCTGCTCAGGGAGCTAAGATCCCACATGCCACACTGCAAGGCCAAAATAAAAGTAATAACCAGACAGTTTGGCAGATGGGAGGTTAGGAGATCAGGGAAGCATTCGTATTTGTTGAGTACCTTCTATAAACTGTGCTAAGAGCTGCTTATCTGTTATCTCATTTTGATCTCTTGGCCATTTATATGGCAGGCCTCTTCTTCCTCTTATGAATGAGGAACCCAAGGCTCTTAAAAAAATAATTTGTGAGGAGTCATCAATAGTGTTGCCACAAGAACATACTGTGAAGTGGAGAAGACATCGTTTAGGCCCTAAGGAGAAATGTTTACTAAGAGAAAATTCTTAAGCATGTGGTTCCTTACCCAGGAAAATTTAGCAACCTCCTTTTTGGTCTCTAGAAGTATTAAGCTTATTTTTGTGATGGTTAAAGAATGGTTCTGCCCAAAGGTAGAGGAGTTAGACACATGCATTCACAAAGTTTCTTCTAAGTCTTATGATACTGTAATTTGGTGTTTTTTATGATTTCAGATGTGTTCTTGTTTATTTCCTTTTCTTAGGGTGGATAATATAAATGCAGCTGTGATGGATTTGAAAGAAAAGATTTGTTATCTAAGTGAAGAGGCCAAAATAGGAGCACATAGAAAACCAATGATCTTTCTCCATCCTAGTGACTGTGGTGGAGTCCTTGTGGAATTGGAGCAAGCCTGATGAATAATTCACAAGAAACTGATTGCCCTGAAAAAGTCTTATCAGAGTGTGCTTTGACACTGAGTCCTTCACTGCTTCCGTCACTGAGAAGCCAGAACTAAATTACGGAAAGGGATTTTTTTTTAATTATATGTGTATATATGCATATATATACACACACAAAATATTTGCTGATTACTTTGGATATTTTCCTGATATGGAGAAAGCTTTGATGACTGAATACTTATGGAATATTATTAAAATCATATTCACAGAAACAAATTATTCCTATTCTGAAATGGGGTGATTGAGTACAGTGTGTCTGCTGTGTGGAAGGGAGTGCAGGATGGAGGCATAGAGGACACCTGACAGCTGCCTGGCCACGTATCTGAGACAAGGGGTTCCTAAGGATGTTACGGAGAGTTTTTTTAGAGCAAACTATTTAAGGATAAGGAGTCTTTACCTCAGAATTTTTGTTCTTCTGCAGCAGTGCATGTTCACAATTTCCTTATTTTGGGGGCTACTGCTGGATTATGAACAAGAAGTTTTGTGGCAAACTTGGTGCCTAATCTAGTGGGTGTATAGATAGGTAACTTTTTTTAAGTTGGTAGCCATAGAAAATTGGAAATATCAAAGAAACATTTCATTCAGAGATGGGCACAATAAAGGACAGACAGAACTGGTAATGACCTAATAGAAGCAGAAGAGATCAAGAAGAGATGGAAAGAATACACTAAAGAACTGTATTAAAAAGATCTTAATGATCTGGATAACCACAATGGTGTAGTCTCTCATTCAGAGTCAGGCATCCTGGAGTGTGAAGTCAAGTGGGCCTTAGGAAACAATGCTGCCAATAAATCTAGTGGGGGGAATGGAATTCCAGCAGAGTTATTTAGAATCCTAAAAGATGATGCTATTAAAGTGCTGCACTCAGTATGTCAGCAAATTTGGAAAACCTAGCAGAGGCCACAGAACTGGCAAAGGTCAATCCTCATCCCAATCCCCAAGAAGGGCAGTACTAAGGAATTTTCAAATCACTGGACAATTGTACTCATCTCCCATGCTAGTGGGGCTTCCCTGGTGGCTCAGACAGTAAAGCGTCTGTCTACAATGCAGGAGACACGGGTTTGATCCCTGGGTCGGGAAGATCCTCTGGAGAAGGAAACGGCAACCCACTCCAGTATTCTTGCCTGGAAAATCCCATGTATGGAGGAGCATGGTAGGCTACAGTTCATGGGTTCGCAAAGAGTTGGACACGACTGAGCAACTTCACTTCACTTCACTTCCCATGCTAGTAAGCTTATGCTCAAAATCCTCCAAGCTAGGCTTCAGCAGTATGTGAACCAAGAACTTCCAGATATTCAAGCTGGGTTTAGAAAAGGCAGGGGAACCAGAAATCAAATTGCCAGCATTTGCTAGATCATAGAGAAAGCAAAGGAATTCCAGAAAAACATCGACTTCTGTTTCATTGACTATGCTAGAGCCTTTGACTGTGTGGATCACAACAAACTGTGGAAAATTCTTAAAGAGATGAGAATACCAGACTGCTTTACCTGTCTCCTGAGAAACCTGTATGTGGGTCAAGAAGCAACAGTTAGAACACTATATGGAACAACTGATTGGTTCAGGATTGAGAATGGGGTACCACACAGCTGTCTGCTATCACCCTGTTTATTTAACCTATATGCTGAGTGCATTGTGAAAAATGCCAGGCTGGATGAGTTACAAGCTGGAATCAAGATTGCTGGGAGAAATATAAACAACCTCAGATATGCAGATGATACCACTCTAATGGCAGAAAGCAAAGAGGAACTAAAGAGCCTCTTGATGAAGGTGAAGGGGAAAGTGAAAAAGCCAGCTTAAAACTCAACATTAAAAAAAAACCAACAACCTACATCACAGTGATTGTAGCCATGAAATGAAAAGATGCTTGCTCCTTGAAAGAAAAGCTATGACAAACCTAGACAGCATATTAGAAAGCAGAGACATTACTTTGCCGACAAAGGTTCACATAGTCAAAGCTATGGTTTTTTCTGTAGTCACACATGGATATGATAGTTGGACCATAATGAAGGCTGAGTGCCGAGGAATGGATGCTTTCAAACTATGGTGCTGAAGAAGACTCTTGAGAGTCCCTTGGACTGCAAAGAGAACAAACCAGTCAATCCTAAGGAAATCAACCCTGAATATTCATTGGAAGGACCGAAGCTGAAGCTGAACCTCCAATACTTTGGTCATCTGATGCAGAGACCCAAGTCACTGGGAAAAATAGAAGACAGGAGGAGAAGAGGATGACAGAGGAAGAGATGGTTGGATGGTATCACTGGCTCAATGGACATGAGTTTGAGCAAGCTCTGGGAGATGGTGAAGGACATGGAAGCCTGCTGTGCTACAGTCCATGGGGTCACAAAGTCGGACACGACTGAGTGACTGAACAACAACGACAAAGATCATGGCATCCGGTCCCATACTTCATGGCAAATAGAAGGGGAAACGGTGAAAGCAGTGACAGATTTCCTTTTCTTGGGCTCTAAAATCACCCCAGATGGTGACTGCAGCCATAAAATTAGAAGACAATTGCTTCTTGGCAGGAAAGCTATGAGAAACCTAGACAGTGTATTAAAAAGCAAAGATATCACTTTGCCAACAAAGGTCCATATAGTCAAGGCTATGATCTTTTCCATTCCAGGATGTCCATTCCAGACATCCTGGAATGTGAAGTCAAGTGGGCCTTAGGAAGCATCACTATGAACAAAGCTAGTGGAGGTGATGGACTTCAGCTGAGCTATTTCAAATCCTGAAAGATGATGCTGTGAAAGTGCTACTCAATATGCCAGCAAATTTGGAAAACTCAGAAGTGGCCACAGGACTGGAAAAGGTCAGCTTGCATTCCAATCCCAAAGAAAGGCAATGCTAAAGAATGCTCAAACTACTGCACAATTGCACTCATCTCACACGCTAGTAAAGTAATGCTCAAAATTCTCCAAGCCAGGCTTCAGCAATACATGAACTGTGAACTTCCAGATGTTGAAGCTGGTTTTAGAAAAGGCAGAGGAACCAGAGATCAAATTGCCAACATCTACTGAATCATTGAAAAAGCAAGAGAGTTCCGGAAAAACATCTATTTCTGCATATTGACTATGCCAAAGCCTTTGACTGTGTGGATCACAATAAACTGTGGGAAATTCTGAAAGAGATGGGAATACCAGACCACCTGACCTGACTCTTGAGAAACCTGTATGCAGGTCATGAAGCAACAGTTATAACTGGACATGGAACAACAGACTGTTTCCAAATAGGAAAAGGAGTACCTCAAGGCTGTATATTGTCACCCTGCTTATTTAACTTATCTGTGGAGTACATCATGAGAAATGCTGGGCTGGAAGAAGCACAAGCTAGAATCAAGACTGCCAGGAAAAGTATCAATAACCTCAGATATGCAGATGACACCACCCTTATGGCAGAAAGTGAAGAAGAACTAAAGAGCCTCTTGATGAAAGTGAAAGAGGAGAGTGAAAAAATTGGCTTAAAGCTCAACATTCAGAAAACTAAGATCATGGCATCCAGTCCCATCACTTCATGGGAAATAGATGGGGAAACAGTGGCTGACTTTATTTTGGGGGGCTCCAAAATCACTGCAGATGGTGATTGCAGCCATGAAATTAAAAGATGCTTACTCCTTGGAAGGAAAGTTATGGCCAACCTAGAGAGCATATCAAAAAGCAGAGACGTTACTTTGCCAACAAAGGTCCATCTAGTCAAGGCTATGGTTTTTCCAGTGGTCATGTATGGATGTGAGAGTTGGACTATAAAGAAAGCCGAGCGCCGAAGAATTGATGCTTTTGAACTGTAGTGTTGGAGAAGACTCTTGAGAGTCCCTTGGACTTCAAGAAGATCCAACCAGTCCATCCTGAAGGAGATCAGTCCTGGGTGTTCATTGGAGGGACTGATGTTGAAGCTGAAGCTCTAATACTTTGGCCACCTGATGCGAAGTGCTGACTCATTTGAAAAGACCCTGATGCTGGGAAACATTGAGGGCAGGAGGAGATGGGGACGACAGAGGATGAGATGGTTGGATGGCATCATTGACTCGATGGACATGGGTTTTGGTGGACTCCGGGAGTTGGTGATGGACAGGGAGGCCTGGTGTTCTGTGGTTCATGGGGTCACAAAGTCGGACACGACTGAGCGACTTAATTGAACTGATGATCTTTTCAGTAGTCATGTACGAATGTGAGAGCTCAGTAGTAAAGAAGGCAGAGCACCAAATAATTAATATTTTCTTTTGTGTGTGTGTGAAAAAAGTTGTATTTGCCAGAAATGTAAATACTTATATAATTATGTATTATATCTGTTAGTAACACAACAATTCAATTAGTAGGACTACATAGGAGACCTTGAACAAGACAAAGAGTTTAGTATTATTCATATATTTGTATCAAATGACTTGAAACTAAAAACATTTAAAAAATAACTAAATGAAAAAACATAAAATTGCTGAAATAATGTTCAGAACATCCTATTTTGAGTAACAACTAACTATGTAGTTAACACAATGCTATATAATAAAGAATTAATATTTTCAAATTGTGGTGCTGGAGAAGACTCTTCAGAGTCCGTTGGACAGCAAAGAGATCAAACCAGTCAATCCTAAGGAAAATCAACCCTGAATCTTAACCACTGAACAAACATGGTACTCATAAGCAAAACTTTTAAGGTAGCTGTTGCTGGGAATGGCCACAAGGCTGCTGGATTTTCTAATGCCCAACTGTGGTTACTCTGAAAATGAAAGCTTTATGAGAGTTTTCATTCAGGGCTGTAATTTAATGTGGAATGTACCTGAATAAATATCCAAAAGCTTGTGTGTTTTTCCCTAGCTTTCTTTTTTAAATTAATCTTTATTCTATATTGTAGTAACAGTGATATACAATGTGTTGTGGGTGGCAGGTGAACTGAATGTGTTTTCAGTTTTACATATATATATATATATATATATATATATGTATTCATTTGCATTTTTCCCCATGGAATTCATTACAGTGTGTTCACAGAAATCCTTTGTTATACCTAGGTCTTTGATGATTACCTTTTTTACATGGAATGATTATATTTGCTTACTCTAAACTTCTATTTTTTTCCCTTTCCACTTGCTTTCTCCTTAATAATCAGAAAATTGTTTTCTAGGTCTCTGAGTCTTCATGTTGCTCAGTGAATAAACTGGTGGGTGTTTATCAATTCCAGCTATAAATGATATCTAAAGATATATATCTTTTTCTGATTTTGATTTTGATTTTCTTCACCTTGTTTGATCATCCCTAGTTTTATCAACGTTCCTGAAAATCACATTATGTTATTTTCTTCTGGCAGAGTCATGTTCCATTGTGTACATAGGTCTTTTTTCTCTCCATTTATCTCCCAATAAACAATATGTTTGTTTCCGTTTTTTGGCTGTTGTGAAGTGTAGTCCAGTACATGCACATGTATTTCAAAAGGTCCGCACCTCCAGCCTCACCCCCAGCCTCGTAGGCGACCACGTGCGCGCGCGCACACACACACACAAAGATACACACACACACACACACACACACACACACACTCGCCGCCAAGACAGGTCAAGAGCTGGAAAGCACAGGTAAGGGAGACGGAGAAAGAGGGAGAGAGAGACAGCAAGAAGACCACACAGGCTCCCCAACCCCCTGCCTCCACACCCTCCCCCCTCCATTCTGGGTATTCACCCGGCCTCCAGTCGCCCGACCACACCCTCGCCCACCTACACACTCACACACACACTCTCACCCTCTGGTCTGGGGGCGGGGGCTGGGTCTTGCCTTAGGTAGCCAAGCTGAAGGGGACCTTTGAGACCTCGGCTGCGCGGAAGTCTTGGGGACCCCACGGGGGACTGCCAGCCCCAGGGCACCGCGTCCAGCCCGGCCGGCCCAAGGCGAACGCCCCCTCCCTTGGGGAAGCTGCTTGTTTGGCATGGCCTCTTTCTGAGGTGGTCACGGTTGTGCCAGTGTGTCTGTCTCGGATGGGATGCCATCCTCTCTCCCGTGTCTGTCTCCCGTTTGCCGTCTCTCTGTCAGTCGCTCTGTGTCTCCCTCTCTCTTTCTCCCTGCGTGTGTGTGCGCGAGCGTGTCTGTCTGTCTGCCTGCATCTCCCTCTCGCCCTCTCCGAGTCTGTCTCTGAACCTTCCTCTCTTTCTGCCTCTGAGTCTCCTGACCCCCGGCCTCCCGTACCTTCCTCTGGCCCCAGCCTCTCACAGGTGCTCTGGCTCTGGCTGACGAGCTTGCGCCGGCCGACTGTCTCATTTCTCCAGAGTGCGTGCGAGTGTGTGTGTGTGTGTCCGTGCGCCTGCCTGTTCCTCGTCTGCTCTCTCAGGAAGGACCTGTGCTTGGCGGGCGGCGTGGGGACAAGGGGAGCCGCGGTCGGGCGAAGGGGCGGGGCTGCCGCCCTCCGTCCACCGTGCTGGTGGCTCCCGGTGGGTTTGGGCACCAGGCAGGTGTCGGGCAGGATGGACGCTCAGGGCCCCGGGCTTGGCTTTGCCTAGGCCCGCAGGAGGCTCAGAGGCCCTTGGGCCGCGGGCCGCGGCGGCCCAGAAGCCAAACACGTCCGGGGCCACGTGGCCCTGAGCAGCGAATGAGATGGGGGCGGGGGCCGCCGAGAGGGGGCGGGCCTGGAGAGGCCCAGGTTGGGAGGGCGCCCCGAGACCTCTGCGCCCCTCACCCCACCCCGCAGCCCCTGCACGCACGCCCAGCCGGCCGCTAGGGGTCCCGGAAGCCCTCCAGCCCCCGGGCCAGGCTGGCGATGGCAGAGGGTGGCGGTGGGCGGTGGGCGGTGGGCGGTGGGCGGGGCGGCGTCAGCTGGCCGGAGTCCAGTCGCCGGTCGTGCGGCTCAAGTTCAGCGCGCGCCCGCCAGGTGAAGAGGTGCCTCCGGCTGACCCCACCGGCAGGTCAGAGCGAAAGGGAGGCGCAGTGCAGGGCTCTTAGGTCGCCCGGCATCAGCCGCCTCAGTCTGCAGCCATACCACCCTGAACGCGCCCGACCTCCTGTGATCTTGGAAGCTAAGTAGGGTCGGGCCTGATTAGTACTTGGATGTAGTACTGGGAATACCGGGTGCTGTAGGTTTTTTGCCTCCCCTCTCTTTTAGCCCCCGCCCCCGGCGGCTGGCGCCGCAAGCCCCACCTGCCCCTGGCCCCTCGCACTCCACCGCGCTCAGAGCTGCAGGCGGCCCTCAAAGGCAGCGGCGTCACAACTGTTGGGCACCCGCAGCCCCAGCCCCTCCTGGGGTGGGTGGCCGGGGCCCCAACTCCCGCTGCAGACCTGGGTTGCCTCTGCGCGGCCCGCGAGCCCCTCCACATTCGGCTTCCAGGAAACCAGACGACCTTCGGGTCTCCATCTGGGGCTCCTTTGGCATGCCTCAGGCAATCCCCCGGGCTGGCCCAGCCCCTGCCCCAGGCCCATATCAGGCCCTGCCTGCATCCTCTGAAGATTGTACTCCCTCACACCGACCGAGCAGTCAGTGGCTCGCAGAAAGCTACCCACCACTTTTCTGCATTTCTTCATTGTCCTCACTGTTTCCCCCTGGCATTGCCTGTGTTCTCAGGAAATGCAGCTCCTGTCAATGTGAATGCAGCCCCACTTTGTCTGGAAGCCAAAGCCCTACTTGGTCCTAGAACTAGAGTCCTTTTAGAGTGGACGCAGCCTCGTTTTGTCCTGAAGCAAACTCTCGAAGGAGAATGAGTCCTGTCCCACAGGACTCATGAGACCCTGACCCACAGTTTCCCAGCCCAAGCCTGGGTGGTTCCTGAGGAGGCACAGCTGGTTTCAGTCACCGGAGGAGCCAAGTCAAAGGGTGGAATGCACATGTGCCAGTGGGTTAGAGAGGCGGTCTCAGCCCCTCATGATCAGTGTGGGAACTTCAGGCTCTGCCTACTTCACAGCCCACTGAACAGTGCTCCCTGCTGTCAGAACTGCTCAATCCATACAACTTGGGACAGTCACACTGAAATGGAGATGTGTTTGCATGCCTGCTTAGTTGGTAAATTGTCAACAACTCTTTGCAACCCCATGGCCTGTAGGCCACCAGGCTCCTCTGTCCATGGGCTTTTCCAGGCAAGAATATTGGAATGGGTTGCCATTTCCACCTCCAAGGAATCTTCCTGACCCAGGGATCAAACCCATGTCTCTCTCATTGACCTGCGGGGGGAAGGGTCTTGACAATTTAGCCACTTAGGAAGCCCTGAAATGGAGACAATGTCCCATAACTCTTCTAAAAATAGTTAAGTAGCAATTAATTGAAAACCATTTTGTGTGAAATCAATGCAGTTGCAAAGATTACAACTTGCACCAAATTCACTTAAAGTTACTCACAGACACATTTTTAAATGCAAAATGATTCAAAATTATAGGAGAAAAC
This sequence comes from Cervus elaphus, assembly GCF_910594005.1. NCBI lineage: Eukaryota > Metazoa > Chordata > Mammalia > Artiodactyla > Cervidae > Cervus > Cervus elaphus. The sequence continues at coordinate 2,092,702 of NC_057847.1, forward strand.
ATAGAAGCAAATCAATATGAGCTTGGGCTTGGTCATATAGATCATGAAATTTGAGGTTTAAGACACAACGTAAAAAAGGCAATCCACGTAGAAAAACAAGGGATACTGTGGACTTCATTATAAAGTTGAAGATTTCAACTCTGTGAAAGACCTTTTTCAGAAAGTGAAAAGACAAATCACCAACTAGGAGAAAAACAGTTGCAAAAACTTAACCAGGTAAGTTCAGTTCAGTTGAGTTGCTCAATCATGTCCAACTCTTTGCGACCCCATGAACTGTAGCACACCTGGCCTCCCTGTCCATCACCAACTTCCTGCTGCTGCTGCTGCTGCTAAGTCGCTTCAGTCGTGTCCGACTCTGTGCGATCCCATGGACTGCAGCCTACCAGGCTCCTCCGTCCATGGGATTTTCCAGGCAAGAGTACTGGAATGGGTTGCCATTGCCTTCTCCGACCAACTTCCTGAATTTGCTCAAACTCATGTCTATCGAATCGATGATGCCATCCAATCATCTCATCTCTGTCGTCCCCTTCTCCTCCCACCTTCAATCTTTCCCAGCATCAGGGTCTTCTCAAATGTCAGCTCTTCACATCAAGTGACCAAAGTATTGGAGCTTCAGCTTTAACATTAGTCCTTCCAATGAATATTCAGGATTGATTTCTTTCAGGAGGGACTGATTGGATCTCCTTGCAGTCCAAGCAACTGTCAAGAGTCTTCTCCAACACTACAGTTCAAAAGCTTCAGTTGTTCGGTACTCAGCTTTCTTTATCATCCAACTCTCACATCCATACATGACCACTGGAAAAACCATAGCCTTGACTAAACGGACCTTTGTTGGTAAAGTAATGTCTCTGCTTTTTAATATGCTGTCTAGGTGGGTTATAACTTTTCCTCCAAGGAGTAAGCGTCTTTTAATTTCATGGCTGCAGTCACCATCTGTAGTGATTTTGGAGCCCAAGAAAATAAAGTCTGTCACGGTTTCCATTGTTTCCCCCATGGGAGCAGATGCCATGATATTAGTTTTCTGAATGTTGAATTTAAACCAGCTTTTCCACTCTCCTCTTTCACTTTGGTCAAGAGGCTCTTCAGTTCCTCTTCACTTTCTGCCATAAGGGTGGTGTCACCTGTTATCTGAGGTTATTGATATTTCTTCCAGCAGTCTTGACTCCAGCTTGTTCTTCATCCTGTCTGGCATTTTGCGTGATGTACTCTGCATATAACTTAAATAAACAGGGTGACATACTGACATACTCCTTCCCCAATTTAGAACCATTCTATTGTTCCGTGTCCAGTTCTAACTGTTGCAATTCTTGACCTGCATACAGATTTCTCAGGAGGCAGGTAAGGTGGTCTGGTATTCCCATCTTTTGAAAAATTTTCCAGTTTGTTGTGATCTACACAGTCAAAGACTTTGGCATAATCAATAAAGCTGAAGTATATGTTTTTCTGGAATTCTCTTGGTTTTTATTTGATACAATGGTTGTTGGCAATTTGATCTCTGGTTCCTCTGTCTTTTCTAAATCCAGGTTGAACATCTGGAAGTTCATGGTTCATATATTGCTGAAGCCTGGAGTGGAGAATTTTGAGGATTACTTTGCGAGCATATGAGATGAGAACAGTTGTGTGGTAAAGGATTTTAACCTGGTAAAGGATTTATCTAAAAGCATAAAAGGAACTCTAACAGAAATAACCCCAGTAAACACAGATGTAGATCTACCAAAACCAGATTGTACATGGTATGATACTCTATATAGAACATACTGAAGATAATCCCCCAAGACAAATAGTCCTCATCGAGAAAATCAGTTAAGTTTCAGGATACAAATTAATCTACCAAAATTGGCTGCATTTCTGTATACTCAAAACAGATTATCAGGATGAGAATTTCAGACAATAACCCTATCGACAATGCCATTTCCAAAAATAAAAGATCTAGTGAAAAGTGAAAGTGTTAGTCACTCAGTTGTAACTCTTTGTGACCCATAGACTGTAACCTGCCAGGCTTCTCTGCCCATGGAATTCTCCAGGCAATTGGAGTGAGCTGCCATTCCCTTCTCCAAGGGAGTTTCCTGAACCAGTGATCGAACCCAAGCTCTCTGAATTGCATGCAGATTCTTTACTGTCTGAGCCACCAAGGAAGCCCAGAAGATCTGGGGATATATTTAAAATCAGGAAGTAATTATTGTATACACCCCAAACTAGAAGACACTGATGAATGAAATTAAAAATAATGTGAGTGAATGGAAATATATATGCCATGCTCATTGATTCGAACAATTCATATTGTGAAAATGATTTCATAGCCCAAGGCAATCTAGAGATTTGAGACCATTCCTGTTAAAAAACCAATGGGATTCTTTGGTGGACAAAGCATATAACATATATGGCAAAAAAAGAACCCAAAGAGTGAATATGATTTTAGGAAAGAAGGAAAACCTGGGACATATCATGCTCCCTGACTCCAAACTATACTAGAAATCTAGAATCATCAAAATAATATGGTACTGGCATAAAAGAAATACACATAGATCCATGGGACAGAACTGAGAATCCAGAATTAAACCTGTGCTTCTATGGTCAACTCATCTAAGGCAAAGGAGATGAGAATAACAATGGGAAAAGGAAAACCTCATCAAGAAATTATGTTGGGAACACTAGACAGCTGCCTAGTATGATTCTGGACAAGAATCTTACTGGGAAACTTTCTCATAACATCTACAAAAATAACTTCAAAATGAATTCAGTACTTCAACCTAACACCTGAAGCCATCAAACTCATAGAAGAAAATATAGGCATGATGCTTTCGGACATCAGTCTTAGCAATATGTTTTATATCTATCCTCTCAAGCAAGGGAAACAAAAACAAAATAAACTAATGAGACTCCATCTAACCAAAAACTTTTCACTGCAAAGGATACCATCTACAAAAGAAGAGTTTCTGAGAAAATATTTCCAACCAATTTTCTGATCGATTGTGATAAAATATTTCCAAGCCATATATCTGAAAGGGGGTTCATATCCAAAGTGGACCAAGAGTCACACAACTCACTCTCCAAAAGACAAAAACCAAGTAAATACCTGGCAGAAGACCAAACATTTTCCTAAAGCATATATACCAATGGCCAACAAGATACATGGAAAGATGGTCAGCATCACTTATCTTCAGGGAAATGCACATCTAAACCACAATGAGATGACCACCTGAAATCAGAAAGAACGTCTGTCATCCAAAAGACACCAAATAGCAATGATTGGTGAGGGTGTAAAGGAAAGGGAATCCTCAGCATTTTGTTAGGAATGTTCCTTGGTACAGTCACTATGGGAAACAGCATGGAGGTTCCTCAGGAAATTAAACATAGAAATACTATATGATGCAGGAATTACACTTGAGAGTATCATTCTGAAGGAAACAAAGCCGTGAATTCAAAAAGATATACACACCCCTAAGTTTACAGCAGCTTTATAGCTGAGATATGGAAGGCACAAATGGATAAAGGAGATTTGTGTATATAGGCCATTCTCATAGCAGACAGTGGGGTTGCCTTTGGTTGTCACAAAGCTAACTGGCACCTCAGTAGTCACAACAGAAGGACCCTACAATGAATTAATTTGCAGGAGCTAGCACGTCTGCACCCCTTCACCCTCAGCCCTCAGCCTCCATGTAGTGCTCCTTTTACAGGAGAGATATTTTTCTTGCTTTCAGACAGACAGACAAAAGGTGGAAAGTGTCTCTCCTCATGGGTCTTTCCTTCAGTAACAATAAGTAAAAAAATATATCATTAAGGCATTATTTTGAAGTGATCTGCCTTGAGACTTAACAACACATACATATGCACATGCAAACATACATGAAAGAGAGAAAGAGAATGAGAGACAGAGAGGGAGAAGGGATGGAGAAAAAGAGAAACAGAAACACAGGCAGACAGAAGTCAAGAGACAGAGGCAGAGAGACACACAGAGTGACAAGAGAAAGTCACAGAGCGAGTGAACACAGGACAGAGGGAATGAGCAGAAATCACAGTTTTCATCACCCAGTATACATCACCCAGTATACATCCAAGTCGCCGTGTCCATCCACCCTAGAAGGGTGGGGATGACAGAAAGATATTTGTCCAGGAGGCAGAAATGCTGGACACCATTCAGGGAGTGGGGCCAACTCACCTCTGAGCCCGAGATGAGACAACTGGACATGAATCTAAAGGAACAGGAGGACCTGGAATGTTGGGGCCAAAGTTTGAATTTTATTTACTTTCACTCCTCCCCTGGGGTTATGGGAAATAGGGAGGAAGGGATCTGCTTGACCCCAGAGCAGACACAGGTCTGTCTCTGTTGCATTCTGTGTTTTGCCAGCCCTTTTTGGAATCCATCCTTTGTTAAGTCCATGTATGTGCTTCATGTGATACCAGCCCTTGGGTTTCACAGGCAGTGCAGGTGTTTATTGGTCCATGTAACTGATGGCTTCCCCAGGAAGTCAGTGCCACAGTGACCCTCACTGTGCAGATGGGGGATTGGGGAGACCTTGACAGACTCATGGTGTGTCCAAGGTCACATCACTGATAAGGAGGATGAGCCAGGTCTGAACCCAGCTGTGTCCTCAGAGCTGGGGCCGTGGCTGCACCCAGGCATCCAGGGATGGTGGGTTGGAATGTGTCGGTGTCACTGTGCATGGACATAGCTTTGGGTGGGGGATGAGCATTTAGCAACCCAGAGGTGCCTTTGGGGGGCTTCATGTAAGGAGGAAGCCTGGGTAAGTGGACTCCAGGAATACCTCACTTTCCTAGCAAGAAAGCCCAACAGAACCTGGAACCTGGTCACCAGGCATGACTTCTAGAGAAGCCCTCAACCCAACCTAGCTGGTTGAGAAAAAGGAATGGACATGTTGTATTGTGTCCCAATATCCTCTGTCCTTGGCCTCAGGAAAGGTCATAGTGTCTTCCAACACTGTAGATGTTGAGTCAAGTCTCACCCCAGATGCCACTGACTCTTTGCTCTGAGGGACCAAAACGCAACACAGTAAGGCCCAGGGCAGTCCACTCAGGCCCTGAGTAACTGTAATCTCTCACTGTGCATGTGGAGGTAGGGGTTTCTGTGGGGTGGATCTGCCTCAAGCAAGAGCAGGCTGCTGAGGGGTCAGAAACCTGGTGGGCTGGGTGTGTCCACAGCCCAGGTCCACGCTGGCTGCGTGGGAGGTGGAGAGCCAGGGTAGAGCCCTTCCCAGCCTTCTAAGTGGATCTAATAGATTATATTTACATGAACTATTGGGAATAATAAGGGTGAAATACCTGATAGCTCAGTTGGTAAAGAATCTGCCTGCAATGCAGGAGACCCTGGTCTGATTCTTGGGTTGGGAAGATCCACTGGAGAAGGGATAGGCTACACACTCCAGGATTCTTGGGCTTTCCTTGTGGCTCAGCTGGTAAAGAATCAGCCTGCAATGCAGGAGACCTGGGTTCAGTCTCTGGGTTGGGAAGATCCCCTGGAGAAGGGAACGGCTACCCACTCCAATATTCTGGCTTGGAGAATTGCAATCAGCCTAGGAAACAACTATCTTGTATCTTAATAATTTCCTGTTGTCTTTACTATGTCTTTGATTAGTCAAGAAAATCAAGACTTCTCTGTATTGAAATAGTTATGTTTTTTTGGTCTTTTATAAACATACGACCTTGTTTTTTTGTTTGTTTGTTTTTAAAATATTTTATTGTAACTTTGATTAAATAGATAACAAAGTTGTTTCATAGTGATCCGTAGTTCTATTTAACCAAGTGGTCAAGTATTTTGACATTTTAGACAATTTCCTGAACTAATTTCTAAATAAAGTTTTATTGACTTTGAAGTGATTGAGATTGTCCAGAGGGCTCCTGGAAAATTCTCAAGGAATTTGTTCTCACACCTTGTAAAGCAAGAGATGTTAAACTAGGTTTACTTGATATGCTGAAATTCATATACAGCACTGTCAAACAAGAAGTGATATTTATGAAGGAGGAAGACGGAGGTGGAATTGCACATTATCCAGGAGGAAATAGAGGAGTAAGAGAAGCTGATCAATCAAGAGAAGACATACCTGGTGCTGCTCTGTACCTTCAATACCAGTAATGTCTCCCACCATGAAGTGCACTGGTCCTCCTACAGAAATGTGCCATCCAGTGATCTACATTTGGTTGAATACAACCTTGAGAAAACTGACTACCCAGGAGCTAGAAAGGGCACAGAGTTCAATTTTACAATTGTTTTATGGAACTTAAAAGATTCAGCTATCAAGTAAGGAGATTAGCAGCACCATGTCTAGGAGAAAGAAGACTGATGATTCTGTAAACTCACAATATCATAAGTTCTAAGGAGATCACTTTGACATAAAAGTCACCCGGCTAAATGGGACAGTGCCTCTGTCTGGCTACATGAGGCTCTAGTAAATTTTATTTCTAGTTTCTTGGGGAAAAAGAAGCAGTGTATAATCTTCTTTAGTTTATATTTTTATGTATACATTTCTAATATTTTAACAAAATTGTATGAACTTCCTAGAAATTTGTCAGCATCTTTGCTGTCCATAATGTGTGCTATTGTAATTGGTCATAATTCCAGTTATTATCTCAAAATGTTATGTCACCCAAAACAATCAAATTTCATATCAGTTGCATTCAAGTGAACTCTCACCAGCTCCTCAATTCTGGCCATCTTAAGCCTTTTTTCACTCATAGTTATTCTCTTACTCTTATGCTTTCTGAAAGCTCTTATAGTCAGTTACAAACCAGTGTTCTTCATGATCAAGAAAAAAGGAAGCATTTAGTGGAGGAGTTCATGGGTTCCTGAAAGTGCTCATCCCAAACTAAGCAAAATGAGTTAATTACATGAAAGGCAATGAAGATGATTATACTTTTTATAACCTTTAGTTTGAAACATGCTTACTCTTTAATGACTTATTTTCCAGATTGAGGAACTGCTTTGCCCCTTTTTAATAAGCTATCTCTAACTCGCAACAGTTTAATCCATTAAACCTTTGTAAATGAGAAGAAAGTATTTGTCTTTTTCTCTCTGCCTGATCCCTCTAGAATTTAAACACTCTTACTGAATACAGTTGATCCTTGAACAACATGGTTTTGAACTTTATGGGTCAACTTACATGCTGATTTTTTTCCCTATAAATATTACAGTACCACACAATCTGGCATTTGTTGAATCCAAAGGTGAAGAAGTGTGGAAATGGGAGGTTGACTCTAATTTTTATGTGGGACTTTCGACTGCAGAGAGGGTTGGTACCCCTAAGTCAACATTGTTCAAGAGTCAACTGTATTCTTATTTTTATGGCAATCAAATTATTTGCATAAATTCTATAACAATTTATTCTCCTTATAATAGGACACAATTAGAAACATTGTTTTATTACAAAGGTTTGCCTAAGATGTCACTTTTAGGAAGATGTATATAGAACCAGATAGGACCAGACACTTTTCAGGAACTTGCAAAGTTCCCTTGAAAATAATTGGTCTGCTATCTGGCTTACAGGGTAACCAGGCTTACTAGTAAGTAAGTTCAGATCCTGACAGACCCAGGAACATTAGGCTTTACTGGGGACATCTTATCTGGCCGACTTATATGAGGAAAATAATACTATCCCTTTTCATAGATGAGCAGTATAATGTGGTTCACAAATAAAATATTCTAGGTTAATGATCTTAGTAAAGTCCTTTTAATAAGATAGAAGCACAATATTCTAAAATAATAATAGAAACAAAATGTATTTGTACATACATATCCTTTCTAATATGTGAGTTTTGGAAAGTCTCATATTTCATGAATCATTAGCCTGTTTTATCTTGATGTTATACAATCATTTCAAAAATGTAGATGTTGCCACCTACTGTTTGCCTGGAAACATACAAGTACATATAATTCACTTTATATAACAATATTCTTCCTTCTAATTGCATTTCTTTTTTTTATAAAGATCATTTTAATATCAATTCCTTCTTCTTTTGATTTGATTTATTTACTTAAAGTACTCTCTACAAAGGGTCATTACAAGAAATTCTTCCACTGATGCATTGGAAAAATCCTGAGAAAGTGACCTAATATTCCTTAAATCTTCTCCAACATGTTGAAATCATTTCCAAGTTTGAAAAGAGATGCAGTATCTGTAATTGAAACTCTACTTCAAAAATGTATTATTCAGGGCTTCCACGATGGTCCGGTGGTTAAGAATCTGCCTTGCAATGCAGATCCTGATCCCTGGTGCAGGAGGATACCACATGCCATGGAACAACTACACCCACGTGCCACAACTAATGAGCCTGAGTTCTAGAGCCCCAAAGCCACAACTTTTGAGCCCTTGTGCCACAGGAACTGAAGCCCGAATGTCCTAGAGCCTGTGCACCACAAGAAAAACCATCACAATGAGAAGCCTGTGCACTGCAACTAGAGAGTAGGCCCACTTGCTGCAACTAGAGAAAGCCCACACACGGAAATGAACACCAAGTGTAGCCACGCATAAATTAAAAAATAATAAGAATATTTAAAAATAAGTTTGTTGGACTTCCCTGGTGGTCCAGTGGCTAAGAACCCACGTGACAACGCAGGAGACATGGATTCCATCCCTGGTCTGAGAAGATTTCACATGCTGTGGGGCAACAAAGCCCACATGCCATAACTACTGAGCCCTTGTGCCACAACCGCTGAAGCCTGCATGAGCTAGAGCCCATATTTCACAAGCAAAGCCACTGCGAAGAGACACCCATGCGCCACAACTAGAGAATAACCCCCACGCACCACAATGAGAGAAAGCCAGGCGACACCAAGGAAGACCCAGCACAGCCAAAAATAAATAAAGAAATTTTAAAAATACATTAGTCTCTAATGCAAAGAGGTTAAGATTATTGGATTACTATTAGCTTTACTTGCAGATTTATTCAAATTCAAGGTATAACTAAAACTAATAGCAATCCAGTAATTATAACCTCTTTGCATTAGATTAGAGACTAATGTATTTTTAAAATTTATTTATTGAAATAAAAGAATAAAATTTCTATATTTTTTCCTACAAATACATTTAGATGTCAGTGATTAAGTTCTTTTTATTAAGGTAAAATACCAATTTACTTAGCAATTGGTCTTCTAAATTGTCTACTTATTGTTTCTATGATGTGCATATAGCACTATTTTAAGTATGCTATGGACTCAGTCTGGAAAATGAAGTAATTTTTTTTTAATCTTAAAAGTTAGTTTAGACTAATTTTACTACTCTGAGGTAATCTGTTGTCTTCAAACGAATAACTATGACTACACACAGTGATAATCCTAAAATTTGTGAACTGCTTTACAGTCTATGTTTCTTCATATGTTTTAGTTAATTTGGTACTAGTTATAATACTGTGAAGTTATTAGTAATGTTATTGCTTTCTTAATGGATATATTCAGATTTGTGAAGAAGATATATTGAAACATTAAGGGAAAACAAATATTTTTTTCTGGCTACATAACTACTATAAAAACCATTGGTCCTTTTACAGAAAATAATGTGTTGTTTTTTTTTTTTTTTTGAAAACAGGAATTTTTTTCTGAATCCACTAAGTATTATAAAATTGGTTGATACTTTTACATAAATTGATCTCTTTTTTTCAGGGGAATAGCCAAGGGAAAATATTATCATTATTTTCAACGAGATAATGACTGGAAAAGAAAAGCCATGAACATAGGTAAGCTAGTATTTAGATACTAAACTTGCATAAGGACCCCATGTACATATGTAAGCTAGCATTTAGATGCTAAATTTGCATAAGGATCCCAAGTGGGAATAGAAGCACTGTTTAATGCAGGCCAACAATCTTTTATGTATAATTGTTCTGTGACATGGTGTTTTTCTTATTTCAGATGTGTAGTTAAGTGATTCAATATTTTTATAGATTATGTTCTGTAAAGTTATATTAAAAATAATAGCTATATTTCCCTGTGCTGAACAAGATCTCATTTTTTCTTCTCTATTTTATGCATAATAATTTGTACCTCTTAATCCCATACTCCTGTCTCATTCATCACAACTTCCCTCTCCCCAGTGGTAACCACTGTTTTGTTCTCTATGTCTATTAGTTTGTTTCTGTTTTGTTAGATATTAATACAACCTTTTGTTTCACTTTTTAAATTCTATGTGTAAATGATACGATACAATATTTTTCTAGTTTTCTGACCTATTTAACTAAATATAATGCTCTTTATGTCCAATTACATTGCTGCAAATGGCAGGATTTCATTATTTTTAATGACTGAGTAATATTTCATTATATATTATTTTATTTTATTTTATGGCAGAGTAATAGTCTTATATACACAACACACCTTGTGTATCCATTAATCTGTTAGCTTATGGGCTCTTGGGTTGCTTTCATGTATTATCTATGTTAAATAAGCTGCTATGAAAATTGAGGTGCTTGTCTCTTTTTGAATTAGTGTTTTCATTTTCTTTGGACATATAGTCAGTAGTGGAATTGTTACATCATATGGTACCTCTATATTTTTCATTGTTTTTCCTCTTAAATTTATTTATTTTTTTGGCAGATATTTGCTTTACAATGCATTAGTTTCTGATGTACAAGTACTTATATTTTTAGTTTTGAGAGATTTCCATACTGCTTTCCATAGTAGCTGTAACAATCCCTCCAACAGTCTATAAGGGTTCCTTTTTATCCACATCCTTTTTATCCACATGTTATTTGTTATTTATAGACTTTTTGATGACTGTCATTTTGACAAGTGTGAGGTGATATCTGATTGTGGGATTGATTTGCATTCTCTGATGACTAGCAATGTTGAGCACTTTTATCATGTCCCTGTTTGCCATCTGTTAATCTTCCTTGGAAAACTTTCTGTTCATGTCTTCTGTCCACTTTTTAATTGGACTTTTTATTTTGGATTGTATAGACTACTGATATATTTGGATATTAGTCCTTTATAGGACATATCATTTTCAAAGTCTAGGTTGTACAGTAGTCTTTTTGCTAATCTCCAGTTAGTTTTCAGTGACAATTGTTTCACTTGTATTGATAGATATATCTTTGATATATTCTTTGAGGGATGTGAGTTCTGCATCTTCATAATCTGCCATCTTGATGAAAACTCATTAGTACAGTAATTTTCCCCATAAGACTGAAAGAAATCAAGAAGCTTGAATATTACATGGCCAAAATAACTATAAATCTAGTTCTCTTAACTTCAAAGTTTATTCACTTTTATTGTTCCCTATGGGGACAACATATTTAATTAATTTACATGATAGTTTAATTAATTTACATGATAGATAATCAACTTTTTTCAACTTTTGCTTGTTAAGTGAATAAATATAAAATGTTTAAAAATATTAGACATAGAAATTTGCCAAGATGGTAGAATCGAAAGACCTTAAGCTCACCTTTTTTCACAAGCACATGAAAATCACAACTATCTGCAGAACAATCATCAGTGAAAAAGACTGGAACTTACCCAAAAAAATCTATAACTAAGGATGTAAAAAAAGGAATCACGATTAGATGGGTAGGAGGAATCGCAATGTAGTCAATCCCATACACCTGGATTGGCACCCCAGAAGTTGGAGCATAATTACATTGCAGAGATTCTCCTAAAGGAGTGGGACGTCTGAGCCCCATGTTGGGCTCCGAAGCCTTTGGCCCCTAAAATGGGAAAATGCACTCCCAAAGCACTTGGCTTTGAACACCAGTGGGGCTTAATTTTAGGAATCCTCGAGGGCTGGGGGAAATAGAGATTTTACTCTTTAAAAAAAATATTTAGTTAGTTGGCTGCAATGGGTCTTAGTTATTGTACACAGGATCTTTACTGTTTCATGTAAGTTTTTTCGTTGCAGTACACAGATTCTCCAGTTGTGGTGCTTGTGCTCAGTAGTTGCTGTGTGCTCTTAGTTGCTCCATGGCATATGGGATCTTAGTTCCCCAACTAGGAATTGAACCTGTGTTCTTTGCAAGGCAGATTCTTAACCACTGGATCACTAGGGAAGTCCCTAGAGATTTTACTCTTAAAGAGTCCACACAAAGCCTCACACACTTCAGGACCCAAGGCAGAAGCAGAAATTTGAGAGAAGGCTATGTCAGACCTGCTGGCTGCTCTTAAAGAATCTCTTGGAGAGGCCAAAGGCAATTGCAGCTCATCTTGGGAAATTAGACACTGATAGCGGTCATTTTTGGAAGCCCCTTTTACCATGTGGAAACTGGAACTAGCAAGTGCCATTGTGGATTCCTCTCTAGCTCATTAGGCTAAGACCTGGCTCCATCCAATAGCTGGTGTGGAGACACTGCAGACCAAGCAATTAATCTGGTGAGGACACATCACCCTTCAGAAGACAGCCTGCCTTAAGACTTCCTGTGCCCACAGCCTCTTGTAGACATGCCCCTGCTCACCAGACAGCCCAGGACACAGCTCTATATGCCATTGGGCAGACATGAATTCCAGAATTCCCAGGGCCCTGACCCTCCCACAGAGCAAATCTCCTCTAACCTCTAGACAAGCCTCACCCACTATGGGGCAGACACCAAACTCAAGAAAACCACAGTCCCACAACCTGTAGATCCAGCCTGCCCATCTGCAGAATATACCCTTCGCGGGGATCAGCTGGACTCTGGTCCTCCCACTAGCAGCCCAACATAAGCTTCAGGACACCGTGGGCCCATACTCAACATCAGAAATCATCCCTCCCCCTAATTGATTTAAACCAACTCTAAGAATGCTGGGTCCCCCAATCAGACTACGGGGCCAAGCTTTGCTGCCAGTAGTTTAGCACTTTGCTTCACCTACTGGTGAGTAGGCAACAGCCCTGGGCTTCTTAACCCTGACTCAACCTACTAGTGAATAAGCATATGCCCTGGGGATTCCTGGAGCTCTGTAGTCAGTCACTTCCTGACCTGGAAACAGCAGCAGCAGCCTCTACACAAGGCATGACCTGGAAACAAACCAGATCAGGAAAAACCAAGTCCACCAAAGCACCCACGTAGTCAGCCCATCACAACAGGACTCATGCATCCTTCAAATAAGAACCTGTAAAGCATATAACTTGGGTGATGAGAGGGGTATACAATGCTAGGATGCATAAAATGTTATCTACAAAACATCACAGCTCTAAAGTTCAGAAACATAACCAACCCACCAGATACACACACATAAAAAAAAAAAAAAAAAACACCCAGAAGCTTAGGCAATAACGGGCAATAGAGGAACCTACTGCAGGTAAAGGAAAAAGATAAAAACCCAGGAGAATAAATAAGTGAAGTGTAGATAGGCAATCTACTCAAGAAATTTGGGGTAGTTTTAAAGATGATCAAAGGGTTCTGGAGAAGAATGGATACACAGAGAAGTTAGACATTTTTACTTATTTATTTTTTGAATTATTAATTACAATTTATTGAGCAACTCTAAGATGTGCCACTTGCTTTAAATACTTGACTTCATTCAAGCCCCACAAAAATGCTAAAAGTTGGGACTACTAGTATCCCTGTCTTTTTTTTTTTTTTTAATGTTAATTGGAGGCTAATTAATTTACAATATTGTAGTGGTTTTTGCCATACATTGACATGAATCAGCCATGGGTGTACATGTGTTACCTATCCTGAATCCCCCTCCCACCTCCCTCCCCATCCCATCCCTCTGGGTCACCCCACTGCACCAGCCCTGAGCACCCTGCCTCATGCATCGAACCTGGACTGGTGATCTGTTTCACATATGATAATATACATGTTTCAATGCTATTCTCTCAGGTCATCCCATCATTGCCTTCTCCCACAGAGTCTAAAAGACTGTTCTATACATCTGTGTCTCTTTTCTGTCTCGCATAGGGTCATCATTACCATCTTTCTAAATTCCATATATATGCGTTAGTATACTGTATTGGTGTTTTTATTTCTGGCTTACTTTGCTCTGTATAATAGGCTCCAGTTTCATCTACCTCATTAGAACTGACTCAAATGTATTCTTTTTAATGGCTGAGTAATATTCCATTGCATATATGTACCACAGCTTTCTTATCCATTCGTCTGCTGATGGACATCTAGGTTGCTTCCATGTCCTGGCTATTGTAAACAGTGCTGTGATGAACACTGGGTTACATGTGTCTCTCTCAATTCTGGTTTCCTCGGTGTGTATGCCCAGCATTGGGATTGCTGGGTCATATGGCAGTTCTATTTCCAGTTTTTAAGGAATCTCCACACTGTTCTCCATAGTGGCTGTACTAGTTTGCATTCCCACCAACAGTGTAAAAGTGTTCCCTTTTCTCCATACCCTCTCCAGCATTTATTGTTTGTAGATCTCATTATGGTTTTGATTTGCATTTCTCTGATAATGAGTGATATTGAGCATCTTTTCACGTGTTTGTTAGCCATCTGTATGTCTTCTTTGGAGAAATGTCTGTTTAGTTATTTGACCCATTTTTTGGTTGGGTAGTTTATTTTTCTGGAATTGAGCTGCAGGTGTTGCTTGTATATTTTTGAGATTAATTCTTTGTCAGTTGTTTCATTTGCTATTATTTTCTCCCATTCTAAAGGCTGTCTATTCACATTGCTTATATGTTCCTTTGCTGTCCAAAAGCTTTTAAGTTTCATTAGGTCCCATTTGTTTATTTTTGCTTTTATTTCCATTACTCTGGGACGTGGGTCATAGAGGATCCTGTTGTGATTTATATCGGAGAGTGTTTTGCCTATGTTTTCCTCTAGGAGTTTTATAGTTTCTGGTCGTATGTTTATATCTTTAATCCATTTTGAGTTTATTTTTGTGTATGGTGTTAGAAAGTGTTCTAGTTTCATTCTTTTACAGGTGGTTGACCAGTTTTCCCAGCACCACTTGTTAAAGAGATTGTCTTTTCTCCATTGTATACTCTTGCCTCCTTTGTCAAAGATAAGGTGTCCATAGGTGCATGAATTTATCTCTGGGCTTTCTATATTGTTCCACTGATCTATATTTCTGTCTTTGTGCCAGTACCATACTGTCTTGATGTAGCTTTGTAGTATAGTCTGAAGTCAGGCAGGTTGATTCCTCCAGTTCCATTCTTCTTTCTCGATTGCTTTGGCTATTCAAGGTTTTTTTTTTTTATTTCCATACAAATTGTGAAATTATTTGTTCTAGTTCTGTGAAGAATACCGTTGGTAGATTGATAGGGATTGCATTAAATCTATAGACTGCTTTGGGTAGTATACTCATTTTCACTACATTTATTCTTCTGATTCATGAACATGGTGTATTTCTCCATCTATTTTTGTCCTCTTTGATTTCTTTCATCAGTGTTTGATAGTTTTCTATATATAGTTCTTTTGTTTCTTTAGGTAGATAAATGCCTAAGTATTTTATTCTTTTCATTGCAATGGTAAATGGAATTGTTTCCTTAATTTCTCTTTCTGTTTTTTCATTGTTAGTGTATAGGAATGCAAGGGATTTCTGTTTGTTAATTTTATACCCTACAACTTTACTATATTCATCTATTCACTCTAGTAATTTTCTGGTGGAGTCTTTAGAGTTTTCTATGTAGAGGATCATGTCATCTGCAAACAGTGAGAGTTTTACTTCTCCTTTTCCAATCTGGATTCCTTTTACTTCTTTTTATGCTCTGATTGCTGTGGCCTAAACTTCCAAAACTACGTTGAATAGTAGTGGTGAGAGTGGGCACCCTTGCCTTGTCCCTGACTTTAGGGGAAATGTTTTCAATTTTTCACCATTGAGGATAATGTTTGCTGTGGGCCTGTCATATATAGCTTTTATTATGTTGAGGTACGTTCCTTCTATTCCTGCTTTCTCGAGGGTTTTTATCATAAAATTGACAAACCATTAGCCAGACTCATCAAGAAACAAAGGGAGAAGGGTCAAATCAACAAAATTAGAAATGAGAATGGAGAGATCACAACAGATAACACAAAGGATCATAAGAGATCACACAGACAACACAAAGGATCATAAGAGACTACTATCAGCAACTACATGTGAATAAAATGGACAATTTGGAAGAAATGGACAAATTCTTAGAAAAGTATAACTTTCTAAAACGGAACCAGGAAGAAATAGAAAATCTTAACAAACCCATCACAAGCATGGAAATTGAAACTGTAATCAGAAATCTTCCAGCAAACAAAAGCCCAGGACTAGACAGCTTCACAGCTGATTTCTACCAAAAATTTAGAGAAGAGCTAACACCTGTCTTATTAAAACTCTTCCAGAAAATTGCAGAGGAAGGTGAACTTCCAAACTCATTCTATGAGGCTGCCATCACCCTAATACCAAAACCTGAGAAAGATGCCACAAAAAAAGAAAACTACAGGCCAATATCACTGATGAACATAGATGCAAAAATCCTTAACAACATTCTAGCAAACAGAATCCAAATATTTCAAAGATCATATTTTTAAATATTTTAAAATATTTAAATATTTAAAAGGTCATATTTTAAAATATTTTAAATATCATGACCAAGTGGGCTTTATCCCAGAAATGCAAGGATTCTTCAATATCCACAAATCAATCAATGTAATACACCACATTAACAAATTGAAAGATAAAAACCATGATTATCTCAATAGTTGCAGAAAAGACCTTTGACAAAATTCAACATCCATTTATGATTTAAAAAAAAAAAAAACCTCTAGAAAGCAGGAATAGACATTTTTAATAAACAGTTAGAAACTCTAAAAAAACCAAACAGAGATGGATATAACAATTGAAATGAAAAATAACTGGAGGATATCAAGAGCAGATTAAACAATTACAAGAACAGATCAGAGAGCTAGAAGACAGGGTAGTGGAAAGCACTACTCCTGAAAAGAAAATAGAATGGGAAAAAAGGACAGTTTAAGAGACCTCTGGGATACTATCAAGTGCACTAATATTTTTAATATATTCAGTTCAAGTAGGAGAGAGAAAGAAATGAGCTGAGAGCATATTTGAAGATATAATAGCTCAAAACTACCCTAACCTGCGAAGGAAATAGACACCCAAGTCCATAAAGCACAGAAAGTCCCATACAGGATTAACCCAAAGATGAACTCATCAAGACACATTGTAAACATGGAATAAATTAAAAGATAAAGAGAGAATATTAAAAGCAGCAAGGGGAAGCCAAGAGTTTCCATACAAGGAAACTGTCACCAATCAACTGACTTTCAGCAGAAGCTCTGCAGACCAGAATGGAGTGGCATGATATATCTAAAGTGATGAAAGGTAAAGAGCTACAACCAAGTTTACTCTATCCAGCAAGGCTGTAGTTCAGATTTAATGAAGAGATCAAAAGCTTAATAGACAAGCAGAAGGTAAAAGATTTCAGCACCACAAAACTGGCTTTTCAAGAAAAGTTAGAGGAACTTCTCTAAGCAAAAAAGAAAAGGCCACAACTAGAAACATGAAAATTATAAAATGAGAAATCTCATTGGTAAAGGCAAACATATAGTAAAGGTAGGAAATCATCTACACACAACGTTACTTGGAAGGTTAAAACGCAAAGAAGTAAAATAATCTGTATCCGCAATAAGCAGTTATGGGACACACAAAATGATTAGATGTAAAATATGATATAAACAGTAACTGTGAGTGAAGAGAGTACAAATGCAAGGTGGTTAAAACACATTTTAAACTAATGTCAGCAACTTAAAAAATCATATATATGTATAGATTGTGATATAAAAATCTCATAGCACCCACAAAACTTAAGTCTACAATAGAATCACATGCAAAAAAGAAAAAGGAATCTGAACATAACACCAAAGATATGCATCAAATCACAAAGGAAGAGACAAAATAAAATGAAAAGGACAAAAAATACCTAAGAAATAACCCCCAAACAATTAATAAGATGGCAAGGGAGGAGAACAAGATGGCAGAGGAGTAGGTGGATGTGGAGTTCATCTCTCCCCATGGATACATCAGGAATACACCTTCAGACACAGAAGTGTGTGCAGAACATCAGCGGAGAGCAGACAGGAGTACCTGACCAGTAGAAAATAATATATATTTTTTATTTTTCTTTTCTTTTTTTTTTTTTAGAAAATAATATATAGAACCACACAAAACTCGGTAGGATGAAGGAACTAGGGGGGGAAACAAGAGTGTTAGTAGGACTGGACCTGCCTTTGGTGGGTGGGGGAACTGAAGCAGGGGTCCGATCCCCACAGCGGGGCAATTTCTGAGTCAGAGGAGAAATATTTAAGGCTGAGAGTGAAACGACTCAGACTCATCTGTGCCAGCCTAAATGGAATGAGAATCAGACAGTCCTTGCTGCAGCTATACATTCCCTGGACAGGAACACTGGCCCCCAGGAAGGTGAAGCAGCTGGGAGCTGGAGTTCAGGGATCGTGGAGCAATCCCATGGTGAGGGCTGCTGTTGACTGTGGAGAGATGGATTGAGGGGATGGGAGGGAGGAGATTATGGTGGGAAATGTTGGTGGAGGAAAGCCAGACAGCCATGGAAGCAAGGCAATACTGCTGAGTCATGCATGGGGGTGGAGCCATCACCGTAGCCTTTCCCCACACCCCAGCATCTATAGCTGAACAATAGAGAGGCTCGCCCATCAAGCACCTGACAGCACTGAACGACAGAGTAAGACCCCACCCAGGGAGCCCCTTTAAGTGCCTGCACCAATCTACAGAGTAGGACCCCAGCCAGGGGGGCTCTGCTATGTGCCTGATGTACCAAACAACAGAAAAGGACCCCAGTCAAAGGAGCCCTCTAAGTGCCTGAACAGATGGAGCTATGGAGAAAGACTGGCCAAAGAAGCCTTCTGATCGCCAGCTGCAAGAGGTTCGAAAAAAGACTGATAGGGCCATAACTCCTGTGGCAGAGGCAGTCTGTGTCCCTGCACACTTGGCACCACCAGGGTCCCCCCAAGCCAAGCAGCCACACCACCTTCATGCTCCTCTCACTGGGGGCAGAGCTGACACAGGCAAAAAAAAGTCTTGCATCTATGTGTGCAGGGCCGCTTCAGTTGTGTCTGATTCTTTGAGACCCTGTAGACCACAGCCTGCCAGGCTTCTCTGTCAGGGGGTGAGGGTGGGAGGGTGGGGGCTGAGGTTTCTCCAGGCAAGAACACTGGAGCATATTGGCCAATACTGGTTGCCATACCCTTCTAGAGCACTATACTTCCTGCTGCCCTAATCACCAACCCCTCTGAGTACCTGCTGCTGCCAGAATCTCTGCAACCCAAGCAGCTGCACCGCCTCTATGCCTGGCCCTCATGGGGACAAGCCCAAGTCCTCCAGGGCAGCCTCAGGAGCAAACCCCAATGGACAACCCACATGTAGAGGTGGAAATAAAACCATAATTGAAACTCAGGGGCAGTGTGGCTAAGGAAGAAGACCCAAAACCTTCCCACCAGCTGTACAAGCTGCAGATTAAATCCACAGGATCAACTAGGCAGACTCTGTGTCTATGAAATATATAAAAGGTCATTGAGAGCTCCCACAAAAGAAAATGCACTAGTTCTAATAGCTGTGGGCATTGGAGGCAAGAAAACACAGGAATAGGACCAGATTAGAATATGAGTTGCCCCCACAGCAGGTCCAGAGTGTTGGAGGACATCCTAGGGAGGTAAGGTGGACTGTGGCTTCCAGCGAGGGAAAGGATTCTGACAGCAGTGACTCAAGACAAACTTTTGTTATTCTTATTTTTTGAATTGTTATGTAGATTTTAAACATTTTTTTCCCTTTTTTCCCACCTCTGTTGTAGTTGTCGATTTTGGTAGCACTAAGGAATCCAATTAAGCTTTTGAGCCATTTTTATTTTTTCTTCTCAGTCACATTTTTTATTGTTGTTATAAACCTCTGCCTCTACATTGGGCTTTTACAGTTTTGTGGAGTTTTCCTTTTATTTAGTTTTCTTTACTTTTTTAAAAATTTTAATTTTAAAACCTTTTTTTTTCTACATTTATTCCTTTGTTTGCCTTTCCTATTGCTCTTTCCACATTGCAGTTAATCTTTAATATATATAAATCTTCTTTATCTACCTCTATTTAACTTTGCATATCTATTCTTTCTTTCTTATCTTTTTCTCCTTTCCTCTCAACATATTTGTTAGCTTTGTTTTCATTGCATTATTCCCCACTTGGCACCTTGCTTTCGTTTTGTTTTCCAATTTGTGTTTTAGCTAGTTTTGTTCTGGTAGATATAATTTTTGATTTCCTTTCTTGGCTGGGTCAATCTACTGTACTTTATTTTTGTTGGACTGACTTTGCTCATGGGTGTATATGTATATATGTGTATTCCACTATTTTAATTATTATTTGCCTGATTTTGTAACTGCCACTTATCTGGGGTTCATCTTTGGGTTCTTGTTTTTGGATACTTGCTTAATCTCGCTTAATACAAACCACTTGTAGAATCTTCTTTCCTGACCAGAAATCAAGACCTGAGCCTTTGGAGTGGGAGCACAGACTCTGAGACCCTAGACAACCAGAGAACTAACCCTAGGGAGTATCAAATACTCACAGAACTCACAGAAAGGAAACCACTTGAATGCAAGACCTGGCGTCATCCAACCACCTGTAACACCAGTACAGAATGCCTCATCTAAACAACAAATAAAAAAAAACCACATACCAAATCATCAGCAGACAGGATTACCACCTCACTCAGCCTTGCACATCAGAGGAAAAACAAACAAAAACTCAGCACAAATCTCACCCTATACAAAACTTACACAAACCACTGGACCAACCTTAGGAGGGCAGATACCAAAAGCAAGAAAGAATTCAACCTTCTTTGAGGAAAGAATTCAACTTTCCTTGAAGCCTGGGAAAAGGAAATCTTAAACACCATGTTAAGAAAAAATAATGAAATGGCACAGAGATACTATACAAATGAAGGAACAAACTAAAAACACAGAAGTCAAAATAAATGAAGAGGAAATAGGAAAATTACCTGGAAAAGAATTCAGAATAATGATAGTAAAGATGATCAAAAACCTTGAAAACAAAACGCAGAAAATGCAAGAATAATTAACAAAGACTTGGAAGAATTAAAGAATAAATATAGAGAGACAACAACACAATTACTGAAAGTAAAAATACTCTAGAAGGAATCAGTAACAGAATATCTGAACCAGAAGAAAGAATCAGTGACCTGGAATACAAAATGGTGGAAATAACTTCTGAAAAGTAGAAAAAAGTAAAAAGAATGAAAAGAACTGAAGACAATCTCAGAGACCTCTGGGACAATATCAAATGCACTAGCATTCGAATTATAGGGGTCCCAGAAGAAGAATTGGAGAAGGAAATGGCAACCCACTCCAGTGTTCTTGCCTGGAGAATCCCAGGGATGGGGGAGCCTGGTGGGCTGCCATCTATGGGGCTGCACAGAGTCGGACACGACTGAAGCAACTTAGCAGCAGCAGAAGAAGAAGAAGAGAAAAAGAAAGGGTATGAGAAAATTTTTGAAGAGATTATAGTTAAAATGTTTCCCAACATGGAAAAGGGAATAGTCAATCAAGTCTAAGAGGCACAAAGAGTCCCATACAGGGTAAACTAAAGAAGAAACATGCCAAGACACATACTAATCAAACTAACAAAGACTAAACAAAGGAAGAATGTTAAAATCAGCAAGGGTGAAGCAACAAGTAACATACAAGGGAAACCCCATATGCTTAACAACTGATCTTTCAGCAGAAACTCTGCAGTTCAGAAGGGAATTGCAGGATATAATTAAAGTACTGAGAGGGAAAAATCTACAACCAAGATTACTGTACCCAACAAAGATCTCATTCAAAATTGTTGGAGAAATAAAAAGCTTTTCAGACAAGCAAAAGAGACTTCAGTACCACCAAACCAGCTTTCCAACAAATGTTAAAGAGACTTATACAGTCAAGAGAGACAAGAGAGAAAAAAAAATTTACAAAATCAACCCCAAACAATTAAGAAAATAACAATAGGAACATATATATCAATAACTACTTTAAATCTAAATGGATTAAATGCTCCAACCAAAAGACACAGACTGGCTGAATGGATACAAAAACAAGACCCATGTACATGTTGTCTACAAGAAACCTACTTCAGACCTAAAGATACATATAGACTGAAAGTCAGAGGAAGGAAAAATATATTCCATCCTCTAACTTGGAATATATTCCAAATGGGAAGCAAAAGAAAGGTGGAGTATCAATCCTCATATCAGATAAAATAGACCTTAAAATAAAGAATATTGCAAGAGATAAGGAAGGACACTACATAATGATCAAGGCATCAATCCAAGAGGAAGACATAACAGTTGTAAATACCTATGCACCCAACAAAGGAGCACCTCAGTACATAAGAAAAACACTAACAGACATAAAAGGAGAAATTAACAGTAAAACAATAACAGTAGGAAACTTTAACACTCCACTCACGCCAATAGGTAGATCATCAAAATGGAAAATTAATAAGGAAACACAAGTCTTAAATGATACATTAGAAGAGATGGATCTCATTGATATCTTCAGGACATTCCATCCAAATGCAGAAGAATACACCTTCTCAAGTGCACATGGAACATTCTCTAGGATGGACCACATTTTGGGTCACAAATCAAACCTCAGTAAATCTAAGAAAATTGAAATCATATCAAACATCTTCTCCAACCATGATATTATGAAACTAGATATCAATTACAAGGGGGAAGAAAAGCTGTAAGAAACACAAACACATGGAGATTAAACAGCATGTTTCTAAATAAGCAGCAGGTTACTCAAGAAATCAAAAGGGAAATTAAAAAATTTCTAGAAACAAATGACAATTTAAGCACAACAACTCAAAATCTATGGGATGCAGCAGAAGCAGCTCTAAGAAGGAAGTTTATAGCAATAGAATCCTACCTCAAGTAACAAGAAAAACATTGAAGAGACAACCTGACTTTACACCTAAAACAACTCGAAAACGAAGGGGAAAAAAAAAAAACTAAATTAGTAGAAAGAAATAAATCATAAAGAGTGAGCAGAAATAAATGAAAATGAAATGAAAGAAACAATAATAAAGATTAATAAAACTAAAAGCTCGTTCTTTGAGACGATAAACAAAATTGACAAACCTTCAGCCAGACTCATCAAGAAAAAAAGAAAGAAGAATCAAATCTACAAAATTAGAAATTAAAAAGGAGAGGTTACAACAGACAATGCAGAAATACAAAGGATTATAAGAGACTATTATGAACAACTGTATGGAAATAAAATAGATAACCTGGAAGAAACGGACAGATTCTTAGAAATGTTCAATCTTGTAAGACTGAACCAGAAAGAACTAGAAATTATGAATAACCCAATTACAGCATTGAAATTGAAGTTGTGATCAAAAATCTCCCAAAAAACAAAAGCCCAGGACCAGATGGCTTCACAGAAGAATTATATCAAACATTTTGAGAAGAGCTAATGCCGATCCTTCTAAAACTCTTTCAAAAAATTGCAGAGGATCCCTATCAAGCTACCAACGGTATTTTTCACAGAACTAGAACAAATAATTTCACAATTTGTATGGAAATACAAAAAACCTCGAATAGCCAAAGTAATCCTGAGAAAGAAGAATGGAACTGGAGGAATCAACCTGCCTGACTTCAGGCTCTACTACAAAGCCACAGTCATCAAGACAGTATGGTACTGGCACAAAGACAGAAATATAGATCAATGGAACAGAATAGAAAGCCCAGAGATAAATCCTCGAACCTATGGAAACCTTATCTTTGACAAAGGAGGCAAGGATATACAATGGAAAAAAGACAACCTCTTTAACAAGTGGTGCTGGGAAAACTGGTCAACCACTTGTAAAAGAATGAAACTAGAACACTTTCTAACACCATACACAAAAATAAACTCAAAATGGATTAAAGATCTAAATGTAAGACCAGAAACTATAAAACTCCTAGAGGAGAACATAGGCAAAACACTCTCCGACATAAATCACAGCAAGATCCTCTATGACCCACCTCCCAGAATATTGGAAACAAAAGCAAAACTAAACAAATGGGACCTAATGAAACTTAAAAGCTTTTGCACTACAAAGGAAACTATAAGTAAGGTGAAAAGACAGCCCTCAGATTGGGAGAAAATAATAGCAAATGAAGAAACAGACAAAGGATTAATCTCAAAAATATACAAGCAACTCCTGAAGCTCAATTCCAGAAAAATAAATGACCCAATTCAAAAATGGGCCAAAGAACTAAACAGACATTTCTCCAAAGAAGACATACAGATGGCTAACAAACACATGAAAAGATGCTCAACATCACTCATTATTAGAGAAATGCAAATTAAAACCACAATGAGGTACCATTACACGCCAGTCAGGATGGCTGCTATCCAAAAGTCTACAAGCAATAAATGCTGGAGAGGGTGTGGAGAAAAGGGAACCCTCTTACACTGTTGGTGGGAATGCAAGCTAGTACAGCCGCTATGGAAAACAGTGTGGAGATTTCTTAAAAAACTGGAAATAGAACTGCCATATGACCCAGCAATACCACTTCTGGGCATACACACTGAGGAAAACAGATCTGAAAGAGACACGTGTACCCCAATGTTCATCGCAGCACTGTTTATAATAGCCAGGACATGGAAGCAACCTAGATGCCCATCAGCAGATGAATGGATAAGGAAGCTGTGGTACATATACACCATGGAATATTACTCAGCCATTAAAAAGAATTCATTTGAACCAGTCCTAATGAGATGGATGAAACTAGAGCCCCTTATACAGAGTGAAGTAAGCCAGAAAGATAAAGAACATTACAGCATACTAACACATATATATGGAATTTAGAAAGATGGTAACGATAACCTTATATGCAAAACAGAAAAAGAGACACAGAAATACAGAATAGACTATTGAACTCTGTGGGAGAATGTGAGGGTGGGATATTTCAAAAGAACAGCATGTATACTATCTATGGTGAAACAGATCACCAGCCCAGGTGGGATGCATGAGACAAGTGCTCGGGCCTGGTGCACTGGGAAGACCCAGAGGAATTGGGTGGAGAGGGAGGTGGGAGGGGGAATCGGGATGGGGAATACGTGTAAATCTATGGCTGATTCATATCAATGTATGACAAAACCCACTGAAATGTTGTGAAGTAATTAGCCTCCAACTAATAAAAAATTTAAAAAAAAAAAAGATTATATGCAAAAAAAAAAAAAATGCAGAGGAAGGAACACTTCCAAACTCCTTCTATGAGGCCACCATCACCCTGATATCAAAACCAGACAAAGACAACACAAAAAAAAGAAAATGACAGGCCGTACAACTGATGAACATAGATGCAAAAATGATCAAGAAAATTTTAGCAAACAGAATTTAACAGCACATTAAAAAGCTCATACACCATGATCAAGTTGGGCTTATTCCAGAGATGCAAGAATTCTTCAAAATATGCAAATAAATCAATGTGATACACCATGTTAACAAATTGAAAGATAAACCATATGATAATCTCAATAGATGCAGAAAAAGCCTTTGACAAAATTCAGCACGCATTTATGATTAAAACTCTTCCAAAAAATGGGCTTAGAAGGAACCTACCTCAACATAGTGAAGGCCATATATGATAAGCCTACAACAACATTATTCTCAATTGTGAAAAATGGAAAGCAATCCCCTAAAATAAGGAACAAGATAAGGGTGTCCACTTTCACCACTATAATTCATCATACTTCTGGAAGACCTAGCTACAGCAATCAGAGAAGAAAAAGAAATAAAAGGAATCCAGATTGGAAAAGGAGTAAAGCTATCACTGTTTGCAGATGGCATGATACTGCACATAGAAAACCTTAAAGATAGTATCAGAAAATTACTAAAGTTAATCATTCAATTTAGCACAGTTGCAGGCTACAAAATCAATACACAGAAATCATTTGCATTTCTATATACTAACAATGAAAAATCAGAAAGTGAAATTAAGGTCATCATTGCAACAAAAGAGTTAAATATCTAGGAATAAACTTACCTAAGGAGACAAAAGAACTGTACACAGAAAATTATAAGACAGTAATGAAAGAAATAAAAAATGACATAGACAGATGGAGAGATATTCCATGTTCTTGGGTAGGAAGAATCAATACTGTGAAAATGACTATACAACCAAATGCAATCTGCAGATTCAATGCAATCCCTATCAAATTACTAATGGCATTTTTTCACAGAACTAGAACAAAAAATATCACAATTCATATGGAAACACAAAAGACCCTGAATAGCCAAAGCAACCTTGAGAAAGAAGAATGGAGCTGGAGGAATCAACCTGTCTGGTTTCAGACTATCCTACAAAGTTAGTCATCAAGACAGTATGGTACTGGCACAAAAACAGAAATAGAGACTAATGGAACAATATAGAAAGCCCAGAAATAAACCCTTGCACCTATGGGTACCTTATTTTTGACAAAGGAGGCAAGAATATATAATGGGGTAAAGACAGTCTCTTCAATAAATGGTGCTGGGGAAACTGCACAGCTACATGTAAAAGAATTAAATTAGAACACTTCATAACACCATATACAAAAATAAACTCAAAATGAATTAAAGACCTAAATGTAAAACCAGAAACTATAAAACTCTTATGGGAAAATAGAGGCAGAGCACTCAATGACATGAATCAAAGCAAAATCCTTTATGACCCACCTCCTAGTGTAACGGAAATAAAAACAAAAGTAAACAAGTGGAACCTGATTAAACCTCAAAGCTTTTACACAGCAAAGGAAACTATAAGCAAGGTGAAAAGACAACCCTCAGAATGGGAAAAAATAATAGCAAATGAAACAACTGACAAAGGATTAATTTTCAAAATATACAAGCAGCACATACAGCTCAATATCAGAAAAACAAACAACCCAATCAAAAAGTGGGAAAAGACCTAAACAGACATTTCTCCAAAGAAGACATCAATTAAGTTCAGTTCAGTCGCTCAGTCATGCCCAACTCTTTGGGCCCAGGGACTGCAGGAAGCCAGGCCTCCCTGTCCATCACCAACTCCCAGACTTTACTCAAACTCATGAACACTGAGTTGGTGATGTCATTCAACCATCTCATCCTCTGTCATCCTGTTCTCTTCCCACCTTCAATCCTTGCCAGGAACATGGTCTTTTCCAAGAGTCAGTTCTTCGCATCAGGTGGCCAAAGTATTGGAGTTTCAGCTTCAGCATCAGTCCTTCCAATGAATATTCAGGACTGATTTCCTTTAGGAAGGACTGATTGGATCTCCTAGCTATCCAAGGGACTCTCAAGAGTCTTGTCCAACACCACTGTTCAAAAGCATCAATTCCTCGGTGCTCAGCTTTCTTTATAGTCCAACTCTGACATCCATACATGACTACTAGAGAAAGCATAGCTTTGACTAGACAGACCTTTGTTGGCAAAGTAATATGCTGTCTAGATTGGTCATAATTTATCTTCCAAGGAGTAAGAGTCTTTTAATTTCATAGCTGCAGTCACCATCTGCAGCGATTTTGGAGCTCCAAAAAACAGTCTGTCACTGTTTCCCCAGGTATTTGCCATGAAATGATGGGGCCAGATGCCATGATATTAGTTTTCTGAATGCTGAGTTTTAAATCAACATTTTCAGTCTCCTTTTTTCACTTTCATCAAAAGGCTCATTAGCTCTTCTTCACTTTCTGCCTAAGGGTGGTGTCATCTGCATATATGAGGTTATTGAAATTTCTCCCAGCAGTCTTGATTCCAACGTGTGCATCATCCAGCCCAGTCTTTCTCATGATTTACTCTGCATATCAGTTAAATAAGTAGGGTGACAATATACAGACTTGACATACACCTTTCCTGATTTGGAACCAGTCTATTGTTCCATGTCCAGTTCTAACCGTTGCTTCCTGACTTGCATACAGATTTCTCAAGGGGAATGTCAGGTGGTCTGGTAGTCCCATCTCTTTCAGAATTTTCCACAGTTTTCTGTGATCCACACAGTCAAAGGTTTTGGCATAGTCAATAACACAGAAGTAGATGCTTTTCTGGAACTCGCTTGCTTTTTGTAATGATGTAATGGATGTTGACAATTTGATCTCTGGTCCTTCTGCCTTTTCTAAATCCACCTTGAACATCAGGAAGTCCATGATTAATGTACTGTTGAAGCCTGGCTTTGAGAATTTTGAGCATTATTTTGCTAGTGTGTGAGATGAATGCAATTGTACAGTAGTTTGAACATTTTTGGATGTTGCCTTTCTCTGGGATTGGACTGAAAACTGACCTTTTCCAGTCCTGTGGCCACTGCTGAGTTTTCCAAATTTGCTGGCATATTGTGTGTAGCACTTTCACAGCATCATCTTTCAGGATTTGATATAGCTCAACTGGAATTCCATCACCTCCACTAGCTTTGTCCATAGTGATTTTTCCTAAGGCCCACTTGACTTCACATTCCAGGATGTCTGGCTCTAGGTGAGTGATCACACTACCGTGATTATCTGGGTCATGAAGATAATTTTTTGTGTAGTTTTGTGTATTCTTGCCACCTCTTTTTAATATCTTCTTCTGTTAGGTCCATATCATTTCTGTCCTTTATTGTGCCCATCTTTGCATGAAATATTCCCTTGGTATCTTTAATTTTCTTGAAGAGATCTCTAGTCTTTCCCATTCTATTGTTTTCCTCTATTTCTTTGCACTGATCACTGAGGAAGGCTTTCTTAATCTCTCCTGGCTATTCTTTGGAACTTTGCATTCAAATGGGTATATCGTTCCTTTTCTCCTTTGCCTTTCACTCTCTTCTTTTCCCAGCCATTTGGAAGCCCTCATGAGACAATCATTTTGCCTTTTTGCATTTGTTTTTCTTGGGGGTGGTCTGGATCACTGCCTCCTGTACAATGTCATGAACTTCCATCCATAGATCTTCAGGCACTCTATCACATCTAATCCCTTGAATCTATTTCTCACTTGCACTGTATAAAGATAAGGGATTTGATAGGTCATACCCAAATGGTCTAGTGGTTTTCCCTACTTTCTTCAATTTAAGTCTGAATTTGGCAATAAGGAGTTCATGATCTGAGCCACAGTCAGCTTCTGGTCTTGTTTTTGCTTACTTTATAAAGCTTCCCCATCTTTGGCTGAAAAGAATATAATCAATCTGATTTTGGTATTAACCATCTGGTGATGTCCATGTGTAGAATCTTCTCTTGTGTTGCTGGAAGAGGGTGTTTGCTATTACCAGTGCATTCTCTTTGAAAAACTCTATTAGCCTTTGCCCTGCTTCATTCTGTACTCCAAGGCCAAATTTGCCTGTTATTCAGGTATTTCTTGACTTTCTACTTGTGCATTCCAGTCCCCTATAATGAAAAGGACATTTTTCTTGGGCGTTAGTTCTAAAAGGTCTTATAGGTCTTCATAGAATCATTCAGTTTCAGCTTCTTCAGCATTACTGGTCAGGGCATACACTTGGAATGCTGTGATATTGAATGGTTTGCCTTGGAAACGAATAGAGATCATTCTGTCATTTTTTAGATTGCATACAAGTACTGCATTTTGGACTGTTTTGTTGACTATGATGGCTTATCCATTTCTTCTAAGGGATTCTTGGCCACAGTAGTAGGTATAATGGTCATCTGAGTTAAATTCACCCATTCCAGTCCTTTTTAGTTTGCTGATCCCTAAAATGTCAACGTCCACTCTCACCATCTCCTGCTTGACCAGTTACAATTTGCCTTGATTCATGGACCTAACATTCCAGGTTCTTATGCACTATTGCTCTTTACAGCATCAGATTTTACTTCCATCACCAGTTACAGCCACAATTGGATGTTGTTTTTGCTTTGGCTCCTTCTCTTCATTCTTTCCGGAGTTATTTCTCCACTGTTATATTCCCACTGATCTCCAGTAGCATACTGGGCACCTACCAACCTGGGGAGTTCATCTTTCAGTGTCCCATCTTTTGCCTTTTCATATTGTTCATGGGGTTCTCAAGGCAAGAATACAGATGGCTAAAAAACACGTGAAAAGATACTCAACATCGCTCATTATTAGAGAAATGCAAATCAAAACCACAATGAGGTATCACCTCACACCAGTCAAGATGGCCATCATCAAAAAGTCTACAGTCAATAAATGATGGAGAGGGTGTGGAGAGAAGTGAATGCTCTTGTACTTTTGGTGGGAATATAAATTGATTCAGCCACAGTGGAAGATGGTATGGGGATTCCTTAAAAAAGAAGGAATAAAGCCACCATTGACCCAGCAATCCCACTCCTAGGCATATACTCTGAGGAAGCCAAAATTGAAAGAGACACATGTATCCCATTGTTCACTGCAGCGTTATTTACAATAGCTAGAACATAGAAGCAACCTAGATGTCCAACAACAGATAAATGGATAAATAAGTTGTGGTACATATACCAATGGAATATTAC
Organism: Cervus elaphus; assembly: GCF_910594005.1. NCBI lineage: Eukaryota > Metazoa > Chordata > Mammalia > Artiodactyla > Cervidae > Cervus > Cervus elaphus. Next base: position 2,123,001 of record NC_057847.1, read on the forward strand.
TCAGCCATAAAAAGGAACACATATGAGTCATTTCCAAAGAGGTGGATGAACCTAGAACCTATTATGCAGACTGAAGTAAGTCAGAAAGAGAAAATTAAATATTGTAATCTAACACATAGGACATGGGTTTGGGTGGATTCTGGGATTTGGTGATGGACAGGGAGGCCTAGCATGCTGTGGCTCATGGGGTTTAAAAGAGTCAGACATGACTGAGCGACTGAACTGAACTGAACTGAACACATATATATGGAATCTAGAAAAATGGTACTGAAAAATTTGCTTACAGGGCAACAATAGAGAAACAGACATGGAGAATAGACTTATGGACATAGGGAAGGGGAGAAGAAGAGGAGATGTATGGAAAGAGTAACATGGAAACTTATATTACTTACATTTATCTATGTAAAATAACTTACATTCATATCTATGTAAAATAACTTACATTCATATCTATGTAAAATAACTTACATTTATCTATGTAAAGTAGATAGCCAATGGGAACTTGCTGTATGGCTCAGGAAAGTCAAACAGGGGCTCTGTATCAACCTAGAGGAGTGGGATGGGGAGGGAGATTAAAAAGGGAAGGGATATGTGTATACCTATGGCTGATCCATGTTGAGGTTTGACAGAAAACAGCAAAATTCTGTAAAGCAGTTATCCTTAAATGAAAAATAAATAAATTAGAAAGAAAGATGGCAATAAGAAGTTACAAATCAATACTACCCATAAACGCAAATGGAGCAAACGCCCCGATTGAAAGACACAGAGTGAATGAATGAATGCAAAACCAAGATACCAAGACTCTTTTCAGATGTAAACATGCACAGACAGAGAGAAAGAGATGGAAAAAGGAAATGGAAGTCAGTATGGAATGGAAGTCAATAGAAAGCCAGGGTATCAATATGTAGAAAAAATAGACTTTAAATATATCAAAATAGCAAAGAAGGACGCTATATAATGATCAAGGAGTCAATTCAAGAAAATATAATATCAAACATAGGAGCAACTAATATGCAAAGCAAATACTAAAAGACATAATGAGGGATAATAACAATGATACAATAAATGAACAGATCATCCAGACAGAAAAATCAGTGAGGCCTTAAATGACACTTTAGACCAGATGGAGATAATAGATATACATATAGACTATTCCATCTGGAAGTACAGAATACATATTCTTTACAAGTGCACATGAAACATTCTCCTGGATAAATCACATACTAAGCCACAGAATTAGTCTTGGTAGATTTATGAAAATGGAAAGATGTTAAGCATCTTTTCCAAATCACAATGCTATGAGACTAGAAACAAACTACAAGGGAAAAAACTGGAAAAAAAAATGTGGATGCTAAGCTATATGCTATGAAGAAATCAGTGGATCACTGAAGGAATCAAAGAGAAATTTTTAAAAATCATGTCAATGTATGACAAAACCCACTACAATATTGTAAAATAATTAGCCTCCAACTAATAAAAAAAAAAAAGAAAAAAATAATACTTGAAGACAAACGAACAAACAAAAAAACAATCCAAAATCTATGGGTGGAACAAAATCAACTCTAAGATTGTACAGTGGAGGTGAGGAATAGATTCAAGGGACTAGATCTAGTAGACAGAGTGCCTAAAGAAATCTGGATGGAGGTTTGTAACATGGTACAGTAAATGGTGACCAAAACCATCCACAAGAAAAAGAAATGTAATAAGGCAAAAATAGTTGTCTGAGGAGGCCTTGAAAATAGCAGAGGAAAGAAGAGAAGTGAAAGGCAAGGAGGAAGGGAAAGATATACCTAATTCAATGCAGAATTCCAGAGATGCAAGGAGAGATAAGAAGGCCTTCTTAAATGAACAATGCAAAGAAATAGAGAAAAACAATAGAATTTCTAGAGATTTCCTCAAGAAAATAGGAGATATCCAGGAAACATTTCATGCAAAGTGTAAGTGAAGGGGTTCAGTCATGTCCGACTCTTTGCAAACCCCATGGACTGTAGCCTCCCAGGCTCCTCCGTCCATGGGGTTCTCCAGTCAAGAATACTGGAGTGGGTTGCCATTTCCTTCTCCAGGGGATCTTTCTGACCCAGGGATCGAACCTGGGTCTCCCGCATTGCAGGCAGATGCTTTACCCTCTGAGCCAACAAAGATGGGCACACTAAAGGACAGGAACAGCAAGGACCTAACAGAAGCAAAAGAGATAAAGAAGAGGTGGCAAGAATACACAGAAGAACTGTACAGAAAAGGTTTAATGACCTGGAAACCATGATGGTATGGTCACTTACCTAGAGCTAGACATCCTGGAGTGTGAAGTCAAGTACGCTTAGAAAGCATCACTTTGAACCAAGCTAGCGGAGGTGATGGAATTCCAGCTGAGCTACTTAAAATTATAAAAGATGATGCTGTTAAAGTCTTACAATGCAATGTGCCAACAAATTGGGAAAATTCATCAATGGAAACAGGACAGAGAAAAGGTCAGTTGTCATTCCAATCCCAAGGAAAGGCAAAGCCAAAGACTATCCAAATTCTGTATGATTGCACTCACTTCACATTCTAGCAAAGTAATGCTCAAAACCCTTCAAACTAGGCTTCAGCCCTATGTGAGCTGAGAACTTTTAGATGTTCAAGCTGGATTTAGAAAAAGCAGAGAAGCCAGAGATCAAATTGCCAATATCTACTAGATCATAGAAAATGCAAGGAAATGAAAAAACAAACAAACAACTTCTGCTTCATTGACTACGCTAAAGGCTTTTACTCTGTGGATCACAACAAACTGTGGAAAATTCTTAAAGAGATGGGAATACCAGACCACCTTAGCTGTCTCCTGAGAAACCTGTATGCAGCACAAGAAGCAACAGTTAGAACTGGACATGAGACATTGGACTGGTTCCAAATTGGGAAAGGATTACATCAAGGCTGTGTTTTGTCACTCTGCTTATTTAATTTATATGCAGAATACATTATGTGAAATGCAAGGCTGGATGACTCACAAGCTGGAATCAAGATTGCTGGAAGAAATAGCAACAACGTCACATATGCAGATTATTACCACCCTAATAGGAGAAAGGGAAGAGGATCTGAAGAGCCTCTTGATGAAGGTGAAATAAAAGAGTGGAAAAGCTGGCTTAAAACTCAACATTCCCCCAATGAAGATCATGGTATCCAGTCTCATCCCTTCATGGAAAGTAGATGGCGAGGGGGTGGGGGGGGCGGAATTGGAAACACTGACAGATTTCATTTTCTTGGGCTACAAAATCACTGTGGTTGGTGACTGCAGCCACGAAATCAAAAGACACTTGCTTCTTGGAAGGAAAGGTATGACAAACATAGACAGTGCATAAAATAGCACTTTGCAGAAAAAGATCCATCTCAACTGAAGCTATGACCTCCAGTAGGCATGTAAGGATGCGAGAGTTGGACCATAAAGAAGGCTGAGTGCTGAAGATTTGATGCTTTCAAAGAAGCATCAGTTGCTGGTGAAGACTCTGGAGAGTCCCTTGAACAGCAAGGAGATCAAACCAGTCGGTCCTAAGGAAATCAACCCTGAAAGGACTAACATTGATGCTGAAGCTACAGTACTTTGGCCACCTGTTGTGAAGAGCCAGCTCATTGGAAACAGCTGGGAAGTATTGAGGGCAGGAGAAGGGGGTGACAGAGAATGAGGTGGTTGGATAGCATCACTGACTCAATGGTCATGCTGCTGCTGCTGCTGCTGAGTCGCTTCAGTCGTGTCTGACTCTGCGCAACCCCGTAGATGGGAGCCCACCAGGCTCCCCCATCCCTGGGATTCTCCAAGCAAGAACACCAGAGTGGGTTGCCATTTCCTTTTCCAGTGCATGAAAGTGAAAAGTGAAAGTGAAGTTGCTCAGTCATGTCTGACTCAGTGACCCCATGGACTGCAGCCTACCAGCCTCCTCTGTCCATGGGATTTTCCAGGCAAGAGTACTGGAGCGGCGTGCCATTGCCTTCTCCACTCAATGGTCATAAGTTTCAGCAAATTCAGGGAGATAGTGAAGAACAAGGAAGATTGGAATGCTGCAGATCATGAGGTTGCAAAGAGTCAGACATAACTTAGCAAATGAACAACGAACAATAAGAGGGAAGTTTATAGCAATACAAGCTTAGCTCAGAAAACATGAAAAACTCACTCAAATAAAAAACACAAACTTGTACATAAAGAGCTAGTAAAAGAAGAATAAAGAGAGCATAAATTTAGTAGAAAGGAAGAAATCATAAAGATTAGAGTTGAAATAAGTGAAATAAAGACTAATAAAATAATAAAAAGAATAATGAAACTAAGAGTTGATCCTTTGAAAAAACAAAGTTGATAAACCTTTAGCTAGATTCATAAAAAAAAACTTTAGATAAGTTCAGATTGTCTAGCCATTGTTTTGTTTGTGCATTTTAATTAATATTGCTGTGTATTAAAGAATAGCCCCTTAATAGATATCCTTTTGTTGGTTTATAGGAAGGGCTGTGTCTTCTGAGGGTATCTATGTTAATCCACTTCTTGGAGCTAGATGTATTCCAGTACTTAGTTATTGAAATGCTGGAGAAATAAGAGGAAGGGTGAGGGGAAGGGCTTTTGGCTAATATCTACTGTTATTATTAAAAAAAGACTGTTTTAGACTATAACCATAGGTCCATATGTGCATTTTTGTAAAGTTCCAATGTTTATTGGGAACAAGGTTCATTATTTTGCAACATTTAGCTTTTTAGATGTCCTGAGGACCAGATCAAACCAGTCAATCCTAAAGGAAATCAGTTCTGAATGTTCATTGAAAGGATTGATGCTGAAGTTGAAGCTCCAATACTTTGGCCACCTGATGAGAAGAGCTGACTCATTAGAAAAGACCCTGGTGCTGGGAAAGATTGAACACAGGAGGAGAAGGGGATGACAGAGGATGAGATGATAGGATGGCATCACCGACTCAAGGGACATAAGTTTGAGCAACCTCCAGGAGTTGGTGATGGACAGGTAAGCTTGGCGTGCTGCAGTACATGTGGTCTCAGAGTCGAACATGACTGAGTGACTGAACTGAACTGAAGTTACAATGTATAACAAAAAGTAGAACTAGTTAATTAACCAATTTGTAAATATCTTTGTTATAACTGAGTTTTCTAAAAGGCAGCATCTTGAACATGGAATTGTTAAACTGTCTCTGAGAAGTGTACATCAGGACTTGTTTATTTAGGTTGGCAGCAGAGGGGCAGAAGGAAGTATAAAGGGAGGGCTGTATGAGGATGTGTTCATATTTATATTTTGATGATAACCATTGATGTGTATGCATATCTTGGCTCTAGTATAGGAATGCATTTTTAAATAATTAATTCAACAGAAACATATCCCCCCCTTGCTAATACTTAAATAGTTTAGATCACTTAATGAATCCTCTTAGAAGCATTATACTTTGTGTACTCTGTCGCTTTATGTCTCATTCTTAATTAAACATTAAGGGAATGTAATATTTTAACCTTAGCTCTGCCTATATCTTTATCTAAAGGCCTATTGCCCTTTTTTTTTCTTCTCTGAAATTTTTGTCACCAAAAAAGGCAGGATTGCATTTTTTTTCCTTTCTAGATTGAGTTGGTGTGGTGTATTCTTGGTTATCAACATACTCAAAGCTTTGGGACTTTGAAATGGTAAATATTCATGATGTGTGAAACAGCATGATACATAACTGTATGACCTTAATTACATAAAAATGGATGCTTAGCTTTGAAAATACACAAGTGAGACCTAGGATACATCAAATGGTAAGATGTTTATGATTATGAATGCCTTTGTTTATTGCTTCTTGTGTTTTTGGTTTCCTATTATGCACATGTCAACTCTTAAGAAATAAATGCTATTTTAAAAACCTTTAAAAAATGAAAAAGAAGTTATAATTGACACAAGAGAAATACAAAAGATCAGAAGAGACTACTAAAAACAACCATATGCCAATAAAATGGACAGTCTTAGAAAAACCTCCTGACTGAAACAGAAGTAGAAAATATGAATGGACAATTTAACAGCAGTAAAATGGAGTCAGTAATTTTAAAACTGTCCCTCAAAAAAGTTTAGGACCAAATGGCTTCACAATGGATTCTACTGAATATTTAGAAGAGAGTTAACATCTATCTTTCTCAAACTATTCCAAAGATTTGTGGAAAAAGGAATGCTTCCAAACTCATACTATGAGGCTAACCTCACTCTGATACCAAAATGAGACTAAGATATCACACACACAAAGAAAATTTCAGATCAATACTACTGATGCAGGTATATACAAAAATCCTCAACAAATACTAGCAAACGGAGTCCAACAATACAGGAAAAGATGAAAAGGTTCATACACCATGATCCTTGTACTTATGATCTGTTTTCTGATACCAGGATACCAGTAAACATTTTTTTTTCTAAGATAAGGAACAAGACAAGAATGACCACTCTTGCCACTTCTATTCAACATAGTACTGAAAGTCCTAGCCACATCAATTAGACAAGAAAAAGGAATAAAAGGAATCCAAATTGGAAAGGAAGCAGTAAAACAGTCACTGTTTGTAGATGATATAAACTACACATAGAAAATCCTAAAGATAATACCAGAAAACTAATAGAGTTCAATAATGAATTTGTTAAAGTTTCAGGTTATAAAATTAATATACAGAAATTTGTTGCATTTCTATGCACTTAAACTCTCAGAAGGAGAAATTAAGGGAATAATCCCATTTAACATTGCGTGAAAAATAATAAAATGCCTATGTATAAGCTTGTGTAAAGGAAGTAAAAGATCTGTATTCAGAAACTGTAAAGCACTGATGAATGAAACTGATGATGACACAGATGGAAAGATATACTGTGTTCATAAATTGTAAGATTTATTATTGTTAAAATGACCACAGTACTCAAGAAAATCTATGGATTCATTGCAATTCCTATCAAAATATCAATGACATTTTTCATAGAACTAGAAGAAATAGTTTTAAAGTTTATATGGAAACACAAAAGATCCTAAATACCCAAAACAATCTTGGGAAAAAAATATCAAAGTTGGAGTTATCATACTCCCTGATTTCAAGCAATACTACCAAGTAACAATAAAAATGGGTACTGACACACATGTGCACATGCGCACACACACACACACACACACACACAAATAAACACATAGATCAAGGGAACAGAATAGAGAGCCCCCCAAATCACCCACATGCTTACAGTCAATTAATATATGACAAAGGAGGCAACAATATGCAGTGGATAAAATACAATCTCTTCAATAAGTGGTGCTGGGAACACTGTACAGCTATGTGGTAAGGAATGAAGTCAGAACATTTCTCATATCATAAATGAAAATAAACTCAAAATGGGTAAAGACCTAAATGTAAGACTGGATACCATAAATCTTCCAGAAGAAAAGACAGAATACTCTTTGATATAAATGATAGCAATATTATTTTGGATCTGTCTCATAAAAGAAAGGAAATAAAAGTAAAAAATAAACAAATGGGACCTAATTAGACTTAAAGCTTTTGTGCAGCACAGAAAATCATGGACAAAATGAAAAGACAAGTTAATGAATAAGATAAAACATTTGTAAATAATATGACAGAAAAGTGGTCAATACCCAGGATATATAAAGAGTTCATGCAAATCAACAGTTGATAAAATAAACAAAACTACAAACAATGCAATTTAAAATGTACAGGGAACCTGAATAAACATTTTTTTTCCACAGAATACAGGCAGATAGCCAATAGGTACATGGGGAAAATGCTCAACATTGATAATCATTAGAGGAATGTAAAAGCTAGAATGAGATATCATCTGACACATCTCAACACGACTATCATAAAAAAAGACCATGAATAAATGTTGGGGAGGATGTGGAAAAATGGGAGTCCTCATAAACTGTTACTGGGAGTGTAAATTGGTGCAGACACTGGAGAAAATCAAGTGGTAGTCTCTTAAAAAAAAAAAGATAAATAAAACTACCATGTGATCCAGAAATTCCAATTCTAGCTATATATATTTTAAGAAATTGAAACACTGATTTTAAAAGATGCATACATCTCAATTTTCTCACATCACTATTTATAATTGCCCATTTGAGAACTCCTTGTTGTCAAATTCAGACGTAAAAGAAAGTAGGGAAAACCAGTAGGCCATTCAGGTATGACTTAAATAAAATCCTTTATAATTATCCAGTGGAAGTGACAAATTCACAGGATTAAATCTCATAGATAGAGTGCCTAAAGAATTATGGGCAGAGATTCATAACATTGTGTAGGATGCAGTGATTGAAAACATCCCCAAGAAAAAGAAATGCAACAAGGCAAAATGGTTACCTGAGGAGGCCTTATAAGTACCCGAGAAAAGAAGAGAAGCAAAAGGAAAAGGATAAAAAGAAAGATAAACCCATCTGAATACAGAGTTCCAAAGAATAGCAAGGAGAGATGAGAAAGTCTTCCTAAGTAAACAATGTAAAGAAATAGGGGGAAATAATAGAATGGGAAAGACTAGGGATCTCCTCAGAAAATTAGAGATACCAAGGGAAACATCATGCAGAGATAGGCAAAGTGAAGGACAGAAATTGTATGGAACAAACAGAAGCAGAAGAAATTAAGAATAGGTGGCAAGAATACACAGAAGAACTACACAAAAAAGATCTCAGAGACCCAGATAATCATGATGGTGTGATCACTCACCTGATATCTTGTAGTGAGAAATCAAGTGAGCCTTAGGAAGCATCACTACGGAAAAAAGCTAGTGGAGGTGATAGAATTCCACCTAAGCTCTTTCAAATCCTAAAAAAAAAAAAAAAAAAAAAAAAAAAATGCTGTTAAAATGCTGCACTCAAAAAAAAAAAAAAATGCTGCACTCAATATGTCACCAAATTTGGAAAACTCAGCAGTGGCCACAGGACTGGAAAAGGTCAAGTTTTCATTCCAATTCAAATGAAAAGCAGTGCCAAAAAATGTTCAAACTACCACACAGCTGCACTCATTTCACGTGCTAGCAAAGTAATGCTCAAAATTCTCCAAGCTAGTCTTCAGCAGTACATTAACTGAGATATTCGAGATGTTCAGGTCAGATTTAGAAAAGGCAGGGGAACCAAGATCAAATTGCCAACATCTGATGGGTTATAGAAAAAACAGAGAATTCCAGAAAAACATTTACTTCTGCATCATTGACTACGCTAAAGCGTTTGACTGTGTCTATCACAACAAACTGGAAAATTAAAGAGATGGGAATACCAAATTACCTTGTCTGTCTCCCAAGAAACCTGTATGCAGGTCAAGAAGCAACAGTTGCAACCAGATATGAAACAATGAACTGGTTCCAAATTGGGACAGTAGTACGTTAATGCTATATATTGTCACCCTGCTTATTTAACTTATATGCAGAGTACATCATGTGAAATCCTGGGCTGGATGAAGCACAAGCTGGAATCAAGATTGCCTGGAGAAATATCAAGAATCTCACATATGCAGATGACACCACCCTTATGGTAGAAAGTGAATATGAACTAAAGAACCTCTTGATGACAGTGAAAGAGGAGAATGGAAAAGCTGGCTTAACACTCAGCATTCAAAAAACTAAGATCATGGATCCAGTCCCATCACTTCATGACAAATAGATGGAAACAGTGAGACTTTATTTTCTTGGGCTCCAGAATCACTGCAGATGGTGACTGCAGCCACGAAATTAAAAGATGTTTGGTCCTTGGAAGAAAAGCTATGACCAACCTAGACAGCATATTAAAATTCAGAGTCATTATTTTGCCAACATAGGTCCATACAGTCAAAGCTGTGGTGTTTTCCAGTAGCCATGTATAGATACAAGAGTTGGACCATGAAGAAGGCTGAGTGTCAAAGAATAATGCTTTTGAACTGTGGTGTTGGATAAGACTCTTGAGAGTCCCTTGGACTGCAAGGAGATCAAACCAGTCATTCCTAAAGAAAATCAGTCCTGACTTCATTGGAAGGACTAATGCTAAAGCTGAAGCTCCAATACTTTGGCCACCTGGTGAGAAGTGCCGACTCATTAGAAAAGACCCTGGTGCTGGGAAAGATTGAAGGCAGGAGGAGAAGAGGATGACAGAGGATGAAATGGTTGGATGGCATCACTGACTCAATGGGCATGAGTTTGAGCGAATTCTGGGAGATGGTGAAGGACAGGGAAACCTGGCCTGCTGAAATCCATAGGGTTGCAATGAATCAGATACAACTGGGTAACTGAACAACAACATATAAGAAGGAACCTATGTGTCCATCAGCAGATGAATGGGTAAGGAAGATGTGGGATATAGATACAACAGACTATTACTCAGCCAAAAAAACAATTTTTGAAATTTTTCTATTTGCATAAACATGGATGGACTTTGAGGGTACTATGCTAAGTGAAACAAATCTGTCAAAATATGTAATATTTTAAGACTTCAATGTATGGAAATTAAAGAATTAAATGAGTTAGGGATATAACCAAATAGAAACAGACTCACAGATACAGGCAACAAACTACATGTTACAGCAGGGAGAAGGAAAGGGAGAGGGGCAAGATGGGGTAGTGGATAAGAGGTACAAAGTATTATGTATAAAATAAATAGCTACAATTATATATGTACAATGCAAGGAATTAGCCAATTTTTATAATACTATAAATGGAGTATAGCCTTTAAAATTTGTGACTCACTGTATTATATATGGACTTCCTTGGTGGCTCAAGTGGTAAAGAATTTGCCTGCAATGCAGGAGACCTGGCTTTGATCTCTGGGTTGGGAAGATGCCCTATAGAAGAGAATGGCTATCCTCACCACTATTAATGCAGGGAGAATTCCTTGGACAAAGAGTTCTCATGGATATTTGGACTACAGTGCATGGGGTTACAAAGAGTTGGACACTACTGAATGACTAACTCTTTCACTTTTCACTTTTTCATGTTGTACACTTCTAACTTATATAATATTGTACATCAAATCTGCGTGAATAAAGAAAAGAATACAATCCACTTTAAAGAGGAAAAAAGCAACAAGATTATCACACATATAGAAAAAGATAAATGAATTTTATTTTTTCCATTATGGAGTATTACATTGCTTATGTAGCCCTCATAGTCAACAAAAGAGTCCAAAATGCAGTTCTTGGGTGCAATGTCAAAAATGACATAATGATCTCTGTTCATTTCCAAGGCAAGCCATTCAATATCACAATAATCCAAGTCTATGCCCCAACCAGTAATGCTGAAGAAGCTGAAGTTGAATGGTTCTATGAAGACCTACAAGACCTTCTAGAACTAACACCAAAAATTATATCCTTTTCATCATAAGGGACTGGAATGCAAAAGTAGAAAGTCAAGAGATATCTGGAGTAACAGGAAAATTTGGCCTTGTAGTAAAGGATGAAGCAGGACAAAGGCTAATAGAGTTTTGTCAAGGGAACACACTGGTCATAACAAACACGCTCTTCCAACAACACAAGAGAAGATTCTACACATGGACATCACCAGATGATCAATACTGAAATCAGATTGATTATATTCTTTGCAGCCAAAGATGGAGAAGCTCTATACAGTCAGCAAAAACAAGACTGGGAGCTGACTGTAGCTCAGATCATGAACTATTTATTGCCAAATTCAGACTTAAATTGAAGAAAGTAGGAAAACCACTAGACCCTTCAGGTATGACCTAAATAAAATCCCTTATAATTATACAACAAAAGTGACAAATAGATTCAAGGGATTTAATTTGATGGACAGAGTTCCTGAAGAACTATGGACACAGGTTCATGACATTGTACAGGAGGCAGTGATCAAGAACATCCCCCCCCCCCAGAAAGAAATGCAAAAAGGGGAAATGGTTGTCAGAGAAGCCCTTAAAAACAGCTAAGAAAAGAGAAGGTAAAGGCAAAAGAGAAAAGGAAAGATATACCCATTTGAATGCAGAGTTCCAAAGAATAGCAAGGAGAGAGAAGAAAACCTTCCTCAGTGATCATTGCAGAGAAATAGAGGAAAACAATAGAATGGGAAATACTAGAGATTTCTTCAAGAAAATTAGAGATAACAAGGGGATATTTCATGCAACAATGGGCACAATAAAGTACAGAAACAGCATGGGCCTAACAGAAGCAGACAATATTAAGAAGAGGTGGCAAGAATACACAGAAGAACTATACATAAAAGATGTTAGTGACCCAGATAACCACGAAAATGTGATCACTCACCTAGATCCAGACATCCTGGAGTGCAAAGTAAAGTGGGCCTTAGGAAGCATCACTATGAACAAAGCTAGTGGAGGTGATGGAATTCCAGTTATTTCAAATCCTAAAAGATGACACCTCCCCACCACCTCATGTCCATGAATCTGTTCTCTATAACTGTGTCTCCATTGCTGCCCTGCAAATGTTGATGCAAATGTTCCCGTTGCCATCTTCTTAATTGTTCTGGGTTTGTTTTCATAGGTGTTTTTCTTGTGTTTTCTACCTATAGAAATCCCTTTAACATTTGTTGTAAATCTGGTTTGGTGGTACAAAATTCTCTCATCTTTTGCTTGCCTATAAAGCTTTTGATTTCTTCATCAAGTTTGAATGAGATCTTTTCCAGGTATGTAATCTTGGTTGTAGATGTTCTTTTTCAGCACTTTAAATATATTCTGCCATTCCCTTCTGGCCCACAGTTTCTACTGAAAGATCAGCAGTTAATCATATGGGATTTTCTTGTATGTTACTTTTTGTTTTTCCCTTCCTGTTTTTAATATCTTTTCATTGCGTCTAATCTTTGTTAGTTTGATTAGTATGTGTCTCGACATTTTTCTGAGACATGTGCATGTTTCATCCTGTATGGGACTCCGTGCTTCATGGACTTGATTGACTATTTCCTTTCCCATGTTGGGAAATTTTTCAGCTATAATCTCTTCAGAAATTTTCTTAAAAGCTTTCTCTTTCTCTTCTTCTTCTAGGACCCCTATAATTTGAATGCTGGTACATTTAATATTGTACCAGAAGTCTCTGAGATTATCCTCAATTCTTTTCATTCTTTTTCCTTTATTCTACCCTTCAGCAGTTCCTTCACCCCCCAGGTGCAAGTCCAGTTATGCTCACTCTCCTATTTTCCTCCTCCTTCCTTTGTCCTACCAAGCTTTGCATGAATCTATATATTCCTTTCCAGTGGTTATGGATTCTTGCCATCTCTCATCTGCTGTTCTGCAGGATCTTCTGTACTATTGATGCATTGGTGGAAAAAGATGTACTCCACATCCACCATCTTGTCACTCTCCTTGTCTGATTTTTATATCAGGGTGATGGTAGACTGATAGAATGAGTCTGGAAATGTCCTTTTCTCTGTAATTTTTTCAGAAGCATAGGTGTTGACTCTTCTCTAAATGTTTTATAGAAATTGCTTGTGAAGCCATCTGGTCCTGGACATTTGTTAGTTGGACATTTTTACATCAGTTTCAATTTCAGTACTTGTGATTGACCTGTTCACAATTTCTATTTCTTCCTGGTTTAGTCATGGGAGACTGTTCCTTTGTAAGAATTTGTCCATTTCTTTTAGCTTATCTATTTTATTGGCACAATTGCTTGTCTTTTATCATCCTTTGTATTTCTGTGGTGTCTGTTGTGACTTCTCCTTTTTCATTTCTAATTTTATTGTTGTGAGTCCTCTCCCCTTTTTTTCTCTATGAGTCTAACTAAGGGTTTATCAATTTTGTTTATCTTTTCAAAAACCAGCTTTTAGTTTCATTGATCTTTGCAACTGTTTTTTCCCCTCTATTTCATTTATTTCTGTTTTCATCTTTATGATTTCTTTCCTTCTGGTAACTTTGGGTTTTATTTGGTCTTCCTTCTCTAGTTGCTTTAGGTGTAATACTAGGTTGTTTATTTGAGATTTTTCTTGTTTCCTGAGGTAAAATTGAGTTGGTATAAATTTTCCCTCTTAAAACTCTGCTTTTGCTTCATTTAGAGGTTTTGAATCATTGTGTTTTTGTTTCATTTGCTACTAGATTGTTTAAATTTCCTCATTGGTTTCTTCAGTGACCCATTGATGGCTTCATATGAAGGAACCTGTTGTTTAGCCTTCATGTGTTTGTGTTTTTTTTTAAAACAGGTTTTTTTCTTGTGTGATATTTCTAATCAATAGCATTGTGGTCAGAAAATATGCTTGATATGATTTAAGTTTTCTTAAATTTACCAAGGCTTGATTTATCAGCCAGTATGTGATCTAATTAAAATCCTTATAATGTTCTATGTTTGCTTGAAAAGAATGTGTACGCTGCTACTTTCAGATGGAGTGCTCTATAAATATCAATTAAGTTCATCTGATCTAATGTGTCATTTGAGGCCTGTGGTTCCTTTTTTATTTTCTGTCTGGATAATCATTCCACTGATGAAAGTGGGGTGTTAAATAGTCCCACTCTTTTTGTGTTACTGTTTATTTCATCTTTTATGGTTTAGCATTTTCCTTATATATTGAAGTCCTCCTATGTTGAGTGCATATATATTTACAAATGTTATATTTTCTTCTGGGATTTATCCCTTGATCATTATGTAGTGCTCTCCTTTATCTAATAACACTTTATTTTAAAGTTTATTTTTTCTGATATGAGTATCACTATTCCAGCTTTCTTTTGGTTTCCATTTGCATGGAATACATTTTTCCATTTTCTCACTTTCAGTCTATTGATTGCTTCTAGTATATTTTTCATTTCATCTATTGTATTGTTCATCTCCCTTTGATTTTTACATCTTCTAGCATTTTGAGAAACATTTCTTATATCTTTTCAGCCTGTGCCTACATACTTTTTGTGAGATAATTTTCATCACCTTTATTATAACCAGTGGTCATGTATGGATGTGAGAGTTGGACTGTGAAGAAAGCTGAGCACCGAATAATTGATGCTGTTGAACTGTGGTGTTGGAGAAGACTCGTGAGAGTCCCTTGGACAGCAAGGAGATCCAACCAGTCCATCCTAAAGGAGATCAGTCCTGGGTGTTCATTGGAAGGACCGATGCTGAAGCTGAAACTCCAGTACTTTGGCCACCTCATGCGAAGAGTTGACTCATTGGAAAAGACCCTGATGCTGAGAGGGATTGGGGGCAGGAGGAGAAGGGGACAACAGAAGATGAGATGGCTGGATGGCATCACCGACTCGATGGGCATGAGTTTGAGTAAACTCTGGGAGTTTGTGATGGACAGGGAGGTCTGGTGTGCTGCGATTCATGGGGTCACAAAGAGTCGGACACGACTGAGCAACTGAACTGAGCTGAACTGAACTGAATAATTAATCTGAATTCTTCCTCAAGTATAATGCCTATCTCCACCTCACTTAGCTATTCTTCTGAGGTTTTATCTTATTCCTTAATTTTTTGTCTGCTGAACATATTTCTCTGATGTCTCACTTTGTCTAAAGTTCTGTGTCTGTGGGCTCTGTTCTGCAGGCTTCAGGATTGTAGTTCTTGCTTCTGGTGTCTGCCCTTTGTTGGGTTCATTTGATCTAGTAGCTTGTGCAGACTTTCTGGTGGGAGGTGCTAGTGTGTGCTCACTGGTGGCTGGAATTGGGTCTTGTCCCTCTGATGAGTAGGGCCACGTCAAGAGGTGTGTCTAGAGGTTACTGTGTGCTCAAGAGGACTTTACGCTGCCTGTTTGTTGATGGATGGGGCTCTGTTCTCTTCCTGTTGCTTATTTGGCCCAAGGCATCCCTCCACTGGAGCTTGTGGGCTCTTGGGTGGGGCCATTCTCAATGCCAAAATGGTCACCTACTGAAGTTCTCACACCTTTGAATATTTCCTAGGGGCCACCAGTGACCTTGCTCCCCACTAAAGGCCACTGCCAACTCCAAACTTCCTTAGAGACCCTCAAAGATCCTCTGGTAGGCTGGCCCATTGTCCTATGAAGTCACTACTTTGCCCTCGGTCCCAGTCCATGTGAAACTTTGTGGCTATCCTCCAAGATTGGAGTCTCTATTTTTCCCAGTCTTGTGAAGCTCCTGAACTCAAGCCCTACTAGCCTTTGAAACCAAATGGCTTGGAAGCATGATGTGGGGCTCAGAACTCACTCCTGTGGGAGAACCTCTGTAGTTTAATTATTTTCCAGTTTGTAGGTCATTCCCACCTGGTGGGCATGAGATATGATTATGTTGCAACAGTACCCCTCCTGTCTTGTTGTGGCTTCTGCTTTATCTTTTGATATAGAAAATATTTTTTCGCTATGTTCCAGTCTTTTTTAATCAATGATTGTTCAGTAGTTAGTTGTGTTTTTGATGTTTGACTGAGAGGAGGTGGGCCCAAGTCCTCCTATTCCATCAACTTGTCACTAGTCAGGTTAAAGTTATATATGCCCAATGGTTTAAATAAACAGCTCATTGTCTCATTTCTGTTTCCCCTCCCAAGATATCCATTCTCAATTTCTTTAGCTAAATCTTTTGTTTTAACTCAATATACCTGAAAACTTTGCTTAAATTAGTATTTATTCATCCCTATTTTTTTCCATTAGACAACTGTCTTTGTTGTCTCTTTCCTTCCTTTACCTTGAATGAACATGCACACTTTCAATTTTCATAATCATCCTAATAAACTATTGCAATTTTTAGTAGAATCAATATTTAGTATTTACATTGTAAATACATTTCATAATTATAAAGTTGTTCAAAATTGAGCAATGTACTATTGTTATATGATAATTTTCTTTGCCCATATAAATTTTTCTTTTCCATGGAGTTGATGGGGATATAGTAGGATAGTTAAATTGTTAGTTTAGAAATCCTATAGGAGATTAAAGACAGAAAGGCAATTTTAAGGAATTTTGGGAGATTATTTTCATCCAATGACTACTCAAGAAAAGAATCCAGTAACTGTCTATACTTACCTTGAAAAAAGACCAGGTGCATTTAAGTGCTGGGCTTAGTCAGATCACAAGACCCATTAGTTAAAACACATGCCAATAGATATGGGGTCTGAATTTTGTTACATGAAGTCAGGGAGTTAATGGACCTTGAAGAGCAGCATCTCTGCCTGTAACCAATATAAGAATATAGGTAAAAGGGGAAAGAAACTAAGTGAAATGGCACACTATACCAGAACCTGAGATGAATCACTATATTTTGGTACATGCTACCACCATTTTAGTTTTATACATATGATTCAAGTAGTGCCATAACAGTCCCAGTTACACCATATAGGTTAAATGGAAGGATTAATGACATAAGTCTTGATGGCAATCCCAAAATGAGGAAGAAGATGGTCTTCTCCTTTCCCACATTTTCTTTGATTCTAAAAATATAACCCTGTTTGTTCTTTTGGCTGCACTCTGCTGCCTACCTATTTGTGGCTCCCACAAGCACTCATCTTTTGCCTGTCACTTTGTTTCTTGCTGAGTTCTGTCTGTGCTGAGACAAAAGAACCTGAGTTTCAGTAAATACTGAGACCAGATGTGCAGTTTCAGTCAAGACTGTGGGTTCGAATTCCCTTCTAAGTCAGAGACTGTGGATTCAAGTCCCAATTTGAGATGCGACTAGGTTCAAGTCCCATTAAAAGAGTACAGTTTCAGAGTTAATAATTGTCTTTTTTTCCCACTAGCTTAATGTTGCAATTGTTTTTCAGTCACTAAGTCATGTGTGATTCTTTATGACGTAATGAACTGTAGCACATCGGGGTCCTTTGTCCTCCACTGTAACCTAGAATTTTCTCAAATCATGTTCATTGAATCAATGATGCTGAGAGGGTTAATTCTTAGGTATATTGATAAGGAGTCCAGAGCCCCTGAGGAAGAGAAAGGGGTCCAGGGACCTCAAGGAGGAAAAAGCAACAAACTTTTTTTTTCTACATTGCTTTGTCTTGGTCACAAAAGACATTTTTTTTTTCTTAAACTCTTGAATTGTTATGGCAACAACCTATTTATTCTAAGACTGACTTTCTTTAAGCACAGAGCTAATGATTACACAACGAAACAACTAATCTTG
This sequence comes from Cervus elaphus, assembly GCF_910594005.1. Classification (NCBI taxonomy): domain Eukaryota; kingdom Metazoa; phylum Chordata; class Mammalia; order Artiodactyla; family Cervidae; genus Cervus; species Cervus elaphus. The sequence goes on from NC_057847.1 coordinate 2,140,931, forward strand.
CTCAAGGGTATGTTTTTACTTATGCTATGTACTAATGATTGCATAACAACAATGTATCTTGTTTGAGGGCTTTTTTCTCCTTCTTAACAAGAACTTTCTGACTAATCCTGTTAGCTTAAGATGTCTGTTGTGGGAGTGGGTCTGGTAAATTTAAAAATTATATAAAGCTCTACTGAAATAAGTGAATGGGGCACTTTCTGCCCCTTTCTGATGCCTATGTCAGAAGTTTTTGTATTCCTTTTTTACTGTAATAAAACTTTTGCTGCATAAAGCTCTAAGTGACTGAAGCTGTGTCTTTCATCCAAAAGTGAAATTCTTTCCTTCAGAGATCATGAATCTGACTCTGTTCACTGTAAGCCATCAATGTTGTCTCACCACCTCATCTTCTGCCATCCCCTTATCCTTTTGCCTTTCATCCTTCCCATGAATTGGCTCTGTGCCAATGAATTGGCTCTTTGAATCAGGTGGCCAAAATAGTGCAACTTCAAAAACAGACCTTCCAATGAATATTCAGGGTTGATTTCCTTTAGGATTGACTGGTTTTATCTCCTTGGATTCCAAGGAACTCTCAAGAGGCTTATCCAACAGCACATTAGAAAGCATAGAGAAGTGATTACTGGCTAGCTTGCTCTTTCCCCTTTTGATTCCCCCTCTTCTCCTGGTCACCTCTACCTCCTTCCTCCATCTTCTCTTCTCCGTGTAACTCTGTGTACCTCTCCAGGTGTCCCTCACTGAGGAGAAACTTTTCATCATTAACCTAGATGTTTTATCATCGGTGCTGTATAGATGGAGAAATCCTGAGGATACTGTAAGAATAAGACTGAAAACCAGAGGCAGGAGGCTTAAGTCCAAAACCTGAGAACACCAAAGAACTCCTGAACCCTGGGAACATTAATCAATAGGAGCTCATCAAACGCCTCTATACCTACATTGAAACCAAGCACCACCCAGAGCCAACAAGCTCCAGAGCAAGACATACCATACAAATTCTCCAGCAACACAGGAACATAGCCCTGAGCTTCAATATACAGGCTTCCCAAAGTCACACCAAACCCATAGACATCTCAAAACTCATTACTGGACACTTCATTGCACTCCAGAGAGAAGAAATCCAGCTCCACCCACCAGAACACCAATGCAATCTTCCCTAACCAGGAAACCTTGACAAACCACCTGTCTAACCCCCACCCACAGGGAGGAACTTCCACAATAAAGAGGAACCACCAACTGCCAGAATACAGTAAGGACACCCCAAATACAGCGATATAAACAAGACGAAAAGGCAGAGAAATATCCAGCAAGTAAAGGAACAGGATAAATGCCCATCAAACCAATCAAAAGAGGAGGAGATAGGGAATCTACCTGACAAATAATTCCAAATAATGATAGGGAAAATGATCCAAAATCCTGAAAACAAAATGGAGTTACAGATAAATAGCCTGGAGACAAGTATTGAGAAGATGCAAGAAATGTTTAACAAGGACCTAGAAGAATTAAAAAAGAGTCAATATATAATGAATAATGCAATAAGTGAAATCAAAAACACTCTGGAAGGAACCAACAGTAGAATAACGGAGGCAGAAGATAGGATAAATAAGGTAGAAGATAGAATGGTAGAGATGGATGAAACAGACAGGAAAAAAGAAAAAAGAAATAAAAGAAATGAGGACAACCTCAGAGACCTCTGGGACAATGTTAAGTGCCCCAACATTCGAATCACAGGAGTCCCAGAAGAAGAAGACAAAAAGAAAGACCATGAGAAAATACTTGAGGAGATAGTAGTTGAAAACTTCCCTAAAATGGGGAAGGAAATAGTCACCCAAGTCCAAGAAACCTAGAGAGTACCAAATAGGATAAACCCAAGGTGAAACACCCCAAGACACATATTAATCAAATTAACAAAGATCAAACACAAAGAACAAATATTAAAAGCAGCAAGGGAAACACAACAAATAAAACACAAGGGGATTCCCATAAGGATAACAGCTGATCTTTCAATAGAAACTCTTCAGGCCAGAAGGGGATGGCAGGACATACTTAAAGTGATGAAAGAGAAAAACCTACAGCCCAGATTACTGTACTCAGCAAGGATCTTATTCAAATATGAAGGAGAAATCAAAAGTTTTACAGACAAGCAAAAGCTGAGAGAATTCAGCACCACCAAACCAGCTCCTTAACAAATGCTAAAGGATCTTCTCTAGATAGGAAACACAGAAAGGGTGTATAAACTCGAACCCAAAACAACAAAGTAAATGGCAACGGGATCATACTTATCAATAATTACCTTAAATGTAAATGGGTTGAATGCCCCAACCAAAAGACAAAGACTGGCTGAATGGATACAAAAACAAGACCCCTATATATGTTGTCTACAAGAGACCCACCTCAAAACAAGGGACACATACAGACTGAAAGTGAAGGGTTGGAAAAAGATATTCCACACAAATAGAGACCAAAGGAAAGCAGGAGTCACAATACTCATATCAGATAAAATAAACTTTAAAATAAAGGCTGTGAACAGAGACAAAGAAGGACACTACACAATGATCAAAGGATCAATCCAAGAAGAAGATATAACAATTATAAATATATATGCACCCAACATAGGAGCACCACAATAAGTAAGGAAGATACTAGCAAGTATGAAAAAGGAAATTAACAATAACACAATAATAGTGGGAGACTTTAATACCCCACTCACAACTATGGATAGATCAACTAAACAGAAAATTAACAAGGAAACACAAACTTTAAGTGATACAATAGACCAGTTAGACCTAATTGATATCTATAGGACATTTCACCCCAAAACAATGAATTTCACCTTTTTCTCAAGTGCACATGGAACCTTCTCCAGGATAGATCATATCCTGGGCCATAAATATAGCCTGGGTAAATTCAAAAAAATTGAAATAATTCCAAGCATCTTTTCTGACCACAATGCAGTAAGATTAGATGTAAATTACAGGGGGAAAACTATTAAAAATCCCAACATATGGAGGCTGAACAACACGCTGCTGAATAACCAACAAATCACAGAAGAAATAAAAAAAGAAATCAAGATATGCATAGAAACAAATGAAACTGAAAACACAACAACCCAAAACCTATGGGACACTGTAAAAGTAGTACTAAGGGGAAGGTTCATAGCAATACAGGCTTACCTCAAGAAACAAGAAAAAAGTCAAATAAATAACCTAACTCTACACCTAAAGCAACTAGAGAAGGAAGAAATGAAGAGCCCCAGGGTTAGCAGAAGGAAAGAAATCTTAAAACTTAGGGCAAAAATAAATGCACAAGAAACAAGAGACCATAGCAAAAATCAACAAAGCCAAAAGCTGCTTCTTTGAGAAGATAAATAAAATCGACAAATTATTATCCAGACTCATCAAGAAACAAAGGGAGAAGGGTCAAGTCAACAAAATTAGAAAAAAAAAAAAAATGGAGAGATTGCAACAGACAACAGTGAAATGCAAGGATCATAAGAGACTACTGTCAGCAACTATATGCCAATAAAATGGATAACTTGGAAGAAATGGACAAATTCTTAGAAAAGTATAACTTTCCAAAACTGAACCAGGAAGAAATAGAAAATCTTAATAGACCCATCACAAGCATGGAAATCGAAACTGTAATCAGAAATCTTCCAACAAACAAAAACGCAGGACCTGGATGGCTTAACAGCTGAATTCTACCAAAAATTTAGAGAAGAGCTAACACTTATCCTACTCAAACTCTTCCGAAAAATTGCAGAGGAAGGTAAACTTCCAAACTCATTCTATGAGGCCACAATCACCCTAATACCAAAACCAGACAAAGATGCCACAAAAAAAGAAAACTACAGGCCAATATCACTGATGAACATAAATGCAAAAATCCTTAACAAAACTTTAGCAAACAGAATCCAACAATATATTTAAAAGATCATACATCATGACCAAGTGGGCTTTATCCCAGCAATGCAAGGATTCTTCAAACATCTGCTAATCAATCAACATAATACACCACATTAACAAATTGAAAAATAAAAACCATATGATTACTTCAATAGATGCATAAGAAGCCTTTGACAAAATTTAACATCCATTTAGGATTAAAAAAAAAAAAAGCTTCCAGAAAGCAGGAATAGAAAGAACATACCTCAACATAATAAAAGCTATATATGACAAACCCACAGCAAACATTATCCTCAATGGTGAATAATTGAAAGCATTTCCCCTAAAGTCAGGAACAAGGCAAGGGCACCCACTCTCACCACTACTATTCAACATAGTTTTGGAAGTTTTGGCCATAGCAATCAGAGCAGAAAAAGAAATAAAAGGAATCCAGATTGGAAAAGAAGAAGTAAAACTCTCACTGTTTACAGATGACATGATCCTCTATATTGAAAATCCTAAAAAATCCACCAGAAATTTACTAGAGCTAATCAATGAATACAGTAATGTTGCATGATATAAAATTAACACACAGAAATCCCTTGCATTCCTATACACTAACAATGAGAAAACAGAAAGAGAAATTAAGGAAACAAGTCCATTTACCATTGCAATGAAAAGAATAAAATACTTAGGAATATATCTACCTAAAGAAACAAAAGACCTGAATATAGAAAACTATCAAACACTGATGAAAGAAATCAAAGAGGACACAAATAGATGCAGAAATACACCATGTTCATGGATTGGAAGAATCAATACAGTGAAAATGAGTATACGACCCAAAGCAATCTATAGATTCAAAGCAATCCCTATCAAGCCACCAATGGTATTTTTCACAGAACTAGAACAAATAATTTGACAGTTTGTATAGAAATACAAAAAATCCTCAAATAGCAAAAGCAATCTTGAGAAAGAAGAATGGAACTGGAGGAATCAACCTGCCTGACTTCAGGCTCTACTACAAAGCTACCGTCATCAAGACAGTATGGTACTGGCACAAAGACAGAAATATAGATCAATGGAACAAAATAGAAAGCCCAGAGATAAATCCATGAACCTATGGACACCTTATCTTCGACAAAGGAGGCAAGAATATACAATGGAAAAAAGACAACCTCTTTAACAAGTGGTGAGGGAAAACTGGTCAACCACTTGTAAAAGAATGAACCTAGAACACTTTCTAACACCATACACAAAAATAAACTCAAAATGGATTAAAGATATAACATAAGACCAGAAACTATAAAACTTCTGGAGGGAAACATAGGCAAAATACTCTCTGACATGAATCACAGCAGGATCTTCTATGACCCACCTCCCAGAATATTGGAAATAAAAGCAAAAATAAACAAATAGGACCTAATTAAACTTAAAAGATTTTGCACAACAAAGGAAACTATAAACAAGATGAAAAGACAACTTTCGGAATAGGAGAAAATAATAGCAAATGAAGCAACTGACAAATAATTAATCTCAAAAATATACAAGCAAAGCCTGCAGCTCAATTCCAGAAAAATAAAAGACTCTATCAAAAAATGGGCTAAAGAGCTAAGCAGACATTTCTCTAAGGAAGACATACAGATGGCTAACAAACACATGAAAAGATGCTCAACTTCACTCATTATCAGAGAAATGCAAATCAAAACCACAATGAGGTACCATTACACGCCAGTCAGAATGGCTGCTATCCAAAAGTCTACAAGCAATAAATTTTGGAGAGGGTGTGGAGAAAAGCAAACCCTCTTACACTGTTGATGGGAATGCAAACTAGTACAGCCGCTATGGAGAACAGTGTGGAGATTCCTTAAAAAACTGGAAATAGAACTGCCATGTGACCCAGCAATCCCACTCCTGGGCATACACACCGAGGAAACCAGAATTGAAAGAGACACCTATATCCCAATGTTCATTGCATCACTGTTTACAATAGCCAGGACATGGAAGCAACCTAGATGTCCATCAGCAGACGAATGGATAAGAAAGCTGTCGTACATATACACAATGGAATATTACTCAGCTATTAAAAAGTATACATTTGAATCAGTTCTAATGAAGTGGATGAAACTGGAGCGTATTATACAGAGTAAAGTAAGCCAGAAAGAAAAATACCAATACAGTATACTAAAGCATATATATGGAATTTATAAAGACGGTAATGATGACCCTATATGCGAGACAGCAAAAGAGACACAGATGTATAGAGCAATATTTTGGACCCTGTGGGAGAGGGCAAGGGTGGGGTGATTTGGGAAAATGGCACTGAAGCATGTATATTATCATATGTGAAATTAATCACCAGTCCAATTTTGATGCATGAGACAGGGTGCTCAGGGTTGGTGCACTGGGATGACCCAGAGGAATGGGATGTGGAGGGAGATGGGATGTGGGTTTACGATGGGGAACACATGTACACCCGTGGTGGATTCATGTCAATGTATGGCAAAACCACTACAATATTGTAAGGTAATTAGCCTCCAAATAAGATAAATTTATTTTTAAAAAATAAACTGTAGCATTAAAAATAAAAGAAAGGAAGCATCAATTCTTCAGTCCTCAGCCTTCTTTATGGTCCAGCTCTCACATCCATACATGACTATTGGAAAAACCATAGCTTTTACTATATGGAGCTTTGTTGGCAAAATGATGTCTCTGCTTTTTAATTTGATGTCTGCATTTATCATGGCTTTCCTTCCAAGGAGCAAGTGTCTTTTAATTTCATGGTTGCAGTCACTTACACAGTGATTTTGGAGCACAAGAAAATAAAATCTATCACTGTTTCCAATTTTCCCCTTCTATTTGTATTAAGTGATGGAGCCAGTTGCCATTTATATTTTGAATGTTGAGTTTTAAGACAGCTTTTTCACTCCATTTCACGCTCATCAAGAAGCTCTTTAATTCCTCTTTGCTTTCTGCCATTAAAGTGGTATCATCCGCATTTCTGAGGTTGTTGATGTTTTCCTGGCAATCTGATTCCAGCTCGTGTTTCACCCAGCCCAGAATATAGTATGATGTACTCTGCATATATGTTAAATAAGCAGGGTGATACAGCCTTGTTGTATTCCTTTCCCAATTTGGAACCATTCTGTTGTTCCATGTCTGGATCCACCTGCTGCTTCTTGACTTACATACAGGTTTCTCAGAGACAGGTAAGGTGGCCTGGTATTTCCATTTTTTAAAGAATTTTCCAGAGTTTTTTGTGATCCATACAGTCAAAAGCTTTAGTGTAGTCAATGAGGCAGAAGTAGTTGTTTTCCCAGAACTCCCTTTCTTTCTCTGGATCCCTTGCTTTCCCTCCTTCAATGATCCAATGAATTTTGGCAACTTGGTCTCTGGTTCCTCTGCCTCTTTGAGTGTATATACTAGATATTCAATCTCAATTATTTCCCCACAGTCATACACAATAGCATTTTATTAATTTATTCTTGTAAGTTATTTCTTTTTTATGCTGCTTTTTTTTATTTCAGCTTTTTATGCTGAAAATATGTGATTGCACTTCACTGTTAATATTCAGCTATCATTCTGAGATTTCACCTTATCCTTCTCCTGAGTATTCTTTTTACTTTCCCCATTTGGATCTCCTGTTACTTGCATCTATGGTTTTCCTCTCTATTGGTTCTGTATTTCAGAGACACATATCTTTATCAGTTTTCTGAGAGAAGTTTATGAGTGGTGTGTGAAACATGTCTTCATTTTGCTCTTCACTTGATTATTAGTTTTGAATCAGTATAGAATTATGGGTTAATATCTTAGCATATGACTTTGAAATTCTTTCTTCATTGTTTTCCAGCTTCCAGTGTTGTTAGTAAGAAGTCTTCAGTTAATTTTTATTCCTTATCTATTATATGTATTATCATTCTTAAAATTTATGATGGTGAGTCTTGTATCAATTGTAATCCATGCCAATAGATATTCAGTGTATCCTTTCATTCATGAAAGTCATGCCCTTTGATTCTTGGGAATTAGTGTTTTTGAAGATTCACACACCGGCCCCCACCCCCCACACCCCCATTTTCCCTCTTTTCTTTTTCTGAATCTCTTATTATTCTTATGTTGAACCTCCTGGATTGGTTATCTTTTTCTTTTTTAATTCCTTTTTCATTTTTTCCATTTCTTTGTTTCTTTTCTCTTCTCTTTCTTGTTTCCTTTCTCTTATTTCTGGAAAGTTCTATGTGGTACACTGCATTGTCTACTGATTATGTAGAGTTAGCTCTCTGATGTTTGCTAAAAGGTACAATTTGTCTTACTGCTTTATACCAATCCTTTTTCTGTTGTCTCCCTTTTTGCTTATGATTTTCTGTCTTTGTAAAGCATTCAGTTTAGATATGAAGAAATGTTGACTATCTTTCTTCATATTAGTTTACTTAATACTTAATTAAATTGCATGTATGAAATAACCAGCAAAACTAGAATCAGCAATTTTGAAATTAACCACAGTCAGTATACAACTAGATTGGTGGGGTGTGGGAGAAGAAGCTAAAAGTTCCCTGGTCAGGGACCTTGTTAAAATGGTTGATCTTGAAGGGTACTGCCAGAGGAGTTCAATCATGATAAAGAGGGGCAAATGATAATTTGATTAGGAGGTTAGATGATAGTGTATAAGCCCAATTAGCGCAACAGAATTTGAGAGGTGCTCAGTGAGTAAATCGTCATTAGAAATGAGAATCTCTGAATTAAGATCTCTCTGACTTAATTATGTGAAAATGAAGTCACTTAGTTGTGTCCGACTCTTTGTGACCTCACGGACTGATTATAGCCTACCAGGCTCCTCCATCCATGGAATTTTCCAGGCAAGAATACTGGAGTGGGTTGCTGTAAGAATGCTCTGCATGACATGAAAACTCATAAATAAAGAGCAACTAAATTCTAAAAAGTAAGATCTAATTCTTTATCTGATTTATTTGTCAGAAATGTACCAACTCTGTTTTATGACACAATTTTTCCATTTTTTTTATTAGTTGGAGGCTAATTATTTTACAATATTGTAATGGATTTTTTCATACATTGACATGAATCAGCCATGGAGTTACATGTATTCCCCATCCCGATCCCCCCTCCCACCTCCCTCTCCACCCGATTCCTCTGGGTCTTCCCAGTCATCTATAGTGAAACAGATCACCAGCCCAGGTTGGATGCATGAGACAATTTTTCCATTTTATCTCAAATATTAGAATGTTACTAATTTGGAGGGCTAAGGAAAGAGAGTATGGCTATGGATGCAAAAAGTGTTTAGATTGTTGTGTTTGAAATAATTTAGATTACCTGAAAACTTTGGCTGTAACTTGTGACTTCATCTTGAGACCACAAAATAAATACTTCTGGGCTTTGTTTTGTTTTGTTTAGCCACTAAGTCATGTCTGGCTCTTTGCGACCCCCTGGACTGTAGCCTGCCAGGATTCTCTATCCATGAGGTTTTCCAGATAAGGATACTGGAATGGGTCACTATTTCCTTCTCCAGGGGATCTTCCCAACCCCTGGGTTGGGTTCAATGAGGGATTGAACCCTCATCTCCGGCATTGGTAAGCGAATTCTTTACTGCTGAGCCACCAGAGAAGCCCTCCGAAAGTAAATGTATGTATTATTAAATTTTATAAAAAGAATCAGCATTTAGATTTGGAAGAAACTATGAAAAACAACCACATGAACAGGTAAATTAGCCTAATTTAATTTTTAAGAGAGAAATGAAAATCTTTCTGGTATATATTTTAGTAATTAATAACAGATCAAAATTTGTTGGCAATATAGCAACTGTTATATACAATATATTTGAATCTAATATTGCAGTTTGATTAGAAAGAAACAAAGAGTGTAAACTAAGAAGATACATTTATATGGTAGGAAAGAAAAACAATAATGATCAAAAGATTTTCAAATAAATAAAGGAAAAATTAGAGTTGATTGCAACAAACATAAAATAATGACTATGAAACTGAAGAGAGAGAACAAGAGAGTCAGGCCCAGCTGACCAGCTAGAGTTTGGCCTGGACTTCCTCAGACCTAGATGACTTGGACAAGAATGATCAGCTGTGAAGACTGTACTTCATGCATGGAGGAGGATAGAGAGAGTTTGACTGGATTCAGAAAGTGCCTCCTACCACCCCCTCAATGAGTCTTGAAGTTAAGGTTGAAGGCAACAACCTCCCTTTGAGAAAGTATCTCTTATTTTCTCTGACTGATTCTGGGACAATGTCAGGCAGCTTGTAGATGATTCTGTGTTCATTGTACACAGCTGGAATGACCAGGGTCCCTCAGAGACTGGTATTTGGAGAATTGAAAAGGCCAGAGAAAGATGACAATAGTTATGCAACAAGAGACTAGAGTTAATTTAGAGACCAGAAGTGATGTTAGGAAAGAAAATAAAAATGGAAATTACAACTGAATAGATGGTGGAAATCAGTGAAAATCTGGGTCTCTCACATGTATATTTTCCAACAGTGCCTTTGTCTATGGACTTAGATAGCATAGTTGCCTGATAAATATTTCATTGTCTCAGTCTAACAATAGATTTTATTCCAGAATCCAATTGTTATATAGCAAAACTTCAGTATGTTAGAGAAAATGTTGATCAGCATAGTTTTAAGCTTTGTATGTCCTTTGTTTGCAGAGAGTCAGGCATAAATGAGCATTTGTGATTAGACTTTTCTAGTGCATTTCTGGTGTCCTGTGCCTTGGGCATGACACAACAGAGTCTGGTGTTTATCTTTTGTTAACTGCCAGATTTCTCTGGAAAAAGCCTCCATGCAATACATCATCTGCAGTGTTTGCTTTGGGTATACATATAAATACATGTTGAATGCATTTGTTATGGATATTGGGGTTTCCAAAGCCAACTTAAGTAAAACAGTGTGAGATGAATGATGAAGGGGACCTTCTGAAGGAGGTATGAAATTAATAATCAAAATATTATTTACCTAAATATCAACAGCAAACTTTTTATTATTCTATGTCAACTATTTGAGTGCCAGAATGAATCAGGACAACTTGGTTATACTTGTTTTATGTCTGCACTGGGGAAGTTTGTGAAGGAACTCTCTATGACACATAGAGTATACAAATGTAATAAAAATTAAATTCTGAATTTGCATTAGAAAAGTGTATTTGGTTTGATTAATAAGTTAAAATAACTTCATTTGAAGCATAAGTATGATGTTAAAATTTTTAAGCCTATTTTGATTGTTATTGAGAGCCAAATCTGTTTTTCTCAAAGTTTTTATTTCATTCAAACAAAAAATGCTTTGAGCTTAAATGATTAAAGGTGAGAAGTCATTTTCAAATTATATTTTAAAGTGATAACCACTCATCTGCTCTAGAATATCTTAAACAACTCATTTGTCAACATGTAGCATTTCTCATTATTTCTTAACATGTCTATACCCAAATTCAGCTTCTGTTATTCTCACAGACCATTCTGAATGTACACAGGGAGAGCATGCTGTAGTCAAGTCTTGGAGTATTGAGTTTTCATTAAAATTAAGAAAATACCATGTGTGAGGCACAATGGTAGACCAATATACTGTGTTTGAAATAGTGGGAAATAGAGAGTAGACTCCTCAACCTAGTGGAGAAGACAGCTAAAAATGTAAGGAAGAAAGGGGTCATTGCTGTGTATGATGAGTATAAGCAGATGGAGATGAGTTCTTTCCGCAAGGAAACCAGGTTACACTTTGTGAAGAAGGGACCCACTGAGCAGTGGCTGTGGTTTATCAAGCAGCATCCTGTTATTGTCAATGGGATCAAACGACAGAAATAGTTGAGTAAGAGAACAAATTAATCTGAAATTAAACTTGTAATTGCAAGTGATGGCTTAGAGGAAGAAAATAATTAGCATGCATATCGTTAGCTTTCTGAAATTTTGATTTCTAACTATTTAATTTCATCTTGGATTAGCTTTTACTACTTCTAAGACTATGGCAGAACTGTGTTTTCTCCCACACCTTCCACGATTTTAGTTAAGGATTTCAGATGACCCAGTTTTTTTTTTAATCTGTAAAAGTCACATTCTCCCCAAGATGAGTGTGGACCAAATGTTGATAGTTCACTCTTAGGAAAAAAGAAAAGAACAACAATATGTTTTTATAGTACACAGTTTTTAAAACAAAAAATATGCTATCTTTTGGATAAAAATTCCTTGCCAATTGGGTTGGAACATTATATTTAGCAGATGTAGGGAAAAAAGGTGAGTCTTGGTGTCCACTTGACCTAATTTTTCACTGAATAACCTCCTGTGTGCTCTCCTGCATAGGGTCATATTCTCAGGAAGAGAAAGAATATGGAAGGAGCAAGGAAGATGGTGTGTGACATCCCTTACCAGTTAACTGGTGCCTTGAAATGGACAATGATTGTGTTTCATACCAGATACTCTGGTAATGTGAGCAGCAGCAGCATGACGTTAACTGCAAAAGCTAAAGGCTCAATAGATTCAGGGGGGGGCACATTGTGTGCATAAAGAAAATGCCCAGAATGGTCATGTCCCCAACCTGAACAAATTCATTGTCAGAATCTTCAGTAAAAATGAACTGTTATTAACCTTAGGTATGGTATGATAGTCTCTAAAGAATATCTTACTGACATTCTCTATTCCAAACAATGTCATGGAGTCATGTGTTCAGCCAAATTCTTATCATTGAAAAGATATTAGATCAAAAGCACATTCTTATTCCTCAAAATAGACCCTATTGGTGTATGAAACAGTGAAATTGAGTAAAATACCAGCACATCTACTTATCAAAATTAAATCTATTTATCAAAAACCTTGAGTGTGGTACTGAGTTGGGTGATATGCCAAGTGAGTTGGGTATGATCTATTAGTTGGGTAAGCCTCCTCATCCTCTGCAGCCTCTGTGTGTGTTGGCAGAAAGCATGGCACCGGGGAAGCTGATGGAGGCCACTGCACTCAATGCTAGAGACTTACCTCCCACAACTTTCCCTACTTTTCCTGCTTTATGATATTGTCTGTGTAACTTTATCAAGACTTCTTAATCCTGTTTTTATATCTTGAAGGTGCTCTGTCTTTTAGGATTCAAAGTTTCGTTTTCAGATTTCAAGGTTTTTAGTTTATTTTATACTTATTTTTATTTGCTCAAATTTACCTCCTTCCAGTTCATTAAGTGCCTCTATCAATGTTAAAAAATTAGGTTTGTGTTTCACAAGCAGTGGTTAAGGGTACATTCCTTAAAGTCAAAATGTCTTGTGTTTTAATGTCAATTCTACTGCTTGTCAGCTGTGTCATGTGGAGCAAATTATTGGACTTCTCTGTGCTTCATTTGGGTATTAATACTACCATATGGAAGAGATTTTTGTGGTGGGATTAAATGCCTAGATACATGTAATGTGCTTTGCATAGTGCTTACAATACAGTGAGCACAAAGCAGAAGTTGTTTATCATACATACTTTATTATATTGCAGACTGAATAATAGTATCTCCTAAGCTTTCATTTTTACAGGCTTGAAGAGTTTTACACTTTTTCTTTGCATGACAGAACTTCATTTGCTTTTCCATGTGATAATGATAACAATTATATGTGATATACATTTATATAGATAAACACACATCTCTTTACTTCCAGCCCATTAACTCTTTCTTAAGGTACAATGATGAGAACTATATTTAGAATTCTAGATACAGGTACTTTATGTTTTTTAAAAGATAGAATGCTTTCTCCTGTCATATTTAAAATATTTTGATATTCCATCTATAGTTTTATAATGTTCTTGGATCTTCTTTGAACTGTTTTCTAAGAATCTATTATCATAAATGTACATCATATTACATAATATGCTAAATGCACATTTAAAATTCTTACAAGCCTTTTCTGCTTTTTAAGCATATTTGTTGCTTTCCTGCCCATCCACACTGTCAAAAATTATTTTAATCCTATCTACACAGATAAATATACTTAGGTGCAAAACCTTAAGTTTCCTAAAGGTGTCTTTTTTTGGTTCACTTATGGAAAAGCAAAATAAAATTGGTGTACTAGCACCAAGCCTGGGGAATTGACTTAATTTTTTTCAGCCTCTTCTGTTATTTAGATTTCTGTTATGAAAATAGCATGGTTTTAGACCTTTGGAGAAGGAAATTGCAATCCACTCCAGCATTCTTGCCTGGGAAATTCCAAGGACAGAGGAGCCTGATGGGCTATATGCAGCCAATGGGGTTGCAAGAGTTGGACATGGCTTAGTGACTAAACCATCACCATACCCTTATAAGATCATTTTTTCCCTTCTCTAAAGCTATTGGCTGGGCATGCTTTTCCTTTATAGAGTTTTCTGTTGCAGATTTTTCTTTGCTCCCAAAGTTGCAATTTGGTGCTGATGTTGTGTAATTGCCGTCTTGCTGGGAATGGAAGCGAGATACAGAGCTCTTCATATAAGAAACAGCCGTATCATTTACATTGTGAAAATTGCTTCACACAGAGGTTTTTTTATAAAGATAGTTTCTCTACATTTCTTAGGTGGATGTGGATATATATTATATTCCAACTAATCTACCAACTAGTATCTATGATCAGCTAGCTCAGTTCAGTCGCTCAGTCGTGTCTGACTCTTTGTGACCCCATGGACTGCAGCACGCCAGGCTTCCCTGTCCATCATCAACACCTGGAATTATACAAACTCATCCATCAAGTCGGTGATGCCATCCAAACATCTCATCCTCTGTCGTCCCATTCTCCTGCCTTCAATCTTTCCCAGCACCAGGGATTTCCCCAGTGAGTCAGTTCTTCACATCCAGTAGCCAAAGTTTTGGAGTTTCAGCTTCAACATCAGTCCTTCCAATGAATATTCAGGACTGATTTCCTTTAGGATTGACTGGTTGGATCTCTTTGCAGTCCAAGAGCCTCTCAAGAGTCTTCTCCAACACCACAGTTTAAAAGCATCAATTCTTCAGCACTCAGCTTTCTTTATAGCCCAACTCTTAACATCCATACATGACTACTGGAAAAACCACAGCTTTGACTGGATGGACCTTTGTCAGCAAACTAATATCCCTGCTTTTTAATATGCTGTCTAGGTTGGCCATAACTTTTCTTCCAAGGAGCAAGCATGTTTTAATTTCATGGCTGCAGCTACCATCTGCAGTGATTTTGGAGCCCTAGAAAATAAATTATCTCACTGTTTCCACAGTTTCCCCATCTATTTCCCATGAAGTGATGGAACAAGATACCATGACCTTAGTTTTCTGAATGTTGAATTTTAAGCCAACTTTTTCACTGTCCTCTTTCACTTTCATCAAGAGGCTCTCTAGTTCTTCACTTTCTACCATAAAGATGGTGTCATCTGCATATTGGAGGTTATTGATATTTCTCCCAGTGATCTTGATTCCAGCTTGTGCTTCATCCAGCCCAGCATTTCGCATGATGTACTCTGCATATAAGTTAAAAAAAAGCAGGGTGACAATATACAGCCTTGACATACTCCTTTCCCAATTTGGAACCAATCTATGTGACCTGCATACAGATTTCTCAGGAGGCAGGTCAGGTGGTCTGGTATTCCAATCTCTTGAAAAATTTTCCAGTTTGTTGTGATCCACACAGTCAAAAGCTTTGGCATAGTCAATAAAACAAAAGTAGATGTTTTTCTGGAACTCTCTTGCTTTTTTGATGATCCAACAGAATTTGGCAATTTGATCTCTGGTTCCTGTGCCTTTTCTAAATCCAGCTGAACATCTGAAAGTTCATGGTTCATGTACTATTGGAGCCTGGCTTGGAGAATTTTGAACATTATTTTGCTAGCATGTGAGATGAGTGCAACTGTATGGTAGTTTGAACATTCTTTGGCATTGCCTTTCTTTGGGTTCGGAATGAAAACACATTTTCCACTCCTGTGGCCACTGCTGAGTTTTCCAAATTTGCTGGCATTTTGAGTCTGGCACTTTCACAACATCATTTTTTAGGATTTGAAATAGCTCAACTGGAATTCCATCACTTCCACTAGTTTTGTTCATAGTGATGCTTTCTAAGGCCCACTTGACTTCACATTCCAGGATGTCTGGCTCTATTGAGTGATCACACCATTGTGAGTATTGTGTCGTGAAGATCTTTTTTGTATAGTTCTTCTGTTTATTCTTACCACCTCTTCTTAATGTCTTCTGCTTCTGTTAGGTGCTTTATTTTGCTCATCTTTGCATGAATGGTCCCTTGGTATCTCAATTTTCCATCGAGTTCTCTAGTCTTTCCCATTCTATTGTTTTCCTCTATTTCTTTGCACTGATCACTGAGGAAGGCTTTCTTATCTTTCCTTGCTATCCTTTGGAACTCTGCATTCAAGTGGATATATTGTTCCTTTTCTCCTTTGCCTTTCACTTCTCTTGTTTTTTCAGCTGTTCGTAAGACCTCATCAGACAACCATTTTGCACTTTTGCATTTCTTTTTCTTGACAATGGTCTTGATCACTGCCTCTTGTGCAATGTCATGAATCTCCACCCATTGTTCTTCAGGTACTCTATCAGATCAAATCCCTTGAATCTATTTGTCACCTCCACTGTTGTCAGGGGTTTGATTTATGTCATACCTGAATGGTCTAGTGGTTTTCCCTACTTCCTTCAATTTAAGTCTGAATTTGGCAATAAGGAGTCCATGATCTTAGCCACAGTCAGATCTTGGTCTTGTTTTTGCTGACTGTATAGAGCTTCTCCATCTTTGGCTGCAAAGAATATAATCAATCTGATTTCAGTATTGACCATTTGGTGATGTCCATGTGTAGAGTCTTCTCTTGCATTGTTGGAAGAGGATGTTTGTTATGACCAATGTATATCTATGTTATCTTATTGGAAAAGTGGTGAGAATCTATGGTAGTAGAACTGAAAACAGTCTGGGTCATCCCTAAAACCTGACTGTCTAATCTCTTTGCAAATGAGCTTGAGGATAAGATAGATGACGCTTTTCTAAAGAGGCCATCCCATTTTATCCCCTTATATTAAGCAAAATTCTGACTCTCTGTGACTCCCCAAAAAAATGTATCTGTATTTTCCATGTATGCTTAGTTTCACTTCAATGACTGAAATGACACTTAGGTTGGAATGTGAAGTTTTTTAAAAAGACTCAAATTTCTTGTTACTTTTTTATAAAGCTACTCAGTACTTAGTATTCTTAAGGACAACATTTTTAGTTTTCAGTATTTTGTTCCTGTAAACTTTATGTATAATGAAGAAATGAAAGAATGGTTTCAAACAGCATATTTAATTCTCCTGCTTTCCATGTGTGAAGACAGATAAGTTACTGCATCTTTCAAAGACTCAGCTACCTCAATAGGAAGATGGTCCTAATGATACTTTTCATTCATGTAACACATGTTTACAGCTTTTTATCATGTATTATGTTTATATTCCATGGAACAATAAGCAATTTATTTTTCCTAGAGCTTCTAGACCTAGGACTGACTGATTCTAGGTGTTCATTATTTAAGATGCATGGTGTTAATTAGTATTGACACATTAAAACTGGAAACAATTATTAAAGAACTTATATTAGAAAATGAGCCATTACAATAACTATTCACAGCAATACTAAACTATTTTTAAAATTTTTATTTTATTTTTAATTGGAAGAGAATTACAGTGTTGTGATGATTTCTGCCATCCTTCAACATGAATCAGCCATATGTATACTTAATATATGATATTTGTTTGTCTCTTTCTGGCTTACTTCACTCTGTATAATAGGTTCTAGTTTCATCCACCTCATTAGAATTGACTCAAATGCATCCCTTTTTATAGCTGTGTAATATATGTATGACATCGTCTTTATGCATTCTGTCACTGGACATCTAGGCTGCTTCTATGTCCTAACTATTGTAAATAGTGCTACAATGAACATTGGGTGTACATGTTGTTGTTTTTCAGTTGTGGTTTCATCACTGTATATGCCGAATATTAAGATTGTTGAGTCATATGGAGTCATGGGGCTTCCAGGTGGCACTAGTGGTAAAGAATCCACCTGCCAATGCAGGAGATGCAGATTTGATTCCTGAGTTGGGAAGAGCCCCTGGAGTAAGAAATAGCAACCCACTCCATTATTCTTGTCTGGAAAATCCCATGGGAAAAGGAGCCTGGCAGTCTACAGTCCATGGGGTCTCAGAGTTGGACATGACTGAGCACACACACACACACAGTAGTCTTATTCCTAGTTTCCTAAAGCAATAACCATACTGTTCTCCATACTGGCTGAATCAATTCATATTACCACCAACAGGGCAAGAGGGTTCTCTTTGCTCTACACTCTTTCCAGCATTAATTATTTGCAGCTTTTTAAAAATTATGGCACTTATGACTGGCCACCTGATGCAAAGAACTGACTCATTGAAAAAGAACCTGATGTGGAAAAGATTGAAAGCAGGAGGAGAAGGGGATGACAGAGGATGAGATGGTTGGATGGCATCACTGACTTGCTGCAGATGAGTTTGAGCAAGCTCCAGAAGTTGGTGTTGGACAGGGAAGCCTGGTGTGCTGCAGTCCATGGGGTCACAAAGAGTCGGACATGGCTGAGCGACTGAACTGAATTCTGACTGGTGTGAGGTAGCTTTGATTTGCGTTTCTCTAATAATGAACAATGTTGAGTATCTTTTCATGTGTTTAACAGCCATCTGTATGTCTTTTTTGGAGAAATGTCTGCTTGAGTTTTCTGTCGACTTTTTTATTGGGATTGTTTTTCTGGAATTGAGCTGCATGAGATGTTTATATAATTTGGAGATTAATCCTTTGTCAATTGTTTCATTTGCTATTATCTTTTCCCATTCTGAGAGCTGTCTTTTTACCTTGTTTACAGTTTCTTTCATGTGCAAAATCTTTCAAGTTTAATTAGGTCCCATTTGTTTATTTTTTACTTTTATTTCCATTACTTTAGGAGGTGGATGATAGAAGATCTTGCTGTGATTTATATCAAAGAGTATTCTGCCTATGTTTTCCTTTAAGAGTTTTATAGCTTTTGGTCATACATTTAAGCCTTTAGTTCATTTTTAGTTTATTTCTATATATGGTGTTAGGAAGTATTCTAATTTCATTCTTTTACATGTAGCTACCCACTTTCCCCAGTAGTCCTTATTGAAGAGACTGTCCTTAATCCATTGTATATTTTTGCCTCCTTTGTGAAAGAGAATGTACCCATAGGTGTGTGGATTTATCTCCCAGCCTTCTTTCTTCTTCCATTGAGCTATAGTTCTGGTTTTGTTGCCAGTACCATGCTGTCTTCATGAATGTAGCTTTGTAGTACAGTCTAAATTCAGGAAGGTTTATTCCTAGAGCTCTATATTCTTTCTAAAGTTTGCATTTGTTATAAAATGTCTTTTGGCTTTCATACAAATTGTGAAATTGTTTGTTCTAGTTCTATGAAAAACACCATAGTAGTTTGACAGGGATTGCATTGAATCTATAGATAGCTTTGAATAATAATCATTTTCACAATACTGATTCTTCCAGTCCAAGAACATGGTATATCTCTCCATCAGTTTGTATAATCTTTGATTTCTTTCATCAGTGTCTTATAATTTTCAGCATACAGATCTTCTGTCTCTTTAGGTATATTTAAGTATATAAATATTTATATTATTTTATTCTTTTTGTTGCAGTGGTGAATGGTATTATTTCCTTAATTTTTATTCATTATTTTTTATTACTAGTATATAGGAATGCAAGGGATTTCTGTGTATTAATTTTATATCCTATAGCTTTACTATATTTATTGATTAGCTTTAGTAACTTTCTGGTGGCATCTTTAGGGTTTTCATGTCATCTGCAAACAGTGAAAGTTTTACTTCTTATTTATTTTTCTTCTCTGATTGCTGTGGCTAGGACTTCCAAAACTACATTGAATAATAGTGGTGGGAGTGGGTACCTGTGTCTTCTTCCTGATCTTAGAATAAATATTTTCTGTTTTTCACCTTTGAGAATAATGTTGGCTGTGGGTTTGTTGTATATGACCTTTATCATGTAGAGGTATATTCCTTTTATGCCTACTTTCTGGAGAATTTTTTTTTAATCATCAATAGTTGTTGAGTTTTGTCAAAAGCTTTCTCTGCATGTATTAAGATGATCATATGGTTTTATCTTTCTATTTGTCAATATGTTGTATCACATTGATTGATTTGCATATATTGAAGAATCCTAGAATTCCTGGGATAAAGTCCACTTGATCATGATGTATGATCTTTTAAAGAGTTGTTGGATTTCATTTGTTAGAATTCTGTTGAGGATTCTTGCATCTATGTCCATCAATGATATTGACCTTATTATTATTTTTTTTGTGGCATCTTTGTCTAGTTTGGCTATCAGGGTGGCAGTGGCCTTGTAGAATGAGCTTGGGAATTTTCTTTCCTCTGCAATTTTCTGGATGAGTTTAATCAGGATAGGTGTTAATTCTTCCTAAACATTTGGTAGAATTCACCTGTGAAGTCATCTGGCCTGGGCTTTTGTTTGTTTGAGAATTTTTTAATTACAGTTTTGATTTCTTTGCTTGTGATTGGTCTGTTCAAGTTTTTTTATTTCTTCCTGGTTCTGTTTTGGAAGACTATACTTTTCTAAGAATTTGTCCATTTCTTCGAGGTTATCCATTTTATTGGCATATAGCTATTTGTAGTTGTCTGTTATGATCCTTTGTATTGCTATGTTATCTGTTATAACTTCTCCCTTTTCAATTTCTAGCTTTATTGATTTGAGTCTTCTCCCTTTTTTCTTGATGAGTCTGGCTAATGAACTGTCAATTTTGTATATCTTCTCAAAGAACCAGTGTCTAATTTTATTGGCCTTTGCTATTTTCTCATTCATTTCTTTTTCATTTATTTCTGTGCTGATCTTTATGGTTTATTTCCTTCTACAGACTTTGTGTTTTTTGGTTCTTTTTTTAGTTCCTCTAAGTGTAACATTAGGCTGTTTATTTGTTGTTTCTCTTGTTTCTTGAGGTAGGCTTGTATTGCTATAAAATTTTACTGAATTTCATAGGTTTTGAGTTGTTGTGTTTTTATCATTTGTTTCCCTGAACATTTTTATTTCCTTTTTTATTTCTTCAGTAATCTGTTGGTTCTTCAGAAGCATATTGTTTACCATCTATGTCTTTGTGTTTTTGTAGTTCATTTCCTGTAGTTCATTTCCAACTTAATCTACCTTGTTGTGGTCAGAAAAGATGCCTGAAATGCTTTCAGTTTTTAAAAATTTACCAAGGCTTGATCTGTGACCCAAGATGTGATCTATCCTGGAGAATGTTCCATATGCACTTGAGAAATCTATTTAGAAGATAAACAAATGTGAAATCTATTGTTTTTGGATAAAATGCCATGTAGGTATCAATTAGGTAAAACTGGTCCAGTGTATCATCTAAAGCTTTTTTATTAATTTTTTGTCTGGGTGATCTGTACATTGGTGTCAGTGGAGTATTGAAATCCCCCACTATTACTGTGTTACTGTTGATTTCCCCTTTAATAGTTGTTAACATTTGCCTTATTTATGTTGGGTGCACCTATGTTTATAATTGTTATATCTTCTTCTTGGATTAATCCCTTGATCATTATGTAATGTCCTTCCTTGTCTCTTGTAATAGTCTTTATTTTAAAGTCATTTTACCTGATATGAGTATTACTATTGCTGCTTTCCTTTTATTTCCAATTACATGGAATCTTTTTCCAGCCCCTAAAGGAATATCCACTATTGAATCAATAACTCCTATAAATACACATAGGGATATATAAAACATGAATTTTTATGATCTATCTGGGAGATCACTAAACTTTTCTTACTATGTGGTATGTATAATCAGCATCCATCAGAAAAGCAGAATCAATGGGAGGTTTTATATATATATGTATGTATTTGTGTGAATACATATACATATATATATGTATTTGTGTGTATACATATATATATACACATATACATATATATATTATATATAATATATATATACATGTAAGAGAAGATTTATTATGGAAATTAGTTTAAGCCTTTATGGGTGCTGGTTTGTTCATGACCTGTTGTCTTTAAGCTGGAGAACCAGGAAAGTCACTGGTAAAATTAAGCCTCAGTCCCAAGACCTTAGACTGGGGGCCACAGGTCTATGTCCAGGAGTCTGAAAGCCTGAGAATCTGTCCAAGAGGAGAAGATGTGGACATCCAAGCTCAAGAAAAGAAAGAGAATTCACACTCATTATACTTCTTTGTCCTACTAGGGCTCTTCAGCAGGTTGGATATTGGCCACAGTGGGGAGGGTAGATCTTCTTTATTCAGTCTAGTGATCAGATGCTATTATATTCTGGAAAACCCTGTCTTAGTCCATTCAGACTGTATTGGTCTTGGTTTTGTATACGTTCAGCCAATCTATGTCTTTTGCTTGGAGTATCTAGTCCATTTGCATTTAAGGAAATTATTGATATATATAATCCTATTGCCATTTAATTTATTGCTCTTGCTTTTTTTTTTTTTTTTTTTTAATGTAGACCTTTTCCTTCTCTTGTGTTTTCCTTTCTAGAGAAGCTCCTTTAGCATTTGTTGTAAAGCTGGTATGATGATGCTGGATTCTCTTAATATTTGCTTGTCTGTGAATGTTTTTATTTCCCCTGACTAGTCAGTTTGCCTACTCAGAAAGTCCTCCAAGATGTTTTCAAATGTCTCTGGACCTCTTGTGGACTGTGTGGGGTCAGCTCAGTTTCAGATCTTGCCTTTATCCAACTTGTACTTGCTTTCAAAGTCTACAATTGCCCCCACATTCCACAGTCTCAGGCTAATTGTGAGGATTTAATCTACTTCCCCTGCAACTGCAAGGGCAGTTTCCCCCTCTCCTTTACTCACAGAGCTCCTGGTGTTCCAATTGGGCCCACTTCTGCTATATGTTCCTTTCCAGGGCATGTTGTCTTCCCAGACCATTAGGGCCCAATTGCTCAGTTGTAAGTGGGGAGAGGGAGGGGTACAGCAGACACAGCTGGGCTGTGTTGGGATTGTCTGCCATGGCTGGTACCTGTGGGAGGTTGCCACAATCTGAGGCAGGTCTCGCACTTCCCCAGGAGAGTTGGTCCTGGGTTATGACTCCCTTGGTATAGCCAAGTCACTTAGGCTCCCAGGAAGATGTGGGCAGTGACCTGCAGCCACTCATAGTTTGGTGGTAGCTGTAATCCCTGGGGCCAAAACTGTAGCAGCCCCCCACCTTCCACTTTTGGCACTCAAGCCCACTTCTCTACCTCTGGAGCTGCAGACCACAGCTGGCTCACCCTCCTTCTTTGGCATTCGCTAAGGTGGGGTCCTTTGTTCTGCTAGCGGGTGGAGTTAGAGTACAGAGTCAGAGCCTTCTCATGGGAATGATTTTTTCCTTCTCTTGGGCCAAGACTTTTCTCTGGTCTGCCTCCACTGTGTCACACTAGCCCCCTCATAGTATCTTCATGGCATTCAACCCCAGTCCTCTTCCTGAGGTCTGACCCCTGAAACCCAAGTCTCTGTGCCCATTCCCCACTCTCTAAAGCAACTGTGAGTGTGTGAGCCGCTTCTCAGCTGAATCAGCTGAATTGTGCCCTTCAGCACAATCTCTGTGGTGAATTCTCTTTGTTTCGCCTTCTGAGCACCCACTGTTTTACTGCTCTCTGAGGTTCTACTGCCTTCCCAAGACTCCCCCTTGTGAGAGGGCTTCTGAGTGTGTGGACACGTTTCCTCCTTCAGGACCCCCTTCTGGGGAGCAGGTCCCCATTCCCAAACACTTTGTCTTGTTTTTTGTGTTTATCCTTTGCCTTATCTCATTCTGAGGAGATTGGTTTACCTTTTTGAAAGTCTGGGGTCCTCTGCCAGCATTCAGTATATGTTCTGTGGAGTTGTTCCACATGCAACTGAGTTTCTGATGTATTTGCTGGAGAGAAGGTGATTTTCCCAGCTTATTCCCCTACCATCTTGAAAGTCCTCCATGGAAAACAACTCTTTCTGAAAATGTTTAATTATTAAAAATCTAAATTTGGGGGGGGGGGGAAGGATTTAATTTTTTTGTTGTTGTTGTTTTCCATTTTATTTTTTGAGTTTCTGATTTTATCTTTGAATTTTGCAATGAGTTATTATCACATTTGTAATAAAGAACATTTGTAACTAATTACAACAAAAACCTCCAGAGATTTCATGTGTTCAGATGAAACCTCTTATAATGCGATACAGTTTAAGGATTAAAATTCTTTAAAAATATACAGATGAAGATCCAGTTTTTAGAATGAGTACGTCCCTGAATAGTGTCCATAAGAATATCTCATTTTCCATAAGTTGAGTCCTTGCCCATAATGATCTCAGGGACTCTAATTTAGTGTAAGACTATGGTGAGTTTGCAGAAGCAGCTTGGTGAAAGAAGTGAATCATTTACTAGACCACAAAGAAGTGTTTAAGTTTTTATTTATTATTTATTTAGGCTGGATCACCATATGGAACACTATATGGGTCCCTGACCAGGGATCGAACCCATACCCCCAGCAATGGAAGCACAGATTCTTAACCACTGGACCACCAGAGAAGTCCCTGAAGTTTTAAAATAAGCTCCAAATGATGCCTACTTACCTGGGTTTCCAGATAACTTAAAGGGAAGATAATTTGGCCTAGGTCTTAAGACATAGAGCAGATCAGAGTACACAAATATAGTTAACTACTAGGACTACAGAAAGTGAATATTTTGTAATTTTGATTCTTTTATCTGTTTCTAAATTTTCTTTATTTGCTTTTATATTGTTCTTTAACATTTGGAAAATTCTTTTGAAATATTAATATGTTTTAGCTATGTTATGAGGAAACACTGGAAGATTCTAAGTTTTAAAGAAGTAATGCTAACCTGGAAATAAGGTACACCTTATTTTGAGAATACATATGATGAAAAAATTCCTGATAGAAAGGTGAAATTAATGGGTTGAGGGTACAGAGCCATTATGGAGTAGATTGTCAGCAGCAGAAGCTTTTCCTTCTCGTAGCTTTCTTGAGAAAACTTTGAAGGAGTTCAGTTAAGTTCATTTCAATTCAGTTTCTCAGTCGTGTCCAACTCTTTGCAACCCCATGAATCACAGCACGCCAGGCCTCCCTGTCCATCACCAACTCCCAGAGTCCACCCAAACCCATGTCCATTGAGTCAGTGATGCCATCCAGCCATCTCATCCTCTGTCGTCTCCTCTCCTCCTGCCCCCAATCCCTCCCAGCATCACGGTCTTTTCCAATGAGTCAACTCTTCGCATGAGGTGACCAAAGTATTGGAGTTGCAGCTTCAGCATCAGTCCTTCCAATGAACACCCAGGACTGATCTGCTTTAGAAAGGACTGGTTGGATCTCCTTGCAGTCCAAGGGACTCTCAAGAGTCTTCTCCAACACCACAGTTCAAAAGCATCAATTCTTTGGCGCTCAGCTTTCTTCACAGTCCAACTCTCACATCCATACATGACCACTGGAAAAACCATAGCCTTGACTAGATGGACCTTTGTTGGCAAAGTAATGTCTCTGCTTTTTAATATGCTGTCTAGGTTGGTATAATTTTCCTCCCAGGGAGTAAGCATCTTTTATTTCATGGCTGCAATCACCATCTGCAGTGATTTTGGAGCCCCCCAAAAATAAAGTCTGACACTCCTTCCATTGTGTGAAGGAGTACACACAATATTTTATCTAGCCAAGTTGTTCTGATTATGTCAACCTATTGGGTTACCATCAGGTCTTATTGGACATTTAAAAAAAACCCATTTAGAATTATTTATGAAGGAGAGTTTTTAATCAAATGTCCCTTATGGCCTTATACTTTCACATGGTTGGGCCTGGTTGTAATTCATTCATTAATTTATTAGAAAGTGCTTACTCAAGTCCCATTTTATTTTAGTCAATATATTAACCTCACAGTTAATATCTAGGTTAATATCTAAAAAGGTTCCATCTAGGAATACTCAGTCCCTTGACTAGGTTCTTTGTCAGTCTTTCCAAATTTCACTTCTTATTGTTAATCTTGGATTTCATGTTTCATTATTTTAGCCTCTTGTTAACCAGTATCTTCAACTTATTTTTGTCATTGTCTTCCTGAGTCTGTATGATTACAAAACCTCAACCTTGTACGGTTCACAACTCCAATGGAACTTTGCTGGAGAAAAATAATTTCCCTGTGCAGATTGCTGCTACTGAAACTTTATGTCTTCAATTCCTATGAACAGTCAACATTTTTGTTTCCTGAGTTGCTTTTTTCTCATTCTTTGCAATGACTATGTCAAACCACTTCCATTCTTCTTAAATCTTTGGTTTTTCATATCCCCTACTGTCTGACCTCCAGAATGGATAAGAAATATAAAGATTTAAAATTGCTTTTAAATTCAGACTCTGCCACTCATTTGGTGAAATTAATCTTCCTGAGGATCAGTTGCACTATTTGAAAAAGTACCCATCAAATATTGACAATTCCCTTATGTATTTCCTACTCCTAATTCTTCGCTTCTTCCATATCTGTCCTCTTCTCTCTTCTAACTTTCTATCTTCTTTACCTCCTCTTATGGAAGAAGATATGTTAAAGTTACCCCTTCATTTCAACTCTAGTTTCCATCCTTTTTTCCCTTTTGGGGATCATGCTTTATCCTTTTTCTCCACTCTCTTTTTTTAAAAAAATTATTTATTTTTTAATTGAAGGATAATTGCTTTACAAAATCTTGCTGTTTTCTATCAAAACTCAACATGAATCAGCCATAGGTATACATATATCCCCGCAATTTGAACCTCCCTCCCATCTCCCTCCCCATCCCACCCTTCTAGGTTGATACAGAGCCCCTGTTTGAGTTTCTTGAGACATATAGCAAATTCCCATTGGCTGTCTATTTTACATAGGGTAATGTAAGTTTCCATGTTACTCTCTCTATACATCTCACTCTCTCCTCCCCTCTCCCCATTTCCATAAGTCTATTCTCTATGTCTGTTTCTTCATTGCTGCCCTGAAAATAAATTCATTAGTACCATTTTTCTAGATTTTGCATATATGCATTAGTATACAATATTTATCTCTCTCTTTCTGACTTACTTCCCTCTGTATAATAGGCTCTAGGTTCATCCACCTCATTAGAACTGACTCAAATGTGTTCCTTTTTATGACTGAGTAATATTCCATTGTGTATATGTGCCACAACTTGATCCATTTATCTGTTGATGGACATCTAGTTTGCTTCCATGTTCTAGCTATTGTAAATAGTGCTGCAATGAGCAATGGGATACATGTGTATTTTTCAATTTTGGATTCCTCAGGGTATATGCCTAGGAATGGGATTGCTGGGTCATATGGTAGTTTTATTCCTAGTTTTTAAAGGAATCTCCATACCATCTTCCATAGTGGCTGTATCAATTTACATTCCCACCAACAGTGCAAGAGCATTCCCTTTTCTCCACACCCTCTCCAGCATTTATTGTTTGTAGACTTTTTGATGATGGCCATTCTGACTGCTGTGGGGTGATATCTCATTATAGTTTTGATTTTCATTTCTCTAATAATGAGTGGTGTTGAGCATCTTTTCATGTGTTTATTAGCCATCTGTATGTCTTCATTGGAAAAATGTCTGTTTAGGTCTTTTCCCCACTTTTTGATTGGGTTGTTTGCTTTTCTGGCATTGAGTTGTATGATCTTGTATATTTTGGAAATTAATCTTTTGTCAGTTGTTTCATTTGCTATTATTTTCTCCCATTCTAGGGGGTGTCTTTTCACCTTGCTTATAGTTTCCTTTGCTGTGCAAAAACTTTTAACTAGGTCCCACTTGTTTACTTTTGTTTTTATTTCCATTATTCTAGAAGGTGGGTCATAGAGGATCTTGCCTTGATTTATGTCATCAAATGTTCTGCCTATGTTTTCCTCTAAGAGTTTTACAGTTTCTGGTCTCACATTTAGGTCTTTACTCCATTTTGAGTTTATCTTTGTGTATGGTGTTAGGAAGTGTTCTAATTTCATCCTTTTACATGTAGCTGCCCAATTTTCCCAGCACCACTTATTGAAGAGGCTGTCTTTGCCCCATTGTATATTCTAGCCTCCTTTGCTTTTACTCCTCTCTTTAATATCTTCTTTTTTATTAACTCCTTTCATGAAGTATTAAAATACTTGTAAGACTTTTCTTCCTAAAAGCAACATAAGCTTTTCTTGGACCTCTATGTACTCTTGCAGTGACCATCTTCTCTATTTTCTTTTCTTATACATATTAGTTGCACTTCTGCCTATCTCCACTTGGTTCAGTTCAGTTCAGTTCAAGTACTCAGTCGTGTCTGACTCTTGGCGACCCCATGAACTGCAACACGCCAGGCCTCCCTGTCCATCACCAACTCCCAGAGTCCAACCAAACCCATGTCCATTGAGTCGGTGATGTCATCCAACCATCTCATCCTCTGTCACCCCCTTCTCCTCCTGCTCTCAATCTTTCCCAGCATCACGGTCTTTTCCAATGAGTCAACTCTTCGCATCAGGTGGCCAAAGTATTGGAGTTTCAGCTTCAGCATCAGTCCTTCCAACACCCTTCCTGGGTGTTCACCCAGGACTTATCTCCTTTAGGATGGACTGGTTGGGTCTCCTTCCAGTCCAAGGGACTCTCAAGAGTCTTCTCTAACACCACAGTTCAAAAGCATCAATTTTTCGGTGCTCCGCTTTCTTTATAGTCCAACTCTCACATCCATACATGACCACTGGAAAAACCATAGCCTTGACTAGACGGACCTTTGTTGGCAAAGTAATGTCTCTGCTTTTTAATATGCTATCTAGGTTGGTCATAACTTTCCTTCCAAGGAGTAAGCATCTTCTAATTTCATGGCTGCAATCACCATCTGCAGTGATTTTGGAGCCCCCCAAAATAAAATCTGACACAGTTTCCACTGTCTAGCCATCTATTTGCCATGAAGTGATGGGACCGGATGCCATGATCTTAGTTTTCTGAATGTTGAGCTTTAAGCCAACTTTTTCACTCTACTCTTTCACTTTCATCAAGAGGCTCTTTCATCAAGCATTCTTCACTTTCTGCCACAAGGGTGGTGTCATCTGCATATCTGAGATTATTGATATTTCTCCCAGCAATCTTGATTGCAGCTTGTGCTTCCTCCAGCCCAGCGTTTCTCATCATGTACTCTGCATAGAAGTTAAATAAGCAGGGCGACAACATACAGCCTTGACGTACTCCTTTTCCTATTTGGAACCAGTCTGTTGTTCCATGTCCACTTCTAACTGTTTCTTCCTGACCTGCAAACAGATTTCTCAAGAGGCAGGTCAGATGATCTGGAATTCCCATCTCTTTAAGAATTTCCCACAGTTTATTGCGATCCACACAGTCAAAGGCTTTGGCATAGTCAATAAAGCAGAAATAGATGTTTTTCTGGAACTCTCTTGCTTTTTCGATGCTCCAGCGAATGTTGGCAATTTGATCTCTGGTTCCTCTGCCTTTTCTAAAACCAGCTTGAACATCTGGAATTTCATGGTTCACATATTGCCTAAGCCTGGCTTGGAGAATTTTAAGCATCACTTTACTAGCATATGAGATGAGTGCAATTGTGCGGTAGTTTGAGCATACTTTGGCATTGCCTTTCTTAAGGATTGGAATGAAAACTCACCTTTTCCAGTCCTGTAGTGGACATTTCCAGTATGCTTATTGTGTGTGGACCCAGGACTAAGCACCTCCCATTGCTCTTCATTTTACTGCAGTCTCATTGCTGCTCACATTTTTCCACTGAAACTACTCTTACCAAAGCCCCCAGTAACCTGGTTGCAAAAAAAGGAGGGGGGCTGGGCAAGTTTTGATACTAGCTTTTTATCATTTCAGTAGCAGGCCTATAGATGTTCCCTTCTTTTATGAATAATACAGCTTTTATCTTTTGATGTCAATGAAGCCATCTTGTCCCCATTTTTTCTGTCACCTTCTCATTTTTATTTTCTGACACCCTCTGGGATTCAATTTCTGTATTTATTCATTAAATATTTTTTTTCCTCAGTTTTATCTTATTCCTTATTTTTTTTCAGTCTCTGCTCTTTTCCTTTATGATTCTAACCACTGTGTCAGGGTTTTTCTTTTTTCATTTTGTTTTATAATATCTTTTTTATTCTGACCCATATAGCTAATATTTGCTAGGTATTTCCAGAAGACATTAGATTCTATGTACACAAAACGGAACCCCAACCTCCTCAAATCTCCTCTTTATTTGGGTTTCAGAAACCTTACCACTGTATTTGATCTTTCTGTCTCCTTTAACTCCTACATCCAATCACCAATCTACCAAATCTGCCTCTGAAATAGACCTGTGAAAATGAAGTCGTTCAGTCGTGTCTGACTCTTTGCGACCCCATGGACTGTAGCCTACCAGTCTCCTCCATCCATGGGATTTTCCAGGCAAGAGTACTGGAGTAGGTTGCCATTTCCTTCTCCAGGGGATCTTCCCGACCCAGGGTTCAAACCCGAGTCTCCTGCATTGCAGGCAGATGCTTTACCCTCTAAGCCAGACCTGTAGTATGCTCATTTTCCTTCATCTCCCAGTCATTATCCTAGTTTGGACCACTGTAATCTTTACCCTAGATTGCCCAAATGGATATTGGAGGTCTAAGTAGTTCCTAGGTTTGTGACTGCAAAGATTCTTAATTCTAAAAGGAGTACCTAAATATGCACTTTGCTCTTAAGGAATTATGTGATACTTCGGCTAAACTAATCACTGCCTTAGGGTTTGGAGGAAAAACTATGTAAATGAAAATAAATCTACTTTAGTAATATTGAGAGTTATTTTACAAAGCCCTAAATGAGATTCCTGAGGCAACTAAACAGTTTACCAATTGTGATAAAGGAGACAACAACTGTGAGTTATTTGAACATAGTACCAAAGTTTAATAGAGAGTCTACTTTGATATGGACTAATTCAAAATTGGGAAAGGAGAATGTTAAGGCTATAAATTGTCACCCTGCTTACTTAACTTATATGCAGCGTACATCATGTGAAATTCTGGGCTGGATGAATCACAGCTGGAATGAAAATTGCTGGGAGAAATATCAACAACCTCATATGCAGATGATACCACTCTAATGGAAGAAAGTGAAAAGGAACCAAAGAGCCTCTTGATGAAGGTGAAAAGGGGGAGTGAAAAGGTTGGCTTAAAACTCAACATTCAAGGGCTTCTGACTTGAGATGGTGGAGTGGAAAGATGGGAGTTTATCTCCTCCTATGAGAGCACCAAAATCACAACTAGCTGTTCAATAACCATCAGCAGGAGCACGCAAGAACCCATTAAAAAAAAAATACTCCATGTTCGAAGACAAAGAAAAAAGCTTCAGTGAGATGATAGGAGGGGCACAATTACGTTAAAATCAAATCCCATACCTGATAGGTTGGTGAACCACAAACTGGAGAACAATAATACCAAACAAGTTCTCCCACTGTTGTGGCCCCCATGTCAGGCTTCTCAGCCTGGGTATCTGACAAAAGGTCTGAGAACCCCCAGAGAATATGATCTTGAAGGCCAGTGGGATTTGATTATAGAACTTCTACAGGATTGGGGGAAACAGAGACTCTAGTCTTGGAGGGCACAAACAAAATCTTGCATACACCAAGACCAAGAGGAAAGAAGCATGACCCCATAGGAGACTGAACCAAAACTACCTGCTGTTTTGAAGGGTCTCCTGTGGAAGCATGGGTCACCAGGTGCTCACCACAAGGATGGGGTCACTGGCAGCAGCAGTCCAGGAATTCCCCCTTGGTGTAAGCCCTCTTTGAGGTTACCAATAACCCCATCATAGAACCTGTAGACCACAAAGCTGGATTGACTCAGGCCAAACAACTACCAGGGAAGAAGTGCAACCCCAACCATCAGCAGATAACTGGATTAAAGCTTTACTGTGTAAGGCCCTGCCCATCAAAGCAAGTTTGTTAGTTTTTCCCACCACAGGTTCCTCCCATCAGGAAGCTTACACAAGACTTAATCAGGATTAAAAAGTAGAAAGTTATGTCCCAGATGAAGAGACAAGATAAAACCCCAGAGAAACAACTAAATGAAGTGGAGATAGTCAAACTTCCAGGAAAAAGAATTCAGAATAATGATAGAGAAGATGACCCAAGATCTCAGGAAAACAATGAAGAAGGTGCAAGAAATGTTTACCAAAGACCAACAAGAACTAAAGAACAAAGAAACAGAGATGAATAATGCACTAGAAAAAATCAATAGCCAAATAACTGAGGCAGAAGAACAGATAAATGACATGGAGGACAGAACAGTGGAAATCACTGCTGCAGAACAGAATATAGAAAAAGGGATGAAAAGAAATGAAGACAGCCTAAGAGACCTTTGGGACAACATTAAATGCACCAACATTTGCATTATAGGGGTCCCAGAAGCAGAAGAGAGAGAGAAAGGACCTGAGAAAATATTTGAAGAGATAATAGCTAAAAACTTCCCTAACATGGCAAAGGAAATAGTCAACAACGCCCAGGAAGCACAGTGTCCCAGGCAGGATAAACTCAAGGAGGAACACACTGAGCCACATAGTAATCAAACTGACAAAAATTAAAGACAAAGATAAAATATTAAAAACAACAACAGAAAAATGACAACATACAAGGGAACTCCCATCAGGCTATCTGCTGATTTCTGAACAGAAACTCTACAAGCCAGAAGGGAATTGAATGATCTATTTAAAGTTATGAAAGGTAAGAACCTACAACCAAGAATACTCTACCTGGGAAGACTCATTCAGATTTGATGGGAAAATCAAAAGCTTTCCAGACAAGTGAAAGTTAAGAGAATTCAGCACCACCAGACCAGCTTTACAACAAATGTTAAAAAAAATTATCTAGATAGGAAACACAAGAGAAGGAAAAGACTTACAGAAAATAAACTCATAACAATTTTAAAAATGGTAATAGGATCATTGCTGTTGTTCAATTGCTCAGATGTGTCCGACTCTGTGATCCCATGCAGCATGCCAGGCTTCCCCATCTTTCACCATTTCTTGGAGTTTGCTCAAATTCATGTCCATTGCATCAAGGATGCCATCCAACCATCTCATCCTCTATCACCTCCTTTTCCTCCTTCCCTCAATCTTTCCCAGCATCAGTGTCTTTTCCAATGAGTCCACCTTCCCATCAAGTGGCCAAACTATTGGAGCTTCAGCTTTAGCATCAGGCCTTTCAATGACTATTCACGGTTGATTTCCCTTAGGATTGACTGGTTTGGTCTTCTTGCTGTCCAAGTGACTCCCAAGAGTCTTCCAGCACCACAGTTTGAAAGCACCAATTCTTTGGCCCTCAGCCTTTTTTATGGTCCAACTCTCAAGTCCATGCATATTGATAATTACCTTAAATGTAAATAGATTAAATGAACCAGCCAAAAGACATAGACTGGCTGGGCAGATGAAAACATGTGCATGCATGCCCTTCCACTTACCACATCACTCTGCTTGACCCCCCAAACCATATGCAATTATTTTATATTGTTAGGTTAATCATGTTTCTATTATAGCTTGCAATTGTAATTATCTTTCATCTTTGGTCTGCCTATTGATTGTGAAAATTGTTAAGCATATTTTATTATTGTGATTATGTAACTATTACTCACTTAATTGGAGAAAGGAATGGTAATCCACTCCAGTATTCTTGCCTGGAGAATCACCTGGACACAGAGGCCTGGAAGGTTACAGTCTTTGGAGTCACAAAGAGTCGGACAAAACTGAGAAACTAACATGCCCACTCTCACATAATACCATTGTATCATGATTGGTCAACAGAAAATTAATAGACCTCTATATCACCAAAACTACCATTTAATAAAAAAAGCAAAAAACAAAAACCTGTAATCACTTTTTAAAACCCAGATGCATATCAGAATTACCTTGAAATTTTTTGAAAAAATGTAAATGCCCAGGTATTGCTTTTCTTTTCTTTCTCTCTCTTTTTTTTTTTTTTGCCAGAGCTCCAAATATGTTTCTAATGAGCAGCCATGCTTATAAAACAACTGGACTACATGAAAATCTTTTATTTTTATCTAATTTGTTTCAGTTTTCCTATTTCATATTCAGTGTTCCCATTTCATTTAGTTTATGTTTTCCAATATCTCCATTTTGTAGTTTTTTTTTTTTTTTTTTTTTTTAATGTTCTTTCTCAAGCCTTTGTCAAGCATAGTAGAAAAGCTGTTGTATACATATATGTATATGGAGAAGGAAATGGCAACCTACTCCAGTATTCTTTCCTGGTGAATCCCATGGACCAAGGATCCTGGTGGGCTATAGTCCACGGGGTCACAAAGAGTCGGACATGACTGAAGTGACTTGGCACTGGCACGTATGTATAATGCATATATTTTAGAAAACTTATGAATTTTTGCCTAACTAAAAAACTTATGACATTTTGATTCCACTTGTTTGACTTAGTATGAATAGGATGATAGATTTCTAATTTTAAAAAGTATAGATATGCAACAAGCAATGAAGTTTTACTATATAACACAGGGAACTATAGTCAATATCTTGTAATAACCTTGTAATAATAATAATGATAATAAATAAAATAATAATAATCTTTTTTCTGTTATTTTGCTATTTTTTCTTTTTTTAATTAATTATTTTAATTGGGAGCTAATTTTACTATACTGTAGTGGTTTTTACCATACATTGACATGAATCAGCCATGGGTGTACATGTGTTCCCCATCCTGAATCCCCCTCCCACCTCCCTCCTCATCCCATCCCTCTGGGTCACCCCACTGCACCAGCCCTGAGCACCCTGTCTCATGCATTGAACCTGGACTGGTGATCTGTTTCACATATGATAATATACATGTTTCAATGCTGTTCTCTCAGATTATCCCACCGTTGCCTTCTCCCACAGAGCCCAAAAGTCTGTTCTTTACATTTGTGTCTCTTTTGCTGTCTCACATATAGGGTCATCATTACCATCTTTCTAAATTCCATATATATGCTTTAGTATACTATATCAGTGTTTTTCTTTCTGGCTTACTTTACTCTGTATAATAGGCTCCAGTTTCATCCACTTCATTAGAACTGATTCAAATGCATTCTTTTTAATAGCTGAGTAATATTCCATTGTGTATATGTACCTCAGCTTTCTTATCCATTCATCTGCCAGTGGACATCTAGGTTGCTTCCATGTCCTGGCTATTGTAAACAGTGATGCAATGAACATTGGGATATAGGTGTCTCTTTCAATTCTGGTTTCCTTGGTGTGTATGCCCAGCAGTGGGATTCCTGGGTCATATGGCAGCTCTATTTCCAGTTTTTTAAGGAATCTCCACACTGTTATCCATAGTGGCTGTACTAGTTTGCATTCCCACCAACAGTGTAAAAGGGTTCCTTTTTTTCCACACCCTCTGCAGCATTTATTGCTTGTAGACTTTTGGATAGCAGCCATCCTGACTGGCGTGTAATGGTACCTCATTGTGGTTTTGATTTGCATTTCTCTAATAATGAGTGATGTTGAGCATCTTTTCATGTGTTTGTTAGCCATCTGTATGTCTTCTTTGGAGAAATGTCTGTTTAGTTCTTTGGCCCATTTTTTGACTGGGTCGCTTATTTTTCTGTAATTGAGCTGCAGGAGTTGTTTGTATATTTTTGAGATTAATTCATGAGTTGCTTCACTTGCTATTATTTTCTCCCATTCTGAAGGCTGTCCTTTCACCTTGCTTGTAGTTTCCTTCGTTGTGCAAAAGCTTTTAAGTTTATTTAGGTCCCGTTTGTTTACTTTTGTTTTTATTTCCATTACTCTGGGAGGTGTAATGTTTTACCCATAACTTTAATGAGGACTCAATATGCCCCTGAGAAAAAGGAACTGTCTCTTTTTGAACTCTCTCTAAGGCAGACCGTTTTTGCACACATAAGCAGATATTAACATACAACCTGAAGCCCAAGAATTAACTAACTAGGTGACTCAGCTTTCAGCCTTTGAACAGACATTGCAAGAACTCTGGCGATGACTGCTGACCCAGCCCCCACACACAGTTCAGTGCAGCCACTCAGTCGTGTCCGACTCTTTGCGACCCCATGAATCGCAGCACGCCAGGCCTCCCTGTCCATCACAAACTCCCGGAGATTAATCAAACACATGTCCATCGAGTCGGTGATGCCATCCAGCCATCTCATCCTCTGTCGTCCTCTTCTCTTCCTGCCCCTAATCTCTCCCAGCATCAGGGTCTTTTCCAATGAGTCAACTCTTCACATGAGGTGGCCAAAGTATTGGAGTTTCAGCTTCAGCATCAGTCCCTCCAATGAACACCCAGGACTGATCTCCTTTAGGGTGGACTGGTTGGATCTCCTTGCAGTCCAAGGGACTCTCAAGAGTCTTCTCCAACACCACAGTTCAAAAGCATCAATTCTTTGGCGCTCAGCTTTCTTCACAGTCCAACTCTCACATCCATACATGACCACTGGAAAAACCATAGCCTTGACTAGACGGACCTTTGTTGGCAAAGTAATGTCTCTGCTTTTTAATATGCTGTCTAGGTTGGTCATAACTTTCCTTCCAAGGAGTAAGCGTCTTTTAATTTCATGGCTGCAATCACCATCTGCAGTGATTTTGGAGCCCCCCAAAATAAAGTCTGACACTGTTTCCACTGTCTTCCCATCTATTTCCCATGAGGTGATGGGACCAGATGCCATGATCTTAGTTTTCTGAATGTTGAGCTTTAAGCCAATTTTTTCACTCTCCTCTTTCACTTTCATCAAGAGGCTTTTTAGTTCCTCTTCACTTTCTGCCATAAGGGTGGTGTCATCTGCATATCTGAGATTATTGATATTTCTCCCAGCAATCTTGATTCCAGCTTGTGCTTCATCTAGCCCAGTGTTTCTCATGATGTACTCTGCATATAAGTTAAATAAGCAGGGTGACAACATACAGCCTTGACGTACTCCTTTTCCTATTTGGAACCAGTCTGTTGTTCCATGTACACTTCTAACTGTTGCTTCCTGAACTGCACATAGGTTTCTCAAGAGGCAGGTCAGATGGTCTGGTATGCCCATCTCGTTCAGAATGTTCCACAGTTTATTGTGATCCACACAGTCAAAGGCTTTGTCTTAGTCAGTAAAGCAGAAATATATGTTTTTCTGGAACTCCATTGCTTTTTTGATGATCCAGCGAATGTTGGCAATTTGAACTCTGGTTCCTCTGCCCTTTCTAAAACCAGCTTGAACATCTGGAATTTCACAGTTCACGTATTGCCGAAGCCTGGTTTGGAGAATTTTGAGCATTACTTGACTAGCCTGTGAGATGAGTGCAAATGTGCAGTAGTTTGAGCATTCTTTGGCATTGCCTTTCTTTGGGATTGGAACGAAAACTGACCTTTTCCAGTCCTGTGGCCACTGCTCAGTTTTCCAAATTTGCTGGCATTTTGTGTGCAGCACTTTCACAGCATCACCCTTTAGGATTTGAAATAGCTCAACTGGAATTCCATCACCTCCACTAGCTTTGTTCATAGTGATGCTTTCTAAGGCTCACTTGACTTCACATTCCAGAATGTCTGGCTCTAAATGAGTGATCACACCATCGTGATTATCTGGGTCGTGAAGATCTTTTTTGTACAGTTCTTCTGTGTATTCTTGCCACCTCTTCTTAATATCTTCTGCTTCTGTTAGGTCCATACCATTTCTGTCCTTTATTGAGCCCATCTTTGCATGAAATGTTCCCTTGGTATCTCTAATTTTCTTGAAGAGATCTCTAGTCTTTCCCATTCTGTTGTTTTCCTCTATTTCTTTGCATTGATCACTGAGGAAGGCTTTCTTATCTCTCCTTGCTATTCTTTGGAACTCTGCATTCAAATGGGAATAGCCTTCCTTTTCTCCTTTGCTTTTCACTTCTCTTCTTTTCACAGCTATTTTTAAGGCCTCCTCAGACAACCATTTTGCCTTTTTGCATTTCTTTTCCATGGGGATGGTATTGATCCCTGTCTCCTGTACAATGTCATGAACCTCCATCCATAGTTCATCAGGCACTCTGTCTATCAGATCTAGTCCCTTAAATCTATTTTCACTTCCACTGTATAGTCACAAGGGATTTCATTTAGGTCATACCTGAATGGTCTAGTGGTTTTCCCTACTTTCTTCAGTTTAAGTCTGAATTTGGCAATAAGGAGTTCATGGTCTGAGCCACAGTCAGCTCCCAGTCTTGTTTCTGCTGACTGTATAGAGCTTCTCCATCATTGGCTGCAAACAATATAATCAATCTGATTTCGGTGTTGACCATCTAGTGATGTCCATGTGTAGTCTTCTCTTGTGTTGTTGGAAGAGGGTGTTTGCTAAGTGCGTTCTCTTGGCAAAACTCTATTAGCCTTTGCCCTGTTTCATTCTGTATTCCAAGGCCAAATTTGCCTGTTACTCCAGGTGTTTCTTGACTTCCTACTTTTGCATTCCAGTCCCCTATAATGAAAAGGACATCCTTTTTGGGTATTAGTTCTAAAAGGTCTTGTAGGTCTTGATAGAACTGTTTAACTTCAGCTTCTTCAGGGTTACTGGTTGGGGCATAGGCTTGGATTACCATGATAATGAATGGTTTGCCTTGGAAGCGAACAGAGATCATTCTGTCATTTTTGAGATTGCATCCAAGTACTGCATTTCAGACTCTCTTGTTGACCATGATGGCTACTTCATTTCTCCTAAGGGATTCCTGCCCACAGTAGTAGATATAATGGTCATCTGATTTAAATTCACCCATTCCAGTCCATTTTAGTTCACTGATTCCTAGAATGTCAACATTCACTCTTGCCATCTCCTGTTTGACCACTTCCAATTTGCCTTGATTCATGGACCTAACAGTCCAGGTTCCTATGCAATATTGCTCTTTACAGCATCAGACCTTGCTTCTATCACCAGTCACATCCACAACTGGGTATTGTTTTTGCTTTGGCTCTATCCCTTCATTCTTTCTGGAGTTATTTCTCCACTGATCTCCAGTAGCATATTGGGCATCTACCGAACTGGGGAGTTCCTCTTTCAGTATCCTATCATTTTGTCTTTTCATACTGTTCATGGGCTTCTCAAGGCAAGAATACTGAAGTGGTTTGCCATTCCCTTCTCCAGTGGACCACATTCTGTCAGACCTCTCCACCATGGCCCAACCGTCTTGGGTGGCCCCACACGGCATGGCTTAGTTTCATAGAGTTAGACAAGACTGTGGTCCTGTGATCAAGCTGGCTAGTTTTCTGTGATTATGGTTTTAGTGTGTCTGCCCTCTGATGACCTCTTGAAACACCTACCCTCTTTCTTGGGTTTCTCTTACCTTGGACGTGGGGTATCTCTTCACGGCTGCTCCAGCAAAGCGCAGCCACTGCTCCTTACCTTGGATGAGGGGTATCTCCTCAGGCCGCCCCTCCTGACCTTGAACGTGGAGTAGCTCCTCTCAGCCCTCCTGCGCCCGCAGCAGCCGCTTCTTGGAGGTGGGGTAGCTCCTCGGCGCGGCCGCCAGGGGGCGTGGGGTAGCTTCTCTCGCCATCGCCTCTGGCCTCGGGTGTGGGGTAGCTCCTCTCCGCCGCCGCCCCTGACCTCCAACGTGGGTTAGCTCCTCTTGGCCGCTACTGCGCTGTTGCAGCCTGGCGCTCACGGTCTCTGCCCCTGACCTTGGCGAGGGGTAGCTCCTCACGGCCACGCTTCTGCGTGGTCCGTCGGACCCAGCCTCCACAGTAAGTCTAATTGCTGGGTCTGCAGAGAGCTCCCCTCCTCATCCGTTGAAGGCTTCACATGGTGGGTTTCTCTGCTTCAAGGAAAAAACTTTAACTCTGCAAATACCTTCACCAACAACAATCATACGTGACACCTCTTCTTAGTCTGATATCTTACAATCCTAAAATGAACTGATGTAACTATGGATATAATGTAACTTTTCATTTTAATTATGTTTTTTGTTTTTGCTGTTTGCTCCCTATATCTGTAACTGTGTAGCTGGATTTGTTTCTAGCCACACAAAAACTTTTAGGTTACAAATGGTTGTTCAAGCTTGTACAAATGCCACAACCTCCACCAATTACTATTTGGGTTCCCTGGATCAGAGACCCTCAATATAAGGGTAAGGAAAATATGCTGCCTCAACAATTTAGGGCCTGTGCCCCTGGCCAGCAGGAAGTAGCTACAGAATGAGAGTGACACCAGTTTCCCCTCAGCAGCCATATTCTTCTAAGAGAAAAAGGGGGTAATGAGATAGCCAATTCTTAAATAGGTTGATAAGGAGTCTGAGGCCCTCAAGTAGGAAGGGATCCAGGGCCCTTAAGGAGGAGAAAGAGGTCCAGGACTCTTGAGGAGAGTGGGAGAAATGTTCTTTTTTTTCCTACATTCTTTTATCTTAGTCACGTAAGAAATTATTTCCTTTAAGCCCAGAGCTAATGACTACACAACTAAACAACTCATCTTGCTCAAAGTTATGTTTTTCCTTAAGCTCTGTACTAGTGATGGGGGAGCCTGGTGGGCTGCAGTCTATGGGGTCGCACAGAATCAGACAAGATGAAGCACTTAGCAGCAGCAGCAGTGATTATATAACAATGTATCTTGCTTGAGGACATGTTTCTCCTTGTTAACAAGAGCCTTCTGCCTTATCTTGTTATCTTAAGATATATGTTGTGGGAGTGGGTCTGGTAAGACCTTTCTATTGTTAGTTCTAATCTTGCTAACTTAAGATGCATGTTGTGGAAGTGGGTCTAGTAAAAGTATGTAAGGTCTTGATAAGACAAGACTAGTGTGTGTGGCACTCTCCATCCCCCTTCTGATGTCTGTGTCAGAAGCTTTCTCTGCCCTTTTTCACTGTAAGAAAACTTCTGCCAACAACACCTCTGAGTGATCAAGTCTGGTCTCTGGTCCTGAAGCTGGTCCAGCATCAATCACCATAAGCTATCACTACGCTGCTTGCAAGTTTTCACTATCATAACAAAGTTAGTACTGGACATGAATATAATTTTTGAATTATTTCTTAGAACAAGTTGCCAGAAGTGGGAAGTATGGTTAATAGGTATGGATATTTTTAGATAACATTATGTAAGTTTGCAATGTGTTCCTTGAAATATCTTTTCTGAAAATATTTTTAATGCATTTTCTTCTCCTTTGAAGAATACATTTTAAGGAAATGAAATTATTTTCTCTTTGATATATTCTTTTAAATTTATATTCAGTGATATTTTTAACACTATTTCTAACACATTAGAACTTAAAATGAGTTTCCCCCCTTATACTATACAGTTGGTACTTTTTGCTTATCCATTTTAAATATAGCACTGTGTACATGTCAAACCCGAAGTCTGATTTTGTTAATGAGGGGAGGTTCATGAAAAAGTAAGGAAACAAAAACAAAAAAAAACTTGATTTTTGCTTTTATTTGCTTACTTTTTCATGCACCTCCCTTCATCAACAAAATCAAAGTGTATGGTAAGTGAAATAATGATTATACCTCAGACTATAGCCAGTATACAGGGGTTAAGGGCCTCCTGTGGGACTCGGTGGTAAATAATCCACCTGCAATGCAGAAGATGCAGGGGATGACATGGAGTCAATCCCTGGGTTGGGAAAGTCCCATACAGCAGGGCATGGCAACCCACTCTGGTATTCTTGCCTTGGAAAACCCTATAGATAGAAGAGCCTGGAAGGCTACAGTCCATAGGGTCACACAGAGTCAGACATAACTGAAACAACTAAGCTCACACGGGGGTTAAAATAAAGATTTTTTAAAGTATTTACATTAAGAAGATAACTGTTAGAGAAAATTAAAAGTAAATGAACAGAACTAGTGATATGCAAATAATAAATAACACTGGTTACTCTATTGGAAAGAAACATTAAGTCAAATTATGTCAAATTTAATCCATTTAGAGTTAAATGTTTTAGTTGATTTGATCAGCCACTGATTTGAAATACAAAATGACAAGCATATTAAACAATATAAACAACTTTTAGAGCAAATGTTGTGATGAGAAAAATGTGAATTATGAAAATATTTTGTAATATGAAATGTGTATGAACTGAAGTCATACGATGAAATGATCGTAGAAATATTTCTAAAGTGAGAAAGACTTCTCTGGTGGAAAAGTTAAAAGAACTCAGAATCAACCTGTTGTAGTGGAATTTTGAGACTGTCTCAATTAAGCATAAGTTAGATTTGTATGTTCACACATATCTGTGTTTGTGCTTATGATTTTTCTAACTTTGTTTATTCATTTCTTTCAGTCTTTAGTTCAAGTGTCCCCTATTTTGTTTAAACTTGCTCCAGTTTTCCTGACTATCTGAAGACTCTGGTTATAAAATAGTCTGCCTGTTTAACAGCACTGCTGCAGAGTACAAGCATGAGTAATTGACTTCCCGGGGAACCCTCAGACCACCTCACCTCTCTGAGAGTTTCCCCTAGTTTATTGTGTTCAGAGTCTAGAGATGCTTAGATAAGGGAGGGATTAGAGCCTGCCTGAATGGGAATCGTCTCTCATGAGTTAATGGCCCAAGAGGTAGCCTAAAAAGAGGTATCTTTGACCAGAGATCCTCAGTAAAGCATGGTACCTGGGTAAAGACAATCATGACTAACATCTATTTAGCACTTACTAAATGGCAACCCACTCCAGTATTCTTGCCTGGAGAACCCCATGGACAGAGGAGCCTGGTAGGCTACAGTCCATGGGGTCACAAAGAGTCGGACACGACTGAGCGATTTCACTTCACACATCTGGCCCTGCATGTTCAACTTAATGGTGCAACCAGGAGATTGTCAGCTACACCTATAATGCCAGCTACTTGATAAAGATTTCCATACAGGTTGATAAGCAGCTGCTGACAAGAATCCCTTGAAGGTTTCTCAAGCCTCTAAACTTCTCTAACTGTCCTACTGTTTCCCTGGGGCCCTTAGACCTCTTCTTAATCTATCCACTGAAGAGTTAATATCTGGTCCTTCAGGGACCTTCTAAAACCCTGCCCTGACTTCCCAGCACCAATTCTGGGGAATTCTGACTAACGGTATTCATTAAGGATGCATTAACCACCATTGTGCTCTTGAGCCAATTGCCTGGGTTTGAATCCTATCTCTATCATATACTAGTTGTGTGATTTGGGGCTAATTAATCCTTATTTGACTCAGTTTTACTCATCTCTAAAATGGAGATGATAATGTATCTATCTCGGGAAGTTATTTGAGACTAAATGCAGAGCATTTAGAAGAGCCTGACACATAGTAAGTAAAATAAAATTGTTATTTTTATTATTTATGCATGTCAAGTGTCTTCA
Source organism: Cervus elaphus (assembly GCF_910594005.1). NCBI lineage: Eukaryota > Metazoa > Chordata > Mammalia > Artiodactyla > Cervidae > Cervus > Cervus elaphus. The sequence goes on from NC_057847.1 coordinate 2,183,985, forward strand.
GTCATGTTTGACTCTTTGCAAGCCTATAGACTGTAGCCACCAGGTTCCTGTGTCCATGGGGTTCTCACCGAGTGAGAACTGGAGTGGGTTGCCATGCCCGCCTCCAGGGAATCTTCCCGACCTGGGTGTATGGGACTTAAGAACTTTTCTTCTTTACCACCTACTTTATACTTTAAATTGATTGCCAACATTTAAAAAATCATAAAATTTCTAGTAAAAATCCAGGTTTCTGGCATTCCTTGGAAATTTGGAAAACTGGCATCCCTGGGATCATATTTTGTGATGGCAACTCTTGGCCAGAGCCACATATTTGCTTCTTCTTTGGACTGATGTCAACTCAGGTGTTCACCATCCAACCCATTGCATCTCTTTGTTCCTTGCTGAGCACTGAGTCTGCTATCTAGGAACTAGAATAGCCTAACTCTATCACTTTCTTTATAACATGGAAATCTTCAACTTCCAGAACAACACTTTATTGCCTATACTAGATTGCAATATTCTTTAGGAAAAAGACCATGTTTTATTTATTTGTATATCTTTGATTTTGCCTTACTCATAGTCCTCATTGTTTGGACTGATGAAATTTAAACCAATAGTGATTTAAGATGATTTTAATCTTTATTCAGGAAAGTTATTAAAACACAATATAATTGTGAAAGAATATGTAATTGAGCAAGTTGAGTGGACAAATTTTTATGAATCACACAGATAATCTTATAAAATAGAAGTGGAATTTCATCTAGTTTGACTGTCTGCTATGGTGCTGTAGGAAGCTCCCCCAAGATTTAATCATGGTGAATCTGTTTCTGCATTGTCAAAATGTAGGTAATAACAAATGTTCCCTGAAAGTTGTGTTTAATTAGATGTAAAATATTTATTTTTTGATTATGAAAATACTTGTTAAATGTTAATATACTTGCAGGGTATGATTGTACTTATAGCAGTGTTTACATGAAAATACCAAGGTTCCAGAGGACTTGTATTTAGTAGAAAAGTCAAAATTAGGACTCAAATCACATGAATCTTGCATAGTAGAGTTTTTACTGAAACATCATTCACATTGTAACTAAACGTAGTTAAGGGATTAAAGAGAATAAAAATACTTTACTAGAGGTGGGGTAAACCTGGGATCCACAAAATTTGTCTCAGCTATTATAGAAATGATCATTTTACTGTAAAGGAGAAAATCAAAGGACTGAACTGAATGTATTCTTCATTTGAAAAAAAAAAAAATGAGCATTTATTTTGGAGTCCAGAGGTTTTATTGGTGAAATTCTCAGGTTAGGAACCAGATAAATTGTCCTAGTTTTTCTTTTAATAAACTCCCCATTTTGGTGTGGATTATATGAAGGCAGGTGAATATTACTAAAGTAAACTTCCTCTGGGCTTCAGTCTCTGGCATTTAGGAAGCAGATTGGCATTTTGGAAACCAGAAGACCTGTCTGTACTCTCTACTTGCAACTCACTTCCATTGCTTTGGACAAGTTTTTCAGGGTCTCGCTTTTCGGTTTTGCTGAGGACATGTGCCTGACAGAGTGCTCAATTTTAGCACATTGTTATTTAGCTGCAATTAGAATTTGAAGCTGGAAGAAATCTTAAGGTTTGTTTCATTTGATTCCTTCAATCTGTATATGAGAGGATCCCTAATGGATCAAACTAATACTAATGTTAGTCTACTCAATTTCCTTTGATACTTAACGTAACTGGCCTAGTAAGTAAGTAAGTGTTAGTCGCTCAGTTGTGCCGGACTATTTGTAACCCCATGTACTGTAGCCCACCAATCTCCTGTGTCCATGAGATATTCCAGGCAAGGATACTGGAGTGGGTTGCCATTTCCTTCTCCAGGGGATCTTCCCAACCCAGGGATCAAACCCGGGTCTCCTGCACTGCAGGCAGATTACCAACTGAGCTAAAAGGGAAGCCCCCTAGTATGTAATTTTCTAAATAAGACTTCTCTGAAATAACCAGAGATATGAATATATGAAAACATTTACCAAAATTACAATTATATAATGTATATTTCTGGCAATGCAAATTTAGAAATGGTGAATACCTACAATAAGACTAGTATATCACATCAGAATCTTATCCAAAGTCTGTAGGGAAAATTTGCACAAATATTTGAATAAAATTATAAACTACTAGAAAAAAAAATGACCATATGTAATAATAAATAGCACATAATCCAATATAAGATTATCTACAGTGAAACACCACAATTTTCTAAAAACTTAAACTTTAAAATCATATACTTTATCCTACGAAGCACATCTTTTTAAAAACATAACAATAATAACAATATATCATAACTACACATAGACACAAAAAGTTAAATTCATTTTTCCTGTTTTAACATTCAAAGATTAAGTTAATATAATTGACAACGGTAAAGATGTTCACCAGCAACAACTCTAGACATATGTTTATAACTTGCCTTCAGATATGGAAACTTCAGAAGTGGCTCTTCAAAGGGAAAATGGCTCAAAACATTTTAGAATATAGATTTTTGACCCTGACATTCTCTCCTTAAACCACAATGAGGAGTTTGTTAAAAAACAGTAAAATAGAAGTGTTATCATAATTCTCTCCAGATTTATCCAAGTTGTTGCAAATGGCAAAACTTCATTTTTATGGCTGATAATATTCCATTGTGTATATATGCCATATTATCCTTAGTGAAGTAAGTTGGATAAAGACAAGTACTATATACTTTCTCTTACATGAGGATTTTAAAAAAACAAATGAACAAATACAGCAAAACAGAAACAGACTCACAGATACAGAGAACAACCTACCAAAGTGGGGAGAAGTGGGGAGGGATGGGTGAAATACTAGTAGATGATTAAGAGGTACAAGCTACTAAATAAGCTACAAGGATATGATGTGCAGCACAAGGAATATAGTCAATATTTTATAATAACTTTATATGGAGTATGTGCTATAAAAATATTGAATGTTGTACACCTGAACCTAACATAATATTGTAAGTAAATTATACTTCTTTAAAAAAAAATAAGAATTGACTTGGTAGAAGTAATGACACCTAAACAAAATTTAACATGGCAGAATCTGTAGTTGGTACATTATGATGTGTATAAAGTATCTAGCCTTCTACATAAAAATGATTGATTCTTTTAGAAATTATTTCAGTGAGTTAAAAATAAAGTGGATAATTGAAAAAGTCAACATCAACTTTTAAGTTTTAAAATACACTCATGTAGCTGTATGATGCAGGGAACTCAGACCTGGTGCTCTGTAATGACCTAAAGGGGTGGGATGGGGTGGGAGGTGGGAGGGAGACTCAAGAGGGAAGGGGACATGTGTATGCCTGTGGCTGATTCATGTTTATGTATGGCAGAAACTAACACAATATTGCAAAGCAATTATCCTCCAACTAAAAACAGAGTAAAAAAGAAAAAGATATATTCTTATTTATTTCAGCTGAGTCCCAAAACTGTAGGGGTGATTCTGTCTGCTGATGAGGCAGAGACATCAAAGCTCTGCATCTGCAGCCCTGCCTCAGTGTCCAGCTCCCTATGGAGAAGAGCCCTTGAAAACTCTGTCAAAGGATCCTGTCAAAGATTATAACTAGGGTGTTGAAGTTAGGTTATTTTATTTTAAAATGTTTTCCTTTAGGCTTTTCCAAGATATAAAACACTTTGAGCACGACATTGTTTTACATATATAAAACGGTCACAAAATAGCATTGTATGAAAGCATGCGCTTTTTCAAATTATTCAATAAATATTGATGCCATTAGGATGAGGGTAAGGAGAAGAGAATGCCTCTGGTCAAAAACATTAGAGATTCTTAAAAAAGAGAGAAAAATTATAAAAGAGAGCTTTTTAGCTAAAATGGGTTTGGTAAAATTACTTAAGGAAAAAAAATAATATAAAATATCCCAGAGTAAAAAATAATGATAGAAAATCTTGACTAGTTGGGCAACACTTTCATTTATTTCATGATATTTTCTGTACCACATATAAAGGAGATAAAGAAAATCCATCTTGTCAACACAATGTTGAGCATCTTAATTTTGAATTATTCAAGTAGATGTGGAAATAACAAAATTTACCTTGCTTTAAAAGTCTCTATAGTCACTTTTATATTTGGCTACCCAATCATTTTTTCCCTTTATGATCCTATTTAGTTGCATGTGCAATCTATAATTTGACTTTTTGTTTATTGATTATTTTAGGACACAAGAGGTGAAGGTAATCAGACTAAGGCCAGCAGTATGAGTAAATTGACGAGGACAAGAGAGAAAGTCACTAAACTACATATTTTTTCAACTGAAGTAGGAGTAATGGATATATCCAACTCAAAAGGTATCTTGCCATTATAATCCCTCAAGAACATATTGTCAAAGACAATCTCTATCTGGTCTCTTTTTCATAAAGTATTTTTCTTTTTTTTCTATAGGAGAAGCAAAAAATTAAATAAAACTTACTCCTACATAGGCAACATAAAAGATGCACATATACATTTACAATATAAAATAATATAAATATTTAGAATGTAAAGGGAGTTAGAACTAAGATAATAGTAGTAGGGGAAAAGAGAACTGAAGGAACATATGAGTAAAAAGAGAGCATATTTCTGCTCTGAGAATGAGTGCAAAGATCATTACTGAGGGAGGCCACAATAAAGGAGTGGGTCATATTTTCATACCACATTTTGGAATTCCAACTAGACTCCAATGAATTTGAAACAGCCCTGAAACTAGGACTTTGGACAGCACTCTCAATTCAGGAACAGTAGTGTTCTATGGCAGGGGCGGTAAGAATGGTCAGTGCCTGGAAACAATAAAATGCAGGCAGACTTTTGTAGAGTTTGTTACTCTTCTTAAATTATTTACAGACAATGCATCTCCATATGGCTTGCAACTAGGATGAACTACCTCCATGGCCCCTTATTTGATATGTCACTGCTTAGAAATAAATTATTTTCTTAAGTATTCCTCTTCATATCATATTGAAAGACAGTTGAAACAATTTCAACATGTTTTAACACTTTTCTTACTTTTTTAAAAATTGTAAATATAGTTGATTTACAATATTGTGTAAGTTTCAGGTATATAAAAAAGGTGATTCAGTTATATACAGTTTTTCAAATTATTTTCCATTATAGATTATTGCAAGATATTGAATATTGTTCCCTGTGTTATATAGTAAGTCCTTGTTGCTTACATATTTTATATTTAGTGATAGGTGTCTATCTGTAGAAGGAAATGACAACCTACTCCAGTATTCTTGCTTGGAGAATCCCATGGAAGAGGAGTCTGGCGGGCTATAGTCCATGGGATCGCAGAGTCAGACACAACTGAAGTGACTTAACACACACACATGTGTCTGTCAATCCCATACTCCTAATTTTTTTTCCCTCCCCACTCTCCCTTTCCCCTTTGGTAGCCAAAAGTTTATTTCTATGAACACCATAAGTCTACTACAGCAAACATAACTCTGTTTGTGTTTTATATGTAGATTCATCTTATTTTTTTAGATTCCATGTATAAGTGATACATATTTGTCTTTGTCTGATTTACTTCACTCAGTAGGATGATCTCTAGGTCCATACATGTTTCTGCAGATAGCAATATTTATTTATTTTTTTGGCTGAGTAATATTTCAGTGTGTGTGTGTGTGTGTGTGTGTGTCGGAGAAGGCAATGGCAACCCACTCCAGTACTCTTGCCTGGAAAATCCCATGGACAGAGGAGCCTGGTGGGCTGCAGTCCATGGGGTCGCGAAGAGTCTGACGTGACTGGGTGATTTCACTTTCACTTTTCACTTTTATGCATTGGAGAAGGAAATGGCAACCCTCTCCAGTGTTCTTGCCTGGAGAATCCCAGGGACGGAGGAGCCTGGTGGGCTGCCGTCTATGGGGTCACACAGAGTCAGAGACAACTGAAGCGACTTAGCAGCAGCAGCAGCATATATATATGTATGTATATTGTTGGTGCAAAAGTAATTGCAGCTTTGCTGTGTTGAACTTTGCTGTTTGATGTTGGAATACGTTCTTAAATAAATGTGGTTATGTTATACATTATTTTAATGCAAATTTTTTTAATTTTTTTTTGCTGATGACATTACTTGTTATATATTTTATATTTATTTTAGACTATGGAAATGATGTTACACAAAAAGCAAATTCAAGAGATTTTCTTATTCAAGTGCAAAATGGGTCACAAAGAAGCAGAAACAACTTGCAGCATCAAGTCATTTTGTCCAGGAACTGGAAATGAACATATTGTGCAGTAGTGGTTCAAGTAGTTTTACAAAAGAGATGAGAGCCTTGAAGATGAGGGGCACAGTGGCCAGTCATCTGAAGTTGACAACGACGAATTGAGAGAAATCATGGAAGCTGATCCTCTTAAAACTAGACAAGAATTTGTCAAAGAACTCAAGTTTGACCATTTGTTTCATTCAGCATTTGAAGCAATTTGGAAAGGTGGAAAAGCTCAGTAAGTGAGCTGACTGAAAGTAAAAACAAATCATCTTTTGAAGTGTCCTCTTCTCTTATTCTATGCAATGACAATGAATCATTTCTTGATCAGATTGTGATGTGAGGTGAAAAGTGGATTTTATATGACAGCCAATGATGACCAGGTCAATGACTGAACAGAGAAGAAGGAAGCTTCAAAGCACTTCCCAAAGCAAAACCCACACCAAAAAAGGTGCTGCTGGTCTGACCCACTACAGCTTAATGAATCCTGGCAAAAGCATTATATCTGAGAAGTATGCTCAGCAAATCGATGAGATGCACCAAAAACTGCAACTCTTGCAGCCAGCATTGGTCAACAGAAAGGCCCCAATTCTTCTCCATGCCAACACCCTAAAGCACATCACATAACAACTGCTTCAAAAGTTAAATGAATTGGGGTACGAAGTTTTGCCTCATCCGCCATACTCACTTTACCTCTTGCCAACTGACTATTACTTCTTCAAGCATCTCAACAACTTTTTGAAGATAAAATGCTTCCACAATCCGTAAGAAACAGAAAATGCTTTCCAAGAATTCATCGAATCCTGAAGCATGGGTTTTTTGTGCTATAGGAATAAACAAACTTATTTCTCACTGACAAAAATGTGTTGATTGTAATGGTTCCTATTTTGACTAATAAAGATGTGTTTGAGTTTAGTTACAATGATTTAAAATTTGTGGTCCAAACCCACAATTACATTTGCACCAACCAAGTAATATACCAGTAATACCTTCCAGAGACACTTGGAGGGTACAGAAATAACTCTGTGTGCACCAGGACCCAGGGACAGGAGCAGGAACCACCACAAGAGACTGAAGCAGGCCTGCCTGTGAGTGTTTGAAGGTCTCCTTCAGAGGCTTGGGTCAGCAGTGGCCTGCTGTGGGGATGCAGGCCCTGGCTTCAGGAGTCCTGGGAGGAGTGGTGTGGGGCATAAGTCCTCTTGGAGGAGATTGCCATCAGCCCCACCACACAGCCACCAGGTGGGCAATCCACGAATTGCAGAAAAATACCAAAGAAGTTCTCACACTGTTGCAAAAGTTCTAGGCGCCACCACAGACTTCCTAACCTGGTAATCCAGCAAAGGACTAAGAATACCAAGGGAATGTGGTGAAGGGCAGCAGGATGTGATTACAGAACTTCCACAGGACTGAAGAAACAGAGAGTCTTGGAGGGTACAGACAAAGCCTTGTGTGCACCAGGACCCAGGACAAAGCAGCAACGGACCTACAAGGGGCTGAGCCAGACTGGCCTGGGAGTGTTTGCAAGTCTCCAGTGCAGGTGTGGGCTGACAGTGGCCTGCTTCAGGGTCAGGCACACTGGCAGCATTATTCCTGGGAGGCACCGTGTGCTAGCATAAGTCTTTTGGTCAGGTTAAAGTACAGGAAGAGCACAACCCCACCAATAAGCAGAAAAGTGGATGAATGATTCACTGAGCATGGCCCTGCCTACCAGAACAAGACCCAGTTTTCCCCACAGCCAGCCCCTCTCATCAGGAAGCTTCCAAAAGCCTCTTACCCTCATCCTTCAGAGGACAGAGAGAGTGAAAACCACAGTCAGAGAAAACTAACCAAAATGATCATATGCATCACAGCTTTGTGTAACTCAATGAAACTATGAGCTATGCCATGCAGGGCCATCCAAGATGAATGGGTCAAAATGGAAAGTTCTGACAAAATGTGGTCCCCTGGAGAAGGGAATGGCAATCCACTTCAGTATTCTTGCTTTGAGAATCCCATGAAGACTATGAAAAGGCAAAAAGATATGACACAAAAGATATGAAAGGTGTCAGTAGGTGTCCAATATACTACTGGAGAAGAGCAGAGAAATAGCTCCATAAGGAATAGAGCCTGAGGCAAATCAGGCATACACAATGCCCAGTTGTGAATATACCTAATGGTGAAAGTAGTCTGATGCTGTAAAAAGCAATGTTGCAAGGAACCTGGAATGTTAGTTCCATGAATCAAGGAAAATTGGAAGTAGTCAAACAAGAGATAGCAAGAGTGAATCAAAATTTTAGAAATCAGTGAACTAAAATGGATGGGAATTGGCGAATTTAATTCAGATGACCAATACATCTACTACTGTGGGCAAGAATCACTTAGAAGAAATGGAAAAGCCCTCACAGTCAACAAAAGATCCAAAATGCAGTACTTGGGTGCAATCTCAAAAATGACAGAATGATCTCGGTTCATTTCCAAGGCATACCATTCAATATCACAGTAATCCACGTCTATGCTCCAACCAATGATGCTAAAGTGGAATAGTTCTTGAAGACCTACAAGACCTTCGAGAACTAACACCAAAAAAAGATGTCCTTTTCATCATAGGGGATTGGAATGCAAATGTAAGAAGTCAAGAGATACCTGGAGTAATAGGAAAGTTTGGCCTTGGAGTACAAAATGAAGCAGATCAAAGGCTAACAGAGTTTTGCCAAGAAAATGCAGTGGTCATGGCAAACACTTTCTTCAAAAAACACAGGGGATGACTTTACACATGGACATCACCAGATGATCAATACCGAAATCATATTGATTATATTCTTTGCAGCCAAAAATGGAGAAGCTCTACACAGTCAGCAAAATAAGACTGGGAGCTAACTGTGGCTCAGATCATGAACTCCTTATTGCCAAATTCAGAGTTAAACGGAAACAGTAGGGAAACCACCTATTTAGGTCATCCAGATATGACCTAAATCGAATCCCTTATGATTGTACAGTTGAAGTGACAAATGGATTCAAGGGATTAGATCAGGTAAACAGAGTGCCAGAGGAACTATTGTTGGAGGCTTGTAACATTGTGTAGGAGATGGTGACCAAAACCATTCCCAAGAAAAAGAAATGCTGCAAGCAAAACTTTTTGTCTGAGGAGGCCTTACAAATAGCTGAGAAAAGAAAAGAAAATCCAAAAGAGAAAAGGAAAAGATATACTCATCTGAATGCAGAATTCCAAAGAATAACAAGAAGAGGTTAAAAAGCCTTCTTAACTGAACAATGCAAAGAAATAAAAGAAAAACAATAGAATGGGAAAGACTAGAGATTGCTCAAGAAACTCTAGAGCTACCAATGGAACATTTCATGCAAAGAAGGGCACAATAAAGGACAGAAATGATATGGACCTAACAAAAGTAGAAGATTTTAAAAAGAGATGGCAAGAATACACAGAACTATACAAAAAAGTTCTCAATGACCCAGATAACCACGATGGTGTGATCACTCATCTAGAGCCAGACATCCTGGAATGCAAAGTCAAGTGGGTCTTAGAAAGCATCACTATGAAGTGGAGTTGGAGTTGATGAAACAGCTGAGCTATTTCAAATCCTAATGGTGATGCTGTGAAAGTGTTGCACTCAATATGCCTGCAAATTTGGAAAACTCAGCAGCAGAAACCAGGCTGGAAGAGATCAGTTTTCATTCCAATCCTGAATAAGGGCAATGCCAAAGAATATTCAAACTACTGCGCCATTGCACTCATTACATGTGCTAGCAAGGTAAAGTTCAAAATCATTCAAGTTAGGCTTCAACAGTACGTGAATTGAGAACTGTCATATATACAAGATGGATTTAGAAAAGGCAGAGAAACCAGAGATCAAATTGCCAATATACTTCGGATCACAGAAAAATCAAGAGAATTTCAGAAAAACATCTATTTCTGCTTCAGTGACTACGTCAAAGCCTTTGACTGTGTGGGTCACAAGAAGCTGTGGAAAATTCTCAAAGAAATGAGAATACCAGACCACCTTACCTGTCTCCTGAGAAGCCTGTACTCAGGTCAGGAAGCAACAATTAGAACAAGATATGGAACCACAGACTGGTGCAAAATTGGGAAAGGAGTCCATCAAGGTTGTATATTGTCAGCCTGCTTATTTAACATATGCAGAGAACATCATGCAATATACTAGGCTGGATAAATCTCAAACTGGAATCAAGATTGCTGGAAGAAATACCAATAACTTCAGATATGCAGGTGACACCACCCTTATGGCAGATAGTGAAGAAGAAGTGAAGAGCCTCTTGACAAAGGTGAAAGAGGAGAATGGAAAAGCTGGCCTAAAACTCAACATTCAAAAAGCTCAGATCATAGCATCTAGTCCAATCAGTGCATGGCAAATAGATTGGGAAATAATGAAAAAGTGACAGACTTTATTTATTTTCTTGGGCTCCAAAATCACTACGGATGGTGACTGAAGCCATGAAATTAAAAGACATTTGCTCCTTGGAAGAAAAGCTATGACAAACCTAGACACTGTGCTAAAAAGCAGAGACATCACTCTGACAGCAAAGGTCAAGTATGAATGTGATATTTGGACCATAAAGAAGGCTGAGCGCCAAAGTATTTAAGCTTTCAAACTGTGTTGCTGGAGAAGATTCTTGAGAGTCCCTTGGGCAGCAAGGAGATTAAACCAGTCAATCCTAAAGGAAATAAACCCTGAATATTCATTAGAAGGACTGATGCTGAAACTGAAGCTTCAATACTTTGGCCACTTGATGTGAAGATCTGACTCATTGGAAAAGACCATGATGCTGGAAAAGATTGAGGGCAGGAGGAGAAGTGGGTGACAAAGGATGAGATGACTGGATGGCATCATTGACTTAGTGGACATGAATTTGAGGAAACTCCACAGATGGTGAAGGACAGAGAAGCCTGGAGTGTTGCTGTCCATGGGATTACAAAGAGTTGGGACTGAGCGACTGAACAACAACAACAAATATTCCACTGTATTTATCCCTCTCTAGTATTCTTGCCTGCAAAAGCTCATGAACAGAAGAACCTTGATACAGTCCATGGAGTCCCAAAACAGTCAGATATGACTTAGTGACTAAACAACAAAACAAAGCTTCGGGGGTTTCCCTTGTGGCTCAGTGGTAAAGAATGCACCTGCCAGTGCAGGAGACATGAACTTGATCTCTGCATTGGGAAGATCCCCTGGGGAAGGAAGTGGAATCCCATTCTAGTATTCTTGCCTGGGAAATCCCAGGGAGAGATGAACCTGGCAGGCTACAGTCCAGGAGGTCAAAAAAGAGTTGGACATGACTTTGCAACTAAGAAACAAACAACAACAACATATACCACACTTTCTTAAGCTAGTCATACATTAATGGGCATTTGGATTGTTTCCATGACTCAGTTCAGTTCAGTCACTCAGTCGTGTCTGACACTTTGTGACCCCATGGACTGCAGCATGCCAGGCCTCCCTGTCCATCACCAACTCCTGGAGTTTACTCAAATTCATGCCCATTGAGTCGGTGATGCCATCCAACCATCTCATCCTCTGTCATCCTCTTCTCCTCCCACCTTCAATCTTTCCCAGCATCAGGGTCTTTTCAAATGAGTCAGTTCTTCACATCAGGTGGCCAAAGTATTGAAGTTTCAGCTTCAGCATCTGTCCTTCCAATATACATTCAGAATTGATTTCCTTTAGGATGGACTTGTTGGATCTCCTTGCAGTCCAAGGGACTCTCAGGAGTCTTCTCCAACACCACAGTTCAAAAGCATCAATTCTTTGGCACTCAGTTTTCTTTATAGTCCAACTCTCACATACATACATGACTACTGGAAAAACCATAGCTTTGACTAGATGGACCTTGGTTGGCAAAGCAATGTCTGCTTTCTAATATGCTGTCTAGGTTGGTCATAAATTTTATTCCAAGGAAAGAGTGTCTTTTAATTTCATGGATGCAGTCACCATCTTCAGTGATTTTGGAGCCCCCCAAAATAAAGTCTCTCACTGTCTCCACATGTATTTGCCATGAAATGATGGGACCAGATGCCATGATCTTAGTTTTCTGAATGCTGAGTTTTAAATCAACATTTTCACTCTCCTCTTTCACTTTCATCAAGAGGCTTTTTAGTTCTTCACTTTCTGCCACAAGGGTGGTATCATCTGCATATCTGAGATTATTGATATTTCTCCCGGCAATCTTGACTCTAGCTTGTGCTTCATTCAGCCTAATATTTCTAATTATGTACTCTGCATATAAATTAAATAAGCAGGGTGACAATATACAGCCTTTACATATTCCTTTCCCGGTTTGGAACCAGTCTGTTGTTCCATGTCCAGTTCTAACTGTTGCTTCCTGATCTGCATACAGCTTTCTCAAGAGGCAGGTAAGGTGGTCTGGTATTCCCATCACTTTAAGAATTTTCCAGAGTTTGTTGTGGTCCAAACAGTCAAAGGATTTGGTGTAGTCAATAGAGCAGAAATAAATGTTTTTCTGGAACTCTCTAGCTGTTTCGATGATCCAATGGATGTTGGCAATTTGATCTTTGGTTTCTCTGCCCTTTCTAAATCCAGCTTGAATATCTGGAAGTTCACAGTTCACATACTGTTGTAGCCTGGCTTGAAGAATTTTGAGCATTACTTTGCTAATGTGTGAGATGAGTGCAATTGTGTGGTAGTTTGAACATTCTTTGGCATTCCTTTTCTTTGGGATTGGAATGAAAACTGACCTTTTCCAGTCCTGTGGCCACTGCTCAGTTTTCCAAATTTGCTGGAGTGTTGAGTGCAGCACTTTCACAGCATCATCTTTCAGGATTTGAAATAGCTCAACTGGAATTCCATCACCTCCACTAGCTTTGTTCGTAGTGATGCTATCTAAGGCCCGCTTGACTTCACATTCCAGGATGTCTGGCTCTAGGTGAGTGATCACACCATTGTGATTATCTGGGTCGTGAAGATCTTTTTTGTACAGTTCTTCTGTGTATTCTTGCCACCTCTTCTTAATATCTTCTGCTTCTGTTATATTCATACCATTTCTGTCCTTTATTGAGCCCATCTTTGCATGAAATGTTTCCTTGGTATCTCTAATTTTCTTGAAGAGATCGCTAGACTTTCCCATTCTATTGTTTTCCTCTATTTCTTTGCATTGTTTGCTAAGGAAGGGTTTCTTATCTCTCCTGGCTATTCTTTGGAACTCTGCATTCAGATGGGTATATCTTTCTGTTTTTCTTTTGCTTTTAGCTTCTCTTCTATTCACAGCTATTTGTAAGGTTCCTCAGACAACCATTTTTCCTTTTTGCATTTATTTTCCTTGTTTAGACTATTGTAAATAGTTCTGTTATGAACACTGTGGTACACATATCCTTTCAAATTAAAGCCTTCATCTTTTCTGGATATGTGACCAGGAGTGTGATTTTGGATCATATGGTAGCTTTATTTTTGATTTTTAAGGAACTTGCATATAGTTTTCCAATAGTGCCTGCACCCATTTTCCCACCCATTATTTTCTGACTAACAGTATAAGAGGATTCCCTTTTCTCCACCCCCTATCAAATATTTATTTGTAGACATTTTGGTGATAGACATTCTGACTGCTGTGATGTGATACCTCACTGTGTTTTTTATTTTCCATAATTGGTGATGTTGAGCAGCTTTTCATTTGCCTGTTGGCCATGTTGGTGTCTCTTTGGAGAAATGTCTACTTCATTTTGCACAAATGGCCATACTACCCAAAATAATCTGCAGAATTTAATCAGAACCCTATCAAATTAGCCAGGAAAATTTTCACAAAAGCAGAACAAATAACTGTAAAATTTATATGGAGCCACAAAAAGACTCAGAATTGCCAAAGTCCTGAGGAAAAAGTACAAGCTGGAGGTCTAATCCTTTCAGATTTCAGACAATATTGCAGAGCTACAGTAATCAAAACATCATGGTATTGGCACAAAAGCAGGCAAACAGATCAATGGAACAGAATAGAGAGCCTAGAAAGAAACCCACATACCTAAAGTCAATTAATCTTTGTCAAAGGAGGCAAGCCTATACAATGGAAGAAAAAAAAAAAAAAAACAGTGTCTTCAGCAATTGGTGTTGGGAAAGCTGAACAGCTGGATATAAATCAATGAAATTAGAACACTCCCTCACACCATACACAAACAAACTCAAAATGGTTTAAAGACCCAAATATGCCATGACACAATAAAACACCTAGAAGACATAAACTGTGACAATATTTTCTTACATCAGTCAATATTTTCTTTAGAGCAAGGCAAAAGAAATAAAAACAAAAATAAACAAATGGTACCTAATTAAATTTAAAAGCTTTTGCAAAGCAAAGAAACCATCAACAAAACACAAAAGACAATCTATGGAATGGGAGAAAATATTTGCAATGGCATGACCAACACAGGATTAATATCCAAAATATTTATACAACTCAATATCAAGAAAACAACCTAATCAAAAATGGGCAGAAGGTCTTTACACTCTTCTTTGTTTCTACAGAAAAGAATAGAAACCTCAGAGTGTGCCACACACTGGCAGATACCAACAAACCAGTCATGGCGCCTGGCTCTCCTGAATCTCATTTGACACCAGATGACAAGGACTCCAAGGATCAGGCAGTAGTGATAAAACCATTGCCCCTGCCAACACTAATCATTGCTCCTGATGGTGAATTTCACCCAAACTCCAGTGATACTGGTAAGGTCTATGGAACAAACTGGTTTATGGGTGTAGCTGCTAATCTCAAATTTGTATCTGAGTTAATGATAATGTGATGTTGGGTGTTAGCTTGGGAGTCAGAATACTTGCCATTTTTACACCTATCACTTTATAAAAATGTTTTCGTTTTCTTTGCCCAGTAGGCTGCTCACCTGAAAAATGAGGATTTGCAATGGATGATCTGTCAAATCTTTTCTAAAAGTGAAAATCTGTTATTCTATTTTTTTTTTCTTTTTTAGATTCTATTCCCATGCAGGTCATTGTAGAGTATTGAATAGAGTTTCTTGTGCTACACAGTAGGTTCATTAGTTATCTGTTTTATATATAGTAGTGCATATATGTCAATCCCAATCTCCCAAGTTATCCACCCCCCATTCCCTGCTTGATATCCCTGTTTGTTTTCTATATCTGTGACTCAATTTACGTTTTGTTAATAGGATCATTTTTACTATTTTTTTATTCTTCATAATAGTAATATAATATGGTATTTGTTTTTGTCTGAGTTACTTCACTCAGTATAACAATTGTTAGATTTATCCATGTTGCTACAAATGGCATTATTGCATTCTTTTTTATAGCTGAATAATTATCACTGTATATATGTGCCACCTCTTTATCAATTCCTCCATGGATTGACATTTAGTATTGCAAGTAGTGCTGCAGTGAACCTTGGGGGTGCATGTATCCTTTTGAATGATGTTTTTTTCTGGATATATGCTCAAGAGTGGGACTACTGGATTATATGGTAGCTTTATTTTCAGTCTTTAAGGAATTTCCATAGTGTTCTTAATAGTGGCTGTACCAATTTACATTCCTACCAACAGTGTAGAAGGATTCCCTTTTCTCCATACCCTCTCCAGCATTAAATGTTTGTTGGTTTTTTGAAGATGGCCATTTTAACTGGTGTGAGGTGATACCTCATTTTAGTTTTGATTTTCATTTGTCTAATAATTAGTGATATTGACCATCTTTTCATGTGCCTCTTGGCCATTTATATGTCTTCTTTGGAGAACTGTCTATTTAGATCTACTTGTTATTTTATTGGATTGTTTGTTTTTATATTGAGCTGCATGTGCTTTTTGTATATCTTGGAGATTTGTCCCTTGTCGGTTGCTTCATTTGCAAATATCTTCTCCCATTCAGTGAGTTGTCTTTTCTTTTTGCTTATGGTTTTCTTTACTGTGCAAAAGTTTTTAAGTTTAATTAGGTCTCATTTGTTATTTTTGTTTTTATTTTCATTACTCTTGGAGCTGGATCAAAACAGATATTGCTATGTCAGAGAGTGTTCTGCCTATGCTTTTCTCTAAAAGTTTTTTTCAACATAGTTCTGAAAATCCTAGCCACAGCAATCAAAGAGGAAAAAGAAGGAAAAAGAATCCAAATTAGAAAAGAAGTAAAACTGTCAGTTTTTGCTGATGACATAATACTATACAAAGAAAATCCTAAAGATGAAACTATTAAAATTCATGAGTGAATTCAGTAAAACTGCAAGATACAAAATTAATACAGAGAAATCTCTCTCATTTCTACATATTAACAATGAAAAATCAGACAGAGAATTAAGGGAACAATACCATTTACCATCACATCAAAGGGAATAGAATACCTTTGAATAAACTTACCTAAGGAGAACAAAATACCTGTACTCTGAAAACTATAATATAATTATGACAGAAATTAAAGATGACACAACAGATGGAAAGATATACCATGTTCTTGGATTGGAAGAATCAATATTGGCAAAATGACTACTGAAGGCAATCTTCAGATTCAAAGCAACCCCTATCAAATTACCAATAGCATTTTCACAGAATTAGAATGAAAAGTTTCGCAGTTTGTATGGAGACATAAAAGACTCCAAATGGCCAAGGACAATCTTGAGAAAGAAAAAGAGATTCTTCCAAAATCTGTTCCCTGACTTCAGACTATAGTGTTGTATTTGTTTAGTCACTATGTCTTGTCTGACTTGTTTGCAACCCTATGGACTGTAGCCAGCCAGGATTCTGTATCCATGGGATTTCCCAGGCAAGAATACTGGAGTGAGTTGCCATTTCCTTCTCTACGGGATCTTCTCAACCAAGGATCGAACCCATGTCTCCTGCCTTGGCAAGCAGATTCTTTACCACTGAGCCACCAGGGAAGCCCTTATACATAGTAAAAGCTACAAATGAAAACACTATGTTACTGTCACAAAAACAGAAATATAGATCAATGGAATTAGATAAAAAACCCAGAGATAAACCCACATACCTATGGTCATTTAATCATTTAATCTGTGACAAAGAAGGCAAGAATATACAATGGAGAAAAGATAGACTCTTCAGTAAGGGGTGCTGGGAAAGTTGAACAGTTACATGTAAAAAAATGAAGTTAGAACACCACACACAAAAATAAACTCAAAATTGATTAAATACCTAAAATTAAGGTCAGATACTAGAAATTCTGCTTTTCTAAATTTGTGGGTTATCAACAATAATATAGCTATTTTGACCTATGAGGGTCAAAAAATTAGGATCCTTGAGATAGACACTAATTTAAAATAATTTAAAAGCTATTTATTTCGCAAGGGAATTCATGATGAAAAGACTGAAGAAACAAGGTTTGGAAAGGTAGAAATATATCAGGGTGTGAAGTTACAAGTACAGTGTCTACCAGCTGTTCACACTTCTGACACCAGTTTCAAGATGAGATGTTCCCTAAAAATTTTTTTTTTTTTTGGATAATTGGCTACAAGAATTCAGAACTCACTGAAAGCTATTATGCTCAAGATTATGGTTTTTTACAGTGCAAAAAAATGCAGATTAAAGTCAATCAATGGAAAAGATTCATGATGAAGTGTCCAAGGAACTTCTAAGCATGTAGCTCCCATTTGTTCTCTCCTAATGAAGTCATTTATTTTGGGGAGCTACAAAATCACTGCAGATGGTGATTGCAGCCATGAAATTATTATTATTATTATTATTTTTTACAAATCCACACTTTTATTTATTTTCAAGAAGTTTAAATCCTCGAAGGGTACAGCATCACATGGATTCTGTGTCCAATGGCCTTAGCAGGAAGGTTACTTCAGAATTTGGCACGAACCATGCCACTGTTTCCATGAGCTCGAGTTATCTTTCCCCAGATTACTCTGGTTTTGTTAGGTTTTCCACCAGGAGTTACTGTGTTGTTCTTTGCTTTGTACACATAAGCACATTTCTTGCCTAGATAGAATTCAGTTTCATCTCGAGCATATACACCTTCAATCTTCAGGAGAGCAGTGTGTTCCCTTTGGTTCTGTAGACCCCGTTTATAGCCAGCAAAAATGGCCTTGGACCACAGCCTTCCAGACATATTTGTCGTTTTAAAAGTCCCATTCCCAGCAGGCCTTCACAGGGTCCAAGATGGCTGAAAGAGCTGCAGCCATGAAATTAAAAGACGCTTACTCCTTGGAAGGAAAGTTATGACCAACCTAGATAGCATATCAAAAAGCAGAGACATTACTTTGCCAACAAAGGTCCATCTGGTCAAGGTTATGGTTTTTCCAGTGGTCATATATGGATTAGTTGGACTGTGAGGAAAGCTGAGCACCGAAAAATTGATGCTTTTGAACTATGGTGTTGGAGAAGACTCTTGAGAGTCCCTTGAACTGCAAGGAGATCCAAACAGTCCATCCTAAAGGAGATCAGTCTTAGGTGTTCATTGGCAGGACTGATGCTGAAGCTGAAACTCCAATACTTTGGCCACCTCATGTGATGACCTGACTTATTGGAAAAGACCCTGATGCTGGGAAAGATTGAAGGCAGGAGGAGAAGGGGATGACAGAGGATTAGATGGCTGGATGTCATCACCAAGTCGATGGGCATGAGTTTGAGTAAACTCTGGGAGTTGGTGATGGACAGGGAGGCCTGGCGTGCTGCAATTCATGGGGGTCGCAATGTGTCAGACACGACTGAGCGACTGAACTGAAGTGAACTGAATGAAGTCATGGATAGCACTATTCTCTTGGCGATGACTTGCGACAAAGTAATTGAAGTATTGCCAACCAGGGATGCTCACCTGAGTTTTGGTGTGCCCAGTCTTTATTGGAGCTCCACAGTCAACTCCACAGTCAGTTCCACATAGCTGACCTCAGTCTCCAGGCCCACTGGGGTCAAGTTGATACCACATGACTCAATAATAAATGACATTGCTGGACTTTCTACTTTGGCCACAGACCAAAGACATCCTGTCCTCATCAGACAGGACATTCTAAGGGATTAGCTATTACCCACCAGGGCTAAGTGTAAAGGCCAGAGCTTTTTTGGGGCAAGGTAAAATTCTCTATTACATACAAGGCCTAAGGATGACAGAGAGGCCAAGTGTGAACACTGTCAGGACTCCATATATATTAGTTTTCTGTTGTCTCTGAACAAATTTATCATTGTAAAAGAACACAATTCATTATCTCACAGTTATGTACACTAGAAGTTTCGGTTGGCACAGTTGATTTCTCTACTTCAAGTATGGCAAGGCCAAAGTCAAGGTGTTGGCCATCTCAGATTTTAGCCAGAGACTCTAAGAAGCAATACACTTCAAAGACCATTTAGACTTGGGAGAAGACTGTTCTTTGCAGTCACCAGACTGAGGTTCCTGGTTCCTTGTTGCCTGCCAACTGGTGTGGCTCTTAGCTCCTGGAAGCCTCTGATTCTATATCTCTGAGCCAGTTGTGCCTCAGATCCTTCTCATGTTTGGGATTTCTCTGAACTCTTTGTCTTTCACACATCTTTTCTGCCTGCAGCTGAATAAATTTCTCTCCTTTTAAGGGCTCACCTGAACAATCCAAGACAATATTCCTGTTTTAAAGTCCATAACCTTAATTACATCTGCAAAGCCCCATTTTCCCTGCAGTTTAACATATTCTATAAGTTCCAAGGTTTAGGGTATCAATATCTTGGGGAAAATTCATATAATCTCTCATCTCTACAATTCTCTGTGGCTTCATGAATTTCTCCATGAAGCAAAGAACATGAGCACCAACAGCCTCTAAGCATCAATGTCTATTATATTAATACAAATACCGCAAAGGCCAGGCAGATAATGCCGATGAATGAGATGGGCTGTTGAGAAAGTAGTGAGTGCAGGCTATGAGGAAACTAGAGCAGAGGATGATAAACTATGGCCAGGTGCAAGCTCAGCTTACTGACCAGTTTCAGTAAATAAACTTGTATTTTCTATGTCTCTTTTTATTCTATAATGACAGAGATGACATGTCAACCAACACAGACCGCATGGTTTACAAAACTGCAAATATTTACTATGTGTCCATTTACAGAAAACATTTGCCAACCCATGAATTATAAGCTGCATACGTACCCCATTTGAAGGCCACCTCAGAGTCCCAACCAATGGTTGTGGTGGACAAATGTTCACCCAGTGTTCCCCAATCTCTCTCTTTTTTCAAGAGAAGCTTGAGCTCAAGATTTTTATATGAAAATTTCTAACATGTATGTCAACTAACTTTAAAAAGTTTCCAAAATCCTAGGAAGGCTAATGAGAAAACATCTGCTGGTCGCATTGGCTCTTCCATAGTTTGTGGCTTTTGTTTTATGTAGTTTCAGCCATAAGAGAGAAATGGAATTTAGTCTCAATATCTGAGGAGAGAACTGTGTCATGAGCTCTCTTTGCACCAATCAGCTATGACAAGGGGTGTGAATACAATTATTGATTGACTAAATTTGGTTAATTCAGAATCTTCTGCTTTGGCCCAGAGGTAGATTTTTTATAGGTCCTAGGCATGAGAAAGTTCACAACTCCAAACAAACCACCAATAAATAATTTCAAAATAAATATTAAAGTCAATCCCCAAAATAAAAGTAAGGAATTTCAACATGATATTTTCTTCTCTGTAATAACTACTTTGAATTTATTAAAACTCTATTTTTTCAAGAAGCAATTCCCCCCACTCTGACTTTTTATTGTTTTTGTCCTGGTTTTCATGCCAGGTTATCCTGCATTTCCTCTATAAAAGAACAATGATTTAATTTATTAACTCTCTGAGAAGAAGAGAAAGGAAAACACCACCCAGGAGCCACACTGTAAGAAAACAAATGACCCCTGAGCTGGCAAATTTCTGCCTGCTCTTCATCTTACATCTGGGAAGCGTTGACCAAAACATTTCATTATAACTAGCAAGTATGATTTATTTGAAGAAAAGAAATTCAGACAATTCAGATTAGTTGATGCCTTGGAAATGAAATTTGATTGAATAAGACTCTCATATTTGGTAAAAGAATTAAACTTATAAATAAAAAATTGATACTTAGGATATATATTGAAACATATGATGCCAATTTTTACCTTTTAATTAGACAAGCTCAAAGCACACAAGATGCATTAATTAATTAATTAAATCACATTAATTATTAAATTATGAAAGACATAGCCAGTGAGTGCCTGTGATATATCTGTTCTGCTACAGGTACTGGAGATATAGCATTAAGTAAATAAATAAATAGGCAAGCTCTTCTGGAGCTGACATGAAAGCGGGGAAAGACAGTAAACATGTATTAAATAATATGGCAGGTGGTGAAGAAAATGGAAACTGGTCAGTATATTATTATAGGCCGAATTCTGTCTTCTCAAAATTGATATGTTGATGTCTTAATCCCTAGTACCTTACAATGTGACTATATTTAAAGACAGAATGTTAAAAGACATAATTATTGTTGAATAATGTTGAATAAGGTCTGTCTCCCAAGGTTCCAAATTAGGAAAAGAGTACATCAGGCTGTATATTGTCACCCTGCTTGTTTAAATTATATCCAGAGTATATCATGTGAAATGTCGCACTGAATGAAGCACAAGCTGGAATCAAGATTGCCAAGAGATATAGCAATAACCTCAGATATGCAGATGACACCACCCTTATGGCAGAAAGCAAAGAGGGATTAAGGAGCCTCTTGATGAATGTGAAAGAGGAGAGTGGAAAAGCTACCTTAAAACTCAGAATTCAAAAAACAAAGATCATGGCATCTGGTCCCATCACTTCATGGCAAATAGATGGGGAAACAATGGAAACAGTGACAGACTTTATTTTGGGGAGCTCCAAAATCACGGCAGATGCTGACTGCAGCCGTGAAATTAAGATGCTTGCTCCTTGGAAGAAAAGCTATGACCAACCTAGACAGCATATTAAAAAGTGGAGACATTACTTTGCAGACAAAGACCCAACTAGTTAAAGCTATGGTATTTCCAGCAGTCATGTATGGATGTGAGTGTTGGACCATAAAGAAGTTTGAGCACCAAAGAACTGGTCCTTCTGAACTGTGGTGTTGGAGGACTCTTGAGAGTTCCTTGGACTGCAAGGAGATCAAACCAGTCAAACCTAAAGGAAATCAATCCTGAATCTTCATTGGAAGGACTGATGCCAAAGCTGAAACTCTAATACTTTGGCCACCTGATGTGAAGAGCTGATTCATTAGAAAAGACCCTAGGAAAGATTGAAGGAAGGAGGAGGAGGGGATGACAGAGGACAAGATGGTTGGATCACATCACCAACTAGATGGACATAAATTTGAGCAAGCTCTTGGAGATAATGAAGAACAGAGAAGCCTGGTGTGCTGCAATCCATAGGGTTGCAAAGAGTAGGACATGACTGAG
Organism: Cervus elaphus; assembly: GCF_910594005.1. NCBI lineage: Eukaryota > Metazoa > Chordata > Mammalia > Artiodactyla > Cervidae > Cervus > Cervus elaphus. The sequence goes on from NC_057847.1 coordinate 2,206,528, forward strand.
TGACTGGACAACAATGACAAGATCTGTAGGGTGGGCCCTAATCCAATATGTCTGGTGTGGTGTCCCAATAAGAAGGGAAGATTAGGAAACATACACACATAGGGAAACCATGTGAAGAAGATGGCCATCTACAAGCCAAGGAGAGAGGACTTCAGAAGAAACCAACCAATGCTGCTGACACCTTGATCTTGGATTTCTACCCTTCAGAACTGGAAGAAAATATCTGTTTAAGCCTCCTGGTCTGTGGTGCTTGTTATGGCAATTCTAGGTACACTCACTGCCCAGCCATAGTGCAACTTGGTGATCTTAGAGTGAATCAGAGGTTTTAACCTGTCCACATTCTGGTCAAATCTCATAGAATTAATACTTCAGGTGATTTTTTTCAGCATTTTCACCATGGCAAATTATCCCCCCTTTGCATTTGATGGCATGTTTATTGCCTATAGTTTTCTCACTCAATAATATAAAGCTCTGTTAGGGTGTCATTCTTTTTCTGGCTGCTTCCTAGATATATGTCCAGTATAAATAGTATGTGGTAACAACAACAGCAACAATAAAAAACTATATTGAGTGGATAAATATTTTTCTTATTTTAAAATAACATACATTTATTATAGTAATTTTATTTTTTTAGTGGAAAACATTTATATAGATTTTTTAAAATGCAAAGCAATATAATATGTTGAGCATGTACATATGTTGTAAAAAATTCAAACATACAGGAAAAGATACACACAGACTTCAGAATAGTAATAATTTTAGAAGGCACAGATAAAGCAAAGAACTAGATTATCTGTGATTGTATTATTGGTGAACCAGTTAGATGACTTTATTTCTTTAATAAGAGTTTTACATTGCTAATATACTTATAGTTTACATGTAATTGCTTATTATCTGAAATTTTCCATATTTTAAAGTGCCTATAAATTTTATTATTCATTTTGGGCAAAACACCCAATAGTTCATAATAGGTTGGAAACACAGCAACTGCTAATTTAACATAAAACAATGTAACTACTAGAGCTTGTTTGTGTTAAGTAGAAGGTAGTTATGAAGCCTATGGTGCCTCAGAGAAGCCAAATTTATCAGTGACAAGACAGCATTCTTAATATATTTGCATAGGTGGAACAAGTAACTTGTTTTCCACATGCTTCATATACTTAAAATCTACTTAAGCTATGTTTTTAAACTGCCAGTCTTTTGGTTTAAAAGCCTAACTACATCTCAAAAAGTGATATTCAAGAATCATTTTAAAATTACAGCTGCTCAATGTCAGTGATATGATAGATTGATATATTCAGATTCAGACATGATCATGGTACCATTACCAGAGTTAGAGTAGTTATATCAAACTGATAGATTTAAGAAGCATTGATATAGTGCTTATTGTCTACCAGAAACTCTTAAGTAACTTGTTTAATCATCAGAACAAGCCCATGAAGTAGGTAATATTGTGTCAGTGAGAAAGCTGAGGCACATAAGAAAGTTGAGATAAGAAAAGTCGCCAAGGCAAAGGCAGCATATTAAGGGAGGCAGATGAGCTTCAGTGTTTGTGCCAAATCATTACAGTCTGTTGCCTCACCAAAAAGTTTAGACTGTATCTAACATTTGTGATGCATGCTGTGGGTCTGAGCTTTCTGTAGGCTTTACATATATTCAGTTGTCTTATGGTATTGAGCCACCACTGGGAATCAAAAGGTCTGGATTCCAGTTTCAGTTTTGGTGAAGGACAAAGAGTGTGATTCAGGGAACCTGGCTGTAATTTTCTGGGATTCAAGCTAATGAATTGGTTAAGTTAGATGATTTATCTCCAAAATCTCTTCTAATTCTAAAGTTTTAGAATTTGTAGACTATCTTAAAAGTCATGAAATGAATATATATTTTTTAGTTTTTAAGTTTTTTAAACTGAATACTCAGCCTATATTTTTCATCTTCTACACTCTCATTCTTGAAAAAAACTTTTATTTAAAATTTATTTATGTATTTTAAATGAAGCAAAGATGAATATTTTTAATGATAAAAGGTAAAGAATCTGCCTGCAGTGGGGAAGACCTGGGTTTGACCCCTGGATTGGGAAGATACCTTGGAGAAGGGAAAGGCTACCCAGTCCAGTATTCTGGTCTGGAGAATTCCAAGGACTATACGGTCCAAGGTGTCGAAAAGAGTCAGTCACAACTGCGTGACTTTCGTTTCACTCACAAAAAAAAATAGACATGATAAACCATTAGACACCTTAACAACAAAGAAACAAAGACACACAAAGGAAAAATCAGAAGAAATATAAGGGAAAAGAAAAAATACATAGCCATAGTGAGACATATTAACATTTCTCTAAGAACATTTTATCAAGTGCAGAAAAAATAAGAATAGGAGCCTCTTGAATGTTATTAATAATTTAAATATAATAGATTTATATTTAGCCAATTTACATTAATCGCATCCTACACAAATATATTTAAAATTTTGTATCTCATACCTTGTTATTAGATGTCCATAGGACATTTAGAAAAACTGGCAAAAAGATAAACATTACTAAATTTCAAAAAGTAAAATTCTTTTTGTGTGTGTGATTCAGTTATACATATACATATGTTATTTTGAACTTATTTTTCATTTTAGGTTATTGCAAGATATTGACTATAGTTCCCTATGCTATACAGTAAACCTTTGTTGCTTGTTGCATATATATTTTTTTAAATTAGAAATGTAGCTTTCTGGAGGGGAGGAGCTAAGATGGCGGAGGAATAGGACGGGGAGACCACTTTCTCCCCTACAAATTCATCGAAAGAACATTTGAACGCTGAGCAAACACCACAAAACAACTTCTGATCGCTAGCAGAGGACATCAGGCATCCAGCAAAGCAGCCCATTGTCTTCGAAAGGAGGTAGGACAAAATATAAAAGATAAAAAAAGAGACAAAAGAGTTAGGGACGGAGACCCATCCCGGGAAGGAAGTCTTAACAGAGGAAGTTTCCAAACACCAGGAAACCCTCGCACTGGAGGGTCTGGGAGAAGTTTTCGAATCTCAGAGGGCAACATAACCAGGAGGAAAAATAAACAAAACCCACAGATTACATGCCTAAAAGCAACTCCCAGCAGAAAAGTACCCCAGACGCTCGCATCCACCACCAGCAAGTGGGGGCGGAACCGAGAGGAGCGGGCAGCGGCATTGCTTAGGGTAAGGACCGGGCCTGAATGCCCTGAGGGCAATCTGAGGGAGCAAAGGAGAGATGGCAACTTAAACTGTGGGATAGCAAGAGAGACAGGGAAAAAATTAACCTGCAAAAAGCCCAAACTGAAGATACTGCCAGCCCATTCGCAGAACAAAGGAAGGACTGAGCAATTCCAGAGAAGAGCTAGCCGGCTGTGGACAGGCCCATCCCCCGCCGGAGGCAGGAGACAGGGGGGAGGGGAAAGGGGCAAACTCGCCCCGGAGAGGGCATCTCCTACCAAACTGCAAACAGGCTTCCAGTCTCTAACCAAAGACTTCCTGAGATTCTGTATAGTTGACATCTGCTGGGAGGGTCGCAGGCAGAGATCAGCTCCCCAGAAGAGACACAGGCACACCAGACCAGCGGCACGCGTGGAAACTGAGGCGGGGACGGGGAGGGGATAAGGCGCACCACACCCGGGGAGAGTGCGCTCCTCAAGCTCCTGGCTGCCTGAGCTGCTCCGGCCGGGGAAGGCACAAAGCGCAGGCCCAACTGAGTCTGCATCTTTGTGGAGTACCCGAAAACCTGAACCTGAGTGGCTTAGGCCTGGGAAGTGCACGCAACTCAGGGCCCGCTCCCTGTAGAGCAGCCGGGAGCCTGAGCAGTGTAGACGGGGAAAGCACACACCCGTGAGCGGGGGCAAACCCAGTGTGGCTGGAACACTGCGAGTGCTCCCCACACACGCCAGTGACATTTGTCTGCAGCGCCCCTCCCTCCCCACAGCAGGACTGAACAAGCGAACCTAAACAAGAGACCACCTCCACCTGCTTGTGTCAGGGCGGAAAATAGACACTGTAGAGACCTGCAAACAGAAGCCAAATAAACAAATGGAACCGCTTTAGAAGTGACAGGTGCAACAGATTAAAATCCCTGTAGTTAACACCGACTACACCGGAAGGGGCCTATAGATATGGAGAAGTGTAAGCTGGAGCAAGGGGCTATCTGAAACTGAACCAAACCCACACTGCCCGCAACAGCTCCAGAGAAATTCCTAGATATATATTTTACTATTTCTTTTTCTTTTTTAATTAAAAAATTTTTTTCTCTTTTTTCTTTTTTTTCTTTTATTTTTTTTCAAGTCCTATATTACTCCTTAATTTTCATTTTCATAACCCACTGTAACCTTGCAAAAAAAAAAAAAAAAGACCCTATTTTTAAAGCAAATTTCATATATATTTCTTAAATTTTTTGTGTTTTTGTTTTTAACATTGTGTTTTTAAGAGTCTAACCTCTACTCTAGATTTTTTATCTTTGTTTTTCAGTATTTGATATCAATTTTGGACATTTAAGAATCCAATATTCAGTACCCATTTTTACTCAGGAGTGTGATGATTACTCTCTCCTGCTTTTGATTCTCCTTTTTCTCCCCCAAATCACCTCTATTTCCTCCCTCCCCCTTCTCTTCTCAATCCAATTCTGTGAATCTCTGTGGGTTTCTGGGCTACTGAGAACACTTAGGTAATGGAGTACTGCGTAGATCTGTCTCTCTCCTCTTGAGTCCCCCTTTTTCTCCTCCTGCTAATCTCTATCTCCTTCCTCCCTCTCCTCTTCCTTATGTAACTCTGTGAACCTCTCTGGGTGTCCCTCACTGTGGAGAATCTTTTCACCATTAACCTAGAAGTTTTATTATCGTAGTATAGTAGGAGAAGTCTCGAGGCTACTGGAAGAATAAGACTGAAATCCAGAGGCAGGAGACTTAAGAAATGTAGCATTCTATTCATACTAAGTCAAACAAAAAACACTTTTATATTCTCATTTATACAAGTTTTGAATTTAACAAATAGATGTAGATATCTTAGATTCAGATGCTTTTATAAAGATATAAAGCCATTTTGCCAAAGAAAAGGAAATAAAAAAGCAAACCAACAGAAAATAAACAAGAATAATTTTACCTTTAATATTACAGAAACTTTTTATTTGTGGAATACCACTACACATTATTGTTCCCCTAGGAGCTAAATGTGTACTTTCAGCTCCCAAACAGCATTTATTTACCCAATAGAAATGCAAAGCTAATTATAATTAAGACTGTTAATTTTAGTTCTGCCTTGAATAATTCCACTTCACAGAGCTATCTTTTTTCCTCTTATTGAAATTATGAAATTATGATTTGTTTGATATGAGAAAATTAAGACAGAAGACTTAGGAATAAATATAAAAAGAAAGTTTGATGACTTAATAAATATCATTAAGTTTTCAAAAATGGTGAAGCTCAAAGAAGCTCAAGAAGCTCAAAGTCTTTTCAGTGATACTTATCTATATACATCTTATATGGTGCCAAAGCAGTGAGGGAAATATATTTTAATTTCTGTAAACAAAGACATTTTCAGTAAGTATTTCCATATAATACTTTTGTTTATTTAAGCAAATACTCTTAGACTGAACTTCATCCCAAGTGATAATCTCTCAGGCTGTTTAGAGACTATATTCTCAGGAATATGGCAAAGGCAGGCTAAGAAAAATAAGATCTCCAGCTCTAAGACAAAGACATGGAAACATGATGCTTTTGCTAATGATCATAATGACAAATTCCCTATTCTTTAGCCTCATTTTACTTCTCAGTTCATCATGATCTAATGATTTAGATCATTTTTTATTTTACAGATAACACCAGGGACAACACTCAAGTTCCTACTGAACCTCAACTCTTCTCTAGAATGAAGCACATTAAACAAGAGATGGCCAAAAATCACCTTCAATTTGTGCGATTTGAAGCAACAGACCTCCATGGTGTGTCCAGGTCTAAGAGTATCCCTGCACAATTTTTCCAAGTGAGTTTTGCAAGTAGTTATGGCTGAATGTCATTTCATTCAATTCATTTGCAAGTGAATGGTCCTTATTACTCTTTCTAATTTTATTGTAATCTAAACAGCAATTCAAACTGAAAACAAATCTAACCCTTGTTTGATATGAGAAAATTATGACAGAAGACTTAGAAGCAAATATAAAAAGAAAGCTTGATGGCTTAACAAATATTATTAAGTTTTCAAAAATAGTGATATTAAGAAACCCTGCATTTTCAGATGTTTGAGAATTGAGATTTTTTTTTTCAGTTTATGTCATGCGTTTATTTTGATAACCGATTACTGTGTTATTGAAACATTTCTTAGGAAGGGACATCAGTCAGTATTATACAAAAGTATCAAAATTAAGCATCCCCAAAGATTATTATTGAAATATTTCTTTCAATATTAAATTGTAATTTTCTAATTTGCTTTACACTGAGTAAAACTAGAGTTTTTCAAAACATTTTTTAAAGAGTTGCAAATAAGTCAAACATGTATCTCAAAAAAATTATTTAAATCCGCCTACACACACACACAAAGAAATAGAGGAAAACAACAGAATGGGAAAGACTAGAGATCTCTTCAAGAAAATTAGAGATACCAAGGGAACATTTCATGCAAAAATGGGCTCATAAAGGACAGAAATGGTATGGATCTAACAGAAGCAGAAGATATTAAGAAGAGGTGGCAAGAATACACAGAAGAACTGTACAAAAAAGATCTTCACGACCCAGATAATCACAGTGGTGTGATCACTCACCTAGAGCCAGACATCCTGGAATGTGAAGTCAAGTGGGCCTTAGAAAGCATCACTACGAACAAAGCTAGTGGATGTGACAGAATTTCAGTTGAGCTATTTCAAATCCTAAAGGGTGATGCTGTGAAAGTGCTGCACACAATATGCCAGCAAATTTGGAAAACTGAGCAGTGGCCACAGGACTGGAAAAGGTCCGTTTTCATTCCAATTCCAAAGAAAGGCAATCCCAATGAATGCTCAAACTACCGCACAATTGCACTCATCTCACACACTAGTAAGGTAAGGCTCAAAATTCTCCAAGCCAGGCTTCAGCAATATGTGAACCGAGAACTTCCAGATGTTCAAGCTGGTTTTAGAAAAGGCAGCGGAACCAGAGATCAAATTGCCAATATCCGCTGGATCTTCGAAAAAGCAAGAGAGTTCCAGAAAAACATCTATTTCTGCTTTATTGACTATGCCAAAGCCTTCGACTGTGTGAATCACAATAAACTGTGGAAAATTCTTCAAGAGAAGGGAATACCAGACCACCTGACCTGCCTCTTGAGAAACCTGTATGCAGGTCAGGAAGCAACAGTTAGAAGTTGACATGGAACAACAGACTGGTTCCAAATAGGAAAAGGAGTACGTCAAGGCTGTATGTTGTCACCCTGCTTATTTAACTTATATGCAGAGTACATTATGAGAAACGCTGGGCTGGAAGAAGCACAAGCTAGAATCAAGATTGCTGGGAGAAGTATCAATAACCTCAGATATGCAGAAGACACCACCCTTATGGCAGAAAGTGAAGAGGAACTAAAAAGCCTCTTGATGAAAGTGAAAGAGGAGAGTGAAAAAGTTGGCTTAAAACTTAACATTCAGAAAACTAAGATCATGGCATCTGGTCCCATCACCTCATGGGAAATAGATGGGGAGACAGTGGAAACAATGTCACACTTTATTTTTGGGGGCTCCAAAATCACTGCAGATGGTGACTGCAGCCATGAAATTAAAAGACGTTTACTGCTTGGGAGGAAAGTTATGACCAAGCTAGATAGCATATCAAAAAGCAGAGACATCACTTTGCCAACAAAGTTCTGTCTGGTCAAGGCTATGGTTTTTCCAGTGGTCATGTATGGATGTGAGAGTTGGACTGTGAAGAAAGCTGAGCACCAAAGAATTGATGCTTTTGAACTGTGGTGTTGTAGAAGACTCTTGAGAGTCCCTTGGACTGCAAGGAGGTCCAACCAGTCCATCCTAAAGGAGATAAGTCCTGGGTATTCACTGGAAGGACTGATGCTGAAGCTGAAACTCCAATACTTTGGCCACCTCATGCGAAGGGTTGACTCATTGGAAAAGACCCTGATGCTGGAAGGGATTGGGGGCAGGAGGAGAAGGGCACGACAGAGGATGAGATGGCTGGATGGCATCACTGACTCGATGGTCATGAGTTTGAGTAAACTCTTGAGAGTTGGTGATGGACAGGGAGGCCTGGCATGCTGTGATTCATGGAGTCGCAAAGAGTCATACATGACTGAGCGACTGAACTGAACTGAACACACACACACATGAAATTTATATATACAAGTCCTTGAGTAGGTTGAAAAATTAAACAGTCATTGAATAGTGCTTGACTTATCAACTTTATTACTGGTAAAGGTAGATTCAGATCACATAAGTCAAATGGCATTTGAAATTGTGTAGAGATGGTGGAAAGTGAAGGAGGCAGTGACTCAACACCAATCACAGCAGAGTCACCTCTTCTAGTACCAGCTGCTCCTCAGTAGCCACGCTCTTTGAGATTTGGAGATATTTAATATAAAAACCGAATTGGCTTGCAGAATTAACCTCACCATGTTCACTGACATCACCGGAACGGAACTTTACAGCCAACTTTTTCTCTACCCATATATGTAAATTTCAACACATGAAACCTTATTGACATTCCTGCCACACAATTTCTAGAAAAAAATTTATGTGTCTATTCAACTTCATACTTCATCATTTCCCAGTTGTGTGGTACATAGAAAAGTTAAATAAAAACTAAATCTATTGAATCCAACAGGTATTTGACCAGAAAATGCATTAGCAATCATTTCATCTAACACTTTTGTTTCACAGATATGGCGGCTGAGGTATGTATATAGTACCATGACCTGCCTAACTTCACACAAGCAATTAATGAAAGAGTTAGGACTAGAAATAGATTTGGTGATACTCAAGTCATGCTGACTTGAAGGCTACAACATTCTGGAAACTATAACTTAGGTCCACATTCATGGGCAAGGTTTTCGGAACTCTGTGCCTATGAGGCAGTTTGCTCATTAGTGGACTGTAAAGGTGAGTGAGGAAGGAAGAGCCATGGTCAGCAACCCTGGCTCCCCTGTCCCATGTGTCCTGTGTGTGACCAGTGAGCTCTCTGAGAAGGACTGCAGACGGCCTACTGACTCTTTTTGGAGGATTACAATAGAATAAGTTGAAATAAAGCCTTGTTGGCAGTATTAGCAACTATGCCATGTGATAAAAAGTGACTTTAAAAAGTACTTTTGGTTATAATCATTTCAAATAATTCCTTTAGGTTTTACCTTTTTAATTTGCTATAAAGACATTTTCTTTATTGCTATAGCTTTTATTTATGAGTGCTGTTTGCATGAGCATATAAAGTCTCCAAAGGCTAAAGCCTAGAGCTATTGACTTGTTTATAAATTACCTTTGAGAATATTATTTTAAACTATTTAAAATGTATCTGTAATAAGCTAGTTTCAACTAACAGATGAAGCATGTTTTTTTTTTTTTTTTTTTTCCTCAGTAGGAATGCTCTCCCACTCCCACTTCCCATCCCCCAACTTTTTTGTTTGGTTTCAAGCTTCAAAAGTTGATTGCTCTGTCCTTTAACTTCTTTAGGAAAAAGTGATTCATGGTGTTTACATGCCCCGAGGTTATCTTGAATTGATACCAAATCCTAAGGACAATGAAGTGGATCACATTAGAGCAACGTGTTTTAATAGTGACATAGTACTGATGCCAGAGCTATCAACCTTCAGAGTTCTGCCGTGGGCCAAGAGAACAGCCAGAGTGATCTGTGACACGTTCACTGTGACCGGGGAGCCTCTTCTGACCTCCCCGAGGCACATCGCCAAAAGGCAGCTGAGCCAGCTGCAGGATGCTGGCTTCTCCCTGCTCTCTGCTTTCATTTATGATTTTTGCATTTTTGGTATACCTGAAATTATCAATTCAAAAACCATATCTCTTCCTGCTTCAGCACTGCTAAATAATCACGACCAGCCATTCATCCAGGAACTCGTGGATGGTTTGTATCACACTGGGGCCAATGTTGAGAGCTTTTCCTCCTCTACCAGGCCTGGCCAGATGGAAATCTGTTTTCTGCCTGAATTTGGCATCAGTTCAGCTGATAATGCATTTACCCTCAGAATGGCTGTCAAAGAAGTGGCAAGGAAGTATAATTATATCACCAGCTTTTTCATCGAGACTGGATTCTGTAATTCAGGAATTTTGTCTCATAGTCTCTGGGATGTCGATGAGAAGAAAAACATGTTCTGTAGCAGTTCTGGAATTGAGCAGCTCACGATTACTGGGAAAAAATGGTTGGCAGGCCTCTTGAAGCACTCTGCTGCCCTCAGCTGCTTGATGGCTCCTGCTGTTAGCTGCAGGAAGCGTTATTCTAAAGAGAGCAAAGACCTGAAGGAGAGTGTGCCGACCACGTGGGGGTACAATGATAATAGCTGTGCTTTTAATATTAAGTGTCATGGTGAGAAAGGCACTAGAATAGAAAATAAACTGGGCTCAGCCACAGCAAATCCTTACCTGGTGCTGGCTGCCACTGTTGCTGCAGGCATGGATGGACTTTACAGCGATGATGGTGTTTTGGCTGGTCCAGAGAACAGCACAGACCTTCATCAGTCCAAGCCTTCTGAGATCCCTTTGAAACTGGAACATGCCCTCATGGCACTAGAGGAAGATCAATGTCTGAGACAGGCTCTAGGAGAAACTTTCATTCGGTATTTTGTTGCCATGAAAAAATATGAGTTAGAAAATGAAGAAACAGATGCTGAGAGAAATAAATTCTTAGAATATTTTATTTAGAGTGGAACCCTTAACTATTTCTGTAACAGTGTGAGTTTTTTTTTAAGTTGCTGATTTGCCAGAAAGAAAAGATGGAGTTTTCTAATAATAATAAGACTACAAATGCTTTCTCTCTATTTTGCCCCATGAAAATATTTGAAGATGACATGAGGCTACTGAGAAGATTCTAATAGAAACAAACAATAAAGTTGTGGTGCAATAGTGATGTGCAAACCCAGCAAGTCTTGTCACTCGGTGGTCATTGCCTCTGTGTATGTTTGTTGACCTAGACACAAATATTCAGGGGTTTTTTTTTTGGGGGGGGGGGCAACAAATATATTTGCAGAATAAAAAAGACTTAAGAGTTAGAAAACAAAATTTAAATGACTAAAAATACAATGAAGTAATTTTCAATTATACACATACATTGTGACTGCCAGGGAAACAAAGACATTTGATAATATAATCTCACTCATATTGAGGATCTATTTTTCAAACATCATTGTGATGTTTCCAAATGATTTAATTAAGGTTTTCAAAAATATGTAATGATGACAAATTAGCAGAAGTTTTCACATATGTCCCATCTCTTTCTACCCTGCATCACCAACTTCTGAAAGTCTAAGGAAGTTCAAGTCTGTAATGTCCACAAGAAATGGATTTTGAGCTGGGAGCAATGAGATCAAACATTTAAAAGTAGTTAAAATCTTTCTTTAAACCATATCTTATATAGAAGCCTAATCCATAGAATACAGATGAAATGGGGATGGACTGGGGTAGGTGGGCTGTGCCTGGTTTGTACCACTCTTTGGAAATTCTAAAGATACCTCTAGTGCTTTGTAAAGTGCAAAAACAGCTGCCTTGATGTCTAGGACACTGTTTCAAGCTAAAATTGCCTTTAAATTACTGATTCTCTTACTGTCATAAGCTGGTATCTTCCCAGACAGTATTAAATGTTCTAAACATTGTTTGAATGAGAGACTATTGTAACTATCACTGAAGTTTAGCTCCTTTGGGAAGGAAATTAAATATCAACCTACTAGCAAACAAAACCCTATTTCACTGCTTAGAATCAAATAGGAAATTTTATGTTCAATTAAAACTATGATCTCAGCTTAGACAGCAAACACACAGTCAGAGGATTAGAATATGACTCAGATCTTCCTAATTCAAATCCATGAAGAGTGAAAAAGTGTGAAAGTGTTAGTCACTCGGTTGTGTCTGATTCTTTGCCACCCAATGGACTGTAGTGAAACCAGGCTCCTCTGTCCATAGAATTCTCTAGGCAAGATTACCTTCCTTACCCAGGTGTCTAACTCTGGTCTTCCATGTTGTGGGCAGATTCTTTATCATCTGTGCCACCAGGGAAGACTCAAACCCATGCAACTGTCAACGATGAAGGATTCTTGGAGCACTGGTATTGAAAAACACTACTTAAAAGGCTGTTTGTTTGCCTGCAAAGAATCTCTTCATGAAATCGGGGGCTTCCCTGATAGCTCAGTTAGTAAAAAATCTGCCTATAATGCAGAAAACCCCAGTTCAATTCCTGGGCAGGGAAGATTCTCAGGCTTCCTTTGTGGCTCAGGTGGCAAAGAATTCGCCTGCAATGTGGGAGACCTGGGTTTAATCCCTGGGTTGGAAAGATTCCCTGGAGAAGGGAAAGGCTACCCACTCCAGTATTCTGGCCTAAAGAATTCCATGGACTGTATAGTCCATGGGATCACAGAGTCAGATAGGACTAAGCGACTTTCACTTTCACTTTCTTTCATGAAATTACTATTAATATTTTCAATTAGTATATTTTTTCTAATAAGAGATCATGAGAAAATGTGATTACTGAATTTAAGGTTTTTATTTAATTTGTATACATAAGAAGTATAATTTTTACAAGTTTTTAAATTTATTTATTGATGTTGCTGTGTCTTTGTTGCTGCTCAGACTTTTCTCTACTTGTGGTGAGTGGGCACTACCCTCTGGTTGTGGCGTGTGGGTTTTCATTGTGGTGGCTTCTCTTCTTGCTGAGCACGGGGCTCTAGGGCACACAGGCTTCAGTAGTTGTGGTGCAAGGGCTCAGTACTTGCAGTTTCCAGAGCACAGGTTCAAAAGCTGTGTCCCACAGGCTTAGTTGATCTGTGCCATGTGGGATCTTTCTGACAGAACTGCTCTGGGTCCTCATCTTCATTAAAGAAGTAGGAACAAGCACCCCAAGAATGCACTCCAAGTCCTGCTATGTGACTCTAGGTGGCTACTGCCCTCTCATTGCCTCAGGGTCCTCAGTGGTTAAAGAAAGTTTGTAACAGAGCCCCAGGAGGGCTCATTAAGACCCTGCTCTGTGACTCTGAGGGCAAGTGCACTCTCTGTGAGTCAGTTTTTTCACTGTAATGGAGGACTACTGAGAGGACCCTCAGCATTCCCCAAGGATGCCCTGAGACTCTGCTTTGTGACCTTGGCAGCAAACCCCACTCTGTGCTATGTCCTCATCTCTATTAAGGAAGGAGTAAAGGGTAAACCAGGAAGGCTCCCTCAGTACTCACGTGTGGCCCGAGCTGGCCACTGCCATCTCTGTGCCTTAGCAGCCTCAGCATTAATAGAAAACAAGTAACTGGGCCACCAAGAAAATGTGCAGAGACCTTGCTGTGTTGGTGGTCTCTCCTGTCTGTGTGCTGCAGTGTCCCCCGATGTCACAGAGAACTAGTAACGGGGCCCCCCTGATGGCTCACTGAGGCCTGCTGTGTGACCTTGGGTGCAGTGTCCCCCAAGGTCACAGAGAACTAGTAATGGGGCCCCCTTGATGGCTCACTGAAGCCCGCTGTGTGACCTTGGGCACAGTGCCCCCCGATGTCACAGAGAACTAGTAATGGGGCCCCCTTGATGGCTCACTGAGGCCTTGCTGTGTGACCTTGGGTGCAGTGTCCCCCAAGGTCACAGAGAACTAGTAATGGGGCCCCCTTGATGGCTCACTGAGGCCCTGTGTGTGACCTTGGGCAGCTACTCCCCCCTCTGTGCTGCGTTTATATATGTATTAAGGAAGTAGTAACAGGTACCCCAAGAAGACTCCATAAGTCTTGCTGTGTGACCTGGGGTGGCCACCTCCCTGTCTGTGCTGTCCCTCATCTGTATTACATTATTAGTAATGTGTCCCCCAGGGTGTATCCCTAAGTCCTGCTGTGTGACTGTAGGCCCCTCAGAAACCTGAAGGATAATGAAGAACTTGTAACAAGGCCAAAAGAGGGCTCACTAGCAACCTACTGTGTGACCTGAAGAGGCCATTGCCCTTCCCGTGCCTCTATGTTCTCGTCTGTATGAGAAAACTAGTGACAGAGGTGATGTAAGAGACAAGGGTTCAATCCCTGGGTTGGGAAGATCCCCTGGAGGAGGGCATGGCAACCCATTCCAGTATTCTTGCCTGGAGACTCCCATGAACAGAGGAGCCTGCAGACTACAGTCCATTGGGTCACAAAGAGTCAGATACAACTGAAGTGACTTAGCATGCATGCACTCAACAGGGCCCAGGAGGGCTCACTGAGAGCCGCTCTCATCAGCAGCCCCACCATTATAAAGGAACGGGAAGGAGGCCTGCTACAGAGCCGGGTGATATCCTTTCTACTCCCCACACCTTCTGAGCCATTGTGCTTTCTGCTCCACCAAACACACCTGTCCTCCATCCCCACCGGATCATACTGTGATGCGTTGCAGCCGCCCTGTCATCCACTCCTCTGCCCCATCAGATGAATCCCCCTTGAATGTCACTTCCTTCTCATCTGGCTTATTTGGTCCCCTGTAGTCAGATGCCCAGGCCCCCTCATTACCCAAGCTCCCATCCTAGCAGGGAATGCACACTTGCTCTCCTTCAGAGAGATGCTTCTCTGGGGGAGGCCAACTGCAGCTCTTCAGCATGCAGGGAGCATCTAGTCTGGAGCCTGGAGGGCTGGATAAGTTCTCCATTGGGGGAGAGGGGAACATGTAGGTCTCAAAACCTCAGCTTCTGGGGATTTGCTAAAGGAAAGGGCAACCCTGAAAAACCCTGTCTCCCCTCCATACCTTGATGGGGGCTGAAGTTGTGCCCTGAGCATCCATGAGGAGGCACTGGGTGGGACGTGGGGGCTGTGCTGTGACAGAGCACCCAGTCTGGACCCTGCCTCTGGGTGGCTACCCAGCTCATGCTTGGTCTTAAACCAAGGGCTTTGAACTAGGACTTTTTAAAATTAATTCTAGATTTTTTTTAATTAATTCTAACATTTAAAAACTAGATTTCAGGGGGGGAAATTGACTTCTAAATTAGGTGGGTTTATTTTATTTTATTTTATTCAAGGAGATGTTTCAACCTCACGGGAGACGTACCCTCCAGGCAAAGCTCTTTGGGGACTGAGTGGGAGCCCTCTGGATCAGCTTGAATTCCCAGATCATCACAGTCCCCACCACGCCTAAGCTTCCCCTGGCCTCTCCTTGTCTGGCCCCTGCAGACTTATGAGTTTGCAGTCCTCCCTCTGACCCCATGGAACTTCCTTCCTTCATAGGGGACAGGAGACTTCAGTAGGATGGAGCCTGCGTGGACCCACTGGGTGGGTGAGATGGAGTGAGAGCACAGCCCTCAAGGGAAGGGCTCATCCCATGTCTTCCAAAGGCAGCAGGAAGGGTGTGGGAGGGACCAAGGAGACCGGCCAGGACCTCTGGAAAGTGTCCCCTGGAATGTCATGTCTTCTGGCTCCAAAGCTGCCGCCTAACCCCTCCCTTCTCCCCCGCCTCTCGTGTATCACTGCACCCAGGCGTCCCACAGTCCCTGACCCTGCTAGGGCCTGGTCGCAAGATCAGCACTGAGGGCCACAGCAACAGGCCCCCACCCAGCTCCACCTCTGCAGCTCAGCCAGCTCAGCGTTGCTGTGGAGTTAGCACCTCCAGACCCCTTTACTTGAAACATGGAGCCTCTAAGGTGATAATGGACTTGCCCAAAGTCACGCATATTTGGGGTTATAACCAAGGTCTGCTGGTCTCTCCAGCTCGTCCTGAAGAGCAAACCATGTCCTGGTGAAACTGGCCATCCTCAGACAATGAAAACCAGGAGAGCTGGGTACAGAGCAGGTGGGTGAGTCATGGTGGGGGCGGGTGCACTGGGCACGCAGGGAAGAGACAAATCCCTAGAAGAGCAAGTTCTTGAAAGGCGAGGGCTTTGCTGCTGATGAGTAAAGGAGAGGGTTCCTGGTGGAGGCCAGATGTGTGAGGGCCTGGGGGTGTGAGGGAGCATGGGAAGAAGGCTCCAGTGTTGAGGCAGGACCATCAGGAAGTGACAGGAGGGACCCTGGGAACCCCTGGTCTCCCCTCCTCCTGCTGTGATTCAGACCCCAGCAGCTCTGCCCTCTCCTCTCTCTCCATCTCGTTTCTTCCTGCACCCGCGGCCTGGCGCCTGAGCTGTCTGCTCCTCCACATCCTGTGTTTTCATCCTATCCAGTCTCAGCTGAGGCAGATCTCATTCCTGAAGCGGTGACTAAGTATCTCACCACTGAGGGACACCAAGGTGACAGCTTCCAAGTTAAAAAATCTTAAAACTAAAAAACAAAACAAAGCAAAAAACCCAGACTGTTAGTAGTCTACATGAGCATGTGGGTGAGAGCAGGTCCCTCTGATTCCTGTTGATGATGCCTTGGTCCTGGAGGGATGGAGAAGGTGAACTTGAAGGACACGTGGCCTGTGTTTGATCCTTTCATCTCTTTGGTGTTTTATCCTCATCACATTTTTCTGAAGCCCTTTCTGCATCAGGCCCAGAACCTCACAGAGCTCCCAGGCTGGAGAGGAAATCAGAGTGTGATCACAGCCTGAGGGCCCCAGGTGAGGCCAGAGGGGCTAAAGGAGGGAGTAAGGATCAAGAAGTGCGTCATGGAGTAGGTGACTTGTGAGCTGGATCACCAAGGATGAGCCATCATCCAGCTGGGACCTAGCACCAAATCTGTGATCAGTGAATGAAGGAGTGAGTGAGTAAACGGGCATCCCCTAACAGAGAGCAAGGTGGGAGGGGCAGCAACCAAGGCCAAGGCAGGAAACACAAGGTGCCCTGGGGGACGGAGGGCAGGGACTGCAGCATGAGCCTGCCTCACCCCTTTATGGGTATCTTGCTGCCACTGTACGACCTGTGTTCTGGCCGCTTGGGAGCCCTTGTCTGTCCTCAGCTCAAGGATCTGTTTCTTCCTTCCCAGCGATACCTGCCCCCATTCACCTCCATGTCCCCATGTGTAACTGTTCCTGCTTCGTGGGCATTTGTGAAGAGAGGGCATCAATTGGTGAACAGACTAAGGCTGAGGAGGGAGTGAAACAATGGGGGACAATGGGGAACTCCCAGGGGTGGAATCATGGACTGGGAAAGGGGCCATGCCTTGAGGTTCAAGAATCCACCTGGGGGTGGCCTCCTCCAAGTGAGGGGTTTCATGGGGAGGAGTCAGTCATGGGCAGGGCTGAACTCAGTTTGGGACATGCTCACCTTAAGAAGTTCAGGAGCCATAGGACAGAAATGTCCAGGAGAAGCTGGAGGTAGGAGATGAAGGTGTAGCTGAGGCCAGGGTGGGAGCTTGAGACCCAGATGAGGTGGGGGACAGGCTGCAGAAGAAGGGGCCTGAGGAGGTCTGAACATTCACTAATGGGGGTTCTCAGGGTGGAGACCATTGTGCTCACTTCACAGTCTCCTGGTGCCTGACACATCTAGGCCCGGGGAAGGCACTCAGTAAACATGCACTGACGTGAACCAAATTCAGCCATTTCCACTGGGATAGAATTTGCTAAACTCAATAGATTGGTGACTGAGACTCAGATTAGTTAGCTAGAAAAGTGGAACCAAGTATTATAGATAAAAGCAATATGCAGACTTGAGAGAAAACCAAGAACCCACAGGGAATAACTAAGACTCACCGAGCGGCCCACTGCAGCCTCAGGACCTTTGCACTGGCCATTCTCTTAGTAACACGCTCCTTCTTCATCACTTGCTCCACGAACACCTCCAGGAGGGTGTCCAGGGGACACCTCTGTTCCGAATAACCTAGGTGTAGCCTCCTGCCTCTCTTGTCAGGCCCCTCCCACCCCAAGATGGTGTCCTTCTAGGGGTCACTTTTCAAATACAAACCAATCACTATTGGACTCATGCTCTGAGACACTCTCCATCTGCCTTGCTCCCCCAGGGTCAGATTCCCAGCTACTTAGGGCCATCCACCCACCCCAGAGCCCATGAAGTTACTCAGATCAGCCAGTCTTCAGCCTGCTCACCCTGCCTACCATTGCTTCTGCAGAAACCACGATGAAGGCTCCTGTCCATCCACAGCTCCTGGCTCCTCTGCCTCTTGACCTTGCTAGGCTTCCCGGCATGGTGAGACCCTGTGTCGTGTCCTGTCCCCCTCCTCCAGGACTTTAAGTAGAAACTTTGTTTTCAATAGCAGATGTCTCCTGATCTGTTGACCTTATTGAACCTCAAATTTTTGTTTGTTTCTATCAAACATTCAATTTTAAACCAGCCTATGAGACACTTTACAGACACTTAAACAAATGAAGAACAAATGAACATTTTAATAGTATCATCAAGTTTAATATTTTAATATATAGTTAAATTCCTTTTCACCACAAAATCACAGGCTCTGTAAGGGTGAAGGGCATATAAAATTTGCCTAGACAAGACCACGAGGCTGCAAGATCCTAAATATCCACCTCTGCATGCTGAGGTCTCACACCCAGGCTTGACCCATTCCTAGATTTTGCCTTCACACTGTGAATGGCATTCAATTGGCTTTTCAGATTAAGCTTTTACACTTGTTAGCAGGGATGTTGTTGGTTCCAAACTCATCTTTCGGGCAATAATAAAAAAACACCACACTTGAGATGGCTTGTTTCCTGATTTGTTTGATTAGAGCCTGCAGGTAGTAGGAGTGAAAGCATCAGAGAAATGTCTTTCAAAATAAGGTGCATCTCTGGGAGAGAGTGAGGGTGGTGCCCCTGGAAGACATTACCTCCTGACTTGTTTAATCAGGACCATTTATCTTCTTATGTTAGATTCCCAGAGAAGCACCTAGAGAGGAGAGTGAGCTGGACTGAGCCCGACCATCATGCATGGCTGGAAACGTAGTAGGCAGAGGTAGATGGAGGTAGTCCCTGGAGCAGCCTAACCCAAGGGACTCATGGGAAATAACTGCTGTCCTGCTTAGGGTAAGGTTCAGCGGCTCTACAAAAGGGCCCTGCAGCAGAGGGGCAAATGGGATTTTTCATCCTTCATGCTGGGTCTGAAGACAGACAGTCCAGGACTGGTCCAGGAAGCTCCTGTCCCTGATGCTCTGTCATCACAGATGAGTTGCCCTATACACAAGCCAGGGTGAGCTCTAACCTCAGAACTCACATTCCCAGTGGGAGGACAGAAGGAGAAGCAGAAAGGGCCTGCTTCTCTCTCCTAGGATGTATTAGCGTATAAGAGGTTGTGCAAACTACTCCCCTTCCCATCTGGAAGGAGAGCTTGGTCACACAAGCAGTCTCACTGCAGAAGAGGTGGGAACTCAGTAGTCCTGGGCAGTCATATGTCCAGCTAAAGGCTAATGTTGCACAGTCTGGGATGTGGACAAGGCTACTGGGAGCCACCTGGATGCCTCAGCCCCAGAGTCCCTTCTAATATTCCCTCCCACCACCCAATGACTCCCTACACTGAGGTGATGTTTTATGAGAGACTGTCCATTAGATAAAATGTGTTAAACAATTCATAATTCAGGAACCAGTTGGAAATCATGAGCTGGTGGGTAATGTTCATGAGTTTTGCTGGTAAACTGCTGGCAGAGCTCTGTTGCTGATCCTGAGGTTCTCTCCCATCCAGAACCCACAGAGCACCTGCAGCCAGAGGAATCTTGTCTGGTGAAAGGTGACCATGTCACTTTCTGTTCATGGATCCCCTGCTTATTAGAACAAAATCCACAGCTCTCCCTGTTACAGTGAGCTTGGACTAATGAGGGTGACCAGAGGCAGTCATGGCCCAGTCAGCCCAGGCCCAAGGCTCACAGAAGAGGAGACAGACTTATGAGTACAGTGCTCATTGATGTCAACTGCTTTCCAGGCCCTGAGCTGGGGGATGTTTAAGTTTAGAGATGCAGAGTACAATGCACCACAGTGGGTGGTCCTAGAAGCAAGGGAGGCTGCTCCAATGCCCCACTCTCCAACCTTCTCCTGACCTCTGTCCTGTGTATGCCTAACATTCCAGCTTCCTCCTGCCCCGATGTCTGCTCTCCAGTCCCTGCGGTCAAACCCTTGCATTGGTTCACCTCCCCACATGATAGGAAAGTCAGTTGCACACGGACCTGACTACACCACACACAGGTTGGTTCATGGGACTTTGTTGTCCTATTACAGACATCTTGATGGTGATTAACACAGTCTTCAGTGACCAAAAGTTCCTCTTGGACCTTCTAAAAATGTTTAGTAATGTTAGTAGAGGAAGGTAATACAACTTTCTGCCTTTCTGCCCTGCAAGGCAGCAATTGTTGCTGTTGGGAGTCATTATGATAATACTCTTAGGCCATTTTTCCATTTTGTCGTTCTGATTGATTCCAAGTATTACCTGACTACATGTTTCTCAAACTGGAAAAGGCACAACTCCAATTCTATGCAGGGAGGGTGCAAAGCAGCATCTATGATACATCTTTCTGGAGCATCAAGTTTACTGACAAAGATTGGAAGAACCAAGTAGTTGACAAGAACTATCTCCCTCCCCCACCAATATAGCAGACAGAAGAGTTGGGGAGGGGAGATGTGCCCCAGAAGACAGTCCAGTCTCTGAAATCTCACCCAGGTCACCAAGGGGTGGACCTGCAGCCAAGGCAGCCTTCTCTGGTCCCCCAGTGACACTGGACCGTCCTCCGAGCTGGCCAGAGTTTTGGATTTGATGTTTCAAATCAGAAAGCTTATACAGGTTAGAAATACCATCCTGATTTTAATCTCATGGAGAGAACACTCTCATCGTTGGCCAGACCAAGTCCCAGGGAGTGTGACCTGACCTTCCTGCCTTGGCCAACTATGGGGGATTACACTGGGCTCACTTTATTTTGATGCTTCTTTCTGGATAGCCTGCATTATAGATGTTTTGAAATAGAGTTTTAGACTCTCCCAGCCACCCCTGCTGTTTGGCTGTGGTCAGAGGGGGAGGCTGGGACACGCTATCAGGCCGCCCAGCTTGGAGAGAGTTTCAGGTGTTGAACACACCGGGGATGAAGCTGTTTCCCTCTGGGGATTCAGTCCTGGTGCTGATGCTGCTGGAGCTGCTGGGGGAGGCTCTGGGCTACGCTCTGGGAGCTGGGCTGGTTTTGGTGGTCATGGTCCCATGCTGGGTGGGAGACTGGCAGACTGTCTGGTCTTCTTCCCTGACTCCTGGTCCTTCTGAAGCTACTCACTTTCTCCCTGGTAGAGCCATGTGGGGATAAGTGGCTCACTCTTTGTAGACACCATAGGGCTTGGGGAAGGTTCGACTTCATGGTTGCTAGGTCACCTCACAGTGACAGTGTGGCCCCCATCTTGAGTTCCTTGGAGTTTATGCTGTCACGCCTCCTGCATGTTCCTGAGTCCTGGATGTGGTCCCACCCCAAGTCCCAGAGTCCTTGTTACAGGACAGCTCACTGTACAGCCTGAGTGGAACTTCCTGGGCTGTGCTCACCCATGGTTGCCTCATTAGGTCATTTAAACTGCCTCTGTCTCTGGGGTCAAGGGTCATCATTGTTTTCAAGAGATTTCTGTCTCGAAGGAGAGATAAAAGGGGATATTATATTTCCCTTTCAAGATTTGCTGCTGCAGCTCCCAGAAGTTCTCTTTCTCAAAGAGCAGGGACACAGTCACCATTAAGTGGAGAACTACTTCTAGGCTCCACATGTCAACCACAGGGCTGGTGCAGTCATGGCCTAGAAAGAGTTCCAGACTGGGACTGTCAGAAGGCAGAAGGTGTAAATCTTGTCACACCCATTACACTGTTGCTGAGGCTGAAGTCTATAATTTTGATGCTCAACTCATCATCAAAGAGGAGGCTCCCTGGCTTCAGATCCAGTGCGTGATACCCCTCTGGTGGCGGTGCTGCAGAGGCCAGCTGCTGGGACATGTCTCAGGTCCCTGCTATGCGGTGATGATCCCGCACACAGCTGGACTTGTCTCCCACTGAGGTATTCCATTACCTGAACAAGGTCTCCTTAGTTTCCATCACCCAACCTGAGGTACAATATCAGAGGGGAGGAGCTAAGATGGCGGAGGAATAGGATGGGGAGACCACTTTCTCCCCTACAAATTCATCAAAAGAACATTTGAACACTGAGCAAACTTCACAAAACAACTTCTGATCGCTAGCAGAGGACAGCAGGAGCCCAGAAAAGCAGCCCGTTGTCTTCAAAAGGAGGTAGGACAAAATATAAAAGATAAAAAGAGAGACAAAAGAGCTAGGGATGGAGACCCGTCCCGGGAAGGGAGGCGTAATAGAGGAAGTTTCCAAACACCAGGAAACCCTCGCACTGGTGGGTCTGGGGGAAGTTTTCAAATCTCGGTGGGCAACCTAACTGGGAGGAAAAATAAAACCCACAGAGGTACAATATCAGAGTGACTTAGAGCTTTCATACTGCAGACAACCTAGAAAAGTCCCTGGAGCCTGGAGAGCTCTGTTGATTTTTCTTAATGACCTTGACAGCCACCTCTGTCCTGGTCAGAAAGTGCCAGACCAAATTCACCTTGATGAACCTACCTTCACAAATGGTGTGAAGGATCTCATAGTTGTCAGTACAAGCCTCCTCATCAGCAGAGATGGCCACGAGTCCCTGTATCATGGTGTCCTGCTAACTACACTGACTGACAGAACTAACTAGCAATGCTAGCTATGCTAACTGGAGACTGTACTCATAATGCTGACTATGCTAACTCTACCAATAATATTAACAACAGTGTTAACAGTACTAGTTATACTAAAAATGCTAACTATGCTAACTGGAGACTGACTAGTAATGCTGACTATGCTAACTCTACCAATAATATTAACAACAGTGTTAACAGTACTAGTTATACTAAAAATGCTAACTATGCTAACTGGAGACTGACTAGTAATGCTGACTATGCTAACTCTACCAATAATATTAACAACAGGGTTAACAGTACTAGTTATACTAAAAATGCTAACTATGCTAACCGGAGACTGTACTCATAATGCTAACTATGCTAACTCTACCAATAATATTAATAACAGTGTTAACAGTACTAATTATACTAAAATGCTAACTATACTGTACTAATAAACTATTAACTACACCAACTATTGAGGTTCTCCAGTGGCTCAACAGGTAAAGTATGTGCCTGCTAGTGGTAAAGAATCTGCCTGCCAATGCAGGAGACACAAAAAAAATACTGATTTGATCCCGAGTCAGGAAGATCTCCTGGAGGAGGAAATGGCAACTCACTGAAGTATTCTTGCCTGGAAAATCCCCTGCACGGAGGAGCCTGGTGGGCTGCAGTCCAGAGGGTTGCAAAGAGTCAGACATGACTGAGCAACTGAGCACATAGCAACTATGCTAAATGCCAACAAAACTAGATATGCTAACTATACCAATACTAGCAATACTAATTTAAAAATTAAGAAAAGTGAGAAATAGAACAAAGAACAATTGAAGGAAAAGAAAAAAAGCTGAGAAAAATAGAGTAGAGAAATAAGAAACAATAAGGTGACAACAAAAGCAAGGAAAAAACATAAGCTCCCCATGGGTCCAAGGCCATCAGTTCACCAAAAGCATCTTCCTGGATTATGAAGATCAAAAATCTAGACCCAACCAGGGATTTACACGTATTTTTTTTTTTGTGAGTTCCATCATAACGACACCTCATGAGATCAGAGCAAGAAATGAACCAGTCACAACTGGAGATAAACCATAGTAGTTCTCATTTTGGGGGCTCAAGACATTTTTGTAAGTTAATTAATTTATTTTAATTGAAGGATGATTTCTTTACAATATTGTGGTGGTTATTGTCATACATGGATTGCCTCCCACCGCCCACCCATCCCATCCGTCTCGGTTGTCCGAGAGTACTGGCATTGAGTGCCCTGCTTCATGCATCAAACTTGTACTGGTCATCATTTTACATATGCTAATAGTAATGTACATGTTTCAATGCCATTCTCCCAAGTCATCCTACCCTCACCATCTTCCACAGAGTCCAAAAGTCTGCTCTTTACTTCCGTGTCTCTTTTGCTGCCTTGCATATAGGATCGTTGTTACCATCTTTCTAAATTCCATATATATGCATTAGTATATAGTATTGGTGTTTCTCTTTTTGACTTACTTCATTCTGTATAATAGGCTCCAGTTTCATCCATCTCATTAGAACTGACTCAAATATGTTCTTTTTTTATAGCTGAGTAATAATCCATTGTGTATATGTACCACTACTTCCTTATCCATTTGTCTGCCAGTGGACATCTAGGTTGCTTCCATGTCCTGGCTATTGTAAACAGTGCTGCAATGAACATTGGGGTACATGTATCTCTTTCAATTCTGGTTTCCTCAGTGTGTATGCCCAGAAGCAGGATTACTGGGTCATATGGCAGTTCTATTTCCAGTTTTTTAAGGAATCTCAACACTGTTCTCCATAGTGACTGTACCAGTAAACATTCCCACCAACAGGGTAAGAGGGTTCCCTTTTCTCCACCACCTCTCCAGCATTTATTGCATGTAGACTTTTTGATGGTGGCCATTCTGACTGGCATTGTGTTTTTGATTTGCATTTCTCTGATAATGAGTGATGCTGAGCATTTTTCATGTGTTTATTAACCATCTGCGTCTTCTTTGGAGAAATGTCTGTTTAGTTCTTTGGTGCACTTTTTGATTAGGTTGAAGAGCTGGTTTGGTGGTGCTGAATTCTCTCAGCTTTTGCTTGTCTATAAAGCTTTTGATTTCTCCTTCATATCTGAATGAGATCCTTGCTGGGTAGAATCATCTTGGATGTAGGTTTTCCTCTTTCATCACTTTCAGTATGTCCTGCCATTCCCTTCTGGCCTGAAGAGTTCCTATTGAAAGATCAGCTGTTTTCCTTATGGGGATCTCCTTGCATTATTTGTTGCTTTTCCCTTGTTGTTTTAAATATTTGCTCTTTATATTTAATTTTTTGTTAGTTTGATTAATATGTGTTTTGGTGTGTTTTGCCTTGGATTTATCCTGTTTGGGACTTTCTGGGTTTCTTGGACTTGGTTGGCTATGTCCTTCCCCATTTTAGGGAAGTTTTTGACTATTATCTCCTCGAGTATTTTCTCATACCCTTTATTTTGGTCTTCTTCTTCTGAGTCACCTATGATTAGAATGTTGGGGCGTTTACCATTGTCCCAGATGTCTCTGAAGTTGTCCTCATTTACCTTAATTATTTTTTGTTTATTTTTCCCTCTCTGCTTCATTTATTTCTACCATTCTATCTTCCCCTTCCCTTATCCTCTCTTCTGCCTCAGCATTCTACTGTTGGTTCCCTCCAGAGTGCTTTTAATCTCACTTATTGCATTGTTCATTATTGATTGACTCTTCTTTATTTCTTCTACGTCCTTGTTAAACATTTCTTGCATCTTCTCAATTCTTGTCTCCAGACTGTTTATCTGTGACTCCATTTTGTTTTCAAGATTTTTTTTTTACCATCTTTACTATCATTATTCTGAATTCTTTTTTAGGTAGACCCCCTATCTCATCCTCTTTTGTTTGGTTAGGTGGGTTTTTATCATGTTCCTTTACCTTCTGTATATTTCTCTGCCTTTATATTTTGTTTAGATTGCTGTTTGGGGTGCCCTTTCTGCAGGCTGGAAGTTCATGGCTCCTCTTAATTGTGGAGACTGCTCCTCCCACAGTGGAGTCTGTGGGTGGGGTTGGACCAGTGGCCTGTCAAGGCTTCCTGGTCGGGGGAATTTGTGTCTGTGTTCTGGTGGGTGGAGCTGTATTTCTTCTCTCTGGAGTGCAATGAAGTGTCCAGTAGTGAGCTTTGGGGTGTCTATGGTTTGGCATGGCTTTGGGCAGACCATCTTTTAATGTTCAATGTTGTGTTCCTGTTTTGCTGGAGAATTAGTGTCGTGTGTCTTGCATTGGAACTTGTTGGCTTTTCAGTGGAACGTGGTTTCAGTGTAGGTATGGAGGCCTTTGGGTGAGCTCTTGTTTATTAATGTTCCCTGGAGTCAGGAGTTCTCTGAGGTTCTAAAGTTCTGGAGTTAAGCCTCCTGCCTCTGGGTTTCAGTCCTTTTCTTACAGTAGCCTCAAGCCTCCTCCATCCATACAGCACAGAAGATAAAACCCCTAGGTTAATGGTTAAATAACTCTCCACAGCCAGGAACACACAGAGAGATTCACAGAGTTAGGCAGAGAAGAGAAGGAGAAGGGAGATAGAGACAACCAGGAGGAGAAAAGGGAGATTCAAAAGAGGAAAGAGCAATCAAGCCAGTAATCAAATCCCCAAATGAAAATGGATATCAAAGATTTGATACTTAAAGGTACAAAATTGATAACAAATATAAAAAAGCAAAGAATAAAAACCCATAATAGAGGTTAGACTCTCAAAAATACAATATAAAAATACAAAACAAAATCGATCACAAAATTAATATTATATATTATATATATAGAATTTTTTAAGTAGAGTTTTTTAAAAGGTAATAGTAGGCTATAAAAAATGAAAGTTAAAGGAGTAATAAAGAACTAAAATTTTTTTAAAGTTAAAAGTGACAATGGTAAAACTACATCTAGAAGTTTCTCTGGAGCTGTTGTGGCAGTATGGGGTCAGTTCAGTGTCAGATTATCCCTTGTCCTGGCTCATACTTGTTCACAAGTTCTATAGTTGCCCATCAGATACACAGTCTCAGCATTAACTGCAGGGTTTTAATCTGTTGCACCTGTTACTTTCAGGGCGGTTCCCCCTTCTTTGTTTATTTTGGTTTCCTCTGTTTGCAAGTCTCTTCAGTGCCTAATTTCTGCCCTGACATGAGGAGGTGAAGGTGGCCCCTTGTTTAGGCTCACTTGTTCAGTTGTTCTGTGGAGAGGGAGGGACACTGCAAACAAATACTTCTGGCATGTGTGGAGAGTGCTTCCAGTAGGTGGACCACACTGGGTTTGCCATGGCCCAAGGCAGCATATAATTCCCGGGTCCACACTGCTCAGGTTCCAGGGTGCTCTGCAAGGGCACTGTCCCAGATGGGCCCTGCATTTTGTGCCCTTCCCAGGTCCAAACTGCTTAGGCAACTGGGTGCTTGGCAAGTACAGTGTCCCAGGTGGGTCATGCATCTTATGCACCTCCCTGGTCTCAGCCACTCAGTTTCCCACGTGTGCTGTGAGGGCACAGTTCCAGGTGTGTTGTGTTTCTCCTCTGGGGAGCTGATCTCAGGTTGTGACACTACTGGCAGATGTGAATTATGCAGGATCCCAGGAAGATGTGGTTAGCAACTGGCAGTCCGCTCACAGTTTGATGGAAGATGCAGTCTCTGGGGGCAAGATTGCAACAGCCCCTTGCCGTCCAGCTCTGGCTGTCACACATATGCCTCTCTGCCTCTGGGGAGGGAGGGCTCTAAATGACAGCCGGATTGTTATCCTTCGGTATTTTCTCGTGCACAATCCTTTGTTCTGTGAGAGCACCAGGGGTCACTATGTGGCATTAGAGTCTCTCTTTTTGGGGGCGGGGAGGGGTAGTATACTACAGTTTGGATTCTATGTCATGTCACATTAGTTCCCTCAGATTGTCCTCAGGTCATTCAAGCCCAGTCCTTACCCTAAGGACTGGATGCATCCCTTGCCTCTCTGCTCAGCCCACACTTGCTGCTGGCAGTTGCAAAACGTCTGGGCCACTTCTCCACTAGCAGTTGCAGTTAAGTGTGCATTCTGTGGGTTGTCCCTCCCCTCCCCCAGTTATTTTGCCCTCTGAGATACCAAAGCTTCCTACAGACACGCCTGTGAGAGGGCTTCCTATTGTGTGAAAATTTCTCCTCCTTCACACTCCCTCCCCAGAATGGGTCTCCATCCCTAAATCTTTTGTCTCATTTTCATCTTTTATGTTTTGTCCTTTTGAAGAAATTGGACTGCCTTTCTGTGTGTCTGGTGTCCTCCACCAGCGTTCAGAAGTTGTTTTGTGGAAGTTGCTCAACATTCAAATGATCTTTTGATGAATTTGTTGGGGAGAAAGTGGTCTCCCCATCCCATTCCTCCGCCATCTTGGAACCATCTTTCAAGACACTTTTATGCTTAGAAAAAAATCTCAATAAGATTTTTTTATGTATGTTATTCAGATTGCTATTTACTTTGTTAGAAATTTAAATTTGTAGAATGCTTCAGTGGCCTTTTGATATCTAGTTTGAAAGTCTGTAGGGGTTTTAAAGATCTCATAATTGCCAAGATTGTAGAGTAGAAGGATGTGCGCTCATCTTCTCCTGTGAGAACACCAAAATACAACTAGCTGCTCAGCAACGATCAACAAGAAGATGTTGGAACCCACCAAAAAAGATACCCGACATCCAAAGACGTAGAAGAAGCCACAATGAGATGGTAGGAGGGGCGCAGTCACTTTTAAAGTCACTTGAAGGGCACAACTAATACCTTGTGTGCATGAGGACCCAAGGAAAGGAGCAGTGACCCCCAGAAGAGACTGAGATGGACCTGTCTGTGAGTGAGTGAAGGTCTCCTGCAGACTTATGGGTCAGCAGTAGCCTGCCAAGCAACTGGGGCACTGGCTGCAGCCATCCTGGGAGGCACAGCATGTTGGCATAAGCCCTCTTGGAGGAGGTCACCATTAGCCCTACCATAAAGCCACTGGGTGGGTGATCCACAAACTGGAGAACAATTATACCAAAGAACTTCTCACACTGTTCCAAAGATTCTGGGCCCCACAGTAAACTTTCTAAACTAGGGATCTGCCAAAGGGACTGGGAAACCCCAGGTAATCTGACTTTGAAGGTCACCAGGATTTGCTTAGAGAAGTTACACAGGACTAGGGAAACAAAGACTCTTGAAGGGCACAAACAAAACCTTGTGTGCACCAGGACACAGAGGAAAAGAGCAGTGACCCCACAAGAGCCTGAGCCAAACTTGCCCGTGAGTGGGAGTCTCTGGCAGAGGCCTGGGTAGACAGTGGCCTTCCATGTAGTTGGGCACTGGCAGCAGCATTCCTGGGAGGTATAGCTTGCTGACATAAGTCCTGTAGGAAGAGGTCATCATTATTCCTACCATAGAGCTTATAGCCCTACCATAGAGACAGACTGCAGACCCCATGATTGAGCCACCTCAGACCAAACTACAGGGAGGCAGCAGAGTTTCACCCATCAGCAGAAAATTGGATTAATGATTTACTGAGCATGGTTTCTGCACACCAGAGTGAGACCCAGTCCAGTAGGTCCCCATAGCCAGTCCCTCCCATCAGCACGTGTCCACAAGCCTTTTATCCTCATCTATCAGAGGGCACACAGAATGAAAACCATAATCACAGAAAACTAAACAAAATGATCACATGGATCACAGTCTTGTGTAACTCAGTGAAACTATGAGCCATGCTATGCAGGGCCACCCATGACAGAAACTCATGGTGGAGAGTTCAGACAAAACGTGGTCCACTAGAGAAGGAAATGGCAAACCACTTCAGCATTCTTGCCTCAAGAACCCCATGAACAGT
This sequence comes from Cervus elaphus, assembly GCF_910594005.1. Lineage (NCBI taxonomy): Eukaryota > Metazoa > Chordata > Mammalia > Artiodactyla > Cervidae > Cervus > Cervus elaphus. The sequence continues at coordinate 2,235,979 of NC_057847.1, forward strand.
AATGAAGAGGAAAATATATATGACATTGAAAGATGAAACCCCCAGGTCTGTAGGTATCCAACATGCTACTGGGGAAATAGCTCCAGAAAGAAAGAAGAGGCTGAGCTAAAGCGGAGATGATGTTCAGCTGTGGATATATCTGGCGGTGAAAGTAAAGTCCATGTTGTAAATTACAATATTGCATAGAAACCTGGAATGTTAGGGCCATAATTCAGGGTAAATTGGATGTGGTCAAGCAGGAGATGGCAAGAGTGAACAACGACATTTTAGGAATCAGTGAACTAAAATGGGCGGAAATGGGCCAATTTAATTCAAATGACCATTATATCTACTACTGTGGGCAAGAATCCCTTCGAATAGAATAACCCTCATAGTCAACAAAAGAGTCTGAAATGCAGCTTTTGTGTACAATCTCAAAAGCGACAGAATGATCTTGGTTCATTTCCAAGGCAAATCATTCGATATCACAGTAATCAAATCTCAACCACTAATGCTGAAGAAGCTGAAGTTGACTGGTTCTATGAAGTCCTATAAGACCTTCTAAACGGTCTTATTTTTTTAAAAAAAGAGAGATATCTTTTTCATTTCATCATAGAGGACTGAAATGTGAAAGTGGGAAGTCAAGAAATACCTGGAATAACAGGCAATTTTGGCTTTAGAGTAGCAAATGAAGCAGGGCAAACGTTAACAGAGTTTTGCCAGGAGAACACGCTGGTCATAGCAAACACCCTCTTCCAACAACACAAGCAGCAAACAAAGGACTGGTTAAAAATTGGGGAAGGAGTACATCAAGGCTGTATATTGTCACACTGTTTATTGAGCTCATTTGCAGATTATATCATAAGAAATGCCAGGCTAGATTAATCACATGCTGGAATTAAGATTGCCAGGAGAAATATCAGAAGCCTCAGATATGCAGATGTAACCACCCTAATGGCAGAAAACAAAGGAACTAAAGAGCCTCTTGATGCAGGTGAAAGAGGAGTGTGAAATAATTGTCTTTAAATTCAACATTCAAAAAACTGAGGTCATGGCATCCAGCCCCAACACTTCATCACAAATAGATGGGGGTGGCTGGGGGGAATGGACAAAGTGACAAAGTATTTTCTTGGGCTCTAAAATCACTGCTGATGGTAACTGCAGTCATGAAATTAAAAGACACTTGCTCCTTGGAAGAAAAGCTGTGAAAAACATAGCATATTAAAAAGCAGAGACTTACTTTGCTGACAAATGTTTATATAGTCAAAGATATAGTTTTTATAATAGTCGTGTACAGATGTGAGAGTTGGACCATAAATAAGGCTGATCACCAAAGAATTGACGCTTCCCACCATCAGTGGGAAAGATTGTGGTGGTGGGAAAGATTTTTGCTGTCCCTTGGACAGCAAGGGAGATCAAAGCACTCAGTCTTAAAGGAAATCAACCCTGAATATTTATTGGAATGAATGATGCTGAAGCTGAAGCTCCAATACTTTGGCTACCTAGTACAAAGAGCTGATTCATTGAAAAAGACCCGGATTCTGGAAAAGATTGAGGGCAGAAGGCAAGGAGACAACAGATGATAAGATGATTGGATGGCATTATAGACTCAATGGACATGAGTTTCAGCCAGCCTCAGTAGATGGTGAAGGACACGGAAGCCTGATGTATTGCAGTCCATGGGGTTGCAGAGTCAGACACAACTTAGCAAGTGAACAACAGAATAAGAATAGAAAAAGAAAGGATATGTTAAAATATTTGAGATTATAGTCAAGAACTTCCCTAACATGGGAAAGGAAATGGCCACCCAAGTCCAGGAAGCCCTGAAAGTGTCAAACAGGATAAACCCAAAGAGAAATATTCCACAAAACACCTTAATCAAACTAACAAAAATTAAACACAAAGCAAAAACATTAAAAGCAGCAAGAGAAAAGCAACAGATAATATACAAGGGAACACCCAGAAGGTTAACAGCTGAGTTTTCATCAGAAATTCTACAGGCCAGAAGGGAGCAACATGATACATTTAAAGTGATGAAAATGGGAAAAAAACCTACAACAAAAAATTATTCTACCCAGCAAGGATCTCATTCAGATTTAATGATGAAATCAAAAGATTTACAGACAAGCAAAAGCTGATAATTCAGCACCCCAAAATCAGCCTTACAATAAATGCTGAAGAAACTTATCTAGACAGAAAACACAAGCAAAGAAAAAGACCCAAAACCCAAACCCCAGGGAATTCCTTGGTAATCCAGAAAATGTCTATACAACTGAGCGACTGAACTGAACTGAATAGGAGCATGAATGTTGATAAGTACCATAAACATAAATAGATCAAACGCCCCCAACAAAAAGACAGAGGCTTGCTAAATAGATACAGAAAAGAGATCCATGTATATGCTGCCTGCAAGAGACCCACTTCACACCTAAGGACATAAGCAGACTGAAAGGAGATAGAAAAATATGTTCCCTGCAAATAGGCCTCAAAAGAATGTGGGAGTAGCAAAACTCATGTGAGACAAAATAGATTTTAAACTAGAAACTATTACAAGAAGTAAGGAAGGACACTACATAAAGATCAAAGGATCAATATAAGAAGAAGATATAACAATTATAAATATTTATGTACCCAACAGGAGCATCTCAATATATAAGGCATCTCAATATATACTTGTTAGCACAAGTATAAAAGGGAAAATCAACAGTAACACTATAATAATAGAGGACATTAACACCCCACTTACAAGAGAGAGAACATCCACACAGAAAAGTAATATGGAATCACAAGCCTTAAATCACACATTAGACTAGATGGAGCAAATAGTTATCTTCAGGACATTCCATAGAATAACATCAGAATACACTTTTTTTCCCCCAAGTACACACAGAACATTCTCCAGGATACAGCACATCTTGAGTCACAAACCTAGCCATGGTAAATTTAATAAAATTGAAATATCAAGCATCTTTTCTGACCACAATCCTATGAAATTAGATATCAGTTACAGAGAAAAAATTGTAAAAAGCACAAGCACGTGCAGGCTAAACAACACACATCTAAATACCAAGAGGTCATTGAAGAAATCAAAGAGGAAGCAAAACAACACCTAGAAACAAATGAAAATGAAAACACTATGACCTAAACCTATGGGATGGATCATAAAACAGTTCTAAGAGGGAAGTTTATAGAAATATAAGCCTACCTGAAGAAATGAGAAAGAAATGAAATAACCTTATACACAAATCAACTGGAAAAAGAACAAAAACTCCAGTTAATGGAAAGAAGTTGTGACTATCAGAATAGAAATAAATGAAAAATGAAGGAAACAATTACAAAGACCAATAAAACTAAAACTAAAAGCTGGTTCCTTGAGAAGATAAATGAAATTGAACAAACCATTTGACAGACTCATAAAAAATGGGAAAGACTCAAATCAATAAAATTAGAAATGAAAAGGGAGAAATTACAACAGACAATGACGAAATACAAAGGATCATAAGAGACTACTATGAGGAACTATGTGCCAATAAAATGGACAACATGGAAGAAATAGAGAAATTCTTAGAAAAGTACAACCTTCCAAGACTGAACTAGAAAGACATAGAAATCATGAACAGACCAATCACAAGCCCTGAAACTATGATAAAAAATATCTTCCAACATGCAGAAGCCAAGGACCAGATGCCTCCACAGGCAGATTCTTTCAAATGTTTAGAGAAGAGCTAACACCTACCTTCTCAAACCCTTCCAAAAAATTGCACAGGGATGAACACTTCCAAACTCACTGTATGTAGCCACCCTCCACCCTGATACCAAAACTAGACAAAGATATCACACAAGAAAAGAAAATTACAGGCCAATGTCACTGATGAGCATAGATGTAAAAATCCTCAACAAAATACTAGCAAACAGAATCTAACAACACATAAAAGGATCATACACCATGATCAAGTGAGGTTTATCCAAGAAATGTAAAGATTCTCTAATATATGCAAATCAAGAGGATTCACCATGTAAAGAAACTGAAAGGTAAAAACCATAAGATCATCTCAATAGATGCAGAAAAAGACTTTAACAAAATTCAACACCCATTTATGATAAAAAGCTCTCCAAGGAATGGACATAAAAAGAACCTATGTGTATTAGTTGCTCAGTCATGTCTGACTCTTTGTAACCCCATGGACTGTAGCCTGCCAGCTACAGACTATAACTCTGTTCATGGAATTCTCCAGGCAAGAATCCTGGAGTGGGTTGCCATTCCCTGCTCCAGGGGATCTTCCTGACTGAGGGATCAAACTCAGATCTCCTGCATTGGCAGGCAGATTCTTTACCATCTGAGTCACCAGGGAAGCCCCAGAAGGAACCTGACCTATAAAATAGGACAAACCCACAAGAAGCATTATTCTCAGTGGAGCAAAAGTGAATTTTTTTTTTTAAATCGGGAACAAGACACCCCACTATTATTCAATATAGTTTTGCTAACCTTAGTCTCAGCAAGCAGAGAAGGAGGGAAAAAAAAAAAAAAAAACTGAATCCAGATTGGAAAGAAGTAGTAAAACTCTTACTGTTTGCTGACAACATGTTAATATTCATAGATATCCTGTTACACAGCCACCAGACAATTACTAGAACTAATTAATGAATTTAGTAAAGTTGCAGGATACAAGATAAATACACAGAAATTCTTTGCATTTTTATACAATAACAACAAAAATTCAGGAAGAGAAATGAGGAAGACAATCCCATTCACCACTGAAACAAAAGAATAAAATACTTAGGAATAAACCTACCTAAGGAGATGAAAGACCTGTATACAGAAAACCGTAAGATACTGATAAAAGATTTCGAAGACAACAGAAACAGATGGAGTGATATACAATGCTCTTGGACTGGAAGAATCAATATTGTGAAAATGACCAAATGATACTATCTAAAATTTCTACAGATTCAATGCAATCCCTATATAATTATCAATGGCATTGTTCACAGACCTAGGGAAAAAATTCTTTTTTAATTTGCACAGAAACAGAAAAGACTCTGAATAGCCAAAGCAATGTTGAGATGGAAGAATGGAGCTGGAAGAATCAAGGTCCCTGACTTCAGGCTATAGTACAATGGAACAGTAATCAACACAGTATACTATGTCTGGCACAGACACAGAAATATACATCAATGGAGCAGGATAAAGCCCAGTGATAAGCCACAAACCTGAGGGCAACTTATCTTTGACAATGGAGACAAGAATATACAATGGACAAAAGACAGCCTCTTCAAAAACTGGTCTGGGGAAAACTGGACTGCTACAGGTTAAAAAAAAAAAAATGAAAATAGAACACTTCCAAACACTATATTAAAAAATTAAAGAATTAAAGATTTAAATGTAAGGCTAGAAACTACAAAACTCTTAGAGTACAACATGGTGAGAGGGTAACAGGGAGGAAGGCTAGGGGTCCCCAAGTGGAGGAAATAGACTGCAAGTGTCAGACATTTTTTTGTCTCTCTTAAGTGGCAGGAGGAAACAAATTACAGTGTCAGACATTTTTTTCCTTCTCTATACAAAATAAAAGGTTTCTTTTAAAATTCTGTGTTGCCATGATGACACCTGGTTCCTCCTAAACTTAACTTTTCTCAAACCTTGAGCTAACCAATGTGTTCTTCTTATGGAAATATTTTTCTTAAACTATGTTAATGAAATATGTATTTATCTTAGAATTGACAGGGTAACATGCAGAAAGGCCAGGGGTCTCCAAACAGGAAATAAGCTGCAAGTGTCAGACATTTTTTATCTCTTAAGTGGCAGGAAGAAGCAAACTACTAGTGTTATATATTTTCCTCTTCTCTATACAAATTTAAAAAGAGGTTTCTTCTAAAATTCTGTGTTGCTATGATGACACATGGTCACACCTGAACTTTTCTCAAACCTTGAGCTAACCCATGCGTTTTTCTTGTGGCAATGTTTGTCTTAAGCTATGTTAATGAACTATGTATTTACCCTAGACTTTGTCTTTCTTCAAGTCACTTCTGCTTAAGACTCAGAACCGATAAGGGCTCAACAAACCTGTGTGTTTTACTCATACAATGTTCTCATAATCTATGTTAATGAAACTATATATTTACTTGGAAACCTGCCTTTCTTCAAGATTCATGTCAACGTTTCATGGCAGGGATGACTCACGTGGTGCCGATGTTATCTCAAAATGCATGTTGTGGGTGAGGGGACTGGTGCCACTCTTGAGTTTTGAGACATCTCCTTTCTGTAATTAACAGCTTGCTGATAGGTATATAACACACTGCTAAAGGCTAGCAGGGGGGCACTCTTTCCGCCCCCTTCTGATGTCTATGTCAGAAGCTTTCTCTATCTCTTTTATACTTTAATAAAACATTTTTACACAAAAGCTCTGAGTGATCAAGCCTCATCACTGGCCCCAGATTGAATTCTTCTCCTCTGGAGGCTAAGAATCTCAACGTCTTTCATGGTTCAGCAACAGCCTTTCAGAAACTGCCTTTTTTCAAGTCGGTTCCACCTAAGACTCAGAACTGATAATGGATCAACAAACCAGTATGTTTTACTCATGGAAATGTCCTCTTAAGCTACATTAATGTAACTATGTATTTGCTTGGAAATCTGCCTTTCTTCAAGATTCATGTCAATTGTTTCATGGCCCAGGATGACTCACCTCGTGCCAATGCTATCTCACAATGTGTGTTGTGGGTGAGGGGCCTGGTGCCACTCTCTCGGTCTTGAGTCCTTTCTCTAATTAGCAGCTTGCTAGTAGGTACATAACTCCTTGCTAAAAACTCAAAAAGGGGGCACTGTCCCCTTCTGATGTCTGTGTCAGAAGTTTTCTCTCTCTTTTATACTTTAATAAAACTCTATAATGCAAAAGCTCTGAGCGACCAATGCTCATCACTGGCCCCAGATCAAATTCCTCCCCTTCCGAAGACAAGAATCCCAGTGTTGCTCATGACTCATAGTAGCAACCTTTCATCTTGGGGATTGTCTGGGATTTCAGGACAAGGTAAGGATGCTTAGAGCTCTAGTTCTTTCTCCTAGTAAACATGTTTTCTGCTGTACTTTACTAACTCTACAGTGTGCTTGTGTGAGAGAGATTGATTGAAAGAGGTGCACGTGTGCAAAGTGAGAGCCGTGTCCTAATCTGCAGTTCTGCAGTGACCTGATGTGGCTTATGGCAGAAACCAAGTCAGGAGATTAGAATGAACTGCTTATGCCAAGAGGCAACCATCGTCTCCTCCAGGGGAGCGGCCAGAGACGGACAAAGCATGTGGATCAAACTCTTTCTCAGCCAAACTTTATGGCCTCTCTGACCATTTCATAACTGTCTGGGGATTAGACTATTAACCTAATCTGTCAGATCATAGACTTTCAAGGGACTTGTGACCTATGCTGTTACAGTGTACTGTTACTTAGGTCCCAAACTTGGATTGGCAGCCAGGAAGCGCCTAGTGACTTGAAAGTTACAACAGGAGCACGTTCGGAAGCTAGGTGGGGCTCCAGTTCCAAGAGCATCTCTCAGATTAAAGGTTACTTAGATAGAAGAACAGCAGGCTTCTTACTTTGGTAATGCTAACTTTTAGTGGACCAGAGGAGGCTCTCCAGTGGCTTTTTCCCCAACTCTTTAGATATTCTTTCTGTGGAATCTGTGGGAATGAACTGGAAGGACTGGCCCTAATAACTCAAGGACAAAAATCACTTTTTCCTAGCAGGCCAGCACTTCACACCTCTTTTACTATCACTTATACTGGTGTAGTGAGGCTCAGAAGGAGCATCTTGGTTTTATGTTCATCCCTTTATGATTTACTGGTCTCACTGTGGTCAGAAATATACTCAGGGTCATGCATAGACACCCAGGGGATGAATGTTTCCCCTAGTGGTCTTAGCTAGGGTGGCATTCTGGAACACTACTCTGCACCTCAGGTGGCATCAGAGGTAGGCAAAGGTTTTAAAGGTGAGGAACTGGACATTAGTCTGGCATGCCATCAGGTCTACCCCTGATGCATCTCCATCCCACTGTGATGGTAGAATGGGGAGGGACAGTAGTGGGATACCTGCATCAGTAAGAGATAGGTTAACTCTGGCCAGGGATGGAAGCTTAGGTGGAAGACCTGTCTCCATCCTCATCTAGAGCAAGGAGGGACGCCTCCCATAGAAAAAAGTCACTGGTTGCTGCTTTTTTCTCTCTCACAGATGGGAGCTACCAATTCCAGCCTCACTCCTTTGAACTGTATTCTGAATAACTGGGATAGATTTGATACCCAGAGCTTAAAGAAGACACATCTGATCTTCCTATGTGATACTGCATGGCCACAGTATCCATCAGAAGACAGTGAATAGTGGCCAGTTGGAGGGTCTCTTAATTATAATACTGTTTTACAATTAGACCAGTTCTGTAGAAAACAAAGGAAATGGGTGGAAGTAGCATATGTGTTGCCCTTTTTCTCTCTGCGAGACTTGCCAGATTTATGTCCTAAAGGTATAGATTTGGGTATGAAACCTTCAGCTCCCTCCTGTCCTCCTACTATACCCTCATACCCAGGGCTCCAAACTGAGCAAACTGAGAGTCAGAGCACGCCCACAGGAAGGCTTGCCTTGGTCTTGGTGAAAACACAGACTGAAAGTCAAACTGCCCAAGTAGAGGTCCAAACAACCCCTGTCTCAGTACGAACTCAGGCTATTCTGGCTTCAATAGAAATTCAGACAATCAAAGCAAGAGAAGCTCAGATAATAAAATGAAGGGTGAAATACAGGACGAGATGAAGGACAGGAGACAAAGAGATAAGTAAAGACAGGTTTCCCCAGTCTATCCCTGGGATCATGTGCGAGGGGCAGCCAGAGAGACTGAAAACAGCCACACAAGCTGTTGTTGCTTCATAAAGAACCCGCCAGGAGAAATAATCAGTCTATGACAATTAATAAGCCCTTTTTCTTATCAAGAAATACAGATAATCAAGGAGGGTCTGAGAGACTATTTGGAGGACCCAGAAAAATATATTAGAGCCTTTAATGGTGCTACTCTGCTTTATGACCTTACTTGGAAGGATGTGATGTATATCCTGGGACAGACGCTAACTCTTGACTCAAAAACTCGAGTTTGGGGGAAAGCTATTGCCCATGGAGATGAATGGCTTGGTAATAAATCAGTAAGGAAGAGGGAGGATGAGATATGGCCACTCTCCCCACTGGAAATCAGTCAGTCCCAACTATAGAACAAGATTGGGACTATAACATGGCTAAAGGAAGATGGGATCAGAGTCATTTTGTCAGATATGTTATTGAAGGACTCAGAAGAGTGTGTGCTAAGACTTTAAGCTTTACCAAATTGGCAAACATAGAACAGGAAGAGAAGGAATCTCCTGTTAAATTCCTAGACAGACTGAGGGAAGCCCTTCACAGATTCACTGAGATTGATCCCGAAAGTGAAGAGGGAAGAGTGATCCTAAAAGATAGATTTCCCACTCAGTTGGCTCCAGATAGCTGCTGTAAGCTACTAAAACAGGCATATGGGCCAAATCAGTCTTTAGATAATCTGTTGCAACTGGCTCAGGCTATTATGGCAAGGAATATGAGGAGAAGAAATAAAGGCAGAAAAAGACCAAGGAACAGATGGAAGCCCTTGTAATGGCTGTCAGAACCATTCTTAAACAGCTTGAGAAAAATGCCCAGACGGACCCAGGTGAAAAAGGATGGACTTGCTATTACTGTGGAAAGGAGGGGCACCTCAAGCAGGATTGCCCTCGTGCTTCTAAGCTGCCCCCAACTCCATGTCTGCTCTGCAAAGACATGAAGGATAGACTGACCCCAGAGGCGTAGGTCCAGGGGTTGGACTCTCAAGACAATCAGGACTGAAGGTGTGTGTGCAGGGGTCCCCACAAAAGCTCCCGTCTGAATTACACCTGAGGAATCCTGGGTATTAATAACTGTGGGGGGCCAATCCATTGATTTCCTTTTAGACACTGGGGCAACTTACTCTGTGCTTCCTGAAGCACCTGACCCACTTCTTCCCCAATCCAATTCCATGATGGGACTGTCTGGACAAGCCAAACGTTATTATTTCAGTTGTCCTCTAAGGTGCAACTGGGACTCTGTGCTATTTTCACAAGAGTTTCAGATCATGCCTGAGTCTCCCTCACCCCTTTTGGGGAGGGATATACTGAGCAAGGTCTGTGCTTCTGTTTACATGAATATAGAGCCCTCCATTTCTCTCCCATTAATTGAACAAAATATAAATCCTAGAGTGTGGGCTGATGGAAAAACTGAGGGTCCAGCACAAAATGATACTCCTGTCATTGTCAAGTTCAAACATGTGCACCTACTTCTACTTCAAAAGCAGTATCCACCAAAACCCGAGGTTAAGGAAGAATTAACACCCATCATTGAGAATTTAAAAGAGCAAGGTTTATTAATTCCCTGTAACAGTCCCTGCAACACTCCTATTTTGGGTGTGAAGAAGTCAAAGGATAAATGGAGACTAGTTCAATACTTATGAATGATAAATGAGGCTATTGTTCCTTTACACTCCATGGTGCATAATCCTTATACTCTGTGTCTGAAATTCCTGAATGAGCCACATATTTTTCAATAATTGATTTAAAAGATGCCTTCTATCCTACACCATTGGTGAAGGAAAGTCAAATCTTATTTGCCTTTGAAGACCCTACCCAGCCAGCTTCTCGGGTAACCTGTACCGTTTCACACCAGGGGTTTTGCGACAGCCCTCACTTATTCAGATAGTTTGTCATGGGATGTACAAAACTTTAATAGCCCCAAGGAAGTGGTGTCACAATACATAGATGATATTCTGCTTTGTGCTGAGACATAGGAAGCTTGCTCACAAGACGCAGAAGACTTCCTAAACTTTTTGACTGGCTGCGGTTATAAGGCATCAAGGGAAAAGGCTCAGCTTTGTCTGCAATCTGTTAAATATCTGTGTGGATCACAACAAACTGGAAAATTCAAGATATGGGAATACCAGACCACCTTACCTGCCTCTTGAGAAACCTGTATGCAGGTCAAGAAGCAACAGTTAGAACTGGACATGGAACAACAGACTGGTTCCAAACTGGGAAAGAAGTATGTGAAGGGAGTATATTGTCCCCCTGCTTATTTAACTTATATGCAGAGTACATCATGCAAATTGTGGCTGGATGAAGCACAAACTGGGATCAAGATTGGCAGGAGAAATATCAATGACCTCAGATATGCAGATGACACCACCCTTATGGCAGAAAGTTAAGAGGAACTAAAGAGCCTCTTGATGAAGGTGAAAGAAGAGAGTGAAAAAGCTGGTTTAAAACTCAACATTCAAAAAATGAAGATCATGGCATCCAGTCCTATCACTTCATGGCATATAGATGGGAAAACACTGGAAACAGTGAGAGACTTTATTTTGGGGGCCTCCAAAATCACTGCAGATGGTGACTGCAGTCATGAAATTAAAAGATGCTTGCTCCTTGGAAGAAAAACTATGACCAACCTAGACAGCATATTAAAAAGTGGAGACAATACTTTGCTGACAAAAGTCTGTCTAGTCAAAGCTATGGTTTTTCCAGTAGTCTCATGTATGGATGTGAGAATTGGAATATAAAGAAAGCTACACACCAAAGAATTGATTCTTTTGAACTGTGGTGTTGGAGAAGACTCTTGAGAGTCCCTTGAACTGCAAGGAGATCAGGCCAGTCAATTCCAAATGAAAGCAGTCCTAAATATTCATTGGAGGGACTGGTGCTGAAGCTGAAACTCCAATACTTTGGCAATCTGATGTGAAGAACTGATTCTTTGGAAAAGACCCTGTTGCTGGGAAAGACTGAGGATGAGATGAGATGGATGGCATAGTGATGTCATGGTTGAGGATGAGATGGTTGGATGGCATCACCGACATGATGGACATGAGTTGGTGATGGACAGGGAAGCCTGGCATGCTGCAGTCCATGAGGTCACAAAGAGTTGGATACAACTGATTGACTTAACTGAACTGAACTAGGGTATCACAGACTACTGCTGCATTGGGATTCCGGGTTATTGGGAAGTTGCCTGACCTTCATATAAACTTATAACTGAAACTCCACAAGCCCAAGCCAACAAACTGGTTTGGTTTCCAGACACTCAAAAGGCTTTTGCTGCTGCTGCTGCTGCTGCTGCTAAGTCGCTTCAGTCGTGTCCGACTCTGTGCGACTCCATAGACGGCAGCCCACTAGGTTCCGCCGTCCCTGGGAGTCTCCAGGCAAGAACACTGGAGTGGGTTGCCATTTCCTTCTCCAATGCATGAAAGTGAAAAGTGAAAGTGAAGTCGTGTCCGACTCTTCGTGACCTCATGGACTGCAGCCCACCAGGCTCCTCCATCCATGGGATTTTCCAGGCAAGAGTACTGGAGTTGGGTGCCATTGCCTTCTCCCAAAAGGCTTTTAAGACTCTTCAAACTGCTCTCCTGCAAGATTCCACTTTGAGCTTGCCTACAAGGTCTGGATTTAATTTGTCAGTGATAGAAAATGTATGGCCTTGGGAGTTTTGACACAATCTCGAGAGCCTAACCAGCAGCCTATATGATACCTGAGCAGAGAATTAGACGTAGTGGCACATGGGTAGCCACACTTTCTAAGAGTAATTGCTGAAGTTGCTTTATTAGCACCTGAACCTCTTAAGCTTATTAATGGGCGAAAACTTACTGTACTGATTTCTCATTATGTGAGTGGAATTTTAAACTCTAAAAGTTTGTGGAAATGTAAATCCTGCCACTTTCCTTCCTGAGAAGGAAAATGAAACTCCTGATCATGATTGTTCCCAATTCCTAACTTTAAACCATACAGCTGTAGAAGATCTGATGGATACCCCATTAGACAATCCTGACATGGAAACATTTACAGATGGCAATTCTTTTGTTCTGGAAGGGAAACGTAAAGCAGATTACACCATGGTGATGGCTGAACAGGTTTTAGGAGCAAAGTCTTTCCCCCCAGGAATGTGTGTTCAGCTAGCGGAGCTTGTGGCTCTGACCCGAGCTCTAGAGTTATGCAAAGGGCAGTGAGTAAATATCTACATTGATTCTATGTATGCTTATTTGACTTTACATGCTCATGCTGCAATATGGAAAGAAAGACAGTTTAAAACAGCAACAGAAGAAACTATTAAACATTTCAAAGAGATTGAGAGACTTTTAACTGCTGTATATTGTCCTAAAGAAGTAGCTGTTATGCATTACAAAGGACACAGCAGAGATGGGAGTGACATAGCCTGGGGTAAACTGCTAGCTGGCTGCAAACCCAGAAAGGTGGCACTTTACAGAACCCCTTCACTGCAGACACCTTTGATCTGGACAGGTTATGTTGAATAGGAAAAACTACAGTATATTGAGGAAGAATTAGAAAGATATGAGAAAAGAGGAGCAAAGATTACTGATAAAGGATGGTTACAGCCTGAGGATGGATGATTAATAGTTTGTGAAAATGCTCAATGGAAAATTCTTAAGGATTTACACCAGGGTTTTCATTTAGGTGTTGAGAGCACCTACTGTTAGAAAAAACGCTGCGGGAGGAAAAAAGCCGCCTCTAAGGACCGGTGGTAAAGGCCTTTATTAAGCGTTGCTCTCGGGCAGAACTCCCGGGGGCGGGTGAGTGAGGAGACGAAGGGAGTCTGCGAGGTATGAGGGGTGGGGAGGGGTTTTATAGTCAGGGCCCGGCGTCCAAGCCAGGTCTTCCCATATAAGGAAGAAAGCGCGGGCTACAGCAGCGGTTGGTGTCCAAGGGCTCCGTGTCGGCACCCGATTGGACCAGGCTGCAGGGGGCCGGCCCCTGGAAGTTTAGCCAGCCTCCGGAACTTGCCTGCGGCACTTTTCCGGGGCATGCCTCAACATGCCCGACCTTTCACTTACCAAATGGCTTCTCCTTTGTTTGAAGGTTAAAATGTAATGAAAACTTTAAAGAACATTATTAAAAGATATGAGGTCTGTCAGAAAAATAACACAAAGACTGAAAAACTAGCAATACCTGGGTTACAATGAAGTGGACAATATCCTGGAGGGGACTGGTAAGCTGATTTTACTCATATGTCAAAAGCAAATGGATATTCTTGCTTACAAATTTGGTGGATACCTTTACTGGATGGATTGAGGCTTCCCTGTCATAGTGAACAGGCTAAGGAGGTTATAAGAACTTTAATCCATGAAATTATTCCCAGGTTTGGCCTGCTGTGGAGCCTTCAGAACAACAACGGCTCTGCCTTTAAAGCTGCTGTAACTCAGGGGGTGTCAAAAACTCTAGGAATAGGATACCACTTACACTGTTCCTGGAGACCCCAATCCTCAGGAAAGGTTGAAAAACCTAATGACATTGAGACATTTGCATAAATTAACTCAAGAGATGCAGGACAATTGGCTTAAAGTTCTACCCATAGCTTTAATGAGGGCTCAAACTGCTGCCAAAAAGGAAAGACTGTCCTACTTTGAATGCATTTATGGAAGACCCTTCTCATGCACAGGCATCATTATAGACCCTGAAGCCCTCAGTTTGGTTCAGTTCAGTTGCTCAGTCATGTCCGACTCTTTGCGACCCCATGGACTGCAGCACACCAGGCTTCCCTGTCTATCACCAACTTCCAGAGTTTACTCAAACTCATGTCCATTGAGTCAGTGATGCCATCCAACCATCTCATCCTCTGTTGTCCCCTTCTCCTCCTGCCTTGAACCTTTCCCAGCATAAGGGTCATTTCCAATGAGTCAGTTCTTCGCATCAGATGGCCAAAGTTTTGAGGTTTCAGCTTCAGCATCAGTCCTTCCCACGAATATTCAGGACTGATTTCCTTTAGGATGGACTGGTTGGATCTCCTTGCTGTCCAAGGGACTCTCAAGAGTATTCTCCAACATAACAGTTCAAAAGCATCAATTCTTTGGCACTCAGCTTTCTTTATAGTCCAACTCTCGCATCCATACATGGCTACTAGAAAAACCATAGCTTTGATTAGATGGACCTTTGTTAGCAAAGCAATGTCTCTGCCTTTCAATATGCTGTCTATGTTGGTCATAACTTTTCTTCCACAGAGCAAGCCTTGGAATTAACTAATTATGTAACTCAGCTCTCAGCTTTTCAACAGGCATTAAAGGAACTCCAGAAGGTGACTCCTGACCCAGACTCTGAGTCAAACAAGCTGCTGTTTGAGCCAGGAACTAAGGTCCTGATAAAGACATTGGGATCTGGAGGGCAATCCCTTGAGCCCCTCTGGGAAGGCCCTTAACGGGTTATTCTTTCTTCTCGCACAGCTGTCTTAAGTGCCAGGAGTTGATTTGTGGGTGCACCACACTTGAGTTAAGAGATAGCTCCCTGACCAGAACTAAGTGATTTCATTTTATGTCTTTATTCTCTAATGCTCTTACTTTTTACCTTTCAGATGGGCCTGATAATCTATGTGAGCCTGCTTCTGCTTACTTCAAATATCCTGAGTCTGCCGTTTGACCCTCAAGACCCTTCCTGTCCTGGGCTCACACTTATGCCCCATTCCACAACCGTTCTAATTTCTGTGTCTGCGGAGTGCTGCCATCTTCAGCAATGGAAGGCTTCCCATGGTGGGCATCTCCAGTTCAGGGAAAGGACTTTCTCCAAGTCTGAGCATACCTTCGACAACAACAATCATATGTGATGCCTCTTCTTAATCTGCTGACATCTAACAATCCTAAAATGGACTGGTACAACACTTTGTACCTTAACTATGGACATAATGTGATTTTTAACTTTGATTGTACATTGTCTTGGTTTAATGACTATTTTGCTGCACATGGAAGGTAAATGGGTCTAGATTTGGTGGCTTTTTACCTGACATTTATGAAATAAGGAATGAGGTTATACAGTTAAATCTTGAAAAGGGACACCTAATAATCTAACACCTCCATATGCTGGGATCAAATAGAGCCATCCCCAGAAGCTGGTCAACAACTTAATTATAATGATTGGAAACATGTGGGATTTTTGCCTCAGGAAATATACAATGTAACCATTCCCGTGTTGTCCAATCCAGTTCAGGTCCTCCTTTTTCCTGGCCAGGCACTGATTGGGACTGGATACCTCAGTCTCACTGGCTTGCTCCAAACGGGATCTACTAGATATGTGGCTCTTACCTATGGGCGTGGCTTGTCACTGACTGGATGGGGAGACGCACCCCAGGTCTAACTTTTACTCATGGCTTCATATTTTCAGAGCTTCTAGAAAAGCCTGCTAATTTTCCACACCTTAGATTTCATTGGACCAGGTCTGTATTTCAAAGGTATGATTATTTGGCTGCAATATTTTTTCCCTCTCCAGGAACTATGGATGTTATGCAAAGAGTTGATGCTCTGACTAACTTTACTCTTACAAGAGTCTCAAAAAGCTGTTTCAGCTCTTAATGCTGAACAAATACAAATTAGATAGGTGGTTTTACAAAACAGATTGGCCTTAGATAGTCTAACAGCAGCACAAGAAGGAACTAGTGCCATTATTCATACCCAGTGCTGTACATATACCAGATAAAAGCTTTGGTGTTACTCACCTTACTAAGATGAACAAGATGATTCGGGCTATGGATACTCCTTAAACGTCAACTGCCACACTTTGGAAGATATTAACTAGTTCCTTGTGGTGGAAAACTATCCTAATTGCAGTAATTCTGATTGCTCTGTTTTTGCTGTTTGCTCCCTGCATCTGTAACTGTGTAAATGGATTTGTTTCTAGCTGCATGAAGGCTTTTAAGTTACAAATGGTTGCTCAAACCCCTGCAACTGTGACGGCTTCCTCCAACTTCTACTTGGGACTCCTGGATCAGAGACCCTCAATATGAGGGTTAAGAGAATATGTTGCCTCATCAATTTAGGGATGACACCGCTTATCAGCTCAGAAGCAGTTATGGAACAAGAATGATGCCCCTTTCCCTAGGCAACATAATTCTCCTAAAAGAAAAGTGGGGGTGGGGGGGCAGGGAGGTTAACAAGCAGGAAGGCTAGGGGTCCCCAAGCAGAGGAAATAGACCACAAGTGTCAGACTTTTTTTTCCTCTCTCTTAAGCAGCAGGAGAAAACAAACTACAAGTGTCAGACTTTTTTTTTCCTTCTCTATACAAAATTAAAGGGAGGTTTCTTTTCCAATTCTGGGCTGCATGAGGACACCTAAACTTAACTTTTCTCAAACCTTGAGCTAACCAATGCATTTTTTCTCATGGGAATGTTTTTAAGCTATGTTAATGAACTGTGTATTTACCTTAGAAACTGCCTTTCTTCAAGTCAGTTCTGCCTAAGACTCAGAACCAATAATGGATCAACAAACCAATATGTTTTACTCAAGGAAATGTCCTCTTAACCTATGTTAATGAAACTATTTGCTTGGAAATCTGACTTTCTTCAAGATTCATGTCAATTGTTTCCTGGCCCTGGATGACTCACCTCGTGCCAATGCTGTCTCAAAATGCGTGTTGTGGGTGAGGGTCCTGGTGCCCCTCTCTCGGTCTTGAGGCATGTCGTTTCTCTAATTAGCAGCTTGCTAATCTGTGTATGATTCCTTGCTGTAAACTAGAAAAGGGGGCACTCTTTCTGTTCCCTTCTGATGTCTGTGTCAGAAGCTTTCTCTATCTCTTTTATACCTTAAGAAAACTTAATTACACAAAATCTCTGAGTGACCAAGCCTCGTCACTGGAATTCTGGCATCGTTCATGGCTTGTAGCATCAACCTTTCAATGGGCACAGCACTCTTTGTCATAAATCATAGCAAAATCATTGTTGACCCAAATCCTAGAGTAATGAAAAGAAAAACTAATATAAACAAATTATTAAGCAAGCTTTTAGCTAAACAAAATCTTTTGCACAGGAAAGGAAACTGTGAACAAGCTGAAAGGAAAGCCCTCAGAATGGAAGAAAATATTTGCAAATGAAGCAATTTTCAAAGGATTAACCTCTGAAATATAAAAGAAGCTCAGTATATGTGTGTGTGTATATATATGACTGAATCAAAAAATAGGCACAAGAGTTAAAGATATTTCTCTCCAAAGAAGATATACAGATGACCAACAAACACATGAAAGGGTGCTCAACATTTTTCATTTTTAGAGAAATACAAATCAAGACTACAATGAGGTATCACCTCACACCAGTTAGAATGGCCATCATTAAAAAATCTAAAAATAATACATGCTAGAGAGAAAGTGGAGAAAAGGAGTCCTTGTTGCACTGCTGGTTGGAATGTAAACTGATACATTCATTATGGAAAGCAGTATGAAGGTTCTTTTAAAAACTAAGAATAAAATTATTAATACCATATGACCCAGTAATCCCACCACTGGGCGTATACTCTGAGAAAACTATGATTGAAAAAGACACATGTACCACAATGTTCATTTCTCACTATTTATAATAGCCAGGACATGGAAGAAACTTAGGTGTCCCTCAACAGATGAATGGATAAATGCATTGTGGTACATATATACAATGGAATATTACTCACCCAGAAAAAAGATTCTGAGTCAGTTGAAGTGAGGTGGGTGAACCTAGAACCTGTTGTACAGAGCGAAGTAAGTCAGAAAGGGAAAGACAAATATATTAGCACATATATATGGAATCTAGAAAAATGGTACTGATGAATCTCTTTGCAGGGCAGGAGCACAGAGGCAGACCTAGAGAACAGACTTGATACAGTGGGGGAAAGAGATGGTGGGACAGCCTGAGAGAGTAGCACTGAATCATATACATTGCTATATGTAAAATAAATAGCTAGTGGCAAGATGCCTTATAGGAGAGGGAACCCAACCCAGTACTCTGTGACAACCTAGACGGGTGTGATGGGGTGGGGGTGGGGAGGAGTTTCAAGAGAGAGAGGACATATATATACTTTGGCTGATTCACATTGTTGTATGGCAGAAACAAACAACATCATCCTCCAGTTTAAAATAAATTAAAATTTTATGTGCAGTGTTTGTTTTTCTCTTTCTGACTTACTTCACAATGTATGGTAGACTCTAGGTTCACCCACCTCACTACAGCTGACTCAAGTTCTCTCTTTTCATGGCTAGTATTCCATTGTACACATGTATCACATCTCCATTATCCACTCATCTGTCCATGAACATCTAGGTTTCATGTAAATTTTAGGGATTAATCCTTTTCAGTTGCTTCATTTGCAAGTATTTTCTCCCACTCTGAGTGTTCTCTTTCCATTTTATTTATGATTTATTTTGTGGTGCAAAAGCTTTTGAGTTTAATTAGGTCCCATTTCTTTAATTTTGTTTTTATTTTCATTACTCCAGAAGATGGTTCAAAAAGATCTTGCTGCAGTTTACATCAAAGACTGATTTTACTATGTTTTCCTCTGAGAATTTTATAGTTTCCAGCCTTACATTTAGGCTTTTAATCCATGTTGAGTTTATTTTTGTATGATATTAGAGAATGTTCTAATTTCACTCTTTTACATGTAGCTGTCCAGTTTTCCCGGCCCCACTTATTGAAGAGACTTTCTTTTCCCCATTGTATATTCCTGCTACATTTTTCATAGGCTAGGTGACCTAGGATGCGGGTTTATCTCTGGGCTTTCTATCCTGTGCTGTGGGTCTGTGTTTCTCTTTTGTGCCAGTACTTTACTGTCTTGACTACTGTAGCTTTGTAGAATAGTTTGAAGTTGGGGAGCCTGATTCCTCTAGCTTAGTTTTCTTTCTCAAGATTACTTTAGCTACTCAAGGTCTTTTGTGTTTCCTTAGAAATTGTAAAAGGTTTTGTTCTAATTTTGTAAAGAATCTCAATAGTAACTTAAGAGGAATTACATTGAATATATATATTGCTTTGGGTAGTATTATATATTCATTTTCACAATATTGGCTCAGTCAATCCAAGAACCTGGTAATCTCTCCAACTGCTTGTGTCATATTTGATTTCTTTCATAAATGTTTTATAGTTTTCTGAGTACAGGTCTTTTGCTGCCTTAGGTAGATTCATTCTTCAGTATTTTATTCCTTTTATTGTGATGATAAATGGGATTGCTTCCTTGATTTCCCTTTCTGATCTGTCATTATTAGTATATAGGTATGCAAGAGATTTCTGTACATTAATTTTGTATCCTGCAACTTTACCAAATTCATTGAGTATCTCTAGTAGTTTTCTTGTAATTTTCTATGCATAGTTACATGTCATCTATGTATAGTTATACATCTATGTATAGTTACATGTATAGTTATTTCTTTTCTGAGTAGAAATTCCAAAAACATGTTGAATTAAGAGAGGAAAGAACAGACATATTTGTCTCATTCCTGATCTTAGGGGAAACGCTTTTATTTTCTCACCATTGAGAATGATGCTTGCTCTGTGTTTTTTCTTATATGGCCTTTATTATTTTGAGGTAGATTACCTTGATGCCCACATTCTGGAGTGTTGAATATTAACGTTTTTTCTCAGTGTATTGAGATGATCAAATGGTTTTATTCTTCAATATAGTGTATCACATTGCTTGATTTGTATATATTGAAAAATCTTTATATCCCTGCTATAAATTTCCTTTGATCATGATGTATGATTCTTTTAATCATACATGTTATTGTATCATTTTCTAGTATTATATTGAAGATTTGTCTATGTCCATCTGTAATATTCATCTGCAATTTTCTTTTTTGTGATTTCTTTCTCTGGTTTGGTATTGGAGTGATGGCAGCCAAGTAGAATTAATTTGGAAGTGTTCTTTCCTCAGCAAGTTTTTGTAAGAATAAGGGTTTAAAAGAAGACTAGGTGTTAGCTCTACTCTAAATGTTAGATTAGTATTCTCCTGTGAAGCCATCTGGTCCTGGGCTTTTGATCATTGGGAGATTTTAAATCACAGTATCAATTTCATTACTTGTGATTGATTTGCTTATATTTTCTAATTCTTCCTGGTTCAGTCTTAGAAACTTGTGCCTTTTCAAGAATTAGTCCATTTCTTCCAGGTTGTCCATTTTACTGGCATATAGTTGCTTTTAGTTGTCTGTAATGATCTCTTGGTAGTTTGTAATGATTCTGTGTTATTGGTTTTAATTTCTCTTTTTTCATTTATAAATTTATTAATTTGAGTCCTCTTCCTTTTTTTCCTGAGGAACCTAACTAAAGGTTTATCTTTTTTTTTATCTTCACAAAGAACCAACTTTTATTTTTATGAATCTTTGCTATCGTTTTCTTCATTTCTACTTCATTTATTTCTGTTCTGATCTGTATGATTTCTTTCTTTCTACTGACTTTGGGTTTTTTGTTCTTTTTTCTCTATTTAGGCATAATGTTAGATTGTTTACTTGTGATTGTTCTCATTTCTAAAAGATAAATGAGAGGTTGAATGGCTATAAACTTCCATCTTAGAATTGCTTTTGCTGCACCGTGTCGCGGGGATGGGGGTGTCATCCCATCCACCAGGGTGTCGAGGTTCTCCACCAGTGTCCAGCAGGTGCCCTAGTTGTGGGGAGATATGGACTCTCCATCTTCCATCTCTGCCATCTTGGCTCTGCCCCTTCCCAATTCTATTATATTTTTCTTTCCTAGGAGTTCTATTTAATTCTTTTCTTTTTTTTTTTTATTTAATTCTTTTCTTAATCTACTTGGTTAGTTTAAAAATTTGTCGTTCCTAAATACTTATGCTTTCATGTCATTTTTCATGCCTTAAAATGTACTAAACATTTTTGTATTAAGCAAGTATCTGATAATCCAAGGTACTAGATACTCTCTTCTTGTTTCCTCTCATTCTCATTCATGAAGATTTATTTCTCTGTGTGGCTTTGTAAGATTTGACAAATACAACTCTTTTTTTTTTTTTTTTAGGTTCTTTCACTGCTTTGAGCCCAGAGTTGAATCTCAAAACTTCCAGAAGCACCACACCAACAACAGAATAAGTTTTTTATCATTAAAATAGTTTGAAACCTATCTTTGATCCTGTCTGAAGAATGGTCTCTACTTAGGAATGTTCACGGAATTTTCTTCCTTTCCCTCATAGCACTGATATCACTGCAGACCAGCTCTCTTGCTGGTTGCTTAGTTGTCACATAGATTGTAATCCGTGGGGGCTCCAGCTTCATAGGTGTCTCCATGACACTTCTCACTAGAGGTGTGTTCTAGCTTTGCTTTGCCCCCTCCCAGATCCTCAGAAGCTGTAAAGTGGAGGTTTGTGGTCTGTTTCAACAGATCTGCTTCCTTATTTTCCAGGTTCCAGCTTTCAGTAAAGTTTTAGCCTCTCTGGGCTTTTCAGAAATTATGCTTCATCAGTAGCTGTGGTGGGTATGGAAGACATTGGAAGGGATCTCTGTGTGGGTTCTCTGAATGCTGGGAAGTTCCTGTTCTGGTCTGACAGAGGCAGCATGGAACAGAGATGGGAGGATCGGAAGGTAAGGGGAGGCTGGGGTGGGAGGCTACCAGGCAGCTAGAACTTATAGGATTGTCTGAGAACGTAGCAAGTTTGTGCACACATGGTGCACTCAAAACTGGGGCTCTGGCTCAGGTGAGCAAGCTTCATGCTCCAGAGGCCCTGGCTGTAAGGCCTTGAGAAACTCCTCATTCTCTCTACATTGTTTCTTTATCTGTGAAATGTGGATGCTGTGCCTGAGGACCTCTTAGAAATGTCAGGAGAATCCAGAGGACCTCTTAGAAATGTCAGGAGAATCCAGAGCCTTAAAATGCTCTTTCCCTTCCATTTTCTGCATTCATTACGGGTCAGAACAGCCTGGCCTGTTAGCCTTGTGGGGGCCACTCACCACCACACATGTGCTGACACAGGGCAGATGTGCAGCACAGGTTAGTCATCTACATATCACTGTGGAAACAAGTCTTCACATTTGTGTCATTTCAAGGGCCTTGTGATGCTGGGACTGTTCCTGTCCTGAGACTGGCCAGAAGGCACCCTCCAGGAAGCTGGAGCTAAACAGAAACTGTGGAAGGCTCGGTGCAAACAGGTCAAACTGAAACAGATGGACACCTTGACCCTGCCCCCAGGGAGAGGTAAGGTAAGAGGGGCTGCAGGCCACCTCGCTGTGGAGCGTCCACTGTGCGCACAACCTCACAGGAAGCAACCTTAAGCTGCCAAACTGGTTTCGATGAGAAACGGACCCAGCGAGGTTGTGTCTTGCCAAGTGTCACATTTTGAGCAGACTTAGGATTTTTCCCTAGACATGCAGAGTCCCCATTGCTGTGTCCCCCTGAGTTGCCAGAGGTCTTGGAGTTACTCACTGTGGTAAAAGGGTGTGAGGGCAACAGGCAGTGGATGAGGCATTGAGATACTCCCAGCAGAGCTCCACCTCCAACTATTCCCACGACAACAGGACAGCCGATTTGGAGGAGATTATCTGAACAGGAGCCTTTAGTTTATGATGCCCCCCAGTCTCTGAGCATGTCACCTGGCCAGGCTGCAGAACTGAAGCAGTGGAGGGACTCCACACATAAGCTCTCATCGTCACATGCCTGGCTGCATGCGTGTGTGTCATGGAGACACCAGCGAGCTAACTTTGCAACCACTGGGTGCCAAGCACTCCTATACACATCACTTCATCTTCAGGAACCCTTCCGAGGATAAATAAACTGAAGTACACATGAGGTCAAAGCATTTTCTGATTCCAGCCAGCAAATAAGTGGCAGAGTACCAGGTGTGTCTCCCTTCAGATAATGTGTTGTTTCCATCCTCATTCCTGCTTTCTTAAGCAGGTAGTGATACTGGACCCTTCATTATCTGCACCATCCCGTCAGCATCTTCATCAGTTAACAGCATCATCATTATCACCGTGTTGTTATCACTCTTACTGTCGTAATCACACTCATCCTTATGTAAGCAACCTCATTACTATCATTATCCTCACCATCACCATAGTCATCTACCATCATCACTGTCACCACCATCTTCCTTCTCTTCTTCACCATCTTCACCACCACCCTGACCACCATCACACCATCAGCATGCTGCTTCCATTAAATAAAACTCTCCACTGGTTTCTTATTGCTCTTAACACAAAGACTAAGATCTTTAACCTAAAACCTGAGACCAAGTACAGCCCATCCTCGTCCCTCCCTCCCTCTTCAGTCTCTGAACTCCAGCTCACTTGCCTCCTGTTGACCCCTTAAACGGCACAAGAACCTTTCCACCTGGGAACATTATTGTCCACTTGCAGGTCAGCCAAGGTCAGTTTGAAAGACCCTTCAAGCAAATATCTCTTGATACCTAGAATGAAACACAGCTGTCTGTTTTATACTCATATATTGCTCTTTATTTCTTTCATATGATCCACCACAATTTGTCTCAGTTTCCTTGCATGACTCATGTCTAACTTACTATCAGAATCAGCTTCATGGAAGCAAGAATTCAGTCTGTCCTGCTCTCCAGCATACTCTGAGGGCCAGTCATGCAAAGGGTTCATGTAAATGTGAAGCTGGGGGTTAAATGGTTTGTCCCTAAGGCCAGTGGATTTAGACAAAGGAAAAAAAAAATGGGAGAGCAAGTTTCCACTTCATAGGTGAGGGTAAAAGGGGAGGCACTAGGGGGTCTGGGACAGTGCAGATGCAGGAACGTTGAGGGGCCACAGCTAAAAATAGTGAAAATAGTAGGTACAAGGAAACCTGTGTACCCAAGTATGAACACCATGATTTTAGGTACTAGGTCTGAACATACAAGCTTGCTAAGGCAATGACAAACAGTTTAATACTGCCACCTCATTGGCAAGGCTCATAGCAACATATTTTTGGAGGGAAGAGAAGGAAAAACCCAACTGGGCATGAAAATGAGAACAGGGAAGAGAGAGAGAGATCAAGAGGCAGAGTAAGGGACTCTGGGCTCATCTCCCATCAAAAATACATCAAAACTGCCACTACATGTAGAGTGGCTCTTGCTGAAATCAATCTAGGGACTAGAAGAGTAGCTCTTCTACAACCAAAGAAAAGACAGATCTACATGGAATCTGGTAGGAAGGGAGGCAAAGGGACACACTCATGGACACAGAAGAGGAACAGATGTCAGGGGCTTGGGATTCCTCCTTGGGGAGCGGTATTCATGTCACTTCAGGCCTGGTATCCAACATCTAGAAGATAACCCCCCTTAGCTGATTTTAAAACAACTGGAGCTAACCTAAAGGCTGTTAGAAACTAAGATTTCACTTTTCAAGAGTGTACACACAGAGTTGCTTTTTCCCCATTGCAGTTTTAAGGCAATATATTGAAAATGAGAGAGTCAATTCCTAGGCAGGTTGATAAGAAGTCTAGGAGTCCCCAAGGACAGAGGGTCTGGAATTCTCAAGGAGGAAGAAAGGACAAACTTTTTTGTCCCTCTACATTCCTTAGGATTATATAACAATAATGTATCCTGCTTGAAGAAAGTCTCTGGAAAAAACCTTCTGGCTAATCCTGTTATCTTATGGTGTAAATTATGGGAGTAGGTCTAGTGAGGTCTTTACAACCTCCAGACATTCTTTTGATTCACTGTAATAACTAATTAGAGAGTATATAATTTCATTGCTAACACTAGCAAGGGGGTACTCTTTCTGCCCCCTTCTGATGCCTATGTCAGAAGCTTTCTCTATCTCCTTTATACTTCAATAAAACTTTATTACACAAAGCTCTGAGTGATCAAGCTTCGTCTCTGGTGCCGGATTGAGTTCTTCTCCTCCAGAGGCCAAGAATCCCAGTGTCTCTGCGTGGTTCAATGACAACCTTTCAGAAAATTGCCTGGTGGCCTGCCAGGGCCACCCCAGTGATGCTCCTAGCTACTGCCAGTGTTCTCTTCCATCTCTCTTGTTCTGGCACTGCTCTCCACTAAAGCAGAGGCTACTGCTGCCAATGAGGATGCATATACATGTAAGGAGCATATCTGGTTCTAACCCTCGCCCTGCCTCTGAACAGGGCAGAGGCAGCCAGTGACATCTTGGGATCTGTGAAGTGGGAATGGGGGATCCCTGCATACACTCCAGAGGTGGTGAAGCTAGCTCCAGGGCAGAGAACACCAACACCTGAGCTCCCAGCCCTGTACAAATTTGATAGGGAGCAAGGCCAGCTCAGTGCTGTGGCCCTCTGGCCCTGAGCAAGTCTCTAAGCAAGACACAAACACTGGGGGATAAGGTAAAACCAGCCCATAAGCGCGGGCCCAAGCTCTCTGTCCCAAACCAAGATGTAAACTAGATATAAACAAGACGTAACTGGGAGAAATAAAGAACCCCCCAGGGCTTCTGCTCCAGCTCCTCAACCATTGACTTTACTCCTCAAGAGGGCAGTGACAGCCCCTGTTCATACCTGGCTCTGGTTTGCCTCTTGTATTCCAGCCCTACCTCCCACCAAGGTGGTACCTGCCAGCACAGAGCAGGGGAAGATGCAGCTTATGTTCACTTTGGATCTAGCTGTCCCACCAAAGCCACTGGGTACACACTGACTGCATAGGGACACTCCCATGTAAGAACACACCTTCTTACCTTCAAGACCAGCAAAGTGACTGTTTCAACTAGTTTCATACAGACATAGAAAGTTAAACAAAATGAGCAGAGGAATATTAAAGAAAGAAAGAAAGAAAGAAAACCTGAAAAAAGTGCAAATGAAAAAGATATAAATATTAATAATTTACCTGAGTAAGAGTTCAAAAAAACAGTAATAACAATGCCGACTAAATTAGGTAAAAGATTAGATGAACACAGCAAGAATTTTAACAGAGAACTAGAAAGTATAAAGGAAAATAATACAGAGATGAAGAACACAGTAACTGAAATGAGAAAACATCTAGGGGCGGTGGAAGAAGATGGTGGAGGAGTAAGACAGGGAGATCGCCAGCCTCTCCACAAATACATCAAAAACTCATCAAGATATGGAACAACTCCTACAAAGCAACCTTTAGACGACAGCAGAAGACCCCAGGCCTCCAGGGGGACACGCTAAGCTCCCAGAAATGAGGTAGGAGAGAGGACAGGAGACGTAAAAAGGAAGCAGGTGGAGAACTTCTGGGCAGGAGCTTGTGTCCCAACGGAGGGAGGGAGTCCTGAAACAGAAGGAGTTTCTGTGCGCAGGCCCAGACAGGAGCTGCGGAGTTTCGGAAAACCAGGCAAAACAGGGACTTAGCGGGCAGAAAACAGAGACAGCTGCCCTTGTCAGCCTGTGGCCCCAGCCAGCTGGTGGGCTTGGGGGACCGAGAGTGGGGAGGGATACAAACCTAGTCAGCACACACAACCCTTGCAGCTCAGAGGGCGGGCCCAGGTAGCCTAGTGTGACACAACGTACACAGCCCCGGGGAGTGCACACAACCCTCGCAGCACAAAGGGAGGGACCGGGGTGCCGACAGAAGGGAGCCATACAAATTTGGGCAGCGCATATAATCCTCGCGGCACAGCTGAAAGAATAGCACGTGAGCCCCGCGACCAAGAGGGCAGGCAGTGAGATAAAGCAGGTGCACACAAACCCCACGATGCACAAGGCTGGCAACGGGAGTCAAAACAAATCCACACGAGTCCTGCGATGCAGGGGAAGGGCCCTGGAAGCCGAGACAAGTGCACACAACCCCACAACGCAGAGGGCGCACCCGGGAAGCCAAACCAAGCTCACACAAGCCGGGTGACACAGAGGTGAGCCCAGGGGGCTGAGGGAGGCCCACAAAAGTCTCCACAACACAGAGGACACAAGAAAAGATGCACAAAAGCCCCTGCCTAGCAAGCTTCAGCCAGCAGCACAGGGCAGGACAGGGGAACGGGCGATGATCCCAGGGACAAGAAGGGGACTGGCAGCAGAGCAGATATGCTGAGAGCGCCACTTTGAAGCGGCTGCGGAAATAGACGCATGGAACACTGCCAAAGCCAGAAAGACTGCCCAAAGGCATAGTGAACACATAGACACTCCAAAACTACTAGGCCTTGCACTGCCCTTCGGAGAGACGAGATCCAGCTCCATCAACCAGAACACAGACACAAGCTCGCGGGCAACAAGGAAAACGTCACAGGACACTGATCCAACCCCGACCACAGGGGTAGACTCCACAACTAAGAACTACGACCTTGAGAGCCTTTTCTCTTTTACCTTTTATTTTCCTTATAAATCACACTGGTTATTCCCCTACATATCTCCACCAGCACATTAGCCTTTTGTTGTGCTGTGGAGTTTTCCTCTTTGGATTTCTTATCCAAAAAGAAAAAAAAAATCATTTTAAGATTTTTCTTCTCTTTTTCACCCTTTTTTTTTCTTGATGAGTTTTTTTTAATTTTGTTTTTGATATATTCAACTGATTTTCCTATAGTTCTTTACTGGCAGTAGCTATTTCTGAATATATATTAATCTTTTCCACATATGTCTATTCATCTTTACTTTTCTTTTTTCTCTTTTCTCTCTCCCTTTTTTAATCCTCTTTTCCACCCCTTCCTTTTGTCTTTTCCCTGTCTTCTCTTTTTTCCTTTCTTTTTCTTCTCCCTTTTTCCCTTCACTCTTTCTTTTTTCACCAAGTAAGTTAAATTGTTGAGCTCTTTTTGCCCCAGCTGACCCTCTGCTCCTGCTCATATTTCCAGATTCAGCATTAGCTAGCTCTGCTTTTAATTGATTGGTATCACTTCTGGTTTCCCTTCTTCACCAAGCCAATCTCCTGCATTCTTTTCTTTAGAACACTTTTGGTTATAACTGTATGTGTGGTAGTGTGTGTATATATCTCATTATTTCTGTAATTACCTGTTTGATCTCCCTCCAATAAAGTTATTGGTTGATCTTCTGTGGAAACTGTGCAGGCTGGCTCAGAGTATACAGAGTGAAGTGAGTCAGAAAGAGAAATATAAATATCATATACTGACAAATATATATAGAATCTAAAAAGATGGCACTGATGAATTTATTTTCAGGGCAGCAATGGAGAAACAGACATAGAGAACAGACCTGTGGACGTGGGTGGAGGAAAGGAGGGAGAAGGGGAGACGTTTGGAGTGAGTAACATGGAAATTTACGATCCCAAATGTAAAATAGACAGCCCATGGGAATTTGCTTTATGACTCAGGGAACTCAAACAGGGGCTCTGTGACAGGTTGAAGGGTGGGATGGGGACAGAGATGGGAGTGTAGTCTGGGAGGGAGGGAATATGGGTGTCCCTATGGCTGATTCTTACTGCTATATGATAGAAAACCACAAAATTATTTAAAGCAATTACCCTTTAATTAAAAACTTTTTAAAAATTAAAATAAAAAAAACTGAAGTGAAAATTACACTAGAGGGAATCAAAAGCCAATTAGGTGATACAGAAGAACACATAAATAAACTGGAAGATACAACATTGGAAATCACCCATTTGAAACAGGAAAAAGAAAACAAATTTGGAAAAATGAGGCTAGTTTAAGGGACCTCTGGCACCACATCAAGTGTACTGATATTTACATTATAGGGGTGTCAGAAGGAGAAGAGAAAAATAAATAGAAACTGTACTTGATGATGCTATGGCTCAAAACTTGCTGACCCTGAATAAGGAAACAGACAGATAGGTACAGGAAGCAGAGAGGATCCCAAACAAGATGAACTCAAAGAGACCCACGTGAGGACATATCATAATTAAAATGGCAAAAGTTAAAATTAAAAAGGTCATTTTAAAGGCAACAAGAAATAAAAAGTCACAAATTAAGGAACCCAATAAAGTTATTGGCTGATTTTCTGCAGAAAGTGTGCAGAATAGGCAGGAGTTTAGTGATGTATTTAGAGTGCTGAAAGGAAAGAAAATGCAACCTAGGATACTTTTACCCAGCAAGCTTATCTCTCAGATTTGAATGAGTTATAAATAGCTTCTCAGACAAGCAAAATCTAAGAGTTCATCAATATTAAACGAACCTTATAATAAGTGTTAAAAAGTCTTCTTTATGTGGAAAAAAAGACGACAACAAGGAAGAAAATATAGGTGGAGGAACTTCCCACTGGTAAAGGCAAATTTATAGTAAAGGCTGCGGATTAACACTTAAATTAGCTTAACAAAGATTAAAAGATACAAATTGTAAAAACCAATTATAAGTGCAATAAACAGTTATAGGATAGAATGATAGTGTAAAATATGACATTGGAAACACAAAACGTGGAGAAGGGAGTAGAAAATGTAAAGCTTTTAGAATGACTTTAATGACTATCAGTTTAAAACAAGTAGAATTACTTATAGTCACTATATAAGAACTATATGGTTTTCTATATATAGGTCTTTTGTTTCTTTAGGTAGATATACTCCTAAGTATTTTATTCTTTTTGTTGCAGTGGTGAATGGTATTGTTTCCTTAATTTCTCTTTCTGTTTTCTCATTGTTAGCATATAGGAATGCAAGGGATTTCTGTGTGTTAATTTTATATCCTGCAACATTACTGTATTCATTGATTAGCTGTAGTAATTTTCTGGTAGAGTCTTTAGGGTTTTCTATGTAGAGGATCATGTCATCTGCAAACAGTGAGAGTTTTACTTCTTCTTTTCCTATCTGGATTCCTTTTATTTCTTTTTCTGCTCTGACTGCTTTGGCCAACATGTCCAAAACTATGTTAAATAGTAATGGTGAGAGTGGACACCCTTGTCTTATTCCTGACTTTAAGGGAAATACTTTCAATTTTTCACCATTGAGGATAATGTTTGCTGTGGGTTTGTCATATATAGCTTTTATTATGTTGAGGTATGTTCCTTCTATTCCTGCTTTCTGGAGAGTTTTTAATCATAAATGGATGTTGAATTTTGTCCAAGGCTTTTTCTGCATCTATTGAGATAATCATATGGTTTTTATCTTTCAATTTGTTAATGTGGTGTATTACATTGATTGATTTGTGGATATCAAAGAATCCTTGCATTCCTGGGATAAAGCCCACTTGGTCATGGTGTATGATCTTTTTAATATGTTGTTGGATTCTGTTTGCTAGAATTTTGTTAAGGATTTTTGCATCTATGTTCATTAGTGATATTGGCCTGTAGTTTTCTTTTTTTGTGGCATCCTTGTCTGATTTTGGTATTAGGGTTATGGTGGCCTCATAGAATGAGTTTGGAAGTTTGCCTTCCTCTGCAATTTTCTGGAAGAGTTTGAGTAATATAGGTGTTAGCTCTTCTCTAAATTTTTGGTAGAACTCAGCTGTGAAGCCATCTGGTCCTGGGCTTTTGCTTGCTGGAAGATTTCTGATTTCAGTTTCGATTTCCGTGCTTGTGATGGGTCTGTTAAGATCTTCTATTTCTTCCTGGTTCAGCTTTGGAAAGTTATACTTTTCTAAGAATTTGTCCATTTCTTCCAAGTTGTCCATTTTGTTGGCATAGGGCTGCTGGTAGTAGTCTCTTATGATCCTTTGTATTTCTATGTTGTCTGTTGTGATCTCTCCATTTTCATTTCTAATTTTGTTGATTTGGTTCTTCTCCCTTTGTTTCTTGATGAGTCTGGCTAATGGCTTCTCAATTTTATTTACCTTTTCAAAAAACCAACTTTTAGCTTTGTTGATTTTTGCTATGGCCATATGACCCAGCAATACCACTCCTGGGCATACACACCGAGGAAACTAGATCTGAAAGAGACACATGCACCCCAATGTTCATTGCAGCACTGTTTATAATTGCCAGGACATGGAAGCAACCTAGATGCCCATCAGCAGACGAATGGATAAGGAAGCTATGATACATATACACAATGGAATATTACTCAGCCATTAAAAAGAATTCATTTGAATCAGTTCTAATGAGATGGATGAAACTGGAGCCCATTATACAGAGTGAAGTAAGCCGGAAAGATAAAGACCAATACAGTATACTAATGCATATATATGGAATTTAAAAAGATGGTAACAATAATCCAATATGCAAAACAGAAAAAGAGACGCAGATGTACAGAACAGACTTTGGGACTCTGTGGGAGAAGGAAAGGGTGGGATGTTCTGAGAAAATAGCATTGAAACAAGTATACTATCAAGGGTGAAACAGACCACCAACCCAGGTTGGATGCATGAGACAAGTGCTCAGGGCTGGTGCACTGGGAAGACCCAGAGGGATGGGATAGGGAGGGAGGTGGGAGGGGGGATCGGGATGGGGAACACATGTAAATCCATGGCTGATTCATGTCAATGTATGGCAAAAACCACTACAATATTGTAAAGTAATTAGCCTCCAACTAATAAAAATAAATTGAAAAAAAAAAAAAACTAAAAAAAAAAGAAGAAGAACTACATGGTAACCACAAATCAAAAAACTTCAATATGTATACAAAAATCAGAAAGAAAGGACCACAAATGTAACACTAAAGAAAATCATCAAACTACAAGTGAAGAAACTAAAAGAGGAAAAGAACAGAAGTGAAGTGAAGTCACTCAGTCGTGTCCAACTCTTTGCGATCTCATGGACTGTCCTCTGCCAAACTCCTCTGTCCATGGAATTTTCCAGGCAGGAATAGTGGAGTGGGTTGCCATTTCCTTCTCCAAAAGGATAACTACAAAAAACAACCAGAAAACAATTAAGAAAGTGGCATTAAATACACACTTATCAATAATCATTTTTAAATGTCAATGAATTAAATGCTCCAGCAAAAGACATAGGGAGGGTGATTGGAATTGAAAAAATAGAAAAACAAGATTCATCTATTTGCTGCCTACAAGAAACTTACTTCAGAGGTAAAATACATGGGCTGAGACTGAGGAGAAGGAAAAGCAAATGCAAACAAAAGAGACGCTGGGACAGTAACATCATAACATACAAAGAAGCGTCTAAAACAAGTTTATAATAAAATACAAAGAAAGGCATTGTATAATGGTAAAGAAATCAATACAAGAAGAGGATATAATATTTCTAAACATATTCACCCAACACAGAAGCACCGAAACATATACATTAAACAGACACAAAGGGAGAAACTGACAATTATAAAATAACAATAGAATACTTTAACACCCTTTTTACATCAACGGACAGATATCCAGATAAAAAATCAATAAAGAAACATTTGCCATAAATGACACAGTCAATGAGTTGGACTTAAAGGCCATCTACAGGACATTCCATAAAAAAATAGCAGAATGAACATTCTTTTCACCTGCACATGGAATGTTCCCCAAGATAAATCACAGACCACAATAAGGCTCAATAAATATAAGAGACTAGAAATTATAAATGCTAGACCACAACAAGCTTCAACAAATATAAAAGAATAAAAATTATTTTAGGTATCATTTCCAACCACAACAATATGAAACTGGGAATCAACTACAGGAAGAAAAATGGGAAAATAACCAAACACATGGAGACTAAAAAATATACTACTAAAATCTCAATGAATTAGCAGAGATAAAAGAGGAAATAAAAAAATATCTTGAGCCAAATGAAAACACTGTTTTCCAAAATCTATGGGACCCAGAAAAAGCAGTTCTAAGAGGGAAGTTTATAGCAACACAGGCATACTTTAAGAAATAAGAAAAATATCAAGTAAACAATCTAATCTATCATCTAAAGAAATTAGAAAAAGAAGAACAAAGCCCAAAGTCAGCAGAAAGAAGGAAATAACAGTGATCAGAGAGGAAGTAAGTAAAAAAGATCCAAAAATTAATGAAAAAAAAATTTTTGAAAAGATAGACAAAACTGATAAATCTTTAGCAGGCTCATTAAGAAAAAAGAGATATATAAATACCCAAAATGAGAAATAAAAGAGGAGAAATTACAACCAATATCACAGAAATACAAAAAAAAATCATAAGAGAATACTAGAACAGCAAACTGTCAACAAATTGGACAATGTATAAAGAATGAATAAATTCCCAGAAACAATCTTCCAAGACTGAATCAGAAAGAATAGGTAATCTGAATGGATGAGTAATAAGTAAGTAAAGTTGCTCAGTCGTGTCCAACACTTTGCAAACCCACAGACGGTAGCCTACCAGGGGTAGCCTACCAGGGGTAGGCTCCTCTGTCCATGGGATTCTCCAGGCAAGAATACTGGAGTGGGTTGCCATTTCCTTCTCCAGGGATGAGTAGTGAAACTGAATCAGGAATAAAAAATCTTCTAACAAACCAAAGTCCAAGACTGCATGGCTTCACAGGGGAATTCTACCAAACATATACAGGAGTTTACACTTATCCTTCTCAAACTATTTTATAAAGTGAAGAGGAGAAAATACTCCCAAGTTCATCCTACAAGGCTACCATTACCCTGGTACCCAAAACATACAAAACACTAGAAGAAAGGAAGTTAAAGTCCTATATTCCTAATGAATATAGATGTAAAATTTCTCAACAAAATGTTAGCCAAAAAAATCAAGTCATATTTAAAAGAATCATACATCTGATCTAGTAAGATTTATTCAGTGCTATAAGGGTAGTTCAATACCCACACTGATCAATGTAATACAGCACACTAACAAAAGGAATTACAAAAAGTCACATGATATAGATGGAACATAATAACGCCATTTATGACAAACCCAGAGCTAATGTCATACTCAAAAGGTAAAATCTGAAAGCTTTCCTTCTAAAATTAGGAACAGGACAAGAATGCCACTGTCACCATTTCTATTTTACCTAGTATTGGAAGTCCTAGCCAAGGACTCAGACAAGAAAAAGAAATTTTAAAGGTATTCAAATTGGAAGGAAAGAAATAAAACTGTCACTATTTGCAAATACTATGTATGATACTATGTATAGAAAACCATAAAGTGTCTACTAAAAACCTATTAGAACTAATGAATGAATTCAGTAAAGCTACAGGGTATTAGATAAATATACAGAAATTGGTTGTTTTGTATACGTACTAAAGAACTATCAGAAAGAGAAAGCAAGGAAAAACCCATTTACACTTACATCAAAAAGAATAAAATACCTAGGAATAAACTTAACCAAGGTGGTAGAGACTTATAATTTGAAAAGTATAAAACACTGATAAAGAAAATTGAAGGTGATACAAATAAACAGTAGATATCTTGTGTTCATGATTGGAAGAATTAATATTGCTAAAATGTGCGTACTACCCAAAACAACCTACAGATTTAGCACACTACTTATCCAATTACCCAAAGCATTTTTCACAGAACTATAACAAATGATCCTAATTTATGGATGAATTTTACTCTGAATAGTCAAAACAATCTGGAAAAAAAGCAAACAAACAAAGCTGGAGGTATAATTCTTCTTGACTTCAGAGTATAATTCAAAGCTACAGTAATCAAAATCGTATGGTACTGTCATGTAAACAGACACATAGATCAATGGAAGAGAATAAACAGCCCAAATATAAACCTACTCATCTATGGTCAATTATTTACAACAAAGGAGTCAAGAATATGCAATGGAGAAAAGATATATTTTTCAGGGGTTCTGGTCAGAGTTGGGGATGAGCCAAGTATCTATGATCTAAACTGAAGGGGTACAGTTTGTTGTTGTTGTTCATTTGCTAAGTTGTGTCCAACTCTTTGGGACCTATGGGCTGCAGCATGCCAATCTTCCCTTCCTTCACTATCTCCCAGAATTTGCTCAATCTCATGTTCATTGAGCTGGTGATGCCATCCAAACATCTCATCCTCCGTCCACCTTCTCCTCCTTCCCTCAATCTTTCCAATCATCAGGGTCTTTTCCAATGAGTCAGCTCTTTGCATCCGGTGGCCAAAGTACTTCAGCTTTAGCATCAGTCCTCCCAGTGAATATTCAGGGTTGACTTCCTTTTGGATTGACTGATTTGATCTCCTTGCTGTCCAAGGTACTGCTCATCTAAACTGAAGGGTTAGAGATTGATATGTACCCAAAGTTTCTTTCCAGTACAAAGATTCTCTGCTCATTTGATTCTGTTACATGCTGGAAAAGCCATCAGAAACTTTCAAAGGACAAATGTCCTGAGGCTACGGCCAACAATGAAACCTACCTCAATATTAGGAAAGAAGGAAAGAGAAGCCTTTGGAATAATGGTGGTGTTTCACTAGGAGGAGGGGGTTGGAGGTAGGCAGCCAGGGTAAAGATGATGGCCCAGCACTCAGAGGATATGGATAATAACTAAGCCTCCTACAACAGGTCCCATAATCCAACTGACTACAAAATCTTGCTGGGGTACTATCAACTAGAAAAACCTACTTCATACAGTCAGATGGCAACAGTGTACTGACTCTTTGTCCACATTGAGTATAATGGGTGCTACTACCAGGAAAGTGACAACATCCTCTTGCAGCTGCATCAGCCTGCAAAATTTTCTGACTCCGTCCATACCATCTGCCTCCCAGAAGCTAATATACAGTTGCCCACTTTTATCTTCTGCTGGATAACCAGCGGGGGGATGATCACTGAGCAAGGTGAGTGGGGGCAGAGCAGACAAGAAGAGCGAGGGCTGAGGAGGAGGAGAGGGGACTGCAGTGACTATTGCAGGGCCCTTCCAGCCCTGTTAGCATGTCCTTCTAATGCTTCAAGTTTCCTTCAGACCATGGCTCATCTGTAACTTTTGAAATCAGGATCTTGAGCTCTTTGACTGAGCCATTCAGGATTCCAACCTAACTCCCTGGTACTGTTTGGACAAGCCCCTTCAGGACCCCTTTTGAGCTTCCACTGCAGGTAGAAGTACTTGGTGCAGCAGCAAGGAAATGAAGGTAGGCCTGCTTTCTGGCCAGGAAGGTTAAGTTGGGCATTTAAGGCTTAAGAATATTTACAAGTCCCTCATACCTTAACTCAAGTGAAACTTAGCCACTCTGCCCGCTTGCTGGGCATGTGTATTTTTAGACTGAGAGAGAAATCTTGAGCAAAGAATTTTGCACTAAGGTGAATATCTTTGATTTAGAAAAATAATAACATTGAGCGAAAAAATAGAGTGTAAATTTGACATGATTTGTAGGGTCATGATTTTGCAGAGTATTTCAGTGGAGGCATTTGGGGCAGGACTTTCTTTGCTGTGCAGGCCAGTGCCAGTGTTCCTGCTCCTGGCCACAAATGTCACAGTGCCTCATCATGAGAACAGCCAACTCTCCAACATTTCCAAAGACATCTCCTGGGATGGACTGTCACTTCTTAAGAACCACTGGCAAAGCAAGAAGGATTCTGCAAGACAGGTGACAGGATAGGTGTTGGGACATGAAGGGAAGTCACAGGCTGGAGCAGCCTC
This sequence comes from Cervus elaphus, assembly GCF_910594005.1. Lineage (NCBI taxonomy): Eukaryota > Metazoa > Chordata > Mammalia > Artiodactyla > Cervidae > Cervus > Cervus elaphus. The sequence continues at coordinate 2,272,947 of NC_057847.1, forward strand.
TAGGACAGGGGAGCAACTGACACTAAAGAAGTTCCCAGCCGGCACCTGTCCTTCCCTCTCCGTAACCTCCAGTGTCCACAGCTGCTGGGCCTGTGCCGGTCCCATGACATGTGAGGCACGTGGGGCAAGCACCACATAGGAGCAAGCCATCACCAGCACACTGTGCTGCTCAGGAGGATGGGAGGCCTCCCATCTGTGAACAAGATCTGGAAGTAGCACTCACATGGAGAGTGTCCCCTGGAGGGTGCTCCTCTAGAAAGCAAGGCCATGCCTCATTTGTCAAGCCACCTAACCACCACGAGGCATCATTGGGTATATCACTGCTACACCTTGGCCAAACCAGGACCCAGGTTTCCACCCTTTATGCCTCTGCTTCTGTTTCTACATGGCAGCTAGATTAGTTATTTTTTAAACATACACAGACCTTTCAGTGGTTTCCTAGTGTGCTTAGAATGAAATCCAAGCTCCACATCCTAGTGAGGAAGGCTTGTTTGCTCTGGACTTGGCTATGATATTGCCTCATCTTTTTCACCTACTTCTCTGCCCAGTGCAGCCACAATGACTTCCCTCCTCATTCTCCCCATCATGGGTCCCTCATGTTTGCTCTTTCATCTGCAAGATATCTTTCCCCCTCACCTTTGCACATCCACTGAAGGCTTCTCCAATCCTGGCAACTAGAACTGGCAGCATCTCCATTAGCAGGAAGGTTAGAGAGCGAGCTGGTTTCTCTCTCAGGTCCATCCCACCTCTGAACCCCTCTCCCTTCACTTGCAGAGTTCCTGCTTTCTACCAAAATGCTGCAGGAAGCAGAGGTCAGCTTTTAGGACAGTCAGGTTCATGAATAGCTTTTGCAGCAGCCAGGGCCGAACGTCCAAAGAATTCTTAAAAAGGATGGCATGGTGTGTGCTGCAGACTTCCTGACAGGAAAGTCTGTCTGTGGAGTAAGTGACATGGGTTGCCTCTCCTCTCCTGCAGCATCTGTCCCCTCTTCTCTGTCTTCTGTGAGCCCTTCCCCAGTCCCTGACTTCCTCTTCCTGGCCCAACCCAGCATGATGTATCAGAGCTGAAGCACAGAAGCCCTCAAAGGGTGCTGGTCCATTCCTTCTATTTTCTTTATAACTTTTAGAAGGTTTGTTGAAGGATAGCACACATAGAAAAGGGCATACTTTGCAAGTGTATTATTGGATGCGTCTTTTAGAAATTGACACATTCATGTAACCAGCATCCAAATGATCTTCCTCATACCCCTTTCTTTTACCCCAGAGTAGCCTTGACCTGCTGCTAATGCCCTGTATGTTTATGTCAGGACTTACATGAATGGAACCTCACAGGACACACTTTCAGTTCCCTTCAGTCACTGTTTTATGTGTGAGTTCTGCCTGTCTCGTGTGGAGTTCCTGTTGTGTGTCCTATTGCTGCACAGCATACCTGCTTATTGCTGTGTGAACATACCATCATTTCCTTTTTCCATTCTTGTGTTGGTGGCATTTGGGTAGTTTCTGCTTGAGATCCTTGCAAATAGCACTGTGGCGAACATCCTTGTGCACATGTTTCAGTTTTTAGTGTTCATGGAATCACATTTTGGTTGGGTATAATGCTTGGAGTAGAATTACTGTACCATAAAATGTGCACATGTTCATCTCTTCTGGATACTGGAGACCAGCCTTCCACCCTGCTTGGACACATTTGCACTCCCTCTGGCAATGACCGCTCCACTTGGCCACCAGGACTTCACATTGTCCACATTGGGGCTTAACCATTGCATGTGTTTTTAGTTTGTGTTTCTCTGATAAATGATGAAGGCAAGCACTTTTTCCTGTGTGTATTGCCTTTTTTGTAGTATCTATCCAAGTTGTTTGCCCTTCTTCAAACTGAACTGTGGGCCGTGAGTCCAGTGGGGCCTGTGTGCCCTGTCGGCGTCTTCTCCCATTCTGCGCGGTGCTTCTGTCTTAGCGGGGAGCTGAAGCTCAGGAAGGAAAGAGGACAGCGCACTATCAAAGGCAGCTTGAAAGAGCCGTGTCCTTCTCTGAGACTGTGCCCCACGAGCTTCTTCACACGTTCTCCTCTCTTCCTGCACCTTCTTTCTAGCACTTTCGCTGTCTCAGAAACAAACTGCCATCTTCAAACAGACCACATGACGCTTCTCTCCTCTGCCCACCGCCCTAATTCTCTGCCAGCTGTCCCAACAGGACTCATCCGGGGTGTCATCCTTGCTCCCTCTTGCTCGCTCACTTCTCCTTCTCATCTCGTCTCATTTCGTCAGACAGCAGCACCTACCACTCCCCCACACTGCTTTTTTTTTTTTCATTTATTTTTATTAGTTGGAGGCTAATTACTTTACAATATTGCAGTGGCTTTTGCCATACATTGACATGAATCAGCCATGGATTTACATGTGTTCCCCATCCCGATCCCCCTTCCCACCTCCCTCTCCACCCAATCCCTCTGGGTCTTCCCAGTGCACCAGCCCCGAGCACTTGTCTCATGCATTCAAAGATAATGCCAATACAGTATACTAACGCATATATATGGAATTTAGAAAGTTGGTAACGATAACCCTATATGCAAAGCACACTGCTCTTATCAAGATAACCAAAGGCCTCAGCTTCCTTGGGACTGCTCGTGGGCATCAGACTTCCTCCCACCCCCACTCAGCAGTGCAGCCTGCAGCGTTTTTCATCAGGCTCTGAGGGTGGCCACTCCGGTGTCACCTGCTCTCTTTCTCCTCCTTCTGACACCAGCCTCCCAAGGACGCATCCCTCAGCGTTCATCCTCATCCTGTTTTTCTTGCCTTGCTCCATTCTGTCCTCAGATGGCAAGGAAGGGTTACTATGTGGCCTAAGTTCTGTGTCTCAACCATTTCTTCCTTGTCTTTGTTACCCTTGCTGCCACAGTCGTGTCCTGACTGGTGTCCCTGCGGTTTCTTGACCTCCCGCTGACTGAGTTCTACCCAGCCCCAGAACCAACCTACCATTCATTTAGAATCCGGTCTAGGTCACATCACCTCTCTGCTGGGTGTCCTTCAGTGCTCCCATCACCTCCAGCCCCTGGCTGATGCGGACTGGGGGTGGGGCTTGTAACTGTAGGCCACCCCTGTCTGCATCTCCAAGAGTCAGACCTTGCTCATCTCTCCCATTTTAGCTTAGAGGAGCTCTCTGAAGACCCTCCTCTGCACACTTCTATTTCACCTCTAGAGCCTGCAGATGTGGCAAATCTATTGTCTATGTTATGTTATGCATCATCTCCTTGTTTCCCACATGCAGAATGTGCTCAGTCATGTTCTGAATGAATATATAAAGATTGAATATGGAAGGGTGGAGGGGTGCTGTGTTTCCTTGGTTCCACTTTTTGGCCCTGTGGGATGGAAGAACTATGTACCATAGTGGCAGATGACTTCCTGCCTTGGCATCCCACACTCAAAGTCTCTCACATTCTTCTGGAAGTCCCTTGGGATTCCCTTCAATTCCAGCCACCCCGCCAGCCTCAGCATAGGCCTCAGCTCTTTTCTCTGAGCACATCTCGTGGCTTGGCATTTCCTGAAGAAGTTTAACCAAGAAACTGAGGGAAAACTAGAGACCATAATGAGTCAAATGCAAAAGCTCAGGTGTGATGGTTTTGGTCACCACCTCCTGTACAGTATTATGAACCTCAGTCCGTAGTTCTTCAGGCACCCTGTCTACCAGATACAATCCCTTGAATCTATTCATCACCTCAATTGTATAATCATAAGGTATTTTATTTAAGTCATACTTGAATGGTTTTCCTTACTTTCTTCAATTTAAGCCTACTTTGCAATAAGGAGCTGATGATGTGGGCCACCATCAGCTCCAGGTTTTACCTTTCCTGACTACACAGAGCTTCTCCAATTTTGACTGCAGAAAATGCAATCAGTATGATTTCCATATTGACTATCTGGTGATGTCCATGTATAAAGTCATCTCTTGTGAAAAAGAAATGCGGGAAGGCAAAGTGGTTGCCTGAGGAGGCCTTAAAAATAGCTGAGAAAGAGATATGAAAGACAAAGCAGAATGGGAAAGATATACCCAGTTGAATGTAGATTTTCAAAGAATATCAAGGAGAGAAAAGAAAGCCTTCTTAAGTGAACAATGCAAAGAAATAGAGGAAAACAATAGAATGAGAAAGACTAGAGATCTCTTCAAGAAAATTGAAGACACCAGAGAATATATATATTTTTTTCATTTATTTTTATTAGTTGGAGGCTTATTACTTTACAATATTGTAGTGGTTTTTGCCATACATTGACATGAATCAGCCATGGATTTACATGTGTTCCCCATCCCGATTCCCCCTCCCGCCTCCCTCCCCACCCGGGGAATATATTATTTACACATGTGCACAATAAAGGACAGAAGCAGTGAGGACCTAACAGAAGCAGGATGAAAGGTTGTTCCTGAACCATGAAAGACGCCAGGATTCTTGGCCTCTGGAGGAGACGGATTCAATCTGGGGCCAGCGACGAGGCTTGATCGCTCAGAGCTTTTGTGTAATAACGTTTTATTAAAGTATTAAAGAGATAGAGAAAGCTTCTGACATAGACATCAGAAGGGAGCGGAAAGAGTGCCCCCCTGCTAGCCTTTAGCAGAAAGTTATATAGCTATTAGCAGGCTGCCAATTAGAGAAAGGAAATGTCTCAAAACTCAGAGAGTGGCACCAGGCCCCTCACCCATGCATTTTGAAATAACATTGGCACAAGGTGAGTCATCCTGGGCCATAAAACAATTGACACGAATCTTGAAGAAAAGCAGGTTTCCAAACAAATACACAGTCTCACTAACATGGCTTAAGAGAACACTTGCATGAGCAAAGTGTGCTGGTTTGTCAAGTCAGTTCTGAGTCTTAGGCAGAAGACTTGTAGAAAGACAATCTAAGGTAAAGACATAGTTCATTAACATAGCTTAAGAAAAATATTTCCATAAGAAAACCACATTGGTTAGCTCAAGGTCTGAGAAAAGTTAAGTTCAGGTAGAACCAGTGTCATCATGGCAACATAGAATTTTAAAAGGAACCTCCTGTTAATTTTGTATAGAGAAGGGGGAAAAAATCTGACACTTGTAGTTTATTTCCTTCTACTGCTTAAGAGAGAGATAAAAAATGCCTGACACTTGCAGTCTAGTTCTTCCATTTGGAGACCCCTAGCCTTCCTGCCTGTTACCCTCTCAAGAAGAGATTAAGAAGAGGTGAAAGAATACACAGAAGAACTATACAAGAAAGGTCTTAATGACCTGAATAACCATGGTGGTGTGGTCACTCTCCTAGAGCCAGAAATCCTGGAGTGTGAAGTCAAGTGGGCCTTAGGAAGCATTACTACCAACAAAGGTAGATGTAGAGATGATGGAATTCCAGCTGAGATATTTCAAATCCTAAAAAATGATACTGTTTAAGTGCTGCACTCAATATGCCAGCAATTTGGAAAACTCAGCAGGGGCCACAGGACTGGAAAAGATTAATTTTCCTTCCAGTTCCAAAGAAAGGCAATGTCAAAGAATGTTCAAACAACCATTTGAATGTTCAAACATTCAAACAACCATACAATTGTGCTCATCACATGCTAGCAAGCAATGCTCAAAATTCTTCAAGCTAGGCTTCAACAGTACGTGAACCAAGAACTTCAAGATATACAAGCTGGATTTAGAAAAGGCAAAGAAACCAGAGATCAAATTGCCAACATCCGTTGGATCATAGAAAAAGCAAAGGTATTCCAGAAAAGCATACACTTTACTGACTACAATAAAGCCTTTGACCATGTGGATCACAACAAACTGGAAAATACTTGAAAAGATTTGACTACCAAACCACCTTACCTGTCTGAGAAACCTATATGCAGGTCAAGAAGCAATAGTTAGAATGTTATAATGGGACACAGAACAGCTGACTGGTTCAAAATTGTGAAAGGAGTACATCAAGGCTGTATATTGTCACCCTGCTTATTTAATTTGTATGCAGAGTACATCATAAGAAATGCCAGGATGGATGAATCACAAGCTGGAATCAAGATTTCCAGGAGAAATATTAACTGTAAGGCGAGTGCAGACAAAAAGAGAGTGAACCAGAAAGTCAGGTAAGAAAAGGAAAATTTATTAGAAGGAAATGAGAGGGCGACTGGCCCTTAAGGAGAACCAACATCCTCCTTTTCTGACAGGATCTTTCTTATATCCCACCGATGAAAAATTATCTAAAGGGATGGTTAATTTTTAGCCTGTAGTTGAGTCCTGTGGTCACGTAGCCAGAGATCTGGAGTCTGGTGGTCTCCAGCCTTGAGAAGGTAGGTGCCAGTGAGAAAACAGAGTCGTTTGGGCAAGTTGGTCAGTTTCAATGATCCCTGTGATTTTATTCTTTGTTTGCAAGGTCAACATAATGAGCCATCTTAACAATGAACCCCCATGTGGGCCCTATCATTAACAACCTCAGATAAACAGATGATACCACTATAAAGGCAAAAAGTGAAGGTTAACTAAAGAGCCTCTTGATGAGGGTGAAAGGGGAGAGTGAACAAGCTGGCTTGAAACTCAACATTCAAAAAACTAAGATCATGGCAGGGGTCCCATCACATCATGGCACATAGAGGGGGAAACAGTGAAAACAATGGCAGATTTAATTTTCCTGGGCTCCAAAATCACTGCAATGGGTGACGGCAGCCATGAAATTCAAAAACACTTGCTCATTGGAAGAAAAGCTATGATGAGCCTAGACAGCATATTAAAAAGCAGAGATATCACTTTGCCAACAAAGGTCCGTATAGTCGAAGCCACAGTTTTTCCATTAGTCATGTGTAGATGTGAGATTTAGACCATAGAGAAGGCTGAGGGCCAGAAAATTAATGCTTTTGAATATTCATTGGAAAGACTCATTCTAAAGCTGAAGCTCCAATACTTTGGCCATATGATGCAACGAGCTGACTCATTGGAAAAGACCCCGATGGTGGGAAAGATTGAGAGCAGGAAGAAAAGGATATGACTGAGCATGAGATGGTTGGATGGCATTACCAACTCAATAGACTTGAGTTTGAGTAAACTCCAGGAGATAGTGAAGGACAGGGAATCCTGACAAACTGCAATCTGTGGGGCTCACAAAGAGTAGGACATGACTTAGTGACTGAACAACAAAAATGATGGGTGGGATACAGTGCTAGGCTAAGGAGACAGCTGGCAGTTTCTAGTCCTGCCATGGTCGTCCTTCAGGACATTAGAGGGCACCTTTTCTCAAGTGGGGTGGGAGGGAAGAAGACTTGCATCCTGAGTCTGGGGTGCCCCTGTGTATTCTTGTAGATGTGAAATGGGCTCTAGGGCCTCACCCTTGAGATTTTGATTCAGAAGGTCTGCAGTGGGACCCCTGTGTCTGGACCTTTCAAACTGCCCATGTAATTCTGACGAGAGCAGCTCACTTATATCCTTGTCTTGCCATGAGGCCTCCTAAACTCCTCTCTAGTTTCCTCACACTTTCTGAACAATGCCTGTCCCTCTCCATGTTGGTCTGCATGACTCATGCTCTCTGTTTCCTCAGGGAGATTCTGGGGGAGCCCTCGTCTGTGAAGTGAATGAAACCTGGTATCTAATTGGGCTGTCCAGCTTTAACACACTCTGCCAGAAGTCTGTAGGCCCCAGCATCTTCACCAGAGTCTCCCACTACAACCAATGGATCACTGAGAAGCAGAAAGCCTCTCCCAATCCTGATCCTTCTATTGCTCCTTCTGAGGAGAAACCTCCTGCTCTGATCAACTTTAATTTTCTAAGCAATGTCCACAATCCCTGGAGCTTCCTAGCCCTTGTGGTTTCACAGACCTTCCTCCTGCTGCTGATTTTCCACTGGACAATGTGGCTCTGACAGACACAAAGCTAGTTCATCATCGCTTTTCTTCCAAGGAGCAAGTGATTTTTAATTTCATGGCTGCAGTCACCCATGGTAGTGATTTTTGGAGCCCAAGAATATTACATCTGCCATTGTTTTCACCGTTTCCCCTTTTGTGTGCCATGAAGTGATGGGATTCCTGCCATGATCTTAGTTTTTCCCCTGGCTTTCTCCCCAGAAGCCTATCTGCATTTTTGCCAACTGGCTCTACTTAAATGTGTTCAACTCTGAGCCCTTCCTCAGTCTGACTCTGCTCCAGGCCTGGATAAAATAAAAATAATGGAAGAAGCCTCCGATCTTGTTTCTGAGTTATCAGAACCACCTCATACCCCCACCCCAACTGTGCTTTGAGCTCCTCCTTGGGCCTGGGTGGGAAAAGACAGGGGCACTGAGTGGTTGGCAGGCCATCTAGAGCTGGATCTTCCTTGAGGAATCTTCCAGAAGAGCTGGCATGGCTCAGGGACAAAGCATCATGCCTCAGGGCCTGCAGGGCCCTGAGAGTCAGCATCATAGTCACTGTAGAGGTGGGTGATTTCCACCAAGCTGATAGTCCACTGGGGCTCTGTTTGAAAATAGCAACCCTAGAGGAAGGTGATCTCTACATCCCAGTCACCCTAGAAGTGGGTGATCTCCACCAAGCTGATAGGCCTCTGGGGCTCTGTTTGAAAGGCCTGATTGAAGGGGCACTGGCCACCACGCTCACATCAGCAGCCAGAGTTCTCGTCCATGCATGGCTCAGCTCCAGCCTGTTGTCCCTGGACCCACAGCCCTGTCCTCTGATGGTCTCCTGGGGCCCAACCCGCAAACCCCCTGTGGACTTGCCATGCCCTTCAGTGGCTGAGGTTGGACTAACCCAGGACCTCCTGGCCCGGCACTGAGTCCATAAGCCATGTCCTGAGCTGTGCCTGGCAAGCACATCTGGGTCACAGAATCTTAATGAGTTAGCAGAGCTCTCAGAGGAGTCTTACAATCACAGCCCCTGGGCCTGGACCCTTAATGATCAGGGAAGAGCCCTATTCATTGCAAGTCCACTGTGTCCAAAGTGCCATCAGCCGGTCTGTGAAAATTCTTTCCAAACCCATTGTCACCCAAATAGCCCTGTTACCTTGCCAGCATGTGAGAACAGGTGAAGTCACACACACATTGTCACCAGAATCTTGCTGCCACTCAGACAGATTTTGTTCCCAGTTCAGAAGTATCTGGAAGTGTGAAAGACCTCCCTTGACAGTGGGCTCAGTTATAGATAGCAGAGTAGGACTTCTGGGCCTGAGGTGCAAACGAGGACTTGGTCAGGTCAGATCTGCAGTCTCAGTCACCCACAGTCCCACCTACATTCCTGGGAACTGTCCCTTTCTTTCAACCCACAGAGGCCTAATGCTGGCTGAGCTGGATTTCTCAAACATGGAAATGTCTGTCCAACAGCATGTTTCCCTTTGGAGCATGGAGGGGTGTGACTGCTTCTCTGTGAAGCTTACTGGGTCCTGAATGCTAGGGGTACAAAAACATTATCTGGATGCTCTAGAGACCTGACAAGTCATACCTCCAACCCCAGCCCACTTACTTGTTACCAGGAATCAGGTTCAATGCCCAGTACTGTCAACTACAAATTGGCACTTGCCAAGAGCCTTTGCCAGCAACTAAACAAATACAACAACAGCATTTGCCATCTACCTCTGAGGAGGTTGAACCCTGTGCTGCAGCGGCTGATCAACGCCCTCTGAGGGGGATTCAGGATGGAGAGTGAGGCACTTTGTGCTCAGAAAAACCAGTGGAACGGTCTTCAGACAGTTAGATATTTCCAGGAACTGATTTCATGATCCTAATGAAAGGTTGTTGCTGAACGATAAGACGCTGGGATTCTTGGCCTACGGAGGAGATGAATTCAATACGGGGCCAGAGACGAGGCTGGATCGCTCAGAGCTTTTGTGTAATAAAGTTTTATTCAAGTATAAAGGAGATAGAGAAAGCTTCTGACATAGGCATCAGAAGGGGGTGGAAAGAGTACCCCCCTCCTAGTCTTTAGCTGTATGTTATATAGTCACTTACAATCTGTTAATGAAAAGAAAGGAATGTCATAAAACTTAGAATGGCACCAGACAATTCATCCCTGGCCACAAAAGGATTGACTTGAATCTTGTAGAAGGGCAGATTACCAACAAATAGTTTCATTTACATAGATTAGGGGAACAATACCTGAGTAAGTAGGTTGGGCCATTTGGCTGAACCAACTTGAAGATAGAGTCTGGGGTACATTAACATAGCTTAAGACAACATTTCCATAAGAAAAAGAAATGTATTGGTTAACTCAAGGTTTGAGAGTAGTTAGCTTCAGGTGAAACCAGGTGTCATGGCAACACAGCATTTTAAGAGAAACATCCTTTTAAATTTGTATAGAGAAGAAAAAATATCACTGGTTTGTTTCCTCCTGCCGCTTAAGAGAGAGAAAAATGTCTGGCACTTGCAGCCTCTTTCCTCCGTTTGGAGACCCCTGACCTTCCTGCCTGTTACCCTCTCACTAATCCTTGCATCTCTTCATATCTAGAAAAACACTAAATCCCTTCGTGGTGGCATCAGCTCCTCATGACTAGCAGAAAAACTTTTGTAAAGTAAGTGCTTGATTGGCATTGAACTCCCCCTTCACCAAAATCTTATATATTGACTTTTCCCCACTGCCTCTTTGGAGTAGTCTCTCAGAGCTCTCTGAGGCATTGTCTCTCAGGCTGTAGTCCTCATTTTGCCACAAATAAAACTTAACTTGCAGCTCTCACATTGGGCATCTTTTTAGTCAACAGTTTTATTTATCTAGGTTTGGTTACTTTTTATAGCTAAAGACACAAGGCCTAGTCTGGGTAAGTGACCTGCCAGTAGCGCCTGGGTGGTCAATAGTGGAACAGGAATTCTAGCCCCGACATCTTGAGAGTGCTTGGAAGCCTCTTCTCTTCTCAGTGGAGGATCCTCACAGACTCTTCAGGCTCTGTCTCTCAGCCAGACTGTCCCAAATGTGGCTCAGAATTCCCTCTGGTCAGTGGGAGATTTGGCAGAGTGGAAGGCAGATCTGCAAGGGGAATTGGCTCTAGGTCTGGGGACAGGCTGGGAGAGGCCCCTGCAGTGGGTTTCACCAGACATAGCAGTAGGAGCTTCCCATAGGCTGCTGGCTCTCACCCAGAATCAACCCTGGATAAACTTGGGAGGTGACAAGAAAATATAGATTTCAGAAACCAAAATCAAGAGAAAAAACAGAAACTGGAGTGGTCTAGAGCTGGGGGGAGAAGGGAAGTTAAGAGGATGGACGTGCTCTGTGCCCGCCCCCACTCCCCACACCCTCATTATAAATGCTGCCTAATCCTCCTCTAGTGCCGCTGTTACTCAGTTTGGCCACGTCACCTGGTGTGCAGGTCCCACCAGCCACCTTTGAGCATGAGTCCTCCATCCGTTCACTCCTACCCCCAAGAACAGGGGCATTGCCACCAGGGAGACTGGGTCCTTCCATTGTGATTTCTTCTAAAGCTTCAAGTTGAAGCCCTGACTACAGGAGCTGCCTGGTAGAGGCAGTCTGGAGGAAAGTGTTAGAGTGACCCTTTGAGGTCTGGGCCCCCCTGCTCTCGGGACACTCTCCCTTCTCCTCAAGCTCATCAGGACCTCAGTCCTTCTCTGGTGTGCTGTTCCAAACAGAGTGAGAGCAACTGTTAACCATGGGGAATAGCTCACGCGTTCACACAGCTCCACGCCGAGTGTGACTGCACGTGAGAAGTACGACGGGCTGCATGCTATAGATTATAGTACGTCCACTACACACGAACCTTCAAGTCGTGACCTTCCAATGACGTGAATGTGCGTTCACACGTCCAGTCATGTGAGTTAGTTCACATGTCTGGTGTGTGGATTCTCTACAGGTGGTTGTGCTTTTGTGTACTTCCCCAGAGAAAGGATGAAGAGAGACAAAAGGAAGAAGAGGTAACTGAAGGACTGAAGAGACTCACGATGCAGGAAATGGCAAGGGTATTTTGTTTATTTGAGGAGACACCTGAGTGTGACAGGCACAGGACCTAAACGTAGAATGCCACATGAAGGTTGCAGTAACCGTTCAGAATACAATCCATGTCATCTATGACAAGAAAAAAGAGATACTACCTAGACATCATTAGATCATTGTTTCAAGAGTATAGATAGAATTGAGTCCAGCGAGGCAGCAGAACCTGTGCCAACAGTGTCAGGCATGGATGAAGTTGCAACTTGTCCTCCGTCTCCTGTTGCTGACCGCCCTTCAGCACTACCATCTGCCGCCTCTCCCTCCTCCAGTCAGTAGCACTTCTTGCCTGTTCACTTGATGCCAACCCCTGTCTGCCAGCTGTCGTACTGTACCACTGCATTTTTCAAGATACTGTACTATAAGATTAAAAATGTTTTCTTTATTTTTGTGATTTTAATGTATTATTTTTGTGAGAAGTATTATAAGCCTATTATACTACTATATAGCTGATTGTGTTAGTTGGGTACCTAGGCTTTTTTGGACTTACAAACAAATTGGGCATATGAACATGCTCATGAATGGAACTCATTCATACATAGAAGACTTACTGTATTTGAAATAAACTTATTGGAAAAGACAGATCAGTAAATTTTAATAAGTGTAATACATATTCTTGTGGATACAGGAAAATATTATAAACAATAAGACCCAAGACAAAGGAACCACAGAAAAGAACAAAGTCAAAATAATTCATAGGAATAACATTTGTTGTTGTTCAGTCACTAAGTCATGTCCGAATCTTTGAGACCCCATGGACTGCAGAACAACAGGCTTCCCTGTCCTTCACTCTGTCCCAGAATTTTCTCAAACTCATGTCCATTGAATCAGTGATGCCATCCAACCATCTCATCCTCTGTTGCCCCCTGATCTGCCTGCCCTCAATCTTTCCCAGCATCAGATCTTTTCCAGTAAGTCAGCTCTCCATATCAGGTGACCAAAGTATTGGAGCTTCAACTTAACATCAGTCCTTCCAATAAATATTCAGGGTTGATTTCCTTTGGGATTGACTGGTTTGTTCTCCTTGCAGTCCAAGGGACTCTCAAGAATCTTCTCCAGCCCCACAATTCAGAAGCATCAATTCTTTAGCTCCCAGCTTTCTTTATGGTCCAGCTCTCACATCTGTACATGACTACTGGAAAAACTATAGCTTTAACTATGGAGTCTTTTGTTGGCAAAGTGATGTCTCTGTTTTAATACACTGTCTAGTTTTTTCATAGCTTTTCTTCCCAGAAGCAAGCAAAAAAGCAAGGAATAATACAGTAGTTGAATTAAAGAACACACTAGATTGAGTGAATAATAGGATAAACACAGATGAGAGAAACGTGATCATTACCTTGAATGGACATCACAAAATATGAACTTTGGAGCTGGCACACACTAAGGGAGTATCTAACTCTAACTGTAGAGTGTCTATTTACAAAAGAACTAACTACCATAGTATGGTTAGGATACAAGGAAAAGAGAAGGCCCAGTTCAGGACCCCAGCCCTAGCAGCAGTAGTAGAGACTTTGTCACCTCAAGGCCCTAAGGGTCTTAGTGGGAAGATCACAGAGAAGCTGCCTTGAGAGCAGGGGAGACCTGCAGCTGCTGGACATAGCAAGCCTAGGAAACCATTCAAGTGGGGTGTTCATAGAGTAAATGCCCTGACCACTTTATTTCCTTCCTCAAATCTTCAGCTAAGCCTCCCAATTAGCTAATTCCAAGTGCATTCAGAGGGAATACGAGACTGTTGACACCTTCCCAGACCACTCCACAGACAAAACAGAGGGTATGAGAGTTCACCTGGAGGGACACCCCACCCCACCCCAAGATCAGCCAGAGGGGTGAGAGGCCCCTGGGGGAATAATTGCCACAGGTGGTCTACATTATTTGGATTGACTATTCTGCCAAAAAATAAAAAGGAAGAAATTAAAAGTTCGAATCGATTTATTTTAAAAAAATCTTCATAACAAGGTAGAGAGTGAGCATCTTCCAGATCAAATTCTGGAAGAAAGCCTACAATCAGAATATAATCAGAATATATGAGATCCAAAGTTGTTTTTGCTGCGAGAGTGTTCTAATATGTAGGTCAAAACTGGAACTCAGCAAACATCTGCAAAGGCAACAGGAAATCAGGGCTCTCCAGAAAACCACCTGCATGTTTGTATATCTATATCTATCGATACACATTGAGAGATTAGTTTTAAGGAATTGGCTCATTATAGAGACTGAAAACCCAAAATCTTCAGGATATGCTGGCAGCAGCAGTTCGAGTCCATAAGAATCATATTTTAAATATCCTATATTTCATGATGGTTTGACACTATTATGAGAAATAATAATCAACTTGAACATACCTTTTGTATGCAAACAACCAATCCCAAGTCCAAACACACAGCAGCTAACTTTATCTAACTCTCACACTCCAAGCTAATATTTCCCCTGCCCTAAACCACTGCGGAAAACTGGAGACCACCCATGTAGCCTCGAGCCCACTAACATTATTCACACTTGCCGATCCTAAGCTGTTTTCCTGCCTGCCTTGCTTTTTCCATGGAAGCTACGATCAAGGCTCTGGACCTTGCTTTCCTCTCACTCCTGCTTCTGTCTCCTGCCAGAATGATGCTTCATCATGTGGCCCTTTGTGGGGTGAAGGGCCCCTCCTCTTGGGAGGTGTAAGTAATGCAAGTCTTCTCTCAGTGGCACTGGCCTCTGTGCCAAAACATACCATCACCATGCTTTGCTGAGAGTTTTTTGTTTAAAACAGGGCAGGCGGAGAAGGGGACGACAGGATAAGCTGGTTGGATGGCATCACCGACTCAGTGGACATGGGTTTCGGTGGACTCTGGGAGTTGGTGATGGACAGGGAGGCCTGGCGTGATGCGGTTCATGGGGTCACAAAGAGTCAGACACGACTGAGCAAATGAACTGAACTGAAATGAAGTAGAATTTGGAAATAATCTACATAACTAAGTTCTGAAACTTAGTTTTCTTCTCCCCATTTATTCTTTTTTTAAAAAGTTTTAAAACTGTAAACTATTCATTGCTTAGACAGTGTTTCTGGTGAAAATTTATTCTTGGTGGCAAAAGTTTTATTCTTTCTGTGTATAAGGTATGGATGTACATATTACATAAACAGATATACATTATATTTTTAGTATTTAATTTACTTTAATAGGGTGTTGATTAGGATTAAAAAGACTAAAAACAGCTCCTTAGTGAAGTACTAATGAAAAAAGGTGGAGAAACACTGGTTGAAACAAGTTGGTTGGGACTACAAATTATTTGGAAGTTGATGGAATTTTGCCTTTGCAATTTGTATGGATATCCTTTGAATGGGGGCTTCCCTTGTAGATCACTGGTAAAGAATCTGCTTGCCAATTAGGTTCAATTCTGGGTCAGGACATTTCCCTAGGGGAGGAAATGGCAACCCACTTCAGTATTTTTGCCTAGGAAATCCCATGGACAGGGCAAACTGGTGGGCTACCGTCCATGGGGTCGCAAAACAGTTGGATACTATCTCTGTGATTAAACAACAACCAAAGGAGTTTAACCATACATACATTAACAAATTGCATTGACCAACATCCAGACTCAAACAGTGCTGGGAAGTCCTATGTAATAGCAATCTGGAGTCTCAACTGGGAAAAGGTCCAGGGCAGCATGTTTGTTCCATGGGTAAGACTTCAAAATTGTAGTTTGGGGGTCCCCACTTATAATCCCAGACTGAAAACTGATATCATCATCCATTTGCCAGCAAATTGCAGCTCTGGATTATGTTAATCTTTTTACAATGCTGTTTGTTTTGTCTTGCACATCTTGGAATGTTGGTAAGCCCTTGGCACGGTTAGCCAGATCGCCTCCAAGGGCTCAACAATTCCAAGATCTGCCCCCTTTCTTATCTATGGTGCTTCTAATCTTGCATTCACAGCAGGCACATAGTCAGAGCAGTGTCCAGACAGGTCAGAAGCAAGGTCAAAGGCCTGGTCTGCTTTCTTGTCTCTGAAGCTTGAACAAGACTACTTCCATTTACTTTCTTTAACACCCCATAAGCTAAAATCCCACAGGTACATTTTAACAGAAAATAAAAAAAGACTGTCATGCTGGCCACCTAGGAAGAGACATGTTGCAGCTCAAGTTTGATGGCAGTCTGCTCACAAAATACCTTCTTGCTCCAGGACAGTTTCTCTTTTCTTCTATTCAGACCTTCAACTGATTGGATGAGGCCCACCTGCATTATGGAAGGCAATCTCCTTTTCTCAAAGTCCACTGATTTAAATGTAAATCTCAACAGAACACCTTCATAGAAACATCCAGAATAATGTTTGGCCAAATATCTGGTCACTGTGACTTTAAGCCAAGTTGACCTGTATCGACTTAAAAAAGGTAGTCACAGCCTAAAAGTGGTGACTCAGATAGTAAAGAATCCTCTTGCTATTCAGGAGAACTAGGTTTGATCCTTGGATTGGGAAGATCCTCTGGAGGAGGACATGGCAACCCACTTCAGTATTCTTGTCTGGAGAATCCCCATGGACAGAGGAGCCTGGTGAGCTACAGTCAATGGTGTTGCAAAGAGTCAAACATGACTGAGTGACTGAGCACACACACGCATGTTTTATTTGGTGGGAATTGTTAGTACTTCAAGCCCAGGAGACAGATTCTGAAACTGCTCCCAAGAGATAGGGTGGGGAGTTGGGTTATATAGGAGTTTTCAAAAGGGGCATGCAGACTGAACATCAAAATATTATTGTTAAATAAGGAAAACTAGATTTCTCAAGTCAAGGAATTTAGCGCTCTTCTACTTATGGAAAAATGCAAGCATCTGGGCTCACTGAAATCATTCCTTTCATAATGTATCTCAGCTATCTGGGGCCAGCATCCTGCTTCTTGATTTTCACATCCTTAGTTCCTCGCTCACTGTAGGATGTGGCAGCAGCCAACAGCTGCTGTATTGCAGTCTTTGTTCTCCCTTTTGGGTGCCCTTTAGGCGCAGAAATTCACATTTGGAGGCCCCAAATTGCTAATGGCTGTGACATTCTTGTTTACTGAAATGGCAGGGATAGTCTACTTCACAATCCCTCCCTATGGTTGAAAATTCGACCAATATTTGGGAAACATTTATAAACATTTTTGTCCCACGGTGCTGGAAAGCTCATCTCAAATCAGGCAGAAATTCTCATTGATTTGTCACTCCAGGCATTAATTCTGGATTAGGCCCATTGATAGATAAAAAATGTTCTCTGGATCCTCTATCTTCTAATCTATTAGGATCCAGGAGATATTTCCCTGTTGCTTCTTCCCATACCAAAAATTACACTATTACAATTATTGGTGGGATACAGAACTGTATTTTTCATAAATTGCTTCAAGTCACCTAGTTACCATTACATTTCTTGGATGCCTGGTTACATACTGTAAGAGACAACAATACTATAAAATAGATATAAGTAATGTAGCTAGCAACCTTGACAAAGTCATAGTGTAGCAGAGACAAAAGTATAAACAGTTTTGGAAACAAAGAACACATTAAAACAATGATCAGTATAACTAATCGTAATCCAGTTGTAATAAACCATCAGAAGTCAAATCCTGGCAGGGTCAGGCAGAGAGAAAAATATCCCATCCTCATTTACAAAGGCATATCAACCAGTTGTAGGTCACAGAATAAGAGAACAAAGGGTTAACTGGGAAACAGATTTAAGCTAGTATATTTTTCAAAGTCGAGGTTATAAATCATATTTATGTGTTCATTCTGTCCCTTGTAATTGATTCTTGTTGATCCACATAAAATAATCAGGTTTTTTCATTACAGTTTGGAATTAGTTACTTAGTTCAGTGGCATTACCTAAAGGCTGTCAGAAACACATTTGTTTAAAAGTTCTTCTTTTTTGTATACATTTTTTTCATTTTGTATATATTTTCATTTTGCATACATCTTCTTCATTTGTATATACTTTAACAAAACTTATGACATTATAATGTGTTAGAGGTAGTCTAAAACTGAGCTTCTTTGGGTTGGGATCCTAATCTTATGAATTTTTTCCCCAAAACCTAGCACAGAGAAGATTGTGTTTGCTAAATAAATCAATCTGTTATAATTTTTATTAAATAAATAAAAATAACAACTATGAAATTAAATGACTAACAAAAAATTGTTTAAATCTATGATGAAAATAAATAAGAAACTAAACATTCAAAATCATGCAAATGAAATATGTATTAAAAATAAATTAAAATAACTCAGACATTGAATCATTTTAAAATATGTATGTAATTGAAAATAGCTTTAAAGCTGATTCTGAAAACATATAACCAGTTAAAAGGAATAGCTGGAGCTTTGGGGAAGATTTGGTCATTGTTCTCTCATAAGCTATACAAGCTGCTCCCTGTATCAAAGAGCAAAACGGGAACAGAGAAGGCAGCTGTGGTGGCAGAAACGAGAGAGCAGACAGACACCCATGGAGGAAAATCATAAGAGCAGAGCTGAGAACACGCTAGAAGCAAGAAGCCGTATTTGTTAGCATTTCATAACACCAGGAGAGAAAAGCTATTTAAATTATACTGCTTTCTACAAATTCAAGAAAACAAATTTCAAATAAAGTTTAGTGACATAAAATATTGATGTTGAAATTCGAGCAACAGTTAAAGGGGGCAACGGGGCATACTTTCAGAATAACACCACTGCAGAAAATTAAAGCGCTTCTTCTTGATGTACGTCAGGTATTACAATACGCTTTGTTCAAAAATGAAACGAGAAAGAGAACTTCCTTCATGTCCATCATTCCTGTGTCTGTGTATCTTACCAAGCCTAATTTTAAAACAGCAAAGAAGTTATTCATGTCGACAAAAAACTGAAGTGCCAAAGTTCAGAGATTTTGGTTAATTAACATAATGAGGATTAGAAATAGTTTCAGATTAGGTCCCATGCCAGATTTAATGACAATACATTTATTGGGAAAAGAGTCAGTGAATTAGGATTGATGCAAAGCAATTTTCACATATTAAAGTATGAGGACTTCATTCTGGCTAATACATGAGTTAAGCTGAATGTAATGCTAACTAAAATAGCCTGATGTGGTTGGTCAAACATACATTGTACATTTGCTTAATCATTAAAGAAAAGGAAACACTGACCAGAAATGAAGACTGTCCATGTCAAAAACAAAGACTAAGTGCTTTTCTTGTGCCAATGCTGGCACCACTTTGATGATAAAAATGCCCTTCCCAGGTGCTAAGTCTACACTGACTTGCTGTGTGTATGTTGATCCATTGTTTTTAAACCTTGAAGGAATCTATCCCCAACTTGTTTGATGTCCTTAGTTCTTTAAATATTTAAAATTGTGTGGAAAACTGTGCTTCTCTGGAGCAGTACCTCAGAGTTATTTGAGAGGCTGTCTTCTGTCTTCACTTTGGCTCAGATAAAACTCTTTTCTATTCCTCTTATAGATTGTTTAGTGATTATTTCTATTAACAGGATGCAGTACCATTTGTCAAATTATTGTTGAATCACAACCATAGGTTGGATATATGTTGTAGATTTTGGTAAAAATCTACAAAAACTTACTGCTACATGGGATTTACAACATAGAGCATTATACGTGTTTATTATTATTTGCAAATTCTGTGCTGTATATGAAACCATTTACCTCAGGTAGGACTTGAACCCATGTGCTGCGACTTGAACCTGGCCAAAACCCACAGTACGTGGTTTCAGGACCTAATGAAGCTCAGGTTCTTGATGTCTCATCACAGAAAGAATTCAGTGAGAGACAAGGTGATAGGTAAGTAGTGAATTTATTCAGAAACAGTCCAGAGACAGAGTGGGCCATCAGAGAGGGTGAGTGTGGTGGCCACAAAGTGTGGCACGGTTAGTTTTTATGGGCTGGGTAATTTCATAGGATAATGTGTGGGAGGATTATTCCAACTATTCTGGGGAAAGTGTGGAGATTTTCAGGAATTGGGCCACTGCTCACTTTTTGGTCTTTAGACAGAGCCTTGGAGTTGTCATGGCACCTCTGGGTGTGTCATTTAGCTTGTTGATTGAGAATTAAGGTCTAGTTGAAGTTGACTTGTCTGCCATCTTAGACCCATTTGATTCTAATCAGTTTATTTTATGTCCTTGAGCTATGTCATTCTTTCAAAAGTTGTGCTCTACCCCCTTCCCTCTTGTCTTATACTCTATATGTAATAAACCATATTACTTGTAATTAACTAATGTATATATAATTTTTTCTGGAAAGTTAGTTATTAAACATTTACTTGCACATCATTCTACAAATTCCATTGAAAGGGGGCAGACATTTCCAAGCACAGCACCTTTACTTAGCTTGGCAGTGCTCAACTGCTGGGCATTTCAGCCATCTCTGTGACTACAGACATTCACTATACCTAGTTGGGGTCCTGCAGAGATCCAGTTGCTGGGCAGGAGGTCAGAGTTAGCCCAACAGTTCTAAGTAGAAGAAACACAGCCCCTCATTTTCCTTTTCCAAGAGCAGACAGTCCAGGTGAAATGGAAAAGGCTGTGCTTATGAAGCTTACTTTTAGCTATTCAATTTAATAGAAAGGTCTGTCACAGGACATATTGCTTGTGCGATATAAAAGCTACCTGTGCCAGAGTGGGTTTTGAAGACAGCAGAGATTGGAAATACATTCAGAACCTGCTTTTCAATGCTCTCAGCCAAGATTACACTCAGTTGTTTTCATGCTAGAAAAGGGGCAACTGTGATGTGGCCTGGAAGTACAAGAGGGCACCTCCCCTCCAGGTGCTTGGTTTGGCTCTGAAGGAAACTCTAACACAGGGATGGGTTGAAAGGTCTGAACAGTCAGGGAACTGAAATCACGTGACTGGCATACATCCCTGTGACTTTCCTGTTCCTTCTCTCAGTGCACCTGTGTGTCCTCGGTGAGAATACACATAGCATTGTGGTAGACCCTAGTTTTCTAGGATGTAAGGGTAGACTGGGTGAGAACGAAACCTGGACAGGAAAGAGTGGCTTCTATAAACAACCCAGAATTGGAGAGAGCTTGTTATTGCTTTCTCCAAAGGGAGGACCCCTCATTCCCTGTCAGAGTGAGAAAAACCGGGGTGTGAAAAAGCTCTTCTCTGTGGTGCGGGCAGCTCTGACATAATGGCCCAGGAAGACTGTCTCTATCTACTCTCCTCAATAGCAGGAGAGAGGTAGAAATCCATGACACATTTATGTGACTCTTCCAACCAGGAGTCCAGGATCCTCATTTGTCTCCTGGGAAGTTTATACTTTTTAATGATCATTCTGAATATCCAGGGTACCATTTAGAGGGAAAATATATTTTACCTTCAAATTCTCCTTGCACTGTAGAAAAAGCTGGCAGCTTACTTTTCAGTTTCTGTTCTTTTCAGAGTCAGGTAAGTCAAGGGTTCTCAACTGGTTAGTTCATTAGGTGGATGGATAGATGGATGAATAGCTAGATAGAGAAAATGGCTAAGTTGGCTTTTTTGTTTAAAATCAGGAATTATTCTCTTAAGAGAATCCATAATCCTGATTCTTAATTTTCTACTTAAAATATAGATGAACGTTTATATCCTGGATATTTTTACTAAAAATGAACATCTTGCTTTTCCTTTTTGTCACAATTGTAACCTCTCAAGTGTGGAACAGCTGTCTTAGTTCAATTTCCTTAAGTGGAGCTACTGATATTAAGACAAAGCTTATTGACAATACTGACAATAAGCTCAGCCACGCTGAGAGGCCAGAAACGGTTCCAGTTTTGCTGGGTGAACTGTGGTCTGATTCGTAGGTTTACCCTTCACTGAGGATGGATTTCAAGAGGAAGCAGGGCAGGAGGATGAGAACACTCCTCAAGAGCTGGGTTCTTGGTCCATTAGACTGTGAAGTGAGAAAGTCTTTCAGGTCTGGAAAAAAGTCCTGAGAGAGCATGAGCCATGCTGTGGCAGGCCTGCTGTAACAGAGTGAAGTAGAAACGTCTGCACCTGCTGAGGAAAAGGCCCTTTTCTGGCTGGGCCTCCTTACTGGGCCTTGCGCGGTGGACTGCGCCACCTGGTGGGCAGCACACAGCATGGAGGGACATCCGCTCTGGAACGCACATCACAGCTTAAGGCAGACTTGCTTCCCTTTAGCTTGTACATTCCTTTCACAGCAGCTAGAAACAGAGGGATTTTTATGAAACTTGACGAGCTGAAGTTTGGCTCACAAAGAAATAGCCCTTTGGCCCTTCTCTGACATCACTGACATCATTGGCATCACTGACTCAGTGGACATGAGTTTGAGCAAACTCCGGGAGATAGTGAAGGACAGGGGAACCTGGCATGCTGCAGTCCATGGGGGTCACAGAGTCAGACATTAGTTAGCAACTGAACAACAACAAATACATACTCTATGGAGACTCTGAAACCACAAAGTGAATAATACTAATTAAGAGCATGCACATAAAATGAAACTGATAACGGTTAAAATCAGAATTATATAAATTCTGGAAAATTTTATTGTGATTTTGCATTTTATCATTGCACATAGTAAGACTGATCACTGGCCAAATATTGATTGAAAAAATTAATTTGATTTGCATTTCCTTGATGATTAGTGATTTTGCTGGGGTAGGGGTGGCTTTCAAAATTGTTATCTTCAGAACCTGAAAGAGTTGGTTAACAATGTTAGCTAGGCTGGTACAATCTGAAGGCCAGGTTCACAGGCCTCCTAATGAGGGCAGATGCATGTGGATATGTAGGAGGAGTGGCCAGGACTCTTATTGAGGTCCCTGCACAAACAAGTGGCCGTGGGCAGTCCCAGGACAGTGCACCTGAAACCCACCTCCCTGAACAAGCAGGTCCAATGGACCAAGGGCTCTCCTCAAGAGGTGAGCTCTTTGTGATGCCACGGCTGCAGCCCTTAAGTGCCCCACATCCTCTGGAGCTATGAAGCAAGGGTACATTGAAATGGTTCTCAACAAAGGCTTCCCTCGTAGCTCAGCTGGTAAAGAATCCACCTGCAATGAAGGAGACCCCGGTTCGATTCCTGTGTCAGGAGAGTCCCCTGGAGAAGAGATGTCATCCAACCATCCAACCCACTCCAGTATTCTTGGGCTTCCCTGGTGGCTCAGTAGGTAAAGAATCCGGCTGCAATGTGGGAGACCTGGGTTCAATATCTGGTTAGGAAGCTCTCCTGGAGGAAGGCATGGCAACCCACTCCAGCATTCTTGCCTGGAGAATCCCCATGGACAGAGAGTCTGGTGGGCTATAGTCCATGGGGTCACAGAGTTGGACACAACGGAGTGACCAAGCACACAGCACTAAGTGACTAAGTTCTCAGCAAGTAAATGGATGTGGAAGTGTTATTTGCCGTGTACAGGTTCAGGTCATGACAATGTGCCCCATGATGTGTCATATGATTCTTCTTTATGACTGAGGGGAATAAATGTAAGGAAAACACTGAGTTGAAGCTATACATTGAGGATGGAAAATTGGCACGCTGAAGGTCGCTGAGTCCCTGAATCTCTGATTAGAGGAAAATCAACAAGCAGAATTATTTGCTACTGGAAAGCTTAAGCCTGTGGTGATGTGTTATATGAAGTAAACAGAAGTTTGTAAAATATTCAAATGCCTAATATCATCATGTATATCTGTTAAAGAGGCTAACTGTAAAGTCAATAATAAAAAAAAATATTGTGAAGAAAGTTTTTCAAGGAAACATCTATTCCAAAATCTAAAACTAGTAAATATTACTTGAAGTTCTGAAAGAATAAATTTAAAATATAATTTATGAATTTATTGATTTAAGACAGGTTGTGTTCTCCCTAAATAACTTTTGTGTGTTCATGATGTATCATATTTTAATTCTATGATCCTTACTTTTTTTAGATATTTTAGAGCTGGTATGAGTGTAAATTACCTTCTCATGCATAAAAATATAACTGAATAAAGCCATCAGCATAATGTTTTTCTTTATTTATATTTTGGAGGAATTGCTAAATGAGTGAAAAGCACGGTGATTCCCTTCCTGACCAGCTCCAAAGCATGACAGCTGTATTCCTCTGCTTCAGATAAGTACTGCTTTCTTGGAATCACCTCTGGTCCTCAGTACCCAAATGGGAACACATCTAAAGATTTCCAACTTTTGCCTTCTGCTCAGTTATTTGTGGTATTTTATCAAGGAGAATTTTATTCTGAGAAAAGCTGAAGTTCTCTATGCCTAACAGGCTAAAGATTCAGTGGAGAATCTGATGGTGGAAATGGGCAGCACCTTTCTGGGCATGGCTGAGCAGACTATCACCAGTGCCATTAAGAAAGAAGCTGTTGCTGCTGCTGCTGCTAAGTCGCTTCAGTCGTGTCCGACTCTGTGCCACCCCATAGACGGCAGCCCACCAGGCTCTGCCGTGCCTGGGATTCTCCAGGCAAGAACACTGGAGTGGGTTGCCATTTCCTTCTCCAATGCATGAAAGTGAAAAGGGAAAGGGAAGTCGCTCAGTCGTGTCCAACTCTTTGTGACCCCATGGACTGCAGCCCACCAGGTTCATCCATCCATGGGATTTTCCAGGCAAGAGTACTGGAGTGGGGTGCCATTGCCTTCTCTGATGAAAAGAAGCTAGGGATTTTAATTTTATGGATCAGAAGACTTGATATTGTTAAAATATCAGTTCTCTCCAAATCAATATATACAGGCTTCATTGCAATCCCATTCAAATTACAAGCAAAGCTTTTTGTCTATACATTGTTTTTTAAAGTTTATTTTTAATTGGGGGATAATTGCTTTATAATATTGCATAATATGTTTCTGCTGTACAACAGTGTGAGTCAGCCATAAGTGTACATATGGCTCCCTCCTGAACCTCACTCCCACCACCCCTGCATTCACCCTGCTAGGTATCACAGAGCACTGGGTTTAGCTTCCTGTGGTATACAGCAACTTCCCACTAGCTATCTATTTTACATTTGATAATGCATATGTTTCAATGCTTTTCTCACAACTTGCCCCATCCTCTCCTTCCTCTGCTGTGTCCACAAGTCTGTTCTCTACGTCTGTTTCTCTATTTCTGCCCTGCAAATATGTTCATCACTGCCATTTTTCTAGATTCCATATATATGTGTTAATATATAGTATTTGGTTTTTTTTTCTTTCTGACTTACATCACTCTGTATAACAGGCCCTAAGTTCATTCACTCAGTTCAACTGAGTGAGTAATATTGAGTAATATGGCTGAGTAATATTCCATGGTATATTTGTACCATGAATTCGTTATCTATTCATCTGTCAACGGACATCTACTTTGCTTCCATGTCTTGACTATTGTAAATAGTGCTGCAATGACTATTGGGATCTATGTGTCTTTTTGAATTACAGTTTTCTCTGGGTATGTGCCCAGTAGTGGGATTGCTGGGTCATATGGTAGTCTCATTCCTAGTATTTTTAGGAATCTCCGTATTATTCACCACAGTGGCTGTATCAATTTACATTCCCATCAAGAGTGCAAGTGCAAGTGTTAGTTGCCAAGAGGTGTCTGACTCTGTGTGACTCCATGGACTGTAGCCTGACAGGCTCCTCTGTCCACAGGATTCTCTGGGCAATAATACTGGAGTGGGTTGCCATTCCCTTCTTCAGGAGATCTTCCCAACCCAGGGATCAAACCCGGGTCTCCTGCCTTTCAGGCAGATTCTTTACTGTATGAGCCACCAGAGTCATGACAGGGCAAGAGGGCTCCCTTTTCTCCACACCCTTTCCAGCATTTCTTGTTTGTAGATTTTTTTGATGATGGTCATTCTCACTGGTGTGAGGTGATAAGTCATTGTAGTTTTGGTTTGCACTACTCGAATAAAGAGTGATGTTAAGCATCTTTTCATGTATTTATTGGTGATCTGCATGTCTTCTTTGGAGAAATGTCTCTTTAGGTCTTCTGTCCATTTTTTTATTGGGCTGTTTGTTTTTCTGATATTGAGATGTATAAGCTGCTTATATATCTTGGAGATTGACCTGCTTTATTTGCAATTATTTTCTCCCATCTGAGGGTTGTCATTTCATCTTGTTTATAGTTTCCTTTGCTGTGCAAGACTTTTAAGTTTAATTAGATGGGGTTTATCCCATGTATGCAAGGGTTCTTCAACATACCCTAATCAATCAATATGAGATACTATATAGGCAGATTGAAAGATAAAAACCATATGATAATCTCAATAGATGAAGAGAAAGCTTTTGACAAAATTCAACACCCATTTATGGCAAAAAAAAAAAGTCTTCATAAAATGAGCATGGAAAGACCTCAACATAATAAAGGCCATATATGACAAACCCATTGCAAACATTAATCTCAGTGGTGAAAAATGGAAAGCATTTCCCATAAGATGAGGAACAAGATAAGGATGCCCACTCTTACCACTATTATTCAATATAGTTTCTGAAGTCCTTACCCAGCAATCAGAGAAGAAAAAGAAATAAAAGGAATCCAGAATGGAAAAGAAGAAGCAAAACTCATTGTTTGCAGATGACATGATATTATACATAGAAAATCCTAAAGATACCATCAGAAAATTACTAGTAGAAAATCAATGAACTTAGTAAAGTCTTGGGATACATAATCAATACACAGAAATCCCTTGCATTCATATATATTAACAACAAAAAATCAGAAAGAGAAGTTAAGAAAACAATTCCATTTGCCATTTCAATGAGAAGAATAAAATATCTGGAAATAAACCTACCTAAAGAGACAAAGACCTGTAGGCAGAAAACTATAAGATGCTGATGAAAGAAATCAAAGATAACACAAACAGATGGATAGATGGATCAATGATATATTTATATCATGACCTTAGACTGGAAGAATCAATACTGTGAAAATGACTACACTACCCAAAGCAACCTACAGATTCAATGCAATTGCTATCAAATTAACAATGGCATTTCTCACAGAACAAAACAAAAAAAAATTTATAATTTATATGGAAACACAAAAAACCCAGAACAGCCAAGGCAATCATATGAAAAATAGAGCTGGACGAATCAACTTTCCTGACTTCAGACTACACTACAGAGCTACAGCAATCAAGACAGCATCGTACTGGCACAAAAACCAGAAGTATAGGTCAATAGAACAAGATAGAAAATCCAGAGATAAACCAGTGCCCCAGTGGCACCTTATCTCTGAGAAAAGAGGCAAGAATGTACAATGGAGAAAAGACAGCCTTTTCATTATGTAGTGCTGGGAAAACAGGACAGCTACCTGTACAGGAATGAAATTAGAACACTTCCTAACACTATACACAAAAATAAAGTCAAAATGGATTAAAAATCTAAATGTAAGGCCATAAACTTTAAAACTCTTACAGGAAAACATAAGCAGAACCCTCTGACAAAAATTGCAGCAAGATCTTCTTTGACCTACCTCCTAGAGTAATGAAAATAAAAACAAAAATAAACAAATGTGATATAATTAAATTTAAAAGCTTTTGCACAGTAAAGGAAACTATAATGATGAAAAGACAACCCTCAGAATGGGAGAAGATGATAGCAAATGAAACAACTGACAAAGGGTTAATATCCAAAATACACAAGCAACTCATGCAACTCAATATCAGAAAAACAAACAGCCCAATCAAGAAGTGGGCAGGAGACCCTAAATAGACATTTCTCTGAAGAAGACATATAGATGACCAATAAACATATGAGAAGATGCTCAATATGACTCATTACTAGAGAAATGCAAACCAAGACTAAATGAGGTATTACCTCATACCGGTCAGAATGGCCATCTTCAAAATATCAAAACTAAATGCTGGAGAGAATGTAGAAGGAAACCCTTTTGCACAGTTGTGGGAATGTAAAGTGATTCAGCCACTATGGAGAACAATTGTGGAGATTCTTTAAAAAACTAGAAATAAAACTACCATATGACCCAGCAATCCCACTACTGGGCACATACCCAGAGAAAACCATAATTCAAAAAGACTCAAGTATCCCAATATTCTTTGCAGCACTATTTATAATAGCCAAGACATGAAAGCAATCTGGATGTCTATTGACAGATGAATAGATAAAGAAGTTGCAGTGAAAAGTGAAAGTGAAAGTTGCTCAGTCATGTCTGACTCTCTGCAACCCTATGATAGCCCATGGAATTCTCCAGGCAAGGATACTAGAGTGGATTGCCATACCCTTCTCCAGGGGATCATCCCAACCCAGGGATCAAACTCAGGTCTCCTGCATTGCAGGCAGATTCTTTACCAGCTGAGCCACCAGGGAAGCCCAAGAATACTGGCATGGGTAGCCTATCCCTTCTCCAGCAGATCTTCTCAACCCAGGAATCAAACCGGGATCTCATGCATTGCAGGCATATTCTTTACCAGCTGAGCTACCAGGATATTACTTGGCTATAAAAAGGAATGCATTTGAGTCAGTTCTAATGAGGCAGACAAACCTACAGCCTATTACACAGAGTGAAGTCAGAAAGAGAAAAATATAGTGTATTAACACATATATATGGAATCTAGAAAATTGGCACTGATGAACATATTTGCAGAGCAACATGGAGACGCAGACATAGAGAACAGACTTGTAGAAACACTAGGGGAAAGAGAAGAAGGAACAAATTGAAAGAGTAACATTGAAAGGTTTATATTACCATGTGTAAAATAGAGAGCCAAAGAATTTGCTCTAGGACTCCTCAGGGAGCTCAAATCCAGGCTGTGTGACAACCCAGGGGGGTGGAATGGTATGGGAGGCAGGAGAGAGGTTCAAGAGGAAGGAGCCATATGCATATCTATGGTTGATTCATGTTGGTGTTGGCAGAAACTAACACAATATTGTAAAGCAATTATCCTCCCATTAAAAATTAAACACAAAAAAAGAACAGGGAATCATGTGTTGTGGCAACTCATCCGGCAAATGCAAAACTGAAAATTACAATTGTAATAAGTTTACTCACTTGAGTTTAAAAGTCTTTTCTTTGTTTTAGGTTCTCAGTTCAGTTCAGTTGTTCAGTCATGTCCAACTCTTTGCGACCCCGTGGACTGCAGCTCACCAGGCTTTCCTGTCCATCACCAACTCCCAGTGCATACTCAAACTCATGTCCATCAAGTTGGTGATGCTATCCAACCATCTCATCTTCTGCCATCCCCTTCTCCTCCCGCCTTCAGTCTTTCCCAATATCAGGGTCTTTTCCAATGAGTCAGTTCTTCGCATCAGATGGCCAAACTATTGGAGTTTCAGCTTCAATATCAGTCCTTCCAATGAACACCCAGGACTGATTTCCTTTAGGATGCACTGGTTGGATCTCCTTGCAGTCCAAGGGACTCTCAAGAGTCTTCTCCAACACCACAGTGCAAAAGAATCAATTCTTAGATGCTCAGCTTTCTTTATGGTCCAACTCTCTCACATCCATACATGACTACTAGAAAAACCATAACTTTGACCTTTGTCGGCAAAGTAATGTCTCTGCTTTTTAATGTGCTGTCTAGGTTGGTCATAACTTTTCTTCCAAGGAGCAAGTGTCTTTTAATTTCATGGCTGCAGTCACATCTGCAGTGATTTTGGAGCCCCCCAAAATAAAGTCTCTCACTGCTTCCATTGTTTCCCCATCTATTTGCCATGAAATGATGGGATTGGATGCCATGATCTTAGTTTTCTGAATGTTGAGTTTTAAGCCAACTTTTTCACTCTCCTCTTTCACTTTCATCAGGAGGCTCTTTAGTTCTTCTTCACTTTCTGCCATACATGTGGTGTCATCTGCATATCTGAGGTTATTGATATTTCTCCTGGTTCCACTAATCAATTAAGCCAAAGTTGAACAAGCTGAGAGGTATGCTGATGGGAAAACATTTTAGAGGCTACACATTTACATTTTACATTTGAGGTTATACCAAATTGTTACTCAATCATTGTACATGTCAGCAGTGGACTTAAAATTCTATATTTCATGAGTATTATACTCTGTGATGATTTAACTAGAGATTTCCCTTTTCCTCTTGAACACTGAGGCAAAAATATAGCTAGAAGTGGCAATGTTTGCATTTTAAGAACTTGATAAGAGTTATATAAAGTTATATCAAGCTTTATCCTAGGAATGCTTTTGTTCTCTCAGGGTTCGAATTTTGAAAAAAAGAGAAATTTATCAAGTCAACTTTCTCTAGCTGTATATGCCAGAAGACTCAGTTCTGGAATGTCAAAAGAGTTTCATCTTGGTAGTTTTCTCCAGTCTAAAGTATATTGTTACCATGTGGTGTTAATTTTTTGAAAATCATCTTTTGTCTTCGTAGGAGCATAGTTGACGATTTCCACATTTTGTACACCATAGGGGACTGCGAGACAGAATAGAGGTCTGGTTTCCCATTTTGTCAAAGTATAAGAACACACACACACTTAAATGACAGTTACTGCCACACAGTTAAGGTTTAACAATTCCAATCCCCCTCACAAACGGAGACCTCTAGACAAACCAAACTGGCCCAGTTCCCAGAAGAGAAGCAACCTGTATGGGTTCAGTTCTCAAAGGAGAATAAGCCCAGATGGAGGTGGAGGATGGGATTCCTCTGTACCCCAGAGCAGCCTACACCAGAACAAAACCAAAGGCTTGCTGAGGCTGCGGGTGCCTGTTGGGGATAGCTCCTCCAAGTTCCCCATAGTAAAACGAGGCCTTGGAAGCTGGTAAGGACTTAAGAAAGAGATGCCTGCTGATTAGGGTCGACCTGCCATGGGTACAGACTCCTGCTGACTCACCAGAAATTGTTGTCAAACAACTTTATGTGCCTGATTCATGGGAGGCCAAACAAACTGAAACTTTGGAGTATGGAGTAGAGAAAGGTTTCTTGATGGAGAGGGCATCAACCAAGAGTATGGAAGACAGAAGTTAGTCTCAGATCCATCTTGCTGGCTGACTGGGGCTGATCTATTCTTTAAATTGTTACCAGTTCTCCTGGCCCAACTGCTTTTTTGTTGTTGTTGTTACTATATGCTCACATTCTTCCAATCATTAACTCTTGATCCAGACTTTTGAGACTCAGGGGAGGCCTGAGAGACTAAAGCAAAAGCTTTTACTTCAAAAGATGGGGACATTGGGGTTTGCATGCTGTTTCATTAGGGGAACGTGATTTTGCCATAGAAAAAAGAGCTAGTACAACAGTAGGAGCACTTTGACCATCAGATCTGCAAGGCTCTCAAGATGAGTCAGAAGGGGATTTTCTGTCATAGGGAGGGGTGAATAAGGCTAGAAAGAACAGGGTCTGTTCTGAGTGGGTGGTGTGATCCCATAGTTGAGTAGTATGTTCCCAGGTGGGTATTAAGGAGGGCTGTTTTACATTGCAGTGCTCGTAGTAAGCCCATATTGAGGGGTCTTGGAGGAAGGCCGTTTCCCTGGATTGGTGAGTGAATACAGTCAATTCAGCTAATCATTTATGAGAATGGGAATTTAGAAGGTCTGTGTGTAGCCTCACTCTAGATAAATAATAGGGAGCATCCATGAGTCTTGCCTAAGTCATATAGGGCAGGTGGTGGGGGGATCAGTAAATCATTTCTAGGAACATAAAGGAAGTTTCCTAACCTTTACAGTTTCCAGGAGCACTGACTTAGGGAAAGTTTAGCATCATCACTATGAGTTGTTTCAAATTACTTTTACTCAAATATCTTACATAAATTGTTTTAAATGGCATACTGTTTGCTATTGTTACATGATAAAAATTTATCATCATATGGAAAAACTCAGAGCCACAGATGTGCATCTGGACCAAGCTACCTTTTCCAACTGACTGGACATTCAACAATGATTTAAACGTCTTTTTACTGGCCATTTCTTTTCCCAAAAATAATGATTATAATTAAGATAACTGAAGACTTATCTGGGTTGCCTGTGTATAACAAATTCTGAAATGATATATTAAACCACAAACACTTTTTTTTTTTTTTTTGAGGCCAGGCTGTATGCAAGGGCCTCTCAGTAGTCTAATTGCATTAGAGAACTTGCCAACACTTAGTGGCAGCCTCAGGGAGAGATTGAAGAGGGAGAAAGTGATGAAATATGGGCTTCTTTGTGAAAGTTCCTAGAGCACAGGACTTAACCGGCTCCTCTTTCATCTGTACACACCTCATGGTGCTATGTATTAGATTAGGCACTTCATCACAAATCTTGTTCTTAATTCACCCACAGAATAAAGTGTCCTCAAAATAGACACTCCAAAATGATTCATTTTGCCACCTCTTAGTTCTATTTCTTCCTACTGGCAAGAAGAAATCAATACTGGTTTCCTGAGCACCAGGGCAGAGAGCTTTCTGAAGAGCTTTCAGATTTTGCCCTCCTTCATCTTTCTACAAAGCTTATATCTGAGCAGCAACAATGGGTTGAGGACAAGTCTGCATATGTCACAGGTGGTCTGCCGTATGTCAAGTCTAAAAGCACTGTGGAGTCTAGGGGTCTATGAATTGTTCAGTAGTTAAAACTCTGATGTTCATAGGCAAAGGCCAGGAGTTCCATCACCATCAAGACAGTGGATTTCAACCAAAAACCCTTTGTTCTTCAGGCCCACTTTATTTCCTGATAGTGCCTGGTAAATGAATTTCATTGACCACAGTGGGGGGAAGGAGGCCAACTTCTGTTTGGTCTCAGGAGGCTCCCTCCCTCCCAACACCAGCACCCCTGCCCCCAGATGTCTCTCTACTGCCAGTCTACTGATGTTGCCTTTCACTGGTGAGATCTCTACTCTTTATATTACCAGTGGCTTCCCTTTTCACAAATGCTTCCCTGGAAGCATTTCCTCTATGAAAGTTTTCTTTGATTTCCTACCACTGCAGAATCATGAAAGAGGGTAAGAAAGAGACAGAAGGTCAGTAAAAACCAACCCCCTTGCTCATTCACACCACAACATCTGCAACTTATTTTAGTGTCCCTTAGTACTAAATAAAGTCCAGAGTGATGTGGGAAGAAAAACTAAAAACAAGGATTACATTCTAGTGTTCTAATCCTCTTCCTGCCTTACCTTGGGCATTTGAGACTGTTTGCATCTCTGAGAGAGGACCACCAAGGAGGGAAAAGGTGGTCTTTTCATAAGTTTACATAAATGAGGTGTAAAAAAGAAAAAAACAACCCAGCAACATGTAAAGGAAACAAAGGAAAGACTGCGGGAATTTTTTCACTGAAAATGTAAGACTGGAAGAGGATGGAAGATAAATCCAAGAAAGTTGAGGTGGGTAGGGAGGGAATGAGCTGAGTGTGGGGCATTTTGGGGCCTGAGAGGAAGAGAGAGCTCAAGAACCAGCCAGTGCTAATGACAGGGACAGGGATGAAGACAAAAGGATTTGCTTCTCAGAAGTTCTGCTGTGGACTTTGTACTAGCTCTTGTTGGTTTTCTCTTAAGAGGCTGGTTGGGGAAGCAACTATCATGGGGTCTGTCACCCCTTCCTGGGATTGCACCTCTAGGGTCCTAGGCCCAGAACATTGTCCAGCCCACTAGTTTATCTGCCCCTGTAGGAAGGAGACAGGGTTTTTGCCTGCAGCAGGGAGGGAAGCATGCAACCCATCACCTGGTGTTGACATTAGGAGATCAGGAGACACTGTATACCACAGACCAGACTTGGTTCTTGCTGAGTCTCTCCTCTGTGAATAAAGTAGTGTTCGGACCAATGCTTTGCTTCTTGAGCTCTCTTTAGCTACTCCAACCCCACAGGGGAGGCAGTGGGTGCAGCCTGCAGTGGGCAGACCATTACTAGTGGTGGGCAGCACTGTATATCTCACCTCCATTAACTGGGACCCTCACCAGGGTTTGAGAGCTGGAGCTTCCCACTGGACAAAACAAGTGAAAATTCACATTTTGTATTCAGATATTTATATTTATATTGAGATATTCTCAGTTGCAATGTGGGTTTTACTTGAATGTTTGAAACAGGGTGACCTGAGGTCCTGTGGTTATACAGTTGCAACTGCCAAGGGCAAACACAGAGACTCCAACTTCCTGTTCTTCATCTCATGATTGATCAGTAATTAAAACTGCTTCTCATAGTTGGCTAAAATAATAACTGAGATGTCCCCTTTCAGGAAACAACCCCAGTTACAAATCACCTCATCTCTAGCTTGTTTACTCCTCACAGAAAGCAGCAAGTCCACCCTTCTGAGATGTTGATCTGTGGATCTGGTGTGTTCTCTTCATTGCAATAACCTAAAAAAATCAGTCTCCCTACTTTGCCCAACATTTTTGCCTTTGCTACAGCAAGGGAGATAGCAACATGTTTCTAGGATGGCTGGGACTGACCCTCTCCCTTCAACATTCCATTCATTCATCTAGTTTTTTCTTCCAATGAACCAATATCTAAATTCCTCTGCTTGGCCTACATCTTGCAGGGTCAGACCCAGGGTTCCTCTTCCCTAAAGTCACTCTGCTATGACAGGAACACTCCAACATACGCTTGCCTTGGGGGCTTACTTCCTGAGGACTTGGCTGCTCCTTCCTTCTCTAGAAATTTCCACATCTGGTCCTTCACTTTGTTTCTGTCCAGATGTCCTGTCCCCAACCAACCTAGATAAAACTGCTGACTGCATCTTTCTTCCCAGAGCTCACCTCTGCCTGAACATTTATTTAATCTACTTTTTGCCTCTCTTGAAGACAAACACCATTAGGGCAGGTGTCTAGAAGATTGTCCAGCACAAAGAACAAACTCAGTAAGTGATTGTCACTCACCTACAGAGAGGAGAGCCCAGCAGAGCTAATGCACCAGCACAGGTGAGGCTTGGTGTTGACATGGGATCAAGACCATGTAATAACATGGGAAATTTTGATTACATAAAGTATAGCAAAACCATCAAATCTATGCTTATAGTTACCTCTGGTTTGGGGAGGGTGATGTTATTGAGAAGGATAGAGAGTAATCTTGGGTTAAACGCAGTATTTTTTTCAAGTAAGATGGGTAGTACATACATAGATAATCATTATATTTTCCAATTTTTTATGCCTGAATTATTTATAGTAATAAAAAGTGAGTGAATTGGAAAAGAAAAGATGTAAATAGCACAGAGGAAAATGTTTCAGAAAGTTTTAGGAACCGGTGTGGTGGCTAGAGGAAGATGACTATTTTTAAGATAGTCTTAAATGGAAGCTCCATACGGTCAGAATTTTTTGTTTGTTTTTACTTTCCCAACTTCAGAACCAGGAAACATTGCCTGGAACATAAAAAAACATTAAATAAATGTATTTAAATTAAAAAATGAATGAATGAATGAAGCCTACCAAGTCATGTCTGTATGTGGGTGGAAATGGGGTGGTAGATGATGCAGAGGAGAGCAGTTTCTTTTCAGAAAAAGTACAACTCCTGAAAAAATGAGGGCTTAAGATTCAGAGTGCACACGAGGCCTTTGATGAAGCCAGAGGCACTGCTATTACTTGATAGGACAGAAATTTGGATCCAGCTGCAGAAATAAATTTGTAAATTTACTAATGACAAGGTTCTTTTTTGAGGATTTCCATGAACTCAATGGAGTAAAATTGCAAATGGGAGTTGATAAATTGTGAGGTCTTGAAGGAAAGGAGGCATGGAATCTTCCCAGAGCAAAGAAACATGAACTTTTTAAGTGAGCTGCAGCTCCTCCCTCTGACCCATAGGCTCACCTCTCCTTTCTCTATCTTGCTTCTGGCCCAGAAGCTGGCTGACATAGGCAACATCAATGGTGTCC
Source organism: Cervus elaphus (assembly GCF_910594005.1). Taxonomy (NCBI): domain Eukaryota; kingdom Metazoa; phylum Chordata; class Mammalia; order Artiodactyla; family Cervidae; genus Cervus; species Cervus elaphus. Next base: position 2,308,450 of record NC_057847.1, read on the forward strand.
AACACCCTATAATTCCGGTTGGGTTTGGCCAACGGAAATTGCTGGCAGGAGCTAGAAGAAAAGGGGGTTGATATTGGTATTTCTTTTCCTCTTTTCTGCAGACTGCAAGTTTGCTGTATCATTTGACCACATATTGTCTGGAGGCCCTCTTCACACAGCTTTAGGAAGTGATAATGCTATTTCACCCTTACAAGCTGCAGGCACTTCACTCCCCTTTGTAGTTTCTTAATACTGTGCCCATACTTTGCAAAGAATCACTTCATCAAACTCTTCTCATACTTTGCAGTTTGACTGTGCTCTCTGTTCCCTGCCTAATCCATAACCTAAGTGGATCCAGGAAATAAACTCACATAGTAACAATCGGAACTATTTTCCTCACATTTCTGAGGGAGGCAGGGTTAACCTCCTTTCTGGAGGGAATGGAATCATGCTGCTCATGGCTACAGCAGCATTGCTATCCCTGAAGGTCAGCAGGAGGACAAGACATTGGACCCCAGTGTCCAATGGACATTGATCACCAAGGTGTCTGGAATCACATGGCTTCTGACAGATAAACAGGGAACAGTATCGGAACTGAAAGCCAAGGATAATGTCTTCAACTGATAGCATGAGTGGTTGGTCAGAAAGCTCTGAAGGCAACTTGGAAGGAGCCAGCATATCTGGTGAGGCCCAGGCTCAGAGCCTGACTATGAGATTTGGCAATGATGCTGGTGGGGAAGAAGTGGGACCCTGATAGTGGGGCAAAGATATGTAATTAAACTCAGACCTACCTGAGAACACTGAACCAAAAACCTCTGACTGGACCTCCCTCAGCACTGTACAGGAGAGCAGCCTCATCGGGTAACAACCATTTTGTGGCTCACTTGATTTAGTATTTCCCAAGATGATATGAATTTGCCTCAAGACTTATGCCCCAAACCCCTCATTTCTCCAGGGGTCTAAGAAACTAGTATGTCCTGTTAATGAGGTATAAAGTCTACTTCAAGAAAAACTATCTTGCTTATTGAAAAAGTTCCCACTCTGTGTAGGGAGTACATAAGGAATTGGAGTCTGTGGATATCACACAATAAAGGATGAAGTATAATGCTTCAACAAGTCAACACTTACTTGGAATTTGAAATTAAATGTGTTGGGTTGAGCACTTGCAAGAGGTGTATTTTGCCAAAGTCTTCACTTTTGTCTCATGTTTAAAGGGTTTGCTAACAAAATAATCCACTTGCTATATACAAATAAATAATACAAATATTTATTAGAGAATTATCTAGCTTGCATTAAATATACTAACATTAAAAGAAAAGAGAGAGAGAAAGAGCAGAGAATACGTCACCAAATTGGGTTTTGACCAACACGCAGACTGAATCAGCACTGGGAAGTCCTGTGTCACAGCACATCTGGAGTCCCAACTGGGAAAAGATTCCAAGGAAGTGCATCTACTCCATGGGTGAGACTTCAAAGATATCACCATCAACCTGTGACCAAACTGCAAGCCTGGTTTCATGTTAATGTTGTTTGTTTTGTCTTGTAAAACTTGGAATGTTGTTAAGTCTGGGGCTTGGTTGGCCAGGCCCCCTCCAGGGGCTCAACAATCTCGAAATTCTTCCCCCATCTTATCTATGGTACTACAAGTCTTACACAAACATCAGGCAGTCTCTCCTGGTCACTCCCAGCCTGGGCAGTGTCCAGGCAGGTTGGAAGCAAGATCAGAGGCCTGCTCTGCTCTTTTGCCTGTGAAGCCTGAAAACGACTACTATTTTATTTCCCTAGTGAGGTGTAAATTCTAGGTACAGCTGGTTAGTTCTTGGTATATATACAAAGGAATCCAAAGGCTTGGACTGACTGTGTCTGATCTACCCCACTGCTCCATGCATTCTCTGCCAGAGAATCCAGAGGCCACTTCCTTCATGAAGGCATCAGGCGTGGCAAGGCATAGAGGAAGACACAGCATCCATGGAAACCTCTGTTATGACTGTGCTCTGGAGAGTTGTTGAGAGTAGGGGACACAGTAATGGAAGTGAGTCCTCTTTTCCCAATGGTGATAATGTGATCCCAAGGCAAAAGAGGTACTTCATTGGGAAGCACTTCATTGTCACAGTCAGGGCGGGCACATTGACCACAGTGAGCTTCAGAGACGTATGCCAAAAGGCAAGTTGATCATAGAGTTCATAATAATGAATTACATGGGTAGCTTCACACATAAAAGTGGATGGAATCTGGATCTGATAAGAAGTATCAAGGATCCTAAGAAGGATTAATGACCTCAGCCATTTCCTAGACCTAAGTGTATTCTTCAACGGGAGGCCATATTCCTTTGAGATCGAATTCTTCAGCACAGCTGAGGACATGCTTGTGATCTCACATCTTCTTCGGAGGAAGGTGTGGTAAAAGAGCATAGCCATTTGCAGCCATTTAACAGGAACTTGTCTGCTGATGTGCTCCTGCCCTGTTAGTTGTTTGGCCTGAGGCGACCCAGCCTAAAGTCTACAAGCTCTATGGTAGGGCTAAAGGCAACCTCTGAAAGGACTTAAGCCAATACGCGCCTCCCAGAACTGCTGCTGCCAGAGCCTGTGACAGGCCACTGCCAACCCACACCTCAAACACTCACAGGTAGATCTGGATCAGTCTCTTGTGGGGTCACTGCTCCTTTCCCCTGGGTCCTGGTACACACAAGATTTTGTTTCTGCTCTCCTAGAGTGTCTGCTTTCCCCAGTCCTGTGGAGTTTCTGTAATCAAATCTCTCTGTTCCTCAATGTCAGATTCCCTGGGGATTCCCAGTCCCTTTGCCAAATCCCCAGGTTGGGAAGTCTGATGAGGGGCCTAGGACCTTCATAACAGAGCAAGAACTTCTTTGGAATTACTGTTCCAAAGTGTGTGTCACCCACCTATTGGGTATAGGATTTGATTTCAATTTGATTGTTCCCCTCCTACTGTCTTGTTGTGGCTTCTCCTGTGTCCTTGGATGTAAGGTATCTTTTTTAGGGGTGTTCCAACGTCCTCCTATCAATAGTTATTCAATACTAGTTGCAATTTTGGTGTTCTTGCAAGAAAGGATGAGTGCATGTCCTTCTATTCCACCATCTTGGGCTTCCCCATCACCCATCAGCAGACAATTGTATTAAAAATTTACTGAGCATGGCCCTGCCCACCAAAGCAAGACCCAGTTTTCCCCAAAGCCAGTCTCTCCCATCAGGAAGTTTGCACAAGCCTCTTATCCTCATCCATCAGAGGGCAGACAGAAAAAGCAAGAACTACAATCTCACGGCCTCCAGAATGAAAACCACAATCACTGAAAGCTAAACAAAATGATCATATGGGCCACAGCCTTCTGTAACTAGTGAAGCCATGAGCCATGACATACAGGGTTAACCAAGATGAGCAGGTCATGGTGGAGAGTTCTGACAATACATGGTCCACTGGAGAAGGGAATGGCAAACCACTCAAGCATTCTTGCCTAGAGAACCACATAAACAGTATGAAAAGGCAAAAAGATATGACACCAGAAGATGAGCCCCACAGGTCAGAAGGTATCCAATATTCAACTGCAGAAGAGCAGAGAAATAGCTCAGGAAAGAATGAAGCAGCTGGACCAAAGAGAAATGACTCCTAGTTGTTGAGTGTCTGGTGGTGAAAGTAAAGTCTGATGCTGTAAAGAACAATATTGCATAGGAACCTAGAATGTGAGGTCGGTGAATCAAGGTAAATTGGATGTAGTCAAACAGGAGATGGCAAGAGTGAACATTGACATTTTAGGAATCAGTGAACTAAAATGGATGGGAATGGGGGAATTTAATTCAGATGACCATTATATCTCCTCCTGTGAGAAAGGATCCCTTAGAAGAAATGGAGTAGCCCTATTGTCAACAAGAGAGTATAAAATGCAATACTTGGGTGCAATCTCCAAAACAACAGAATGATCTCGATTCATTTCCAAGGCAAACCATTCAACATCACACTAATCTAAATCTATTCCCCAACCACTGATACCAAAGAAGCTGAAGTTGAACAGTTCTATGAAGACCTACAAGACCTTCTAGAACTAACACCAAAAAAGATATCCTTTTCATCACAGGGTCTGTCATTCAATCACCAAGTCATATTCAACTCTTCCCAATCCCATGGACCGCAGAACACCAGGCTTCCCTGTCCTTCACCATCTCCCAGAGTTTGCCCAAATTCATGTCCATTGAATCAGTGATGCCATCCAAACATCTCATTCTCTGTCACCCTCTTTCTTCTGTGTTCAATCTTTCCCAGCATCAGGGTATTTTCCAATGAGTTGGTTCATAGCATTGTACAGGAGTCAGTGATCAAAACCATTCCAAAGAAAAAGAAATGTAACAAGACAAAATGGTTCTCCTAGGAGGCCTCACAAATAGCTGAGAAAAGAAGAGACATTAAAGGCAAAGGAGAAAGGGAAAGATGCACCCAACTGAATGCAGAGTTCCAGAGAACAGCAAGGAGAGAAAAGAAAGCCTTCTTGAAAAAAAAAAAAGAAAGCCTTCTTAAGCGAACAATGCAAGGAAATAGAGGAAAACAATCTATCTCTTAAAGAAAACTAGAGATACCAAGGGAACATTTCATTCAAAATGGGCACAATAAAGGACAGAAACAGTAAGGACCTAACAGAAGCAGAACAGATTAAAAAGAGGTAACAGGAAAACACAAAACTGTACAAAAAAAATCTTAATGACCTGGATAACCATGATGATGCAGTTACTCACCTAGAGCTAGACATCCTGGAATGTGAAGTCAAGTGGGCCTTGGAAGTATTACTATGAACAAAGCTAGGTAGAGGTGATGGAATTCCAGCTGAGCTATTTCAAATCCTAAAAGATGATACTGTTAAAGTGTTGCACTGAATATGCCAGAAAATTTGGAAACTCAGCAATGGCCACAGAACTGGAAAAGGTCATTTTTCATTCCAATCCTGAAGAAAGGCAATGCCAAAGAATGCTCAAACTACCATACAATTGCACTCATTTCACATGCTAGCAAGGTAATGCTCAAAATCCTTAAAGCTAGGCTTTAGCAGTATGTAAATAGACAACTTCCAGATGTACTAGCTGGATTTAGGAAAGGTAAAGAAACCAGAGGTCAAATTGCCAACATCCACTGGATCATAGAAAAGGCAAAGCAATTCCAAAAATGCATCTACTTCTGCTTCACTGACAACACTTAGAGATGACAACATTTAAATTACATGCAGAATACATCAATGAAAAACCCACCATGACGAATCCCAAGCTGGAATCAAGACTGCCAGGAGAAATATCGGCAACCTCAGATATGCAGATGACACCACTCTAGTGGCAGAAAGTGAAGGGGAACCTAAGAGCCTCTTGGTGAAGATGAAAGAGGAGAGTGAAAAATTAACACTCAACATTCAAAAAACTAAGATTATGGCATCTGATCTATCACTTCATGGCAAATGGATGGGGAAATAATGGAAATAATGGAAACAGTGACATATTTTATTTTCTTGGGCTCCAAAATCACTGAAGATGGTGACTGCAGTCATAAAATTAAAAGACTTGCTTGCTCCTTGGAAGAAAAGCTATGACAAACATAGATGACGTATTAAAAAGCAGAAAAATCACTTTGCGGACAAGGTCTGTATAGACAAAGCTATGGTTTTCCTGTAGTCATGTATGAATGTGAGAGTTGGGCCATAAAGACAGCTGAGTGCCAAAGAATTGATACTTTTGAACTGTGGTATTGGAGAAGACTCTTGAGAGTCCCTTGGACTGCAAGGAGATCAAATCAGTCAATCCTAAAGGAAATCAGCCCTGAATATTCATTAGAAGGACTGATATTGAAGCTGAAGCCCCAATACTTCAGCCAACTGATGAGAAGAACTGACTCATTGGAAAAGACCCTGATGCTGGGAAAGATTGAGGGCAGGAGGAGAAGGGGACAACAGAGGATGAGATGTTTGGATGGCATCACCAACTCGATGTATATGAGTTTGAGCAAACCCTGGGAGATACTGAAGGACAGGGAAGCCTGGCATGCTGCATTTCATTGGATTGCAAAGAGTCAGACACCTCTTAGCAACTGAACAACCACAATAACAGTTATTTGTACATTGATGAAAAGAGATTTTCTTTTCTAGTATTAAGTTTCTGTAATTCTCAGTGACCCAAATGCCCTCTAGTTCCTTATACAGAGTAGCAGCCTACAGAGGTCAAATGGTGGGTGCATTCTTGGTCTAGGCTCATACAATACTTGATTCTATGAAGTAGTAGACCCATCTTGAGGTTATTTCCCCAGCTCCAGAGTGAGTCCTGGGATAGGTAATATGATAAATAACTGTCAGACACTCCAAATTTGTTCTCTTTTATATTAGGAAGCTTCTCATCCATACCAAGAGAGTAAAACAAAAAAAAAATACACCATCTCAATTTCCTTTCTCAATGGAAAATTTAAAGGCTAATACCAATCAGTGACTTAAAATTACCCTGCAAAGTGAGAGACAAATTGCACTAATCACACACAAAAATTAAAAAATACAATTCTTGGAGGTCCATTTTCAATCTTGTAGGAAACATATAACACATTGGAGAAGCTACTCCAACCCATTACCAGATGACCTCCTGAAGCTGCAAATTTTGAGGGACACTCAACCAAATAAAATTCCTACAGCAGGCCCCGCTGTCAAGCAAGCTGCCTTGCCAATTGGGCCTTCTCAATGGCATAGCACATTGAAGGAGTCCCAGTGTCTCTGGCTGACCTCAATGGGGATATCACAATGCAGAGCATGAATGGCTGGATAAGGTCCACACCCTCCCATTCTGACTACTAGTCTTCACTGTAAAAGCAGCTCTTGGCTGCTACTGGGCCCTTCTACAGATTGAAGACCTTATTGTGGGAAACATTGCCACCAGACAAAGTTGAACTGTGTGCTGTAAACCAAATATCCTCTAACCAACTGATCCATAAAGTTAGGCATGCACATTGTCTTCTGTTATGTGGTGTTTAGGAGACTGGGGCCCAAGATCTGCAAGGCACCCACAAATTGCAAGAGGAAGTGATTCCAATTCCCATGGCAGTTGTATCTGTTGCTTGGCTACCTGTCCCTCCACCCCTGCCTGCACATGGCCTTAATCTGGATAGAGGTGCTTTTCAAACCTGCACATAGCTTCTAATGCAACTCAAGAAGGACATGATCTTCATATGCAGTAGAAGAACACTCTTTATCTTGAATTCAGACTGTGTGTCCCCATGGTCCTTGGACCTTCAGGGTTTATACATGAGGCATCAGAACAATGTTTAACTCTGCCGTTTCAACATTCATAGAAAAGCCATTTGTTCCTTCAGTGCTGTCTCTTTCTGTCATTATGAAATAGGATTTAATAGGTACTGGATCATTTACCTATTAATTTTGGAGACAGTGTAAGGAGAATTGACAAACTTGATAGAAAATCTGGTGGCACTTTCATTGTTTCTTTTATTGCAGACATGAACATTTTTTTCATTTGCTGAAGAACGAAAATGGTGTACAGAGCTAAGTATCTTCCATCTGCCCATTCAGATTTACTCTCCTTCTACTTGTCCTGCTGTATCCACAGGAGCAGACCTATGTGGACAAGATCAACAGTTCCTCTACCGAAAACTAAGAGACTAACCAATTCTAAGACCTTTTCTCAAGGGGCAGTATGTTTTAAATATTTTTAATGTTTCCTTACAAATTGTATGCCCTTCCCAAGAAAAGTATGCATTAGGAGTATACACAATTTGAATTCTTAATATTTTAACATAAAAAGTTAGATGTGAAGGAATTATATGTGAAGTTAAATGTGAAGGAAAGCAGTCACTTCAGGAGAAGTGACATTTAAACAACACAAGCCTTTTGTGTCTTTTCCTATAGAACAGAGCAAGATATATATTGAAATATACACATTTTCCTATAGTAGAATCTTGGGTAAGTTATCTTGTATTTATCACAGCTTCACCCAAATAAGAATGTAGATAGCAAAATCTCCATTCCAGAGCACCCCCATGGTAAGCACCTTTTTTTCTCCAAAGAGTGGTTTTGTGGCAGTTTTCTACTGACATTGATGATGGGTCAAGTTTCCCTTAGTCTTCATACATTGTATATCTACTAATTCCATCCCATCACGACATGAGCAACAAGGAGGTAACACATCCCCACCATGCAGGAGACAGCCATCATTGGAAAGCCCAGCCTGAAACACAGAGAAGTGGATTATGGTATCTGGTGTCTGGAGAGTACTGTGAGATCTGAATTCATAATTATATTATTGCAAAAGAATGTGGCCTTAAGAGCTTTATATCTCCATAAAGGTAATTGTCTCTTATTTCTAGAAATCAAAAGTTGGGTTCAGCCTAGATGATGTGGATGCATGCCTCCATGAGATAGCCCCTACTGTATCCCCCAAATAAATTTCAGTTCATTTTGGCAGCACTATTTTACAGGCACCACCAATGACTATTTTACCCAGTTCCTGCATCCAAATTGCAGGGGTGCCATAAAAAAACAAGCAGGCAGGGCCTGGGACCCCAGAGCAAGCCCAGCTCCCTCAGAGCAGATCCTCCTTTGCAGGAGCTGGCATCAGCTGCACTCCGCCATCCAGGGACTCCTCTCTGTGCTATGCTCCTGAGAGGTACCTGCTCCCAGGCTGCCCCCAGTCTTCAATATTCCTAGATCCTTTCAATCATGAATTTTTTCACTAGGTAATGCCATACAGGATGTCACAGTCTCATTATGCACCCTCAACCTGGACAGTCAAGGCACAAATCCCCATTGGAATGTTCAAAAGAACAGCATAAAATACCAATGTCTTGCTGACTAATAAAACATACTTATATTAAATATGTGTGGCTTATTTTTAATTACTTAAGCTTAGGGACTATATAAACAGAAAATTTAAATAAATTTTTGAAGTACCTGAAAAATTCCATGAAAGAGAATCCATATCCATGCTGTTCTGCAATTCCTGCACAAACCACATTTGCTGATGCTCCAATCAGTGTCCCATTACCTAGAATCAAAATTCAAAAAGCATAATAAAATCTCAGTTCATCTTGGAGGTAGACTTCTATTCTCTTTTGTTCTGTAATACTTGAACCATCACACAGACTTTTGATTTGATGATTATAGTTCATTATGAAAGTGATTGCTTGTGCGAATATCTGCAGGGAACACAAAAAACACCAGCAAACAGAAGATAAATTCATTGCTTGTAAGTGTTCATTTTTGAATAGGGCTATTGTTGTTGAATGTGATAGGAAAGAAGAAATGCTAAGGAGAACTAGCAAATCACCATGGGACATGGTGGCATATATCTTCCAGAGGAAAATGAAAGTAGATTCACCATGAGAAATACAAGTAGGTTCTCATCTCAAATGAAAACCACCACCACTCCAGGTCAGGACATGTACCAGGAAATCCTTTGTGTGTATGGAAAGATGGATGTAAGCAATCAGGATAATATAATGCTTCTCTGGGTGGGCCTTTTTGACAGAATGCATGATCTTCAGGGAGACTAACGTGCACACGTATATACAAGTGTGGCCTCAGTGAGGGATATGACTCAAGCCTGACACTCAACAGAGAGATGGGATCAGGGAAAGGCAGAATCTACTGGGTGAAGCCCTTTGGGATCTTTTATCCACTAACCACAGAGGTCAGTGTTTGGGGATGGGTGCAGAACCCAGGCATAGCCAAGTTAGTTCAGTTCTGGCATTGTGCATCACTGAGGACTGTGAACTAGGAGACACAAATCTGCAACTGCTAACAGCCCTTATTGGCCTGAGGAGATGGCTTTTTAATACTGGACAGCAGAGCAGGAGGGTGAGGATCAAGGAAGCTGTGCCCCAAGGTGCTATGTTGGCCCAGAACTCCACACTGGAATACGGAGGATGGAGAGAGGTAAGGAATAAATGATAAGCTGTGTCACCTATGAGGTTTATCCTGTCCCTCCCCCCCCCCACTTAGTCCTTACACTGTCCTGAAATACACAGACATCCAACACAACCACCAGGTCCATAGGTAGGCAGGGCAAAGGCTCACGGTTTAACTTCACTCTTCCTGATTTTATTCCATATAAGAGTTCAACCTAGTTTCCATGAAAACTCCTGAAATAGCACACCATATCCACTTACATGCTTGCTCTAAGGATGAAATATATTTGACATGTCAATAATATAAGACTTTGGATCTTAGGAGCTTAATAAAAATCTTCAGGGTCTCCTCAGAGCTCTGCACCCCACAAGCCCAAGCCCCAGTCTGCTGTGCTCACTGTGTTTCTGATGGTCCATTTCATGACAATCCTCCTGTACCTCAGTGTAATTCAAAGTGTATGGACCCACCCAGAATTTTAGGAAGGGTGCAATAGAGGTGGGAGGTCGGGAGGGGCAAGCCCATCACCAAGGGGAGGGATAGCTGCCCCATAGCAGGGGAGGGCATGGCAGACCAACATTCAAACTGCTTGGGCAGGACAGATTTTAGGGTGGCAAAAATTAGGCATAGACCCTGATTGGTGGACAGTCCAGACTATAAGATGTTGCCTTGTTCCAGGTAGTTAAATGATGATACCCCCTAGCCCCATAGAGAAGCCCACACCTTAGTCCTCAGAACATGTGCTTATGTCATTATGTTACTATGTATGGCAAGAAGGTCTTTGCAGAAGTATTTCAGGTTATAGATCTTGAGATGCGGGGTTACTCTGAATTATCTGAATGGGCGCAACTGACTCACGTGAACCCTTAAAAGTAGGGAACTTTCTCAAGCTAGAAGCAGAAGAGAAGCCTCAGAGGGAGAGTCATAGAGATCCGGGAGACTCCAGGGAGCTGCAGCAATACAGGGGTAGGAGAGATCCCAGAGGAGAGCTGGAGGGAACCCAGGGTAGAGAGTGTGAGAGATCCAAGGGGGTGGAAGAATTCCCACCATGAGACTTCCATATAACATTGCTGGTTCTGAGATTTAGATCCAAAGGCCATAACCAGAGAGGCCTCGAGGAGCTAAGGGCAGCCTCAGCTGACAGCCAGCAAGGGACTGGATATTTAGTCCTACACCTCCAAGGAACTGGATTCTGCCAACAACCTGAGTGAGTTTGGAAGCAAACACATCCTAAAAGTCCCCAAAGTTTATCTATTTTTTATGACCAGAACTGAGTCTGGATTTCCATCTCAGTTCTGAGATCTGCCTCGGCTCCCACCTTCCCCCTACCCAAGACTTCCATTAGCATCTTCCTAACTGCCTCACCCTAGGCAGGCTCTCCCTCTCACCCTAGCAGGTCATTCCACATGGAAATCAGCTCATATCCTTCAGGGGCTCACAGGGAGCCTGTTAACAAAGACATGGCACAATGTATGAGGTGGGCAGTGGGCTTGAGATCAGACAGGCAGAGAGAAAATGCTCAGGGGGCTGAGCACTGAGGTCCTCAGTGTCCCCATGGAGAAAGCGAGGCACAGAGTAGCAACATGCTGACATGCGAATGTTCCTCAGAGGGCCCTGCCAGCCTCCATCGCAGAGCACACACCTCAATAGCTGAGTAGCATCTGCTTTGCACCCCAAACGTTGCTACTCCAGGATTTAACACTGAAAACTCTCCTGAATAAAACAGAATGTCACACATAATTCAAGGTCACATTCAAGAACTTGAGTGAGCTCTAAAAAATAAAAGGCAACACTTTCTTTCTCTCATGTTAAGGATTAATATTTGAAAAATACTCCTTTTGGATCAAAATGGTGGAGGAGAAGGACATGGAACTCACCTCCCCCAGCAAACACATAAAAATATATATCTACATGTAGAACTAATTTCACAGAAAACCAACTGAAAGCTGACACGAGATCTCTTACACAACCGAAGCAGCAGGAAAGATTCCCATGTAACTGAGCAGGATAGGAAAAAGGCATTGGGATGAGACTGGCGCCTCTGGGAGGAAGTTGTGAAAGAGGAAAGGTCCACACAGGTGGTCCCTCTCCCTGGGAACTCCCCCTTTCCTTCATAGAGGTCTTCTAGGACAGAGAGATGGACAGGAGGGGCATGAACTCTACTTGCAAGGAGTGCATGTGTATCCGTTGATGTACATGAATCAGTTGCTACCTCACGCCACTTCCCACCCCACACAGGCCCTGAGCAGGGCTTCTAATGTGCCCTGCCCAGCTAGGCAATGAAACACAGGCTTCAGCAGAAGGACCCTGGGAGAGAATATGGTCTAGTTCCAGAGGGCTTGGAGTGTAGTCCAGGCCAAAACTCAGAGCTCATCATTAGCACACACAGAGCTGGGCATAAGTCTGCCATAGGAGCCCCATCATTGGCACATGCAAGTTAGAGCGTAAGTCTCCATAGGAACATTACTATCAGCACGCTCACAGCACTGCACAGCTCCAGTGTTGCCAGGCGTGTGACCTTGACTATGGCAACTTTGGCAGCAGTGGACTTTGTTGATGCATCAACCAGCTGGTTGGTGGCATCACAGAATCACTTATCTACCATGAAGAGTCCCTAGGGTGTGGTACAAAGTAATTCCTTTCCCTGTGGGAGCCCTTCAGTTCTGCCCACCTCCAATGCAGCTTAGAGCTAGATCTGGGATAGACAGGTCCTGGAGAGCCCTACCACAGACGCAGCCTAGGCCCCAGGGGGCAGACCAGCAGTCACAAAACCTTGCCCCCCAGCAACAGTCTAGCAAGAGGTCTGGGTTGAATACAACAGAGGAAGAGACACAACCTTGGGCTGCTTCTGGCAGAACTGCAAATGGCTGCATGGGTGGCATATAGACCTGATGTGCACATACAGGGCTCACTTCCTTCGTGCTCACCTCCTTAGGAATAGAGCACACACTTCAGGGCAATAAAGCCACATGGAACACAATTCTCAGTGCTTCTACTCCAACTAGAAAACAGACCCTGTCCCATGGAATTAACTGCCATGGAACAGAATAAAGAAAAAGAATGAAAAGAAATGAGGACACAACATTGTTTGTTTGGTGCATTTCACCAATGTTTGAATAATAGGGATGCCAGAGGACAAAGAGAAAGAGAAAGGAAAGAAAGAAAATATTGAAGAGATTATAGTTCAAGAATTCCATACCGTGTGAAAGGAAACATCACACAAGACCAGGAAATTAAGATACAGGATAAATCCAAGGAGGAACATACCAGAACATATATTAATTAAACTCAGAAAAACTAAATACAATGAAAAAAATATTGAAAGCAACAAATAAAATATAAGGGAATCCCTATAAAGCTATCAGCTGAATTTTCAGCAGAAACTCGGCAGGCCAGAAGGGAGTGGCATGATATACTCAAAGTGATGTAAGGGGAAAACCTACAATCTAGAATATTCTACCCAAAAAAGTTATTATTCAAATTCAAGGGAGAAATAAAAAAACTTTAAAGACAAGCAGAAGCCAAGAGAATTCAGCACCACCAAACCAAGGAGCTTCTCTGGGCAGGGGGGAAAAAAGGCTACAACTAGAAACATAAAATCACGAATAGGAAAACTCACCAGTGAAAGCAAACATACAGTAAAAGCTGGAAATCAGCCATACACAAATATAATATCAAAACCAGGAACTATGAAGAGAGGACAGATATAGGAAATGGGAACTGCATTTAAAAATAAGAAACTAGTAACTTAATATATATATAATATATATACACATATATGTATATATACAATATATATATAACATATATACATACATATGTATACATGTCACACATATGTATATCAGTCAGTCAGTTTAGTTGCTCAGTCATGTCCAACTCTTTGTGACCCCAAGACTTCCCTGTCCATCACCAACTCCCAGACCTTGCTCAAATGCATGTCCATCAAGTCAGTGGTACCACTGAATCATCTCATTCTCTGTTGTACCCTTCTCCTCCCACCTTCAATCTTCCCCAGTATCAGGGTCTTTTCCAATAAGTCAGTTCTTTGCATCAGGTGGCCAAAGTATTGGAGCTTCAGCTTCAGCATCAGTCCTTCCAATGTATATTCAGGTCTGATTTCCTTTAAGACTGACTGGTTTGGTTTCCTTGCAGTCCAAGGGACTCTCAAGAGTCTTCTGCAGCACCACAGTCCAAAAGCATCAATTCTTTGGCCATCAGCTTTGTTTATGGTCCAACTCTCACAGCCATACATGACTACTGGAAAAACCATAGCTTTGACTAGGTGGACCTTTGTCAGCAAAATAATGTCTCTGCTTTTTAATATGCTGTCTAGATTGGTCATAGCTTTTCTTTCAAGGAGCAAGCATCTTTTAATTTGCAGTGACCATCTGCAGTGATTTTGGAGCCCCAAAAAATAAAGTCTCTCACTGTTTCCATTGTTTCCCCATCTATTTGCCATGAAGTGATGGGACCAGATGCCATGATCTTAGTTTTCTGAATGTTGAGTTTTAAGCCAGCTTTTACTTTCTCCTCCTTCACTTTCATCAGTAGGCTCTTCAACTCCTCTTTGCTTTCTGCCATAAGGGTAATGTCATCTGCATATCTGAGGTTATTGATATTTCTCCCTGCAACCTTGATTCCAACTTGTGCTTCATCCAGTCTGGCATTTCACGTGATGTACTCTGCATGTAAGTTAAATAAGCAGGGTGACAATATACAGCCTTGACACACTCCTTTCCCAATTTGGAATCAGTCTGTGTGTGTGTGTATATATGTGTATATATACATACATATACATGTATATATATATATGTATATGTATGTATACATATATGTATGTATACGTACATATATGTTTATGTATACATATGTGTATGTACATATATGTATATATGTACATATATATGTATATATATGTGTAGAGAGAGAGAGAAGAATGAAAAGAAGTGAGTATATATGAGTATACACATACTGCTATAGCAAAATCTTATGGGAAATGCAAACAAAAAAACTATGGTAGAAACACATACATAAAGGAAAAAGCAACTCAAATACAATGCTAAATAGCACTAAAGACGATCATCAAACCACAGGAGAAAAGAACAAAAGAGGAACAGAAGAAAAAAAAAAACTTATAAAAACAAACTAAAAACCATTGAAAAAATAGCAATAGGAACATAGATACCGATAATTACCCTAAATGTAAATGGATTAAATGCTCCAACCAAAAGACTGGCTAAAGGGATACAACAAAGACCACTATATAGGCTATCTACAAGAGACACACTTCAGGCCTATGGAAACAGACTGAAAGTGAGGGGATGGAAAAAGATATTCCAGGTAAGTGGAAATCAAAATTTAAGGTTGGAATACCAATAATCATATAAGAAAAATAAAATAGACTTTAAAATGAAGACTGTTACAAGAGGCAGGAAGGCCACACATAATTATTATGGAATCAATCCAGGAAGAAAATAAAACAGTGGTAGATATATATGCAGACAACACAGGAGCACGTCAATAGATAAGGCAAACACTAACAGTCATAAAGGGAAATGGACAGTAACACAGTAATAGTGGGGGATTTTAGAGCTTCACTTATGTCAAGGGACAGATCACTCAGATAGAAAATTAAGTTTTTAAAAAACTCAAGCCTTAAATGATGTATTAGACCAGATAGACTTAATAGACAGACTTAATTTATAGGGAATTGCATCCAAAAGCAGCAAAATACAGTCCCTTCTCAAGTGTACACAAAGCATTCTCCAGGATGATATCATCTGGATCACAAATCAATCTTTGGTAAATTGAAGAAGATAGAAATCATATAGAGCATGCTATGAGATCAGAAATCAATTAAAGGGAGAAAACCTGTTAAAAACACAAACAGTTTGAGGCTATACATATGTTAAGTAAGTAAGTGTCAGTCGTTCAGTCGTGCCTGACTCTTTGCAACCCCATGGACAGAAGCCCACCAGGCTCCTGTGTCTGTGAGATTTTCCAGGCAAGGATACTGGAGTGGGTTGCCATTTCCTTCTCCAAGGGATCTTCCCAACCCAGGGATTGAACCCTGGTCTCCTGTACTGCAGGCAGATTCTTTACTGACTGAGCTACAAGGGAAGCCCCAATACATATATTATTAAAATACAAATGGATCATTAAAGAAATCAACCAAATCAACCATACATCAATAAAAAAAATTTTTTAAGCTAAAAAAAGAGGGGGCGGAGAAGATGGCAGAGATCACCTGCTCCCCACAAATACATTTTTAAAAATCATCAAAATATGGAACAACTCCTACAGAGCAACTTCTAAATGACCACAGAAGACCCTAGGCCTCCAAAAAGGCAAACTAATTTCCCTGGAATGAGGTAGGATGAAAGAAACACATTTAAAAAAGAAAGAGGACTTCAGGACAGGAGTTTGTGCCCCTAGGGAGGGAAGGAGTCATGAAGGAGGAAAAGTTTCCACACACTAGGAAATCCCCTTTCAGGTGGGACCAAAGAGGAGCTGTGGAACCTCAAAGTGGGGGCTCAGAAGGCAAAATACACAGAAAGCTGCCCAACAATTCTTCTCAGCCCATAAGCAGCTCACAAGCCTCAGCCCGGACCAGAGGGTGGGGACGGGCAGCTGGGATGAGTGGCTAGGAAGCTTGGCCTGCAGCAGAAGATAGGACCAGGGCCAGAGGCTGCAGTGAAGATCCCAGGGAGAGGTAGGGGGCTAGCAGCTATGAGGATGCACTGAGAGGGATACAAAAACAAGGCTCAGGAAATAGACATGACTACCATTGCAAAGCCAGGAGGGGTGCTGGAGGCAGCAGACAAAACACCATGGATGTGATCCCGACCCGGGTGTTGCAGCTACCTCCAGGCTATGAACAGGTACAGGTTACTCCCCGCAACTTGCTGGGAGCTTTAACAGCTGAGCTCTTTCTAGGGAACCACAAACTGGGCCCCTTTCCTCTGGAAGAACTCATGATCTATCTTAGACTGTAACAACATCCAACGGGACACAACAGCCACTCTCCAGTACAACACATATGTGGCTGCCATATCCTCCCCTTTCTCAGCTCAAGAGAGCAAATGAGTCCTAGTGAGCCTTGATCTTTGCCCCCTCATGTCCAGGTGGGGAGCAGACTGGGGACTCCAGAGGCAACCGTGAACATTAGGAGCAACTGCAAGCTGGAATAAGGCCATATCTGAGATTGAATTAACCCCACGCTGCCCAAAACAGGTCCAAAGACCTTTCTAGAAACATTAGAGAACTTTGGTATAAGCCTTGCTGGGTGTTCTGGGCTGCTGAGTCTTGCCCTCACCAAGAGTATTAGAAACTTGTCTTTTGTGCTGTGTGGCTTGTGAGGTCTTGGAGCTTCAATATGCATTGAGCCTGAACACCTGAGATGAGAGACCCAATCCTAATCCCATCAGAGAACTCATGACCTCAGGGAACATTAATAGATGAGAGCCCTCCCAACTGCCTCCATCTCAACACCAAAACCAAGCCCACCCAAAGGCCAGCAAGCACCAGTGCCCAGAAACCCCACACAATCCTTCAATAAAACAGAAACACAACACTGCACACTAGCAGACAGGCTGTCCAAAGCCATATCTAACCCATAGACACCCCAAAACCTACTACTGGACACAGTGCTGCCCTTCAGAGAGAGGGCAGAGATCCATCTCCGTCAACCAGAACAGATCATCAAAACAGAAAATTAATAAGGAAATACAAACATTAAATGAAACATAAGGCCAAATGGACCTAATTGATAACTTCAGGATTTTCCATCCAAATGTAGAAGAATATACTTCCTTCTAAAGTGCAGATGGAACATTCTCCAGGATAGATCACATCTTGGGTCACAAATCAAGCCTCAGTAAACTTAACAAAATTGAAGTCATATCAAGCATCTTTTCTGACCAAGATGCTATGAAACTAGATATCAAATACAGGGGGAAAAAAACTGTAAAAAACAAGCACATTGAGATTAAATAATACATTTATACTTAATGAATAGGTTACTGAAGAAATAAGAAGAGAAATTTTAAAATTCCTGGAAACAAGTGACAACAAAAACATGACAATCCAAAACCTATGAGATGCAGCAAAAGCAGTTCTAAGAGGGAAGTTTATAGCAATACTATCCTACCCCAAGAAACAAGAAAAACATCACATAACTGCTGAAAGAACAAAAACACCCAAGAACCTTAGTGGAAAGAAAGAGATCATAAAGATCAGAGCAGAAATAAATGAAAAAGAAAGGAAGAAAACAATAGTAAAGATTAATAAAACTAAAATCCAGTTCTATGAGAAGATAAACAAATTTGATAAACCAATAGCCAGACTCATCAAGCAAAAAAAGGGAGAAAGCCAAATCAACAAGATTAGGAATGAAAAAGCAGTGGTTACAACAGACAATGCAAAAATACAAAGGACCATAAGAGACTACTATGAGCAACTATATGTTAATAAAATGGAAAACATAGAGAAAATGGACAGATTCTTAGAAAAGTTCAACTTTCCATGAGTGAACCAGGAAGAAACAGAAATTATGAAAAGCCAATTACAAATAATCAAATCAAAATTGTGATAAAAATAATCTCCCCACAACAAAAGCCCAGGGCCAGATGGCTTCACAGGTGAATTCTTTCAAACATTTAGGGAAGACCTAATACCTATCCTTCTAAAACTCTCCCAAAAGAACAGCAGAGGAGGGAACACTTCCAAACTAATTCTACAAGGTATCACCCTGATTCCAAAAACATCACACACAAAAAAAGAAAATTACAGGCCAATATCACTAATGAACATGATGCAAAAATCCTTAACAAAATTCTAGCAAACAAAACTCAACAACACATTAAAAAGATCATGTACCATGACCAAGTCGAGTTTATTCCAGGGATGCAAGGATTCTTCATTATATGCAAGTCGATCAATGTAATACACCATTATTAACAAATTAAAAGATAAAAACCATATGATTATTTCAATAGATGCTGAGAATGCCTTTGACAAAATTCAACACCCATTTTTGATAAAACTCTCCAGAAAGTAGGCACAGAAGTAATACACCTCAATATAATAAAAGCCATATAAGACAAACCCAAAGCAAACATTATCTTCAATAGCAAAAATTTGAAAACATTTCCTCTAAAATCAGGACCAAGACATGGGTGCCCTCTCTCAACACTACTATTCAAAATAATTCTGGAGGTCCTAGCCACAGCAGTTAGAGAAGAAAAGGAAATGAAAGGAATCCAGATTGGAAAAGGAGTAAAACTTTCACTGTTTGCAGATGACATGATCCTCTACATAGAAAGCCCTAAAGAAGCCACCAGAAAATTACTAGAGCTAAGCAATGAATATAGTAAAGTCACAGGATATAAAATTAACACAGAGAAATTCCTTGCATTCCTATATGCTAACAATGAAAGATCAGAAAAAGAAAGTTAAGTAAACAATCCTATCCACCATTGCAATGAAAAGAATAAAATATTTAGGAATAAATTTACCTAAAGACACAAAAGACCTGTATATAGAAAATTACAAAACATTGATGATAGAAACCAAAGATTACACAAATAGGTGGAGAAATATACCATATTCTTGGGTTGGAAAAGTCAATATAGTGAAAGAGTATACTACTCAAAGCAATCTATGAATTCAATGCAATCCCTATCAAACTACCAACAGTATTTTTCACAGAACTAGAACAAATAATTCCACAATTTGTATGGAAACACAAAAGGCCCAAATAGCCAAAGCAATCTTGATAAAGAAGAATTGAACTGGAGGAATCAGTCTTCCCGACTTTAGATTACGCTACAAAGCTACAGTCATCAAAATACTATGGTACTGGCAAAAGACAAAGATATAGATCAGTTGAACAAAATAGAAAGTCTGAAGATAAATCCACACACCTATGTACACCTTACCTTTGACAAAGGAGGCAAAAAATATACAATGGTAAAAAGACAGTCTCTTCAACAAGTGGTGCTGGGAAAAGTGGTCAATTACATGTAAAAGAATGAAACTAGAACACTTTCTAACACCATACACAAAAATAAACTCAAAATGGATAAAGACCTAAATGTAAGACCAGAAACTGTAAAATTCTTTGAAGAAAACATAGGCAGAACACTCTCTGACCAAAATCACAGCAAGATCCTGTATGACCCACCTCTCAGCATAATGGAAATAAAAACAAAATTAAACAAATGGGACCTAATTAAACTTAAAAGCTTTTGCACAATGAAGGAAACTATAAGCAAGGTGAAAAGGCAACCTTCAGAATAGGAGAAAACAAAGCAAACAAAACAACTGACAAGGAATTAATCTCCAAAATATACAAGCAGCTCATGCAACCCAATACCAGAAAACAAACAACCCAATCAAAAAGTAGGCAAAAGACCTAAACAGACATTTCTCCAAAGATGATATATAGATGATTAACAAACACATGAAAAGATGCTCAACATCACTTATTATCAGAGAAATGTAAATCAAAACCACCAGGAGGTATCATCTCACAATAGCCAGAAACAGCCATCATTGAAAAGTCTACAAACAATAAATGGAGAGAGTGTGGAGAAAAGGGAACTCTCTTGCACTGTTTGTTGGAAGGCAAACTGGTACAGCCACTATGAAGAAAAGTGTGGAGATTCCTTAAAAAACTGGGACTACAACTGTCATATGAACCAGCAATCCCACTGTTCAGCATAAACATTGAGGAAACCAGAATTGAAACAGGCACGTACCACAGTGTTAATCACAGCACTATTTACAATAGCTAGGACATGGAAGCAACCTAGATGTCCATCAGAAGATGAATGGATAAAGAAATTGTGACACATATACACAACAGAATACTACTCAGCTACAAAAGGAATGCATTTGAGTCAGTTCTAATGAGGTGGCTGAACCTACAGCCTATTATACAGAGTGAAGTAAGTGAGAAAGACAACTGATGTATATTAATGTGTATATATGGAATCTAGAAAGATGGTATTGATGATCCTCTGTACAGAAGGAGACACAGCAGACATAAAGAACAGACTTCTGGACCCAGTAGGAGAAAGAGAGGGTTAGAATAGCATTGAAACATGTACATTACCATATGTAGAATGGATGACCACTGTAAGTTGGATGCATGAAGCAGGGTATCCAGGACCAGTGCTCTGTGACAACCTGGAGGGATGGGGTGGGGAGGGAAGTGGGAAGGGGGTTCAGGATGGGGTGGACGCATGTATGCCTATGGCTGATTCATGTTGATCTATGCCAAAAGCTATTACAATATTGTAATTATCCTCCAATTAAAATATATAAATGTTTTTTAAAAGAAAATACATACACATTCAGCAAAAAAATAAAATCTACAACAATAAATGCTGGAGATGGTGTGGAGGAAAGGGAACCCTCTTGCACTGTTGGTGGGAATATAAATTGATCAGCCACTATGGAAGACAGTATGGAGATTCCTTAACAAACTAGGAAGAAAATGACCACATGACCCAACAATCCTACTACTGGGCATATACCCAGAGAAAATGAGAATTGAAAAAGCAACATGTACCTCAACGTTCATTGCAGCACTATTTAAAATAGCTGGGACATCGAAGCAACCTATATGTTCATCGACAAATGAATGATTAAAGAAGCTATGGTACATATATAAAATATTACTGGAATATTACTTAGTCATAAAAAGGAAAGCATTTGAGTCAGTTCGAGGTGGATGAACCTAGAGCCTATTGTACAGAGTGAAGTAAGTCAGAAATAGAAAACAAATATTGTATATTAACACATACATATGGAATCTAGAAAGATGGTACTGATGAACCTATCTGCAGATCAGCAGTGGAGACAAAGACATAGAGAACAGACTTGTGGGCACAGGAAAGGAGGGAAGGAGAGGGTGGGACGAATGGAGAGAGTAGCATGGAACCATATACAATACCATATGTAAAATAGATAGCCAGTAGGAATTTGCTATATGACACAGGGAACTCAAACATGAGCTCTGTGACAATTTAGAGGGGTGGGATGGGGTGGGAGGTGGAAGGGAGGTTCACAAGGGAGGGGACGTATGTACTCTTTGGTTGATGCATGTTGATGTATGGCAGAAACCAACACAATTTTGTAAAGCAATTATCCTTCAATTAAAAATATATAAACTGTAAAAAGAGTCTCAATCAATAAATGTTTAATCATATTTTAGGTTATTAGCCATATAAATGGTCTATGTTAACTTCTTTCCTTGATAATCCCCTCTCTTCTAGTCATTCTACATGTTCTGGGTGAATAAGAATCAGTCCAGGAAGCTTCTCATTCTTTGAGAACCAGCTCAAAACTTCCCTCTCTGGAGAGCCATTCCTGACTTTCCTCCAGCCTCTGTGTGCCCCTCGAGCACTCTGTGTACTTGGCCATAAGAGGATCCACTTATACTGCAATCTTAACTTACGTGACTGTCTCCCCACTCAGGAAGACAATGTCAGCATATAATAGTAGAAGATGCTCATTAAGGTTTAATGAACAAAATTCTGCACAGCGGACATATTTCCTGGTGTCTCTGGATTCTGTTTCTATCACTGATACTAAATGTAGTTGTCAATGCAGTTGTTGCTTTTCCTGATCTCAGATGGGGGCCATTTTAACAAATCTAAACTCAGAATTTGAGGCCTCGGTTGCTGAATTAAGTGAACTAGCTGTCTCCAGAAATCATAGCAACTTCACTGAATGACATTAGTCGCCCTCTGCAAACTAGAAGATACACTAAAAACAAAGCTGTTGATTAAGACTTAGAGACCAATCAAAGAACAAAGAAAGCTAGATTACCTAAGCATACCTGGAAGCAAAAACAAAAATTTTAAAGGTATCTATTGTGTTTATCTAAGATTTTTCACAATCCTCTTGTGTTTCCAAAGGTGATTAGGTTTCCTTCCAAATACAATCACATCCAAACCCCTGTGTTTACTCACCAGAGGTTAGTCTCTCCTGACACTTTTTCTAATTGACTTTTTAATGCCTCCAAAAGACAAAACACTCCTCTGGCCCAAAAAGCTTTTAAAAATTTTTCTTCTTATTCTTACATTAGAGTCTCTACTTAGCTCACACATTCATCACTTTACCTACCATCACCCACAACACACACTCCTTAAAAAAGGGAATAAGAAGTTGCCACTGAGGATGGTTTCTGATTCAAAATCTGCTTCTAAACCTAAGCCACTAAGCCACATTGGCATGCAGTGTGGGAAGACATTAACTTTGAGACGTCAGTAATGACCATCCTCAGGCCACAGGCTTAGAATGTCAGGGGCAGTTCTGCAGAGAATGGGAAGTAACATACTTTGCAGAGGAACTGGGCAGGGCTAGAACTCTCCAGTCAATGGTGAAGATGGGTTTCCACTTAGGAAATCACAAACTATTCTTACTTTACTGATTCTTACTTTATTTTCAACTTGGCATTCATTAATCATCACTTCAGGCTCACCATAGTGTCTGGGGGCCCTCCCTCAAATCCAGTACCCCCTTACCTCCCAGACAGGCACCAAGGGCCAGCGCATACATGAGTGGTGGGGCAGGAAGGCTGACATCAGGGTCTCTGCTCAGGTTTAGGAGCACGGGAATCTGTGGAGGAAAAGGACACTGACATCATGTCCATGAAAGCCCAAAGGAGTTACCCATTCTGTGACCAACTTGCAAAATCCAAAGCACTTTTTTAGCACTCAAACTGAACAGAGCACAGGACATTCAAAAGGAAACATAAGTGAACTTTAGAATAAAAAAACCTTGAGTTTGAGCCTATGAGTAAGTCTTTGTTTCCAGCCACATGACCAACTGGTCCTCCTTCTTCTCAGTTGCCTCAAGCAACTGTGGATCTTACATGGGGTGAAGTTGCATAGAATCTCACACAGTGCTGGGGACTAAAACCATCTAACCAGTATATATTATCCCTGCAGTGGACCACCTCCTACATTAACTCTATGCATACATCATCTTATTTAATTCTCAAGCATCCTCCAGGTGTGTTTGCTATTCCCTCAATCAATAGATAGGGACATCAAGACTTGGAGAGATGCAGATCTCTTAAACGGCCAAGCTAGACTTGATTTCTGGTTCCAAATGGCATGCAGGTAAACCTTTCTCTGAGGAATTTGTGTTCCATAAACATGCCCCCTTTTGACTCATGCTGATAATGAAGCCCAGAAGAACACAAAATCTCTGGGCCTGTTTCCAGTATGCTCAGGAGATATTGTTCCATGTTATCACTGGTAGGTACCTCAGCCCATCAGAGGTTAAAGAGGGACCCCTGGACCTTCTGCCTTGGGACATTTGCCTTGTATGGACGTCTGTAAAGAGCATGAGGAGGAGGGCTCCAACAGTAACACATCTGGAAAGGACTACCCAAAATCACAGACAACAAAAAACCATGTGCATGCATGCAAGCTCACTTCAGTCATGTTTGTGCAATGCTATGGACTGTAGCCTGCCAGACTGCTCTGTCCATGGGACTATCTAGGCAAGAATATTGAAGTGGGTTGCTGTTTCCTTCTCCAGGGGATCTTCCTGAGCCAAGGATTGAACCCCCGTCTCTGGTTTGGCAGGTGGATTGTTTACCAATAAACCACCTGTGAATTCCTCCTATCAAAAATTACTTTAAATGTAAATGGATTAAATTCTCCAATCAAAAAGCACAGAGTGACTGAAGGAATTGAAAA
This sequence comes from Cervus elaphus, assembly GCF_910594005.1. Taxonomy (NCBI): domain Eukaryota; kingdom Metazoa; phylum Chordata; class Mammalia; order Artiodactyla; family Cervidae; genus Cervus; species Cervus elaphus. The sequence goes on from NC_057847.1 coordinate 2,333,032, forward strand.
AAAAAAAAAACCAACTATATGCTACACAGGACATACATTGACTCAAAGTAGCGTGATGGGAAAAGATACCCATGCAAGTAGAAAGAGCAGAAGTAGCTTTTTCATATCACACAAAATATACTTTAAGTCAAAAATGGTTAGAAGACAAAAAAAGTCATTATATAAGGGGGTCCATTCATCCATAGATTATTACAACTGTGAATATATGTGCACCCTACAACAGAGTACATAATTATATAAAGCAAATATTAAGAGATCAATGTATTTCAATACCTTATTTTAATCAATAAACAGATCATCCACACAGAAAATCAATGAGGAACTATGGATCTGAACACTTTTTAAAAAATGGACCTAACAGTCATATGGGCTTCCCTGGTAGCTCAGCTGGCAAAGAATACACCTGCAATGCAGGAGACCTCGGTTCAATTCCTGGGTCAGGAAGAACCACTGGAGAAGGGATAGGCTACCCACTCCAGTATTCTTGGGCTCTCCTGGTGGCTCAGCTGGTAAAAAATCCACCTGCAATGAGGGAGACCTGGGTTCAGTCCCTGGGTTGGGAAAGTCCCCTGGAGAATGGAACATCTACCCACTCCAGTATTCTTGCCTGGAGAATTCCATGGACTGTATAGTCCATGGAGTCACAGAGGGTTGGACACGACTGAGTGATTTTCACTTTCACATTTAACAGTCACATATAGAACATTCCATCCAATAGCAGCAAAATGCACATTCTTCTCAAGCACACTCTGAGCATTCTCCAGGATAGATCATTTGTTAAGCCACAAAACAAGTCTTAAGAAATTTAAGAAAAGTGAAATCATATCAGTTCTCTTTTCCAATTATAATGGTGTGAAACTAGATATCAATAACAAGAAAAAAACTGAAAAACTCAAAAAAAAAAAAAAGAAATGAATGTTGGAAATGAAGCTACATGCCCCTTAAGCATCAGTGGGTCAAAGAAGATCAAATTTTTAAATTTTGAAAATCTAAATTTTGGAAATTTTTGGAAATTTTGGAAATTTTAAAAATCTAGACAAAAATGGAAACACAGAACATGAAAAGTTGTGAGATACAGCAAAAAAGTGGTTCTAAGAGGGAAGTTTATAACAAATGATGACATTAAGAAAAAAGGTGGACTTGGTGCTCAGTAGTAAAGAATCTTCCTGTCACTGTGGGAGACACAGGAGACATAGGTTCGATACCTGGGTCAGGAAGATACCCCAGAGAAGGAAATGACAACCCACTCACGTATCCTTGCTTGGAAAATTTCATGAACAGAGGATTCTGACAGGCTACAGCCCTTGGGGTTGCAAAGAGTTGGACATGACTGAGCACACACACATACACACACACACGCACTCACTCCCTTGTGGTCCGGTGGTTAAGAATACACCTGCCAATGCAGGGGATATAAATTTCATCCCTGCTCTGGGAAAATTCTACATGCCATGGGAATTCTAAGCCCGTGAGCCAAAACTACAGAGCCTGTACAAGTCCATGAAATTCTCCAGTCCAGAATGCTGGAGCACGTAGCCTTTCCCTTCTCCAGGGGATCTTCCCAACCCAGGGACTGAACCTAGGTCTCCCACATTGCAGGTGGATTCTTTTCCAGCTGAGCCACAAGGGAAACCCAAGAATAATGAAGTGGATAACCTATCCCTTCTCCAGCAGATCTTCCCAACCCAGGAATCGAACTAAGGTCTCTTGCATTGCAGGAGGATTCTTTAACAACTGAGTTATTAGGGAGCACTTTTCTATGTATGAGAAGACGCAAGAGTCTGCACTTACTGAAACCATTTTGTTAATATCCATGTCACCTATCTGGGGCCAGTATCCTGTGTTTTCACTTCCTGAGTTTCCTCTTCCTGAGTTTCCTCATGGCTCACCGTGAGGGGTGGCTACAGTCTGATGGCTGCTAAATGACAGATATTCTTTTCTTTCCTGAGCTTCCTCAGAGCTCACTGGCTCATGCTGATGACTATGACATCCTTGTTTACTGATATGGAAGGAAATATTTCATATCTCAAAATATTTCATTTCAGGAAATGTTCAATTTCTTATGCATAAATTACCACTTTTTAACTCAATATCCTGCACAGGAATAGTAATATTTTAAAATTTAAAATCATCTGAGATTTCTTCTTATTTAAGCAAATGAGGCTGAAAAGATAGGTTTAAGTTGAGAAAGACTGTCAGGGAATTCTCAGTCATTAGCAGTGTATTTTAGTTTTCCCATAAAGTCTCTAAGGCAGTTCTCTGGGAAGCCTAAAATAACTGCTCACAAAAACAAATCTGGGCTCACGTGTAGCTCCCACAACTCCCTGACAACTGTAGGTAAGAGAAGAGGAGAGGAGAGGTGGGCATATATCAAAGGGATTTTCTTCTATGGAAATATTTGTTAAAATATTGAAATATTTCCACACCAGTTGATCAAGAGTCATCATCTGAGACCCTGCCCCTCAACCAAGACATTGGCTGGCATTTTTAGTCATTGGAAATGGTGACAGTATCTGCCACTTTTCTAACCCTGTTAAATAAAATTTCCACATTTTTTAAGTCTCATGAACATGCATGCTGTTGACCCGGAGAATGACCCTGTCTAAAGCTATATTCTTACAGCAGAATAAGGTTTAACTGAAACACAGGCAGTTCTGCAAGCCTGACAGCAGAAGGTCCAGTCACTGCTCCTGTGTTTTCTCTTCATGTATGATGGCCATAAGTGAGCAAACCTATCTCTACCCTTGGATTGATCTGATATTTCTATAATATGTTCTTGGGTCTCCTTGTTCAGTCCTCCAGGAAAATAGCAGAACTGAGAATGTGGAGATTTCACCAAAATAAAAATGCACATAGCAGCCAGACCTTGATCATGCCACTCTTCAAGACTGGTGCAGTAAGAACTAGGTACTTTAAGGGATGTTTGGTTGGATCTGGCCCCAGAAATAGCTCAAGAAACCATAATTTATAGAGTAGAAGATGCGCTACCCTTCTAGGAATGTCCAAACTCTGTAGGTCCATGTAAGACAGGCCAGACCACAAAGATTCCCTAATGCAAAGCACGAGGCATTGGAGTTATTTCTACTCCAGCCAGAGGTGCAGAGGGACACAGATGACTGCTGATATCTCATACAAAATCCAAGTCCCCCTTTCTTCAACACACCCCAAGGTCAGAGGACCTCTCAACTGTGCAGCGTGAAGATGCTCCTAGTTGGAAGAAGGGATGTGTAGTGGGCAGGAGTCATCCTCTCAGGCAGGAAACCTAAATCACCTCCCCAGGACACATTTATTTCATTGCATCTGTCAGAGGCAAGAACCAGTGGGAGATATCTATATACACACAGATTTTTTTTTAATAAAGACAACTGGGGGGCTGAAATTGAGGAAATCCCATATCCACAAGGTGTGCAGCAAGGAAGGAAAGGTGATGAATACCTATAGTCCACAGGGTGGTAGTCGGGAAGTAATATCCAAGGGAAGCAGAGCATCTGAAACTGACTGAGCAGGACCCTGTGGAGCTCCAGGGCACAAAAACCCTTCTCTGTCCCATTCCCTGAGTCCCAAAGTGCAGGCTCAAACTGTTGCTAATCAGGGAGGGGAGGGGAAATAGAGATAATGGGGGAGCATTCAAGAAATAATAGTGCAGCCTTGGGGCAGGGTTCTGGTTCCCCCTCAAGGGATACATCTAACAATATTTCTTACTTCTTCTGCCAAAATAAAACTCCCACCAAGTGGAAGGAAGATGTTAACTACTTGATGTAGCATTCTTCATTCCAAAAGTTGGTTTGCCCATTATCACTGATGCCAGAAGATCTCTTAATTGAAGGAATGCAGGTCCTGCATGCACCATGATCAGAAATAACATCCCTTGATTATAAAACTCCTCCCATACACCCCCCACCCCGGATTGGGACACAGAGTTTTCAGGGCATTAGCCTGCTGTTGCCCTCTTTGCTTGACAAAGCAATAAAGACATTTTTTTCTGTAATACTTCACCCAAAACTCTGTCTCTGAGATTTAATTTGGTATTGGGGTACAGAGGCCAGATTCAGCTTTGCATCTGCCAAACTTGGCAGTGTCTCCAACACTAACTCATTCATAACATCCGCCTATCCCCGAGGCCTTCTCAGGGCACACCAGCGTCTCCCAGTGCCGACACATTACACCAGCCTCTGGTGTCTGTGGCCCACCGTGACAGTGGCTACCACAAAGAAGAATCCAGAGAAGAAACAACTTCCTTCTGGGGGAACATAGAGAGCTATATATTGGTAAGACCAGCTCTTAGGACAAGGAAGAAGAGAATTGAGGGGAATAGATATTACCAGCAACAAAGAATATTGCAGGCAGAGTCACAGTGAGTGAAGTGAAGTCACTCAGTTGTGTCTGACTCTTTGCGACCCTATGGACTGCAGCCTCCCCGGCTCCTCTGTCCATAGGATTTTCCAGGCAAGAGTACTGGAGTGGGTTGCCATTTCCTTCTCCAGGGATCTTCCCGACTCAGGGGTTGAACCCGGGTCTCCCACGTTGCAGGCGGACCCTTTACCCTCTAAGCCGCCAGGGAAGCTGCCCAACTAGAGATGGGGTTATGGCTCAGGTGGCAAGGAGGCCTGGCAGAGAGATGGTATGGCAATTTTATCTGTGACTCTCAGAAACAGAGTGAGCATTGAGATGCCCAGTTCCCTCAGTGAAATAACACAGTTGCTGGAGGATGTAAGCCAAGGGAGATGTAAAGAAAGAGTTACTATGGAAAAATTAACCTATTGCAAATTATTTACTTATTTAGTCATAAAACATTTACTAAATATCTTCTTTGTACCAGACACAATGCTAGTAAATAAGACAATGCAGCTGCAGACATGCCTTAACAGTTTGATGACTACTTTAGCAGAGTTATGTGTAAACCATTATGGGACCCAAGGACAAGCAAGGCCCTGCACTGGAAATACAGAAAGCATTGTAGAGAAAGCGTTTAAGTAGGTATTGAAGGAGGCTCTGAGGAACTTTTATATTTAGGGAACTCTGTTTCATGAGCTCTGGGTCCCCAAAGCAGACGGCAAACCTCATTTCCCCCATCCACTTTGTAGATAAATAGACATGTGATATATCCTCCTCCAATCAGACACTTTTACTTGAGAGGTAGGCTTGGAGAATTTGATAAATGTAACAAGGTGTGCTCAAGGCAGAGTGACAAAGGTCCAGATACTCAGCATCCAACAATGAAAGGAAGTCCAGGCAAAGCAGCAGAACTTGGGGGCCTCATGCGGCAAACCCCTACTCATGGTGTCCTTCAGAAAATCCATGAACTGTACACTATTCTTATATATACTCCTATTTCTCTTAAACTAACTAAAATGTGTTCTATTTGTCAACTGAAAAAAATCACAAAACCTGAAAGTTGAGAGTTATGTTTGAAAACTGGAATATTTCTTGCCATATCAGTAAACAAATGATGTCCCAGTCACCAGTCATCAGCAATCACAGCCACCATGGATGGTGAGCTGATGAGCCCTCAGGGAACTCAGGAAAGAAAAGAATACCCACCATCTATAAAGAGTAGCCTTCAGACTGCAGCCACTCCCTATGGTGAGCCCTAAGAAAACTTGGGGTCTTGTGAAGTCACAGGATACTAGCCCCAGATAGGTGAGGTGCACATCAAAGAATTTATTTCAGTGAACCGGCTCTTGTATCTTCCCATACATAGAAAAGTGCTAAATTCCTTAGCTTGAGATATGTGGTTTCCTTTCATTGACAATAAACTTTTGATGTTCAGACTACCTGGCCTTTGTTGTAAAACTTCTATATAACCTAGCTCCTCCCCTGGCTTCCTTGGAGCAATTCTCTCAGGGTTACTTGAGATGCGTCTCCCGGGCTTGGAGTCCTAAAGATTTTCACTGAATAAAACATAACTATCAACTTTTAGGCTGTGAATATTTTTTGTTTTTAGTCCACATGTTTTATTTAGTGTATATTCTTAGGATTTCAAGCCTAGGAGGCAGTATCTCAAGTAAACCTGTGAAAACTGCTCCAAAGAGGTCAGGAGGGGGAGCCAGGCTATATGAGTTTTACAACAAAGGACAGGTATCTGAATGTCATATATATATATAGTTAAGTAAAGAAAACCAGATATCTCAAGTTAAGGAATTTAACTCTTTTCCATATATAGGAAGATAAAAGAGTCTTGACTCACTGAAATCATTCTTTTGAAAGTATCCTCTGTTTCCACATCCTGAGTTGCCTCAGGGCTCATAGTCCACTGTGGAGGGCTATAATCACTTATGACTGTCCCTTGTTAATGTCTTTTGTTGACTAATATGGCAGACAATATTTTCTCTCTCATGTTGATTGCAACTGTTGATTGAAATGCAGATACAACTATGTGCATTACAAATAGAAAAATTCCCACTAAAAAGACTTAGGAATAAAATCAGCACCATCCATATCAGTTAGAGGATGAGATTTATCAACCTAAGAGAAATCAGAAAATAACAGGGGGAAAAGAATCAGAAAAGAAAAAGTACAATATATGCAAAACCATAATAAAATATTAGGAATGAACTCAAGTCTCTCCTTCAACACAATAAATTTAAACATGTTAAACTGATAAAGAGCAAAGGGACAAAGTAAGTAATTAAATTGCTAATCCTATTAGGGGACTGTAAGTAAAGAAAAAGTATGGAAGAGCCTTGTAAGTTAATGCATGCAAGAAAGCAGTTTTGCTCAATGACAAAACCATAAAACCAAGAAGGCTTGCTAATAAAACCATGCAACAGAAGCATGAGACATGCTCCCTCAAAAATAAAACAGTGGTGGCATGAGACCCACATCTTTCCCAGTGAGCTCAGTAAGTTAATGATACCAAGGACATGTTCCTTTGCACACACTAAATACAAAAATGGAAGGAAAAGTTTACATTATACTAAAACTTGAAATAGTTTACCATTTTTAGTGTATGTTATTGCCTTTTTGCTCTTTTCCACTGTGCCATGACAGTCCTGGCTGGACCATTCACATGAAAAGTCACTTCATTCATGTCTGACTCTTTGTGACACTATGGACTATAGCCTGCCAGGCTCCTCTGTCCGAGGGATTCTCCAGGCAAGAATACTGGAGTGGGTTGCCACTTCCTCCTCCAATGACTTGATCATGTAAGGACAAGAAAACACCCCTGCCCAACCTGGAAGAAGAGTTGGTGCTGAAAGCTTCAAGTCTACTCAAGAATGAGGGGAAAAGGTGATCTTTTCCCCTTCCCCATTTCTCCTTTGATCATAAATCTGCAGCCCACTAAGTTCTCAGGCACAGCATCCTCTTCCCCACCCACCCACTTGTAAGCCTCACAAGCATCCTTTTCTAATAAATCACTTCTTCTCTATCATTTTGCCTCTCACTAAATTCTTTCTGTGCTGAGATATAAAGAACCAAGATCCTCAAAGGCCCTGAAATACCACCTGTTCTCTTAACAAATAGAGATAGATGATATGCACGAATTTTAAAAATTTTAAAAATCCATTTGTTTCTTGTTTTTAAAAATACAACTGAAAAGAGATTTTTAAAATAATTTTTTTAAATGATCAAAAATAATAAGAAAAAGATAAACCAGGCAGAGGGCCAGAGCAGAGAGATGAGGAAAGACTCTACACAATGTGAAAGAAACGACCATTCAGAGGAGACATAGATAAGGAACCTCTAAAGCCTAATCCAATGGCATAGTACTCAGAGCAACTGTGCTGAATTGTCAGTTTAAATAGACAAATCCATAAATCGATCTGTTCTATCAGAATTTAGTGTTTACGGAAGGGACAAATGAATCTAAAGGAGCTCTAACAACAATTGGCATGCTTGTACATGTAGACGGTAAAACTCTGCTCTCACACAGGGCAAACTAGCCACATGCTAGTTCAAAAGGACACTTCAGGGATATATAACTATGAAATCCTACAGGCCACATCCCCAACCACTCCCAAAATGAGAAAGAAGTGGAAAAAAACAGAAAAGAAAAAAGAGGGAGGAAGGGACAGTTGTGTAAGACCTCAGTGTCCACCCAGATCTCTGTGCCACATACTCCCCAGGCTCCTGCATTTGGGCAGGGCCATGGGATCGCTGGTCAGGGCTATGGCTTTTCCAGTGGTCATGTATGGATGTGAGAGCTGGACTGTGAAGAAAGCTGAGCGCCAAAAAATTGATGCTTTTGAACTGTGGTGTTGGAGAAGACTCTTGAGAGTCCCTTGGACTGCAAGGAGATCCAACCAGTCCATCCTAAAGGAGATCAGTCCTGGGTGTTCACTGGAAGGACTGATGCTGAAGCTGAAACTTCAATACTTTGGCCACCTCATGTGAAGAGTTGACTCCTTAGAAAAGACCCTGATGCTGGGAGGGACTGGGGGCAGGAGGAGAAGGGGACAACAGAGGATGAAATGGCTGGATAGCATCACCGACTCAATGGGCATGAGTCTGAGTAAACTCCGGGAGTTTGTGATGGATGGGGAGGCCTGGCGTGCTGCGATTCATGGGGTCGCAAAGAGTCGGACACAACTAAGCGACTGAACTGAACTGATGGGATCGCTTCCCATCCAAGGACTATGACAGGTCACATCTGATGCTACTTCCAGACTAAAGCAGAAACCTAACTGGCCCTCCTCTGAGGCAGCCACCGCATGCTGAGAGATCTGTGGGATGCAGGAAGCTGTCTGTCAGCTATTCATGAAGCTGCTATTTTTTTTATCTCAGAAGTAGTTTCCATCCCATGTTGATTCACACAAACCAAGATCTTTCCATTAATTCTTTGATAGTAATATGCCTCAGATATATGAGCTTAGTTCCCTCAGGAGAGGGAACGACAGACTAATACTGGGGTTGAGAGAAGGAATAGAGAATGTTACATTCATCTATAATATTTTATTTCTTAAAAACAAAACAAACAAGAAAACCTGAGGCAAAGAGAATAAATTTTCCTCATTTTGGGTGGTAAGCATACATCTGTTATTTGTTATACTATCCTCTGTGATTCCCTTAATGTATTTTTTCTTTTAGTTTAAATTTTAAGTAACTTAAAATTTAGAGAAGAAAAACATCAAAAGTGTCATATTTTTAGAAAGTAGAGGAATCTAAATTTTACAATGATAGGGACCATTTTGCTAAGTCCAAAAGAGGTTCTAGATCCTGAAATCTGGAAGCCATCCAGATGGTAGGGTGCATTGGCTCTGAGCATCTTGGCTTTGAGGAAGTACAGATGAAGTTTTGCTGAATAAACCCTCCAGGCTGCAGCTGCAGGTTCGGATGCATGGGATCTTCTATAGACTCTATTTCAACTAAGAAAGGGATTCACACACAAACTGATCTGGCACCTCAGAAGCCCAGGACCCTGCTGCTTTACCCTGCCTGAGAGTTGCTTCTGCCCCTGGCCCTCTGTGGGACCATAGTCATTGATAGCACCCACTGAGCAGGGACCAATACATTCAACAACATCCAAATGACTTCTCTAACTCAGGACTTCATGAACAAATAAAAACAACCAGGATTAACTCAGAATTACCAAGCCCAGACCATGGGAGAACAATAGCTTGGTAACTGGAGCATCAACCCAGCAGACACTATGATTTCAAGCAATACATGGTAAAACAGAGTCCCAGTCACCCTAAGGTCCTGTGAGAGAGGTGTAGCCCTCAAGGTCACAAGAACAAGAGAGAATACTCTTGTCTAGGATCCTGACAAAAGAAGTGTTCACATACACCCAGCACACCTGTGACCCCAGGTGCTGTGACAGGACCCCAGCTTCCTTTCCCCACCTTCACACTGTCATGCCAGGGATTGACAATTCTGCCCTAAGTTGAATATCAGTGATGTCAGAAGACACAGCAGGAGCAGGCCACAATAGCCTTGTAAAAGGCATGTAATATGGACCCTTGATCTCCGCTTGTGTCAAGATCACACAGAGAATTCAAAATCCTCTCCAGGCCATAGCATCAGAAGATATCCTGAAAGTGAAAGTGAAAGTGTCAGTCACGTAGTCATGTGTGACTCATTGCAATCCCATGGAGTGCAGCCTTCCAGGCTCCTCTGTCCATGGGATTCTCCAGGCAAGAATACTGGAGTGGGTTGCCATTTCCTTCTCCAAGAAGCCACCCTGGCCAGTTAAAATAGATTCTGCCTTTGTAGGAAAAAGAGTAACATCTTCAACCAGCCTCTGACTTTAATGTTTTCCAATTGTCTTTAATGTTTTTCAACTGTCTTTAATGTCTTCCAGTTTTCTTCCAGTGTTCAGGTTGGGGCAAGCTGGGTGTGAGGGGAAGGAAGTTTTTATAAGGCAGGGGCAGCATTGGAGTGAGGGACCAACCTGCTCTTCCTTGAGCTGGTATGGACTGGGTACAGTTTAGAATACTCCACAAGATGGCGGAGAAGAAGAACGTGCACTCATCTTCTCCTGCAAGAACTCCAAAATCACAACTCACTGCTGAACAACCATTGACAGAAGAATGTTGTATCCCACCAAAAAAACATACCCCATGTCCAACGGCAAAGAAGAAGCCCCAGCAAGACAGTAGGAGGGGCAAAATCACATTTAGAATCAAACCCCATACCCTCCAGAGACACTCAGACAAACAAAATGTGCACACCAGGAAACCCCACAGAGACTGAGACAGACCTGCTTTTGAGTGTTTGAGTGTCACCTGCGGAGGTACAGGCCCGCAGTGGCCTGCTGCAGGGGTAGAGGCTCTGGGTGCAGCAAACGTGGATGTGGCATAAGTCCTCTTGGAGGAGGTCACCATTAACCCCACCATAGAGCCACCAAACTTACACAGGACTGGGGAAACAGACTCTTGGAGGGAAAACCTTGTGCACAACAGCACCCAAGAGAAAGGAGCAGTGACCCTACAAGAGACTGACCCAGGCTTGCCTGTGAGTGTTCAGGAGTCTCCAGCAGAGGTGTGGGTCGGTGGTGGCCTGCTGCAAGGTTGAGGGCACTGAGTGAGACAATGCTTGTATGAGAGCTTTGGAAGGAGGTCACCAATATCTTCATTGTGAAGTTGCTCAGTCGTGTCTGACTCTTTGCGACCCCATGGACTGTAGCCTACCAGGTTCCACCGTCCATGGGATTTTCCAGGTGAGAATACTGGAGTGGGTTGCCATTTCCTTCTCCAGATCTTCCCGATCCAGGGATTGAACCTGGGTCTCCCGCCTATAGGCAGACACTTTACCTTCTCAGCCACCAGGGAAGTCTATCTTCATTACCTCCATAATAGTTTGGTCTCAGGTCAAACAACAGTGAGGGAACACAACCCCACCCATCAACAGAAAACTGGATTAAAGTTTTACTGAGCATGGTCCCACCCATCAGAACAAGACCCAGTTTCCTCACAGTCAGTCTCTCCCATCAGGAAGCTTTAATAAGCCTCTTATCCTTATCCTTCAGAGGACAGACAGAATGAAAACTACAATAACAGAAAACTAATCAAACTGATTACATGGACCACAGCCTTGTCTAAATCAATGAAACTATGAGCCATGCCGTGAAGGGCCACCCAAGACGGATGGGTCATGGTGAAGAGTTCTGACAAATTTTGGTCCACTGGAGAGGGGAATGGCAAACCACTTCGGTATTCTTGCCTTGAAAACCCCATGAACAGTATGAAAAGGCAAAAAGATATGACACTGAAAGAAGAACTGCCCAGGTCAGTAGGTGCCCAATATGCTACTGGAGAAGAGTGGAGAAATAACTCCAGAAAGAATGAAGAGATGGAGCCAAAGCAAAAACAACACCCAGTTGTGGATGTGACTGATGATGGAAGTAAAGTCCAATACTGTAAAGAACAATATTGCATAGGAACTTGGAATGTTAGGTCCATGAATCAAGGAAAATTGAAAGTGGTCAAACAGGAGATGGCAAGACGGAACATCGACATTTTAGGAATCAGTAAACTAAAATGGACTAGAATGGGCAAATATAACTCAAATGACCATTATATCTACTACCGTGGGCAAGAATCCCTTAGAAGAAACGGACTAGCCCTCAAAGTCAACAAAAGAGTCCAAAATGCAGTATTTGGGTGCAATCTCAGAAACAACAGAATGATCTCTGTTTGTTTCCAAGGCAAACCATTCAATATCACAGTAATCCAAGTCTATGCCCCAACCAGTAATGCTGAAGAAGAAGTTGAAGTTGAACAGTTCTATAAAGACCTATAAGAAATTTTACAACTAACACCCAAAAAAGGTGTCCTTTTCATTATAGGGGACTGGAATGCAAAAGTAGGAAGTCAAGAGATACCTGAAGTAACAGGCAAATTTGGCCTTGAAGTTCAAAATGAAACAGGGCAAAGTCTAGCAGAGTTTTGTCAAGAGGATGCACTGGTCACAGCAAACACCCTCTTCCAAAAATACAAGAGAAGAATCTACACATGGACATCACCAGATGATCAATACCAAAATCAGATTGATTATGTTCTCTGCATCCAAAGATGGACAAGCTGTATTCAGTCAGCAAAAACAAGACTGGGAGGTAACTGTGGCTCAGATCAGGAACTCCTTATTGCCAAATTCAGACGTAAATTGAGGAAAGTAGGGAAAACCACTAGACCTTTCAACCATTCAAGTATGACCTAAATCAAATCCCTTACATTTATGCAGTGGAAGTGATAAATAGATTCAAGGGATTAGATCTGATAGATAGAGTGCCTGAAGAACTATGGGTGGAGATTCATGACATTATACAGGAGGCAGTGATCAAGATCCCGAAGGAAAAGAAATGCAAAAAGGCCAAACGGTTGTCTGAGGAGGGCTTACAAATAGCTGAGAAAAGAAGAGAAGTGAAAAGCAAAGGAGGAGGAAAGATATACTCATTTGAATGCAGAGTTCCAAAGAATAGAGAGGAGAGATAAAGCCTTCCTCAGTGATCAATGCAAAGAAAAAGAGGAAAACAATAGAATGGGAAAGACTAGAGATCTCTTCAAGAAAATTACTGATATGAAGGGAACATTTCATACAAAGATGGGCACAATAAAGGACAGAAATGGCATGGACCTAACAGAAGCAAAAGATGTTAAGAAGAGGTGGCAAGAATACACAGAAGAACCATACAAAAAAGACCCAGATAACCACGGTGGTGTGATTACTCACCTAGAGCCAGACATCCTGGAATACAAACTCAAGTGGGTCTTAGGAAGCATCACTACGAACAAAGCTAGTGGAGGTGATGGAATTCCAGTTGAACTATTTCAAATCCTAAAAGATGATGTTGTGAAAGTATTGCACTCAATATGCCAGAAAATTTGGAAAACATGGCAGTGGCCACAGGACTGGAAAAGGTCAGTGTTCATTCTAATCTCAAAGAAAGGCAATGCCAAAAATGCTCAAACTACCACACAATTGCAGTGATTTCACATGCTAGCAAAGTAATGCTCAAAATTCTCCAAGCCAGGCTTCAACAGTACATGAACCGTGAACTTCCAGATGTTCAAGCTGGATTTAGAAAAGGCAGAGGAACCAGAGACCAAATTGCCAACATCTGTTGGATCATAGAAAGAGCAAGAGAGTTCCAGGAAAAAAATCTACTTCTGCTTGAGAGACTAAACCAAAGCCTTTGACTGTGTGGATCACAACAAATTGAAAATTCTTAAAGAGCTGGGAATACCAGACCACCTTACCCACCTCCTGAGAAATCTGTATGCAGGTCAACAAGCAACAGTTAGAACTGGACCTGAAACAACAGACTGTTCCAAATCAGGAAATTAGTACGTCAAGGCTGTATATTGTCACCCTGTTCATTTTACTCATATGCAGAGTACACCATGTGAAATGTCTGGCTGGCTGAAGTACAAGCTGGAATCAAGATTACAGGGAGAAACATCAATAATCTCAGATATGCAGATGACACCACCATTATGGCAGAAAGTAAAGAAGAACTAAAGAGCCTCTTGATGAAGGTGAAGAGGAGAGTGAAAAACCTGGCTTAAAACTCAACATTCCAAAAACTGAGATCATGTCATCTAGTCCCATCACCTCACGGAAAATAGTGAGAGTTTTTATTTTCTTGTGCTCCAAAATCACTGCAGATGGTGATGCATCCATGAAATTAAAAGACACTTGCTCCTTGGAAGAAATGCTATAACCAACCTAGACAGCATATTAAAAAGCAGAGACATTACTTTGCCAACAAAGGTCCATCTAGTCAAAGCTGTGGCTTTTCCAGTAGTCATGTATGGATGTGAGAGTTGAACCATAAAGAAAGCTAAGTGCCGAAGAACTGATGCTTTTGAACTGTGGTGTTGGAGAAGACTCTCGAGAGTCCCTTGGACTGCAAGGAGATCCAACCAGTCCATCCTAAAGGAAATCAGTCCTGAATATTCATTGGATGGACTGACACTGAAGCTGAAACTCCAAAACTTTGGCTACCTGATGGGAAGAACTGACTCATTGGAAAAGACCCTGATGCTGGGAAAGATTGAAGGCAGGAGGAGAAGGAGATGACAGAGGATGAGATGGTTGGATAGCATCACCAACTTGATGAACATGAGTTTGAGAAAGCTCCAGGAGTTGGTGATGGACAGGGAAGCCTGGTGTGCTGCAGTCCATGGGGTCGCAAAGAGTCAAACACAACTGAGTGACTGAACTGAATTTTCTTTAAGGAAACCTCTCTTTTCCATGAGAGGTGGCAACTCCCAGTCAGACTGACCCTAAAACAACCAGCCATCCTGGAATTCACTACCCACAGCAGCTATAAGGCCTTAGCTCCCAGCTGCTATTTAGGATTCATCACATCTGTCCCCTAAACCTGTGAGTGCAACAAATAGACAGGCCTCACTCTCTGCTTCCTCTGAAAGGAAGGGTGAGCCCAGGTTGTGTGCAAGTAAAATCTGGGCACTCATCACATGGAAGATACTGTGACTCACCATAGTAGCAGTGAATGGGATGTTGTCAATCAGGGAGGATGTGATGCCTGAGACCCAGACCACCAGGATGATGGCAGCTGTAAGGCGCTGATCTTCTGGGACCATCTGAAAGCAGCAGATAAAAGTAGGGCTGTTTACCATAGCTGTACAGATCACACGCACACACACTGAGGGTCTGATGGTAGGACACGGGGGACTCCGAAGGGACAACAGGGCTCCTGGTCCTTCCTCTTCCACACAGGAGACCAAAGGAGACTCTGGTGTACAAACAGCACCATCTGGACTTTTCCAACTCCTACCAGGAGCCTGGGACACTCTGCTTTCAGACACTCTGCTCTGTAATTCAGAGCAGTGACTCCAAACCATGCTCAAGCCAACCAACCCTTGGGTCAGTGTGGGGTGAGGGGAGTGTCGAAAGCAGAGTGTCCCTGTTTCTGATGTCCTGATGGGACACCAAATGACACACCAGCCACACTGACCTCACTTCCTGGCAAAAACCTTGGGTTAAGACCTCTGTGCATCACTTACTGAGACTACTGTCTCAATTGCTGTCCTTCCTAGAAAGGCTTCAACTAAAGGCTAATAGAAAAATTGCAAGCATCTGTAATTCTATATTCCTTGAAAAAAGTCTCTTTTCATCTCTAGCCTACATAGGATAAAACAGGTTCCTTGTTAGACTTTTTACGTAATGAATGAGATCTATTCTAACTGATAATTTTTCTTTTTTTTTTTTTTTTTTACAAAAATTAAAGGAATGGTGGCTGGAGCACATTATATTGCAGTATTTAATGTACCTTTATTAGCAAAGCAGTCTGTTCTCCGACATATTCTATTAAGTGGAGATGTGCCAATGCCTAGAAGAAATAAATATATGATGAGAATCAGTTGAAAACTGAGAATATGTGCGAATGTTTAAAAACATATCTTTAGAGTGAAAGTAAGTGAACATGGGCTCTCATTGCTTATAAAAGATCAAACACACAGTCTAAATAATTTACTATCATAAGGATACTGAAGATTCTTCAAGATGAGAGCAGAGTAGCACTGGCAGGAACTTCTGCCAGTTCACACTAATACAAACATTAATTTGTATTAATGTCCATGTTAAATTTAAATTTGGGTAGAAGGCCATTTCTTTTTAAGATCACCCTGGGGAAGACCTTCAAGATGGCAGAGTAGTAAGACATGGATATCACCTTGCTCCCCACAAATACATCAAAAATACATCTGCATGTGGAACACCTCTTACAGAACACCAACTGATAGCTGGTAGAAGACCTCAGACTTTCAACAAGCTTATCTCCACAAAACAGGTAGGGCAAAAGAAATAAGAAAAGAGACAAAGGAATCCAGATGGGACCTGTGCCTCTGGGAGGGAGCTATGAAGGAGGAAAAGTTTCTGCATGCTTGGAAACCCTCATGGGCAGGCACATAGGAGAGCTCCAGAGCCTCAGAGGTGAGCACAACAGGTGTGCAGAGGGAAAAGGGAGAGAATTCTGCACAGAGGTCAGTGCTGAGCAGTTCCCACTAGTTTGAGATGCTGTCTGCATGCACACAGGGCAGGTGGGAGCTTGGTGCTGGGGCTCAGGCTTCAGAGGTCAGATCCCAAGGAGAGAACTGAGGTTGCCTGCCACGAAGACAGTCTGAGGCGGCCAGTACTACACAGTTGAGGGAGTCAAGGAAAAAGCCTGGGCCTGCCACAAAGGCAAGAGATCATTGTCTCAGGGACCCTCAAACTTCACCAGGTCACAGATGACAAGGCCACACCTCCGCAAGTGCCAGAGGCAGTACAAACCGCAACTGCTGTCTCTGCCCCAGAGGCGAATGTTTCAGCCACTGCCATTGCCACCAAGCTGTGAGCAAGCACAAGTCACTGCCCACACCTTCCAGGGAACTTGTGCAGTTTGGCACTGCCAAGGGACCGTGACCTGGAGCCAACTCCCCTGGGAGAACGCAGTTTGCCTCTGGCTGTAGCAACTTCCTACAGGCCTCTGCCACCACAGGCACTACCAACATTTCCCAATTGTGTCTGTCGTTTCCCTCCCTCCCCCTGGCCTGAGTGAGCGAGTGAGCCCTGATCAGCCCCAGCCGCTGCTTCTGCCCCCTTTCGTCTGGGCAGGGAACAGACAGTGGAGGGCGGCCCACAAACAGTGGCTGGGACAACAGCAACGCTGAGCACCAGGAGCTATGTGACCAAACAGGACCAAGGGGATTTGCTCATGCAGTGCCAAGAGTAGTGGCGTGAATCCTTGCCATTGACTTGGTAAACCCTGCATCTGTGGAATATCTCAATAGACAGTGTGTCCCCACATTTGAAGCTGTGGAATTCAGGGGCAACTGTGGGCTCTGGAAGCAAGTACAAGGTAGAATAAGGCGAAATCAGAATCTGAGCTGGACCCACAGTGCCCCCAGCAGGTCTAGAGACCTTCCTAGAAATATTGGAGGATGTCCTAAGAAGGGAGATTGGCTGGAGCTCATTGTGGGGGCAAGGAAACTGATAGCTGAGGCCACAGGAAAATTGTCTTCTTACTACCACTCTTTCTCTCTCTGTGTATATACGTAATTTTTTTCATTTTTGTTTTTTATTGTTGTTTTTTTAAATTATTATTCTTTTAATTTTTACTTTTTATTTACTTTTTCTTTTCTTGCATGTTATTCTTAAATAAATTTATTTTATTCCCCCTATTTCTACTGTACTCTTTCATTTTATTGCACTCTGTCCATGTTTTTATTTTTTCTTTTGTTTTACTTTGTTTTTAATCTTATTTTTACTTTACCTCCTTGTTGTATTGTATTTTTCTTTTGTTTTCTTCTCTGTTTAGTTTTTACATTTTTTTCGTTTGTTTTATTGGTGTATATGTTTTATGCTTTATTTGCCTTTTTTTTAAGTTTACTTTCCACATTTGATTTCATCTTGGTGCTGTGTTTTTGCTAATTTATCTTTCAGTGTTTGTTTACATTTATGGGTTTCTTTATTGGTTCAATTGTTCCCTTCTTTCTTGTTTCCTTTTTTTCCTTTCCTCTTCTTTTTGTGAGTTTGAGTGTGCATTTCTTTGTGTGTTTTTGTTTAGTTTTGCTTTTACTATATTTCTTGGGGTCCTCTCTACCTGTTATTTTCTTGTTTAGTTGATTTTTTTCTTTTTCTTTATCTTCTGTGCCAAGTAGTTCGTGGAGCCTTGGTGCTGCAGCAATGGGTTGGACCTGAACTTTTGAGGTGAGAAACCTGAGTCCAGGATGTTGGACCACAAGAGAACTCCTGACCCCGTGGAATGTTAACTAGAGAAAGATCTTCCAAAGGCCTCATCCCAACACTAAGACCTGGCTACACCCCACAGCCAGAAAGTTCCAATGCTGGACACCTCATGCCAAACAACTAGAAAAAAGGAACACAACCCCACCCATTAGCAAACAGTATAGCCTGAAGCTATACTAAGCTCAGAGACACCCCCTCCCCTACAGAAAAAAAAAAAAAAAAAAACACCACTGTACGCACCACTGCCCATCAGAGGGACCAGATCCAGTTTCACCAATCAGAACACAGGCACCAGTTTCACCCACCAGAATGTCTATTCAAGGCACTGATCCAACCCCACCCACTGAGGGAAGACTCCACAAGTAAGAGGAACTACAATCCTACATCCTGTGGAAAGGAGACCCCAAACACAGGAAGTTAAACAAAATGTGAAGACAGAGAACTTGCAGCAGATGAAGGAGCAAATTAAGAATCCACAAGACCAAACAAACGAAGAGGAAATAGGCAGTCTACCTGAAAAACAATTCAGAGCAATGATAGTAAAAATGATCCAAAATCTCAGAATGGAGGCACAGACAAATAGAATGGATGCATGGATTGAAAAGATACAGGAAATGTTTAACAAGGACCTAGAAATAATGAACAGAAGAAATAATGAACAGTCAGCAATGAGCAACACAATAACTGAAATAAAAACTACACTAGAGAAAACTAATAGCAGAATAACTGAGGAAGAAGAATAGATAAGTGAACTGGAAGATAGAATGGTAGAAGTAAATGAAGCAGAGTAGAATAAAAATGAAAAAGGAAGGATGAGAAGAAATGACAATAGTCTCAGAAAGCACTGAAACAGCTTTAAGTGCACCAACATTTGAATTACAGGAGTCCCAGAGAAAGAAGAGAAAAATAAAGGCATAGAAAATATTTGAGGAGATAATAGTCAAGAACTTCTCTAACATGGGAACAGAAATAGTCACGCAAGTTCAGTAACCCAAAAAGAGTCCCATACAGGCAAACTCAAAGAGAAACACACCAAGACACATATTAAGCACAAACACACAAAAATATCAAAAGCAGCAAGAGGAAAGCAACAAATAACATACAAAGGAATCCCCATAAGGTTAACAGCTGATCTTTCAGTGAAAGTTTGTAGGCCAGAAGGAAGTTACAGGCTATATTTAAAGTGATGAAAGGGAAAAAAAAAACCAAAAAACTACAACCAAGATTACACTACAAAGCAAGGATCTTGTTCAGAGTCAAGGAGAAATCAAAAGCTGTATACATTAGCAAGTTAAGAAAATTCAACACCACCAAACCAGCTTTACAACAATTGTTAAAGGAACTTCTTTAGGCAGAGAACACAAGAGAAGAAAAAGACCTGAAAAAAAAAAAAAAACCAAAACAATAAAGTAAATGGTAATAAGATTGGACATATTAATAGTTAAATGTAAATGGATTAAATGCTCCAACAAAAAGACATAGACTGGTTGAATGGATGCAAAAAGCAAGATCTAGATGTATGTTGTCTACAAGAAATTAACTTCAGCCTAGGGACACATACAGACTGAAAGTGAGCCTGGAAAAAGATATTCCATGCAAATGGGAATCAAAAGACAATTGGAGTACCATAACTCATATCAGATAAAATAAACTTTAATATAAAGATTATTACAAGAGACAAAGAAGAATGCTACATAATGATCAAGGCATCAATCCAAGAATTATAAATATATGTGCACCCAACATAGGAGCACCTCAATACATAAGGCAAATGCTAACAGTTATGAAAAGGGAAATCAACAGTACCACAGTAATAGTAAGGGACTTTAACACTCCACTCACATCAATGGTCAGATCACCCAGAGGAAAAATTAATAAGGAAATGCAAGCCTTAAATGACCCATTGACCAGATCAACCTATTGATATTTTCAGGACATTCCATCAAAAGAAGCAGAATACAATTTTTTCTCAAGTGCACATGGAAGATTCTCCAGGATAGATCACATCTTGGGTCACAAATCAAGTCTTCATAAATTTAAGAAAATTGAAATCATATCAAGCATTTTTTTCTGACCACAACACTGTGAGATTAAGTATCAATTAACAGGAAGACAAACACACGAAGGCTACCCAATACACTCTTAACTAACCAAGAGGTCACTGAAGAAATCAAACAGAAAAGAAAACAATATCTAGAAACAAATGACAAGGAAAACATGACAATCTATAACCTATGGGATGAAGCAAAAGCAGTGCTAAGAGGGAAGTTCATAGCAATACAAACCTAACTCAAGGAACAAGAAAAAACCAAGTAAACAACCTTACACTTAAAGCAACTAGAAAAAGAAGAACAACAACAACAACAAAACCCAAAGTTAGTGGAAGGAAAGAAATCAAAGATCAGAGCAGAAATATATGAAATAAATGAAGAAAAAGTAACAAAGATCAATAAAGCTAAAGCCTAGTTCTTTGAGAAGATAAAATTGACAAGCCATTAGTCAGAATCATCAAGAAAAAAAGGACGACACAAATCAATAACATTAGAAGTGAAAAGGGAGAGGTTACAACAGATAATGCAGAAATGAAAAGGATCATAAGAGACTACTACAAGCAAATATATGTGATGGAGAAAAGACAGCCTCTTCAACAAATGGTGCTGGTAAAACTGAACAGCTACTGGTAAAAGAATGATATTAGAATACTTCCTAACACCATATTAAAAAATAAACTCAAAACATATTAAAGACTTAAATGTAAGGCCAGAAACTATAAACCTAAAACTCTTACTGGAAAACATAGGCAGAACACTCTTTGACATTAACTGAAGCATCATCCTCTTTCACCCACCTCCTAGAGTAATGGAAATAAAAACAAAAATAAACAAATGAGGCCCAAAGATTTTGTGCAGCAAAGAAAACTATAAAAAACTGAAAAGACAACACTCAGAGTTTGAGAAAATATTTTCAAATAAAACAACTGACAAAGTATTAATCTCCAAAATACACAAGTGACTTATGCAGATAAACAAACAACTCAATGAAAAATGGGCAAAACATACAAACAGACTTTTTTCCAATGAAGAAATAGAGATGGCCAACAAATACCTGAAAAGATACGTTGCTCATTATTAGAGATATGCAAATCAAAACTACAATGAGGTATCACCTTACACCAGCCAGAATGACCATCATTTAAATATCTACAAACAATAAATACCGGAGGGGTTGTGGAGAAAAGGGAACTCTATGCACTGTTAGTGGGAAGTGAGATTGCCACAATAGAGAAGAGAATGGATATTACTTAAAGAACCAGGAAAAAAACTACCGTGAAAGTGAAGTCACTCAGTCATGTCCAACTCTTTGCGACCTTATGGACTGTAGCCCACCAGCCTCCTCTATTCATGGGATTTTCCAGGCAAGAACACTGGAGTGGGTTGCCATTTCCTTCTCCAAGGGATCCTCTCAATCCAGGGATTTAACTCAGGTCTCCCACATTGCAGGCAGACTCTTTACCATGTGAGCCACCAGGGAATCAGATATGATGCAACAATTACACTACTGGGCATATACCCTGAGAAAATCAGAATTCAAAAAGACACATGTACCCCAATGTTCATTGCAGCACTATTTACAGTAGCCAGGACATGGGAGCAACCTAGATGTCCATTAACAGATAAGTGGATAAAAAAGTTGTGTTAGAATAGAATGGAATATTACTCAACCTTGAAAAGGAAGGAATGCTAATCAGCTAAACTGAGGTGGATGAATGTAGAACCAATTATAGAGAGTAAAGTAAGTCAGAAAGAGAAACACAAATATTGTATATTAAATATATATGGAATCTAGAAAGATGTTAGTGATGAATCTATTTCAGGGCAGAAATAGAGACAGACATGGAGAACAGACTTGCAGACACAGCAGGAAAAAGAGACGGTGGCAAGAATTGAGAAATCAGCATTGATATACATACACTGCCATGTGTAAAAATAGATAGCTAGTGGGAAATTGCTGTGTAACACAGATCCCAGCCAGGCTCTCTGTGACAGACTAGATAAGTGGGATGGGGGCAGGTTGGGAAGGAAGCTAAAGAGTGAGGGTTGCTTTGAATAGTTGATGGCAGAATCACAGAATAACACAATACTGTAAAGCCATTATCCTCCAATTTTAAAAAAAAACAGAGATGCAAAAAAAGAAAAAAACAATGTAGGTCAGATAAATGTATTGATATATTCAGCTCAACAGATATTAATTCCTAAAAACAATGCAATCATTAAAAAATAAAAAAGGTTTTAAAAAAGATTGCTCTCTGGGAGTACTGTTCACCTGTATATAATGAAATGTCTCTCCATATAGAATGCCTTTCTAGTAAGTTGCATTTCAAATTTTTTTTTAAGTTTAACCTCACAGAGTTCTAGAAAAATAAAAAGAAAATTCATGGTTTTTATAACTTAAAGAAAAGTCTATTTAAGTGAAGCACGTAACTCTTTTCATAGCACTAGACAGACTGAAAATTGTTTACAGAAAAATGTAGGGAAAAGGATTAGATGAAGGAGATATAAGTGCAGGAGCCGTTCTGCTCAGTCTGCCCCCTTTGACCCAGCCAAAGATGGGATCCTCTGCTGTCTGTGACAGATCTTGGACAGGAAACACCAATAAGGAGCCAGACACAGGGGTGACATATCTACCTAGAATCTCTCAAATGTGGTCTTTTCACTGTGATGTCATCATGTTGTATAATTTAAAATACTTAAATTATCAGCTTGACTATGTCTAAATATAAGTTTATAACTTTCCCATCCATATGTACAGCTCTTCATTAGGCTTCGTACAAAAACTGTGGAGCAAAAATATTGGGTCTTCAATCACAATGATCAATTAAGATTGCTATATCAATTAAATCATAAACATAAGCTTACTTAGAGCATGGTTTCTTGATATCAGCCTAAAGAGATGTTAGGAACAGGATCCTTCTTTGTTTCAGGATCTGTCCTGTTCATTGATGAATGTTTAACAGTATTCCTGGTCTCTACCCAGTTGATCAACCCAGATGGTCAACACCAAAATCAGATTGATTATATTCTTTGCAGCCAAAGATGGAGAAGCTCTATACAGTCAGCAAAAACAAGACTGGGAGCTGACTGTGGCTCAGATCATGAACTTCTTATTGCCAAATTCAGACTGAAATTGAAGAAACTAGGGAAAACCACGACACCATTCAGGTATGATCTAAATCAAATCCTTTATGATTATACAGTGGAAGTGAGAAATAGATTTAAGGGACTAGATCTGATAGACAGAGTTCCTGATGAACTATGGGCAGAGGTTCGTGACATTGTACAGGAGACAGGGATCAAGACCATCCTCATGGAAAAGAAATGCAAAAAAGCAAAATGGCTGTCTGAGGAGGCCTTACAAATAGCTGTGAAAAGAAGAGAAGTGAAAAGCAAAGGAGAAAAGTACAGAGATATCCATTTGAATGCAGAGTTCCAAAGAACAGCAAGGAGAGATAAGAAAGCCTTTGAGACAAGTGCTCCGGCCTGGTGCACTGGGAAGACCCAGAGGAATCGGGTGGAGAGGGAGGTGGGAGGGGGAATCGGGATTGGGAATACATGTAAATCCATGGCTGATTCATATCAATGTATGACAAAACCCACTGGAAAAAAAAAATAATAATAATTAAAAGAAAAATTCTATTGGAAAAAAAAAAAAGAAAGCCTTCCTCGACCCAGAGGAATCGGGTGGAGAGGGAGGTGGGAGGGGGGATCGGGATGGGGAATACGTGTAACTCTATGGCTGATTCATATCAATGTATGACAAAACCCACTGAAATGTTGTGACGTAATTAGCCTCCAACTAATAAAAAAAAAAAGAAAAAAAAGAAAACCTTCCTCAGCGATCAATGCAAAGAAATGGAGGAAAACAATAGAATGGGAAAGACTAGAGATCTCTTCAAGAAAATTAGAGATACAAAGGGAATATTTCATGCAAAGATGGGTTCAATAAAGGACAGAAATGGTATGGACCTAACAGAAGCAGAAGATATTAAGAAGAGGTGGCAAGAATAAACAGAAGAACTATACAAAAAAGATCTTCACGACACAATACTCATGATGGTGTGATCACTCAATAGAGCCAGACATCCTGGAATGTGAAGTCAAGTGGGCCTTAGAAAGCATCACTATGAACAAAGCTAGTGGAGGTGATGGAATTCCAGTGGAACTATTTCAAATTCTGAAAGATGATGCTGTGAAAATGCTGCACTCAATATGCCAGCAAATTTGGAAAACTCAGCAGTGGCCATAGGACTGGAAAAAGTTAGTATTCATTCCAACCCCTAAGAAAGGCAATGCCAAAGAATGCTCAAACTACTGCACAATTGCACTCATCTCACACACTAGCAAGGTAATGCTCAAAATTCTACAAGCCAGGCTTCAGCAACATGTGAACTGTGAACTTCCAGATGTTCAAGCTGGTTTTAAAAAAGGCAGAGGAACCAGAGATCAAATTGCCAACATCCGCTGGATCATCAAAAAAGCAAGAGAGTTCCAGAAAAACATCTATTTCTGCTTTATTGACTATGCCAAAGCCTTCAACTGTGTGGATCACAATAAACTGTGGAAAATTCTGAAAGAGATGGGAATACCAGACCACCTGACCTGCCTCTTGAGAAACCTATATGCAGGTCAGGAAGCAACAGTTAGAACTGGACATGGAACAACAGACTGGTTCCAAATAGGAAAAGGAAAACATCAAAGCTGTATATTGTCACCCTGCTTATTTAACTTCTATGCAGAGTACATCATGAGAAACGCTGGGCTGGAAGAAGCACAAGCTGGAATCAAGATTGCCAGGAGAAATATCAATAACCTCAGATATGCAGATGACAGCACCCTTATGGCAGAGAGTGAAGAGGAACTAAAAAGCCTCTTGATGAAAGTGAAAGAGGAGAGTGAAAATGTTGGCTTAAAGCTTAACATTCAGAAAACTAAGATCATGGCATCTGGTCCCATCACCTCATGGGAAATAGATGGGGAGACAGTGGAAACAGTGTCAGACTTTATTTTGGGGGGCTCCAAAATCACTGCAGATGGTGATTGCAGCCATGAAATTAGAAGACGCTTACTCCTTGGAAGGAAAGTTATGACCAACCTAGATAGCATATTAAAAAGCAGAGACATTACTTTGCCAACAAAAGTCCGTCTGGTAAAGGCTATGGTTTTTCCAGTGGTCATGTATGGATGTGAGAGTTGGACTGTGAAGAAAGTTGAGTGCTGAAGAATTGACACTTTTGAACTGTGGTACTTGAGAAGACTCTTGAGAGTCCCTTGGACTGCAAGGAGATCCAACCAGTCCATCCTAAAGAAGATCAGTCCTGGGTGTTTATTGGAAGGCCTGATGCTGAAGCTGAAATTCCAATACTTTGGCTACCTCATGGGAAGAGTTGACTCATTGGAAAAGACCCTGATGCTGGGAGGGATTGGGGGCAGGAGGAGAAGGGGATGACAGAGGATGAGATGGTTGGATGGCATCACCGACTCAATGAACATGAGTTTGAGTAAACTCCGCGAGTTGGTGATGGACAGGGAGGCCTGGCGTGCTGCGATTCATGGAGTTGCAGAGTCGGACATGACTGAGCAACTGAGCTGAACCCAGTTGATGCCTGTTGTACCTTCTCTGACCCAGTATGACAACCAAAACATCTCCAGACAGAGCCAAAAATGTCTCTACAAAATTGCCCCTTGTTAATAATCATTGATTTATGGTAATACAACTTTTACTAAAACAAAATTTTTAATTTGGAAAAAAAACTGAATGTAATGGAAAAATTATTTTTATATACTGTTGATTGAAAGAAAATTTAAAGGTCTAAGCCAGATTAAAACTTTTGCTAGATATGAAACAGACATGGTATAGATACATACACATATATACTTGTCAGGGGACGTTCAACTTTAAGGGATCCAATATATTTTCTTCCTTTGTGTGCCATTTCTCAAGGATTCTCTATTCCTTATCAGTTCCTGGAAAACAGGAAGGAGCAGAGCTGCATGCAGTTCTCAGAACTGAGGTCATGAGAAAGGGCATCTGCTTGGATTCCTTTCAGTGACTCCCTTCAGTGACCTTTTACTTAAAGGTAATCTATTCAGTTATGCCCCTCTTACTCAGGATATGGAATGCTTTCTGGCTCTTTGAAGATTGTTATTTGCTTGGCTTTGTTTTTGCTCAATTTTTTTACTGCCTAAAGCTTCCTTGTATGAAGATATATAAACATACGTTTCTACCAATAAAGCACCCTTGTTTCACTTGAGACTTGGGTCTCCTGCATCCCTCTTCTCATCGACTCCAGTCCCCAGGTCCCAGTCTACAAAGACCGTGACACATATTGTATTTGGTGTACACCTTAATCTATGCCTAAAGACAACTATCTATTTATAGATTTAGTGTCATATAATTACCCCACAATGGTCTGTGGCAACAGTGTCAGACAAAATAAAGGAAAGCCTTCAGAATACTTGAACATGGCATCTAATAATTCATTTATGACTAACTGATCTCTTAATTGAGAAAAGAAAAGTCAAAATGTGAGAATACAAAAAGCCAATAAGTAATTCCTTTATAAAATGATGAATGAAATAACTATGTAATAATTAATTCTATCAAGTCTAAAGTTGCAAATATATAATATATATTTTACACTTCAGCAAACTAAAGTTTATGTATAGTTGAAGACTATATACATCACTTGTCTCCTCCATCAATTTATATGGTGAAAAGATGAGTGTGTAATATGATGTAAATTCCTCACAATATGAAACAATATTATCCTTCTGTTGCAGTGACAGCTTGCAAAAAACTGGTTCAGCAATTATCTGATATCCCTGCCCCACTGAAATTAGACAAATAACAACAACTCAGTGCCACTAATTCCTTCCAAATGGGAGAGTAAGAGGTCTTAAGCTCCCTTCTGCAGTCAAATAAATAGATATTGGATAAAGTACACTTTAAAGGCTTTACTGGATTAGCAAGACAATGTAATGTTTTCCAAAGAATCTCCTTTCCCAATAAAATGTTTAGTGCAGCTGGCTGGGAGCTGCAGACTTGAATGGCAAGGAAGGATGGAATTGCCTTGAGCTGGATGCCAACCAGGGCTTTCCAAATGGCACTAGTGGTAAAGAACCCATCTGCCAATCCAGTAGACGTAAAGAGCTGCGAGTTTGATCCCTGGGTCAAGAAGATCCCCTTGAAGAAGGCATGGTAACCCACTCTAACATTCTTGGCTGAGAATCCCTTGGACAGAGGACCCTGGTGGGCTACAGCTCATAGGGTCACCAAGAGTCGGATACAGCTGAAGCGACTTAGCACACAGGCCAACCAGGCACTAAAACCATTGTGTGAGCAGCAGCAGTGTTGTAGGTTGAAACCAATGATTCTCACCCTGAACTGAGAGCCTTGAAACAGGCTGAAAATTATCCCATGGCATCCAGTAGGGGCAAACACGAGCAGTTCCTGGAAGAAAACACCCCAAATGTAGCCTCTCAGGAGTTCCACAGATTAAGATCAAGCAGTCAAGAGTACAAGCAGTTAAGTAACATGAATGAGAGGAGAAATAACCAAACCAGATTTAAATATACCACGAACATGCAAGAAGGAGAATCTATAGATACCAGATATACTAGAGGAATTTTGTTTAAAGAAACTAGAGTTGAAGAATGTAAAAGTAACAGCTAATATTTGCCTTTTGATGAGTTAAGAATGTAATGACAACTGTCATTTCTTGAGTAAAACACTAAAAGAGAATATCAACTGCCAAAAAATGGGAAATCAAATTCTACATAATCCTTAATTGACTCAGATAAAGAAGAAAAAATGATTGAAAATAAAAGTATACTAGGTTAGACTAATAAAAAGATGGAAGATTTAAACTCAAATGTATTAATATAGTCATTAAGAGTAATAGAATAAATATATTACTAAAAATCTAAATATTGTCAGACTGGACTAAAAATATGAGTTTTATACCCCAATACATGCTGTCTTCCAAAGATATATTTAAAATATAAGGTAAGAAAAGTTGAAAGTTAAAGGCTAGGGAAAAAATGAAAGTTTCTAACTTTCTATCCCTCATGAACAGTTAATAATTCTAAATTTCTATATGCTTAGTAACACAGCCTCAAAATATATAAATCATCCATAGAACTGCAAGGACAATAAGACATATCCACAATTAACTAGGGAAATTGGCTAATTAAGAAAAAAAGAGCGTGATTTAAGAAATCAAAATAGAAATTAAAAATAAGCTTTGAATGAATAAAATACAATCAAAATACATATAATAACTTGGAAGAATGTAGTTAAATATATGCAAATGAAATTTATAGCATTAAATATCATATTTGAAAATATAAAGCATGAAAAAAAGCATTCATTTTCAGAAGGTAATAACAACAAAGGAAGAAGAAAATGATAAAATAGAAAAAAATATTCAATTGAGAGAAAAGACTAACAAAGTTTGCATGCTAATGGAGACTAATAAATAGAAAAGAAGAAAGAGGAGGACAGAGAGAAGAGAAGTCACAAGTTACCAATTTAGCAATGAAAGCAGCATCTCTAAAGAGACAGCTAAGCAGATATAGGAATGAAACTACAAAACTGTAAAATTAATTGCAGCACTCTTTACATTTTTCATACATATATCCAGTTGATTCAGCAACATTTGTTGAAAAGATGTTCCTTTCCCTATTGAATTCTTTGGCACTTTTGTTTAAAATTAGTTGTTCATAAATGGGATATGGCCAAGATGGTGAAGCAGGAAGACTCTGAGATCGCCTCTTCCCATGGGCACACCATAATTACAACTATTCACACAGCAACTATCTATGAGAACAACCTGAAAACTAACAAAATATTTGCAGCAACTAAAGATATAAAGGAACCGCAAGATGGGTAAGAGTGGTACAGTCACAGTAAAAACACACACCCCAGGATGGCAACTCACAAATGGGAAGATAATCATAAATGCAGAAGTGAGGAGTCCAAGCCTCACATTGGGCTCCCCCATTCAGGATACTGCTCCAGAAAGACAAACTCCCCAAACATCTGGCATTGAAGCCCAGTGGGGCTTGCATGCAGCAGAGCCAAAGGGCTATAGGAAAGAGAGATGCCAGTCTTAGAAAGTACACACAAAATCACATTCTCTGAGTCCCAGTGAGGAAGGAATCATTTGAAAGGAGCCTGAGTCAGACCCATTTGCTGACCTTAGACAGCTTTTCCATTGTAGGAGACAACTTAGACTCCCCCTAGGGACACAGATGCTGGTAGGAGTCATTTTTGGAAGTTTATTCTACCATGAGGATACGGTGCTCACCACTACCATTTTGGAGTCCTCTTTCTAGCCTATTAGTGCTGGGGGCTTACCCACCTACTAGCAGGCAGACACCAAACACAGGCCTCACCAGTCCTGCAGTTAGCTGCACCAGGACATGGCCCTACTCACCAATGCACCAGAACTAGCTCAGGGGATCCTCAGACCCAGATTGACCATCAGTAGGTCAGCAACCACCACATAAGGCAAGACCTGGTACCCAACCAGGCCAGGGGCCAGGCCCACCTACCAGCATTCCCACAGAAGTTGGCCTCATTAAAACAGAAGGGCCAGCACAGCCTATATTGAGGGACCCTAGAGCATGTAGCCCTAGCCCCCTGCCCTGGGCCCTGTAGGATGTCTCTTACACAAGGCATTTCACCAAGATCAGGAAATGTATCTGACCTACTTAATATACAGAAATAAACAGAAAGAATTAGGCAAAATGAAAAGACAGAAAATACATTCCCATCTAAACAGAATAAAGGAGCAAGATAAAACCTCAGAAGAATTAAATGGACATAAGCAATCTACTCAATAGAGAGCTCGATATATTAAATAGACAACTAAAAAGGACCTGTTGGATAGCACAGGCAACTCTACTAAACAATCTGTAATGACCTATATTGAAAAAGTATCTAAAAACAAGTTTATATATGTATACATATAACTGATTCATTTTGCTATATAGCAGAAACTAACACAAAATTGTAAATCAACCCTACTCCAATAAGTTTTTTTTAAAGAATACAAACAACCTGACTGGAAAATAGGCCAAACTTATTAACAGATACCTCATCAAAGAAGATATACAGATGGTAAACAAACATATAAAAATATGCACCACATCATATGACAACAGTGAAATGAAGATTAAAATAACAGAGACACCACCTATTAGAATGGCCAAAATCTAAAACGCCAATACCAAGTGCTGCTAGCATGTGGAGTAATAGTAATTCTTATACATTACTGATGAGAATTCAACATGCCACAGTCACTTTGAAAGGCAGTTTGGCAAATCCTTACAAAACTAAACATACTCTTACCATATGATTCAGTAATCACACTCCTTAGTACTTATTCAGAGGATCTGAAAAGTAATGTCCATCAAAAAAACTTAGCACATGAATACATATAGCATTTTGTTCATAACTGCCCAAACTTGGAAACAACCAAGATATCCTTCAATAGATAGATAAATCAACTGCAGTACATTCAGGCAATAGAATGTTATTCAGTGTTGAAAAGAAATCAAACATGAAGAGCCATGGCAAGCATGCATGTGTGCATGTGTGAATAGTCACTCAAATCATGTCTGACTCTTTGTGACCCCATGGACTGTAGCCTGGTAGGCTCCTCTGTCATGGGATTTTTCAGGCAAGAATACTGGAGTGGGTTGCCATTTCCTCTTCCAGGGGATATTCTCAACCCAGGGATCAAACCTGCAACTCCTGCATTGGCAGGTGGATTCTTTATGCTCTGGAAGAAAATTTAAATGCATATTACTAAGTGAAAGAAGCCAAACTGAAAGGCTATATACAGTATGATTCAAATTATATTATTCTGGAAATTGTGGAACTATGGAGAACAGTTAAAAGAGCAATGGGTGATGATTTCACAGTTCAGTTCAGTTCAGTCACTCAGCTGTGTCCAACTCTTTGCGACCCCATGGACTGCAACCAGACCTCCCTGTCCATCACCAACTCCTGGAGTTTACTCAAACTCATGTCCATTGAGTCGGTGATGCCATCCAACCATCTCATCCTCTGTTGTCCCCTTCTCTTCCCACCTTCAATCTTTCCCATCATCAAGGTCTTTTCCAATGAGTCAGTTCTTCATATCAGGTAGCCAAAGTATTTGAGTTTCAGCATCAACATCAGTCCTTCCAATGAATATTCAGGACTGATTTTCTTTAGGGTTGACCGGTTAGATCTCTTTGCAGTTCAAGGGACTCTCCAAGAGTCTTCTTCAACGCCTCAGTTCAAAAGCACCAACTCTTCAACACCCAACTTTCTTTATAGTCCAACTCTCACAATACAAACAAATATCAAATCAGTATACTGTACACTTGAAACTAATGTTACATGTTAATTATACTACAATGAAATGGAAAACATAAAAAATTTTTTTAAAAAAGAGTTCAAGGTAATGATCACAAAGTTGATAAAAGAAATGAGAAGAAAGAATGAACGCAGTGGGAAGTTTAATAAAAATATTAGAAAATATAAAGAACAAACAAAACTGAAGAATACAAAAAATTAAATTTTTTTTAAAAATCCCATTAGAGGGAATCAACCATAGTTGAGATTATACAGAGGAATGGGTCAGTGAACTGGAAGATAAAGTATAAATCATCAAAGTTGAACAGAAAAAAGAATATTAAAAGAATGAGGACAGTTTAACTATACTAATATTTGCATTACAAGGATCCTGGAAGGAGAAGAGAGAAAGGGGCAGAGGACATATTTAAAGACATAAGAGCTGAAAACTTCCCTAGCCAGGCAAAAGAATAGACATCCAAGTCCAGGAATCACAGGGGGTTTTGAACAAGATCATCCAAAAGAGATTCACACAAAGACTCACTGTAACTAAAATGGCAAAAGTAAAATAATCTTAAAAGCAGCAGGGGGAAAAACAACCAGTTACATACAAAGGAATTCTTATAAGACTGTCTGTTGACTTTTTTAGCAGAAACTGCAGGCAAGAAGGAAGTGGCACAACATATACAAAGTGAAAAAAGGAAAAAAAAAAACAATAACCAAGAATATTTTACCCATCAAGGATATCACTCATATGTGAAGGAGACATAGCTTTATACACAAGCAAAAGCTGAGTTTAGCACCACCAAAGTGGCTTCACAGGAAACGTTAAAGGGACTACTCTAAGTGGAAAAAACACAACTAGAAATGTGAAAATTATGAAAGGAAAAAACCTCTCATTGGTGCCAGTAAACATACAGCAAAGGTAGTACATAAACTACTTATAAAGTTACTAGAAAGGTTAAAAGATGTAGTAAAATCATTCATGTCCACAATAAGCAGATACAGGATTCACAAAACAAGAAAGGCATAAAATATGAGGTCAAATGTACAAAACATGAGTGAAAAGAGAACATGCTGATGTTAATGTTCAAATTGAAAAGATCATCAAATTAAAATAATCAGATATAGATATATAGATAATTAGATAGATTGATAGTTAGCTATTTATGAACCTCATGATAAGTACAAAGCAAAAACCTACAAAGGCTATATACAAAAAAGAGAGAAGGGCATTCAAGCATGAAACTAAATGTAATCATCAAGTCACAAAGGAATAAATAGAAGAGAAAGAAAAGAACTAAAAAGAACTGCAAGAATAATTAAGACAATGGCAATAAGTACAAACCTATCAGTACTTTATATGTAAATAGACTAAATCTCCAATCAAGACAGACAATGGCTGAATGAATTTTAAAAACAAACACAAGACCCAGCAAACATATGCTGTCTATAAGAGATTCACTTCAGATTTAAAGATACACACAGACTGAAAGTGAAAGGATAGAAAAAGGTACTTCATTGAAAATAGAAGTGTAAAGGTAGCAATACTTTTATATCAGACAAAAGAGACTTTAAACAAATATTGTAATAAGAGACTAAGATGGCAGCCATCCTAACTGGTGTGTAATGGTACCTCATTGTGGTTTTGATTTGCATTTCTCTGCTAATGAGTGATGTTGAGCATCTTTTCATGTGTTTGTTAGCCATCTGTATGTCTTCTTTGGAGAAACGTCTGTTTAGTTCTTTGGCCCATTTTTTGATTGGGTCCATTTTTCTGGAATTGAGCTGCAGGAGTTGCTTGTATATTTTTGAGATTAATCCTTTGTCTGTTGCTTCGTTTGCTATTGTTTTCTCCCATTCTGAGGGCTGTCTTTTCACCTTGCTTATAGTTTCCTTTATTGTGCAAAAGCTTTTAAGTTTCATTAGGTCCCATTTGTTTATTTTTGCTGTTATTTCCAATATTCTGAGAGGTGGGTTATAGAGGATCCTGCTGTGATTTATGTCGGAGAGTGTTTTGCCTATGTTCTCCTCTAGGAATTTCATAGTTTCTGGTCTTACATTTAGATCTTTAATCTATTTTGAGTTTATTTTTTTGTATGGTGTTAGAAAGTGTTCTAGTTTCATTCTTTTACAAGTGGTAGACCAGTTTTCCCAGCACCACTTGTTAAAGAGGTTGTCTTTTTTCCATTGTGTATCCTTGCCTCCTTTGTCGAAGATAAGGTGTCCATAGGTTCGTGGATTTATCTCTGGGCTTTCTATTTTGTTCTATTGATCTATATTTCTGCCTTTGTGCCAGTACCATACTGTCTTGATGACTGTGACTTTGCTGCTATCCAAAAGTCTACGAGCAATAAATGCTGGAGAGGGTGTGGAGAAAAGGGAACCCTCTTACACTGTTAGTGGGAATGCAAACTAGTACAGCCACTATGGAGAACAGTGTGGAGATTCCTTAAAAAACTGGAAATGGAACTGCCACATGACCCAGCAATCCCACTCCTGGGCATACACACCCAGGAAACCAGGTCTGAAAGAGACACATGTACCC
This sequence comes from Cervus elaphus, assembly GCF_910594005.1. Taxonomy (NCBI): domain Eukaryota; kingdom Metazoa; phylum Chordata; class Mammalia; order Artiodactyla; family Cervidae; genus Cervus; species Cervus elaphus. The sequence continues at coordinate 2,367,119 of NC_057847.1, forward strand.
CAGTGTTCATTGCAGCACTGTTTATAATTGCCAGGACATGGAAGCAACCTAATGCCCATCAGCAGACGAATGGATAAGGAAGCTATGGTACATATACACCATGGAATATTACTCAGCCATTAAAAAGAATTCATTTGAATCAGTTCTAATGAGATGGATGAAACTGGAGCCCATTATACAGACTGAAGTAAGCCAGAAAGATAAAGACCAATACAATATACTAACGCATATATATGGAATCTTAAAAGATAGTAATGATAACCCTATATGCAAAACAGAAAAAGAGACACAGATGTACAGAACAGACATTTGGACTCTGTGGGAGAAGGCGAGGGTGGGATGTTCTGAGAGAATAGCATTGAAACAAGTATACTATCAAGGGTGAAACAGATCGCCAGCCCAGGTTGGAGGCATGAGACAAGTGCTCAGGGCTGGTGCACTGGGAAGACCCAGAGGGATGGGATGGGGAACACAAATAAATCCATGGCTGATTCACGTCAGTGTATGGCAAAAACCACTACAACACTGTAAAGTAATTAGCCTCCAACTAATAAAAATAAATTAAAAAAAAAAAAAAGAGGGAGAGAGAGAGAGACTAAGATGAACATTACATAAAGATCATGGGCTCAATCCAAGAACAAGATATAACAATTGTAAATATAGATGCACCCAATATAGAAACACCTAAATATATAAAGCAAATATTAACAGACACAAAGAGAGAGTAACACAGTAGTAGTAGGGAATATTAACAGCCCACTTATATCAATAGACAGAAAATCAATCGGGAAACACTGGCCTTAAATGACATATTACCAAATACTGTATATATAAAACACTCCATTTGAAAGTAGCCCAAATACATATTTTTCTCAAATGCACATGAGAAATTCTCCAGGATAGATCACATGCTAGACCCCAAAATAAGTCTCAATAAATTTAAGAGAATAGAAATCACATGAAGCATCTATTCTGATCACATATTCTTCAAGAATATGTTCCTTTGACATAGGTTGTTGAATTTGTTGGCATAAAGTTGTTAACAGTAATATTCTTATTCTTTTAGTGTTTGTAGTGTCTATGTTGACAGCTCCTTATTACTGATGATATTAGTGGTTTCTGCTGTTTTATTTCTTGATCGATCTAGGTAGAAGTTTGTCAATTTGTAAAAATTCTTAGAATGAGGTTTGGCTTGATTTATTTTCTATATATTGTCTGCTTATTTCCTAATTTGTCCATTCTGACCTTATCTTTAATTTCCTTACATTTACTTTGGTTTTCCTTTGCTCTTTTTTCTCCTCCATTTTCTTAAAATGGAATGTTAGATAGCTGGAATTAGATCTTTCATTTTCCTATTATGAGTATTTAATCAATAAGTTTCCCACTCAGACAGCTTTAGCATCATCCAAAATTTTTTGCTATGTTATATTTTAATTGACATTCAGTTTAAAATATTTTCCCCTTAGATTTGACTTTGACCCATGATTTGAATAGAAGTATCTTGGTGAATTCCAAAATATTGATTTTGCCAGATCTCTGGTTGTTATTCATTTAAATTTGTTGCTGTCAGAGTATGTAGATCTTAGACTGAAATTTGTAATCTTAGTAGTTTATCGTGTGCATATGCAGTAAGATGTAGAGTTCTACAAATGGCAATTAAAGTAAAATGGCTGATAATGCTTTCCATATCTCCTATGGCTTTCATGACTTCTTTGTTTAGATCTTCTACCAACTTTGAAAGAAATAAAAAAGAAACATCATAAAACCTTCTATGACTGTGAAATTATCTACTTTATAATTTAATGAATAAACTATTTTAATGTTTTATTGTGAATATCTCTGTTATATGTTCCTGATAGGCTATCCTATTTATCTTGATTAAATATCCCCCATTATTTCTAACAATATCTCCCTTAAAGAAATAGGAATATCAAACCACCTTACCTGTCTTGTGAAAAACCTGTATGCAGGTTAAGTAGCAACAGTTAGAATATACATGGAAGAACTGACTGGTTCAAAATTGGGAAAGGAGTACAACATGGCTGTATATTGTCACTCTGTTTACTTAACTTATATGCAGAGTACATCATGCAAAATACTGGACTGGATGAATCACAATCTAGGATCAAGATAGCCAGGAGAAATATCAACAACCTCAGATATGCAAATGATACCACTCTACCGGCAGAAAGCGAAGAGGAACTAAAGAGCCTCTTAGGAAGGGTGAAAGAGGAGAATGAAAAAGCTGGCTTAAAACTCAACATTCAGAAAACTAAGATCATGGCATTTGGTCCTATCACTTCATGGCAAATAGATGGATAAAAACTGGAAACAGTGACAGATTTTAATTTCTTGGCTCCAAAATCACTGCAGATGGTGACTGCAGCCAGAAATTAAAAGGCATGTGCTCCTTGAATTAAAAGTTATGACAATATGCTAGACATCAAATTAAAAGGCAGAGACATCACTTTGTCAGCAAAGGTCCATATAGTCAAAGCTATAATTCTGTCAGTCCTGTATGGATGACAGAGTTGGACCATAAAGAAGGCTGAGTGCCAAATAATTGATACCTTCAAATTGTGGTGCTGGACAAGACTCTTGAGAGCTGCTTAGACTGCTAGGAGATCAAATCAGTCAGTCCTAAAGGAAATCAACCCTGAATACTCGTTGGAAGGACTGATGCTGAAGCTGAAGTTCCAATACTTTGGCCACCTGATGAGAAGAGCTGACTCACTGTAAAAGACCCTGATGCTGGGAAAGATTGAAGGCAGAAGAAGGAGGCAGCAGAGGATGAGATGGTTAGATAGCATCACCAACTCATTGGATATGAATCTAAGCAAACTCTGGGAGATAGTGAAGGACAGGAAAGCCTGGCATGCTGCAGTTCAGGGGGTCACAAAGAATTGGATGTGATTTAGGAACTGAAAAACAAACAATAAACAAGGATGTCATAGTCATCAGTGATTTTAGTCCTCCAGTGTGAGTTCCTGAGTCCTAAGGGCACTCAAGAAGGAGAAGAATACCCATGATCTAACAGCCATCATATTGAAGCCACTCCCTATGTTGAACCCATGGGAGCTCATGATGTGAAAAACACAGAATACTGGTCCCAGGATTGTTGAAATGCATATTAAAGAAATTATTTTGGTGACCCTAGACTCTCGCATCTTCATATATCCAGAAAAGTGCTTAATTCCTTAAGTGGGATATCTGGTTTTCTTTAATGAGCAATAATCTTTTGATGTTCAGACTGTGCCTGCCCATTATTGTATAGCTTCTATATAACCTGGCTTCTCTTCTCACCTCCTTGGGGCAATTCTTTCCAAGAATTGCTATCTTCCAAGCTTGAGAAGCTATCTTCCAGGCTTGAAGTCCTAAAAATTCCCACCAACTAAAACATAACTCTCAATATTTAGGTTGTGACTCTTTTTTAATTCAACAATTATGATAAAGGTCCTGAAGGAAACAGCTAGACAAACTCTCAGTATAGTGCTCAGATTCAGAAATTACCTGATTTTTACCAATAGGATGCTCCTGCAGAGCAATGAACATAATGAGAAGAAACAGACATAATAGCTTTTCCTGGTCTCAAGGAAACTAAATCAAGATGCAGTGTGGCTCCCCTGAATATCCAAGAAAACAAGAGCCAGCCAAAGAGAATAAAATGTTCTATAAAGAAGAGACAAGAAGAGAGTGGTTCTAAAGATGGCAGAGGAATAGGACTGGGAGACCACTTTCTCCCTCAGAAATTCATCGAAAGATCATTTGAACGCTGAGCAAATACCACAAAACAACTTCTGAACACTGGCAGAGGACACTAGGCACCCAGAAATGTAGCCCATTGTCTTCTAAAGGAGGTAGAACAAAATATAAAAGATAAAAAGAGAGACAAAAGAGTTAGGGACAGAGACCCATCCTGGGGAGGGAGTCATAAAAGAGGAGAAGTTTCCAAACACCAGGAAACCCTCTCATCGGCAGGTCTGTGAGGAATTTTGGAATCTCAGAGGGCAACACAACCGGGAGGAAAAAATAAATAAATAAAATGCACAGGTTACACACTGAACCGCAACTCCCAACAGAGAAGTAGCCCAGACGTTCACGTCTGTCACCACCAAGTGGGGGCTGAACAGGGAGGCATGGACTGCATTGCTTAGGGTAAGGACCAGGCCTGAATGCCCTGAGGAAAATCTGAGGGAGCTAACACGAGATAGCAACCCAAACTGTGGGACAGCCAGAGAGAGAAAACCTTCCCGCGAAAAGCTCTAGCCTAAGGCACTGCTGGCCTGATCACAGAACAAAGGACTGAGCGAATACCAGAGGAGAGCTAGCCATTACTAGATGGGCCCATCCCCCGCTGGAGGCAGGGGGGTGGGAGGTCCACAGCCAGAGCCAGAAGGCAAGGGGCAAACTTGGCCCCATAGATTGCATCCTCTACCAAACTGCAAGCAGGCTCCCAGTTGCTAACCAAGTCTTCCTGGGATCCTGTATGGTTGACATCCACCAAGAGGGTCGCAGCCAGAGATCAGCTCCCCAGAGGAGACACACCGCATACCTCTGCACATCCAGGGAAACCGAGGGGCTGGGACAGGGGAGGTGATAAGACACACCCCCCACCTGGGGAGAGTGCACTCGCCAAGCACCTGGTCACCTGAGCTGCTCAGACCTGGGCAGGGCACAAAACGCAGGCCCAACCAAGTCTGTGCCTTTGGGGAGTACCCAAGAACCTGAACCTGAGCGGCTTAGACCTGGGAAGTGCACGTAACCCAAGGCCCACTTTAGACAGTTCCCTTGCAGAGCAACCTAGAACCTGAGCAGTGTAGACTGGGAAAACACACACGCCGTGAGTGGGGGCAAACCCAGTGTGGCCCAGACACTGTGCGCACTCCCCACACACGCCAGTGATGTTTGTTTGCAGTGCTCCTCCCTCCCCGCAGCACAACTGAACAAGTGAGCCTAAATAAATGACCACCTCCGTCCCCCTTCTGTCAGAGTGGAAATTAGACACTGAAGAGACCTGCAAACAGAGGAAGCCAAAATAAACAAAGAGGGAACCGCTTTGGAAGTGACAGGTGCAACAGATTAAAACCCTGTAGATAGCATTGACTACGTGGGAAGGGGCCTATAGACCTGAGAAGAAGTATAAGCTGGAACAAGGAACTATCTGAAATGAACTGAACCCACACTTCCCTCAACAATTCCAGGGAAACTCCTAGATATACTTTACTAATATCATTTTTTAATTTTTTTTTACTTTTTAAGTTCTTTATTACTCCTTTAATTTTCATTTTTAAAACCTACTGCTGCTGCTGCTGCCAAGTCACTTCAGTCGTGTCCAACTCTGTGCAACCCCATAGATGGCAGCCCACCAGGCTCTGCCGTCCCTGGGATTCTCCAGGCAAGAACACTGGAGTGGGTTGTCATTTCCTTCTCCAATGCATGAAAGTGAAAAGTGAAAGTTGCTCAGTCATGTCTGGCTCTTCGCGACCCCATGGACTGCAGCCTACCAGGCTCCTCTGTCCATGGGATTTTCCAGGCAAGAATACTGGAGTGGGATGCCATTGCCTTCTCCATTAAAACCTACTATTACCTTGCCAAAAAAGAGACCCTATTTGTAAAGTAAATTTCATATATATTTTTTATAATTTTTAAGATTTTGTTTTGTTTTTTTAATATAATATGTTTGAGTCTAACCTCTACTCTAGATTTTTAATCTTTGCTTTTGGTATTTGTTATCAATTTTGTACCTTTAAGAATCCAATTGTCAGTATCCATTTTTACTTAAGACTGTGATTACTGGCTTGAATGCTCTCTCTGCTTTTAATTCTCCTTTTTCTCCCCCCAGGTCTCCTCTATCTTCTCCCTCCCCCTTCCCTTCTCTGCTTAACTCTGTGAATCTCTTTGGGTGTTTCGGGCTGTGGAGAACACTTAGGGAACTGATTAGTAGCTAGATTGATCTCTCTCCTTTTGACTCCCCCACTTCTCCTCCTGATCACCTCTATCTCCCTCCTCCCTCTTCTCTTCTCCGTGTAACTCTGTGAACCTCTCTGGGTGTCCATCACTGTGGAGAATCTTTTCACCATTAACCTACATGTTTTATCATCATTTCTGTATGGATGGAGAAGTCTTGAGGCTATTGTAAGAATAAAACTGAAAGCCAGAGGCAAGAGGCTTAAATCCAAAACTTGAGAACACCAGAAAACTCCTGACCCCAGGGAATATTAACTGACAAGGACTTATCCAAAAGCCTCCATACCTACACTGAAACCAAGCTCCACCCAAGAGCAAACAAGTTCCAGAGCAAGACATACCAAACTAATCCTCCAAAAGCACAGGAGAATAAGCCTAAGCATTAAAATACAGGCGGCCAAAAATCACACCAAACCCACAGACACCTCAAAAGTCACTACTGGACGCTTCATTGCACTCCAGAGAGAAGAGATCCCAGCTCCACCCACCAGAACACTGACTCAAGCTTCCCTAACCAGAAAACGTTGACAAGTCACTCGTCCAACCCCACCAACAGGGAGGAACCTCCACAATAAAGAGGAACCACAAACTTCCAGCCTACAGAAATGCCACCCCAAACACAGGAATCTAAACAAGATGAAAAGGCAGAGAAATATTCGGCTGGTAAAGGAACATGATAAAAGCCCACCAAGCCAAACAAAAGAGGAGGAGATAGGGAGTCTACCTGAAAAAGAATTCAGAATAATGATAGTAAAAATGATCCAAAATCTTGAAAACAAAATAAAGTTACAGATAAACAGGCTGGAGACAAGGATTGAGAAGATGCAAGAAAAGTTTAACAAGGACCTAGAAGAAATAAAAAAGAGTCAATCAATAATGAATAATGCAGTAACTGAGATCAAAAGCACTCTGGAGGGAACCAACAGAGAATAACTGAGGGAGAAGATAAGATAGGTGAGGTGGAAGATAGAATGGTGGAAATAAATGAAGCAGATAGGAAAAAAGAAAACAATTAAAAGAAATGAGGACAACCTCAGAGACCTCTGGGACAATGTGAAACGCCCCAACATTTGAATGATAGGAATCCCAGAAGAAGAAGACAAAAAGAAAGGCCATGAGAAAACACTTGAGGATATAATAGTTGAAAACTTCCCTAAAATGGGGAAGGAAATAGTCACCCAGGTCCAAGAAACCCAAAGAGTCCCAATCAGGATAAACACAAGGCAAAACATCCCAAGACACATACAAATCAAATTAATGAAGATCAAACACAAAGAACAAACACTAAAAGCAGCAAGGGAAAATCAACAAATAACACACAAGGGGATTCCCATTAGGATAACAGCTGATCTTTCAATAGAAACTCTTCAGGCCAGAAGAGAATGGCAGGACACACTTAAAGTGATGAAAGAGAAAAACCTACAACCCAGATTACTGTACCCAGCAAGGATCTCATTCAAATATGAAGGTGAAATCAAAAGGTTTACAGACAAACAAAAGCTGAGAAAACCACCAAACCAGCTCTTCAACAAATGCTAAAGGACCTTCTCTAGACAGGAAACACAGAAAAGGTTTATAAACTCGAACCCAAAACAACAAATAAATGGCAATGGGATCATACTTATCAATAATTACCTTAAATATAAATGGGTTGAACATCCCAACCAAAAGACAAAGACTGGCTGAATGGCTACAAAAACAAGACCCCTATATATGTTGTCTACAAGAGACCAACCTCAAACCTAGTGACACATACAGACTGAAAGTGAAGGGCTGGAAAAAGATATCTCCCACAAATGGAGACTAAAAGAAAGCAGAAGTAGCAATATTCATATCAGATAAAACAGACTTTGAAATAAAGGCTGTGAAAAGAGACAAAGGAGGACACTACATAATGATCAAAGGATCAATCCAAGAAGAAGATATAACAATTATAAATATATATGCACCCAACATAGGAGCACCAAAATCTGTAAGGCAAATGCTAACAAGTATGAAAGGGGAAATTAACAGTAACACAATAATAGTGGGGGACTTTAATACCCCACTCACACCTATGGATAGATGAACTAAACAGAAAATTAGCAAGGAAACACAAACTTTAAATGATACAATAGACCAGTTAGACCTAATTGATATCTATAGGATATTTTACTTCACCATTTTCTCAAGTGCACACGGAACCTTCTCCAGGATAGATCACATCCTGGGCCATAAATCTAGCCTTCATGAGCTCAAAAAAACTGAAATCATATCAAGCATCTTTTCTGACCACAATGAGATAAGATTAGATGTCAGTTACAGGAAAAAAAAAAACTATTAAAAATACAAACATATGTAGGCTGAACAACACACTCCTGAATAACCAACAAATCACAGAAGAAATCAGAAAAGAAATCAAGATATGCATAGAAATGAATGAAAATGAAAACACAACAACTCAAAACCAATGGGATTCAGTTAAAGCAGTGCGAAGAGGCAGGTTCATAACAATACATGCCTACCTCAAGAAACAGGAGAAAAATCAGATAAATAACCTAACTATACACCTATAGCAACTATAAAAAGAAGAAATGAAGAACCCCAGGGTTAGTAGAAGGAAAAAAAAAATCATAAAAACTAGGGCAGAAATAAATGAAAAGGAAAAAAGGAGACCATAGACAAAATCAACAAAGCTAAAAGCCGGTTCTTTGACAAGATAAATAAAATAGACAGACCATTAGCCAGACTCATCAAGAAAAAAAGGGAGATGAATCAAGTCAACAAAATTAGAAATGAAAATGGAAAAATCACAACAGACAACATAGAAATACAAACGATCATAAGAGACTACTGTCAGCAACTATATGCCAATAAAATGGACAACTTGGAAGAAAGGGACAAATTCTTAGAAAAGTATAACTTTCCAAAACTGAACCAGGAAGAAATAGAAAATCTTAACAAAACCATCAAAATTACAGAAATAGAAACTGTAATAAAAAATCTTCCAACAATCAAAAGCCCAGGACCAGATGGTTTCACAGCTGAATTCTACAAAAAATTTAGATCAGAGCTAACACCTATCCTAGTCAAACTCTTCCAGAAAATTGCAGAGGAAGGTAAACTTCCAAACTCATTCTATGAGGCCACCATTACCTTAATACCACAACTAGACAAAGATGCCACAAAAAAAAGAAAACTACAGGTCAATAGCACTGATGAACATAGATGCAAAAATCCTTAACAAAATTCTAGCAAACAGAATCCAACAACATATTAAAAAAATCATACATCATGACCAAGTGGGCTTTATCCCAGGGATGCAAGGATTCTTCAATATTCACAAATCAATCAATGTAATTCACCACTTTAACAAACTGAAAGATAAAAACCATATGATTATCTCAATAGATGCAGAGGAAGCCGTTGACAAAATTCAACATCAATTTATGATTAAAAACTCTCCAGAAAGCAGGCACAGAAGGAACATACCTCAACATAATAAAAGCCAAATATGATAAACTCACAGCAAACATTATCCTCAATGGTGAAAAACTGAAAGCATTTCCCCTACAAAGTCAGGGATAAGACAAGGATACCCACTCTCACCACCATTATCCAACATAGTTTTGTAAGTTTTAGCCACAACAGTCAAAAGAAAAAGAAATAAGAGGAATCCAGGTTGGAAAAGAAGTAAAACTCCCACTGTTTGCAGATGACATGATCCTCTGCATAGAAAACCCTAAAAAATCCCTAGAAAATTACTAGAGTGAATCAATCAATATAGTAAAGTTGAAGGATATAAAATTAATACACAGAAATCCCTTGCATTCCTATACCCTAACAATGAGAAAACAGAAAGAGAAATTAAGGAAACAATTTCGTTCACCATTGCAATGAAAAGAATAAAATACTTAGGAATAAATCTACCTAAAGAAACAAAAGACCTATATATAGAAAACTATAAAACACTGGTGAAAGAAATCAAAGAGGACACAAATAGTTGGAGAAATATACCATGCTCATGTATCTGAAGAATCAATATAATGAAAATGAGTATACTATCCAAAGCAATCTATAGATTCAAAGCAATCTCTATATCAAGCTACCAACAGTATTCTTCACAGAACTAGAACAAATAATTTCACAATTTGTATGGAATTACAAAAAACATCAAATAGCCAAAGCAATCTTGAGAAAGAATAATGGAACTGGAGGAATCAACCTGCCTGACTTCAGACTATACCAGTAAATCTTTGCATTTGAGGAGGTACATGTTTGTGAATCAACTCCCAAGATAAAAGTTATTGTGAATAATTTTGTGATAAAAATTATAACTAAAACAATACATGTTATCCAATCTTTTCTTTGATGCAGTCTTTCCCATTATAAGAGATTATTTATTTAAATATTACACAAAAGGAATAGACTATCAAGATATTTCCCTATAAACTTTCTGTAACAAGTCATTTTGCTCTATCCCAATTTAGAGTAAATTCTCCTTTACAGAAAATGAAATTATAGCAAGTTTACAAACCACAAAGATTATTCAAGAAAAAAAAAAACAGCAACCAAATAAACAAGTTTGTTAAATAATAGGTGCCTGAGATAAAAGTTGATTTAACTTAAAATAGTCTAATTTCAACCCCCATAATTTTCCACTTAGTGAATGTATAGAAAGACTTACAAATTTGGGGCTTTCTTCATTTGGTAAATAAAATGTGAAATATAAAAATCGGGCCTTTGAACTATTGCAAGAGTTCAACAAAAGACTTACCTCCATCAGAACAAAGAGTGCTGCAAAGAACAGAAGGGTTGCCCATTCCACTCTGTGTAGAATTATCTCAAAATCATGGATATCAGCTAAAATTAGCAACCAGATGGCACCTAGAATAGCAATCCACCCTGAAAAACAAGTAAACAGACTTATAATTTAATTGTTAAAATGCTAATTCATCTTCAGATTTCTTTTTTAATTGAAGGTAATTGATATTCTGCAAACTGAACACACTTAATATGTATCTTTTGGCTAATATATATACCAAAGAAACCAACACAATAGCCATCAGGATAATGAATATATCCACCATGCCAGCAGTTTACTCATGTCCATATTCTTTTCTCTGTCTCCTTCCTCCTGTCACCCCATCCCACACCCAAGAGACGGTTCATTGCTTTCCTTTCACTGTATAGTTTTTATATCTTCTATAAACACAATCATACAACATGTATTTTATTAACAGACTGCTTCCATTCAATACAATTATTTTAAGATTCTTCAACATTGGTGTGTTCATTCTTCAATTCTTCAGTGTTAGTATTTCATTCTTCTTTTTTGTTAAGTATGGCTATGCCACAGTGCACATGCTCATTCACCTTTGATAGACATTTGCATTGCTTCCAGTGGTTGGCTATTACAAATGCATGTGCTATGAACTTTCATATAAATTATCTGTATGTACATTATTTCAGTTATCTTGGATCAATATCTAGGAGTGGAATTGCTGGATTATATGATAGGCTAATATTATATGAAATATTTGTGTTTTAAGAAACTGTGAAACTGCTTCCCAAAATGGTTGTAACATTTTACAATTCCACCAGTAGTATATAGGAATGCCCATTTCTCCATATTTTCAACACTTAGATTTTTTTTTTTTTTTATTTTCCAGTGGGCATAAAACGGCATCTCATTATGATTTCAAATTGCATCCCTCTAATGACTAATGATGTTAAGCACCTTTTCATGTACTTATTTGCCATTCATATATGCTCTTTCATAAACTTTTTGTTCAAATAGGTTGAGCACGTTTTTTTTTCTAAGCAAATAAAACTCAAAATAAGTAGAAAAAAAAATGTGCTGGACCAGAAATCAATGAAATGAAGGTAGAAAATTGTTAGCAAAAAGCAATAATACCAAAACTTGGTTCTTTGAGAAGATCAAGAAGATTGGTAAAACTGTCAATCTAAATAGGATGAAAAGTGAAAAGGAAAAAGAAAATGCCAATATCAAGAATAAGATCAGCAATATGGCTTTAGATTATACAGACATAAAAAGTGCTAGTTTTCTATAGCTGCCATCACAGAGTACTACAAATGTAGTGGCTTGAAATAGCACCTCTTTATTATATCATGGTTTTCATAGATCAGAAGTATGATGAGCTTAGTTGGTCTCTAATTAGGGCCTCAAAACAAATCAAGGTGTTGGCAGGGCTGCATTTCTTTCTAGAGGCTTCAGGACAAAAACTGTTTCCTTACTTATTTCAATTATAGACATAATTCAGTCCCTGCTTATTTTGACTGCAGATATAATTCAATGCAAACTAAAGTCCCTACTTTCTTACTTGCTATTACCCAGGAGTTGTTCTTAGTTTTAAGAAGCCACCCACATTTCTACCTCGTGACTCCCTTCTTCTGTCTTCAGAGACAACAATGGTGGGTCAAGTCAAGTCACTCTCACAATTCAAATCTCTCCCGCTTCTCCTGCTGCATCTCTCCAATTAACTCTCTTCTCTTCCACTTCCATTTTAAGGGCCAATGTCATTACATTGAGCACACCTGGATAATCTAGGGAAATTTCCCTGTTTTAAGGTTTGTAACCTTAATTTTACCTGCAAAGTCCCTTCTGCCATGTGACATAACATACACAGGTATTAACATCACATATTAGGATGTAGACACCTTTGAGGGCCACATACAGATTAATTGGGAAGAATTAGCATTTTAACAATATTCAGTCTTTAAGAAGTCTATGAACATGGTATATGTCTCTATTTATTAAGGTCTCCTTTAGTTTTTCCTAAGAATGTTTTGTAGAATTTCCAGAACTTATTTGGAAATACAAAGGACCTAGAATAGCCAATACAAACTTGAAAAGGAAGAGCAAAATTAGAGAACATACATTACCTAATCAAAACAGTATAGTGGTACATTAATACAGTCAAACTGATCAATGGAGAGCCCAGAAATACACCCACAAGTTAAAGGTCAGATGATTTGCAAGAAAAGTTCAACAACAGTTCAGTGAAGAAATTGTAATTATTTTCATGAATGGTGCTGAAACAATTGAATATTCACAAGCAAAAAAAATTTTCGGGATGGGGAACACATGTAACTCCATGGCTGACTCATGTCAATGTATGACAAAACCCACTACAATATTGTAAAGTAAATAGCCTCCAACTAATAAAAATAAATGAAAAAAAAATTACTTTGATCCATTTATTGAATCATACACAAAAGTTAGCTATGTGGACAATGAAAAGTGAAAGTGTTAGTCACTCAGTTGTGTCTGACTCTTTGCAACCCCACGGACTATAGCCCACCAGGCTCCTATGTCTGTGGGATTTCCCAGTCAAGAATACTGACATAGGTAGCCATTCCCTTCTCCAAACGATCTTCCTGACCAAGGGATAGAACCTGTGTCTCCTGCATTGCAGGCAAATTCTTTCCTATCTGAGCCAAAGGAAAACCCACATAGAAAATAAGGCTAAAAATAAAAAATAAAAAATCAGTTCAGTTCAGTTCAGTCGTTCAGTCGTATATGACTCTTTGCGACGCCATGAATCGCAGCACGCCAGGCCTCCCTGTCCATCACCAACTTCCGGAGTTTACTCAAACTCATGCCCATCGAGTCAGTGATGCCATCCAGCCATCTCATCCTCTGTCGTCCCTGTCTCCTCCTGCCCTCAATCCCTCCCAGCATCAGGGTCTTTTCCAACGAGTCAACTGTTTGCTTCAGGTGGCCAAAGTATTGGAGTTTCAGCTTCAGTATCAGTCCTCCCAATGAACACCCAGGACTGATCTCCTTCAGGATGGACTGGTTGGATCTCCTTGCAGTCCAAGGGACTCTCAAGAGTCTTCTCCAACACCACAGTTCTAAAGCATCAATTTTTCGGTGCTCAGCTTTCTTCACAGTCCAACTCTCACATCCATACACGACCACTGAAAAAACCATGGCCTTGACCAGACGGACCTTTGCAGGCAAAGTAATGTCTCTACTTTTTAATATGCTATCTAGGTTGGTCATAACTTTCCTTCCAAGGAGTAAGCGTCTTTTAATTTCATGGCTGCAGTCACCATCTGCAGTGATTTTGGAGCCCCAAAAAATAAAGTCTGACACTGTTTTCACTGTTCCCCATCTATTTCCCATGAGGTGATGGGACCAGATGCCATGATCTTAGTTTTCTGAATGTTGAGCTTTAAGCCAACTTTTTCACTCTCCTCTTTCACTTTCATCAAGAGGCTTTTTAGTTCCTCTTCACTTTCTGCCATAAGGGTGCTGTCATCTGCATATCTGAGGTCATTAATATTTCTCCTGGCAATCTTGATTCCAGCTTGTGCTTCTTCCAGCCCAACATTTCTCATGATGTACTCTGCATATAAGTTAAATAAGCAGGGTGACAATACACAGCCTTGACGTACTCCTTTTCCTATTTGGAACCAGTCTGTTGTTCCATGACCAGTTCTAACTGTTGCTGCCTGACCTGCATACAGGTTTCTCAAGAGGCAGGTCAGGTGGTCTGGTATGCCCATCTCTTTCAGAATTTTCCACAGTTTATTGTGATCCACATAGTCGAAGGCTTTGGCATAGTCAATAAAGCAGAAATAGATGTTTTTCTGGAACTCTCTTGCTTTTCCAATGATCCAGTGGATGTTGGCAATTTGATCTCTGGTTCCTTGGCCTTTTCTAAAACCAGCTTGAACATCTGGAAGTTATCGATTCACGTATTGCTGAAGCCTGGCTTGGAGAATTTTGAGCATTACTTTACTAGCATGTGAGATGACTGCAATTGTGTGGTAGTTTGAGCATTCTTTGGCACTGCCTTTCTTAGGGATTGGAATGAAAACTGACCTTTTCCAGTCCTGTGGCCACTGCTCAGTTTTCCAAATTTGCTGGCATATTGAGTGCAGCACTTTCACAGCATCATCTTTCAGGATTTGAAATAGTTCCACTGGAATTCCATCACCTCCACTAGCTTTGTTCATACTGATGCTTTCTAAGGCCCACTTGACTTCACATTCCAGGATGTCTGGCTCTAGGTGAGTGATCACACCACTGTGATTATCTGGGTCATGAAGATCTTTTTTGGACAGTTGTTCTGTGTATTCTTGCCACCTCTTCTTAATATCTTCTGCTTCTGTTAGGTCCATACCATTTCTGTCCTTTATCGAACCCATCTTTGCATGAAATGTTCCCTTGGTATCTCTAATTTTCTTGAAGAGATCTCTAGTCTTTCCCATTCTATTGTTTTCCTCTATTTCTTTGCGTTGATCACTGCAGAAGGCTTTCTTATCTCTCCTGGCTATTCTTTGGAACCCTGCATTCAAATGGGAATATCTTTCCTTTTTTCCTTTGCTTTTTGCTTCTCTTCATTTCACAGCTATTTGTAAGGCCTCCTCAGACAACCATTTTGCCTTTTTGCGTTTCTTTTCCATGGGGATGGTCTTGATCCCTGTCTCCTGTACAATGTCATGAACCTCCATCCATAGTTCATCAGGCTCTCTGTCTATCAGATCTAGTCCCTTAAATCTATTTCCTACTCTCACTGTATAGTCATAAGGGATGTGATTTAGGTCATACCTGAATGGTCTAGTGGTTTTCCCTACTTTCTTGAATTTAAGTCTGAATTTGGCAATAAGGAGTTCATGATCTGAGCCACAGTCAGCTCCCGGTCTTGTTTTTACTGACTGTATAGAGCTTCTCCATCTTTGGCTGTAAAGAATATAATCAATCTGATTTTGGTGTTGACCATCTGGTGATGTCCATGTGTAGAGTCTTCTCTTGTGTTGTTGGAAGAGGGTGTTTGCTATGACCAGTGCGTTCCCTTGGCAAAACTCTATTAGCCTTTGCCCTGCTTCATTCCATACTCCAAGGCCAAATTTGCCTGTTACTCCAGCTGTTTCTTGACTTCCTACTTTTGCATTCCAGTCCCCTGTAATGAAAAGGACATCTTTTTTGGGTGTTAGTTCTAAAAGGTCTTGTAGGTCTTCATAGAACCATTCAACTTCAGCTTCTTCAGTGTTACTGGTTGGGGCATAGGCTTGGATTACTGTGATAGTGAATGGTTTGCCTTGGAAGCGAACAGAGATCATTCTGTCATTTTTGAGATTGCATCCAAGTACTGCATTTCGGACTCTCTTGTTGACCATGATGGCTACTCCATTTCTTCTTAGGGATTCCTGACCACAGTAGTAGATATAATGGTCATCTGAGTTAAATTCACCCATTCCAGTCCATTTTAGTTCGCTGATTCCTAGAATGTCTACATTCACTCTTGCCGTCTCCTGTTTGACCACTTCCAATTTGCCTTGATTCATGGACCTAACATAAAGAAGGCTTAATACAGAAGAATTGATGATTTTGAACTGTGGTGTTGGGGAAGACTGTTGAGAGTCCCTTGGACTCCAAGGAGATCAAACCAGTCAATCCTAAAGGAAATCAGTCCTGAATATTCATTGGAAGGACTGATGCTGAAGCTGAAACTCCAATACCTTGGCCACCTGATGCAAAGAGTCAACTCATTGGAAAAGGCTGTGATGCGAAGAGTCAACTCATTGGAAAAGACCGTGATGCTGGAAAAGATTGAAGACAGGAGGAGAAGGATGCAGCATAGGATGAGTAGGTTGGATGGCATCATTGACTCAATGGACACAAATTTGAGCAAAGTCCAGGAGATAGTGAAGGACAGGGAAGCCTGGCATGCTACAGTCCATGGCGTCACAAAAAGTTGAACATGACTGAGTGATTGAACAACACCACCACTTTAATAGAATGAAAGGGGAAAAATAATCTGATTATCTCAATTGACACAAAAAAGGTATTTGACAAAATCCAGAATCTTTATAATTAAAAATATCCAGAAAAATAAGAATAGAAGGGAAGTTTCTTCATCAGCACAATAAAGGAACTTTACAAAAAACCCACAGCTAACAAACACCATACTCATTAGTGAAATGATGAAAGCTTAAGCTTTAGCTTAAGATCATGCACAAAATAAATATGCCCCCTTTTATCACTTCTATTCAACACTGAACTGGAACTTCAATGCAGAAAAAAAATATCAAGAAAAAGAAATAAAAGGTCTCTTAGTTGGAAAGGAAGAAGTAAAACTAAATACTAACAGATGACATGGTTTTATGCGTAGAAAATCTCCAGAAAAAGAGTCCAGAAAAAAGCAACAATTTGCAGGGTAGGAAATCAATGCACAAGTGTCAGTTGCATTTCTATATATTTGTAATAAGTTATCTGGAAAAAATAAGTAGGCAACTGCATTTTAAGAGCATCTAAAAGAATAGAAAAAAGCAAAAGTGTTAGCCCTCAGTTGTGTCCAATTCTTTACAACCCCATAGACTGTAGCCAACTAGGCGCCCCTGTCTTGTTATTTTCCAGGCACAAATTCTGTAGCGGGGTTGCCATTTTCTTCTCCAGGGGATCTTCCCAATCCAGGGATCACATTCAGCTCTCCTGCATTGCAGGCAGATTCTTTACTGTCTGAGCCATCAGGGAAGCCCAAGAATAGAATACCAGGGAATAAATAAACTGGAAAGGTAAAAGATTTGTACACCGAAAACTAGAAACATTGCTGGAAAAAGAAATTAACAAAGAGAAATCCCATCTTTATGGGTAGAAAACCTTAATATTTCTAAGATGTTAATATGACCCAAAGAGACCTACAGATTAAGCATAATTTCTAACAAAATGCTTTCCTTGCATAAATGGAAAATCCAACTCTCAAAATCATGGGATTTCAAGGGTTCCCAAACAGCCAAAACCATTTGAAAAAGAGCAAAGTCAGAGAACTCATATTTTCTAATTTCAAAAGTTGCTACAAAGCTACAGTAATAAAAAACAGTGGGGTACTGGAATAGAATTTAGAGTCCATAAATAAATCCATATTTCTATGACCAATTGATTTTTGAGAAGGCTGTCACATCCATTCAATGGAAAAAGAGTCATCTCTTCAACAAATGGAGCTAGGACAACTGAATTTCCACATGCAAAAGAATAAAGTTGGACCCCTTCATCACACCATATACAAAATTAACTCCGAACGTATCAGTGAAAGTTAAAGCCATAAAAGTCTTAGAAGAAAACATAAAGGTAAATCTTTCTGACCTTGGATTTAGCAATGGATTCTTAGACATGATAGTAAAACACAAACAACATAGGAAAAAATAAATTGGGCTTCATCAAAATTAAAACTTTTGTGCATCAAACTGTGGTACATATACACCATGGAATATTACTCAGCCATTAAAAAGAATTCATTTGAACCAGTCCTAATGAGATGGATGAAGCTGGAGCCCATTATACGGAGTGAAGTAAGCCAGAAAGATAAAGAACATTACAGCATACTAACACATATATATGGAATTTAGAAAGGTGATAACGATAACCCTATATGCAAAACAGAAAAAGAGACACAGAAATACAGAACAGACTTTTGAACTCTGTGGGAGAAGGTGAGGGTGGGATATTTCAAAAGAACAGCATGTATACTATCTATGGTGAAACAGATCACCAGCCCAGGTGGGATGCATGAGACAAGTGCTCGGGCCTGGTGCACTGGGAAGACCCAGAGGAATCGGGTGGAGAGGGAGGTGGGAGGGGGGATCGGGATTGGGAATACATGTAAATCCATGGCTGATTCATATCAATGTATGACAAACCCACTGGAAAAAAAAATAATAATAAAATTAAAAAAAAAGGAAAAAAAATTTAAAAAAAAAAAAAAAGACATTATCAGAGAGAACAAGATGGTGGAGGAGTAGTTGGGTGTGGAGTGCCGGGAGCCAGCACACGAGATCCCACCCATGACAAGGGCATGAGGAGAAGGCCTGACAAGCAAGGCAGATCAGGACTTCAGGAATTTCGAAAAGCTGCCCCGGCGCTCACCTTAAAGATGATCTCTGTCTTTCTGATGCTTGCTATATTAGACTACTCCCTAATTTCTGTGACACAGGTAGAAGGCCTTCCACGATTTCTCTCCAAATAGAATCAACTTAGAACTTAATCAACATGTCCTCTGGATGGCGGTATCCTATAAGATTATCCAGGATGAAAGGAGTGTTTCAATTTAGACCCCTTTGCTGGCACTCTAGCCTGCTTGGCAAATGCGTACTAATGCACATGACTGCTCACACCTTAATCAGGAACAGCATAAAGAACCTGATCACATAAAGGCCCTAATAGGCACAGAGCCCTTCGGGGGTGAGGAAGCCCTATTAGAGAACACAAAAATATTATTCTAAAAGTGGTTAGAGTTAAAGATTTAGAAAAATAAGAGTTTAGAATTGTTCATTTTAACCAGGAATGCTAAACAGGGGCTGCCTTACCGGAGCTGCAGAGTCTTTGTGTGGTAAATCTTTTAGATAAATTTAACTGATAACTTCTGCAAAAGGACTGACCTTTGTGTTCATTAAAGAATAGATTACAGAAAACAGCTTTGCATTCACCTAGGTCATAAAATGTCAATAGGCCCCAAGGCCAGAAGATAATGTACAAGACCCTCATAAACAAAGAAGCATGCAGAAAACAGCCTGGTTTCGTGAAGAACAAGCTGATGTAATATTAAACTATCTTCCCCTTAGAAAGGTACTAATTTAGGGTATAAAAGCCATGGTAAAAAATAAAGCATTGCCAGACTGCCAGACTCTACTACACCCCCACCCCACCCCCACCCCCCAGTCTGGTCTCTCTCTCTCTCTCTCTCTCGTTTTCTCGACGACGCTGTTCATCCTGAGGGTATCCCCTGGATCCTGCTGAGGCTAGACCCCAGCAGTGGAGTACATCTCTCTCCATGGATACATCAGGAATACACCTTCTGACACAGAAGTGTATGCAGAACACCAGCTGACAGTGGACAGGAGTACCTGACCAGTGGAAAAGAATATATAGAACCACGCAAAACTCGGTAGGATGAAGGAACTGGGGCAGAAAACAGAAGTGTTAGTAGGACTGGACCTGCCCTTGGTGGGTGGGGGAACTGAAGCAGGAGTTCTATCCCCACATCAGGGCAATTGTCTGAGTCAGAGGAAAAACATTTAAGGCTGAGAGGGAAACAGCTATCTGTGGCAGCCTAAATGGAATGAGAATCATACAATACAGTCCTTGCCGCAGCCATACATACCCCAGAAGGGACACCAGTCCCCTGAAAGGTGCAGCGACTGGGAGCTGGAGTTTAGGGATTGTGGAGCAATCCCAGGGTGAGGGCTGCTTTTGACTGCTGAGAGACAGATCAAGGTGATGTGAGGGAAGAGATTGTGGTGGGAAATGCCTGTGGAGGAAAGCCAGGCAGCCATGGAAGCAAGGCAATACTGCTGAGTCATGCGTACCAGGTGAAGCCATCACTACAGCCTCTCTCCCCCACACGCCAGCATTGGCAGTTGACCATTAGAGAGGCTGGCCCACCAAACACCTGATGCACTGAACTACAGAGTAGGACCCCACCCATGGTGCTCCTTTAAGTGACTGGTGGGCTGAACTACAGAGTAGAACCCCACCAAGGGTGCCTCTTTAAGTGCCTGATGCCGCCGATCTACAGAGTAGGACCCAATCCAGTGGGGCCCCTCTGTGTGCCTGACATACCAAACAACAGAGAAGGACCTCAGGCAAGGGAGCCCTCTAAGTGCCTGAACCTGCGGAGCTATGAAGAAAAACTGGCTATAAAAGGCCTTCTGATTGCCAGCTACAAAAGGCTTGAAAAAAGCCTCTGATAGGGCCATAACTCCTGCATTGGAGGCAGTCCATGTCCCTGCACACTTGGCACCGCAGGGTCCCTGCAAGCCAAGCAGCTGTGCCATCTTCATGCTCAACTCTCACTGGGACAGAGCTACCACAGGCAAAAATAGTCTTGCCTCTATGCACACAGGATTGCTCCAGTAGTGCCCGACTCTTTGCAACCCTGTAGACTGTGGCCTGCCAGGCTTCTCTGTCAGGGAAGGGGGTTCTCCAGGCAAGAATACTGGAGCATATTGGCCAATACCAGTTGCCATACCCTTCTAGAGCACTATATTTCCTGCTGCCCAAGCTGCCAACTCCCCTGAGTACCTGGTGCTGCCAGAACCCCTGCGATCCAAGCAGCTGCATCACCTCCACACCTGACCCTCACAGGGGCAAACCAAGTTCTCCAGGGCAGCCTCAAGAGCAAACCCCAGTGGACAAACTACATGTAGAGGTGGAAATAAAACCACAGTTGAAACCCAGGGGCAGTATGACTAAGGAAGAAGACCCAAAACCTTCCCACCAGCTGTACAAGCTGCAGATTAAATCCACACGATCAACTAGGCAGACTGTGTCTATGGAATATATAAAAGGTCACTGAAAGCTCCCACAAAAGAAAATGCACTAGTTCTGATAGCTATGGACGCTTGAAGCAAGGACACAGAGGAGTAGGACCACACTAGAATCTGAGCTGCCCTCATAACAGGTCCAGAGATCTCAGCTGGTGTTCTGCATGCACTTCTGTGTTGGAGGGCATCCTAGGGAGGTGAGGTGGACTGTGACTCCCAGCAAGAGAAAGGACTCTGACACCCATGAATCAAGAGAAACATTTATTATTCTTACGTTTTGACTTGTTCTGTAGATTCTTTTGGATCTTTTTTCTCTGCCCACCCCCCATTGTAGTTGTTGCTTTTATTGGCACTATGCAATCTAATTAAGCTTTTGAGCTTTTTTTATCTTTGTCAGTCACATTTTTTATTGTTGTTATAAACCTCTGCCTCTATGCTAAGCTTTTGCCATTCTGGGGAGTTTTCCTTTTTCTCTTTTTTTAATTTCAATTTCTAATTTTTTAAACCTATTATTATTATCTTCCTATGTTTATTCCTTTGTTTGTTTTTCCTACTGTTTTTTTCTCCTTGTGGTTAATCTTTAATGTATATAAATCTTTTTTATCTACCTCTATTTAACTTTGCATACTTATTCTTTCATTCTTCTTTTTCTTTCTTTTCCTCTCAACATATTTGATAGTTTTATTTTCATTGCTTTATTCCCCAATTGGCACCTTGCTTTCATTTTGTTTTCCAGTTTCTGCTTTAGTTAGTTTTCTTCTGGTAGATATAATTTTTGGTTTCCTTTGCTTGCTGGGTCAAACTATTGAACTTTATTTTTGTTGGACTGTTTTGATTTTTCTTATGGGTGTGTATGTATATGTGTATATTCAGTCATACTTTTTACTGTTGTTATAAGCCTCTGCATCTATATTGGGCTTTTGCACTTCTGTGGCGTTTTCTGGGTTTTTTTTTTTTCTTTTTTCTTTCTTCTTCCATTTTTTTCTTTCCTCCTTTTTATAATTTTAACTTTTAATTTTTTAAAACCTATTGTTTTTTATACATTTATCCCTTTGTTTTCCTTTTTTACTGTTCTTTTCCCCTTGCAGTTAATCCTTCATGTATATAAATCTTCTTCATCTACCTCTATTTAACTTTGCATATCTATTCTTTCTTCCTTTTCTTTCTTTCCTTTCCTCTCAACATATTTGTTAGTTTTGTTTTCATTGCTTTATTCCCCACTTGGCACCTTCCTTCAGTTTTGTTTTCTGCTTTGTGCTTTTTTTTTTTTCATTCATTTTTATTAGTTGGAGGCTAATTACTTTACAATATTGTAGTGGTTTTTGTCATACATTGACATGAATCAGCCATGGATTTACATGTATTCCCCATCCCAATCCCCTCTCCCACCTCCCTCTCCACCCGATTCCTCTGAGTCTTCCCAGTGCACCAGGCCTGAGCACTTGTCTCATGCATCCAGCCTGGGCTGGGGATCTGTTTCACCCTAGATAATATACATGTTTCAATGCTGTTCTCTCAAAACATCCCACCCTCGCCTTCTCCCACAGAGTCCAAAAGTCTGTTTTACTTAGTTTTGTTCTTAACAAGAAAATGCAATTTTTGATTTCCTTTCTTCACCAGGTCAATCTACTGTACTTTATTTTTGTTGGACTGTTTTGACTTTACTCATGGGTGTATATGTATATGTGTATATTCCATTATTTTAATTATTATTTGCCTGATTTTGTAACTGCCACTTGTCTGGGGTTCATCTTTGCTTTCTCATTTTTGGATATTTGTTTTAATCTCACTTAATGCCATAACAAACCACTTGAATCTTCATTCCTGACCAGAGATCAATCCCTGAGCCTTTGGAGTGGGAATACTGACTCCAAGACACTGGACAACCATAAAACTAACCCTAGGGAGTAGCAAATAGTGAGAACTCACACAAAGGAAACCACCTGAATAAAAGATAACCCGGTATCACCCAACCACCAGTAGCACCCTGTGCAGGACACCTCATCTAAACAACAAACAAAACAAAAATACAAACCCAATCATCAGCAGAGAGGAGGACCACCTCACTCAGCCTTGCTCATCAGAGGGAAAACAAACAAATAAACAAACAAAAACTCGCACAAATCTCACCCTATAGGAACCTTACAGAAACCACTGGACCAACCATGGGGGGGGGCGGGCAGAAACCAAAAGGAAGAAAGAATTCAGCCATGAGGCCTGGGAAAAGGAGCTCTCAAACACAAGAAGTTTAAAAAAATAATAATAATCAAAAGGCAGAGAAATACTAAACAAGTGAAGAAACAAACTAGAAACACAGAAGCCCAAATAAATGAAGAGGAAATAGGCAAACTACCTGAAAAGGAATTCAGAATAATGATAGTAAATATGACAAAAAACATTGAAAACAAAATGGTGAAAATGCAAGAATCAATTAACAAAGACCTAGAAGAATTAAAGAATAAACATACAGAGACAAACAACACAATCATTAGGATTAAAAATACTCTAGAAGGAATCAATAGCATAATATCTAAAGCAAAAGAACTAATCAGTGAGCTGGAAGATAAAATGGTGGAAATAACTTCTAAAGATCAGAATAAAGTAGAGAATGAAAAGAACTGAGGATAGTCTCAGAGACCTCAAGGACAATATCAAATGCACCAACATTCAAATTATATGGGGTCCCCAAAGAAAAAGAGAAAAAGAAAGGGTATGAAAAATTTTTGAAGAGATTATAGTTGAAAAATTCCCCAACATGAAAAGGGAAATAGACAATCAAGTCTAAGAGGCATAAAGAGTTCCTTACAGGGTAAACCCAAGGAGAAACATGCCAAGACACATACTAATCAAACTAACAAAGACTAAACACAAAGAAAGAATATTAAAAGCAGCAAGGGAGAAGCAACAAGTACCCTACAAGGGAAACCCCATACACTTAACAGCTGATCTTTCAGCAGAAACTCTGCAGGCCAGAAGGGAATGGCATGATATATTTAAAGTACTGAAAGGGAAAAATCTACATCCAAGATTACTGTATCCAGCAAGGATCTCATCCAAAATTGTTGGAGGAAATAAAAAGCTTTTCATATAAGCAAAAGTTAAGAGAATTCAGTACCACCAAACCAGCTTTACAACAAATGTGAAAGGGACTCATATAGTTGAGAAATACAAGAGAATAAAAAGATCTACAAAATCAACCCCAAACAATTAAGAAAATGGCAATAGGAACATATATATCAATGATTACTTTAAATGTAAATGGAATAAATGCTCCAACCAAAAGACACAGACTGGATGAATGGATACAAAAACAAGATGCATATATATGCTGTCTACAAGAAACCCTCTTCAGACCTAAAGACACATATAGACTGAATGTGAGAGGCTGGAAAAATATATTCCACACAAATGGGAAGCAAAAGAAAGCTGGAGTAGCAATCCTCATATCAGACAAAACAGACCTTAAAATAAAGAATATTACAAGAGATAAGAAAGGACACTACATAATGATCAAGGGATCAATCCAAGAGGAAGACATGACAATTGTAAATATCTATGCCCCTGACATAGGTGCACCTCAGTACATAAGACAAACACTAACAGACATAAAAGGAAAAATTGACAGTAACACAATAATAATAGGAGATTTTAACACCCCACTCACACCAATGGACAGAGCATCAAAACAGAAAATTAATAAGGAAACACAAGTCTTAAATGATATGTTAGATAAGATGGATCTCATTGATATCTTCAGGACATTCCATCCAAATACAGAAGAATGCACCTTCTTCTCAAGTGCACATGGAACATTCTCCAGGATAGACCATATGTTGGGTCACAAATCAAACCTCATAAATTTAAGAAAATTGAGATCATATCAGTCATCTTCTCTGACCACAACACTATGAGATTAGATGTCAATTACAAGGAAAAAAAACTGTAAGAAACACAAATACATGGAGATTAAACAACATGTTTCTAAATAACCGACAGGTTACTGAAGAAATCAAAAGGGAAATAAAAAAATTTCTACAAACAAATGACAATGAAAACACGACAACTCAAAACCTATGTGATGCAGCAAAAGCAGTTCTAAGAGGAAAGTTTATAGCAATACAACCCTACCTCAAGAAACAAGAAAAACATCAAATAGACAACTTAACTTACACCTAAAACAACTGGAAAAAGAACAACAACAAAAAAAAAAAAACCCCAAAATTAGTAGAAGGAAAGAAATCATAAAGATCTGAGCAGAAATAAATGAAAACAAAGTGAAAGAAACAATAGTAAAGATTAATAAAACTAAAAGCTGGTTCTTTGAGAAGATAAACAAAACTGAGAAACCTTTAGCCAGAATCATCAAGAAAAAAAGAGAGAAGAATCAAATCAACATTAGAAATGAAAAAGGAGAGGTTACGACAGACAATGCAGAAATACAAAGGATTATAAGAGACTGTTATGAAAAACTATATGCCAACAAAATGGATAATCAGGAAGAAATGGACAGACTCTTAGAAAAGTTCAATCTTCCAAGACTGAACCAGGAAGAAATAGAAATTATGAACAACCTAATTACAAGCTTTGAAATTTAAGCTGTGATCAAAAATCTTGCAAAAAACAAAAGCCCAGGACCAGATGGCTTCACAGAAGAATTCTATCAAACATTTAAAGAAATCTTTCTAAGACTCTTTCAAAAAATTTCAGAGGACGGAACACTTCCAAACTCATTCTATAAAGGCCACCATCACCCTGATACCAACACCAGACAAAGACAACACAAAAAAAGAAAACTACAGGCCAATATCACTGATGAACATAAATGCAAAAATCCTCAACAAAATTTTACCAAACAGAACTCAGCAACACATCAAAAAAGCTCATATCCCATGATCAATTGCGTTTATTCCAGGAATGCAAGGATTCTTCAATATACACAAATCAATCAATGTGATACACCATATTAACAGATCGAAAGATAAAAACCATATGATAATCTCACCAGATGTAGAAAAAGCCTTTGACAAATTTCAGCACCCATTTATGATTAAAACTCTTCAAAATATGGGCATAGAAGGAACCTACCTCAACATAGTAAAGACCAAATATGATAGGCCTACGGAAAATGTTATTCTCAATGGTAAAAAACTGAAAGCATTCCCCCTAAGATCAGGAACAAGACAAGGGTGTCCACTTTCATCACTATTATTCAGCATAGTTCTGGAAGTCCTAGTCACAGCGATCAGAGAAGAAAAAGAAATAAAAGGAATCCAGATCAGAAAGGAAGTAAAGGTCTCACTGTTTGCAGATGAAATGATATTGTACATAGAAAATCCTAAAGCTAGTATCAGAAAATTACTAGAGCTAATCAGTGAATTTAGCAAAGTTGCAGGATACAAAATCAATACATAGAAATCACTTGCATTTCTATATACTAACAATGAAAAATCAGAAAGAGAATTTAAGGAATAAATCCCACTCACCATTGCAACAAAAAGAATTAAATATCTAGGAATAAACTTACCTAAGGAAACAAAATAATTCTACACAGAAATTATAAGACACTGATGAAAGAAATCAAGTCGACATAAACAGATGAAGAGATATTCCATGTTCCCGAGTAGAAGAATCGATATTGTGAAACTGACTATGCTACCAAATGCAATCTACAAATTCAATGCAATCCCTATCAAATTACCAATGGCATTTTTCACAGAACTAGAACAAAAAATTTCACAATTCATATGTAAACACAAAAGATCCTGAATAGCCAAAGCAATCTTGAGAAAGAAGAATGGAGCTGGAGGAATCAACCTTCAGATTATACTACAAAGCTACAGTCATCTAGAAAGTATGGTACTGGCACAAAAACAGAAATATAGACCAATGGAACAAGACAGAGAACCCATAAATAAACCCATACACATATAGGTACCTTATTTTTGACAAAGGAGGAAAGAATATACAATGGGGCTAAGACAGCCTCTTCAATAAATGGTGCTGGGAAAACTGGACAGCTACATGTAAAAGAATGAAATTAGAACACTTCCTAACACCATACACAAAGATAAACTCAAAATACATTAAAGACCTAAATGTAAGACCAGAAACTATAAAACTCTTAGAGGAAAACATAGGAAGAACAACCAATGATATAAATCAAAGCAAGATCCTCTATGACTCACCTCCTAGAGTAATGGAAATAAAAACAAAAGTAAACAAGTGGGACCTGATTAAACTTTAAAAAAAGCTTTTGCACAGCAAAGGAAACTACAAGCAAGGTGAAAAGACAATCCTCAGAATGGGAGAGACTAACAGTAAATGAAATAACTGACAAAGGATTAATTTCCAAAATATATAAGGAGCTCACATGACTCAATACTAGAAAAACAAACAACACAGTCAAAAAGTGGGAAAAAGACCTAAACAGACATTTCTCCAAAGAAGACATGCAGATGGATAACAAAAACATGAAAAGATGCTCAACTTCACTCATTATTAGAGAAATGCAAATCAAAAGCACAATGAGATATCACCTCACACCAATTAGAATGGCCCTCATCAAAGAGTCTACAAACAGTAAGACTGGAGAGGTCGTGGAGAAGAGTGAACACTCTTGCACTCTTCATGGGAATGTAAATTGATACAGCCACTAAGGACAACTGCATGGTGATTCCTTTAAAAACTAGTAATAGAACAACCATATGACTCAGCAATCCCACTCCTAGGCATACACACTGAGGAAACCGAAATTGAAAAAGACACATGTATCCCACTGTTCACTGCACCACTATTAACAATAGCTAGAACATGGAAGCAACCTAGATGTCCATCAACAGATGACGGATAAAGAAGTTGTGGTATATATACACAATGGAATATTACTCAGCCATTAAAAGGAACCTAGAACCTATTATACAGAGTGAAGTGAGTCAGAAAGAGAAAAATAAATATCATATTCTAACACACATATACAGAATCTAGAAAAATGGTACTGAAGAATTTATTTACAGGGCAGCAATGGAGAAACAGACATAGAGAATAGACTTATGGACATGGGGAGAGGGGAGGAGAGGGTGAGATGTATGGAAAGAGTAACATGGAAACTTACATTACCATATGTAATTATATAGCCAATGGGAATGTGCTGTATGGCTCAGGAAACTCAAACAGGGCTCTGTATCAACCTGGAGGGGTGGGATGGGGAGGGAGATGGGAGGGAGGTTCAAAAGGGAGGGGATATATGTATACCTATGGCTGATTCATGTTGAGCTGTGACAGAAAACAGCAAAATTCTGTAAAGCAATTATCCTTCAATTAAAAAAGAAAAAGAAAAAAAAAGACGTTATCAGAAAGTGAAAAGACAACCTATAAAATAGTAGACAATATTTGCAAATCATATAACTGATAATGGTTTAATAAGGAGAATATAAAAATACATAAAACACAATGACAAAAAGACAACACAATTTATCAATAAAAATGGGCAATGGACTTGAGTAGACATTTCTGTAATGCTCATCATCATTAGTTGTTAGGAAAATGCAAATCTAAGCCATATGAGATACCATTTACACCTACTAGGATTGTTATAATTAGAGAAAATAGAAATAGCAAGTATCGGAGAGGAGGTGGCAAAACTGCAGCCCTTATATATTTCTAGTGGGAATGTAAAACAGTGGAATTGCTGTGTGAAATAGTTTTCCAGATTGTCAAAAAGCTAAACATAGTGTTACTATATGACCCAGCAATTCTATTCTCAGGTGTATCTCAAAAGGAAATTAAATTGGGGACTTCACAACAGTCAAAATCTGGAACAACCCAAATGTCCATCGACAGATAAACATATAAACAAAATATGGCATATACATAAAACAGAGTATTATTTATCCATAAAAAGAATGAAGTTTTGATACATGCGAGAGCATCAGTGAACCATGAAAACATTATTCTGAGAGAAATCAGACACAAAAGAACAAATATTTTATGATTCCACTTATATGAAATATCTAGAATAGACAAATTCATAGAGACAAAAGGCAGATTAGAGGGTACCAAGCATTGAGGGCTGAGGGGAAGAGAATGAGGAATTAATGCTTAATGGTTACAAAGTTTCTATCTGGGGTGATGAAAAGTTTTAAAAATAAACTGTGGTAATGGTTAAATGACATTGTGAATGTGATTAGCACTGCTGAACTGTACTCTTAAAATAGATCAAATGACAAACTTTGTGATATATATTTTGTACCCTAATGAAAGAAAGATGTCCTGATTGGGAAGTGCATTATCATTTTCCAAAGGAGGTGGGACCTCATTCTGCAGAAAGAAATCACTGAAGTTTTCTAAGCAAAGTAGCTGGAATGCCTGATTTTTCCATGCATGCAACTTTGTCTGCCTGACAAAGTTGCTCTAAATTCTCTAGAGCGCCTACCTATCAAACTGCCTGTGCATAAGTACATCTGATTGGCAATTAGTGCATTCACTGAGAAATCCAAGCAGCACTTTCTAATGTGTCCCCCCAGGCCATGGTCAGTAACATTTCATTCTGTTCTCACTCAGAGCTAGCTCCTCAATGATAGCTAGTCATAAAGGATGAAGTGGTATCTCTTTTATAGCATGCTGTAAAATAAGACTGCTAAGGGGGACAACACAATTTCCAGCTTCACATTCTACTACAAATTCTAACAATGTACCATTGAGACTCTTAAAAATTAAAAGTGTGGTTGGGTATAGATGGCTAAAGATAAAAAGTAACATTTACCTGGGCTATCTTTATCCTGTTGCTCTTCTATCAACCCCCTCCTTGGGCATTAATCTTTCATCAAGAGCTCTGCCATTCCTTAAAGCAGAATCTATGCTAAGTGGTTCTGTACTTTCTCCCTCAAATTTCCTACAGGGTCAAGCTTCAGTGCAAAACAAGGAGCTAAGTAGGTGACTTTACCCCTGTTCCTAAAGCCCTGGGCAATATGATTCAGAGGAGAGCAGAACAAGACTCCTGCCATTCACTGAGCAGCCTTCTTGGCTTAGACGTCCTGGTCACCTTGTAGCAGCCCTGCTCATGAGGAATCCCAGAGGCTCCCAATAATTCACAGGTTTTCTCAGGCCACATGGCTTGTCGGGGGCAAAACCAAAATTCAGCCAGTCTGGGAGGATGCCTTTCCCTCGCACCAAGGTAGACTCTTCTCATGTGCTCGGTTTGCTTTTTTTTTTTTTTTTCCCTTTCTAATACATAACATTTATTGAGGTTTGCTTTTGTAACCAAAATTAGATGCTTTCACTACCTAAAATCACAGGTGAAACCTCTTTCCAAAAGGTGATCTGTCTCATGTGCTCAGAGATAAAATTTGACTATGTTCTATCTGAACCTTGTAGTCTTTTATAAAAAAAACATACTGTACCTGGTCCGGCTCTGAACATATTTCAGGTGCCTTTGGTCATAAACAATACTGTTCTGATGAATTCACTACCTCAAGTTAAGATGAGATAACCTATAGTCTTAAGCCACTCAGGGTGCATCTCTACCGAATATCTCAACAGTTACATACCTCATGTTCATCCTTCAAACCACAGAAACTCGTGAATGGGCTGTGCATACTGTATAGAGTACAAACCACCCTGCCTGCCTCCTTTGGTGAGGTATCACTAGATTATGTTGGCCATTGACTACCTAAAATAGACCACATAAGATTTATCACATATAATTAAGGAATTTCAGCTAAAAAGAAACACTAAGAGGGTCCAGGGGGTAGTTTTAAATCTACCACTAAACCTGTCATTGACTCAAGCATTGAACTTCCAGGGTACAAGCTTAAGCCTGCTCTTAGGGAGTTCCCAGCACACAGTTGGTTAGGCAAGCAGTACAGGCAGCATGGGATGAGTTATATTCGAAGGTGACAATGAGGAGAATCACCAAGGAGTTAAGTTCTAGGGCCTGAGACCAAAAGGTGGGAGCATGTCATTACCTGTACATATAGTCTGCAAGCTGCCCTCTCATGAGAAAAGTCCTATTCTGTCTAGTTTCCCTTTAAAACCCAGCAAAACAAGGCCATTTTTCATCATCTTGTATTTTCCTGAGTTACTTAACAATCAGCATAAACTGTTCACTCACATCACACTTAATCGAGTGCCAGGTGCACTGTTTCCAAGACTTCTGCCTGTGTGAGGTGATTCAGTCCTCACGGTGTCCTTACAGAGAGCACTGAGGCACCCTGCAGGTGCCCATGGGCATCAAACAACTGCAAATAAATTTTAAAAATGATAATAATGGGGAAAAAAAAGAAAAAACTAAGTACTAGAGCTACGCTTTGAGCCAGGGTAATCTGGCCTTAGTTTTGCCCTCACCCTAGTCCATCTAGGGATGTGGCCACAAACATTCAGCAGCGGTTTTGATGTCAAAGCTCAGTGTGAAGCTTGTGGCTCCATTTCAACACCTGGGAACTTCTGTGTAGCTTCCAATCAGGCTTAGGAAACACCTTGATTACAGTGTCAGTAGTTTTTAAATAATTGAGATTGAGAAAATAAAGGTAATGTAAAAGTAAGTGATTCTATTTCTAATCATTTTGCTGCAACTAAACTTTCAATCAATACTGATGGGAAAATGTAAGTGCACAGGACCCCGCTGAGCTGCCGCCCCTCTTCATGCTCCTGCATCCTCCCTTGCTCTCTTCCTGCATGGATCACATCAGGAGGTTGTCATACCCAGGACCCCAGGTATGCTCTGCTACGGGGAGGCCCAGCAGGAGCTGGAATCTGGGCACGAGGACTCACAGCATTCATTATTTTGCACTACTCCCTACTTTCACTGAAGGTCACACAGCTCTTGTCAAGGTGCTTTGTCATCACATCTTTCTTAGTTCCTAGAAAGATGCTCTCTCTCACACACACGCACACATATACACACAAACACTGGCCTGGGATACCACTGTACCCCTCATGGATTCCTCCATCTTGCCCAATAGTGAGTTCACTCAGAAGGAAATAGCAACCCACTCCAGCATTCTTGCCTGGGAAATTCCACGGACAGAGGAGCCTGGTGGGCTACGGTCCATGGGATCGCAAGAGTCAGACCCAACTCAGCAACAAAACCACCACCACCAAGTCTGAGTATGCCATCTGAATGATATAGTGAATATATTCATTAAATTATGTTATAAACATTTTAGTTGAACTATAGCACGCATACATAAAAGTGCATCAATTTTAAATAAACCACATAGCTCAATTACAAAGGGAACTCAACAATGTAACCTCCTGTCCCTTGGTTAGCAGGTATCATTCTTTTTCTATGTTTTACTTTAGTTATTTGTCTTTCTTTTTGCCCACACTGCATGGCATGTGGGATCTTAGTTTCCCAATCAGATATCAAATCTGCACCTCCCGTATTAGAAGTGAGGAGTCTTAACCACTGGACAGCAAGGAAGTCTCCAGTATCATTCTAATAATTCCCTATTTTGCTTAATATCAAGTATATTGTTTTGTTGGTAGCTAACAATACTTTAACAAAGACAATAAAATTTCTCTGACACTGACAACACCAGCAATTTTGAAACAACATTAAGGAAATAGTTACAGAAATAACTCCAGAAATGAAATCTAATCAAACTTACTGTGAGAAAACCTAGGGGAATACTGTGAACTAACTATCAGAGAAGGAGAACTAGAAAATTATTAATCAAGATTATAAATTTTAAAGACAAAGGTAAAATTTTGAAGCCAGCTCACAGACTCTTATAATTTTGATAATCAGTTATCCACAATTTTAGAATTTAGATTTTAGAATCTTAAAGTTTGGGGAAGCAAATTTTTTACATTTTATGTCAACATACAACAAAATCTGATTTGAACTGAAATGAGGCTATTTGCAGTCATAATTTATCCCATTTGTAGAAAATATTCAAGTTTCACTACAGAAATATTAATCCTGGAAGGACAGGGCACTGGCCCAGAACCCCACAGGGGTGTTATTAATATACGCAATTCAGTGTGTGCTCATGGCTTTGTAAAATATAAAAAAAAGATCAGAGTTTTGAAACGTATCTGACACCCAAGAACTTCATGTGGAGACTATGAACCTGTCTCTGCATAACTGCTTGAGCAATCTGGAGTTAATTCCAGTGTGTCTTATTAACAGATAAAAAATACTTGCACATTAGGGAACTATTTCTTTGCCAGATGCATATGAATTGTGACCATGGGCTTTTCTTTCTTCATTATTGTCCACCTCTTGCATATCTTTGGGTCCTTTAGGGTTCTCCTGTCACTCATTGGAAGTCTGTGACAGTGGCTAGTTCTATGTAAATATGCTCTCATACCTAGCTGTACCCTGACCAAGTCTGCCCCTGAATCCATGTACCAACACCTGCTTCCCAGCAGGGGCTCCTCTGTTGCATGCCCTTCATGCATTCATTAGCTAGATGTACCAGTAAGTTGATATTCCATAGGAAAGAACTTGAACTAATGGATGATGGGCACCAATGGGTAATGCTACAACCCCACCGACAGTCCTAAGAAACATCTCATATTTCTTCTCAGATAATCCTATGAACCCATAATGTGATCAGATAATGATTCAGACTTATTTTGACTCACTCCTTTCACTACTCTGCTTCTCTGTCCCTTACTTCTCTTCCCTGGTATCATTTCCCCAATGAAGAATCCCCACAAGAGGCTTTTGCTCCCTAGAGAGCCGAGGATGAGTCAACCACACATGAAATCACAGTAATGAAATTGGAATCTAAAAGAATAAGAAGTTTGTACATGCATCATATTAACCTATATCTTCTATCTACTAATGTGTTAGGCATTAACACAAGGCACTGAGCAGAGAAAAGCTTAGATGGCATGGACCGTACCCTGAATCTAGCTGGGGTAGGGGATACCAGGGGACAGAGAGGTAAACAAAGATTATAACAACACATGAGTTCTAGATTTAAGACATAGTCTATATCACCTCTTCTGAGTGCTAATGAAGATATAGAGCTGCTGTAATTCCCATACACTACTGTGGAAGTGCAAAGTACTACAGTCACTCTGGAAAATTGTGCAGCAGTTCCTTTTAAAGCTAAACACACACTCACAATATGATCCAGCAGTCCCACTCTTAGGTAATTACCCAAGAGAAATAAAAACTTAAGTTTACACAAAACCATGACATGTATGTTTGAAGTAGCTTTACTCACAATTACCAAAAACTAGAAACAACCCAAATGTCCTTCAATGGGCCAGTGTATAGACAAACTGGTATCTCCATACCATGGAAGACTACTCAACAACAAAAAGAATGAACTATTGATACCCATAATAACATGGATGAATATGAGAGAGAAAAGTCAGTCCCAAAAGTTGCCTGAGTCCATGTATACGACATTCTACAAAAGACAAAAATATAGTGATGAATCACCAGGATTAAGGCAAAGGGTGATACAAAAGAATAATACAAAGAAATTGGGGGGGGGGTGATAAAACTATTCTGTATTCTGATTATAGTGGCAGTTACATAAATATACATCTTTGTTAAAGTTCATAGAATTTTGAATTTGAAAAGAAAAATCAATTTTGCCCTATGATAATTTTAAAAATAAAATTAGCGAGAAAAAGAGTATGATAATCACTGTTGTGTTTAGGTTATGATGTTTAAATAAAGGAATGTGTTATATGATGTCATGTGTTATTACATGACATGACACAGTGCTATATGACACCACCTTGTATTATGTGACATCACACTGTGTCACACGGTGCACCTTGTGTGATACCACCTTGTCATGTGGCATCACATTGTGTTATATGGTGTCACATGGTACATGATACACATTGTGTAATGTGATAGCACCTCATGTTACATGGCATTACATCGTATTATGCTTCAATTTACCCAGCATGTCATGTTCAATACGGCACTTCACCAAGGACAACTGATCTGTCCACGGAAGCCCTGGGAGGATCCTGTATTAATTTTGCCCCTGTTCCCATCAAGAGAGTTACTGTAACTCTAAGAAAACTGTATTCTATTTTAAATATTTGCTAATCAAACTTTTCTCCGGGTCAACCTCTTTACTATTTCAGCAAACATGCAAACATACAGATTATGTATTCTAGGATCCCCAGATAAAATAACTTATCCACAATCCTAACCAAAAACACAAGATTTAAAAGCAGAAACAAAATAAACCCTTCAACCCCATAGATATGGTAAAAGATGTGACTAACTTTTTAAAGTATTGTTATTTATACAAAGACTACTGTCAAATGTTAACAAAATTCCATGCAAACTTCAATATATTTTTTCAGTCTTTAAAATGCATGATGTGTTCTTTTAAAATATGATCTCAAACAAAATTAGAAACAAAACAATGTCCTACTGTATTGCCCAGGGAATGATATTCAATATCCTGTGAAAAACCATAATGGAAAATAATACAAAAAGACAATATATATGTGTAAAATTGAGTCACTTTGCCATACAGCAGTAACACAACATTGTAATTCAACTAACTTTAATTAAAAATTGTAAGAAAACAATTGAAGGTATGACAGTAAAGTTTAGATAGAGTTTTACAACGTGTTTAAGTTTGAAAGCTTCTGTATCTGAGACAATAACTTTCCTTCAAGCTTAGTAAATTTTGTGAACATGAAGAAAAAAAGAAAAGAAACAAAATAATCTATGAACACCTAAAGAATTAGCTGATGGAATCCTTCTGCCCACAAACTACCAGTTTTGTAGTATTCATTTAATCTTTAGAGATATAAAGAGTCTTAGTGGTAACCAAGAACCAAAGGAGCAATGCTGTCGTTTGAATAACTAAGTCTTCCCATGATATTCATCTGTTTTACACAGTTAAGAGTCCTTGCTTTCTACAGAAGTTATATTCTTCAAATGTTGTAGTAAATTAAATTTTATAAAAACATTTTAGAAGAGCTCATTTTTTAAGGAAAGCCATAGGTAAAAATTTTATTTGAGGTGAGTTTTGGAAATGGTTTTATTTTGTTTTAAATAAAGATACAATAGGCTATAGAGATAACTATTAAACCAATTAAAAAGATCTAAGAAGCATGAAAAACGTTGATGGACAGTGGAAGAATGCCAGGGTAAACAAGATATCTGGTGAGTTCATTCTGCAAGATGGCCATGTGTCAGGTGGAGATGGGTCATGCAACCTACCCCTTGAGAAAGTACAAAGTGAGAGCCATAGGATTGTGAAAGCAAGAGAAGAGAAACCCACAGGAGCAGGTGGGAGACCAGAGTCCTGCTGCAGGGGGAAATGGATGCGCCTTCGAGTAAGGTGAGGGACCAGTGTAGATTTCTTATAAATCTCCGGCCCTTTCACTAACAGTCTCTAATCTAACCATCAGATCGGGTTGTACAATCTGCTGGACTGTGGCCTTGCTGAAATAACGTCTTATCTTTTCTGGAGGTGTTTCTGAGGTAACAATTTGAAGATCAGATCCAAAATTATTAAGTATGATGCTATCCACCTTGCTCTCTATCCCTTCTAATGTTCAACCTAGAGCAGCTGAGGACCCATGGCACTATGATGTCTCTCTCTACTTTCCTCCTGTTCCTCTCCTCCAGAAAACTTCCCCTCTAAGCCCTCACCAATGTCTGGAAACAAGCTTTGAAAACTTTCAGATTGCGGTATCACTTGAAAAGCCCATAAACAAAAGCTAAGCAAAAAAGTAGACTCACCAAGATCAAGATGAACACCAGGGACAAATGAATTGAGAAAAAACATGAAGATAACAAATACCAACACTGTCAGGCATTTGGCGAGCAAAGTCTTATCTGATATCCTGTGCTGTAAGAGAGGAAAACACAACTCATGTAACTCAATGCAACATAATTTCTGCAACGTGTCCACAATCCTATGTGATTTGAATCACTACAAATTACTCCTTATGATGAAAAATAAAACATCCTGAACTTGAGAGATGGTAAGTTCATGGGTACAGATTCAACACGACCACATTACAGAATCTTGAAATCAAAATCTATGAAAAATTAACACAATAAATTTAAAATATAGTTAAACACTTTTATATGACACATGACTAAATAGATTTTTCAATATGACACAGAGATGCTAAGCTGTTCCCAACCCCACTGCCAGCATTACATGAGATAAAGCCACTGGGGAGCCAACACATAACCTCCAGAGACTTGGCCCTTCAAGACACATGCATTTCCGCAGGTTTTATGTGTTCATTGTCTTTTAGTTCACCTTTCCGTTTATTATGCAAAGCCGCATTCACGTGGCACTGAGGTTAAAATATTCTTGCAATAACTGGACTACTGCTGAATGCACTTAGCAGTCCCCGAGTCACCAAACGACACATATGGATCCTGCTCCCAGCATTCAGGGGGTGAGGGGAAGAGCACCTTCATTAACTTTGGAGTTGAAGACCTCCTTCCAGTGAGCCTGAGCCACAGGGCAAGACAGGGCAAGGTTCCCAAAGGGCTCTGTGCTCTGAGGGCCATGGCTGTGTGCAGCTGGGGCAGGCAGTAAGGTCCCAACAAGCAGAAACAGATGGTTCTACTCAAGGCACATCTAACCAGGTCCCAAAGTGAATCACACTTCACCGTGTGAACCAACAACTGCACTGTGTATTTTCTTCAGTGCGGTTCCACCAGCACCTCTGTTTGTTGGTCTATGCCTAGGATCCAAGTCTAGATGTAAATATAAATAAGGTTATCAATACAGATCTAGGTATAGGTAGATATAGACAGAGCTACGCATAAGATATGGACATAGATAAAGATATAGAGATAGACAAAGACACAGAAATTAGTATAGACAAGGGTATAGACATGGACATGGTCAGACACAGACTTGAGTGTAGGTATGGGTATAGGTAGAGACAGAGATAGATTTCCTCTCTTGATTGCCTGTGGTCACACAGTTAAAGCTGCTGCCACAAAAATCATAAACATATCCCTCTGTGTCACAGTGGCTTTGGCAGCAGATCCTGGCCCCCTGGTCATGGGCTTAGGGGTTGCCTTGGGGGCCACTATCTTCTTTTCCCACCCACTGCCAAGACTTGGAGCTTGGCTGGCCCCCACTCATCTTTCCATTCACCCTCCAAGGAAGCCAATTTTGCTAAATGAGTCTGTGATGCAGAATTGGAAGGAAAGGAGCCTGGCATCTCATTGGGCCAAGCTAAGCATGGAAACTGGGTATTACCATGCCAACTCCAACACTGGAAATAAGGGATCAAGGAAGTCAGAGTCACTCAGCTGGTACAAGATGACCAAAAGTTTGTGCTTTGTTATTTTGGGATATCAATCAAATTTTACCATTTGATTATCTGGGATCATCACAATGAAAAGTTTGAGAAATAATAAGGGTAGCTCTCCAGTCCTTGTTCACCAGGTACACACAGAGGTAGTCTCATCCCTAACTTGTGACCAGAACCACACAGGGTCTGTTTAAACCTGAGGCCAGAAAAGTATCAGAGCCACACCTGCCTTCCCTAACCCTGACCATCTGAGTAGGACAGATGATGGGAGGAGAGACTCAAGGAACATGTTAGCTACAGGTCCCAAAGTTTAAATTTTGTTTAGCAAAGGACCAAATGTTCCTAGCATAACTAGGGAGTGGATATTCTACCTCTCCCTAGGAAACAAACCACCTGGATCTGAAATTTCATGAAGATATTACAAATTACTTCCAGCAGATCTTGGGCAGAGCTCTCTGAGTGGAAGAGGGGCACTATGTGTCCTCAGGTGGGTTGAGAAATTCCACCAAGGCAGGAAAATGACAAAAGAACTCAAAATAATATTTGCCTCCCCAAGTCAGAGCTGTACGACAGAGGACATACATTCTGTTTCTACCCACAAAGGTGTTCCATCTCAAGCAGCATGCCTCTCTTGTCTTGGCTTCCATCTCTTAACCTGCACAATGGGGACCACAGACTTGCCTTTCAAGGTCAGGTGGAGCCGAGTGCCAGCCAACCTTCCCTGCATCCACATTAACCACAGAAACCGCTGCTCTATCTTAAAGGAAATATAAAAAGTTTAACTTTTCAATTCCTGGACAAAATAAGCTTACCATGTCTGGAAAATTATCTTTCTCATTAACTCAAAGAAATAGCTATGTCTTATGTACAATTACAGGAATAAAAGGTGACTTTCAGTTGCAACTTCACATGAAGCCAAGAAAAGGAATTTACTCTGTTCTTCAAGAAATCCCTAAGAAAAGAAACCGTAATACCTTTCTTTGTAGCTCCTGGATATTGGTCTCCCAATTTTTATCTTCCTGTGAGATCTGTCTAAAAGAGAAAAGGGCAGACATCATTTTCCTGGTGGCATTGAGCAGTGAGGCCAGCAGGACAGCAGTCAGCAATAGCATACAGCATGATCCCCGGGCCTGGATGCTGTCCACTGCGTGACACCAGGTGCAGCCACAGAATGGGGCAGCTCTTTTCATATAAGGCACCCAGTAGGGCTGGGTTCATGGACTAGGAAAGATGCTCACTCAAAAGATTCCCAAGGAAAGTAACACACGCAATGACCAGACTGTTCAATGAGGTATGTATGAGTACGGCACAGGAAACATCAGAATACTGGCCTAAATGTAAATAGGCAGGTTTCTGTAATGGCTCAGATGGAAAAGAATCCACCTGTAACGCAGGAGACCTGGGTTCAATCCCTGGGTCAGGACAATGCTCTGGAGAAGGGCATGGCAACACACTTCAGTGTTCTTGCTTGGAGAATCCCCATGGACAGAGGAGCGTGGCAGGTACAGTCCATAGGGTCACACAGAGTTGGAAATGACTGAAGCGACAGGGAATGAGACAGTAAGTCATCTCTTTTTACTTCTTAATTTTCTGAATTTTTTTCAAAATGAGGCTGTGTTATAATTTAATTAAAGGAGAAAACAGTCAAAGAAATGCTACTTGCTTTAGTGGTTATTTCTATCAATTGGAAATCTACCTTGAAGCACTTGTGTCTGCTTCCCTCCCCTCTAGTCATGGTACCCACCTTATCTCCATCTCTATTTCAGTCACTTCTATTTGTTCCCACTTGCCTTTCTTTTTTAACCTTTCCTATCAGCTCATCTTTCTGCCTTATTTCCTCTCTCACCAATTGGGAAAAAGATGTGTGCTGGAGAATTTAGTCTTCATGAGCTTTCACATGTCATAGTATCAATGGAGGTTGACCATGCAGCCACTATAGATCCTAAAGGAAATCACAGCCAACCCAAATGAATGGTTCTGGGGAAATTTTTAAAAATAAAATATAGAAATAAGACCTGTAGAGCAAGTACATGACTTAGATCACCCTCATTACTAGTTGCTTCTCAGTGACTGTGTGGCCTTACAAAGCCTACTGCAGTCTCTGGGCCTCAGTTTCCCTTTCTGTGATCAAAACAGGATGAGCTGATGGAAACTTGGTGAATCTCTGAGTCCACATGTTTCTTCCCATTTTAACCCTGAGATACACTGACTATGTCTTAATGCCCATGTCAGAAGGAGCATGAAGAAACTTGAAGGTCAGGAGATTTAATACATTCAGAGAAATTTACTGCTGCATCTTTAATTTATAAAGTTTTTCCTTTTAAGATCTATGCCTGTTGCTGAAGTTGGTCACTCTGTCCCCAGTCGGCAACTCAGGGCCTTCCTGTAGCCTGGAGACACCAGTTCCTGCTTCTCCGGTGCCACAAGGTACAAGTAGGTTCTGGGCTGAGATGGAGCTGAGGACGCTGAGACAGCGCTTCTCCCTGGGCTTCATCTATGGACAGAGTGAATCTCCACATACTCACCTGTGGAATTCTCCCTCCAACACCCAGACTCAGCTGTAACCACTCTAGATGGCCCTCAGAGGTTGGTCCTGGCACTGTGCCCAGCTCCTGTCCTCAGACTCTTGCCTGCTCTCTGGGAACACAGGGCTGGTCTCACCAAATTGCCACATGTAAGATCACTCTCACTACCTTCACAAGGACTCTCAGTTCCCCTGGCCATGACAGACCTCATCTCCACCCAGTACCTGATCCTGCTGCAGGACTGCATTCCTGAGGGGTGAGCAGGCTCTTGCTTTTCCTGGCAGTACTTCCGGAGTAAAGACAGGTCGGAACTCAGCATCTCATCCAAGTGAGGAGGAAAGATTCAGCACCTCATTGTTACCCATTAGATCTCAGCTTTGATTAAAAATAAATTCAAGGGATTTCACTCGTGGTCCAGTAGTTAGGACTCCATACTTCCAATTCA
Organism: Cervus elaphus; assembly: GCF_910594005.1. Taxonomy (NCBI): domain Eukaryota; kingdom Metazoa; phylum Chordata; class Mammalia; order Artiodactyla; family Cervidae; genus Cervus; species Cervus elaphus. The sequence continues at coordinate 2,408,561 of NC_057847.1, forward strand.
GGGGCAAAGGTTCGATCCCTGGCTGGGGAACTAGAACCCACGTGCCACTTGGCAATGCCAAACAAATGAACAAACTCCAAGAAATGAACTAAGACAGGAATTCTTCGAGCTCCCTGAAAATCAGCTACTGGGAGAACATTTCATTAGACTAACTTGTTGTATGTTTTTTCATTCTCATTATGCAATGTGTTAGGTGTGAAATGAGACAGGCATGTGAACTCAATCCCAGGCATCACTCTTTTCTAGATGTATAACCCTGGGCAAGTTGCTCAAATTTTATGACCCTCAGTTTTCTCATTCTTAAACATTCCAGAGAGTTAAGTCAGGGTTAAATAAAATCATGCACCATAACAGGCTTAACAGAGTGTATGGTGCCCAAAACCTACCTAGAAGCCTGCAGTTAGTGTTACTCTTTTGCAGAACCACGTACTACTCTACACAATCATTTTAGCTCCCATTTTGCAGTTGACATTTGACACAGATTTGAACACTCTTAGGGGGGTCATATAAAGGTTATTGACACAATTCAACCATTGAGCATAATTGGTAAAGATGAGGACCGCAGTTGTAAACCAAGAGTGGTCTGAGCAGGGTCTGGCTTGGTACCTGTGGAAGCTGTGCAGCCTCTGGGCCAGCAGGCGCTCCAGTGCCCGCACCTTCCCCAGGAGCAGACCTCGAACTGCTGTCTCCTCCCTGCTGGCTGGGCTGATGTGCTGTGCCGTCAGACGCCAGACGTGGATCTCATGCTTCAGCTCTGCAGGAAAGGAAAGTTGAGGCTTCAGTATCCTGCAACCTCAGATGTCAACACCTACTCCCCTCAGCATCCTCCAAGAACGGGAAACACACATTCATGATGCAGATATTCAGGGACCAAACCAAAAGAGTGGCTTCTTAGCTTTCATGCTATTTTGATGGAAACAGAAGACAAAGCTGACTTTGAAAAATAACAGTGGATGTGAAGTAATATAATTTCAACTCTTTGGGTTAAGAATAAATTCTTGAATAGGCCTATCAAAGCTAGTACCCAACAACTTTTTTCCCAGGCCAGCCTATGGGACCCTCTCCATCTCTGTGTTTGCAGAAGTAGAAACTGTGAATCTGTCCTTCCAGGTCCCCAGGGCTTCTTTCTGCAGTTGTCTTCTCCAGTGGCAGCTTCAACCCCTCACACACACCCAGAGTCTGGATGCCTTCTAACCCATCAAATCAAATAGGATGGGTTACTCTCCCCAGATCACCCTATGGGTTAATGCTCAGCTAGTCCACTTTTGTTCTCCTAGTTGGGGAATGAAATAAATATGCCATTGATCATGGGGAAATTTGGTTAAGAGACGTTTTGCCAAGGAAAAGGGAGCTCACTGCCTGCACCCAGAGCTCAGTTTGGCCAAGTATTCACTCCTTAATTCCCAGGCTTACTCTGCATCTCCACCACTATTTCCCTATCTTGTCTCTGCTGAGCTCCAAGACTATGATTCCAATCAGCGACTTGATGTTGTCCTCTGACCCTTGTGCTGTAAGATTCACAGATAAACCTTCCATCTACCCCGACAAAACTCTCTTCCCTCTTTCTTAGTTTTTATATGACATCATTAATCTTCCAGGTTCATGAACCTGAAATGTCATTTTGGTCTTATCAATGACATTCTCCTCTACATTTCTTCATTGAACGTGCAACAAGTGCCAGATAGGATGCTAGATGCTAAAGGAGAGAAGGAATTTGACATTAAAGGGACAGGCCTCCAACAAGATAGAGAAATAAGATACATTACAAATGAACAGTACTGAGCCATGGGAGCAGTTCCGAATATAATGATATGGATATTGCAGGATCCACTTGTTCCTGCCTCAGTTCACCAGCTTATCCAGGTTTCATCTCCCCACATTTGCCAATTCTGGTTGCTCTCAGTAAACTTTGACTGAAGCCACTTCTTACCAACCCACCACTGGTTAATCTAAAAAAACACTGCTTGTTCTATCAACCAATCTATCTGTCATCTACATAAACTATCTATATATTAATCTATTGATAGATAAATTCAGTTAGATTGATATATAGAAATAAGGACTCTATCTTCCTATTTACCTGTCTTCTAAGAGGATAATACTATGTAGGCTAATCAATCTAAGAAGATAAATGACAGACAGATACATTGATTTCTTCTTTCAAATATCCAGCGGTTCCTCATGATCTTTAGGGAAGACTCAAGATCCCTAAAGCGGTCCCTAAAGACTGAAGATCCTCAAATGGTGAGTATCATTGTCAGCTTTGTTCCCACTGTGTAAGTTTTAGTTGTTGCTTTTTGCTGACTGGCCCTGACCAGGATACATTATCAGATGCCTTATCTCTGCCTCTCTGATTACCACCAGCCCCTGGGAGCTTCTCAACCAACCTCAGGCAAAGACATTACCATGTGGGATTTGCTCTCTCACAGGAGGTGGGTCTAATTCAGGAGTCTCAGGGGAAGACACTGAGGCCAGAAGTTGATAAATGAACTTAAACTATTGTAAGATTCTTATACTTCATGTTAAGTAGTATAGTATCACTTGAAGTTAGTTATATAATTATAAATAAAATCAAATTAGAAAAATATAACATGATGATATAATTAAATTCAGCCATGTCACTAATCAGATTAAATATCAATGACCTAAACATATCAATTAAAAGACAGTTTATCAGATTAGATAAAAAGGAAGACCCAACTGTAAGTTATTTGCAAGAAATGCACTTTAAATATACACAAAAAATGTTAAAGGTAAAAGGATGACTTTAAAAAAAAATCAGACTAACAGCAGTCAAGAAAAAGCTGGAATTGCTACATTAAGATCAAACTAGATTTCAAAGAAAAAATATTACTATGGATAGGGAAGATCACTTCATAATAATAAAGGTGTTAATTCTTCAAGAAGATACAGTAACCCTAAATGTTTATGTACCCTATCTCCACTGATCTCCAGTAACATAGTGGGGACCTACCAACTTGGAGTTCATCTTTCATTGTCCTATCTTTTTGCCTTTTCATGCTGTTCATGGAGTTCTCAAGGCAAGAATACTGAAGTGGTTTGCCATTCCCATCTCCAGTGGGCCACATTCTGTCAGATCTCTCCACCATGACCCGTCTGTCTTGGGTGGCCCCACGTGGCATGGCTTAGTTTCATTGAGTTAGTCAAGGTGTATGCAGGTCAGGAAGCAACAGTTACAACTGCACATGAACAACAGACTGGTTCCAAATAGGAAAAGGAGTACGTCAAGGCTGTACATTGTCACCCTGCTTATTTAATTTATATGCACAGTACATCATGAGAAACGCTGGGCTAGATGAAGCACAAGCTGGAATCAGATTGCAGGGAGAAATATCAGTGACCTCAGATATGCAGATGATGCCACCCTTAAGGCAGAAAATGAAGAAGAACTAAAGAGCCACTTGATGAAAGTGAAGGAGGAGACTGAAAAAGTTGGCTTAAAGCTTAACATTCAGAAAACTAAGATCATGGCATCCGATCCCATCACTTCATGGCAAGTAGGTGGGGAAACAGTGGAAACAGTGACTAACTTTATTATTTGGGGCCCCAAAATCACTGCAGATGGTGATTGCAGCCATGAAATTAAAAGATGCTTACTCCTTGGAAGGAAAGTTATGACCAGCCAAGTTCAGTTCAGTTGCTCAGTTGTGTCCGACTCTTTGTGACCCCATGAATTGCAGCACGCCAGGCCTCCCCGTACATCACAAACTCCCGGAGTTTACTCAAACTCATGCCCGTCGAGTCGGTGATGCCATCCAGCCTCTGTCGTCCCCTTCTCCTCCTGCCCCCAATCCCTCCCAGCATCAGGGTCTTTTCCAACGAGCATACTCTTCGCATGAGGTGGCCAAAGTATTGGAGTTTCAGTTTCAGCATCAGTCCTTCCGATGAACACCCAGAACGGATCTCCTTTAGGATGGACTGGTTGGATCTCCTTGCAGTCCAAGGGACTCTCAAGATTCTTCTCCAACACCATAGTTCAAAAGCATCCATTTTTCAGTGCTCAGCTTTCTTCACAGTCCAACTCTCACATCCATACAGGACCACTGCAAAAACCATAGCCTTGACTAGACGGACCTTTGATGGCAAAGTAATGTCTCTGCTTTTTAATATGCTATCTAGGTTGGTTATAACTTTCCTTCCAAGGAGTAACCATCTTTAATTTCTTGGCTGCACTCACCATCTGCAGTGATTTTGGAGCTCAAAAAAATAAAGTCAGACACTGTTTCCACTGTCTCCCCATCTATTTCCCATGAAGTGATGGAACCAGATGCCATGATCTTAGTTTTCTGAATGTTAAGCTTTAAGCCAACATTTTCACTCTCCTCTTTCACTTTCATCAAGAGGCTTTTTAGTTCCTCTTCACTTTCTGCCATAAGGGTGGCATCATCTGCATATCTGAGGTTATTGATATTTCTCCTGGCAATCTTGATTCCAGCTTGTGCTTCTTCCAGCCCAGGGTTTCTCATGATGTACTCTGCATATAAGTTAAATAAGCAGGGTGACAATATACAGCCTTGACGTACTCCTTTTCCTATTTGGAACCAGTCTGTTGTTCCATGTCCAGTTCTAACTGTTGCTGCCTGACCTGCATACAGGTTTCTCAAGAGGCAGGTCAGGTGGTCTGGTATGCCCATCCCCTTCAGAATTTTCCACAGTTTATTGTGATCCACATAGTCGAAGGCTTTGGCATAGTCAATAAAGCAGAAATAGATGTTTTTCTGGAACTGTCTTGCTTTTCAATGATCCAGTGGATGTTGGCAATTTGATCTCTGGTTCCTCTGCCTTTTCTAAAACCAGCTTGAAGATCTGGAAGGTCACGGTTCACGTATTGCTGAAGCCTGGCTTGGAGAATTTTGAGCATTACCTTGCTAGTGTGTGAGATGAGTGCAATTGTGTGGTAGTTTGAGCATTCTTTGGCATTGCCTTTCTTAGGGATTGGAATGAAAACTGACCTTTTCCAGTCCTGTGGCCACTGCTCAGTTTTCCAAATTTGCTGGCATATTGAGTGCAGCACTTTCACAGCATCATCTTTCAGGATTTGAAATAGTTCCACTGGAATTCCATCACCTCCACTAGCTTTGTTCGTAGTGATGCTTTCTAAGGCCCACTTGACTTCACATTCCAGGATGTCTGGCTCTAGGTCAGTGATCACACCATTGTGATTATCTGGGTCGTGAAGATCTTTTTTGGACAGTTGTTCTGTGTATTCTTGCCACCTCTTCTTAATATCTTCTGCTTCTGTTAGGTCCATACCATTTCTGTCCTTTATTGATCCCATTTTTGCATGAAATGTTCCCTTGGTATCTCTAATTTTCTTGAAGAGATCTCTAGTCTTTCCCATTCTGTTGTTTTCCTCTATTTCTTTGCGTTGATCACTGCAGAAGGCTTTCTTATCTCTCCTGGCTATTCTTTGGAACTCTGCATTCAAATGGGAATATCTTTCCTTTTTTCCTTTGCTTTTTGCTTCTCTTCATTTCACAGCTATTTGTAAGGCCTCCTCAGACAACCATTTTGCCTTTTTGCATTTCTTTTCCATGGGGATGGTCTTGATCCCTGTCTCCTGTACAATGTTACCAACCTCCATCCATAGATCATCAGGCTCTCTGTCTATCAGATCTAGTCCCTTAAATTTATTTCTCACTTCCACTGTATAGTCATAAGGGATGTGATTTAGGTCATACCTGAATGGTCTAGTGGTTATCCCGACTTTCTTCAGTTTAAGTCTGAATTTGGCAATAAGGAGTTCATGATCTGAGCCACAGTCAGCTCCCGGTCTTGTTTTTACTGACTGTATAGAGCTTCTCCATCTTTGGCTGCAAAGGATATAATCAATCTGATTTCAGTGTTGGCCATCTGGTGATGTCCATGTGTAGAGTCTTCTCTTGTGTTGTTGGAAGAGGGTGTTTGCTATGACCAGTGCATTCCCTTTGCAAAATTCTATTAGCCTTTGTCCTGCTTCATTCCATACTCCAAGGCCAAATTTGCCTGTTACTCCAGCTGTTTCTTGACTTCCTACTTTTGCATTCCAATCCCCTATAATGAAAAAGACATCTTTTGGGGGTGTTAGTTCTAAAAGGTCTTGTAGGTCTTCATAGAACTATTCAACTTCAGCTTCTTCAGCATTACTCATTGGGGCATAGGCTTGGATTACTGTGATATTGAATGATTTGCCTTGGAAACGAACAGAGATCATTCTGTCATTTTTGAGATTGCATCCAAGTACTGCATTTCGGACTCTCTTGTTGACCATGATGGCTACTCCGTTTCTTCTAAGGGTTTCCTGCCCACAGTAGTAAATATAATGGTCATCTGAGTTAAATTCACCCATTCCAGTCCATTTTACTTCACTGATTCCTAGAATGTTGACATTCACTCTTGCCATCTCCTGTTTTTGACCACTTCCAATTTGCCTTGATTCATGGATCTAACATTCCAGGTTCCTATGCAATATTGCTCTTTACAGCATCAGACCTTGCTTCTATCACCAGTCCCATCCACAACTGGGTATTGTTTTTGCTTTGGCTCCATCCCTTCATTCTTTCTGGAGTTATTTCTCCACTGATCTCCAGTAGCATATTTGGCACCTACGGATCTGGGGAGTTCCTCTTTCAGTATCCTATCATTTTGCCTTCTCATACTGTTCATGGGGTTCTCAATGCAAGAATACTGAAGTGGTTTGCCATTCCCTTCTCCAGTGGACCACATTCTGTCAGACCTCTTCACCATGACCCGACCATCTTGGGTGGCCCTACATGGCATGGCTTAGTTTCACTGAGTTAGACAAGACTGTGGTCCTGGGCACAGGAGGGCTGAGAGGAGCTACTCTACGTTCAAAGTCAGGAGTGGCGGCCGTGAGAAGATACCCTTCATCCAAGGTAAGGAGCAGCAGCTGTGCTTTGCTGGAGCAGCCGTGAAGAGATACCCCACGTTCAAGGTAAGAGAACCCAAGTAAGATGGTAGGTGTTGCGAGAGGACATCAGAGGGCAGACACACTAAAACCGTAATCACAGACCAACCAAGACAGCATATTAAAAAGCAGAGACATTACTTTGCCAACAAAGGTCCATCTAGTCAAGTGGTTCCAGTGGTCATGTATGGATGTGAGAGTTGGACAATAAAGAAGGCTGAGCTCCGAAAAATTGATGCTTTTGAACCGTGGTGCTGGAAAAGACTCTTAAGAGTCCCTTGGACTGCAAGGAGATCCAGCCAGTCCATCCTAAAGGAGATCAGTCTTGGGTGTTCGTTGGAAGGACTGATGCTGAAACTGAAACTCCAATACTTTGGCCACCTGATGCGAAGTGCTGACTCATTGGAAAAGACCCTGATTCTGGGAAAGATTGAGGACAGGAGAAGGGGACGACAGAGGATGAGATGGTTGGATGGCATCACCGACTCAATGGACATGAGTTTGGGTAAACTCCGGGAGTTGGTGATGGGACATGAGAGGGTAACAGGTGGGAAGGCCGGGGGTCTCCAAATGGAGGAAATAGGCTGCAAGTGTCAGGCATTTTTATCTCTCTTAAGTGGCAGCAGGAAACAAATTAGCGTTATTTTTTTTCCTTCTCTATACAAATTTAAAAGGAGGTTTCTCTTAAAATACTGTGTTGCCATGACACCTGTTTTCACCTGAAGCTAACTATTCTCAAACCTTAAGTTAACCAATACATTTTTCTTATGGAAATATTTGTCTTAAGCTATGTTAATGTGCTATGCATTTACCCCAGACTCTGTCTTCAAGTCTGTTCTGCCAAATGACTCAGAACCTACTTGACAAACCAGTATGTTATACTCAGATATTGTTCCCCTAATCTATGTAAACAAAACTATTTGTATGGTAATCTGCCCTTCTACAAGATTCAAGTCAATCGTTTTATGGCCTGGGATGAATCATCTGGTGCCAAGATTATCACAAAATGCATCTTATGGATGAGGGGCCTGGTGCCATTCTGGGTTTAAAGACAATCCTTTCTTTTCATTAACAGACTGCTAATGCTATATAACATCCAGCTGAAGACTAGTAGGGGGGCACTCTTTCTGCCCCCTTCTGATGCCTATGTCAGAAGCTTTCTCTATCTCCTTTATACTTTAACAAAACTTTATTACACTAAAGTTCTGAGTGATCCAGCCTCGTCTCTGGCCTCAGATTGAATTCATCTCCTCTGGAGGCCAAGAATCCTGGCGTCTTATCGTTCAGCAACAACCTTTCAGACAGGGAAGCCTGGCACGCTGCGGTTCATGGGGTTGCAAAGTCGGACACGACTGAGCAACTGAACTGAACTGAATAAAATTCTGAAATATGTAAGCAAAAATCTTAGAATTACAAAGATAAAAAGTCAAATTCACAGTCATAATCAAAGATTTCTATATATACCTCTCAATAACTGATAGAACAAGTGGACAGAAAATCAGCAAGAATATGGTCATATTGGTCATACTGACATAACTGCAAACAACAATGGCAGAAAACACATTCTTTTCTAGTACAAGTAGAATAGTAGAATATTTATGAGAATAGGCCACATTTTACCATAAAAACAGGTTTCAATAAATTCAAAAAGAATCAAACTTTACAAAATATATTCTCTGATCATTGTGAAATTACATTGCTATTGTTCGTTTAGTCTCTAAGTCATGTCCAACTCTTTGCAACCCCATGGACTATAGCCTGCCAGGCTCCTCTGTCTACGGAATTTCTCAGGCAAGAATACCAGAGAGGGTTGCCATTTCCTTCTCCACAGGATTATCCCAACCCAGGGACCAAACCCACGTCTCCTGCTTGGCAGGTGGATTCTTTACCATTAAACTACCTGGGAAGCCCATGAAATTAAACTAGGTAACTGCAGAAGTCCCCAAATTTAGTTTAAGTAAAGACATTTAAAATATCCAAACATCAAAGGAGAAATAAAAATAGAAATTAGAAACTAATTTGAACTGAATCAATTTCCACTAAAACCAATAACCTCAACTCTAACATTAAGAAACTAGTAAGGGGGGAGCGCAAGAAGATGGAAGAGGAATAAGAGGAGATCACCTTCTTCCCTACAAGTACATAAAAAATTTGTCTGAATATAAAACAGGTCCTACAGAACAACTTCTGAACAACAGTAGAAGACCCCAAATTTCCAAAAAGGCAAGCCAATCTCCTTAGAAAGAGGTAGGAAAGAAGATAAAGACTAAAAGAGACAAAGGATTTCAGAATGAGACTTGCACCCCAGGGGAGGGAGTCGTGGAGGGAAAAGTTTCTGGACACTAGGAAACCCCTTCACAGGCAGAGTCAGGGAGGGAGCTTTGGAACCTCAGAGGGGAGTGTGATGGTGACAGGGGGCTCAGGAGACAAAACAGAAAATTCACTACAGAAATGACTGCCAAACAGCACTTCTCAGCTGAGAAGCAGCTCACACACCTCTGCCCGCAGCAGAGGGTGGGGGCAGGGTGCCAAGGCACAGACTCAGGTATCAGATCCCAGAGAGGGGGTCAGGGTTGGCTTCCATGAGGATACTCTGAGGGGGCCACTTCGACACAGTGGACAGAGTCCAGAGAAAGTACTGGGCATCCTAGAGTGGCAAAAGTATTGTTTAGCTTCCATGTGTTGGGTTTTTTTTTTTATTATAGATTTTTCTCCTTTTGTTGTTATCTAATCTTATAGTGTTGTGGTCAGAAAAGATGATTAAAATTATTTCGATTTTTAAAAACTTACCATGGCTTGATTTGTGGGCCAAGATGTGAGCTATCCTGAAGAATGTTCCATGTGCAATTGAGAAAAAGTGATATCTATTGATTTTGGATGAAATGCCCTATAGATAGTTTCTGTTGAAAACTAAGAGCTGATCTTTCAACAGAAATTCTTATACAGAGTGAAGTAAGCCAGAAAGATAAAGACCAATACAGTATACTAATACATATATATGGAATTTAGAAAGATGGTAATGATAACCCTATATGCAAAACAGAAAAAGAGACACAGATGTACAGAACAGACTTTTGGACTCTGTGGGAGAAGGCGAGGGTGGGATGTTTTGAGAGAACAGCATCGAAACATGTATATCATCTAGGGTGAAACAGATCACCAGCCCAGGTTGGATGCATGAGACAAGTGCTCGGGCCTGATGCACTGGGAAGACCCAGAGGGATCGGGTGGAGAGGAAGGTGGGAGGGGGGATCGGGATGGGGAACACATGTAAATCCATGGCTGATTCATGTCAATGTATGGCAAAAACCACTACAATATTATAAAGTAATTAGCCTCCAACTAATAAAAATGCTTTTCTGAATAACCAAGAGGTCACTGAAGAAATCAAAAAGTAAATCAAAATATGGATAGAACCAAAAGACAGTGAAAACATGACAACTCAAACCTACTGGATGCAGTAAAAGCAGTGATAAGAGGGAAGTTTATAACAATACAAGCACACATCAAGAAGCAAGAAATATCAAATAAACAACCTAATCTTACACCTAAAGCAACTAGAAAAGGAAGAACAAAAAAATTTCCAAAGTTAATAGAATGAAAGAAATCATAAAGAATCAAAGCAGAAATAAATGAAGGAGACAATAGCAAAGATCAATGAAACTAAAAACTGGCTTTTTGAGAAGATAAAATTGACAAACCATTAACCAGACTCATCAAAAGGGAGAAGACTCAAGTCAGTAAAATCAGAAATTCAAAAGGAGACGTTACAACAGAAAACACAGAAATACAAAGGCTCACAAGAGACTACTATGCACAACTATATGCCAATAATATGGACAACCTAGAAAAATGGAAAATTCTTAGAAAAGTAGAACCTTCTAAAACTGAACCAAAGAAATAGAAAATATGAACAGACCGATCAGAAACATGGAAATCAAAACTAAAATCAAAAATCTTTCAACAAACAAAAGCCTAGGGCCAGAAGGCTTGACAGGCAAATTCTGCCAAAAGTTTAGAGAAGAGCTAACATCTCTCCTGCTCAACCTCTTCCAGAAAATTGCAGAAGAAGAAAAACTCCCAAACTCATTCTACAAGGCCACCATAACCCTAACAACAAAACTAAACAAAGATGCCACAAAAAAATTAAATTACAGGCCAATATCACTGATGAACACTGATACAAAAATCCTCAACAAAATTCCAGTAAAAAGAATCCAACAACACATTAACAAGATGATCAAGTGGGCTTTATCCCAGGGATGCATGGATTCTTCAATATATGCTATCTGATTCACCATATTAACATATTGAAAGATAAAAAATAATATGATCATCTCAATAGATGCAGAGAAAGCCTTTGACAAAATTCAACACTCATTTCTGATAAAAGCTTTCCAGAAAGTAGGCATAGAAGGAACATAACTCAACATCATAAAAGCCATATACAGTGAACGCATGGCAACCATTATCTTCCATGGTGAAAGATCAAAAAGCATGTCCTCCATAATCAAGAATAAGATAAGGGTGCCTATTCTCACCACTTTTATTCAACATAGTTTTGGAAGTCCTAGCCACAGCAATCAGAGAAGAAAAAGAAACAAAAGGAATCCAGATTGGAAACGAAGTAAAACTCTCATTGCTTGCAGATGACATGATTCTCTACATTGAAAACCATAATGATGCCACCAGAAAATTACTAGAGTTAATAAATATTGTAAAATCACAGGATATAAAATTAAAACACAGAAATCCCTTGCATTCCTATATACTAACGATGCAAAATTAGAAAGTGAAATTAAGGAAGCAATCCTATGCACCTCTGCAACAAAAAGAATAAAATACTCAGCAATAAACCTACCTAAAGAGACAAAAGATCTGTACGCAGAAAACTATAAGACACTGATGAAAGAGATCAAACACACCACAAACAAATGGGGAGATATACAATGTTGGAAGAATCAATATACAAAGTTGGAATCAATATGCAAGGTCGGAAGAATCAATATTGTGGAAATGACTATACATACTACAAAATGCTATCTACAGATACAATGTGATCCCTATCAAATTACTAATGGTATTCTTCACAGAACTAGAACAAAAAATTTCACAATTTGTGTGGAAGCACAAAAGAACTCGAATAGCCAAAGCAATCTTGATAAAGGAGAATGGAGATGGAGGAATCAAACTTTCTGACCAGATTATACTACAAAGCTACAGTCATCATGACAGTATGGTACTGCCACAAAAACAGAAATATAGACCAACTGAACAAGATAGAAAGCCCAGAGATAAACTTAGTCCCAAGTACCTTACCTTTAACAAGGAAGGCAAGAATATACAATGGAGAGAGACAGCCTCTTCAATAAGTGGTATGGGATAACTGGACAGCTGCATGTGAAAGGATGAAACTAGAACACTTCCTAATTCCACACACAAAAATAAACTCAAAATGGGTTAAAGATTTAAATACAAGGCTAAAACTATAAAGCTCTTAGAAAAAAAGCATAGGCAGTACACTCTGACATACATCACAGCAAGTTCCTCTTTGACCCACATCCTAGAAAATGGAAATAAAAATAGAAATAAACAAAAGGAACTTAATTAAATTTAAGAACTTCTGCTCAATGAAGGTAACAATTAGCAAGATTAAAAGACAACCCCAGAACAGGAGAAAATAATTGCAGATGAAACAACTGACAAAGAGTTAATATCCAGACTATATAAGCAGTTCATAGAGATCAAATTGCCAACATCTGTTGAATCATAGAAAAAGCAAGAGAATTCCAGAAAAATATCTACTTCTGCTTCATTGACTACACTAAAATCTTTGATTCTGTGGATCACAACAAACTGGAAAATTATTCAAGAGATAGGAATACTAGATCACCTTACTCTCCTCCTAAGAAATCTGTATGTAGGTCAAGAACCAAGAGTTAGAACTGCACATGGGACAATGGACTGGATCAGAATTGGGAAAGAGGTATGTAAAGGCTGTATATTGTCACCCTGCTTATTTAACTTATATGCAGAGTACATCATGCAAAATGTCAGGCTGGATGAAGCACAAGCCGGAATCAAGATTGTTGGAGGAAATATCAATGACCTCAGATATGCAGATGAGACCACCCATATGGCAAAAAGCAAAGAGGAACTAAAGAGCCTCTTGATGAAGGTGAAAGAGGAGAGTGAAAAAGCTGATTTAAAACTCAAACATTCAAAGATTATGGCATCTGGGCCTATCACTTCATGGCAAATAGATGGGAAACAGTGGAAACAGCGACAGACTTCATTTTCTTGGGCTCCAAAATCATTGCAGATGGTGACAGCAGCCATGAAATTAAAAGACATTTGCTCCTTGGAAAAAAAGCTATAACAAACCTAGACAGTGAATTAAAAAGCAGAGACATTACTTTGCCAACAAAGGTCCATCTAGTCAAAGCTATGGTTTTTCCATGCATGTGAGAGTTGGACCATAAAGAAAGCTGAGCACCAACGAATTGATGCTTTTGAACTGTGGTGTTGGAGAAGACTCGAGAGCCCCTTGAACTGCAAGGAGATCAAATTAGTCAATTCTAAAGGAAATCAGACCTGAATAGTCATTGGAAGGACTCATGCTGAAGCTGAATACTCCAATACTTTGGCCACCTGATGTGAAGAGCTGATTCATTAGGAAAGACCCTTATGCTGGAAAAGTCTGAAGGGAAGACAGAGGATGAGATGATTAGAAGGCATCACCAACTCAATGGACATGAGTTTGAGCAAGCTCTGGGAGATGGTGAAGGACATATAAGCCTGGCATGCTACAGTCCATGGGGTCACAAAAAATCAGACAGAACTGAGCGACTAAACAACAATGTGATCCAACAGTCCCATTCTTGGACATATACCTAGAAGAGATGAAAACTCTAATTCGAAAAGATATATGCATAACCAAGACCTGGAAACAATCCAAGTGTGCATCAACAGATAATTGGTAAGAAGATGTGGTGTGTATGTATTTATAATGGTATATTACTCAGCCATAAAAGAGAACGAAATATTGCCATTTGTAGCAACATGGACATAGAGAATGCTGTACTAAGTTAAGTAAGACAGATAAAGAAAAAGTATTATAGGATATTTGTGAAATCTAAATATTATATGTAGAAACTAAAAATAATACAAATAAATCTATGTGCAAATCAAACAGATTCACAGACATAGAAAATAGACTTATGGTAACCAAAAGGGAAGAGGAGGGGGAGATGTAAATTAGGAGTATGGGATTAACAGATACAAACTACTATGCCTAAAAAGATAAGGAACTGTATCTGTTTAGTACAGGGAACTACACTCCATATCTTATAATAAACTAATGGAAAATAATCTGAGTATATATATATATATTTGCATATATAACTGAATCACTTTCTTGTTAACTGAAACTATACACAATATTGTAAATCAGCTGTACTTCAATTTTAAAAGTTCTATAGCTATTAAAGGATAGTGAAAGACTATTGTAAACAATTTTAGAACAATTCTTTCAACAACTGAGTTTGTACAGGGACAAATTCCTTTAAAGGTGGAAACCACCAGTGAGCCCTTATGAAGAAAGAGATAACCTTAATAGCTAGCCTATATCTATTAAAGAATCAGTATTTGTAGTTAAAAACTAGAAGGGAAGGACAGAGGGAGGGAGGGAAGAAGAAATCAAGGGAGACAGGGGCGTAAGGAGGGAGAGAAGAAGGTTCAACTCTAAAATATCCTGGCAAACACTTAAGGTAAAATATAATAGCAATTTTACACCATCTCTTCCCAAAAGCTGAAGAGGAGGGTATACTTATATATTCAATCTTTTGAGGACAGCAAAAAGTATATATTTTAAGAGAGGATATTACACACAAATATCCCTAATGTACACAAATATAAAAAATTCTATTAAAATTTTAGGAAGAAGCATCATGTGTTGATATTTGATGACTAGAGGGGTCATCATGACTCTGGTGATTGTTTGTGCTTTTCAATAAGCAAGTCAAATTCTCTCCCATGCTGATCACTTGGTAGGCTGACTCAACCCAGCCCCTCCAACTGGCAGAGCCTGGTGACAGTCAGGAGGAGCTGAGTCATTCAGTGGCAGAGTGGAACATATGGTTCTCTCTGGTCTCTATGATGACCAGCAGCTTACGGCTCTGAGAACTACTGAACAGAAAGCACTGCAGTCCCACAGTGGACATTAGGCCAACATGAAGTAGACTTACTAAGATTTCAGGGCTACTTCTTATTGTGGTATTAGTTCACTTCAGTTCAGTAGCTCAAACGTGTCCAACTTTTTGTGACCCTTGGACTGCAGAGCAGCCAGGCTTCCCTGTCCATCACCAATTCCCAGAGCTTGCTCAAACTCATGCCCATTGAGTCGGTGATGCCATCCAACCATTTCATCCTCTGTCATCCCCTTCTCCTCCTGCCTTCAGTCTTTCCCAGCATCAGGGTCTTTTCCAGTGAGTCAGTTCTTTGCATCAGATGGCTTGGAGCTTCAAGCTTCAGCATGAGTCCTTCCAATGAATATTCAGGACTGATTTCCTTTAGGATGGACTGGTTGGATCTCCTTGCAGTCCAAGGGACTCTCAAGAGTCCTCTCCAACACCACAGTTCAAAATCACCAATTCTTTGGTGCTCAGCTTTCTTTATAATCCAACTCTCACATCCATACATGACTACCAGAAAAGCTATAGATTTGACTAGATGGACCTGTGTTGGCTAAGTAGTAACTCTGCTTTTTAATATGCTGTCTAGGTTGGTCATAGCTTTTCTTCCAAGGAGCAAACGTCTTTTAATTTCATGGCTGCAGTCACCATCTGCAGTGATTTTGGAGCCCAAGAAAATAAAGTCCCTCACTGTTTCCATTCTTTCCCCATGTATTTGCCATAAAACAATGGGACCAAATTCCATGATCTTAATTTTTTGAATGCTGAGTTTTAAGCCAACTTTTTCAGTCTCCTCTTTCACTTTCATCAAGAGGCTCATTAGTTCTTCTTCACTTTCTGCCATAAGGGTGGTGTTATCTGCATATCTGAGGTCATTGATATTTTTCCTGACAGTTTTGATTCCAGCTTGTGCTTCATCCAGCCCGGCATTTCGCATGATGTACTCTGCATATAAATTAAATAAGCAGAATGACAATATACAGCCTTTACATACTCCTTTTCCAATTTGGAACCAGTCCATTGTTCCATGTCCAGTTCTAACTGTTTCTTCTTGACCTGCATACAAATTTCTCAGGAGGCAGGAAAGGTGGTCTGGTATTCCCATCTCTTGAAGAATTTTCCACAGTTTGTTGTGATCCACACAATCAAAGGATTTGGTGTAATCACTAAAGCAAAAGTAGATGTTTTTCTGGAACTCTCTTGCTTTTTTGATGATCCAACAGATGCTGGCAATTTGATCTCTGGTTCCTCTGCCTTTTCTAAATCCACCTTGAATATCTGGAAGTTCATGTACTGTTGATATCTTGTTTGGAGAATTTTGAGCCTTACTTTGCTAGTCTATGCAGGAGAGTTTTGAGCATTACTTTGCTAGTCTATACAGTCAGCAAAACAAGACCAGGAACTAACTGTGGTTCAGATCATGAACTGCTTATTGCAAAATTCAGACTTAAATTGAATAAAATAGGGAAAACCAGTAGACCATTCAGGTGTGATCTAAATCAAATCACTTATGATTATATAGTGGAAGTGACAAATAGATTCAAGGGATTAGATCTGATAGAATGCCTGAAGAACTATGGATGGAGGTTCGGTTCATTGTACAGGAGGTCATCCCCAAGAAAAAGAAATTAAAAAAGGCAAAAAGGTTGTCTGAGGAGGCCTTACAAATAGCTGAGAAAAGAAGAGAAGCGAAAGGCAGAGGAGAAAAGGAAAGATATACTCATTTGAATGCAGAGTTCCAAAGAATAGCAAGGAGAGATAAGAAAGCCTTCCTCAGTGATCAATGCAAAGAAAAAGAGAAAAACAATAGAATGGGAAAGACTAGCGACCTCTTCAAGAAAATTAGAGATACCAAGGGAACATTTCATGCAAAGAAGGGCACAATAAAGGACAGAAACTAACAGAGGCAGAAGATATTAAGAGGTGGCAACAACACACAGAAGAACTATACAAAAAAGAGCTTCATGACCCAGATAACCATGATGGTGTGATCACTCAACTGGAGCCAAACATCCTGGAATGTGAAGTCAAGTGGGCCTTAGGAATCATCACTATGAACCAAGCTAGTAGAGGTGATGGAATTCCAGTTGAGCTATTTCAAATCCTAAAAGATGATGCTGTTAAAGTGCTGCACTCAATAAGCCAGCAAATTTGGAAAACTCATCAGTGACCACAGGACTGGAAAAGGTCAGTTTTCATTCCAGTCCCAAAGAAAGGCCATGCTAAAGAATGTTCAAACTGTATCATAGCCAAGCCTATTCTGACATGTCTTGGACACATCAGAGACCTGCTGAACCCAAATCTCTGGGGTAAGGCTTAGGAATCTGTAGTTATACCAAGCAATTCAAAATCAGACATCCCTACACCCAATAACGGCTATTGCTCTGGATCTGCACAGTTCACGGCATGCTGATGTGCAGCCTATGTTGCCATTACCAGAGGGTTCCAGCACTATCCATATGCCAACCATTCTATCCCACTTCCCTCAAAGCTTCCCTCAGCTCCTTATTCATGATGAGTGGAGGAGTCAATACACAGATTTGTTTTTTATGTTTCCAAATCAGTATGTCCAAGTTAATCTCAAGATAAGACTCTCCAGAAGAGTTTATTCACAGCACAGACTTCCTGGGCGTGGGCCTGATAATCTGTATATATCATGATTATTTCTGAGTAATTCTGATCACCAGCGAGGTGGAGGGATATTGGGGAGGAAGGAGGTGCAACTGTGCCCACGCAGTTTTAAAAACTGTGCCCAACTTTTAAAGACAGTTTTTCAGGCAAGAATACTGGAGTGGGTTGCCATTTTCTACGCCAGAGAATCTTCCTGACCCAGGAATTGAATCCATGTCAGTTGGGTCTCCTGTATCAGCAGGTGGATTCTTTATCACTGGCACTACCTGGGAAGCCATGAACATGAGTATGTTCTTTTTTCTCAAGAAAATCACACACTCTGCTCTGCAAACCACCAGGGTGAGTAATTATCAATGTTACTAAGAAAACACATTCTTCCTAAATGAAGTAAACTATGTTACATGGCAGGAAGCTTCCATAGCCCTGGAAGCAGACAAAAAGACTATTCCATTTGGCCCCCGGCATCTGTGTCTGTGTCCCCTTCCTTCCCTCCAGCCCCCATACTGGAACCACCCCCCATAGTTTTGAGCTTCTTTGGTGAGGCCCATTCCTATGTCCACACGAGCTGCCCACTTATCTTGCACCTATATAGCCTTCACTAAGGGCTAGGCCAAGAGGCTGCCCAGGAAATCCCTGTTGATTGCTTGTATTTAAAGTACTGCTTTTATATTTATAAGGGCACTCCAATTTTTGTGCAATCAATAAATATGGTCTAGAATAGATGTTTCTGCTTATCATCCCATCTATCTGGTATAGGTGGGTGATTCAGTTCTCCTAGGAACAAGCTGGTTTTATATAGATGACTTGAAAAGGTGTATATGACATTTTCCTAGTTAGAACAAAAACAGTCTGAATACAAAAGTCACGCAGGAAAGAAAGGCAGATCTACCTTGTAAAGTCACCATCTGATGAGCAGGAAGGCTGGTGAGAAGATACTTAGATTCCCAGCCATTTATACAGAAATGGGAATTGATTGCACTTATTTCACATGCTAGCAATATTATGCTCAAAATCCTTCAAGCTAGGCTTCAGTAGTACATGAACCGAGAACTTCCAGATGTACAAGCTGGATTTAGAAAATTTTCAAAATAACATCTACTTCTGCTTCATTGACTACAATAAAGCCTTTGACTGTGTGGATCACAACAAACTGTGAAATATTCTTAAAGAGATGAGAATACCAGACCACCTTACCTGCCTCCTGAGAAGCCTGTATGCAGCACAAAATGTAACAGTTAGAACTGGACATGAAGCAACAGAGGGGCTCAAAAATATAGAATACAGTCTATATGCTCTGCTATTTGTACTAAATACAGGTGGTTCTATGCTATCATGACATGCAAACTGTATGCCGTGGACATTGCTTCCCACATATAAACACATTTCATTCTATAGAAAACTAGAGGCACAGTTCATGGATTTAAAGCCCCTGAAAGTGCACTGCCTACAAGGAGGCAGACAGGGACATTCTAGTATCCCAATGACGGATACTTCCCTGGTATTCTACATGGCATTAACCTCCTGCCTTTTTGTGGCAACCTCCCCCAGAAAATAATATTGTGTTAGTAAACTCTGAAGCTGTATGAGGAGGTGCTTCTACTCACCAACGATCTCACTGGGTTCCTTGTTATAGAGCTTTTTGTTCCAGTAAAGGAGTCTGAGGAGTGGAAAGGAGAACAAGAGAACGAAGCAAATCCCAGCAAACATGTGTGCTGTAAACCCAGCGAAGTCCAGACCCTGGAAACAGGAAAGGAGACGTGAAACCACAGGCAGCACAGGCACATCCTCATGGCAGGGCCCAGGGAAGCCTGAGATCAAGGGCCAGGGAACCTACACAAAGCCCACAGAAGAGGCACTCTTCACCGCAGTTTTGCAAACATTCAAGATTGGTTTCTTTCATAATAAAAAACCAATTATTACCTGAATGACAAGCAACCTTGGAAGGAAACAAAAACAGGTCATCACATCTTATCCCAACCTTAGCTGGTTCTACTTCACCACTACACTGACATGTCCCCTGGGATCTGGTGAAACAGGACAGAGGGAGACAAAACATAAAACTATCACTGCTATGTATAAAATAGATAACCAACAAGAAGCTATTGTTATAGCACTAGGAACTATGCTCAGTATTTTATGATAACTTATAAGGCAAAAGAACCTGAAGCAATATATATGTATATATAACTGAATCACTTTGCTATACACCTGGAACTTACACAATGTTGTAAATGAACTATACTTTAAACGAAAATAAAAGACCATGAGGCAATATTCATCTATTTGAAGGTAAATTGCATTTTCTTAAATACTTCATTTAAGTCACTGCTATCGATATAAAAGAGCATCACCATGCCTGGGAAGCACAGTCCTCCACAGGTCGCCTAGCGGCCATCAAGACTGAAGAACCCCAGGGGGTCCCAACCAGCCCCAAGGGCCCCAGGCAGGAGCCCTCTCCTCCCCTCACAATCCTTTGCCTGTCTCTGGGCTCTTTTCCACAGTCAGCTGCTGAGGATATTTTTGTTGTTGGATGAAATCTCCACTAGGTTGATTTGTAAGGGAATAAGTCAGCAATGATATTGGTCAGTTTTTCCCTTTCGTTTTCACTGTGCTTAAACCTTCAGCAAATACAGGTGACACCCTCTGAGACCCTTGCAGGACAGATTAGGTTGTTGTCCCCATGAACTGGGCTGTGAGAACCAGTTTCTCACTGGCAGGAACTCCTGGATCACTGGTCCACAAAACAGGGTCAGAGGCACAATGACAGAACATTGGGGGAGACTCCCAGGCAGGACCAGTGGGGTGAATGGGGTGTAAAGAGAGTAGGTCCCAGGGACACTAGTGACAAACTTGAGAGACCATTCCCAAGGCAGCAGTCAGGAAGGTCATCTTCTAAAGGCCTGAGTTGGAAGGAGTGAATTCAATATTAATTATTGTTGCTGGGAAATATTGAGAGCAAGAGGAGAAGGGGGCAACAGAGGATGAAATGGTTGGGTAGCATCACTGACTCAATGGACATGAGTTTGAGCAAACTCCAGGAGATGGTGAAGGACAGGGAAGCCTGGCATGCTATAGTTCATAGAGTCTCAAAGAGTCAGATACTGAACAGCAAATTATTGTTTATTAAAATTTACTTATTTGTCCCCCTCATTTCCAGAAAAGACCTGAAACCACTTATAACATTGCTAAAGATAAAACACAACTTAGAAACCATTATCACAACTTACAACCATTAGTAAGTTGTGTGAAAATTTAGGCTTGCCAGTGTACAATGATCTGAAGTTCTTAATCTCTTGCAGTTTATCTGCACATTCAGTGGTTGCCCTTGAAAATAGCATCTGAATGACAGATGGAATTATGTGAGGCTGATCATATACAGATAGCAGGGAAATCTATGACGAGCTGGGACTCATGGCATGCTTTCAACGGCCATTAGAATTCACCGCGTTTCTGAGGATATCACCTTGGACGTTGTGTCTTTAGAATGCATGCCCCAAATATCTTTTTTAAAAAATGTCCAAAACACTTTTTAAATGAAAATCATTTCATTTGTTTTAAAATCAGGAACAAAATAGGTAAACTTTTGAGTCAAAGAAGATAGCTTAAAATATATTAATGTATTTCCTGTGTATGAATTCAGTCATGAAATGTAATTAATATTTTTTGGAGGGAGGAGCTCATGAAGGCCGAAGTACTTATATCCTGAATAATTATGGGTCCCTTTGGAACACAATACAGGTGTCCCCTACTTTTTGAAATTTCACTTTATGCCACTTTGCTTTTACAAAAGACCTACATTAGCACCTGTTTTCACTAAGGAAGAAATCTGAAGAGGATTTTTTTGCTTTTAGGAAAATAAGTGATTGTTTTCTCACTCTATGCCATTTTGACTTCTGAAAGTTTATATGGGAAAGCTCTATTTTTGGATAGTGAAGAAAACCTGTAACAAAACTGTTAATTTTTCTCCCATTAGAAATGACGGAGCAGATGAAGGAAAAATCAGATGAAAAGGGTAAAGTGAGAAAGAAAAGGACAAAAGGGGTCTTGGAAAGGCCTCCACACCAAAAGTAACACAGTGTTGAAAAGAAGCATTTGGTTGCTTCTATAACTGTAATGAGTAGGTTTTTTAAGTAAGAACAATTGAGAATGGAAAAATCCAAACTGAAAATTAAAAACACAGGCAGGTGCAAATGCACAATAGGCTGAATGTGTTTTCTAAGCTTGTCAGGTGCACGTGTCGGGGCTTCCTTGCTGTTTTTACATGTCGCCACAATTTCCTAAACGTGTCTCTTTAATGTACTCAGTAACAAAACTACCTACTGTCATGCTTACACCAGTGCAGTACTTAAATGCAGCCCTTTCTTGCAAAGTACTGGTTCTGTTTCTTCCCTTCCCTCTCAGCCTCATTTTGACTACACTAAGCCGCTTTCTTCTTAATTTTCCACAATGTCCTCATTTGATAGAGTAAGTGGTCAAATGCTGAGGCATATAAAATCATCAAGGATCCCTCAGAATCAGATTAGAACATCCAGAGCCTAATAAACTACATATATTTAAGGGATATCTAGCTTCTGGCCCACCAATTCCATTTTCTAGGGATGAAGCTGTCAGGCTAGCTTTGCAAAAGTCAAAACAGTCAACTGGATTGTAGCAGGGTAATTCAAGAAACAATTTTGGTTTGAACCCCACTGATACAATTACTTCAAAGAAATTCTCTTTAAGTGTTTAAAGTAAAACTACTGAATGTTTTACTAAATATCATGGTGTAATTTGAAGATAGAAACATGTCTGGAGACCCAGCAAGGAGATGACCCCAGCACTGCAGAATGGATGTAATCCAGGTAGAGCATCTTGAGTGTGAGGGATCCATCAAGTATGTGGAGGCTAGGGCACTGGCACGCATGATCTGAGGAAGGTGAGGCTCTGGCAGAGACAGAAGTGGGCAATCCTAGCATT
Organism: Cervus elaphus; assembly: GCF_910594005.1. Taxonomy (NCBI): domain Eukaryota; kingdom Metazoa; phylum Chordata; class Mammalia; order Artiodactyla; family Cervidae; genus Cervus; species Cervus elaphus. Next base: position 2,431,268 of record NC_057847.1, read on the forward strand.
CAGGAAACAGTGCAAACCACTAAGGTCATAAGCTCCACCAGAAAATGCTCAGCTAACAGGAAAAAGAGTCAAAAAAGCTGAACCCCAAAATCAATAGATGTTGAAGATGTGTGGAAACAGAAAACTCACAAAGGAGACTAAGAAGAACTTCCAAAAGAGACAGGGTGGGACGAGCAGAGACCAACACCATTGAAATTCTGGATGGAGGAGGTCAGTGGATGGAGGAGCAGAAGAGCATCCCACTGGCACAGTAGCCCGGGGGCAGAGCCAGGAGGAAGATCCCAGGGGCATAGGGCCTGGGGGCCTGGTGTAAAAGACCTGAAGAATGTTCAAGTGCACACATATCTGGGTCACAGTAAGAAATGCCTTCCTGTGATGGGTGAAATGCCATTCAGGAGCACAGGGTAGGTACATGGCTCTCCTAAAGAAACTTTTCTAGTGCTGTTTAAAAGGTGTTTGAATAATCATGCTCATTAGTAGGGAGTCTCTCTAGAACAGGCAAAAAGGAGCAAGTGTAACCAACAAGGGAGGACTATCTCCCCATCAGCCAGTTGGGAGATGAAAGGACAATGTGTCATTGCACATGGGATCCTATAGCACTGTAGATTGTGCCTATGCCAGGAGAGAACCAGTGGACACTGGAGGTCTGCCCATCTGCCTATTCAGTACTAGAAATTCTGCCAGTGGGACATGTCAGGGAATGTTTGATGGGAGGATTCCTACGTGCTGTCTCTCATGAGTCCTTTGTCCCTCTTCAAGCGGAACAGCACGCTGCTCCCAGGGACTGAGGTCATTGTGTGAGGCAGGCTTGGGTCTCCTTTAGTAAACATTCTCTTTAGGACAAAACTGCTTAGTCTTGTTCCCCTTTCTTGAGATATGGATTGTGTCCTGACCTTGTGACTAACATTACCCCTTGTTCCCTTGGTAACGGTTGCTGTACGTTTGGTTTTCTGATCTCTATCATTCCCGAAAGAAGTTTCTTGTACCACAGCCTATATATACACATAGGAAAATCATTAAAGCACCTTTGCTCCACCAGAGCTTAGGTCCCCGGGTCTTTTTTGTCTCTCTCTCTCTCTCTCTTTCTCTCTCTCTCTTTCTCTCTTTCACTTTCTTATCGTCGACTCCGTACCACAAGGTTCCGGTCCATTAAAGGACCCCAACAGGGACCCATCCCAAGAGATCCTTGAGGAGTGAGCAGAATGCAAAGGGTGACTTGGAATAATTTTCCTCACAACTTCCTATAATTTCTGACTAATTCTTACACAGAGAAAGCAGAGATTTGTCAGATGTGATTTCTTGACTCTTATGAGGCCTATTGGTGATTTTTGTTTTGTTTCTGAATTTTATTTTATATTGGAATATAGCTCTTTTACAAGGTTGTGTTAGTTTCAACTGTACAGCAAAGTGATTCAATTATACATATACCTAAATCTATACTTTGCCAGATTCTCTTCCCCAAAAGGTTATTACAGAATCCTGAGTAGAGTTTCCGGTGCTATACAATAGGCCGTTGCTGATTACCTATTTGGTATATACTGCTGTGTTTCTGTTAATCCCAAACTCCTAATTTATCCCTCCTCCTCCCTTTATGTCTGCAAGTCTATTTCTGTTTTGCAAATAAGTTCATTTATATACTTTTTTAGTTTCCATATATAAGTGATATCATATATTTATCTTTCTCTGATTTACTTCACTTTGTAAGATAATGTCTAGGTCCATCCATGTTGCTGCAAATGATACTATTTCTTTATATGGCTAAGTAAATTTCTATTGTATGTATGTACCACATTTTCTTCATCCATTAACCATGAAAGTTAGGTTGGTTCCATGTCTTGATGTTGGAAATAGTACTGTCTTGAACATCATGGTGCATGTTTCTTTTCAAATTATGGTTTTCTCCAGATATATGCCAATGAGTGGGATTGTTGGATTTTATGGTAGTACTATTTTTAGTATTTTTAAAGAACTTCCATATCGTTCTCTATAGTGGCTGTACCAATTTAGATTCCCACCAATGATGTAAATGGATGCCTTTTTTCCTATCAGTTCAGTTCAGTCGCTCAGTCGTGTCTGACTCTTTGTGACCCCATGGACTGCAGCACACCAGGCTTCCCTGTCCATCACCAACTCCTGGAGCATCCTTAAACTCATGTCCATCGAGTCGGTGATGTCATCCAACCATCTCATCCTCTGTTGTCCCCTTCTTCTCCTGCCTTCACTCTTTCCCAGCATCAAGGTCTTTTCCAGTGAGTCATTTCTTCGCATCAAGTGGCTTGCAGCTTCAAGTTTCACCTTGAGTCCTTCCAATGAATATTCAGGACTGATTTCCTTTAGGATTCATTGGTTTGATGTCCTTGCAGTCCAAGGGACTCTCAAGAATCTTCTCCAACACCACAGTTCAAAAGCATCAATTCATTGGTGCTCAGCTTTCTTTAGAGTCCAACTCTCATATCCATACATGACTACTGGAAAAACCATAGTTTTGACTAGATGGATCTTTGTCAGCAAAGGAATATCTCTGCTTTTCAATATGCTGTCTAGGTTGGTCGTAGCTTTTCTTCCAAGGAGCAAACGTCTTTTATTTCATGGCTGCAATCACAATCTGCAGTGATTTTGGAGCCCCAAAAAATAAAGTCTGCCACTGTTTCAATCCTTTCCCCATCTATTTGCCATGGAGCAATGGGACAATTGCTAAGAATGCCATGATCTTAGTTTTCTGAATGTTGAGTTTTAAGCCAACTTTTTCAGTCTCCTCTTTCAGTTTCATCAAGAGGCTCTTTAGTCCTTCTTCACTTTCTGCCATAAGGGTGGTGTCATCTGCATATCTGAGGTCATTGATATTTTTCCCAGCATTCTTGATTCCAGTTTGTGCTTCATCCAGCCCGGCATTTCGCATGCTGTATTCTGCATGTAAGTAAAATAAGCAGGGTGACAATATACAGCCTTGACATACTCCTTTCCCAATTTGGAACCAGTCCATTGTTCCAAGTCCAGTTCTAACTGTTGCTTCTTGATCTGCATACAGATTTCTCAGGAAGCGGGTCAGGTGGTCTGGTATTCCCATCTCTTGAAGAATTTTCCACAGTTTGTTGTGATCCACACAGTCAAAGGCTTTGGTGTAATCACTAGAGCAGAAGTAGATTTTTTTTTAATGCTCTTGCTTTTTCTATGAGCCAATGGAAGTTGGCAATTTGATCTCAGGTTTCTCTGCCCTTTCCAAATCCAGCTTGAACATCTGGAAGTTCATGGTTTATGTACTGTTGAAGTCTGGCTTGGAGAATTTTGAGCATTACTTTGCTAGCATGTGAGATGAGTGCAATTGTGTGGTAGTTTGAACATTCTTTGGCATTGCCCTTCTTAGGGATTGGAATGAAAACTGACCTTTTCCAGTCCTGTGGCCACTGCTGAGTTTTCAAAATTTGCTGGCATATTGAGTGCAGCACTTTCTTTTTTTTGTCTTTTTTTTTCCAGTTAGTTTTATTAGTTGGAGGCTAATTACTTTACAATATTGTAGTGGTTTTTGCCATACATTGACATGAATCAGCCATGGATTTACATGTATTCCCCATCCCGATCCCCCCTCCCACCTTCCTCTCCACCCGATCCCTCTGGGTCTTCCCAGTGCACCAGCCCCAAGAGTGCAGCACTTTCACAGCATCATCTTTTAGGATCTGAAATAGGATGGAACTGGAATTCCATCACCTCCACTAGCTTTGTTCGTAGTGATGCTTCCTAAGGCCCACTTGACTCCACATTCCAGGATGACTCCACATTCTAAGAGAGTGATCACACTATTGTGGTTACCTAGGTCATGAAGATCTTTGTTGTATAGTTCTTCTGTGTGTTGTTGTCACCTCTTTTTAATATCTTCTGCTTCTGTTAGGTCCATGCCATTTCTTTCCTTTATTCTGTCAATTTCTGCCAATCTTTGCATGAAATATTCCCTTGGTATCTCTAATTTTCTTGAAGAAGTCTCTAGTCTTTCCCATTATATTGTTTTTCTCTTCTTCTTTGCACTGATCACTGAGGAAGGCTTTCTTATCTCTCCTTGCTATTCTTTGGAACTCTACATTCAAATGAGTACATCTTTCCTTTTCTCCTTTGCCTTTCACTTTTCTTCTTTTCTCAGCTATTTGTAAGGCCTCCTCAGACAACCATTTTGCCTTTTTGTATTTCTTTTTCTTGGGCATGGTCTTGATCACTGCCTCCTCTACAATGTCACAAATTCCATCCATAGTTCTTCAGGCACTCTGTCTATCAGATCTAATCCCTTGAATCTATTTGTCACTTTCACTGTATAATCATAAGGGATTTGATATAGGTCGTATCTGAATGGTCTAGTGGTTTTCCCTATTTTATTCAATTTAAGTCTGAATTTTGCAATAAGGAGTTCATGATCTGAGCTACAGTCAGTTCCTGGTCTTGACTTTGCTGACTGTGTAGAGCTTCTCCATCTTGGCTGCAAAGAATATAATCAATCTGATTTTGGCATTGACCATCTGGTGATGTCCATGAGTAGAGTCTTTTTCCTATACTCTCCCTAAAATTTACTGTCTGTAGGCTTTTTGATGATGGCTATTCTGAACTGTGTAAGGTGATATCTCATGGCAGTTTTGATTTGAGTTTCTCTACTAATTAGCAATACTGAGCATCTTTTCAGTCCCTATTAGTCATCTGTAACGTCTTCCCTGGAGAAATGTTGTTTAGGTCTTCTGCCCATTTTTTGACTGGATTGTTTGCTTTTTTGATATTGATCAGCATGAGCTACTTGTACATTTTTTGTTAATCCCTTGATGTTGTTTAGTCACTAAGTCATGTCCAATTCTTTGTGACCCCATGAACTGCAGCACACCAGGCTTCCCTGTCCTTCACTATCTCCTGGAGTTCACTCAAAGTCAAGTCCACTGAGTTAGTGATGCTCTCTAACCACCTCATTCTCTGCCAGCCCATTCTCCTCTTGTTGATTGTATCATTTGCAAACATTTTCTACCATTCAGTGTCTTTTCATTGTCTTTTCATTCTGTTTATGGTTTCCTTTACTGTGAAAAAAAAAAAACTTTTAAGTTTAATTAGGTCCCATTTATTTACTTTTGCTTTTATTTCCATTACTCTAGGAAACAAATCAAAAAAGACATTCCTGCAATTTATGTCAGAGAGTGCTCTGCCTGTATTTTCCTCTGAGAGTTTTAAGGCATTCAATTAAAGCATTCAAAATCTTTATTCCATTTTGGGTTTATTGTTGTACATAGTGTTCAACAAAGTTCTAATTTCATTTTTCACATTTAGCTGTTCAATTTTCCAAGCACCACTTACTAAAGAGACTGTCTTTTCTCCATGGTAGAGTCTTACCTCCTTTGTTGTAGGTTAATTGACCATAGGTGTGTGGGTTTATTTCTTGACTCTTTATCCTGTTTTATTGATCTATATTTCTGTTTTTGTGCCAGTACCATACTGTCTTGATTACTATAACTTTTTAGCATAATCAGAAGTCAGGAAGCCTGATTCTGCCAGCTCCATTTTTCTTTCTCAGGATTGCTTTGACTATTTGGGGGTTTTTAAGTTTCCATACAAACTTTAAATTTTTTTGTTCTAGTTCTGTGAAAAATACTATCACAAATTTGATAGGGGTTTCATTGAATCTGTAGATTGCTTTGGGTAGTATAGTCATTTTGACAATACTGAATCTTCCAATCCAGGAATATGGTCTATCTTTCCATCTATTAGTGTCATCTTCAATTTCTTTTATCAGTATCTTATAGTTTTCAAAGTACAGGTCTTCTGCCTCCTTAGAAAGGTTTATTCCTAGGTATTTTATTCATTTTCATGTGATGGTAAGTGAGATTGTTTCTTTTATTTCTCTTCCTGATTTTTCATTGTTAATGCATAGAAATGCAATAATTTGTGTGTATTTACTTTGTATCCTGCAACTTCACAAATTCATTGATGAGCTCTAGTATTCTGCTAGCATCTTAAGGACTTTGTAAGTACAGTATCATGTCATCTGCAAATAGTGACAGTTTTACATCTTCTTTTACAATTTGGGTTCATTTCCTTTTAATCTCTGATTGCCATGGCTAGGACTTCCCAAACTATGTTGAATAAAACTGACAACAGTGTATATCCTTGTCTTGTTCCTGACCTTAGAGGAAATGCTTTCTCATGAGCTTTTCTCATCTGAGAATGATGTTTGCTGTGGGGTGGTCATATATGGCCTTTGTTATATTGAGGTATGTTCTCTCTCTCTGCCCATTTTCTTGAGAGTTTTTGTTGTAAAAGGGTGTTGAACTTTATCAAAAGCTTTTTCTGCATCTATTGAGATGGTTGTATGATTTTTATTCTTCAATGGTTAATGTGGTGTATCACACTGATCAATTTGCAGATATTGAGAAATCTTTGCATTCCTGAGATAAATCCTACTTGATGATCATGTGTGGTTCTTTAAATGTATTGTTGGATTCTGTTTGCTAGTATTCTGTTGAGGATTTTTGATCTATGTTCATCAGTGATATTGGCCTGTAATTTTCTTTTTTGTGGTATCTTTGTCTAGTTTTGGTATCAGAGTGATAGTGGCCTCACAGAACGAGTTTCAGTGTTCCTTCTGCAATTTTTGGGAAGAGTTTCAGAAGAATAGGTGTTAAGTCTTTACATGTTTGGTAGAATTTGCCTGTGAAGCTATCTGGTCCTGGACTTTTACTAGTTGGGATTTTTTTTAAATCATAGTTTCAATCCCAGTACTTATGATTGGTCTATTAATATTTTTTTTATTTCTTCCACATTCAGTCTTGGGAGATTATACCTGTTTAAGAATCCATTTCTTTTACTTTATTCATTTTATTGGCATACAGTTACTTGTAGTAGTCTCTTATCTTTTGTATTTCTGTGGTGTCCTTTATAACTTTTCTTTCTTCATTTCTGATTTTGTTGATTTGAGCCCTATCCCAACTTTTCTTAATGAGTCTGGCTAAAGGCTTATCAATTATGTTTATCTTTTCAAAGAACCAGCTTTTAGTTTCATTGATCTTTTCTATTATTTTATTTGTCTATATTTCATTTACTTCTGCTTTGATCTTTATGATTTCTCTCCTGCTACTAACATTGGGTTTTGTTTGTTCTTTCTCTAATTGCTTTAGATATAAGGGACAGGTTATATTGTTTAGGTGGTTTAACAGATTTTTATGTTTAACAGATTTTTCTTGTTTCCTGAGGTAAGGTTGTATTACTATAAATGTCCCTCTTAGGACTGCCTTTGCTGTGTCCCACAGATTTTGGATCATTGTGTTTTCATTTTCATATATCTCTAGGCAATTTTTTTCCTTTCCTCTTTGATTTCTTCAGTGATCCATTGGTTGTTTAGTAGCATATTGTTTAGCCCCCATGTCATTTTTTTCAGTTTTTTCTTATAGCTGATTTATAATCTCATAGCTTGAAGTTGGAAAAGATGCTTGATATGATTCCAATTTTCTTAAATTTGCCAAGGACTGATTTGTGACCCAAATGTGATCTATCCTGGAGAATGTTCCATGTGCGCTTGAGAAGAATGTATATTCTGCTGCTTTTGGATGAAATGCTCTAAAAATATCAATTAAGTCCTGCTGATCTAGTGGGTCATATAAAAACTGTGCTTCCTTGCTGATTTTCTATCTAGATGATCTGTCCATTGATAAAAATGGGGTGTTAAAATTCCCCACTATTTTTGTGTTACTGTCAATTTCTCCTTTGCCTTTGTGGCTTCTCCTTTTATGTATTTGCCTTACACAAAAAAGGTCTTAATGACTTGGATAGCCAAAAGATGTGGTCACTCACCTAGAGCCAGATATCTTGGAATGTGAAGTCAAGTGGGCCTTAGGAAACATTTACTACAAACAAAGCCAGTGGAGGCGATGGAATTCCAGCTGAGCTATTTAAAATCCTAAAAGATAATGCTATTAAAGTACTGCATGCAATATGTCAGCAAATTTGGAAAACTCCATGGTGGCCATGAAAAGGATGGAAAAGGTAAGTTTTCATTCCAATCCCAAAGGGCAATGTCAAAGAATGTTCAAACTACTGTATAACTATACCCATTTCACATGCTAGCTAGATTATGCTCAAAATCCTTCAAGCTATACTTCAACAGTATGTGAACTGTGAACTTCCAGATGTACAAGCTGCATTTCAAAGAAGCAGAGGAACCAGAGATCAAATTGCCAACATTTGTTGGATCATGGAGAAAGCAAAGGAGTTCCATAAAAAATCTACTTTGGCTTCATTGACTATGCTAAAACCTTTGACTATGAGGATCACAACAAACTTAAAATTCTTAAAAAGATGGGAATACCAGACCACCTTACCTGTCTTCTGAGAAACCTGTATGTGGGTCAAGAAGCAAGAGTTAGAACCAGACATGGAACGACAGACTGGTTCCAAATTGGGAAAGAAGGACATCAAGGCTGTATACTGTTACCCTGCTTATTTAACTTCTATGTAGAGTACATCACGCAAAACGCCAGGCTGGTTGAATCACAAGCTGGAATCAACAACCTCAGATATGCATATGATACCATTCTAAAGGCAGAAAATGAAGAGGAACTAAAGAGCCTCTTGATGAGGGTGAAGGAGAGTGAAAAAGCTGGCTTGAAACTCAACATTAAAAAAACTAAGATCCTGGCCTGTCCCATGGCAAATAGATCGGAAAAAAGTGGAAACAATGATAGCTTTTATTTCCTTGGGCTCCAAAATCACTGTGGACAGTGACTGCAGCCTTGAAATTAAAAGATGCTTGCTCCTTGGAAGGAACATTATGATAAACCAAGCAAGGCAGTATATTAAAAAGCAAGATATCACTTTGCTGACATAGATCCATGTAGTCAAAGCCATGGTTTTTCCAGCAGTCATGTAGAGATGTGAGAGTTGAACTATAAAGAACACTGACAGCCAAGGAATTGATGCTTTCCAATTGTGCTGGAGAAGACTATTGAGAGTCCCTTGGACTGCAAGGAGATTAAACCAGTCAATTCTAAAGGAAATCAACCCTGAATATTCATTGGAAGGACTATTGCTGAAGTTGAAGCTCCCTCAACATAAATGCTTCAGTTGAAGCACCAATCAGCTTCAGCAATACTCCAACTCTGGATTATTCATTGGAAGGACAATTGCTGAAGTTGATGTGAAGAGCCAATTCATTGGAAAAGACCCTGATGCTGGGAAAGAGTGAAGGGCTGACAGAGGATAAGATGGTTAGATAGCATTACCAACTCAATGCACATGAAACTCCAGGAGATAGTGAAGGACAGGGAAGCCTGATGTGCTGCAGTCCATGGTTTTGCAAAGAGTTGAACACAACTTAGCGACTTAACAACAAAATTTGCCTTATATATGGAGATGCTCCTATGCTAGGTGTGTACATAGTTACAACTGTTACACTATCTTCTTGGATTGATCCTTTGATTTTTTTTTTTTATCTTTTTATGCACAGTTTTTTGTTTTTTTTTTTCCAGTGGGTTTTGTCATACATTGATATGAATCAGCCATGGATTTACATGTATTCCCAATCCCGATCCCCCAGATAGGAAAAGAAGAAGTAAAACTCTCACTGTTTGCAGATGACATGATCCTCTATATAGAAAACCCTAAAGACTCTACCAGAAAATTACTAGAGCTAATCAACGAATATAGTAAAGTTGCAGGATATAAAATTAACACACAGAAATCCCTTGCATTCCTATATACTAACAATGAAAAAACAGAAAGAGAAATTAAGGAAACAATACCATTCACCACTGCAACAAAAAGAATAAAATACTTAGGAGTATATCTACCTAAAGAAACAAAGGACCTATACATAGAAAACTATAAAACACTGATGAAAGAAATCAAAGAGGACACAAACAGATGGAGAAACATACCGTGTTCATGGATTGGAAGAATCAATATTGTCAAAATGGCTATTCTACCCAAAGCAGTCTATAGATTCAATGCAATCCCTATCAAGCTACCAACGGTATTTTTCACAGAACTAGACCAAAGAATTTCACAATTTGTATGGAAATACAAAAAACCTCGAATAGCCAAAATAATCTTGAGAAAGAAGAATGGAACTGGAGGAATCAACCTGCCTGACTTCAGACTCTACTACAAAGCCACAGTCATCAAGACAGTATGGTACTGGCACAAAGACAGAAATATAGATCAATGGAACAGAATAGAAAGCCCAGAGATAAATCCACGAACCTAGGACACCTTATCTTTGACAAAGGAGGCAAGGATATACAATGGAAAAAAGACAACCTCTTTAACAAGTGGTGCTGGGAAAACTGGTCAACCACTTGTAAAAGAATGATCCTTTGATTATTATGCAGTGTCCTTTTTGTCTCTGGTAACAGGTCTTTATTTTGTCTGATATGAATATTTACTTGAGGCTTCTTTTTATTTCAATTTACATGGTATACATTTTCCATCCCCTCACTTTCATTTTTTATGTCTCCCTAGATGTGAAGTGGGCCTCTTGTAGACAGCATATATATGGGTCTTATTTTTGCATCCATTCTATGGATGGATGTCTTCTGGTTGAAGCATTTAATCCATTTACAATGAAGCAATTATCAATAAATATTTTTATTGCCATTTTAATTGTTTCAGATTTGTTTTTATAAGTCTTTTTTCTTCCCTTCCTCTTTTGCTCTCTTCTCTTATGACCTAATGACTAACTTTAGTGTTGTGTTTGGATTCTTTTTTCTTCATTGTGCATATGTCTATTGTATATATTTGGTTTGTAGTTATGAGGTTTTGATATCACAGTCTATATATATTCAAGATTATTTTAAGTTTCTGGTCTTTTCATTTCAAATGCATTTCCTATATCCTGCATTTGTACTTTCTTCTCACAGTGGTTGGTTTTGATATATTTGTGTGTGGATGATTTCCTACCTTTGCTGTTTGTTTGCCTTTACTGGTGAACTTTTCCATTCATAATGTTCTTGTTTCTAGTTGTAGCTTTTCCTTTTCTGCTGAGAGACTTCCTTTCACATTTGTTGTAAAGCTGATTTGGTGATTTTAAATTCTCTTAGCATTTGCTTGTTTGTAAAGTTTTTAATTTCTCTGTCAAATCTGAAAGAGAGACTTGCTGCATATTCTTGACTGTAGGCTTTTCCCTTTCATCACTTAAAATATTAATATAACATGGCTCTTCCTTCTGGCCTCAAGAGTTTCTGCTGAAAAATCACTTGATTACCTTATGGGGATTCCTTTGTATGTTGTTTGTTGCTTTTCCCTTGTTGCTTTTAATATTTTCCCTTTGTCTTTAAATTTTGTCAGTTTGAGTAATATGCATCTCGGCATGTTCCTCCTTGGGTTTACCCTGCCTGGGATTCTCTGAGTGCCTGATCTTGGGTGACTATTTCCTTTCCCATGTTAGGGACATTTACAGCTATTATCAATATCTTTTCAAATATTTCCTCAGGCCCTTTCTCTCTCTCTCTTCCCCTTCTGGGACCCCCTGTAATGCAACATTTAATATTGCCCCAGAGGTCTCTTAAACTGTTCTCATTTGTTTTCATTCTTTTTTCTTTATTCTAATCTGTGGCAGTTCAACAATTCTGTCTTCTAGCTCACTTATCTGTTCTTCTGTTTCACTTATTCTGCTAAGGATTCCTTATAGGGTATTTTTCATTTCAGTTATTGCATTGTTCATCTCTGTTTGTTTATTCTTTACATCTCCTAGCTCTTTGTTAAACATTTCTTGTATCTTCTCAATCCATACCTCCATTCTTTTTCCAAGATTCTGGATCATCTTTACTATCATTATTCTGAATCACTTTTGGGGTATAATGCTTATCTCTACTTCACTTCACAGTCAGGAAGATTTTAGGCAGCTTGTCTGATGATGGATGGGGGCTATATTCCTGTGTTACTGGTTGTTTGGCTTGAAGTGGCCTAGCAGTAGAGCCTACAGGATGTTGGGTGGTGCCAGGTCTTGGTGACAAAGTGGTGACCTCCAGGAGAGCTCAGGCCAATAAGCACTCCATGGTACCTCTACCACCAGTGTCTTTGTCCTCACAGTGAATCATAGCTGCCCCCTGCCTCCCCAGGAGACCCTCCAAGACAAGGAAGTAGTTCTGGCCCAGGCTTCTATGAAGTCATGGCTTTTCCCTGGGTCCCAGTGCACACAAGGTCTTGTGTGTGTCCTCCAAGAAAGGAGTTTTTATTTCTCCCAGTCCTGTGGGATTCCTGCCATCAAGTCTTATTGGCTTTCAAAGCCAAATGCTCTGGGAGATCCTCGTCCTGATGCCAGGATCCCAGGCTGTGAAGCCTGACATGGGGCTCAGAACTCTCACTCTCATGGGAGCACCTCTGCAATACAATTGTTTTCTGGTTGGTGGATTTCCCACCCAGTGCGTGTAAGCTTTGATTTTATCATGATTGCACCCCTCCTACTGTTTCATTGTGGCTTCTTCTTTGTCTTTGGATGTAGAATATCTTTTTTTGTAGGTGTCAGTCTGTTTGCCAGTGATTTTTCAGCAGTTAGTTGCGATTATGGTGTTATTGTGAGAGGAGCTATGCACAATTGTTCCTACTCCACCATCTTGTTTCCAGCCCTTCAGCACTATCTCCAGCTTAGTACTGTTTTTCAGCTATTACTCTGAATTACACATTAAGTATTAAATATCTTTGTGAATATTTTAAATTAACTTCAAATTTTATTTTAATTTGATAATCATTCTTTCTATTCCAGTAATGAATCTATTTCTATCAAATAAATGTGCCCATCATGTGATTCAAATGTACAGCTGTGCTGTCATTATTGATAATGAGAATTTATACATTAATCTCTGCTAAAGACACTGTCCCTGGAACTGTTTTCATTTGTGGCTACACGTAAATAAGTAGTGAAAAATGTTAGTTGCTCAGTCATGTTCAACTCTTCATGACCCCATGTATTGTAGGGTCAGAGGAACCTGACCCCTTCCAGGTTACACAGTTCATGGAACTCTCCAGGCAAGAATAATGGAGTGGGTAGCCATTCTCTTCTCCAGGGAATTGTCCCTGACCCAGGGATCGAACCTGGGTCTCCTGCATTGCAGGCAGATTCTTTACCATCTGAGCCACCAGGGAAGCTCAGCAAAGCTCACTCCATGTAAACAAATATTCTTGTTTGTCTTGTTTGTCTTATCTCTGAACTACTATAAAATGAATTAAAACCACTCTTGGTGATCCACAAAAAGACATTAATTAAATACCTTTTCTGAAAGATATAGTTTAACCCAAAAAAAGGAGGGAAAGTCACTGAGGCGAAGACAAGGAATGTCATCTTTAATAAAACAGGACAGCCCTAAATCCATGTCCCTAGGGGATGTCATTTTGGCACAAAGCTGGGTAAGGGGCCAAGGCTTAGCTTCAGTGCAATCCTAGAGGGTGCTCACCTCCAGGGTACTTTAGGTGTTTTTACAAAACCCTACCTTTCTCCCTTACTGTCAGGTTTAAACTCTGGATATTCACAACACCAAGTCAGGGTGCTGTGGAAGAATGTGAGAATACTCTAACAGACTGCTCTTTCCCTTCATCTTTCTGTGTGACTTGGTAAAGGCCCAGGACCCAGGCCCTATCTTGAGTAACATCCCACAGATTAGTCAGGGCATTCAGATCTAGGGCTCCAGGAAGAGGTTTAAAAGAATGTAGAGTTAGCTCAATTTGTGTCCAAGAGAAACATTATGCCTAGTTCTTGTTCTGTTGCTCAGTTGTGTCCAACTCTCTGCAGCCCTATTGACTGCAGGACATGAAGCTTCCATGTCCTTCACCATATCCCAGAGTTTTCTCATGTTCATTGAGTCAGTGATGTCAACCAACCATCTCATCCTCTGCCATGCCTTTCTCCTCCTGTCTTCAATCTTTCCCTGCATCAGGGTCTTTTCCAGTGAATCAGCTCCTCACATGAGGTAGTCAAAGTATTGGAGCCTCAGCTTCAGCATCAGTCCATCCAATGAATATTCAGGGTTGATTTCTGTTAGAATCAGATTGACTGGTTTGATCTCCTTGTAGTCCAAGGGACTCTCAAGCGTCTACTCCAACACCACAGTTCAAACACATCAATTCTTTGGTGCTCAGACTTCTTTATGGTCCAACTCTCACATCCATACATGACTACTGGAAAAATCATAGCTTTGACTAGACAGATCTTTGTCAGCAAAGTAATGTCTCTACTCTTTAATAAACTGTATAGGTTTGTCATAGCTTTTCTTCCAAGGAGCAAGTGTCTTTTAAGTTTGTGGCTGCAGTCACTGTCCTCTGTGATTTTGGAGCCCAAGAAAATAAAGTCTGTCACTGTTTCTATTGTTTCCCCATCTATTTGTCATGAAGTGATGGGACCAGATGCCATGATCTTAGTTTTTTGAATGTTGGATTATGTCTAGAGTCTTACATTAAAATTAACGTAGGGGAACAGGAGGAGTAGGTGGATGTGGAGTACATCTCTCTCCATTGATACATCAGGAGTATACCTTCAGACACAGAAGTTCATGCAGAACACCAGCTGAGACTGGACATGAGTACCTGACCAGCAGAAAAGAATACATAGAACCATGCAAAACTCGGTAGGATGAAGGAACTTAGGGGGAAAAACAGGAGTGTTCAGTAGAACTGGATCTGCCCTCAGTGGGTGGGGGAACTGAAGCTGGGGTTCAATCCTCACATCAGGGCAATTCTCTGAGTCAGAGGAGAAACATTTAAGGCTGAGAGTGAAACAGCTGATCTGTGGCAGCCCAAATGGAATGAGAATCAGACAATCCCTGTCGCAGCCATGCATATCCTGGACAGGGACCCAGGACCCTGGAAGGCGCAGTGGCTGGGAGTTGGAGTTTAGGGATTGTGGAGCAATCCCAGGGTGAGGGCTGCTGTTGACCATGGAAAGGCAAATGGAGGGGATGTGAGGGAGGAGACTGTGGTGGGAAATGCCTGTGGAGGAAAGCCAGACAGCCATGGAAGCAAGGCGATACTGCTCAGTCACATGTAGTGGATAGAGCCATCACCAAAGCCTCTCTCTTCCCACATGCCAGCATCACTAGCTGAACAATAGAGAGACTGGTTCATCAAACGCCTGACACACGGAACTACAGATTAGGGCCCCACCCAGGGCACCCCTTTAAGTGCATGATGCACCGATCTACAGAGTAGGACCCCAGCTGGGGGGCCCCTCTGTGTGCCTGATGCACTAAACAGAGAAGGGAAGGACCCCAGGCAAGGGAGCCCTCTAAGTGTCTGAACATGCGGAGCTATGGAGAAAGATTGGCCAAAGAGGTCTTCTGATCACCAGCTAAAAGAGGGTCCAAAAAAGACTCTGACAGGGCCATAACTCCTGCATCAGAGGCAGTCCGTGTCCCTGCACACTTGGCACTGCCAGGGTCCCCACAAGCCAAGAAACTGCACCACCTTCACATTCAACATTCACTGGGGCAGAGCTGCCACAGCAAAAAAAAAAAAAAAAAAGTCTTGCATCTATGTGCACAGGGTCACTTTAGTCGTGTCCAGACTCTTTGTGACCCTGTAGACTGTGGCCTGCCAGGCTTCCTTGTCAGGGAAAGGGGTTCTCCAGGCAAGAATACTGAAGCTATTGGCCAGGACTGGTTGCCATACCCTTCTAGAGCACTATATTTCCTGCTGCCCTAGCTGGCAACTCCCCTGAGTACTGGTACTGTCAGAACTCCTGTGACCCAAGCAGCTGCACCACCTCCACACCTGACCCTCACAGGGGCAAACCCAAGTCCTCTAGGGCAGCCTCAGGAGCAAACCCCAGTGGATGACCCATGTGTAGAGGAAGAAATAAAACCACAATTGAAATCCAGGGGCAAGCTGGCTAAGGAAGAAGACCCAAAACCTTCCCACCAGCTGTACAAGTTGCAGACTAAATCCACATGATCGACTAGGAAGACTCTGTGCCTATGGAATATATAAAAGGTCACTGAGAGCTCCCACAAAAGAAAACGCACTAGTTCTGATAGCTATGGACATTGGAGGAGAGAACACATAGGAGTAGTACCAGATTAGAATCTGAGCTGCCCCCAGAGCTGGTCCAGAGATCAGAACAGCATTGGAGGGCATCCTAGACAGTGAGGTGGATATGTGATTCCCAGCGAGGGAAAGGACTCTGACAGCAGTGACTCAAGAAAAACATTTATTATCCTTATGTTTTGACTTGTTTTTATGTTTTGACTGTACCCAGTAAGGATCTCATTCAAAATTGATGGAGAAATAAAAAAGTTTTCAGACAAGCAAAAGTTAGGAGAATTCAGTACCACCAAACCAGCTTTACAAAAAATGTTAAAGGGACTTAATAGTCAAGAAATACAAGAGAAGAAAAAGATCTACAAAATCAACCCCAAACAATTAAGAAAACGGCAATAGGAACATATATGTCAGTAATTACTTTAAATGTAAATGGATTAAATGCTCCAACCAAAAGACACAGACTGGCTGAATGGATACAAAAACAAGATGCATACATACACTGTGTACAAGAAACCCTCTTCAGACCCAAAGACACATATAGATTGAACATGAGAGGCTGGAAAAATATATTCCATGCAAATGGGAAGCAAAAG
Source organism: Cervus elaphus (assembly GCF_910594005.1). NCBI lineage: Eukaryota > Metazoa > Chordata > Mammalia > Artiodactyla > Cervidae > Cervus > Cervus elaphus. Next base: position 2,447,839 of record NC_057847.1, read on the forward strand.
AAAGTTGGAGTAGCAATCCTCATATCAGACAAAACAGACCTTAAAATAAAGAATACTACAACAGATAAGGACACTACATGATGATCAAGGGATCAATCCAAGAGGAAGACATAACAATTGTAAATAAATATACACCCAACATAGGAAAACCCAATACATAAGACAAACACTACAGACTAAATGGGGACAGTAACACAATAATAGTAGGAGACTTTAACACCCCACTCACACCAATGGACAGATCATCAAAACAGAAAATTAATAAGGAAACACAAGTCTTAAATGATATATTAGATGAAATAGATCTCATTGATATCTTCAGGACATTTCATCCAAATGCAGAAGAATACACCTTCTTAAGTGTGCAAGGAACGTTCTCCAGGATAGACCACATCTTGGGTCATAAATCAAGCCTCATAAATTTAAGAAAATTGAGATCATATCAGTCATCTTCTCCAACCACAATGCTATGAGACTAGATACGAATTACAAGAAAACACTGTCAGAAACACAAACACATGGAGATTAAACAACATGTTTCTAAATAACCAACAGGTTACTGAAGAAATCAAAAGGGAAATAAAAGGATTTATAGAAAAGAATAACAATGAAAAAACAACAACTCAAAACCTATGAGATGCAGCAAAAGCAGTTCTAAGAGGAAAGTTTATAGCAATACAATCCTACCTCAAGAAACAAGAAAAACATCAAATAAACAATCTAATTTACACCTAAAACAACTGGGAAAAGAAGAACAAAAAAAAAAATTAGTAGGAGGAAATAAATCATAAGAATCCAAGCAGAAATAAATGAAAAAGAAATGAGAGAAACAATAGTAAAGATGAATAAAACTAAAAGCTGATTCTTTGAGAAGATAAACAAAATTGACAAACCTTTAGCCAGATTCATCAAGAAAAAAAGGGAGAAGAATCAAATCAACAAAATTAGAAATGAAAAAGCAGAAGTTACAACTGACAATGCACAAATACAAAAGACTGTAAGAGACTATTATGAAAATCTATATGGCAATAAATTGGAAAACCTGAAAAAAATGGACAGATTCTTGGAAAATCTTCCAAGACTGAACTAGGAAGAAATAGAAATTATGAACAACCCAATTATAAGCTCTGAAATTGAAACTTGGTCAAAAAAATCTCCCAAAAAACAAAAGTCCAGGACCAGATATCTTCACAGGAGAATTCTATCAAGCTTTTAAAGAAGAGCTAATGCCTATCCTAAAACTTTTTCCAAAAATTGAAGAGGAAGGAACACTTCCAAACTCATTCTATGAGACCATCATCACCCTGAGGCCAATACCAAAGACAACACAAAAAAAGAAAACTACAGGCCAATATCACAGATGAACATAGATGCAAAAATCCTCAACAAAATTTTACCAAACAGAACTCAGAAATACATCAAAAAGTTCAAACACCATAATCAATTTGGGTTTATTCCAGGAATGCAAGGATTCTTCAATACACACAAATCAATCAATGTGGTACACCATATTAACAAATTGAAAGATAAAAACCATATGATATTCTCAATAGATGCAGAAAAAGCCTTTGACAAATTTCAGCACCCATTTATGATTAAAACTCTTCAAAATATGGGCATAGAAGGAACCTACCTCAACATAGTAAAGACCATATATGATAGGCCTACAACAAACATTATCCTCAATGGTGAAAAACTGAAAGCATTCCCCCTAAGATCAGGAACAAGACAAGGATGTCCACTTTCATCATTATTATTCAACATAGTTTTGGGAGTTCTAGCTACAGCAATCAGAGAAGAAAAAGAAATAAAAGGAATCCAGATCAGAAAAGAAGAAGTAAAGGTATCACTGTCTGCAGATGACATGATACTGTACATAGAAAACCCAAAAGACAGTATCAGAAAATTACTAGAGCTAATCAGTGAATTTAGCAAAGTTGCAGGATATAAATCAATACACAGAAATCACTTGCATTTCTATATACTAACAATGAAAAATCAGAAAGAGAAATTAAGGAATCAATCCCATTCACCATTGCAACAAAAAGAATTAAATATCTAGGAATAAACTTACCTAAGGAGACAAAATAACTCTATAGACAAAATTATAAGACACTGATGAAAGAAATCAAAGATGACATAAACAGATGGAGAGATAGTCCATGTTCCTGGGTAGGAAGAATAGGAAGAATCAATATTGTGAAAAAGACTATACTACCAAAATCAATCTACAGATTCAATGCAATCCCTATCAAATTACCAATGGCATTTTTCACAGAACTAGAACAAAAAATTTCACAATTTATATGGAAACACAAAAGACCCTGAATAGCCAAATCAGTCTTGAGAAAGAAGAATGGAGCTGGAGGAATCAACCTTTCTGGCTTCAGATTATACTACAAAGCTGCAGTCAACAGAAATATAGACCAATGGAACAAGACAGAAAGCCCAGAAATAAACCCATGCACCTATGGGTACCTTATTTTTGACAAAAGAGGCAAGAATATACAATGGGGCAAGGACAGCCTCTTCAATAAATGGTGCTGGGAAAACTGGACAGCTACATGTAAAAGAATGAAATGAGAACACTTCCTAACACCATACACAAAGATTAACTCAAAATGGACCTAAATGCAAGACCAGAAACTATAAAACTCTTAGAGGAAAACAGAGACAGAACACCTGATGACATAAATCAAAGCAAGATCCTCTATGAGCCACCTCCTAGAGGAACAGAAATAAAACAAAAGTACACAAGCGGGACCTGATTAAACTTAAAAACTTTTGCACAGCAAAGGAAACTATAAGCAAGGTGAAAAGACAACCCTCAGAATGGGAGAAAATAATAGCAAATGAAACAACTGGCAAAGGATTAATTTCCAAAATATACAAGCAGTTCATACAACTCAATACCAGAAAAACGACCAACCAAATCAAAAAGTTAGAAAAAGACCTAAATAGACATTTCTCCAAGGAAGACATATAGACAGCTAACAAACACATTGAAAAAATTGAACACAAAAAAAATTGAAAAAGACGCAATGAACAAAGATCCCATTGTTCATTGCAGCACAACAATAGCTAGAACAACCTAGATGTCCATCGACAGATGAATGGATAAAGAAGTTGTGGTACATATACACAATGGAATATTACTCTGCCATAAAAAGGAATGCATTTGAGTAAGTTCTAATGGGGTGGATGAATCTAGAGCCTATTATACAGAGTGAAGTCAGAAAGAGAAAGATAAATATCATATTCTAATGCATATATACGGAAAATAGAAAAATGGTACTGAAGAATTTATTTGCAGGGCAGCAATGGAGAAACAGAGAATAGACTAGTGGATATGTGGAGAGGGGAGGAGAGGGTGAGATGTATGGAAAGAGCAGCAGAGAAACTTAGACTACCATACATAAAATGGATAGCCAATGGGAATTTGCTGTATGTCTCAGGAAACCCAAACCGGGGCTCTGTATCAACCTAGAGGGTGTGATGAGGAGGGAGATGGGAGGGAGGTTCAAAAGGAAGGGGACACATATATAACTATGGCTGATTCATGTTGAGTTTTGATAAAAAAAAATAACAAAATTCTGTAAAGCAATTATCCTTGAATAAATGAGTAAATAAATACTAATGTGATGCCAGCCAGGGGCAGCTAAGCTGTTGCAGCATTCATTAATATATTGCCATAAAAAGAAGAGACTAATAACAGAAACAGAAAGCCAAGTTCTAAAATTAGTCTAATAAATTACAGTAACCATGCTTTCACTGGAACTACTTCTGTATCTATTCTACTATAAATTATCTTTTCTATTAAGAATTTTAAAGTTTTGGCCTTTATATTTATGCCTATAATCCACATTTCAGTTAATCTTTTGATAAAGTAGAAGGTGTGGACTGAAATTCATTTCTTCAGCATATGCATGTTCATTCATTCCAGGACTATTTGTGAAAAAATTATCCTTTCTCCACTTAATTGGCTTTGCACCTTTGTCAAAAGTCATGTATGTGAGGGTTTATATCTGAAATTTGTATCTGATATTTATATCCTTTGTTCTATTTACCTTCCACCTATTTTGATGCCAACCGCACTGTTTTTGTTATTTGTGGCTTCATAATAAGTTGTGAAATTAGGTAGTACTAGCCCTCCCAATTTGTTCTGCACTTTAAGATTTGTTTTTGACCATTCTGGATACTTTGAATTTCCATATAAATTTTAAAATCAGTTTGTCAATTTCTACAAAAAGAAAAATTTCCTGTTTTTTTTTATAGGAATTGCATGACTCTATAGATTAATCAAGGGAGAACTAATACTTTAGTGATTTTGAGTTTTCTGATCCATGACCAAAATATATCTCCCCGTCTATTTTTATCTTCTTTAATCATTCTCTGCAATATTTTGTTGTTTTCTTGCATATGTTTGGTCAGATTTAACCTATTTTACATATTGATGCTATTGTAAATCGCATTTTTACTCCAGTTTCTAATTGTTTGTTGTTAGAATATAGAAAACTGTTAATTTTTCTATATTGATCCTGTATTGTATACTTATTAATTTTAGTTATGATTGTCAGAAGTTTTTGTTTTGCTTTTTTCTTTCGTAGATTCCTTCAGATTTTATACATGAAAAATCATGTAATATGCAAACAGACTTAATTCTTCCTTGCCAATATGGATGCCTTGTATTTCTTTCTTGACTTATTGTTAAGAGCCTCCAGTAAAATGCATTTAAGTGGTAAGAACAGACATCTTTGTCTTGTTTCTGATCTAAGCAGGAAAATATTCAGTTTTTCTCTTTTAACTATGATGCTGGCCATAATATTTTCATAGATGCTCTTTATCAGGCTGGTGAAGCTCACTTCTTTCCCTACTTTATTGAGTGATTTGATCAGTAATGGATGTTGAATTTGCCAAATATTTTTCTATATCTATTGAGATAATCAGATGGATTTTCTCACTTAGTTTGCTAGTAAACTGCATTGGTTGATGTTTTCAAATACAGCACCAATCTTCCATTTCTAGGATAAATTCCACTTGATTATGATGTGTTATTCATTTTATAAGTTGTTAAATTGGATTAGTTCATTTTTAAATTTATTATTTGTGCTCATAAAAAGTATTTGTCAACCATTTTCTTATCCTGGTTTTATCTGCTTTAGACATTTAGAGTAAGTTGAGAAGTATTCTCTCCTCTTCAATTTGTTATAAAATTTTGTGTAGAATTGGTATTGTAGTATTATTGCTTCCTTAAACGTTTGGTAGAATTCATGAAAACTTGAAAACTCTCTTAGCCTGAGTTTTTTGTTTGCTTTGCTTTGTTCTTTCTGGGAAGGTTTTTAATTACAAATTCAATTTCTTTAATAGATATAGGGCTACTCAGGTTATCTAGTTCCTCTTGAGTGAGGTTTGGTAGCGTATGTCTTTCAAGGGAATTGTCCATTTAATCTAAATTGTGAAAGTTATTGACATACAGTTGTTCACAATACTCCCTAACAACGTCTTTAATGTCTGTGTGCTCTGCAGTGATGTAGTTCTCTTATTCCTGATACTGGTAATTTATGTCATCTCTCTTATTTTCTTCATCAGTTTGGCCAGAAGTTTGTCAGAATTATTTATCCTATCAAAGAACTGGCTTTTTCTTTCACTGATTTTCTCTATTGTTTTCCTGTTCTCCATGCTGGTCTGTGTCTCTTCAGCTTACTTTCAGTTTAATTTGCTCTTCCTTATCTAGTTTCTTCAGACTGAAGCTGAGGTCACTAATTTGAGACATTTCTTCTTTTCTAATTGGTATTTAATGGTATATATTCCCTTCTAAAAACTGTTTTAGAGCAGGGACCAGAAAACTACACTTGCAGGCTAGAATATAGACATGCACATTCATTTATGTGTTGTTTGGGGCTGCCTTCCTGCAACAGTGGCAGAGTTGAGAGATTGCAACAGGGACCATAAGGCCCACATGCCTATAATAGTAATTATATGGCTTTTTAAGAAGTTTGCCGACTCCTGCTTGAGAGGCATCCTAAAAATTTTATTTTCATAATTTAATTCAAAATATTTTGCAATTTCACTTTCTTCTTTGATTCTTGGAATATTTTACATAGGTTTTTCAATTTTATGCTGTTAAAAATAGCTGTTTTATATAGATCTTTTAAATATCTACTTTTAAAATAACCATTTCTTATTATTTCCAAAATGAAATAGCCAATCAAAGTATAGGTCTTGAAAAAGTAAATAACCCATTATGCCCTTTTATAAATCAAAGTATCATCAATTTATAACATTATTTAAGTTTCATGTGTATAACAATTATGACATGGCTTAGTGTAGTTTCTTCGAATTTCTTGTGCTCTGAATTCATTGGACTTCCTGAGTCTCTGAGATTTTATCTTTCATAAAATTTGAATTTTTATACCATATTTTCTTCAAATGTCTTTCTGTGTTCCCCTCTCCTTCAGAGATAAGAATTATAGATATATTAGGCCACTTGGAGTTTCCCTTTAGCTCATGAATGTCTTCATTACTTTTCACTCTTTTATTTTGGACCTATGTCCTTAAGTTCACTAATTTTTTCTTATGAAATTCTTAATTTGCTGTTTTAATCCTAACAAGAGATTTTTATCTCATACATTACAGTTTTCATTTTTAGAAGTTTGATTTGGGCCTTTTAAAAAAATATCTTTCATGTTTCTTTTTAACTTAATGAACATCTGGAATACAGTAAAATAATAATAATAATAACAGTTTTAATGCACTTGTCTGTTAATTATAACACCTGTGTCTATTCTGGGTTGATTCCAAATGGTTCATACTCTCCTCATGATAGATAAAATTTTCTTGCTTCTTTGCATGCCTGGTAATCTTTGATTGGATCTCAGACATTGTGATTTTTACCTTGTGTGTTGTTGGATATTTTTGCATTCCTATAAATATTCTTGATGTTTGTTTTTGGATATAATTAAACTACTTAAAAACAATTTGATTATTTGAGGTCTTTAAGATTTATTAGGTGGAATCAGGGCCAATACCTCGTGAATTAAGAGGTTTACAGTCTTCTTGGCAGCAACAGACGTTATTCTTGGCCCTCAGTGTATCAAGCACTCTTCCCTCTAATCTTTTTGGGTTACTCTTCCCCTGGACACAGGCAGTTTCCCTCTGCAAGTACTCTGAGGTTCTCTCTGTGTCCAACTATCCCCTCTCTGTTTCTCTCTCTTGTTCCCTCCAGAGTCAGTTCTACCTCCCCGACTCTAGGAATACGGAAGGCTCCACATGGGTTCTCTCTCCCTGAACTGAATCCTGGAAAATCTCTCAAGGTAGTGAGCTGGGGCAACCATAAGTTCATTTCATTTGTTTCCCAATTCTCAGGGATCCCTGCCCTTTTTTACCTGATATCTAGTACCTTGATTACCACTGTCTGGTTGTGGTTTGTTTCTGGTTTTGTTTTTTGGATTTTGGTTTATTTTCTTTTTGGATGTCTCAAGTAAGAGGGTTAAATATCGTCCCTGTTACTCCATCTTGGTCAGAGCAGCTTTTTTTTTTTCCCAATGTATATCCACATACAAACATTCGTGGAGACTACATGCACCAAAATAAGCAGCTTCCCTCTTAGCTCAGCTGGTAAAGAATATGCCTGCAGTGCAGGAGATCCGGGTTCAATCTCTGAGTCAGGAAGATCCTCTGGAGAAAGAAGTAGCAACCCACTCCAGTATTCTTGCCTAGAGAATTGCAGGGACAAAGGAGCCTGCCAGGCTACAGTCCATGGGTTTGCAAGAGTCAGATACGACTTAGTGACTAAACCACCACCAAGCAACTAACCAAAATATTGAGAGGATTTATTTCTGGGTGGTGGGATTATGACAATTTTTTATTTCTGATATGTGTGTGTGTGATTTACATTCTCTAAAATAAATGTATTACCATAAAATAAAAATAATAAAACATTATTTTCCTGTGAAAATAGCTCTCTCTCATGTGTATGCAACATATCCTGGGTGACAGATGCCTCCAAAGCAAATTCCAGGGATTATAGGGTTCACACACTTTCTGGTGTACTCATGTGACGTGACCAGGAGGGGCCTGCCGCTCAGCTCATGCAGCAAGACTAGTGAAGCGTCACAGTTGGCTTTCAGAGCAACCAGGGAGCATTAAAATTTAGCCAAAGTGTCTAAGTTGTGCCCTGAATCTCTAGAACACAGTAGGCCCACAAAATGCCCTTCAACACCTTAGAGCCATGAACTCTCAAAGACTTAAATATTTTTATGAAAGACATCAAATATACACAAACATGCTACCATACTTCAGAGACACACAGGCATAAATGTATCACCTATAATAAGTGACACCAATTTGAAAGCATTTTTACTGATACTTCAGAGAAGAGATACTGAGAAAATCCTAAGGATCAGAGAATGACAAATGAAAATTAATTGTATAATTTAACTTTAAGATATGTAAAATACCATTTGCACTCTCTTTAATACTTTGCTTTTATTTTTGTTTACAAGAAATTATACATTAATATTTATAAGAGCTTACCAAAAATCCTGAAAGACCTTCATTTTCTCATCTTTATCTTAAAGAACTTAAGTTCTTATTCACCCACCTCAGTTGAAAAATGAGAGGGAGCAGATCATTTTATTCTTAATATTGTTGGAAGAAACCTCAATTCCCATTAATATATTATAGCATACTATGACTAAATAGAAAATGTAATCATTTTCTTAAAATTTTACCAGAATGAGAATGAAGTCAATTCATACCACCACATTAGAGGATCAGTCACCTAACCTCCCACTCTCAAGATGACCAAGAACACTGCATAAGAAGTGATATCTGTGTTGGTAAAATGTTACTAAATGTGCAAGTAAGCTGGGGTCTATATTAATTGAAAACAATCTGATTATAGTGATACATACCATCTTCCTCAACTCCTGGTTGGAAACAATCATGACATTTGGTGGGTCCCCAATGGCAGTGGCAGCTCCCCCAATGTTTGTGAAGATCACTTCTGCAATCAGGACTTGTCTTGGATCAAGGTTGAGCACCTCACACAATCTGTCATAAATGAAGGAAAATGAAAATAGTCCCAGTATTCATATTGTGAGAGGCACATGTGCAACCTAGATATTTTCAAAGCACTTGCAGGTACAAGAAGCATGCACACACACACATCCACGGGAAAGGCAAATGCTGAGGGGTAAACAATGGCAACAGTGCTCCAGAGCTCCAGGATAAAGTTGACTCTCAGCACCAGACTTCTCTGAAGGTTAACACACAGTCCATCTGAACCATCCACGTGAAAATACATTCCTGCCTCACCCCCACAGGTCTGGAGGAAGCACTCGGTATACAGGCTCCCTTGGAGGCCCGGAAGTGGCACAGAGGAACGTGTCTTTGCCACCAGGCCCCTCTGAGTCAAGGTGGGGCTGGAGCAGAAAGCACTGCCGCCCACGGCTCACACACACCTGCCAACTTGGCTCCTTACCCACCTTACCTTTTCAAGTACTGAGGCACCATGCTGAATCCTAACAAGGAGTACACACTCTATAGCAATGGCTTTCCACCTTAGCTAAACACTAGATTTGTCTGGGGATCTTGACAGTGTTGCTACCTAGCTCATGACAGAACAACCCCTGGAGATGGGCCTAAGCAGCAGCATTTACAGCTCCCCAACTGGTCCACTGAGCACACAGTTGAGAAAGGCTACTCTAAAGAAAGTTTGGGGGAAAGCTCATGGTGTCTCCTCCACCCCCCCCCCCATTACACTGCCCACTTTCTCACAGAAGCGAGGCCTGAGTCGGGATGTTGGCAGCAAGGGGAGCCCCTGCTGCACTCCAGGACCTTTTTTGGCGGGGGTGCCCTTGTGGCATGAGGGATCTTGTTTCCTTATCAGGGAGTGATTCCACGCCCCCTGCAATGGAAGCTCAGAGTCTTAACCACCAGACCACCAGGGAAGTGCCTTGAGGGTCCTTCCTACTATCTCCCAGCTCAGAGTACAGCCAGCAGCTCTTCTGAGCAGGACTGGTCTACAGAGCTCTGCAGAGGTTGAGAAGGGAGTTCAAAAAAGAGGGTCAGGCTCCAATCAGCAGCAGCAGCAGCTCTCAACTAAGGAAGCTCCAGGCTCTGCTTTTAGCAGGAAAAGGATCAGTGTGTACTAATCAAGAACACCAGATTGGGGTGTCTAACCACCCACACACAGACGGTGTGCTGTGCTGAGCTTAGTCGCTCAGTCATGTCCGACTCTTTGCCCATGGACTATAGCCCACCAGGCTCCTCTGTCCAAGGGCAAGAATACTGGAATGAGTATCACCTCCAGGGGATCTTCTCCATCCAGCTCTCCTGCATTGCAGGAGGATTCTTTACTATCTAAACTAGCAGGGAAGCCCAACTCTAAAGACTAATGTTACTCAATCCAGACAGAGGCAGAAGAAATGTGATTAAGCTTAGCAAGTCATAAGGAATATAATAGTATAATATAAACAGTGAATCTGAGCACACCAATACTTTAATCATGAAAGATGTAATTTGTATACTAATAAATGGAATTGCTATTCCCACATAATAGCAATTATAGTGTGAGCACTCACCTAGAGCCAGACATCCTGGAGTGTGAAGTCAACTGGGTCTTAGGAAGCATTACTACAAACAAAGCTAGAGGAAGTGATGGAATACCAGCTGAGCTAGTTCAAATCCTAAAAGATGATGCTGTTAAAGTGCTGCACTCAATAAGCTAGCAAATTTGGAAAATTCAGCAGTGGCCAAAGAACTAGAAAAAGTCAGTTTTCATTCCAATCCCAAAGAAAGGCAATGCCAAAGAATGTTCAAACTACCACACAATTGCACTCAACTCACACACTAGTAAAGTAATGCTCAAATTTTTCCAAGCTAGGCTTCAATAGTACATGAACCAAGAACTTCCAGATGTTCAAGCTGGATTCAGGAAAAAAGCAAAGGAACCAGAGATCAAATTGTCAACATCTGCTGGATCACAGAAAAAGCAAGAGAGTTCCAGAAAAACATCTACTTCTGCTTAGTGACTACACCAAAGCCTTTGACTGTGTGGATCAGAACAAACTATGGAAAATTCCTCAAGAGATAGGAATACCAGACCACCTTACCTACGTCCTGAGAAATCTGTATGCAGGTCAAGAAGCAATAGTTAGAACTGGACATGGAACAACAGACTGGTTCCAAATTGGGAAAGGAGTATGACAAGACTGTATTGTCACTCTGCTTATTTAATTTATATGCAGAGTACATCATGTGAAATGCGGGGTTGGATAAAGCACAAGCCAGAATCAAGATTTTCAAGAGAAATATCAATAACCTCAGATATGCAGATGACACCACCCTTATGGCAGAAAGCGAAGAGGAACTAAAGAGCCTCTTGATTAAAGTGAAAGAGGAGAGTGAACAAGTTGGCTTAAAGTTCAACATTCAGAAAACTAAGATCATGGCATTCGGTCCCGTTACATCATGGCAAATAGATGGGGAAACAAGGGAAACAGTGACAGACTTTATTTTCTTGGCCTCCAAAATCACTGCAGATGGTGACCGCAGTCATGAAATTAAATGATGCTTGCTCCTTGGAAGAAAAGCTATGACAAACCTAGACAGTTTATTAAAAGGTAGAGACATTACTTTGCCAACAAAGGTCCGTCTAGTCAAAGCTATGGTTTTTCCAGTAGTCATGTATGGATGGACCATAAAGAAAGCTGAGCACCAAAGAATTGATGCTTTTGAACTGTGATGTTGGAGAAGACTCTTGAGAGTCCCTTGGACTGCAAGGAGATCAAAACAATCAATTCTTAAGGAAATCAGTCCTGAATATTCATTGGAAGGACTGATGCTAAAGTTGAAGCCCAATACTTTGGCCACCTGATGCAAAGAACTGACTCATTGGAAAACACCCTGATGCTGGTGAGAGGGTAACAGGCAGGAAGGCTAGGGGGGTCTCCAAAAGGAGGAAATAGGCTGCAAGTGTCAAATGTTTCTTATCTCTCTGTTAAGCGGCAGGAGGAAACAAACTATGAGTGTCTGATTTTTTTCCCCTTCTCTATACAAAATTAAAAGGAGGCTTCTCTTAAAATTCTATGTTGCCATGACAACACCTGGCTCCACCTGAACTTAACTTTTCTCAAACCTTGAGCTAACCAATGCGTTTTTCTTATGGAAATGCTTTTCTTAAGCTATGTTAATGAACTGTGTATTTACCCTAGACTCTCTCTTCAAGTCTTAAGCAAGTTCTGCTTAAGACTCAGAACCTATAAGGGCTCAAGAAACCTGTATGTTTTACTCATACATTGTTCTCCTAATCTATGTTAATGAAACCATATATTTACTTGGAAACCTGCCTTTCTTCAAGATTCATGTGGATCCTTTTATGGCCTGGGATGATTCACCTGGTGCCAATGTTATCTCAAAATGCATGTTGTGGTTGAGGGGCTTGGTGCCACTCTGAGTTTTGAATCATCTCCTTTCTCTAATTAACAACTCATTGATAGGTATAGACTAGCAGGCGGGCACTCTTTCTGCCCCCTTCTGGTGTCTATGTCAAAAGCTTTCTCTATCTCTTTTATACTTTAATAAAACTTTATTAAATACACAAAAGCTCTGAGTGATCAAGCCTCGTTACTGACCCTGGATTGAATTCTTCTTCTCCAGAGGCCATGAGTCCTGGTGTCTTTCATGGCTCAGCAACAACCTTTCAGTGGGAAAGATTCAAGGTGGGAGGAGAAGGGGATGACAGAGGATGAGATGGTTGGATGGTATCACCGACTCAATGGACATGAGTTTGAGCAAACTCAGGGAGTTGGTGATGGACAGGAAAGCCTGGCATGCTACAGTCCATGGGATAGCAAAGAATCAGACATGACTGTGCAACTGAACTGAACTGATTCTCACATAAAATTACAAAGCCATTTCCTAGCAGAGTGAGGATGTACACAAATTCCAGCAAGGCTGAGACAACCCTCAGCTGTGCAAGCTGTCCAGGGATGCTGAGAATCAGGGTGCCATCATCAGCATGTGTGGTGACTTGCTGGAATCTGGTGCATTGTGAGATGGTTTCAAACCACTGTCAGCAGCAGAGCTGCCCTGGTTGGAGGGAGGTGGGTGTGAACTGCCTCTTGCCCGCTGAGGTGTCCAGGGGCAGGGCTGGTTTTAGCATATGCTTTATTTACCCTCAGAAGAATTATACCTCTGGGTATTAGGAGGCGCTGCACCCCCTGTGCAGCAAAGCTAAATCTAGCATCTTGCCCCTCAAATCCATGCTTGCACATGGGCCATGACAATGCAGCCAGGCTTGCAGAAGCCTGGGCAATGGATTAACTCATAACACTGCAGGCCAATCCACAGGATGCTGCTAACTCTCTGTTCCTCTCTACCCTTCCTTCTCCTCTCCCTTCTCCACATTCTAACTCACTCCTCCTCTGAGGGTCACTACTCTTCCAAACACCAAAGGCATCACCCAGAATTAGTCCTGAGCTCTGGAAGTAGCCCCTTGTTTGTGACACCGAACTTGCCTGTCTCATGCCTCATATGCAGGAGAATCTCTTATCTGGTAGAATCCTCAGAACACTAGCTTGTTTTAAATCCTTTGATGAAACAACCCAGATCAGTGCAGCTGAAGTGAGTTGTCTAAATGTCCTCACTACCTAGCTTCCCAGAAGCCACCAGGTGTACCTGTGACCCTTCTAGAACCAGCCAGCACCAGCACAGGTTGAGTCTAAGCAGGGGAAGACCATGATATGCTAAGAACCATCCTTAAAATAAAGGACATAAAGTCTAGATAAAAGTGTAGGTCCAGGACCTTGGAAGAAGCTGCACAATCGCAGGCTGAAGCCCAAGCCCCAGGAGGCCCCAGGCAATCAGTCCCACAAATGAAATGGGTGGAATTAAAAGGAGCAAAATGGAATCAAACTGAATTTCTCTTTCCCAAAGTTACCTTGCAAGGCCTTGCCAGCCCAGGTCACGCAACCCTCCAGTAATCCCACAGGATCCTGCCAGAGCAAGACAGTAGCCCTACCTCCTGCTCTCTGGCTGAGAACCCCATAGAGCCCGTGGAGTAGAACTCCTAGCCCCTGATGCTCCATCCCACAGGACAGAAGTGTTTGAGTGTGTGATTCCTGTAGGCATTTCTGCAACCACTGCTACTGCCATCACAGCCGTGCAGCCAGAGCCACAGTCCCAGCGGATGTGCAGGTCAGACCCAGTCATGTGGGAGGAGGGCAAGGTCAGACCCAATCAAGTGGGAGGAGGGCAAGGTCAGACCCAATCAAGTGGGAGGAGGGCAAGGTCAGACCCAGTCGTGTGGGAGGAGGGCAGCCAGCACACACTGCCATCAGCTGGCCGGATGTCCACACAGGGCCACTTTGCATACCTTATGGTCACGGGAGTGAAGAGGAGCACTGTTGTGACATTGTCCAGGAAGGCAGAAAGGACAGCAGCAATGAGACACAGCATGAAGATCATGGTCCACACTCTTCCTCGGGACAACTGGTATGCCTGGTATGCAATAAAGAACAAGCTAGGATCAATGGTGTCAGAAAACAGATGCAACTTTTCATTAGGGACTCTAAGAACTAAGGGTCTAAGTAAACACTACATGGAGGATTAAAACTTAGACCTACAAACTCCTAAACCTGCCTAGATGAAGCGGTAATGGCTGGATCTGAACTTCTAAATCCATGCAGGCCTACACTCCTGCCCTCCAATTCTCATTTCAGTACCTGAGATGGTCTATCTCTCATAAGGTGACAACCTGTCATGTCTGTATCCTTTTACACACTCCTTTTGGTTGGACAGCCGGGGCTGTGACTTTGGGATTCACCTGACCCTAGAGTCTGCTGATATTTGGGGATCTAGGGGTTGCTTTTAGTACCAAGGTGTTGGGAGGAAGAGACCAGATAGCTACCTGGGAGATGCAAGACAGTGCACAAAATTGGCAAAAATCACACGGTTCTTTCATTCAAAGTATGGAAAGGCTTTGTTAAATAACTAATTTTTTAAAAGAACTTTTCAGTTTCAACTAAAAAAAAAAATTCAAGCCCAGCCCTAGTCTGCCTTAGTCTTTTCCTCCCAACTCTGATGATAGGATCAACACAAATTCTACCAGTCAGAAAATGGTGAGGGATTCCCCAGGGTCCCAATTATAAAAATGAATGCTTATAGGTTCAATGTCATAAAGTAATCATTGAAATTATTTCACCTAAAAGCAGAGTAATCAGAAGCTGATGACTTAAAATATTTAGATCCTCTGAAGTGCAAATAGTTTTGGTGCATAGCTCTCAACCTGCCGATTTGAACATAATCATACAAATATTCAACTTGAATACTAGTCTCCTTGATCCTCTTCTTTGGTTATTTGTTGAGAATCTGAAAGTGATGCTCAAAGACACCTAACTTAGCACAGCAATTATACCCAGGTTTGCAGCAGTGATTTTGAAAAGAAGGACAGAATTTTAAAATATTTGTTTAAAACAGTTTTATTCACTAAATATGTAATGGTAGGGAAAAAGTATCAATTGATACATAACTATTAAATGCCACATCATACCTACCTTTACAGCACAATAATCAAAAAATCCAGTTTCTGAAAATATGGCTACTAAGATCATCTATAGGGAAAAGAGAAAAAGGAGACAGAATGTTTCAGAGCACCATCCTGAAATGACATCAGTGACCACTTGCACGCCTGAGCTCTGGCCTCTCTGTGACAGCTACCACCTCCTCAAACTTCTCACTCTTTTGCTGAGTGTGGTCCCTTACTAACTCTCTGAATCAAGCCCCTTACTAGAGGGTTTGCACCTTTAAATTTGTCCAAGAATATGTGCCCAAAGTACATTATCATTCCATCTGAACTTCACAGTAGACATCTGCGTTATAATTACTCTCTGACTTATAGACCAGGAAACTGTCGGGCAGAGAGGGAAAGTGACTTGCTCACAGTCACAAAGCTAGAAACAGGGCAGGAAATAGGATAGAATGTGGCCTTTTGCACCTAAGTGCTCACACAAGCAACAGTTAAAAGTTTTAAGACTTTTAAACTCACTTAAATTACATTTATTTATTTTTTTAAACTGGCTTAAATTTTATAAGAGTAGTTACATTGAAATGAAGACTGCTGGGAGAAATATTAACAACCTCAGAAATGCAGATGATACCACTCTAAAGGCAGAAAGTGACGAGAAACTAAAGCGCTTCTTGGTGAGAGTGTAAGAGGAGAGTGAAAAAACTGGCTTAAATACAACATCCAAAAAACTAAGATCATGGCATCCAGTCCCATCACTTCATGGGAAATAGATAGGGAAAAAGTGGAAATAGTGGCAGATTTTATTTTCTTGGGCTTCAAAATCAGAGGACAGTGACTTCAGCTACAAAATTAAAAGATACTTGCTCCTTGGAAGAAACGCTATGACCAACCTAGACAGCATATTAAAAAGCACAGACATTATTTTACCAACAAAGGTCCATATAGTCAAAGCTATAGTTTTTCCAGTAGTCATGTACAGATGTGAGAACTGGACCATAAAGAAGACTGAGTGCTGAAGAATTGTTGCTTTCTAACTGTAGTGCTGGAGAAGACTCTTCAGAATCCCTTGGACTGCAAGGAGATCAAACCAGTCAATCCTAATGGAAATTAACACTGAATATTCATTGGAAGGACTTATGCTGAAGCTGAAACTCCAATACTTTGGCCACCTGATGCGAAGAAGTGACTCATTGGAAAAGACCCTGATGCTGGGAAAGGCTGAGGGAATGAGGAGAATGGGGCAACAGCAGATGAGATGGCTGGATGGCATCACTGACTCACTGGACATGAATTTGAGCAAACTCCAGGACTTGACGATGGACAGGGAAGCCTGGCATGCTGCTGTCCATGGAGTTGCAAACAGTCAAACAGAGCCTTGAGCAAAACAATTTATTTAATTCTCTGTACTTCGGTTTTCTCACCTTACTTCTGTATGTCTTATTCCCTTGTAAGGCTGTTGTGATAATTCAATAGAATTATGTAAACTAAAGTACTTTAGAAAATAGTGGGCCCAAAACTGTGTTGCACATAAACAGTGCAAAACAGTACAAATCTCTGCCTTGTCTATAATGACCATCATTGTCCATCCTATCCAAACGGCCACTGTGAGGCAATTTATAGAGTGTGGTGCTTCACACCAATGAGACCTACACATGAATGTGAATGGGTAGGTCCTGTGTGGTCTTCCATTGTTGTCTGCTGCCAGAACCACCCAAGAGAGACTGGAACTCAGGGACTAGGTGAGTGGTCCCATGGGTGGATGACTGGCAAGAAACCGGGTGAAAAAGACAGGGGTCTGGTTATATAGACTGTCTCTGAATCACACACACCCCAAAGTTCTATACAGAACCTTGTTGAACTGATTCCAACTGAGAAAAAATTAAGTCATTCATTGTTAAAATCCAATATAACTGTATTAAGAAGGTAATTAAATTAAAGTGAAGCCCTAATCCAATATGACTGTTGACCTCATAAGAAGAAGAGAGGAGGACACAGACATACCCAGAGGGAAAATCATGTGAGGACATGAGCGGATGATCATCTATAAGCCTCAGAAGAAACCAACACTGCAGACATCTTGATCTTGGACTTTAGCCTCCAAACTATGAGGCTCCAAACATTTCTGTTGTTTAAGTCACCCAGTCTGTGGTACTTTATTATGGCAGTCCCAGCAAACTAATACACCAATCATCTAAGCTTTTTTTAAAACAATTCACCTTCCGTATGCCCAAACCGTATTTACTTTTCAGAACCCTATACAAACGTTAGTTTCTCTATAAAGCCTGGATTCAGAGCACTGGCCTGAATCCCACACTGCACCCACAAAGGAGAGTTACCTTGGATCACACTGAAGCCTAGAGCAGCAGAGCCCTCCATGGTGCCAGAGCAGAGAGAATACTAATGAAGAAATGAGGGTATATAGAGACCTGCTTTACAAATGGTGAGTCTTCTAGCCCTGAGAGGGAATACCCTCCTTCAGATCACTCAGCCACTGTGGGGTCTGCTCAAGAACACATGAGCCATTCCCACTGCTGTCCAGACCCTTGTCAAATTCCCCTTATTCCAATTAAATCTGTTTATGACTCATGTTCCACACTAACCCACTAGTATGTCTTAAAATTTCCTTCCTACAGGTTGGTTTGGTGACACTCTTCATAGCATGCAGTAGAGTGGTCACTTGAAAATATGATAAATTAACAAACCATTACTTAGGGACAATTTCTTCCTTTCTTCCTTTATCCATATAATTAAAGGTACTTTTTCAATCACTGAAAATTTTATATGGTTCATTTATTTAAGATATATCATTTTATATTTTAAGGACAGTAACTCAAAAAACTGCTAAATTTTCTCAATGGCAAGATTATTTCTCTGTTAGAGAGGCCTTAGGCTTTTCCAGCTAACCAACCAGAGCACCAATCACTACATTCCTCATCAGGAGAAATTAGCTAGACCTGCAAACACTTCTCAATCAAGCCCTAACAGTCAGGGAGCACAGTGTCCTTAAGAATTAGCAGTGACAGCAGCAAAAGAGAAATTCCCAGGTTACAGAAAACATGGGGCCCAGTCCCACTGGGAGGACTGTCATTACCATGCCGAACAGCAGGGCCAGAGTCTCAAAATCAATCCACTCCACCACATGGGTCAGGCTGGGTCTCTGCAATCAAACAACAAATTAACCAATTAGTCCTGGGTATCATCCTCCTGGTGATAAGCTGTAAACATGTGCACTTTACAGAAAACCCACTAAAGGCCAGAGTCGAAAATCACAAAAATCACACCATCCACTTGCCTTTGAAATCCTATTACATCATTACTGAAAAACAGTCATGACCCAAAGCATCGTAACATCAAAACTATGCACTTCTCAATGGGAAAGGCAGACTTCTTAAGCCCTGTCCCTGTCCCTAAGGGAAGGTAGGATCATGGGGAACTGGGAGCCCAGACTGGGAAGTGAGGACACTTGGAGAGCCTGGTTGTTGGAAAAGGACTGCACAGTGGTCCAGAGAGTTTCCTGCAGCACAAGCCATGTGCCACATCAATTATTTCCAAAATTAAATAACTACTACTACACTACTCCTTAACAATTAATAAAAACAACAGAGGTTTATGTGTAAGTTTTAGGATTCTGGAACATTTTACCCTTAATTTTGTTTATACCAACTCTAGCCATAAAAAAGAAAAAGAAAAAACAATAAATAACTAACTTAACAAAGTCTCACATATTATTTTTACTCTTTGGTTGACTGACTGGCCTTTAGAAACATTTTTCAGAACACTCTCTGAAATTCTACAGAGTTCTTTCTCAATCCCAAGTTCCATGTGTGGCCACCTTGGTCAGTTCAGCACTGCTCCTCAAACATCCCCAGGCTTTCATCTCCAGAGTATTTTGCCTCTCTTGCTTCTCTACATTCATTCCAATGTCCCTGCAGGGTGAAACACGCTCAGACCCTGAGGGGATAGTATCACCTCCCAGACATGCACTTCCAGGGACCTCCTGATGTCTGTCCCCAACCTCACTGTGTCCCACCTCTCTGCTCCAGCCAGGATGGCCTCCCCTGGTCTTCAAGGACTGAACATATGGCTGGCTCTAACATTGCTCAGCTGCATGGCCTGAATGAATACTTGACCATCATGAGCCTTTCCTCAGCTAGGATGGAGAATAACACCACTGGGGTGTATGTCATAAAGTCAAATGTTAATTGCTCATCAATGCTATAAAGTTCATTAGTTCATGCCTTTAACAGGAAATGTGAAATAGTATATTAAAAACTAACCAGCTAACATCTAACTATTGGACTGTCTTTGAAGCTGACATTCTATCAAATGCTAAGCCTTTGACTCAAAATGTTACAACTTACATCACCAATCACAGCCAGTGCTGCTAAAGCTGAAAGAGACCCCAACATGGCTGCTAGTGTTCTGTGAACAATCTGGAAAGAAGCATAGAACATTACTTTACTCTAACCCACAGGATTTTAGAACACACAGAAACCTGTATTGGTCTAAGTATCTGTGAAGATTGGCCATTCTATACCATACCTATTGAAAGTGAAAGTGAAAGTTGCTCAGTTGTGTCTGACTCTTTGAGAGCCCATGGACTACACAATCCATGGAATTCTCCAGGCCAGAATAGTGGAGTGGTAGCCATGCCCTTCTCCAGGGGATTTTGCCAACCCAGAGATCAAACCCAGGTCTCCCACTGATTCTTCCAATGCAAGAACATGGTGTATCTCTTCATCTGTCCATGTTCTTTGATTTCTTTTATCAGTGTCTTATAGCTTTTTGCATACAGGTCTTTTGTCTCTTTAAGTAGGTTCATTCTTAGATATTTTATACTATTTGTTGTGGTGGTGAGTGGGATTGTTTCCTTAATTTCTCTTTTTTATTTTTTCATTGTTAGTGTATTAGAATGCAAGGGGTTTCTGTGTATTAATTTTGTGATTATAAAATCACCTCAACAAAAACCTTGGGCTCTACGTCTCAAGCAGCCTGCCCTTAAACAATACCACTGGAGGAAGTAATATGTTCTCTGTGGCCCCTTGAGGAGGAAACTGCTCAGAAACTTGCTCCTGGACCCTCCAGACTCTGCCTGACCACAGAGTGTGTGTGTGGTCAAAGGAACCCTGAAATAATAATGATATTGATTGGGGTGATTGGGAGGGGGGCGGGCAGCACAGAAAGAATTGCCCCAGAATAAAAGAGACATGAGACAGAGCAACTAAACCCATGGATGGACCTTGTTGGACAACTAGGGGCTCAAGCTGCTAAAGCCAGCATTCCTCACAGACAGATCAGACAGCCTCAGGGAATTTCAGGAATTTTCCTGGCCACTCCCCGCTCAGATCACCTCCTTGAAGCTCCAGGGCACTTTTCACACTTTGAGAAGACACACCCCTTCAACCTTCACCTCCTGATCCTCCAGGCTGAACCCAGTGGAGTCAAAAGCCCCATCTGTGTGTTGCTGTAAATCTGGTTTCAATGAAAACAGCAAAGGACCTTCCCCGTCAGGCAGTGTCTGAACCTCTTTTCACGCTATTAAAGGTATAGCCACACTTAAAATGTCCCAGAAACACTGAATCGATGGGACATGAAATCACTGGGCTCATTAGCTGAGTTGATAAACGTAACAGATAATAATCCTTCCCCACACATAGCCCAAGGTCTCCAAGGTCCTCATCGTGCACACAATACTATGAAGCAGATAGGGGGTATTTTAACATGCCCATTTTACAGAAGACCCTGATTCTCAGAAAGTTTCAACACTTGTCCCTTCAGGGGCACTCTGTGTGAGCAGAAAATCGAGCGTAAGAAAATCATGTGCACATTCAGTTTTCTCAATAAACTTTTTCTAGTGCCTGGCAAAACTCATATTGCATATGACAACTGCCTAGATTCAGCAAATATTGCAGTACAGAGCAATTTTCTACCTAGAATGAGGGAAATGTTACTTTTTAGGAAAGACATCATTTCAATTCGATTAAAATGCAAGACTGAGCCCATGCCTAGCACCCAACATGTTAAAATACACTTACCTGTGGGCACAGATAAACCCAGGAGAGCAGACATGCAAGTTACCTCAAATATAATTAGCACGTAGACCCCAGCGAGGATGACCGCAGCAATGGTCACTTGTGCTTCAACACTTGCGCGGAGGTACTGATGAGTCATCAGAAGAGGAACAATCTGGGTCTGCTGGAGGGAGGCTCGGACGCTGATGGAAACAGGCTCTCTGAAGAATGAAGCAAATATCTTACCACTGGTAAAGGAAACAGACCTGACATCAACCATTAGCACTTGCTCCCTCAGCTTTCTTCCCAACACCAGTCGCCCACGGCTATAACCAGAGCCTGAACCAATCGCAGAGTGCCTAACCTGCCAGATGAGGGGCCCTGAGCACAGGCGAGCTGCGAGAATACATGCACAGCCTCCCCATAGCCAGGCCCTCTGAAATAGCTCCTCAGCCTCCATCAGGCACCACCTGCCTCACCACAGTGCCACCAGCCCAGCAATGAACAGGGGCAAAGATGTTCACAGTGGTTCAAACCATTTAATTTTCCATCTTCCTCCTCACCACACATCTGATTGCTTTGTGCACATGCTAAGTCACTTCAGTTGTGTCTGACTCTGCAACCCTATGGACTGTAGCCAGCCAGGCCTCTATGTCCATGGGATTCTCCAGGCAAGAATACTGGAGTGGGTTGCCATGCCCTCCTCCAGGGGATCTTCCCAACCCAGAGGTCGAACCTGTGTCTCTTATGACTCTGGTATTGGCAGGTGGATTCTTTACCACTAGTACCACTTGGGAAGCCCATGCTAACAAATAGCAAATCCAATGATTCTCACATGCGAGAAATTTGAAAAAGGGTCATGTGCAACCTGAGAACAGGTAGTCAGCTTGTCACTAATGGTGGGAAAACCCCAGGAACAAGAAGTATGCAGATCAACAGTATATGGCCTGGTGAAAATAAAGACTCTAAAATTTCATAACTGCTCTGAGCTGAATTGTGTCCCCTCAAAACTCATATCTGGACATGCTAGTTCTCCATACTTCAGGATGTGACTCTATTTGGAGATAAGGTCTTCACAAAGGTGATTAAGTGAAAAACAGTGACACCAACATGACTGGTGTCCTTGTAAGGAAAGGCATTTGGGGCACAGAGATGCAGAGGGATGGCCACTGGGGACATGGGGGGAAGACAGCATCTACACACCAAGGAGAAGGACCTCAGGAGGGGCAGGCCCTGCTGACAACTTGAGGAAATAGCTGTCTACTGTTTCAGCCACCTGTCTGTGGTATTTATTATAGCAGGCCTAGCAAACTTATATAGTAACCAAAAGTACAGACTTAACATGGAGTGGCATTACAGAAAAAAGAATTCTAAGATATACTAGAATTCCCAATTACATAGCTTCATGATATTAATGAATTTAAAGTATCAGCTGTAAAACATAGTTTGCTTCAAAATGGGTTCTGCAATCTTACTTCCTGACACCTGTGGTTTTGACACCCACCACAGACTCATGATCACTGGCTACACAAGAGAAGCAACTCCAAGCCCATAACTTGCCTAGCTATTTATAACTGGAGTTCCAAGGGTCATACTTCTCTAGGGAACATGTCCCAGAGGAGCTTCCCTGAGACTTCAGTCACCAAGACCTACCTGCTAAGAACCTCAAATGTCCTGCTCACCACCACGTGCTCACTTCTGCTTGGGTTTAAAAATATCGTCCAGTTATGAGTGACCTGTAAAAGTTGAAGCATGAAATCCTGGTAAGGCTTTGAATCTGGGCCATCAGCTGGGGTCCAGCAGTTCTCAGGGCAGGTGCTTGTCTAGGATAAGAAAAGGAGAAGAGCACAAATGCTTTTCACACAGGGATGTTAGAGACAGCCAGGTGATGTGCAGCTGGAACATCCGTGATTTGGAGGGCTGTGTTTAAGAAAAAGAATATGAAAATACAAACACAAAATTCATGTACAAAGACACAGAAATACAGAAGTAAATATAACCTATTAAGAGAAAAGGAAATCACTGCACGTTACTGGAGACACAGTCTTCTGAACCCACTGAGGCAACTGACCAGAAAGACTGCTTTCTGTTTGCAAACTGGAGGCAGAAACTCTCCACACCCAGGTCCCAGAAGCCTGTGGGAGGGGGGCCTGAGGATGAGCTTCCATTTTCACAGGCCAAGGTGCCCTTGTCAAGGGCAGAGGAGTGGAAAAGCCAGATGAAAGGGGCCAGATGTGTGCAGAGGTGGAGGTGCTGGTGGGGCAGAGGGAGGCCTGGCTGTGGCTGCTAGGGAAACTTCAGTGGGAGGACAGAAGTCTTGCCACCCACAAATCATAAGGAAAATCAAAAACAGGAACTCTGAAGTTGGTCAAAGCCTGAATTTAAAACTTTCATGTTTGGAAAGAGTGTATCAGAAAAAAAAAAAAAAAACCCTTCAGTAAAAATCTCCTGTGTTGTGTTTCTGGAGCAGGCAAGCTCAATACAGACCCAAGGGTAGGCAACTATTAATGTGTCAGCAGGCTACAAAAGGTCATGCCCTCCTCCACACAA
This sequence comes from Cervus elaphus, assembly GCF_910594005.1. NCBI lineage: Eukaryota > Metazoa > Chordata > Mammalia > Artiodactyla > Cervidae > Cervus > Cervus elaphus. The sequence continues at coordinate 2,471,932 of NC_057847.1, forward strand.
GGTCACAGAGGGAACCATCAGCAGATTAACTGTGCCCACCTCATCTTTACTGAGGAAGCCTTGCCAGCGAACTATGCAATGCATACAGGGAAGACAAGTTTATGTCCTAAGACCATGGCCAGAGCAACCAGTTTAGAATATCAGTGCTGCATCAGCCATTGTCCATGAAACCGCAGCCTTCTTCACAATGAGACTTTGGCTGTGGGGACACTGCTCTGTATGGCAGAAGAATATGTGACAGGTGCTGTCCCCACCATTACTGCAGTTATACTCCATTTTGGATGACACAACCTCGTATACCAGCAGCGTTTCCTTCTATTAGTTATAACAGGGAAAATCTGTGAACTAGGGATATGACTTCATATGGAAGTCATCATGGAAATCCAGGGGAGTCCCTGAGACCAGGATTTGAGGGACAAGAGAGAGAAACTAGGCCTTGTCTAGGCTCTGGGACATAGTGGCCGGGACTGCTGGCTCTCCTAACCTTTGCAGGATGTGAACTTAAAGTCCTTGCCTTAGATGATGAGCACAAGGTCATATTGGTACAGAAGGAGAAGCCTGGGGAAAGCAGACACAGTCTTAGCTAAGAGTCCACAAACTCAAGCGAAACATGGTGTTGAACTATCTTCTGTACCATGAGGTAAGGGTCAGGTTTAACTGCACTTCCAAATATATGTGTCCCTGAATTGCCCCAAAAAAACACTATAAATTGAAAAAAAGAAACCTCAAAAGTTGACTTTACTGAAATGGTGAGAGTTTTATAACCGCCTTAGAGAAAAGAGAATTTCCATGACAAAGTAAAAGATAACGTTAGGCTTGCCTAATAATGGTGTCATTACTCTAGGGCTCCCATCAAATCCATTCAAGAAGAAATTCAAGTTCTTTTCAAATAACTTTTAAGTGTAACCTGCTGTGGCCGCCGCCGCCTGGAGCCTGCAGTGTTAGCCTGGGTCACCTCCACCACCACGTGCTCTTCTCTCCCGAGACGACTTGGGCCACTGGCCACCAAGGCCCCTGCCAGGTCCACCTGGAGCAGCATGGAATCTGCACGGCTGCTGAGGTTCACAGCTGGGGGAGCGTCAAGGTAAACTACAGAACAAGAAGGAGCGGCCTGGATTGCCGCCCCCGGCCCCCACCCCCCCAGGGAACACCCATCTCAGAAGGTACACAAGGAAAGGAGCGTCCAGGCCCTCCCCTCCACCTGCCCCTGACTGCTCCTACTTCTTCAGCCCCTCACTCCAGACACATGCAATTGGTTTTGCTTTCTTTCATTGTGTTTTGAATCATCTGCTTTAACATCTAGCTGGTGTCTCGCATCCTACAATCATCTCTGCTACCACTCTTGGCAGCCAGAATAAAACACCTGTCCCAGTTCCTGGACTCATGGTGAGGAGCAGACAGGATGGCTTCCTGAATGAACAGATGAACTAACCCACAGCCATGCCCAAATCCTAAGGTGGCTGGTGGGAAATCACAGGGAGAACTGAACAAGAAATCCGAAATTGGCTAAACCAGTGAAGTCCTTTGCAGTGAGAGGAGGGAAATCCCTGCAAAGCTTGTGAAGGACTCTGAGTCAGGGAAGTTATAGGGAAAAGAGGCTCCTTCCTCTCAAAATGTAACCCTCATGCACTTACGTCCCCACCACAACCTGGCCCCTTTATTCCTACATCCTGCACTGGTGTGCTGCACAGACGTAAGGTCTGTGCTCTCAGGCTTCCTCCCTCTGTGCCAGCAGCCTCTCAGCTCTGCTGCAAGGCCTGGGGCCCACACCATGGATTCTAAACAGCAGCTAGCCCAGCTATTTTGCTCCAGAAGAGAAAGCTGCTGTAGGTGCAAAAACATGAATCTCAAAATGATCTATGTTTTGTGTGAGGTCTCAAAAGTCTTAGCAGCAGCTCACTGATTGCAGGACGATTCAGTGACCAACCCCTTTACTCTCCCTCAAAACCCTTAAAGAAACAGGTTGTTTATGGAGTTGACTTGGGAGAAGGCAGAACTTCACTGTTGCCAGAGTGTTTACAGGATTTGAACAGACTGTTGGGGAGTGCCAGTGAATAGTTAGCCCTTTTTAAAATATATGCACTGGGTTGTTTTATATATATATATATATATTTATTTTAAAACAAACAAAAAAAAGTATTAAAATATCCTGATAAATAAAGTGTTTTTCACTCTCTGACATAAATCACAGCAGGATCCACTATGACCCACCTTCCAGAGTAATGGAAATAAAAGCAAAAATAAACAAATAGGACCTAATTAAAATTAATAGCTTTTGCACAACGAAGGAAACTATAAGCAAGGTGAAAAGACAGCCCTCAGATTGGGAGAAAATAATAGCAAATGAAGCAACTGACAAAGAATTAATCTCAAAAATATACAAGCAGTTCATGCAGCTCAGTTGCAGAAAAATAAATGACCCAATCAAAAAATGGGCCAAAGAACTAAACAGACATTTCTCCAAAGAAGACATACAGATGGCTAAAAAACACATGAAAAGATGCTCAACATCACTCATTATCAGAGAAATGCAAATCAAAACCACAATGAGGTACCATCTCGCGCCAGTCAGGATGGCTGCTATCCAAAAGTCTACAAGCAATAAATGCTGGAGAGGGTGTGGAGAAAAGGGAACCCTCTTACACTGTTGGTGGGAATGCAAACTAGTACAGCCACTATGGAGAACAGTGTGGAGATTCCTTAAAAACTGGAAATAGAACTGCCATATGACCCAGCAATTCCGCTCCTGGGCATACACACTGAGGAAACCAGAATTGAAAAAGACACGTGTACCCCAGTGTTCATCGCAGCACTGTTTATAATAGCCAGGGCATGGAAGCAACCTAGATGCCCATCAGCAGATGAATGGATAAGGAAGCTGTGGTACATATACACAATGGAATATTACTCAGCCATTAAAAAGAATGCATTGGAATCAGTTCTAATGAGATGGATAAAACTGGAGCCCATTATACAGAGTGAAGAAAGTCAGAAAGAAAAACACCAACACAGTATACTAACGCATATATATGGAATTTAGAAAGATAGTAACGATGACCCTATACGCAAGACAGCAAAAGAGACACAGATGTAAAGGACACACTGTTGGACTCTGGGAGAAGGCGAGGGTGGGATGATCTGAGAGAATAGCATTGAAACATGTATACTATCATATGTGAAATAGCTCGCCAGTCCAGGTTCAATGCATGAGACAGGGAGAGCTCAGGGCCGGTGCCCTGGGATGACCCTAAGGGATGGGATGGGGAGGGAGGTGGGACGGGGGTCAGGATGGGGGACACATGTACACCCATGGCTGATTCATGTCAAGGTATGGCAGAAACTACTACAATATTGTAAAGTAATTAGCCTCTAATTAAAATAAATAATTTTTTTTAAAAAGAAAGTGTTTTTATCAGCACTGTTTTCTATATTAGAGCTAATGGGCAGCCAGCTCTTGGCTAGAAAGCATCTACCCACAACTATGCTGGTACCTGGCTTCCAAAAAGGACAAAGGCAAACAGAAGTCACACATGAGGCAGGATATAATAGGGAAAGGCCCAAAGAGACCCTGGTGATTCTGCCACACTGAAATCATTCCTGTCTTGGTCTCTCCCCAAGGCAGACACATGATATGCATGGAGTGGAAAAAGATATTTCAGCACAGAATAAACGTTAGAGACCTTGCAGAAACCCAGGAGATGGATCAGCACCCTCGAAGGCTAATATCAGAAAAGCAGAGGCTTCTTCTTCTAATAATGTAATGAATGTTTATGGGGCTTCCCTGGTAGCTCAGCTGGTAAAGGATCTGCCTGCAATGCAGGAGACCTCAGTTCAGTTCCTGGGTGGGGAAGATCCCCTGGAGGAGGGCATGGCAACCTACTCCAGTATCCTTGCCTGGAGAATCCCCATGAACAGGGATGCCTGGTGGGGTACAATCTCTGAGGTTGCAAAGAGTCAGACTGAGTGACTAATCAGAGTACAGCACATTGCAAGCAAAGAGCACAGAGAACGGAACAAGGCCTCCGTCCTTGCGGGGGTGTCACGCCCTAGCAGGAAGAGTAAAACACGCTGTAATCAACCACCACTCAAATGGAGTGCACACAAAATCCAAGGGACATTGGACCACATGTGCCTCTGCCCTCCCTTCCCTCTGTCTTTCCAGATGCCCACATTGTGCCTGGAAGTCAAAGCCCACTGCAGTGTTCTGGTGTCAGCAGTGACTTATGGATCCCAGCAACTTGGACCTGTGGTCAAGCCCACCCTGCAGGCAGCTTTGATCCTTGCCTTCCAGCCATGCTGAAAGGTCTGCTCTGCTAAGGTCATATCTTGCCTTTGCCTCAGAGGCCTCCCCCAAACCTAGAGAACCCCACTATCTTCTGAGATCTTGCTCAAGCTCTCCTCTCCTTAAACCCTTCCTTGTCATCCACAGCTTGAGAGGATCCTCACTCCTTCCTGTGTTCTCTGTAGATCAGGCTTACTCTGTTAAAGAGCTCACTCACAACATACTATGGTGTGTTTTAGATTTTTCTCCCCCCGGTCTAGCTCCTCAAGCGAAGAAACCACATGCTATTCATTTCTCTACTTCTCTGGAGACCAACATGATTCTCACCATATTTTATGTCCCCAAAAAATCTTGATCTAACTAATAATATTTGTTTACAGTGTCATCCTTCAAGTCCTTTGAACCTATATTAGAGTCCCAGCCAGACCAGGTCATGGAACAAAGAAGACAAAGAAATCATCTTCTTCTTCTGTTGTACCCAACCATGGGCTTCTTGCTTTTCCCATTGCTCAAATCCATGACTCAAATTTAAGCCGTCTGTCGAGCTTGACTCAACCCAGCCCCACTGTGCGCACCAGGGCACTCTCCTGGGTGTTCCCGGCTCACGGTCTCCACACTGCTCTTCTAACAAACATGGCCATCCACTCTGCTCTGGTGCTCTCAGCACAGAGAACTATGTCCTGAAGGCCCACGCATGACGGGAAGAAAGACACACGAGCAAAGTACTAGGCTGCCGGCAGCGTGCCGCGGCAGTGCCCGGAACAAACCCACAAGGTTCACCTCAACTGCGGAGTCTCTCAGGCTTCTCCTTCAGTTTGCTTCAGAGCTTATCTAACGCTGGGCTCAGAAGCCCTGGCCAGAACCTCCTCCTTGACCAAACTTGAGTCAGGATCCTCTGAGCCCTCTTCTCGACTAGGCCTTGACCTTGGCCTGGTGAGCCACGGAATAGGGATGTTAACATCTTCTAGACTCTTCTTCTTCCATGAACTCCAGCAAGTTCTCACAGGGACAGTGAGTGGAATAGGAAGACCCCTGAGAAAGCTTGAATTTGCTAGGGAAGCACATCAAATCTGGAGCCCAAGAGTACAACAGAACCCTAAGAGCTGCGGGCAGGTAAGATGAGAAAGCAGCCCTACCCCTGAAGGATTGGTAGGAACAGTGCAGGGCCTGGCAGGCAGATGAAAGAAGGCTGAGAAATTCCAGGTGTCTGGGGCGTTGACGGTTACCATGGCAACCATAGACCACAACACAGCCAACATTTAACTGGATTTACATAACTCCCCCTGGCCCATAGACCTTCAAACTTAAAACTTCATTTCTGTGCTATGGACTGAATGTCCATGTCCTCCTCCAAGGGATCTTCCTGACCCACGGATGGAATCCAGGTCTCTGCATCTCCTGCATCGACAGGCAGATTCTTTACCACTGAGGCACCTGGGGAGCCTGGGTCTCTAAAGAAATAACTGAAAGCAAATGAGGTCATAAGTTGAGGCCCAGATTTGATAGTATCTGTGTTCTTGTAAGAAGAGACACCAGAGAGTTCTCACTCTTTATACACACACACACACACACACAGGAGACATAGCGAGAAGGTGGCCATCTGAAAGCCAGAAAAAGAGTGCTCACTAGAAACCAAATCAGCCCATCCTGACCTTGGATGTCCAGCCTCTAGAACTGTGAGAAATAAATGTCTGTTGCTCAAGTCATCCAGGTTGTGGTATTCTGTTGTAGCAGCTGAGACCTATAAAAGGGCAAGAGATTCCAGAGGATAAGAAACCAAGCAATCATCAAACTCAGATGACACTGCCGAGGAAAGAACCAATGAACTTAAAGCTAGGTAAAGAGAAACCATTCAAGCTAAAACATAAGAGGGCAGGGGCTGGGGTGGGGTTGAGGGGACAGAAGGAGCATCCAACAGCCACAGAAAGCCGGGCCTTAACTGAAATACACTGCTTGCTGTCACCTTTCCATGGGGAACCTCTCCACCACCCACCCACTGCAGTCTCACTAAAGCCCCCTCCCTTATGTTCTGAAGCCTCATCTTTCAACAAACATCCTGCAGGAACAAAACGCACATGGGGAGTAATCATGATTGCTTATGCTGTGACCTTGGGCAACCATCATAATAGTTCTCAGGTCTTTTCACTTTGTGACTCAACCTCGGGTGACTGTCCATCTCAAAAAAGGTTCAGATACAGTAGCTTTCCAGCGGTGACACAGCCAGCAACTGCCAGAGCTTTCCTTGATCTGGATACAGGCTAAATAAAATCTGAAACAATCAGAAACATTTAATGACAGATTTGTGGTGTGAGAGCAATAGGATTTAAGTAACTTTGATAAGAGCTGAAAATAGGGTTATGATAATTGTGCTGCTTGATGTATCCAAAATTTACCTGCTTACTCTGAATAGCTTTTCTGAGATATTAAAAGATAAAATTATGAACCATTAAACTATTTTTTTTTTGCTACAATTGGCCTTGATTACTGATATTTGACAGTTTTAAGAATTGACTACCCAGCCTTAAAATTAAATTGTCAGAGGAGGGTAAACGTGGAGAGTGGGGAAAACAACCCATATGATGGTGAGAGCTCACAAGGTGGAATTTTCAGAGCACCTTATACACCCTCAGAAACTAAACTAAAGTGATGATGAGATAACAGATTAGAGGTTCAAAACAAACTTCTCAAATTCTGTTTTGGTTGTGTCCACAAAACACCAAAATTTCGATTACCGGAAGAGTGAAGACCAGACACAGAGGTCAGGCGAGCTTTTGGGGATCGGGAGAGGCTTGGCCCACCCACACCTCCCCTGGAGAACCCCAGGACACACACCCACCAGGCCGCGCTAAGCAGCTGGGTCTTCAGAAACACACAGTTGTTTGAACAGGAAGCAGAGAGGCAAACTGGTAACCAAGAAAGTAAACTCATAAAGCTTTCAGTTCACTGTAATTGTTTTTAGCCTCGATTTCCTTTCTCTGGACCCCTCCTCTCCTCCCTTGTGGGTTATTAAACAGTTGCCTGTATTGAATTCAATTCAGCCAATATTGACTTCATGCACCCTTGCTGTCTGAGATGCAACGTGGCTCTCTACACGTCACACTGAGAAGAGACGACTCTGGTCATGCACTATCCTGCACACGCACAGAACCCCAGTCCTCGTGCCCACACACACAGATAACGAAGACCATGTGCTTACAGCTACACACGGTCACACACACGCAGCTTCCAGTCACAACGGGCGCCCAGCACAGCTGCCCCACAGTGCCTGCTGAGAAGAGCCACAACCACACCAGTCCTGGAGCCCAGAGGGCACAGGTATGGAAACACTACTCGTCCTCCCCTCCCTTGCTCACAGTCTCATACCCTGTCACATATTGGGGTCTCTCAAAAATGGCCCACACAAAGTATCCCATGCCAATGCTAGAATTAGATAATAATTATTAACTGCAAAAATAACTCCCTAGGTGCACACACAAGCTCGAAATGGTCACAGACCACAAAAGACCTACTTGTCCCACAGAGGACTGCACATGCACACACACACAGCAGACAGAAATCCTCACATCCACATGCACACACACAGATTGGGCGGGGGGAGGCTCACAGTTGCTCATTCAGCAAATGTGTTTTAACTGCCTGCAATGTGATCTTGGCTAGGGCCACATCAGGGCACATACCACACAAATGCTGGCAACGACACTCATGACACCTCAAGTCAGAGGAGCACTCAGGTTGCCTCCAGGGTTCTAGCTCTGCAACCGTCCCTGGGGGTGTAGGGCAAGTAAAATCAGAGCAGTCTCCAGGGAAGGGGCAGACACAGAACTTCACTCTCTCCCAGACAGCATGACTCAGCTGGGCACCACCCAAAAAGGGCACTGAGACATTCCTAGGGGCAACCATGATGGCTGGACATGTCCCAACACAAATAAAGAGTGCTTATTGCATGTGGTTGAAAAGAGAATTTGGCAAAAGCCACTTAATGTAGGGATTAAGACCCCGGGGCAAGCTGCCTTCTACAGACCACAGCCAGATCCTCACGGTTTCCACTGTACAAAGCGGGACAAAAGTAGAGGAACATGACTAAGGGCGGGACTCCCTAGCCACCTCCAGATTGCCATCTCACATTCCCTCAGCATCTCTTCCTGAGAAATGCGTGTTCCACACCTCAGGTGCCCTGCTACCCAGCCCGAAGCACCCAGGGACTCTGCCAAGCAGACAGCAAGGCTCAGCATGCCATGGTACTCACAGAGCACAGCACCACAAAGACAAATAAGCCTGCAACTTTTAGCCACCGCACACAGCACCTGCAAGAGAAAAGACAGGTCCCAGATCATGCTGATGGCAGTCCTATTTGCATGCACCCACAAAGGTCAAACCTCAGATGTCTGCCGAAGCCTTGACTAATGTCCATCTCAAAGCCATGTGTGGAATTCTTTCTATAACATTATGAAGGAGGATACTGCTGAGAATACCAATGACCTGTTGTAAACATACAGCTTCTTGAGAAGCAGTTCAGAGGAGGTTACAGGAGGAAACAAAGTTAAACCTGAATGTCTGAACACATCTTCTTGTCAGAGATGCTAAAGTTCAAGATTTGGGCCTCTTTACTAGCTTTTTAAAGGCTCTGGTTTCCTGGAAACAAGCTTTATCTTGGCTCTCAGATTCATATTTATCAATTATTTTCCCTTAAGTTTTCTGGAAGGTAAGAACATGGATTTGATCATTGAATAAACATTGACTGAGACATAACCAAACAATTCAAGAAAGAATTTGCAGTGTTATAACTGGTTGTACCAGCAGAATCCTTTAAGAATTCCTTAGGAGATAATTTAGCAGACAATCCAGCCCTCTGTGGACCCCTGATAGTCATCATTACACACTTCTCCATTGTGACTCTCAGACCTTTGGGCAAATATGGTCCTGGCAGCCACTCCAGGCTTATCTCTGCTCCTTTCACCTCCTCAGGGCCCACCAGATCCCATCTCCTGAAGACGCTATCACTGCCCAGTTGCTGGAGGCTGCTCTCCCCTGGCTGCTTCTTCAGGGCAGGCACTGGGATATTTGTGCTCAGCTCCTGCCAAAGATAGGGTGCTGGTATACAGCTTGTGCTTGATACATGTTTGTAGAATGAAGTAAGAAAGTCTATATTGGGACATCTTTTTCAAAATCTTTCTGATCCTTTCAAAATGGCAAAACCTTGTTTTGCATTCTTTTAGATTTAACGAATTTGATGAATAATCATAGCATACTTCCAAATTATGATCAATAGTTCCTATTCAAATGGGAATAAAAAAATATTTCTTTTTAAAGCGTGAAGCATTAATTGAACTACCCTAAACACAGATGTCTTTCTGCATAACTGACACATACAGCAGAGCTAACCATCCAAAATAGCTTTTACAAGTTTCAACAATAATGTGTAGTATTTTCTAGACATGTTAAAAAGAATGTCACTAAATCTTTCAGTCAAGCGGAAAGTTTGAGGCAGCTACTCTATGAATCATAAAAGATAAAACAACTACTGAATGTAAAGGCTTAAATGTACTTGATCCTATTTTCCACGCCACAGGATATTTGAAGAACCTCGCATCCTCTGGAGTTGTGAGCTAGCATGCTACAGAAGGGTGTTCACGGTATCAGGGCTTACCACCATGGTGAGCGACGGGGACCAGGTACCTGTTCACATGCTTTCACATAATTCCAACAATTTTATAGCAGATTAAACTGGCTGAATATTTACCATGCCTATAGCTAAGACCAGCCATGGTACAGAAACTACACATGGCTAGGAGTGAAGCCATTAGGTGTCTTTTCAGGGGGCTCTGAAGAGCTCCTGGTCCTTTCTGTCTGTGCAGAAGAATGCAGCGAGAGACAAAGTAACAGACAGAAGTGATTTATTAGAACAGGACACTTGTGAGGCTTATAAGTGAGTGAGTGAGACAGTGTCACAGCCTGAGAACTCAGTTCTATAATCAAAGGTAAAGTGGGGAAGGGGAGAAGACACCTTTGTCTGTCTTGAGTAAATGCAAGCTTCCACCATCCTCCTCCAGGTTGAGCAGGGGAGTTTTTCTTGTCCCTATATGATCAAGCTAGGTTCACAAATCATTAATTTTTTATGTGTGCAGAGAGCACGTTATTGAGCTCACTAGGCAGGATTGTGTCTCATGCCACCACTGTTTTATTGTTTTGAGACATGTCTTGTGCTTCTGTTGCATGGCCTGTTGCTAAAAATGTCTGCTAGGTTTTAGTTTTGTGGTTAAGCAAACATGCTTTCTTGAGTAATCATTAAAGTACAAGAGTCTCTCACACTTTTTCCATTACATTCCCCAAGTGGGATTTAATTACCTACATTGTCCCTTCACTCTATCCCTATCAGGAGGCATGGTAGAAAAGACATCTCCATGGTCAAGCATTGGTGGGGGACCTGGGGTCTCATTCCTGCCCCTACCCCTTTGCTTCTCTCAAAAACCTGCATGAAAGTGAAAGTGAAAGACACTCAGTCGTGTCCGACTCTTTGTGACCCCATGGACTATACAGTCCATGGAATTCTCCAGGCAAGAATACTGGAGTGGGTAGCCTTTCCCTTCTCCAGGGTATCTTCTCAACCCAGGGATCGAACCCAGGTCTCCCACATTGTGGGTGGATTCTTTACCAGCTGAGCCACATGGGAAGCCCATGCATGACATCAGGCAAAATCCTTACTCTCTGAGGTACCTTCCTTTATCTACTTCTTAGGATTGCCTGTCACATCAACAGGACAACTGAGAGTGGGCCTTTCTGGCTAAAGACCGATACACTTTGGGATGCAGGCAGGTACACTTTGAATCAGCCCTTCAAACAGCTTCAGAAAAGATGGGCCCCCTTATGTAGAGAAATAATAACACTAATATTTGATAGCTTCATGGTGTCCTCTCACCTATCCATGGGTTTTCGCATAGACCATCCTAGTGGAAGCCACACTGTGAGCAAAGGGAATGCCAGGCAACAAGGAGATAGTTGCATGGACATGTCTGGCCCCTGCTGGTTCCTCAGCTGCCTCTGAGCAGATACAGAATGGGGACCTTGGCAGTCCTGGTCCACAAGCCTTATTCTGTTCCTAAACAAGCCACTTTCAAGTATATGGTTCTCAACAGAACACTTCTTTCAGGTGAATGCTCACGCAGAAGCCCCAGCACACAAAGCAGAGAGAGCACTCCTCCTCTGACCCATGCGGGTGGTCCTGCAAAAAGCCTTCACATCCCCCGGGCATGTGCACGCTTTGCCCTCCTATATACGCATGGAGGGCTTGGCCCCTCTCGGACCCACCCAATCCCGTGCCCCTTGGGAGGAAATTAACAAGATGGCACCAGTCTCTCATCCCATGCTCTCATGCCCTCTCACCCCACGTTCTGTAAACAGTGACTTTGCATGGTTACGTAACAGCTGAGACCACTTAGAGCACTGCACATGTGCCTCACGAGGTACTCGCTTGGCCACGGGCTTCTTTTGCTCTGGAAATATATGTAAGCTTCACCTGGAAAAGCCCTGGAGGGTTGTGTGCAGCTATGTTATGTCTGCTGCTGTGGCTGCTGTGCCAGCCAGGAGACGCCTTTCCTGCAGCTCTTCACATTTTCTTCCAGCCCCTTAGCTCATGCCTTGCCTACCATGGGTTCAGTAAACAGTACACACAGGGAGATTCAGCAAGATGATTGGCATCACAAACAGGATCAGCGAGACACCCCAAAAACACTCCACTGCACGTGCAGAAACTTTAGTCACTAATTATCAATGGTAATATCAGCTTCTGGAACACCACAGGGACTATTCCCATCCGCAAACCCTCATGGGCGTGAAGACCCCAGTCACACAACAGAAAGGAGTATGGGATGTTAGTCACTAAGGTCTGTAATCGGGTTTTCCTGCATCCTTAAAAGTTCCACACTGGTTCAAATGTGCTCTTATCTGTCTTCCAAGGCCTGAAGGAAAAGCAGACTACTTTCCAGGAAAGTGCCACCCAGCCTTCTTCCTCAGCTCCACCCTGTCCTTGGGGAGGATGTCCTGAGGGCAAGACCCACATCCCTGCCCCAGCCCAGTCCCAGAGCACGTGCTGTGTGACCACCACCCCGTGCCGGCCGGGGCGCTCCAAGTCTTCCTACCTCAGTTCGGCAAGACGGAACCTGAAGCGAGCACTGTCCAGAAGCTCCCCCTTCTCTAAGGAGGCGGATTCAGAGGAACCTGCCAATTCTCTGCTTAGCAGGCATCTTCTCTCCCACTCAGCTGAGCTGTCCTCCCAAGATTCTTCACCAGTAATGAACTCTGGGTGGCAAATGGGCATGCACCATGACCTGGAAATTGAGGCTTTGTGGTTATTTTCACAGCATCTCCAAAACAGTTCATCTAAAAGGTGAGCATAAAATGTGAAATCAACCCTGGGTTTTAAAAGGACCATAAACACTGTAATACTGTCAAACTGGTAGGAATAGATCTTTCTTGACATCACAGACCCTTGACTTCAGGGAAATCTTCTGGGGTCACACAGTCTTCAAGATAAACTGTGGCCCTTCAAGAAACATCAGCTTGTTCTGAGTTTGGAATTTTCCAGTAAACCTTTTTCTGGCTCAGACCAACTCCAGTACATTTCAGTTTTTGCTTTCTCTTTGTGCTGCAGTTCTCAATACCTGGTTCTATTATACTCATCCTGAAGCACAATGAGTGATATAAGCCTTCCCTCCTCTGTACTAGGTATCTTTGTGTAATGGACCTGTAGAGAAGATTGTCTATTTGTTTTCCCGCCCAACATCTACACGAACAGGAATGAGGAACATCAGTACTGGATTAGATGGACCCAAGAACAAGACCTCTATCTAGAAGGATGGATCAAGGGGTCTTATAAATTTTTGTCAAAATTACATCTGGATGCATTTGTTTACTTTTATTGAATCCTTGAGCTTCTGAACAACTCCTTCAGTACAGATTCTCAGCCAGCACTTGTCTCTAGTAAGGCTGCTCCAAAGCCCAGAATTTCCCTGTATTGCATGGAATACTTGTGGGATGACAATATTGACACAAAGCCACAATCTGTTATGTTATGCCTCTCGAACAGTTAGCTCAATTGGGCATTGTGATTCTCCTGAACCCTTATCACTGCTTTAGGACTTGTTCACAACAAGAAAAAAAGTTTTATTTATAAGGAGAAGCTCAAAGATGCAAACTAGGCTATGTGAAACCAATATGTAATATCCATGTTCTGCTTCTGAACTGTGATGTGAGACAGCCCTCAGCATCCCAAGGCCTTTGTGTTCCAGTCGGTTCAGTTCAGTTCAGTCGCTCAGTCATGTCCGACTCTTTGCAACCCCATGAATCGCAGCACGCCATGCCTCCCTGTCCATCACCAACTCCCAGAGATTACCCAAACTCATGTCCATCAAGTCGGTGACGCCATCCAGCCATCTCATCCTCTGTCGTCCCCTTCTCCTCCTGCCCCCAATCCCTCCCAGCATCAGGGTCTTTTCCAACGAGTAAACTCTTCGCATGAGGTGGCCAAAGTATTGGAGTTTCAGCTTCAACATCAGTCCTTCCAATGAACATCCAGGACTGACCTCCTTTAGGATGGACTGGTTGGATCTCCTTGCAGTCCAAGGGACTCTCAAGAGTCTTCTCCAACACCACAGTTCTAAAGCATCAATTCTTCGGTGCTCAGCTTTCTTCACAGTCCAACTCTCACATCCATACATGACTACTGGAAAAACCATAGCCTTGACTAGACGGACCTTTGTTGACAAAGTAATGTCTCTGCTTTTTAATGTGCTGTCTAGGTTGGTCATAACTTTCCTTCCAAGGAGTAAGCGACTTTTAATTTCATGGCTGCAGTCACCATCTGCAGTGATTTTGGAGCTCAAAAAAATAAAGTCTGACACTATTTTCACTGTTTCCCCATCTATTTCCCATGAAGTGATGGGACCAGATGCCATGATCTTAGTTTTCTGAATGTTGAGCTTTAAGCCAACTTTTTCACTCTCCTCTTTCACTTTCATCAAGAGACTTTTTAGTTCTTTTCACTTCTGCCATAAGGGTGGCGTCATCTGCATATCTGAGGTTACTGATATTTCTCCCAGCAATCTCAATTCCAGCTTGGGCTTCTTCCAGCCCAGCGTTTCTCATGATGTACTCTGCATATAAGTTAAATAAGCAGGGTGACAATACACAGCCTTGACGTACTCCTTTTCCTATTTGGAACCAGTCTGTTGTTCCATGTCCAGTTCTAACTGTTGCTTCCTGACCTGCATACAGGTTTCTCAAGAGGCAGGTCAGGTGGTCTGGTATGCCCATCTCTTTCAGAATTTTCCACAGTTTATTGTGATCCACACAGTCAAAGGCTTTGGCATAGTCAGTAAAGCAGAAATAGATGTTTTTCTGGAAGTCTCTTGTTTTTTCGATGATCCAGCGGATGTTGGCAATTTGATCTCTGGTTCCTCTGCCTTTTCTAAAACCAGCTTGAAGATCTGGAAGGTCACGGTTCACGTATTGCTGAAGCCTGGCTTGGAGAATTTTGAGCATTACTTTACTAGCGTGTGAGATGAGTGCAATCGTGTGGTAGTTTGAAATTCTTTGGGATTGCCTTTCTTTGGGATTGGAATGAAAACTGACCTTTTCCAGTCCTGTGGCCACTGCTGAGTTTTCCAAATTTGCTGGCATATTGAGTGCAGCACTTTCACAGCATCATCTTTGAGCATTTGAAATAGCTCAACTGGAATTCCATCACCTCCACTAGCTTTGTTCGTACTGATGCTTTCTAAGGCCCACTTGACTTCACATTCCAGGATGTCTGGCTCTAGGTGAGTGATCATACCATTGTGATTATCTGGGTCGTGAACCAAGCTCAGGATAAAAGGTTTCATGTTCTTGAGTTCTTGGTTTTCTAGAGAATCATGAGTTGAAAATGTCTCAGGCCTTAACAGTTTATCAAGTAACTCAAAGGAAAGCATTAAAGGGAATAGATGGGTGAAGTGTTCATTTTCAAAGTTACTCATTAGGAGAGATGAGAGTTGTTATCTCCCTGGTGGGAGAGGCCTTGCTAGGTGCTGGGATGGGATGAAGAGGACTCAGGCTGGCAGGCATAACCACAGATAACACAAGGACAAGTTCCAAAGTCAGGACATGCATTTGGTGTTTGAGAGCAAAGAAGAAGGAGCATTGACTCTTGAATGAGTTATGGAGGAACCAAGGTTTTACAAAGGAGGTGACATTTGAGCCCCCTTAAACTTGAGTGGGCCTGACCTGGAGAACCAAGGAGGAGAGGAGTTCCCTCTCGTAAAATGGACTCAGTGGGAACTTTTTCAGGGAAACACAACTTGTCATCAAGAGTTTCCTGGAAGAAGCCAGACTGGCTCTGCTTTGGAAGGTGACAATCAAGATTCCTATACCCTATCAAATTCCTGTGAACTTGAGTCTTTGGACAGTGAGACCAGGAACCCACATGGCATATGAGCACCCTCAAATTCTGATGCAGCCTACATGGTGAAGGCCCCCAAACAGTTACAGACAGAGCTAGGGAGAAGGTGGGAAGTTCCTCAGAGGCTGTGGGAGGGAAGCTGAGTGCAAGGGTCAGTGGGCAGGAAAAGAAGGTCCAGGACAATGTCCCAAGATTGTAATGTGTGAGCAATCGGAGAACACCAATGAGGTGACCCAGGTTTCTGGAAGTTTGCCTGCAGAAGGAAGAGGAGATGAATTGGAGGACTGCATTAGGGTTCACCCTAAGGGAGACAGTCTGTAATTCATCCTACAGAGCAGCTCTGCTTATTGGTTTCAGAACCAGGCAGGTTTATCCTCAAATGGAACTTATAAGAAGTAGAGTTTTCTTTCAAATCATACACTTACAACTTTGTAATTATTGACATTTGAGTTAGATAATTCTTTATTGTGGGGAGGTGTTCTGTGCATTGCAGTATGTTTATCAACATTGCTGCCCTCTGCCATAAATGCTAGCAGTACTGCTTCCCCATTTGTGACACAAAACTGTCTATAGATAGTGTCAACCTCAACTCCAGTGGAGAAGCCCTGACCTCTCAAGACAGCCTCTCAGAGCTGTGTCCATGCATGAGTGTGTGCATGTGCTGTGCAGTCATAGACAGCCTCTCAGAGCTGTGTGCATGCATGAGTGTGTACACGTGCTGTGCAGTCATAGACAGCCTCTCAGAGCTGTGTGCATGCACGCGTGTGTGCATGTGCTGTGCAGTCATAGACAGCCTGTCACAGCTGTGTGCACGCATGCGTGTGTACATGTGCTGTGCAGTCATAGACAGCCTCTCAGAGCTGTGTGCATGCATGCGTGTGTGCATGTGCTGTGCAGTCATAGACAGCCTCTCAGAGCTCTGTGCACGCATGCGTGTGTACATGTGCTGTGCAGTCATAGACAGCCTCTCAGAGCTCTGTGCACGCACGCGTGTGTACATGTGCTGTGCAGTCATTGACAGCCTGTCAGAGTTGTGTCCACGCATGAGCGTGTACATGTGCTGTGCAGTCATAGACAGCCTCTCAGAGCTGTGTGCATGCACGCGTGTGTACATGTGCTATGCAGTCATAGACAGCCTCTCAGAGCTGTGTGCATGCACGCGTGTGTACATGTGCTGTGCAGTCATAGACAGCCTCTCAGAGCTGTGTGCACGCATGCGTGTGTGCATGTGCTGTGCAGTCATAGACAGCCTGTCAGAGCTGTGTGCACGCATGAGTGTGTACATGTGCTGTGCAGTCATAGACAGCCTCTCAGAGCTCTGTGCACGCATCAGTTTGTGCATGTGCTGTGCAGTCATAGACAGCCTCTCAGAGCTCTGTGCACGCATCAGTTTGTGCATGTGCTGTGCAGTCATAGACAGCCTCTCAGAGCTGTGTGCATGCACGCGTGTGTACATGTGCTGTGCAGTCATAGACAGCCTCTCAGAGCTGTGTGCATGCATGCATGTGTACATGTGCTGTGCAGTCATAGACAGCCTCTCAGAGCTGTGTGCATGCACGCGTGTGTACATGTGCTGTGCAGTCATAGACAGCCTGTCAGAGCTGTGTGCATGCACGCATGTGTACATGTGCTGTGCAGTCATAGACAGCCTGTCAGAGCTCTGTGCACGCATGCGTGTGTACATGTGCTGTGCAGTCATAGACAGCCTGTCAGAGCTGTGTGCATGCACGCGTGTGTGCATGTGCTGTGCAGTCATAGACAGCCTGTCAGAGCTGTGTGCACGCACGCGTGTGTGCATGTGCTGTGCAGTCATAGACAGCTTGTCAGAGCTTTGTGCACCATGAGTGTGTACATGTGCTGTGCAGTTATGGCAAGGTTATGATCAAGGTTATTTGGAAATTCATAAGGCACAGAATACAACCACTAGAATCATGGACACACATTGAATTGACAAGGATCTAGCAGAGGTCAAACATGTCAGGTAAAATTTCATCTTATTCTCCAGCATAAGTGTAATGCTCAGAGATTTCTTAATTTTATAAGAAAGAAAGCAAGGAAGAAAAAAAAAAAAACCTCACCCTTTTTCTTGTGAGAAATTCCTCAGCAAAGGAGTGCTTTCTGTAAAGCAGGGGTCTTTAGACCTGGAGCTGAAGACCTGGGAGAAAGGAGGGTGAGACCTGAAAGACACAGTGAAGGAAGGGTCATTAACAAAAACTGAAGGATGTGTTCACTGGTGGTTACAGCTAGATCCAAGAATGTGTCCCAAGAATCAGTGGTAAACTTCACGTGTTATGTTTGAATTGTAAAAAGTTGGAGTTTAAGAAAATTAGAGACAATTTTCCACCCTCGGCTAAACCACACTAGAGAAGCAAACAGAAATTCACACAGACTAGATGCTGTGGAGTCAATACTTTTAGGCTCACTTTAGCATGATAATAGAGTCCAGTCATGCTTGCCATTCCACGCAGTTTTTCCTCACAAAAGCCATGTTGCCAAGGGTTCCCAGTGCATTTGCCAAAACTGCTTACCCAAGTTGACCAATTCTGCCAGAGTATATGGTCGATATGTCATGAATCAGTCACATTGGGGGCCCCTTGAGGAGGCCCCTGTGGGTCACAGCAGTGTGCATATACGTGAGCTCCACTTAGAAAGCAGTGACATACTAGTGCGGGGTCATGGCTGTGTCATTAAGTCAGGCACAAGAGGAGAGAATATAGCATGTCTCTGGCTACGGCTGCTGCACCAACCAGGAGAGAATACTGCTGTGCTTCACTTTCTGCTGCATAATGGCTCTCACTGCCAAGCAGGAACCCAAGGTCTCATATAACGTTCATCACCTCTGTCACTTACTGCCTCTCAGAGATGCTGGGTTCTTCAGACCCACAGGGTTCTTGCTCTAATGCCAACATACACTGCTCTAGTTCTTCCATGTGTCTTTGCACATTGCACACTGGTGCGGCATTGCATAGGGCACAGTTCATATTCGCCTTCAGGGCAGCAGGAAAATCCACCTCATGGTGCCAGTGACGGTCCATGCCGCTTTGTTCAGCAAACGGGAGTTCAACCACACACTCAGGCAGAGTTGGTCGATTTGAGTAAACAGTTTTGGCAAATGCACTGGGAACCCTTGGCAACATGGCTCTGTGACTTTGGGACACAGGGATGGGCCCAACATCTGTGGGCATTTTGTGGGTCCTTATTGAGAGAAGTAGAGGGATGGCATGCGAGATGCCATTTTGAAAGTCTGAAGACCCCGAAAGGAGGCCTGAGCTGGCAGGGGTCCCATCCAGTTTATGGGGATGCAAAAGTGGACTGGTTTGTGCAGAGGTATACTGTAAAGACTGTGTCTTATGTAGAACAGTGTACTGTAAAGGCTGTGTCCTGTGACGTAGGTTTAGTAGGACAGTGTGCTGTAAAGGCTGTGTCCTGTGATGTGCTACTATCCTTGGACTCTTGCAGATTTAGAACAGTGTGAAAGTATTTGGAACCTTTGGGTGGGCTGTGAATGCCACAAAAATCCCCTCCTTGAAGGAGCTGGTGCAGCACCTGTGGGGGGTTTTATGTGTCCTTAATAAAATGCCGCAGGAGTGGAGTTGCCCCTGTAGAGGTTTTCCTGCAATTTCAAAGGACAGATGGTGGACTGGACTTGGCTGTGTAAAATAAAGGTGCTCCACATGTGGTGATAGGCTTTTCTAGCCCTATGAGGGCAAGGACTACCACATGAGTTCCAGGTGATACCTGGAGTTGGGTTTTGTTTTGTATTGGGGGTGTAACTGATTGTCGTTGTAGTTACTGCTGTAGCAAGATGTAAATCCAAGGGTCAGTGTTGTTCGCCAAGGGAACATCGCAGAAGATGGACTGCACATAGAGTGTGAGGCAAGATCAAATTGGCCAAGATGGCATGTTCAGGCTTTTGTCCCATGTTTTGTAAATAATGACTATGCTGACTCATTGGAAAAGACCCTGCTGCTGGGAAAGACTGAGGGCAGGAGAAGGGGACGACAGAGGATGAGATGGTTGGATGGCATCACAGACTCGATGGACATGGGTTTGGGTGGATTCCGGGAGTTGGTGATGGACAGGGAGGCCTGGCGTGTTGCAGTTCATGGGGTCGCAAAGAGTCAGACACGACTGAGCGGCTGAACTGAACTGAACTGAACTGACTATGTAACAGTTGAGATTGTTTATGTACCTCACATCATGAGGTACTCACTTGGTCACAGTTTGCATGCGATACACATATACATGAGCTCCACCTAGAAAATAGTGGATATTACTGCTGCGACAAGGCTATGTCCATAGAGTCAGCGATAAGAAGAGAAAATACAGAGTATCTGCTGCTATGGCTGCTACACCAGCCACGAGAGAATGCTACTATGGCTGCTATGTCAGCCAGGAGAAAATAAATGGGTCTGCAGTTCCTACCACTCCTCGAGTCTTTTTCCAGCCTCTTACCTTATGCCTTGCCTACCCTGGGTTCAGCAAACAGTGCAAACAGTGTGAACAGCAAAGGCAACTGGCATCATGAACAGGATCAGCAATACAGCTATTTTATACTCTGAAAATTCTATCTCCTAAGATCACAATATTTAATTAAAATATCCTAATATTTTCCCCTGAAAGATCAAGCAGCAAAAGTCAAGCTAATAGAGTCATAATGAAATGATAACCAGGACAGCAGCAAGGGGCCTCCCAAGGGAGAAGCCACAGCTGGGGCAAAGCAAATGTGCACACTGCATGGGACCTCCTTCTTCTGTGCTTCCACCTGTCCATGAGCTGGCCATCCAAATTAGAAGCTTCTAGGAGGGAAATAAAGTCACAGGAGCAATAGAGGCCCCTACCTGGCATATATGGTCACCTTCATTAAAGGACATGCGATGTTTAAAAGCAGCCAACTTTTTTTGAAAAGTTGTGAAAATCATTTTCATTCCCAATTTTTGGGAATATGTCATTTTATACACTAGAACATTGCCTTTCCCGAAAGGGCTCGGGCCATATGGAGCCACTGTGGATGCTATTAGAGAGAACAGCATTGAAACATGTATATTATCAAGGGTGAAACAGATCACCAGCCCAGGTTGGATGCATGAGACAAATGCTCGGGGCTGGTGCACTCGGAAGACCCAGAGGGATCGGGCTGGAGAGGGAAGTGGGAGGGGGGATCGGGTTGGGGAATACATGTAAATCCATGGCTGGTTCATGTCAATGTATGGCAAAAACCACTACAATATTGTAAAGTAATTAGCCTCCAACTAATAAAAATAAATGGAAAAAAAAAAAAAACATCACAAATGCAGAGCAAACCAAAGAAAAATATTTCCATCCATTTTCTGTTTCTCATTTAAGCATGTACCAGTGACACAGACAAAAGACTGGTCTCACAGATGAGTGAAATCCTGACCTGCATCTAAAAACACCCATCATATCACACTGAAGTCAGGAAACAAGTTTGTCTAGAGCCAGTGAGTATCCTTCGAGCGCCACCTCCAGGCAGGCCTGAGCACTTCCAGTGGGGAACATAAATGACTATGGACTTCAGGGGTTTTGACAGCCAGTGGAGGAGAGTGTGGCAGGGAATGAGGTATAAATGCCTTAACTAGCCCAGGTTAGAGTAGAGAAACAGAAGATGAATTCTATCTGAGAGATTTAATAGCTAGATGCAGTTCAGACTGACTTCAACAATTATTTGGGCTTTTTAAATTTTCATCTCTCATAACAGTAAATCCAGAAGGGCCTCAGGTGCATCTAGCTAAATGCCTCCATGAATCAACTAATATTTAAGTGTTTTCCTGTCACTGTCTGGGTTGGTATTTTACACACCATTTTCAGAAGAACTAACTGCTACAGTGACCTCACTCATTATTTTTTAACCAACATGAGCCTAAATTTTCTCAGCTGTGTAATGTAAATTAAAAAGAAAAAACTCAGTTTTGTTGCATTAAATAAGGAGATGTAAATACAAAGCATAAAGACAGAGTTTGGCTATTGATTCAATGATTTCAACTATACTGTGATCTCCTTATGAATAGCTGCCACGTTCAATCTTGTTTTATCTCATACCTTAAAATGGTACCCAGGTCAATGCAGATTCTTAACAAATACTTAATAATGAATGAGTTAAACCTCAGCAATCATAGCTTATTTGCATAAAATTGACTTTTGACTCAAAACAGTTTTCTAAACCATTAAACCAGTGATGTGCTTAGAATCAACACTGGCCCTCTGAAGAGGGGAGAGAGCTCAGGACAGCAGAGGTGCTATTGCTCTTCAAAAATCACAGCCTACATTATTGCCCTGAAGGAGGAAAATGAGAAACGGGGAAAGGCAAAAGTACATTTTATCTTCTCTGAAGTGGCCGTGTCCAGTTGATTTCATTATTTAACATTTCTGCTACATTTTGTGTACACAAAGTATTTGATAATCATATTATAGTGGTTTCTAGGCTTTTTAATATTTAGTTATGTCTATAAACAGCCAAAAATAAAGAGTTTCACTAAGAAATTGCCCAAAGAGACCTAAAGCCACTCCAAATTTCAACTTAATTTGACACTGTCCAGATATTATTTTCCATTGTTGTCTGCAAAGAGGGGAAACAGAGAGGTCTTCACAGGATCCCTGACCTGCTGACCTGGAAGACACACATCTCACAAGCTACATGTAGAGAACATTCAAGATTGCCCAAGAAACATGTTCCAGAGCCTGGAAATAAAAATGGCAGTCCACAGAACTGAAAGGCAGACATTTTCTTTGGGACTTAATTAATATAGAAAATAATAGTAAGATCTATATCATTCCTGATCTTTTAATCCTTCTGAAGAAAAGAAATCACAACAGTAATTCTCTAACTTCACATCTAAGCCAGGGTAAAATTCACAAATTCCAACAGTATGTATTTTCCCCCATGTCTCAACAACTCTATAAATACATTTGCAAAATTCATATGTGCCTCTAACTTTCTAAGGGGGCAATACTTATTTCTAATAATGTGGAAATTACAGAAGAGGCTAGCAAATAAAACTATATGCAATTCTATAATTCATAGACACCAGCTGTTAACATTTAAAGAACTTTCCCTCAGTCTTTTTTTCTATATACAAGTGAATATTTTTAAGTCAGGCTCAATTATATACGTGTATGGACATACATTTACATATATAAATTGTTTTGTCCTCCGATTGTTCAACTTAGCCATGTCATTAGCATTTACTGTTATATAAACCTTTACATTATATAAACCTTTACAATGTAATTTTAATGTTGGCATCACATTCCATCACATGGATCACCACATTAAACTTGACCATCCATCTGTTGTTGGAAATTTAGAGAATTTCTAGGTTTTTACTAAGGTAAGTAACAAAAGTTGTAAGATTCCTGATAGAAAAGTCTATTTATGCATCTAGTAGTTCCTTAGGACAGAGGCCTCAAAGTGGAACCACTGGGCTAAGAGTCGTCTTGTGCCTATGGCCTACAGAGAGCCTACCCCCATTACTGTGTTTTTTGAAGGGAGGCTGTCCCTGTAGCCCTGGGTATTAGCCACATATTAGCTCCTCAAGCAGCAAATTGTAAACAGCCAGAACTGACTTAGGTCCACCATTGTCAAAAACTACACTATCGTGATTATTAACAGGACTCACATGGGAGGGCAAGATGGGTACAATGGGTTGGCCACACTTCCCAGCCTTCCCATGTCAACAGCTTCTTTAGCTCCAGACTCCTTAGTTCTTTCTAGATCCAAACATTTGACAGTCCTATAATATTTATATATTTTATTGAGAAAAAAAAAAGGATCTAAGGATGCTGAAAATATGAAGTACCTAGTATATTAACACTTCTGAGAGGGTTTACATTTCTAAAGACTAGAGAAGAGACAAAGGACACTCTGAGGAGGTGGTGATTTGTGTTATCAGTGGAGGAGGAAGAGGTTTGTTTTCAGAGTTTTATTTATTTAATTTTATTTTTTGTGGGTGGTTGTGATGGGTGTTTTTTGCTTTGCACAGGCTTTCTCTAGCTGCAGTGAGCAGAGGCTACTCTTCATTGCCGTGTGCAGCCTTCTCATTGCAGGGGCTTCGTTTGTTGGGAGCACAGGCTGTAGTTTCGACATTGGGGCTCAGTAGTTGTGGTTCATGGACCCTAGAGCCTGCAGGCTTCCATAGTTGTGGCACAAATACTCAGCTGACCTAAGGCATGTGGAATCTTCCCAGACCAGGGATTGAACCCATGTTCCCTGCCTTGGCAGGCTGATTCTTATCCCCTGCACCACCAGGGAAATAACCTCTCAGTCTTTCTTGAGCCCTATGTAGGACTCCATCAATGTACACACAGTAGTCAACTCTGCTTGGCAAGGGACTCAGAGCCAGTAGCACAGAGTGCAAAATGCTATCACTGACTTTCTCTATCTATCTGTTATCCTTTATTTCTTCTAGGTCCTTGTTAGATGTGTTAAATGATTCTTGCATTTTCTCTGTTCTGTTTTTGCGATTTCGGATCATCTTTACCATCATTACTCTGAGTTCTTTTTCAGGTAGCTTGCCTATTTCCCCTTTCCTTATTTGGCCTTGTAGGCCTACACCTGCACAATATTTCTCTGTCTTTTCATTTTGTCTAACTTACTGGGTTTAAGGTCTCCTTCCCCCAGGCAATAGGCTCATAATTCTTCTCACTTTTGGTCTCTGCAACCTGTGAGTGAGGTTGGTCCAGTGGCTTGTGTAGGCTTCATGTTGGGAGGGACTGGTGCCTGCATCGTGGTGGGAGGAGGTGAGTTTTTTCCCACTGATAGGCAGGGCCATGTGAGGTGTCTGTGGGGTCTGCTGATGATTTGGTTTATGATCCTGTCTTGCCTGTTGTTTGGATGAGGCATTCAGTGCTGGGTGTGACAGGCAGTTGCGTGGTGCTAGGTCTTGGATTCAGGTGAAGGCCTTCGTGGAAGTTCTCACTGATTAACACTCCCTGAGGCCAGGAGTCCTCTGGTGTTTTAGCATTTTTGACTTGGTGCTCCCACCCCAAACTTTTAGCCCCAACTTCTGCTTGGGGAACCAAAACTCCACAAGCTGTTTGTTATGGCAATAAAGAGGATTAAAACAAGCAAACAACCCTCCCCTCCCCAAAAAAAGCAACAAAAATGAAGCGCAAACAAATGGTAAAACCAAAGTCAGACAAATAGAATCAAAACCAAAGGAACATAAACACACACACATTTTCTGTTGTTTAATCACTAAGTCAGGTCTGACTCTTGTGACACAATGGACTGTAGCGCACCAGGCTCCTCTCTCCATGGGATTTCCCAGGCAAGAATACTCGCATGGGCTGCCATTTCCTTCTCCAGGGGATCTTCCTGACCTAGAGACCGAAACTGCATCTCCTGCATTGGCAGGTGGGTTCTTTACCACTGAGCCATCAGGGAAGTCCTCCACACACATACACACATACAAATGAAACCAAAACAGATAAGAGAAAATAGTGTACAAGAGAGTGACTCAGAGAACAAAAGAAACCAAAAACTATATCAACAAATTAAAACAAAACTAAAACACAGACACAAATCAAAACCAAAGCTGAGTGTCAACTGAGGAATAAAGCAAAGAAAACAAAGCAGTAATTAGCCTCCAACTGATAAAAATAAATGAAAAAAAGAAAAGAAAACAAAGCAAACAAAAATGGTGAAAAAAATAGAAAAGTGAAGTTAAATAGAAGTATATTTTTAAAGTACTACATATATTAAAGAAAAGCAACAAAAAAGAACCAAAAAGAATATAACAACAAACCTAAAAAAAATAATAGAATGGCAGAAAGCCAAAGTACAAGTAGAAATATATATATAAAGTGTGATTTTTTTTTAAATTCAAAAAAACTTTAATAGAAATAATAATAATAAAACAATAAACACAACAACAGAGAAAAAAGAGAGGGAAAAAACACACAACCAACAATAGAATGAATCAAAACATAAGAATAATAATAAATGCTTTCCTTGGGTCTTAGCTGTCAGTGAACCACAGCCCACCTCTACCTCCCTAGCAGGCCCTCCAATGATGGAAGGACTGGTCTCTGGACCTGCTGTGGAGACAGTTTGGACTCTCTGGCCCTTATCTCACATATGCTTGCTCTAAAGTTCACAGTTACTAGAATTAGGCTGTTTTCTTTTGTGGTTACACTCATTGTCCTTTTATACACTCCTTAGACATACAGTCTACCTAGTTGATCATGTGGATTTAATCAGCAGTTTGTGCAGCTAATGGAAAGGTTTCTGATCCTCTTCCTTAATCATTCTGCTGCTGGAGTTCAATTTTGGTTTTATCCCCACCATTGCACATGGACCACCCACAGGAGTCTGCTCCTGGGGTTGCCTTGGAGGACCTCGGGTCTGCCCCAGTAAGGACTGGGCACGAAGGTGGCATGACTTCTTGGATCACAGGGACCCTTGTGGTGCCAGGTGTGCAAGGAAGCTGGCAGCCACAGGCATAGGAGATATGACTCCTTTAGGGGTCTTTTCTAGGTTCTGGCAGCTGGTGCTCAAAGGGCCCCCCTGGCTTGTCCCTCTCTATTGCTTGACACAGCAGGTACTCAAAGGGCAGCCTTGGTTGGCCCTTTTCTTTAATGCAGCTGCCAGTGCTGGTGTGTGGGGAGAGAGAGACTACAGTGGTGCTCCACCCCTGCATGTGACTCAGCAGTGCTGCCCTGCTTCTCCGGCCAACTATTTTCTTCCAAAAGCATCCCCTGTGGCAGATATCTTCCCTCCCATTCCTTCAGGCATCTCCTCACAGTCAACAGCAGTCTTTGCCTAGGGGTTGCTCTCCAATCCCCATGCTCCAGCTCCTAGCCCCCATGAACACCAGTGGACCCGTGTACCTATCCGGGATACACAGGGCCATGACATGGATTGTCTGTGTGCTATGTGGTTCTTACTGTATTTAGACTGTCACATATCAGCTGCTTCACTCTCCAACAGCCTTGAATGCTTCCCTTCTGTCCCAACCAATTGCCCTGGATGTAGGGACCTCTCTCCAGCTTCAGTTCCTCCGCCCCTGAGTCCAGGTCCAGTCCCATTTGCTCTCCTCCTCCTCCTTCTCCCTTCTTTCATTCATCCTACTGACTTGTGCTTGGATCCACATACTCCTTTCTGGTGGTCAGGGAGCTGCTAGTATTCAGCCGGTGTTCCATGAGAACTGTTGCATCTTAGATGTATTCTTGATGCATCCACAGGGAGAGATGTACTCCATGTCCACCTACTCCTCCACCATCTTGGCCTCCCCCTTATATTATCTATCTATCCATCTATCTATCATCTATCATTTCATACTGGCTTTACTGGCCCAACTTACCTTTCCAGAAGGAAAAAAAAAAGCAATGCAGTAGACAGAGGAAATGTTAGATTTCTCCCAAAAGTGATTACACAGAAAACAACAAAGCATGTTATCCATTGACAGAAAGTAGATCTGAGAAAGGAAAATGAGCAGGGAAGCTGCCATCCACTCAGTTGAAGTTTTTCAGAAGGCCTGAGAGGACACTGTAATTTTTTATCTGAGAGTCAGTCATTACTTTGTGTGAGCAGAACCAGTTTTTTCAGTATAATCAAGCACAAAAGGAGAGCCCACACTGTGGACTCTACAGAGGCTGCATTTGTATTCAGTTGTCAGTGAAGAAGCAGAAAACTTAAGCACAGTCTCCAGGTTCTTTGGCCTAACACCTCCATCACATGGACTAGGACAATCAGAAGGCCACTAGTTGATCCCTTTAGTGTCTACATTTCTGAACTTGGGGGCAAATACACAAAGAGAAGAATGTTGTATGTGAGCAATGGTTAGTGTGAATGGCTGTGACAGGCTGCAACCCACAATCTCCTGATGAGGAGTATATGCACTGAGGACACTCTCTAACCTCTCCCCAAGGCAACTGAATCCTTTTTGCGGGCCCCAGGCAAGCCACTGGGTTACATGTGCCCCCATATGCTCAGCTGTAGGGTAGAAGAGAAATGGCAGCTACTTCACAGAGTCGCTATAAAAATTAAATGAGGCAAAGTAGCCATGCCCAGAGGCTGGCAGAGGGCCTGGGGCACAGCTGGTTTTGAGTCCAGTGCTCCTAGACATGCAAGAAGACATAAAATATCCAAGTGTGCCTAGCTGTATCTGCCCAGGACTTACACTCACTGGGCACAGAACACATTTCTTCTGCTCTCCCATTTCATGAGCTCTGTTGAGCATCTGTCCATAGTAAAATCCCTCTCCCTTTGAATGTCTCTCTCACAGTTCTTGTCCTCTCAGGAAAGCAGGGGGAACTATTGTCCCTTCCACTGTCCACCTCTATAAATAAGAGGTAGAGTGTCTGGGACAGACTCAGTATGGGTAGTGGCCATGAGC